>NW_023494801.1:10242952-11510452 GCF_904425465.1 Colossoma macropomum | reverse complement strand
ATAAAATATTGAGGGCCAGAATCATATCTAACCTAAAAATCTGTGTATAGTTACATTAATACTGTTGTAAGGTTGGACACAAGTGCACAAACTGTAACTGTCCAAATATGTACATTTAGAGTGTGTTATTAATTTCAGATGATGTATTTATTTTGTATGTATGAGAAAGGTCACTGTCAGGATAGATCAAATGTATTTTTGTCACGTAATCAAGCCTGTGTTAGCATTGTGGTACATTCTTTGTCATTTCTAACCTGTCTAGTTTCTATTAGCGACAATCAGCATTTTAAACTGGAAGTGCAACTTTATGTAGTGAATATGAATTCCTACTTAATGGGGAACTCCAGCGATTTTGCAAAATTACATAATCATTCAATGATTTAGATGTGAACAAAATCATTCAGAGTGGTTCAGTGTGAAATACGCCTTTCTAGAGAAATGTATAGAGTCAGAATTGTTCACTGTTACAGTACTAGGAAACAGACGTCTGAAGCATTTAAAGGGCACTAAAAGCTACATCCCATTAAGTTACCGAACAAAATGGATATGAATGAGTTGCTTGATACCTGAGACATTATTGTGTGATAGTTTTTTTATAAAGTTTTGTCCTAAAATGTATATTTAGTATAAATTATCACTCCAAGATTACCTCCGTGTTTCCTCTCAAAACCACATTCTCAACTAGCCTGTAGCTACAGCCGCTCAACATGGCTAATGCCAGCAGCAGCTTTTGTTTATTTTTACAGTTTTCGTACATATTTTGGAAGATTGCAGAGTATCCATATCAATTTGAACCAGAACACACAAGTGAGTTGCAGTGGTTTAAAGAAGACAGAGCTGAGAGAGAGAGTAAACCCACCCAGCGCAACCCAGAAGAACCCAGGGCGAATGGAAATTGGTGGCGTTAACAACAAACTACTTGCTTCTCTGCTGACCAGTTTACTGTATTTTCTCCATTTATTTTTACATCCTGGTACAGCACAGTTCACCACCACTCTGAACAGTTAACCAGCAAGGTGTAACTGTGGTCTGTCGCAGCTCCTCTGATGAATACAGTTACTCATGTAAGCTATAAGTTTTGCTGACACCGTGCGACGCAACACCGCCTACCCAAACAACACAAAGCACCTCCCCACCCAGTAATATCCAGCAGCGTGGAGATGTACATGCAGAGCGGTGTAAAGAAAAAAAATAGTAAACAAAGAAATTTTTTTTTTTTAAATTTAGCACTATTTTACCATTATCAGCATGACACATTAAGTTCACTGATCATCAATTCTGACTCGGTAAATTTCTCTAGAAAGACACATTTTACACCAAACAACTCTGAATGATTTAAACCATTAAATTATTAATTAATTTAGCAAAATCAAAGGAGTTCCTCTTTATTTTAAGTTAAATGGAATTTTTACCAGCATTTTAAAAAAAGTTTCAGTTGTCTTCATAGCAGTTGCTTAAAAGTTGCTTAAAAAAATATTTTTAGGCAGATTCCCAGACAGACTGGTGGTAAAGCTGTCGGCCTATTGGCAACTGCCACCAGCGGAGCTGGCTTTTTACTTATCACTATCCAGGTGCTGCACCAGAAGTTAAGCAGCACTTATACAAAAAGCCACTTTTTCACCACTCACTCTGCATGCACAATCTAGTTTAGATTTACTTTTTCTTTCTTTCTTTCTTGCTTTCTTTCTTTCTTTCTTTCTTTCTTTCTTTCTTTCTTTCTTTCTTTCTTTCTTTCTCCTTTATTCATCTTTATTTTCTTTTATGCTAAAATGAATGTACCTACAATATGCATTAAAATAACCGAACACTTGTCCACATACACACAATACATTGATTTTTCACATTCTGTCCTTCAAGGAATATTATTTTCTTTTTAAAGATTCTCATTGGTTGCGTCTCTTAGGGATCTTTTAAATTTTGCTTAATCTGAAGTGTTACATTACTAAGAAAGTCCAACTTTGAAGGTGTATGATCTGATATGAATCTTTCCCATAAACTCTAAAAGACACTAAACACAGTTGTGCTTTTGTAATAAACTAGCTAAGAGATGTTAATGCTACTGTGTCAGAAGAGTTTCTGTATCTGTCTGTTGACCGTTGAATGCCTGTCTTCACCTGCAGCAGCTTGTTAGAGCAGAGCATCGCTTCTCTTAGCGGTTCATAAGCTCTGAGTGGGCAGTCAGTTAGTTAATTTTATAAGTGAGACCGCTGGAACTAGTCTACAAAACCATTTTACATTAGGCCTAGTCAGTTAAATTGTTTCATTATTGTTAAATGTTCATAATGTTTTATCTTTAGTTCAGAAGAACTTCACAGCATGCTGAATGAACACAATGAAACTTGTTGGTAATCCTCAAATACGTCAAATACGTCCATATAGCTGAAAGCTTCTGAATTTAAGATTCAACCTCGACTCTGCAGTATCTTTCTTTGATGCTTATTAAACCCCCTTTTCACTCCTTCCAGTCTGTTTCTCTATCTCTTTCTCTCTCTCTCACAGCAAGCTGCCACCCCCGTATGAAGGTCAGTTGGGCCGATGGGACGGCTCAGCTCATACAACTTTATGACTTTTTAATGGGACAGCAATCATTCCAGCCCGCTGCAATCATGGCCAATTAGCAGCTCCCACTCGTTAACACCACTCCTAACACTGTGCTAATTGGAGGTTAATTGGGTTTGATTGGATTTTTTTTTAAATATTCGGCACTATTAGGGTGCTGTGAGAGATGAGTCTAATCTTAAACATGCTGTAATTCAGTTTGGGGAAAGGAGAGTGGGCTAGCTCTGTCAGATGAAAATTGAAAAGGTTGATGTATGCCTCCAGATGTGGCTGGTAAAAATAAATGAGCTAAAAATTCACTCCCTTATTCTCTAACTCACCCATCCACCAGACACCATACAGTACACCTAGGCCTCGAGACATCTGATGGTGTGGCTGGGATGTAATTAAAAATGGGTGGATTTCAGCTTGTACATCAATTATGTGCAAATTGGCAGGAAGTAAAACTTATTATAGATTCACAGTGTCATTATGTTTTTCTTGTAAAGTGCATGAATGAACATGAGTCAATCACGCCCAGTTGGAACCAACTGTATGACAGACTCCTGTTACTGCAAATTCTAATGTAAGGTCTACACTTTGACAGCAAGAAGAATTTAAAAAGAATTAAAAGCCTCTGCTTCTGCTCTACTTTTATGCTAATTACAAACTTTACACAATATTTATGTCCTAGGAAATGTAATGATCATAATTAAAAATGGGCAGATTTCAGGTCATTTGTGTGTAAATCTGCACGAAGTAAATGCTATTATGGAATTATGGTTTCATTTCATTTATCTCTTAATCTACATGCATGAATCAATCTTACTAGATGTGAACCAGTCAAATTATTGACAATAACTGCAGATTCCACCACTATCCATTCCACCATCATAGCAGATTCCACCACTATCCATTCTACCATCATAGCAGATTCTACCACTATCCATTTCACCATCATGGCAGATTCCACCACTATCCAAACTACCATTATAGCAGATTCCACCGCTATCCATTTCACCATCATAGCAGATTCCACCACTATCCATTCCACCATCATAGCAGATTCCACCACTATCCATTTCACCATCATAGCAGATTCCGCCATGGCCAAATTACACATTTTGTTCATTTTCCAATCAAAAATAAGTTAACACATCCTCTACAGGGAGCAAACTGAAATATTACTTTTTTGTTTTGCAAATTTAGTGGTTAATTTCTATTTATTTGCTAAGTTTAACATGTTGGAAAAAACATTAAATATAAAATGCGACGTAACTTTTGCACAGGCCACATTTTATGTCCTATTTTTTGTTCAAGCATGTAAAACTTTGCAACGAAACAGTAATAGAGCATTAAAATGTTCAGAAGAAAATATGTTAACCTATTTTCATTTAGAAAATCAATAAAACATAATTTGAACAGGGTACCCAAACTTTTGCCTGAAGCTACACTCTGGATATTGAATATTAAAGTATAAAGTAAGTTATGTTAAAACTACCATTTATGTACAGTAGGACTTGGAGCTACATTTAATAATTACCCAGTAATCATGAATCATGTACATATGATACTATATAAATACTATATTATACCATAAATACTATAAAGCACTATAACATTACTAGTTGAATATATGAGTACATAGAAATGTGTTGTGAGAAATACTATGTGTAATTACAGCACCAGTAACTGCTGTTCATACCTGCAGTGCACTACTACACAAGGTTTGGGAGGCTATGACTCCCTAATTAAGACTTTGACACCCTCACTCTTCAATATGCCCCCCAAAGGCTACTAAAAAAGGGGGAGAGGGGCTTTAAAAAATACAACACGCTAACAGAAGTCCATACCATATGAAAATGTACATTAGGTTAGCATTTATTGTAAAGCTTAGTTTCATAATCTTAGTCTAAATGTATATGTGATAACATATAGTTACATGTGTAGAGCTTGAATATATCACACTGCCTCACTTATCTTGGTTATTAGCTGCTAAGTACTATAACTACCAATATACAAAGTATGTTCCACCCATTACTTGTAATTACTACATATTTACCTATTGAACACTCGGCACTTGCCTTAACACAGCAGATAAGGAATTTAAAACCTCTATTTCTGCTGAACTTCTGTGCAAATCACTTGTGATTCAAAGCCTCATGCTTCCAATGATGCCACACACAGAGAGAACAGAGCCGAAAGCCAGCTTGCCTTTAAGTGGTGCATCTGTTGCAAATGGAGACATAACGACAGATGACTAAAGTAGATGAGTATCATAAATGTCGCTCCATAAATGCCGGTGAATAGGCTGAATGCAATGGCCAAGGTCTGAGACCTCTGATTGGCTGAGCTGATATTACTCAGAGGTCAAAGTTCAAGTCTTTAGCTGCAATGGGTTTAATCTATGCTAATACTCACATTTAGAAGCGATGGCAGAGATGTTTAATAGGTGAGGGTGGAGTGGAGAGGGTGATTGGATGGTGGGAGTGGAGGGGTAGTTTAAGGGAAAGAATAGAGAGGATAGTGCAGAGGATAAAAAGAGGGAGAATGTAAAGTCCTGTTTAACCCTTAGAAATCTAGAGTTATGTCATTTGTACTATACTTTTTAATTCTAATTACATAATTGCATAGTTGCGTAATGAGTTATGTTTATCTTTGATATATGTTCTGTATCGACAAGAGTCTGCACATCTGACTTTTTCTGTTTGTGTCAATGCCAAGATGTTTTTTCTTTCCTCAAATTAAGACTGCACACACACCTTTTCAGCAAATTTAAACAATAAAATATTTAGAATACACACTTAAAATGAATATCTTCTTGTTTCAGTGAGTTAAAAGTGAGATATAATTAATATGAACCTGAAATATTGCAACATGCTTTTATTGCTGGTAATAGTTGTGTCTCTGAAGGGTTAAGAAAGAGTGAAAAGCATAGCGAGAGAGAAAGAGAGAGAGTGTATTTCCATTAGTGTGTGTTATTTAATGGCCATGTGCATATGTCAGTGATGGGGCTGGATTAGGCTCGTCACCGTGGTGATGAGGGAAGATTAGAGAAGGTGAGAGATTAATATCCTGCAGTGACGGCTGCATCTCAAATTAATTTCCTCTTTACGAGCGTTTAAAAACTGCACGCATGCCCAGCGGACTGCTATCACATAGAAGCCCCCATAATTACTCGTGGTTATATTACACCTCCCAGAGCTCACTACTGACATTCAGACTGCATCCCACTGAGCAAACCACTGAGATACTATATATCATAGAGCTAAACACTGACGTTTTATATTAGATTCCATACAGGTAACTACTGACACTGTAGTGTATATTCCACAAATGTAATTACTGACCATGCTAAATACTCACATTTAATACTATATCACACACACTTAACTACTGACAGCACTAAATACTCACATTTAATACTATATCTTACACAGGAAACTACTGACAGTGCTAAATACATTTACTACTAAATCAAATGCATGTAATTAAACATACCACACATACATAACTACTAACAGCACTAAATACTGGCACTGAACATTATATCACACACAGGTAACTACTGACAGCACTGAATACTCACATTTAATACTATATCACACTCATGTAACTACTGACAGCACTAAATACTCACATTTAATACTATATCACACTCATGTAACTACTGACAGCACTAAATTCTCACATTTAATACTAAATCACATACAGGTGATGACTGACAGCACTAAAGACTCACATTTAATTCTATCATACACAGGTAACTACTGACAGCTCTAAATACTCACATTTAATACTAAATCACATACAGGTGACGACTAACAGCACTAAAGACTCACATTTAATACTATCACACACAGGTAACTACTGACAGCTCTAAATACTCACATTTAATACTAAATCACACACAGGTCACCACTGACAGCACTAAATACTCACATTTAACAATATACCAACCCAGAGTCCAGACCTCAACATTATTAAATGTGTTTGGGATTACTTGAAACATGAGAAACAGAAAGTGCAACCAACTTCTAAGACTGAACTTTGGAGTTGTAGAAAAATACCCTGCAGATTACACTGAAAAACGAAAAGCAAGAATGGAAAGTGTTGAAGATTTTGATATTTAGATTTGGTATGTTTTTTGTTAAATATATTTTCTGCAAATTTTCCTGATGCTGAAGAATGAATAACTTGTACTTGGACTGGAACATTACATAAATAAGGGGTGGTCTCTGAATTTTGCACAATGCTGTAAGTACTGACATTACACCATACCCTGCAGAGATGACAATTACACTGAGAAATTTAGCTTCTGACAATTAAACTATACTTCATGAGCCATGCCAGCTAAGATTATCATATCCCTCTGAGCCAAATGAAGTGATTTATTCCATGCAGTCCTTATGTAATAAAGGCAGTTTATATCTCATTGTACTGCGCCAAAAACAGACAGCTCAATTAGTGCCGTGTTGTACCAATGCATGTATTCTCTGTCATTCTCAGTAACAGGCCATTTGCTTTCCTATGCGTGTGGATGTCAAGTGAAATATATTTACTTGCGGTAGAGCTATAGGAGGGCTGGTGACTGGTTACTAGTGCTGCATGATATGGTAAACAAATATGCTATTGCAATGATAATTCTAATAATTCTACATATTGCATCTGTGATAAGTAGTACAGTAACACATTGGTAAATTAGTAATGTGATAATTAATTGACTTGGTTGGATCACATGAGCACCCACAGCAACACTCATCTGGAATGGTGATTGGTCAGGACGCTCACAGCTCTGAATACAAAGCCTTGTGATAAGTTAGAGGGCTCATTATATATTGTGCAGCTCGAGTTGGAATAAATGAGAGTTATGAATGTGTGTTAGACTGTGTTATGTGTTCCCGCTGCGCTTTCAGAACTTTGACGAGGCTGTATTTCCGCTTCTTCAGCCATTCGCACCCTGTTGTGACATTATCCCTCCATCTGAAATATTACTCTGATGAAGCGCATGACATTTTCACATCTCTCTCTAGTTGTTGTCTGCTTGAATATAGCAAATATGTGTGTGTGTGGGAGGGAGCCTATGACATTGCTTCAGGCCTTGTTTTGAAAGCCTGGGAGTGAAAAGTGCTGTTTTCACAGATGCATTTTGATAACAAGGTTAGTATGGATTCAATGTGGTATTTACCATTTTGTATTTACTTTTCATTCTTGTCTCAAATGACCAACTGAATTGTTGCCCATTGTTCTGCAGTAAGTTTCCCACCTTTATAGTCTCAGCCTCAGCCTAAAACTAGAACTAGTACATGTGGTAAACACTGTGTCCACTCACTGTCCACTGTATTAGACACTCCTACCTTGTCAGTCCACCTTGTAGATGTAAAGTCAGAGACGATAGCTCATCTGCTGCTGCACAGTTTGTGTTGGTCATCCTCTAGTCCTTCATCAGTGGTCACAGGACGCTGCCCACAGGATGCTGTTGGCTGGATATTTTTGGTTGGTGGACTATTCTCAGTCCAGCAGTGACACTGAGGTGTTTAAAAAATTCCAACAGCACTGCTGTGTCTGATCCACTCAGACCAGCACAACACACACTAACACACTACCACCACATCAGTGGTACTGCAGTGCTGAGAATGATCCACCACCCAAATAGTACCTGCTCTGTGAGGGTCCATGAGGGTCCTGACCACTGAAGAACAGGGTAAAAGGGGGCTAAGAAAGTATGCAGAGAAACAGGTGGACTACAGTCTGTAATTGTAGAAATTCAAAGTGCACCTATATAGTAAGTGGAGCTGATAAAATGGACAATGAGCGTAGAAACAAGGAGGTGGTCATAATGCATAATGTTATGCCTGATCGTTCCGTGTGTGTGTGTGTATATATATATATATATAAAACAATACAGCTACACTAAACCTTGAACAATCTCTAAAAACAACCTGGTACTGGCCTATTTGTATTTATTTGCAGAGTTCATTTTTGAGTAAGTTTGAATTTTTCAGCTTAAGTAACTCCAACTTTCTTTATGTTACCTTAATTCTTTCATTAAGATAAGAAGTGCAGTTAAGTTTTACAGTGTAGCTATTCACCCTCAGCAAGCAGATGCCTGGTCTGTACACTGTACCAACAATGAACCTTTCAGAACAAGATATATTCACTTGACTGCAAAACAATTTGTGAATTTCACTGCATTTGGTCTTTAAAAGTTATTCAAGCTTTGCCACATGATTCCTTGGAGGCCACTGCTTTGTGTCACAGGGGTCTGTGTTTTTTTGGCACCATTTTGGCTGTGTTCTGCCTCTACACATTACAATTAAACAACAGTTTCTGGTTGATTGGTTTGTATGTCTGTCAAATATCCGCTTCCTCTCAAAGTAGATGGTTCTTGGATATACTGAGTAAAAACAGCAAATATTATTTTTCTGATTCCAGATTTTGAAGTTGATTCCGATTCCAAGTGATGGGAATCGACAAAATAATCTTCCTGAGGGAGGAAGGAGGTCTGGTGAAATAAACAATAACGATGAAACACATAAATGATATTGTGAAAGAAAAGACATATATTGACATATTAGCATGTGCATGGTGGTGGTGGAGATTCTTCCACTTCATCTCCAGCCAAGCAATAAGAACATCCTCTGTGCTAAAGCTATGTGTGAAATTAAATGTCCTTATCTATGTCACTTCAGCTCTGCATAGGGTGGATCATGGACTTAATGGCTCCAGATTAATGTTTTGTTAATTTGAACATAATGGTAGCTAAACTCTTAATTTAAGTAATTTGGAGAGCTAATGCTAGCTAAATTAACTTAGATGACTAATGGAGGCTGGCTAAACTGTATCTCACTCTCCTCAGTCCAATCCTTTGGGTAAGAGGTTTAATGTTTCAGCATTGAAAACATTGCTTGATCATAAAACAATTTGTTACTGCAAAGTTTCACATTTTGCTTTGTTTCTACTTTGTCCAAACTCTTGTTTTGTGTGCTGTGGAGGGATGCATTTTCAAGCAGACTGTCTAGACTGTGACAGCCGAACATCTCCCTTACGACTGGTTGGTGATGAGGTGCCTGTGGTTTTGGATGGCCGTTATTTGGGATGACTTGTTGACCCTTTCTCACTCATGCCAGGTTGATGTCATGGTCAGACAGCCATCTAAGCTAAGGTTTTTATCCACTAAGAGTCCTGGCAAGAACCTGTATGTCATTGGTAAATTTTTCTTACAGTTTTCCTTGCTCTCATTAGGGTCCGTCTTGGAATATGGTCACGTTCTTATGGTTGGATATTCCAAAGGTCAAGCGGAGCAGCTGGAAAGTGTGCAGTACAGGGCCCTGAAAATGATCTCAGGGCAATGCACACCCTACTACCACCCTTCTACCAGTTTTATCACCATGAGAATGAGCCATTTTCCTTTTGAAAGAGATGATGAAGCCAGAACATCCAGTACATAATATGGTAGCTCCACCAGACAAATTAGAACTGCACAGGGTAAAAGGAGCAGTTCAGCTCTCTCCTTGCCACCTGCACGATCCAGGAGGCCTGATCAGTCCTTTTTGCATGCAACTTGTAGGCTTTACAAAGCACAAAGGGCTTGTTTAGAGAAACGAATTTGAAAAAAGGTTTTTGTTTTTCTGTTTTATGACTATGAATCAGATTTTGCTGGCCTACATCACCTTCATTATAACTTATCCTACACTTTTTACCTGCTCCAGGGCAGGTTAGGCTTGGGATTTTGGATAATAAACAGCTCTTGGACAAATCAGGGTGACTTTTGACCTTTCAGGGATGATGGAAGTGGGCTGCCACACCAGGCATGGAGCATGATTTATATATATATACCTTTTATGTGAGGAAGTAGACAGTTTGCAGATTACTACTGACAAAGATCATGCAACTTTTTTTCTGTAACTCACTAATTTAAGTATTTTGCATTTGGAAATGGGTATCATCTACTCTGTTGAAGTATCTGGTCTTACTTCGAGATCATCCAGGAACATCTTTTGAATATCTGGAGCTTCAAATTTAAAGTACATTCAAAGGAACACTAGCTCTCTGCTAAAAAGCCTGAACGCTTGTTCAGATTTTCTCGTTATTGCTCACAGGGGCCTCCTAGTGGCTCGGGCCTTTGGGCACCTGCCCATGTGATGATCCGGGCTTGTATATTACTGTGCTTTTTAAACCCTGCACCTCATGACCAAACATTTAAGAGGCGGGGCTACGATAGGCTGATAAGTCTTAGTAAATCTAACGTCAAATTCAGGCGTGTTGTGGGCTGATTTTGTACATGCACATATGGGCAAAAATAAACATCACTGCACTGAGTTGATACTAGATTCCCAAATGAATGGAATTGGAGAACTGTCTCTTTTTGGGTTTGACTTCCAGCCCTACCAACAAGATAGTGATATGGCTTGTGGGACTGTATTTTATATGGCAGTACTGTATTCCAAACTGCTAATTTATCCCTTACTGACAGTACAGTGAGCAGAAGCACATGGCTTGGCAGTGAAGAAGAGATAGATCTGCTTTCCCTCAATCCATCCTTCGCTTCATCCCAGCGGGTACACGGCCACTTTCAGACAGCACACAGCACAGCTGCAGCTCAAACAGGAGTCCCCGCGGTGCGTCCTGAGTGCTTTTACCAGGTGAGCCGCTGGCCGGGTCTTTCTCACTTCTCTGCTTGTTCCTCAGCCAGCATGTCCACCACTCACGTCCCTTCCCCCCCCCACCGCAGCCCCCCCACCGCAGACATGCTGCTCGCTTTAACTTTTACAGAGCCAGGCTTTCTTTTTAATCATACGGCCAGCCTGAGTTCAAATGCTCCATACACAAAGACACACACACACACACACACACACACACACACACACGAGAGCACTGTGTGTGTGTGGCCCTGTGGAGTTGGAGAGGGATGTAAAGGTCAATAGAAATGAGGTTGTCCTCTCTGTTGGTCTATTTTTTTCTTGTTTGTAGTCATTTTCTGATCCCTGTGCCTCTGCCCTAGAACCTTGTTGTGGGGGTCATCTTTTCGTTTACAGATTTAATTAAAGGATTGTTAATTATTCATGCCACCCTTAGGGGAGTGTCTCTCATCCTCTCTCTCTCTATCTCTCTCTCTCTCGTTCTCTCCACACGTCCTTATCCCTCATCCTTCCCTGACTCTCTCAACATCTCAACAGCCTTCTTTCCTTTCCTCTCCTAGAAAGACAGAGATTGTTGGCATGTTAGCATCTTTAATTGATCAGCAATTAATTTTAAATTAAAAAAATGTAAAAGCCTTTATCAATCAGGAGTCCCAACATAGCTGTTTTCTTGCTAGTAGGTACCCACTTTCTTTTTTTTACCCTTAAATGTTCCCATAAATATTCGTACATGCCTCGTCATCAGTGATCTGACACCAGTGGTGGGCTGGGTACTGGGTAATTATGGGTGGGTTGGCAGAGTTTTGGGCCAGTTACTGTGAGCTAATGAATAAACTAACTCGTGTACACACATGAACGCTCAGACAAACTATAAATGTTACATCCCAGTGTACATCTGTAGTAATTAAGGGGTTAAAACCAGCGCCCAAATTTAGCGCAACGGTACTTTTTTCTGCATTACCGATTTTGTGACACTATTTTGAGTGGCCCTTTTAGATGAAACAAACACTCAACAGACCCTCAATAACATGTCAAAAACATATGAGGGTTAGGATTAGGTTCTGGGTTGAGGTTAAGGTTAGGGTTAGGATTAGGGCCAGGGTGAGGGTTACGTGTTGGGTAAAGATGGGTAGTAAGATTAGGTTTTGTGTAATGGACGTAACATATTAACAATACATCTACTTAATGCAAGTAATGTATCAACAGAACATTTACATGACATTTACTTCAATGAATTCAGATGCGAGCTAGCCAGAAGTGAAGAGGATTAAAATGCACAGATTTGTATGTGTGTGTGTGTGTGTGTGTGTGTGTGTGTGTGTGTGTGGGTGTGTGTAGCATTAGAAATACAGTTAGTGGGCTGGTCTGCATGGTCAGTCTGAAATCACTCCTGATTTGAAAACAAATCCCACTTCGACACTGTCTGACACAGTTGATCCTTAATTTGTGTTAGATATACAGTCATATGCAAACGTTTGGGCGCCTCTGGTCAAATAACATGTTTTGCTGATATCCTAACTGAAAATAAGTTCATTATTAATTAAGTAATTAATAAATTTTAATGTAAATGTGTACATTATAAATTAACAATTCTGTTCATGTACTACAGTGTATTCACATGGAAATGACGTACATCATTAGTGTAGTTGGGTGTTACTGGGTTGTTTCCATGAACTGCCTTCTAGTGGTGAGTTTTTGTGAATACTGACATATTGTTTTATTCAAAGATGATATTTCAGTACTACTCACAGGCCAGGGAGAAGAAAAGCATCACCCACACATTTCACAGAGCACAATCTGATTGGTTAAATCCATATAATGATTAATAGCTGATTTTGATTGGTTTGTTTGTTTCTGTGGAAATCACCACTATATCAATAAAGATTTTACATGTGCATGATTTTCTAGAATGACAGGTTAACTAACATTAGGTAAGGTTTGCTAATGTCAGCTCTGTGAAAAGCAGTGTTATAGAAGTAAAGTAGGGTAGTACACGTTTTGTAGGACTGTGGGGCAAATTTACTAACGTTTTGCACCATCACAGACATTTTGAAATTAAAAAGTGGCTGTTGCGATTTACTCAATAAGCACAATGTCACTTTAGCACTCTTGATAAAATCAAAGGGGCAGGTGCTACAGTCTTGCACTTTTGCCTCATTGCTTGTGCATGTATAGGAGTTTCCTTGTCAAATCACAAAATAAAGGAGGAGTTTATTACAGTGAAGTACCTTCTCTGATTTACCAAACCTTTACTTAAGTATACACTGACCGTACGCCTGTGAAAAGCTTGTATTTATAGCACTAACATGGCTGCCATTGTTTGTACTCAGAGAGAAAATTGTTCAAAAAGAGTTGTTCAAATGCAATTATTTACTTTCAATTAAAAAAAAAAACCACTTGTAAATGCAACATTATTGTTAATGTGATGAAGGAAAAAACTAAAGCCTAAAACCAAGTTTTAGAAAAAGTGGGTTATATTTTACAGGACTATCAAATATCAGCTTTTGTCTAAATAACTATTTGACAGTTTTCTTTTCCAAACGATTGTTAAAAGCTCATATTGAGACTCTTTCACTCTGCAGTCCCTGCTTTACTAAAGCTACTCCTTATTTCATTATTCCTGCACACTCTGGCTTCTGTGGTTTATGTGTGCATGTGACAGAAATGTCACTGCCATTCTTTGATGCACTGCATATAGCCAAGAGGTTACCCTCAAAATCATAAAATTCCCAAACGACCTGACTGTGCTCAGTGAAATTAAACAGGAATTTCACAATGTCACTCAGTTTCCAAATGTACTCAGCACAGAACTCCAAAATTGAACTTGTTTCAAAACAGAATGTCAAAAACATCACTTTATTATGAGTGACCCTTCGTAGATGATTAATAAACTCTTAACAGATTATCAGTAAAACATCAACAACATATCAGTGAAGTAGCAGTATTGAAGCATCTGAACACACTGAAGTAAATACCTTGTAGATGTTCTGTTGATACATTACTTACATTAAGTAGATGTATTGCTAATATGTTACTTCCACTACACAAAACCTAACCTTACCTAACCTTACCCAACACTTAACCCTCACCCTGGCCCTAATCCTAACCCTAACCTCAGCCTTAACTCAGAACCTAATCCTAACCCTCATATGTTTTTGACATGTACTAAGAGTCTGTTGAGTGTTTGTTTCATCTAAAAGGGACCATTTGAGATAAAGTGTCACCAAAATCACTCGTTTTCTTGAATATCTAAAAAAATCATGTCAATTTTTTTTTGTATTTTTTCAAAAGAATTAGTTATTATGTAGAAATAATCACATACTTTCTTGATAATAATGCATTCTTGGAAAAATAAATCATTAATTCAACCTAATGAGTCAGAGTTTGAACCTGAAACAGATGGATAAAAAGTCTTTTTTTCAATCACCTGCCAAACACATGGTTATTTTGTACTGGTCATATGTTAATTATGGAATTATGAAAGTGCCTGTGTTCATTGAGTTCTTAGTAGATAACCTGCTGAATTGTCTGTCCCCACCAGCACAAAGTGTCAGTAGACTGTTTGTATTCAGCGCCTCTTTTAGTAAATCTGCCCCTGTAAGTTTACCTATTGACCATGTGTGCAGATTTATAGTTATACCCACTTATTTTTTCTGAGGACTACACCAGTGGTGTACATGTTTGAACTGAGTACATTTAATGCATTCATTTTCCAGCACAATAGTTTTTGACCTCTGTGCTCTTTCCTCATCAGTCCGTGACCCCTATGTTTTGCCACCCAGGCCTCTAAAACACATAAACACTCACACTTGCTGTGTTAAATGTGGCCTCATGCTGGTCCCTCTCTGGGGGCTGGAATACGCTTCAAGGAATCTATTTTCAGGCCCATCATTGGGAGGTGAGCAGGGCTGGGAGTGATTTGTTCAGTACACAGATTACTTACACAGCCTCTGCCTGCTGCATTCCCACACAGCGTCCCTGGGGTTAGGTGTTTGGAGGGTGGGGGTGTGGGCGTAGGGGTGGGGTGCGGTTAGAGACTCATTGATTGGACAGGACGTCCCGTCGGGCCCCCCGAATCGATCAGCGAAGCAGAGCTCGCCGCCCCAAACCCCCCCGAGGAGCGAGGCAGCGGAGAGAGGAGGTAAAGGCAGCGGTGCATTAACAGAGGAGCGTCTGAGGGAACGCAAGAAGGAGGGATTGCGGAGGAGAAAGAGTGCATCTGATCTTATTTCAGCTCGTCCCCCCGGGACACCTCACCCCTCACACTCTACGTTTACACTCGTTTGTTTTTCTCTCATCCCCGCTCCCTCCCTCTCACACACACACACACCGTCTCTCTCTGTCTTCCTCTTGCTCTGTTTGTCACTGAAGATAAAGCAGAGCGAGGCGGCCATGTTTCAGTGCCGCACCTGTTCTCCTCCCTCGCTTTTCTCTTTCTCGCATTTTGTTCCTCCTTTTTTCCCTTTCCCTCCTGCTGAAATTGTAGCCCCCCCACCCCGAAAAAAAAAGTAATGACATTTCTTAGGAAGAAAAGTGGCTTGTGGAATACTGAGAACCTCTTATTGATTTCCTTTAAGAACGCAATCAAACTTTTCATGATGTCTGATGCCGTGCAAGAGAGGGAGTTTCTGCAAGGTAAAAAATTATTTCATTTGAGCTACTGGCATTTCTCCCTCCGCTCTTCATGTAGGATGGTTTTTGCTGGTTGGGGGTCGTCCGAACTGTGTGTGTGTGTACAGTACTGTGCTAAAGTCAGAGACCACCCTTCATTTATTTAATTTACAGCCAAAATGGCCATTTAGGACAAGTTATTAATTTTTCAGGAGATCTTGAGGGTTAGGTTTTGGGTTGAGGTTAAGGTTAGGGTTGGATTAAGGTCAGGGTTATGGTTAGGTTTTGGGTTGAGGTTAAGGTTAGGGTTAGGATTAGGGCCAGGGTGAGGGTTAGGTTTTGTGTAACGGAAGTAACATATTAACAATACATCTGCTTAAGGTAAGTAATGTATCAACAGAACATCTACAAGATGTACAAACGACCACTCCAAATAAAGTGTTACCGATATTTCTGAGGAGGTTAGATGAAAGATAATCCACTTGAATAAAGAAGGGGAAGATCAAAGAAAAATCAGAGGAAATCAAGGAGTTTCCAAAACTGGAGTTCAAAAATTGATTAAGAGTTATGGAGAAAATAGGACACTTAACAACTACCTGGAAGACCCTGTAGACCACCAAGACTGTCCCCATCAGATAACAAGCTGTCATGTGTGTAGTGAGCAAGGAGGCTGGATGTATTTGCGAGCACAATTTAATAAACAAAACAGATTAATAGAAACATTTACCACAGAATAACAAACTACTAAGCTTAACAAAGAAATACTGAGCAAACCAAACATGAGGTCGTCACAAAGCAACTATATCTAACGAAGTGACAAGTGGACCAGACAAACACTGACTGAAACAAAGGGCTTGATGAAGGCTAGAACGAATGGGAAACACCTGAGAGAGGGAGGAGACAGAGACTACAGACAGGTGAGGATCCTAATAGGGAAGGTGGGGGAAAGGGTGGAGTACAGGAACCAAAACAAAACAAACATGTGGCTACAAAACAGCAAGAAACAGACACTGGAACAAAACCGTGACACCAGCACTTAAAGCTTTCAATACTGAGAAACAGGATATAATCAAGCTCCACTCTTGCTTCAGATCTGAAAACATCCACAGGTGTTTCTGTCCATCCTTCCACTGTGAGAAGACAACTCAACACTATGAGTCTGAAAGGATGTGTAGCTGTCAAGAAGACGTTACCCAAAAAAATTGCAAATAACACAAAGAAGCTGCTGGTATTCTCAGAACAACTGACTGACCACCCCAGAATCCAGACCTTAACTCTGGACCTAGATTGGAATATGTCTGGGAGTTGGATTGCGAGAAGCAGAAAATCCAACCAATTTCTAACACTGAACTTTAGAGGTGTGGAAAAATATTAACGCAGATTACTTTGAAAAACTGAGAGCAAGTCTCCTGGAAAGAGGAGTAAAGGCAAAGAGTGGACACACTAAATACTGAAAATAAATCTTTTTAAACTTTTATTAAGTTGTTGAAGAAAGCTTCTTCTTTTCTGATGCTGAAAAATGAAGAACTTGTGATGGTTATTTTGACTGCAAAGCAAACAAATGGAGGTTTCTAACTTTCACACAATACATAGTGAGTTATGCAGGCTAGACATGATCTCATAACAAGAATGCATGTGTTGGATTGTGGTGAGGTCAACAGCAAACAAGGTTACTCCAGCCTTCCATCAGCTCTCTCTTTAAAACCCACCCCTAAATTACAATCAATAATACAAGCGAAACAACATATTGATAACTGGCGAAAGAGTATGGTTAGCTAATGATCAGTCTTTAACATGAATGTTTCTAGAATACTGTTTGATTAGTTTTGTAGTTTGGTGTTCGAAACTGATTCCATAAACCACTTGGGTGAAAAGCACTCAGGAGAAATGAGATATCTTGGCTTCTCTTCATTTAGCTGCATTGCAAATATGTTAATCTTTTCCCAAACATGGCTTCCAGTTCTTTCAGCATCATATTTTCTCCAGTTATATCATTGCTGCTAAGGCCACACACAGCCACCCATTGTGAACCTTTACCATTCGTCTGAAGCAGGGTTGGAAAAAGTACAGAGAAATTACACATAAGTCAGAGTATGAGTATCTTACTCAATTAAAAATGGAAGAATGGAGCCAAATATACACTTGAGTGAAAGTCGAAAAGTGTTTACAGTTAAACCTTCTTTAGGTATATAGAACGTTAATATTTTGACAAATGAATTAATCATCTTCTTTGGAGGTGTGTGTTGCAGTGATGTGGGACTAATCAGTGACATTAGGCCTTAAACAAAGACAAATTAGAGCAGTTGTGTGCAGTTTCATTCTTCAGTGATTAGAACTGATCGGTTGGAGGCTTTGAGAAAAAACAATAAATTCAAATGTGTTTCTCTTGACTGCCATATCTCAAATTTCAACAATACTTCTGTAAAGTACAAATTTTCAAAATAATATCTAATTATAGCAATGACGTATCACATTCTTTGTTCTTTGCACCATCAACACACATCTAGATTCTTAAGTAGAGTTTTTGGGGGGATAGCTTACACGGCACTAAGGCTTGCCATCTGTCAGACTGTGCTGACAAGCGCACTACTGCCCCTACTCCAGCAGAGACGTTATAAAGGAGGAGACAGATCACTGGTTAGAAAATGAATGGGAAGCTTGACGTTAAACGTGGGGTCTGTTTACAGAGAAAGTCCCGCCCTTCGATTAAAAGAGCCAGCTGGCTTGCTGGTGAAGGCCCCTGAAGTTGTGGAGATCTGTGCAAGCGCCACATTGTTTCAGCCATACGGTTCAAGCTATTTATCAGATTTATCAGATTTTACCAGTGATCTCGGATATGTTTTTAAAACGGTAATCTGGCCTTCGGTTTCGAGTTTATCTGTTTCTCTCCATTCTAAAAGACAGACGTCTTGTATGACTGAAAACAACCTACCAGCGCCGTTGTCAAAATGGCTGCCGAGTAGACAGACTTAAAGACTTTGGCTCCGCCTTGTGAGGTGTTGGATTCCTTTGAATACTTCGTCCTTAGTTTGTTCCCACCCTAATGAACCTACATTGACATCCACATTTAACCCAAACTCTTTTATCGCTGTCCTCAGATGTGTATTCTCATTATAAGATCACATGACTAGTATCTGTCCACATTCTTTCAACACTGAAGTAATTTATCACCTATTGTAAATCAAAACATGATTGGTTGATTCCACTTCCTAATTCTGTTGGTGGTCAATCTGACATATTAGGCCTTCAGTTCAGCTTCTGAAGGCCTAACCAATTGGAGAACTCGCTTGGCTGCATCTACCTACACTGTCTGGCCACTTCATTAAGTACACACTCCTTGTCCAGTTTATCAGGTCCAATTACCACATAGGTACAGTGTGATGGATCATTCTCAGCACTGCAGTGACACTGATGTGGTGATGGTGTGTTAGTGTGTGTTGTGCTGGTATGAGTGGATCAGACACAGCAGTGCTGCTGGAGTTTTTAAACACCTCAGTGTCACTGCTGGACTGAGAATAGTCCACAAACCATAAATATCCAGCCAACAGCGTCCTGTGGGCAGTGTCCTGTGACCACTGATGAAGGACTAGAGGATGACCAACACAAACTGTGCAGCAGTAGATGAGCTATCGTCTCTTACTTTATATCTACAAGGTGGGCCGACAAGGTAGGAGTGTCTAATAGAGTGGACAGTGAGTAGTGTTAAAAACAGTGTGTTTAACACAGTGTTTAAAAAACTCCAGCAACACTACTGTGATGGTCCTGTGGGGGTCCTGCCCATTGAAGAACAGGGTAAAGGAGGCTAACATTGTATGCAGAGAAACAGATGGACTACAGTCTGTAGCTGTAGAAATACAAAGTGCTCCTGTATTGTAAGGGAAGCTAATGAAATGGACAGAGAGTGCAGATACAAGAAGGTGTATGTAATCAAGTGGCTGGTCATTTTTATTGGGTGTTTCAGGATTTTATCCTTATTGTTTGTAGCCAGAACTTAATAATGAAAGAAGAGTATTACAACAATATTTGGAGAGTTTAAATAAAAACACACAGGATGATTCTTTTAAATAAAAATGAACCAAAATGTTTAGACATATATTTTAAGTTCCAAGAAATGATTAGGCCTTCTTTAAAGAGGGTTTCCCACTGTAAAAGTAATGGTTCAGTTACAAATAATAGTAATGCCACATTTTATTAGTCCTGGTTTGTATATTCAGGTGACATCATCATCCACAGTCAGTCAGTATTAGGCTTACACTTTGGGACTTTATTTTATAAAGCATAACTTCAGCAGTTGGCCACCCAGAGGAAGTTCGAGCAGACCGGGCTGATTGGTGGACATTTTCACACTGCTCTTTCTTGTTATTATTCATTTATTTATTTATTTCTCTAAAATTTATTTCCTTGTCTGACAGCAGTTTGTAAAAACATAGTTAGGGAATAATGAAATGTAGAGGTTTTTGACTTTGTAAGGCAATTTCCATCAAGTAGCACAGGAAAGCTATTTCCAGATGCCAACAAAATCCATGAAAATTCACTTGTAGGAAAGCTTGATTTGCGAAAATGCTCACAAACAGGTTTTGCCAGTCTTTGATTGTCAGATACAGCTGTATCCTGTTGCCATGTGAAATGATAAGGTATTACAGTTAGAGGACCACGCACTGACACATCAATGCATAAAACTTCAAAAGCTGACACTCAATAGGGATAAAAGCAGGCTCAAATCAGCCAGACTCATGGTCTTAGAGACCGCTCACAGATGAAAACACGCCTGTGAAATGTTTCACAAATCAGCCTGGTCAGTCTGAAGCTGGATTAATTCCTTTGGGTGGTCAGCTTTTGAAGCTACATGCATTAGAAAACAAATACAGTGTAATAGCAGCAGATTACAGAGCAGAGGACATTATATACATTCACAAATCAGGACTAACCAAATGCACTTTTACTTGCAGGTGAAACTGTGAAAAGTTACTGCACCACAGATTTACAGCTGAAAGAATCCTGACTCGCTAACCACAAGCTATCTTCTGTGCCACGCGTCAGCGCACCCCTGACTTATCCGTCTTCTGGGCTCAGGAAATGACTCGGAATCAATTGGCTAAAACCATGAATCAACTGGCTGTGTTAGGCGCGGACGGCAGGGAGTCGTGAATCGATCCTGATATTAGCCCTGAGTCGATGGCTTTAAGCTGTGAATCAGCGGCGCGGTCTGATCCCGAGTGGACCGCTGGAGCCGTGAATCTCTGTGGAACTGGGTGTGTGGTGTGTGTGTGCGTGCGTGTGCGTGTGTGTGTGTGTGTGTGTGTGTGTGCGTGTGCGCGCGTGTGCGTGTGTGTGTGTGTGTGTGTGTGTGTGCGCGCGTGTGTGCGTGTGCGCGCCCTGCTAAGGCAGAGCGAGGAGTTCCAGGCCTGACAGCAGGAGGAGAGAGAGATGAGGAGAGAGAAAGATGTGACGCTTCAAGAGAAGAGAATTTTGGCAGGTCGAGATGTGGATGGATAGATGATGCTATATAGGCCCTTTCTCCCTCTCTCTCACTCACTAAGTTCTACTGTCTCTCGCTCTCTCTTTCTCACTGTTTTCTACTCTCTCTGTCTGTTCTCTTTCTCATTTTTCTTCTTTCTCTCTCTCATATTGCTGCTTTTCTTTCACATCTCTTGCTCTCTCTCCCTCCTTTCACAATTTTTCATTTCTCTCACTCTCTTTTCTCTCTCATTCTCTGTCATTCTCTTTCTCTCTCTCACTACTTTCTACTCTCTCTTGCTCTCTTTGTCTCGCTATCTTTGTTATCTCTTTTTTCGTTCTTTCTCTCTCTCATTTTGCCGTATTTTTTTCTCGTCATTTTGCTGCCTTTCTCTTTCTTTCTTTCTCTTTCTCATTTTGCTGCCTTTCTCTCTCTCTCTCTCTCTCTCTCCTCATCTGTCTTTCTTTCTCTCCCATTTTGCTGCCTTTCTTACTCTCCATCTCTGTCTCCCATTTTACAATTTTAAATTTCTCTCTCCTCTTGTGCTCTCTATGTCTCTCTCTTTCTTTCTCTCTGTTTCTCTGTCGTTCTCTCCTCATCTCTCTCTCTCTCTCTCTCTCTCTCTCTCTCTCTCTCTCTCTCTCTCTCTCTCTCTCCCTCTTTCCCGCTCCCAACTTGGCCTGTCCGTCACTGTGTCGCCGTGGCGATACGTGCCAATAAAGCTCGCGCGTTTGGCTCTGTGCTGGAGCAATAAAACAGAATTAAAATATTAAATCTGCCGCCGCTGCCGCTCGTAAATCCAGCCGTGTATTAGCCCTCCTCTCATAAAGCAGAAATACAGGGGGAGGACAGAGGTTTACGAGGAGGAAGAGCAGATATAGGATGGAAGGAGGGTGAAGAGGAGGAGGAGGGGTTTGGCCTGATTGCCTTCCCTCTCCTCTACCTCTCTGTCATCACTCCATTCTTGCATTACAGAGGACAGAGGAGTGAGCTGGTCAGGCTGGATAGATGCTGTGCTGGTAAATAGACATCAATCTGTTATAAAATGCCACAGACCTGCGCTGCCCTGTCACCTGCAGCTGAACTGTAATGGGCTGCTGGTGTCATTTGTTCAGTTGTTCATAGCATGTACGTATGTTTATAACAATTTGACATGACACTGTTAGGAACTTCAGCATGTTAAGATGTTACGATGTGGTGGTCAGTAAGGGCTGGTCTTGCGTGCTCCACCCACAAATGTGTTCTTTCCTAGCTACTACTGTGGGGTTGGACATGCCTACAGAATGCTGGGAAAAATCCCATTTAATCTAATGAGAAGTTGATGGTGGTGCAGCAAATGTTGCCTAGTTTTTCTTAATACGAGTGAGCAAATTTCACTTAACATATTAAAGACTAGGCAGGTTTATATATATTTATATATTTATATATATATATTCAAAATACTTGCAAAGTTTTTAAAAGTAAAAAGTTTTATCAAATGCTTATATATACACATTATATGGCCAAAAGTATGTGGACACCCCTGCCAATTATGGTGTTCAGGTATTTCAGCCACTCAGCCACTCCCATTGCTAACAGGTGTATAAAATTAAGCACACTCGCAATCTCCATAGACAATCTCTATAGACAAACACTGGCAGTAGAAAGGGTCAAGAGCTCAGTGGCTTTAAACTTGCCACTTTAATAGGATGGCATCTTTACCACAAGACAGTTCATGAAATTTATGCCCTGCTAGGTCTGCCCCTGTCAACTGTAGGTGCGATCATTATGAAATGGAATCATTTCTTCCATGAAAGGTCATAGCTAAGTGACCACATTGACAGATTTATATATCAAAACAAAACCTTGTATCTCCATTTTTATTTTCTTTTAACACAGTTTGAAAATGCCAGCTGCCCTTTACACTGCATGTAAAAAGTTTTATTCCATGAATTATAATTCCAAATTAAGAATGAGTGTGTTAACATGCACTTCATAATCATAATCATAATAACTGCAAAAAAGAGATTTTGTCAGTAACGTGTTCAATGTGTTTACATATACTTGAGTAATCAGATAATGGGGAAACTCTGGGTCTACATAAGTCAGGCAGTAATCCAACTTCTGCTCTGCAACCAGCTAATAAACTCACAGCAAACGTGATGTAAACCTAACGTAAAACTTCATGCCGTGGCTTTTTTTTTAAAACATTGAGTCACTTTATGGAAATAAATCATCTAGAAGATGAAGAATATTTAAATTGTTAATGTTTATCAAGCATGTAAATGGTTTCAGCACCGCTCCAAAAAGACTATATATATACATATATATATATGTGTGTGTGTGTGTGTGTGTGACATAAACATAAGCTAAAAAGGACATATCAGAAAGCTACATATTTCCCTGTTTATCCTGTCTGCTAAAGGAACATGGCTAATATAATGTCTAAGGCGACTTCAATAGCTCAGAGAAGGATCTATTCCCAGACAGGGCTTTAAGCTGTGTAGTGAAAGGTGGGCTCTAGCTGAGTGATGCTGGTTTGACAGGTTTGTGTGCTTGACTGGCTTTGACTGTCTGTTGCTCAGTAGATACGATCTCTTTAATGCTGCCCAGATTTTGCAGCGTGCTCGTTTATGTATGTTTTGCTGCTGACTGCTGTAAATGTTTCCAGGACTCATCAGTACTGGGCCTGCATGCTTGTTGCAGGGTGGTTGGGAGGAACGTTGGCCAGTCGGTGTACCACAGGGTTGTCCACCTGGCGGCATGTGCTTGTGTATGTGTGGTCTCTGGACTGCCTGAGTACAGCTGCTCCTGCCTCAGCCACGTGTCTAATTGGCTGGCAGGTGGCCGTGGTTACACGAGCCTGGGTTTGAAAGAGAGAGAGAGAGAGAGAGAGAGAGAGAGAGAGAGCATCAGCTCAGCTCCGTTAAGGATCAAAGATGAAAGAGTCCCTCAAAGTATACAGCTACAATTGGAGACACACCTGGTGGACGTGTCTGAGTGAGTTAAAGCTATAACATGTTGCTATAACACATACATGAATTGAGTGCTTTATTCACATGCACATGAATTTGTGGAGGAATCTCATGAAACGAGACTGATTCCCTTCTGACGGATCTACACTTAATACCATGACAACACACTCTTTCATAGAAACTTTCAGCAAGGAAGACACACGCGCTCAGTCAGACAGTCAGGCTGTTTAGTATGCTTAGTGGCATGGCAGTGTGGTGCTCTATCCCTCAGAGACTAGTGGAGGATGGCAGCTCGTCCATATCTTTGCATCTCCTTCTGTTCCACACATCTCTCTCTCTCTCTCTCTCTCTTTCTCTCTCTCTCTCCTCCCCCCCTCTCTCTATCCTTCTCTCTCCCTCTCTCTTTATCCTTCTATCTCTCTCTCGTCATCCTTCTCTCTCTTTTCTTCTCCTTCTGTCACTCTCCTTATCCTCTATCCTTCTTTCCATCACTACATCTCATCCCCACATCTCGCTTGCCCTTCTCCTGTTTTTAGCTGACAATCTTATTTTACATCTTTCTTTCTTTCTTTCTTTCTTTCTTTCTTTCTTTCTTTCTTTCTTTCTTTCCCTCTCTCTTATTTTACCTCTCTATCTTTCTCTCTATCCCTCTTTCTCTTTACCTCCCTATCTTTCTCCCTCTCTCATTCACTTACTCCTTCTATCTCTCACTTATGCTCACTCTCACTCGCTCACTCATGCTCTCCTTCTCCTCTAGCCCTCTCTCTATCATTCCATTTCATCCCCACATCTTGCTTGCCCTTCTCCTTTGTTTTTAGTTGACAATCTTTCTATTCTCCCATCCCTCTCTTTCTCTCTCTCTCTACATCTCTCACTTTCTCTCTCCCTCTCTCTTTATCCTTCTATCTCTCTTTATTTATCCTTCTCTTTACCTCCCTCTTTATCCTGCTATCTCTCTTTTCATCCTTCTCTCTTTCTGACAATCTTGTTATTTCCCATCTTGCTCTCTCTTTCTCTCTCCCTATCCCTCTCTTCCCTCTCTCCATCCCTCTTTCTTTCTCTCTCCATCCCTGTTTCTCTCTCTAGTTCACCTCCCTATCTTTCTCTTTCTATATCTCTCACTCACTTACTCATACTATCTCTCACTTATGCTCACTTTCATTCAGTCTCACTCGCTCACTATCTATCTATGCTCTCTCAATGTTGCTCGTTCTTGCTCTCGCTCACTCACCCTATCTCTTTTACCCTCTCTTTCATACTCTCCTTTCGCACCCCTATCTCCCTCAATCACTCCATCTAATCCCTGCATCTCAGCATGCCCTTCTCTGTTTTTAGCTGACAATCTCTCTCTCTCTCTCTCTCTCTCTCTCTCTCTCTCTCTCTCTCTCTCTCTCTCTCTCTCTCTCTCTCTCTCTCTCTCTCTCTCTCTCTCTGGTTAATTAGGAGAGAGCGAGCAGAGACACACTTGAGTAAGCTCACTATCAGATGATTAATTGCTGGAGGGAGAGGGAAGCTGCTCTGGGAGCCACCGCTGAAGGGAACACAAGGTTACTTATTCTCTCTCTCTCTCTCTCTCTTTCCCTCTCCCTCTCTCTCTCTCTCTCTCTCTCTCTCTCTCTCTCTCTCTCTCACTCTCTCACTTCCATCTCCCCCTCAATACATTTCAATATAGATTCATTTGGATGGCTGTTGACACTGCTCCCAGAGCAGCTAACGGAGGCCTGGGTGAGAATAATACCAAACCAAAGACGAAGGAGAAAGCTGAGGCTGTTTACTTCTTGTTCTTGTTGTTGGTTATTTTTTTCTTATTGGTTTACTGCTAGTCTCAGTCTTTGTCTCACCTCTGAATTCTTACTCTACAGAGTAATAAAGCAATGGAGGGTATGTTCTTTTACTGAGTATCAAAGTTTGCAAGTGAAAGAATTAGCAGTGTCTTTTGGTGGGGTTGGCTATAACACTTGTAAAGGTGACAGTTATCTGTGGACAGGAGTCCAAGAGAGTCCAAGAGCACCAGCATACCAACTCCAGTTAATTAACTTGTTCACAACTTCTTGACTGGCTAGATTAGATGCATTAATGTTAGGTAAGAGGCAGGGGCGGGGTATGTTAACCTCACGTTGGAACTAATCTCTTCAGGAAAGTACATCTCCAGGAGGAGGGTTGGTGATCTGGTCTAGGGAATGCAGAGTGTGGTCAATGTTCTACAACAAAAACAGACTCGTGTGAAACTAAATGGTATACCAGTTGGCAAACTTACAGATTGAATGAGTAGAGGATGTTTGAATAGTATTGAATTCAATCTAGACTGAGCAAAGAATGCCTCAGTATTCTGGACCTAGATCTCAAACCAGTAGAAGACAGTTCATTATTCTGGACTTAGATCTTTAATCAACTGAGAATATTTCAGTATTCTAATCTCAGAACAAGAGCCAGTAGATGATGTCTCAGTATTCTGGGTTTGGATCTTAAACTAGTAGATGACGTTTCAGTATTCTATACGTCAAGCTAGAGCCAGTAGAACAGAGTGTCCAGTCTTATCCACAAAGAACTGGTGTTGCTGCAGGTTTTCATTGCAGCAATGCAGGAGCTTACCTGATTCTACTTGTTAGATCAGCTTGTCTCAGTCTTCAAACATTTGCTCATGTGCACTCCTGCTTTGCTGAAATGAACACCTACAGCCACACCAGCCCTTTCTGAATTAGACTGGACACCTCTGCAGTCCAGGATGTCTCTGTATTCAAGAATCTGAGCTAGAGCAGTAGAGGATGTCTCAGAATTCTGGTCTCAGAGCTACAGCCTGATTTAGATTTAGACTAGACCAAGTATAGGATGTCTCAGTATTCTGAACCTCAATTTAGAACCAATAGAAAATGTCTCATCATTCTGGACTTAGATCTTGAACCAATAGAAGATGTCTTATCATTCTGGACTTAGATCTTGAACCAATAGAAGATGTCTCATCATTCTGGACTTAGATCTTGAACCAATAGAAGATGTCTCATCATTCTGGACTTAGATCTTGAACCAATAGAAGATGTCTTATCATTCTGGACTTAGATCTTGAACCAATAGAAGATGTCTTATCATTCTGGACTTAGATTTAGAACCAATAGAAGATGTCTCATCATTCTGGACTTAGATCTTGAACCAGAAAATCCTATGTCAGGATTGAAGATTCAAAGCTGGATCCAATAAAGAATGTCTCAGTATTCTGGACTTGGAACCAATCAAGAATGTTTTATATTTTACACTCAGAGCTATAGCCAGCAGATGATGTCTCAGTATTCTGAACAGCTAGAGAACATTTGAAATTCCTTGGACTTAGTTGTTGAACCATTTGAGCACATCTTATTATTGTAGAGCCAGTAGCAGAAGACTCTTGGTTAGGTGTTCTTGGGTGTCTGTGTAGGACACAGTTTACTGGATGTTCTTAATGATAGTTAGAATTCCAGTCTCTCTGCATCATCAGCCTCTCTAATTGAAGAAATAGAGTGAACTGCTAAAATCGTCATGAACTTTCAGGTATGGCGAAATGTTCTAAACAGAAATATTATTCATGGAGTGTATGTGAGTTCCATACACTCCCATGTCAGATAAGCAAAGGTGGTCTATAAAATTCTGTTGTATCTGAACGGTGTGGTGAACAGTGTGGTAACATTTTGAAAGCAGCCTCTGACTGTCTCAGGCAGTGAACCTCCAGACTAATTAGTTAGGACCACTGCATGTAGATTTTGATTGGCAATAGATCTTCCTAATTGGTATCATATCTCTGAAGGCCTTATTGGTTTGCGTGAAGGAATAAGTCAATAGGTTATTTACAGTGAGTGTAAGTGAGTTCAATGAAGTTCTCAACATCTCAACATTCACTAACTGTGAATTAATATCAGTAGCCAAAAACGGCCGACGTACATTTCCAATTTTGATGCTCCTCGGGAGCCTTTTCCTTCTCCTCATCTCTGCCGTTGTCTTTTGAGAGAAGGCTCGGTGTTATCTGTCCCTGACATTTCGGTCACATTTTCCTCAGCTTTTGCCCACCTGCGTTCTGTAGACTGCACTGTTTGTTTGGCCATTGTGTGAATGCGTTTCAAATGCTTTTCAAGAAAATGTCAGCAGTGTTTTGACGGCTTTTTTAACACTCAGACAGTTTCATTAACCGTGTGCGCGTATGTGTGTGTGTTCAGGTTGTAATTATGTTCCGAATGCCACTCTATAAACGTTCTCGGAACTTGTGACCCCGTCCAAGTTAGAAGAATAATAAATAAAAAATAAATAAATAAGTAAAGCAAGCAGCGACAACATTTTTGCTTTCTCGTCATTTCAACACTCCCCAAATTCTCCACCAAATTCTCCTCTCCACTTTTCTTTCCCTATCACTCCTAGTGCCCTTGCTCTCTCTCTCTCTCTCCCCCTCTCTCTTTCTCCATCTCTTTATATTTGATGGATGACTTGCACGTAGGAGGATGTGCTGCCTCTAATAGACAGACAGAATTGAACCGTCGGGAAGTAAATGTTAAGAGCCTCGTAAAACACCCTGCTCTAATCCACCCCCTCTCCCCCAATCCCTCCATCTCTTTCTCTCCCTCGCTCGCTCACCCTCCCTTCTGTCCTCTGCTATGCTTTCATTCCACATATTGCCTCCTCACTTTGTGTTTGGGCTGTGTATGTGTGTTTCTCCCAGTGGGGGCCATTGTCTTTTTTTGTGCTGAAAGTCTGGGTAAACTGCAAACACTACTTGTAGTAGTAGCCCTTATTGTTTGTTTTGCTGTGCTTACGAATTGGACTCTTTCTGTAGCACTCTTTGTGTGTGTGCGACTTTGTGAGATGTGAAAAAGGCAGACCCATCATGTAGTCCTCCTTTATTTGTGCCACTGAAGTATGAAAATAGTTGGCAAAAATCAATGTGCTCCCTGAATGATATACACTGATTTGCAAGTTTATTTGAAACACCTACACTTTTTTGGCCAATTTATCAGAAACACTAATTACTGGCTGTAGCCCATCTGATCTTGCTCAACTTATCAGCCTTGTTCTCTGGCCTGTCCATCAATGGAAGGGGCCATCATAGAACCACTGCTGACCACTGAACATTACTTGAATGGTGGATCATTCTCAGCATGGTCCATTGACACTGATACAACAGTGGCTTGGTTATGTATGTGAGCGATGTGGCATCACAAAACATAAAGACATTTTCACGACACAATATGTCATTTATTCTAGTTCTGCGAACAAATTAGAATGGATAAAAAACATCAGCAAACAATTAGTTAAAATAGTCAATGTTAACCTCTTTCTGCAGGCCACCTAGTGGCCATTCTGCTATTCTAAATGAATATAATCAAATAAAAATACTTGCCCCATTACTCAGTTATCAGTTCAGTTAACTTGGACCCTGTTGTCTCTGTGTTGTGACTCTCTGTTAAGCTGCTAAGAGCAATGAAGGCTGAAAAGGGAGGGCTGAGAACCCCCTGCTGTGAAAACAATTCACATTCTCCACAAAGAGATAAAACAGACAGCACAATTACATATTTCATATCAAAATATCCTGTGTCTGCCACAATAAAAGTCCTTTTTATACAAATCTAGTTCAGATTTGATTTTGTAAACCATTTAGAAAATATTACATCCCATCAAAATTAGTGAAGAAATGGGAACCCCAAAACAGGGAAATTGGATTTTATGACTAGTGTGAAAAAGGGTTAATAATGCATTAATATTGTTTTAAAGAGACAATTATTAAGACCACTAAGTCTTTTAACCCTGTTAAGGCATTTTCCTAGTTTAAACCTTTCAACCATCTGTAGGCTGAAGCTTAGCTGCATCACGCTGCATGTTGCTATGATAGAAGCCACAATGGTAGCCCTCTCATTCAAATACAGCTTTTAAATGGCTTTTTAAGCAGGGATATCAATAGGAAGCAAACTAACAAACACCAAAAAGGAAATGGAAAGCTTGAGAGCGTCCATTTTAACAAGATTCCACAAGCTATATGAACAAGAGTGAGAGGCTACAATCATGGAGGACTTGGAACTATTCACTGTATGTATAATATTATATCCAGGTCATTCTCCATTTGGAGTGGACATTCAGGTGGATACGTTTTAAAAAAAATCTATTTCATTCATCCCAAACCTTAATAAATTATGTCAATTAACATCTCCTATTTCCATATATGCAAAAAGAAGAGCTTAATTCCAAACATACTTTACAGTCACTGGTGTTGTATGAATATAGTGCAACACCAGTGACTGTAACACCAGTGACATACTGGTTAAAACTGAGGATTCTGTCAATTCACATTGGTGGTCGGGTGACCTTGTGCAACTGTTTAAAATCAGTAATAAAAATGATATGTCATTATTTTGACAAAATTTTATTTACTCAGCCATTAAAGCACATAACACCAGTGACACATAGAAGTTATGTGCTGCTTGATAAACAAAATTATTAGTAAATTAATGAAATATAGTGAAAAAGTGTGAACTCACCTTCTCATGCCTTCTGATGCTTCCTCTCTGATGAGCCTCGACCCAAAAAAGCAGTTTAATACAGCTGAAAGAGCTGAAGAGTCTTGATAACACTAGTGACCAAAATCTCTGTGACAAAAGTATTTTTTTTACATAAAATACATATATTTTTGAAATGTAGTATAACTTTAATGATATAAAAAGTGAGCATGAATCTGTTTTATACAAATTCCTAAGTTAAACCTCTTAAAATATTGTTTTATAATGAAAATGGATTCTCAAATGTTGAAAATTGGTTTTGTGACGAGCTGTTCTACATATGCAGAGTGACTACCAGAGAAATCATAAGGGAGAAGTATTATTTAATCTTAGGTCAACTGTGTAAATGCACATACTGAGTGTACTGCAGTTACTGTTGCTGTTACTGGATGTCAATGATGAAAGGTGGACACTGTAATCTATGAAAATCAGATGATTTTAATGCTTAAGGTTATGCAAACTCTGCAATGACATGATGAATATATTGCTTTTTAAATAACTAGAAATTTTTCTTTAGAGTCAGTTCATGCAAATAAACATCTAACATGCAATGTTTTTGTTTCTAATCAATGAGCCACAAGTTTTAAATCCATAAGGTTCCATCAATAAGCCACAACAACACCATGGACCATGCTGTGTGTGTATTGGAGAGAGAGAGAATTGATGGTGAGGGTGATGACCTTTTGCTACCCAACTGGTCACCTTGCAGCAAGAGTTCAGCCAGGGTCACAGCAATAACTGCCTGTCAAATGAAATGTACAAGGTGACAGCAAGAGATATGGAAGGTGAGCTTTTCGAAGGCCAGAAGTGTGTCTGAGTGTGTCTGTAAGTATGTACAGTGGAGAAGTGTGTTATTTGATGTGAATCAGTGACCTCACTGTTAATCCCCCCATACTGGAGTGTGTCTGTTACAGCTCAGTTGTCTGTGTGTGTGTGTGTGTAAGAGGGATTTGCCCTGCATGAGTGCTGCTGCTGCTGCTGCTGCTGCTATGCGTGCGTATTTGTGTGCTGCTATGAATATGTAATCTCACCCAGTAAGCCATTAGTCCACACTCAGCCTCTTTCTCCCTCTCTGTCTCCCTTCTTCCAGGCCAGGCCTTTATTCTTTTCCATTCATCTTCATATCCCAGTGGTCTGGCTCTAATGAATTGGAATTTCATGGCCTGGTGTGACCCATACACCAGATCTAGTTATGCTTCAGTTTTAGCATGCTAAGAGGGCTAGAAGTCATGACTCAAGAGAATGGGGCAAAATGCCATTGGCCATTGCTGTAACTGCTGGAAGTGCAGGCCAGGCTGTAGCATTGGGGGTGACTGGTCCCCCAACACCTTTATTTATTTTATTATTTATTTGTTTCTCCAACTCTTGGCGATCATATGGAGTTTCTGTCTTCTGTTTGGGCTTATTCACGATGTCTCTGATCCTGTCCATCTGTGTTGTTGCTCTTCCTCTGTTACCATTGTCTGTTCCAGGCATGATTGTCTTTTCCAATAAATTGGTTTATTCTCACAACATGTCCAGAATAAGAGAGCTTCAGTTTGGTTAGTTTCAAGTGAGGGGTCAGGCTTGATTTGGTCAAGAATCTATTTATTTGTTTTCTTTGCCGTCCAAGACACTCTGAAGTCTTTCTCAACAAGTTCAAAGGAATCAATATTTTTTTGTGCTGCTTTTTTATTGTCCAGCTTTCACATCTATAAAGAACCGACACCTTTTTAGACCCTTTTTATCATTGCTTGTGCAATTTTACATCATTCTTATGTAGCCACCAGTCAGGAATTCCCTGGAATTCTTTTACATTTCTGTGTAATTAAATGGTGAAGATGTAAAAAAGCAAAGAGTGGTTTGATGTGAAATGCTCTGTTCCTTGGAAACTTAGAGTCAGAATTGTTCAGTGGAAGTAACAGGAACCAGATGTTGGAAGAGTTAAATGCCTCTAAAAGCTTGCTTAAAGAAAATTATCACAGGAAATACTTAGGAATGTGCTGTCTGTTGCCTACAACATTGTTTTATGACAGTTTTGAGAAACTTTTGCCATCAAAACATTTTTTTGTTAAATACATTCATGGTGAATAGGTAAATGTCCGTTCTTGTGAGGAATAATCCCCAAAGAAAAATTTTTTTTTGTATTTTCCACTTCTTAAAAAAAATAGTATCAACATTTACATATAAAAACTTAGAAAATAAAAAAAGAATCATGGCTATATTTGCATTGTAGATGTTGCTTTCCCATCAGCACTAATGTAAGGAAGTTGTTAAGTTTTTTTTCAATGAACCATTTCACATCAAACCACTCTGTTTGATGACGGTTTACATCTCAGTGATTGGATTATGCAGGAATTTTGAAAAATGTGAAATTCTATGTTTTTTTTCATTCAGTATGTTATTTTACACACACTCTCTGCCAGCTGGATTTTGGAGGAACTTGCTGATTCAGAAAGACTAAGATTCCTACGCCGCCAGTCAAACGTTTACAACATGGATCTATTTTTCCACATTTTAGAACACTGAAGACATCAAAACTACAAAATAGCAGTGACCAGAAATACTAAACAAATCCAAACTATTCTTTATTTTTCATTCTTCACACTGGCCCCTCTTGTGCCTTGATGCAGCTTTACACACTTTTGACAGTTTCTCAAGCAGCTTCCTGAGGAGCCTCCTGGGATGCTTTGGCAACAGGCTTATGCTGAGTATGCTATACAAGCTGAACACTTGTTGGTTATCTGTGGCATTTAAAAGAATGACATTTATGTTGTTGAAATAAATGTATACATCAATTTTGAAATGGCTATCAATACACTGCCTGATGTCTGAGACATTGTTTTATGATAGTATAGGCTAAAATATCTTTTTAAAAATCCATTGAGGATAAAGGGACATACAGAGCATTTTTAAGGCAAAGTAGTTCCAGAAGAAAACATATTTTTCACACTGACCACTATTTGACTGTCATTAAAAATGTATAAAAAATGATATATAAATTGATATATATACAATGAACTTTGATATATATTGAATGAACATTGATATATATGGAATGAACATTGATATATATTGAATGAAAGTCGCTGTTGAAGGGTTGAGGATGGCCAAGAAAAACTGTACATCAATAAAAGGGAATTCTGATAAAGTGACCAGTATGTATATACAGTGATCCCGTTGACAGAGTGACCTGAGAGTGGCTGATATACGATGTGAAGACACAGATGGGTGGAGTTTCAATATATACATAATTTGACATGGTGCAGAAGAAGAGTCAGATGAGGCCATAACTTCTGTTTGAAAAATGCTCTTTTATTGAGAGCGAGGGAAAACAATGCCACTTGAAAAGCAACTGAAAATTGAGGTAGGTCACTCCAAGCCCTACTCTTTCTTCTGATGGTCACCAAACATAAACACAAGTTCATTGTATATATATATCAAAGTTCATTCCATATATATCAATGTTCTTTCAATATATATCAATGTTCGTTCCATACATATCAATCTTTGTTCTACTGAGATATATTGAAAGAATGTTGATATATATTGAATGAACATTGATATATATTGAATGAACATTGATATATATTGAATGAAATTTTATATATATTGAATGAACCTTGATGTACATGGATCGAACATTGAGATGAAAAAATGAATAATATAATTCATAAAATGTTTTGTTCAGACATAGAGGGACTTTTGGGGTTGTGTGTGTAGCCTCAGAGTTAGGGAGAGTATGTTTGTGTTTGGTGACCCTCAGAAGAAAGAGTAGGGCTAGGAGTGACCTACCTCAATTTTGAGTTGCTTTTCAAGTGGCACTGTTTTCCCTTGCTCTCAATAAAAGAGCATTTTTCGAACAGAAGTTATGGCCTCATCTGACTCTTCTTCTGCACCATGTCAAATTATGTATATATTGAAACTCCACCCATCTGTGTCTTCACATCATATATCAGCCACTCTCAGGTCACTCTGTCCACGGGATCACTGTGTATAGATACTGGTCACTTTATCAGAATTCCCTTCCTTTAAGTTCCACCTGGAGTTTGTAAATGCCCATTTATTGATGTACAGTTTTTCTTGACCATCCTCAACCCTTCAACAGCAACTTTCATTGAATATATATCAATATTCATGGAATATATATCAATGTTCATTGTATATAAATATCAAAGTTTATTAAATATTTCCTGTTTGGCTTGCCATTATATATATATATATATATATATATATATATATATATATATATATATATACAGTGTAATAGGATTTAGAAGCGGTATCTTGGGGTTTGAATGCAACCAGGGCCCATATCCTACATTTTTATTGTATTTTTTACACCCTTTTATAAGGATAAGGTTCACTAGTAACATTTGTGTGTTTTTATTTGCCAAAAATGGTCATTCATTTATGCGTGACTGTTGTCTGACCTCTCTTTATCTCTTACTCAGCCTTTAAGATAAATAAGCTCTGTTCTGATTACCTGCACTGTGTTGTGTCTCATTCACAAAGCACTCAGATCTGAAACACTCCTTAGAACTCCACAGAACATCAGTAGAAATGGAAGCTAAACTGCTGCAGGCTGAAATGAAAATAGTGAATTCAAAACAAGCTGTTTTTGTAGCATGGATTTAATTTGGAGTGCATGGTGTAACCTCCTGTCACTCTCTGTCCTTGCCTTTTCTGTTTTTGCCTGTTTTTGCCATGTGCCGTTGTTTTGTTTCCCTGTGTCATGTGCTTTTGTTTACGTCTACCATGTGCCTTTGTTTTCTGGTGCCATGTGCTTTTGTTGTTGTGTTAGCTCCTCCTCTGTCCTGCCCTGACTTCAGCCCTCACCTGTTCCTTGTTTCCTAGCCCCTCCCTCTCATTAGTCTCAGGTGTTCCTTGTCTTCTGTGTTAGTATATATACCTCTGTGTTTCTTTTGTTCCCCAGCCAGTGTTGTTGTATATTCTTGGTTTAGGTATGTGATCTTTGTGGTCTTCAGTCCCTGCTTGTGGTTTCAGTCAGTTCATGTTCTTAGTAGTTCCCTCTATTACCATGTTTTGGTGTGTTCTTAATGGATCCAAGTACTATTTATTTGCCTGCCTGTTGTTTGGATTATCCAAAGAGGACTCGTGCGTGTACTCTGCCTCCTTGTTGGCCTCTACGTTGCACATGGTATGTTTTGAAACTTTACCAGTGTTTGCATTTTACTTTAAACTCACTTTAAAAAGCCAAAGAATTTAGTTTTTCCATGATGTGGGCCTTTTTAATCCTCAGAGTGATCCAGTTTGTTTTTTACTGTCTGAGCCTTAGTAGCTTTGATAACTCATATCAGCCATAAGCCATTATTAGAGCACCACCCTGGTTGAGACACAGCAATAGTGAGTATGTGAGCAAATTCTATTGTCATTATTTTATTCACTGAAGGTAACTTATATGAAGGGGTGTATATTTATTTTTGCACTGGGGCTATTATGTCCCATTTACCCCCCTGCCACTACCCAGGGTTACTAACTAAAGTAAGAAAACGAAGGAGCCATTTGCTGGGTAGACGTTAGAGAAATAGCACTTTGGGTGCCTTAATTTGGCTGGTTCTGAAAGCTCCTGAATGAGTATGTGTGGACGGTGTTCGTCACATGCATTCTGCCAGCAGGACAGCCTCAGCCGATTAGCAAATCATTTCGTTTGTGGACGGTTGAAATATTGCTGCCTGGATAGTTGTTAAAGACATCTTTTTTTTTTCTGTGCAGTATCCCAGTAAAAAAAGATGCCAGTAATTACTTTCCTCTCTTTCTTATTTTTGCGCCGACACACTCTCCTTCTCTCATTTCCCAATTCCCTGTAGATAATAAAAGGCAACCCGAAACTGGAGAGGAGATTTTTACATTATAAAAGAAGAGCCTGGAGCCTGAACGTGAGTGCTTTCATTTGGATTTTTCATTCAGTATACATTCTCCAAAACTTTCTTTCTTTTCTCTTTCTCTGTTTTCCTGTCTCTCTCTCTCTCTCTCTCTCTCTCTGCTCCCATTCTGCTACTGTGTGCCCTTGCGCAAATACTGCGTTTGCTTTGCTACCCTTGACTTCAGAGGATGTCATCAAATGAAATCATGCTCAAGGTTGCACTGACACTGGTGACAATGTCATGGAAGCCATTGTGCATGGCAGGTTTTTATGCTTTATTTAAGAAATTGTGTGATGTTCCTGAATCAGACAGCTCATTGGTGAGGTCTGCTTATTGTGCTCATGGCACTGGTCTCCAAAGTGGGTAAGCAGAGAAGGGATAGTAATGACAGCTGAGGGCCTGTTTTATAACATTAGAACATCTACTGATAACATTTGTGTGGTTTTGTCAGAGGTGGCGGAAGTACACAAGTCCCTTACTTGTGTAAAAGTACTAGTAATCCAGTAAAAAAAATACTCAAGTAAAAGTTGCAGTATAAAAGTACATGCTTATAAATGTACTTAAAGTAAAAAAAAAAGTAAAAATTTCTTTAAAAATCTCAAATTTTTTTGTAAACAGGATATCTTTTTTCTGGTGAGAATACACATCCATCAAACTAAGCGTACATAATGCTTTATACTAGAACTGCATGTATTATCCACAAGAATCCACACGTCTAGAGCACCCAAACACGTATACATTTTTGATTTCCTTTACAAGAATTAGAGATGGATATTCCTGGAATCTCTAAGGAAAAAATTGTCATTAAAAACTGTTATTTCAGCAGTCAATACTGAACACCATATCAAATAAACCCTTTAAGTAAGGCCTGGGCTGGCGTGGGACTTGTTTTCAGACCTAGGTGTACACACACACTACTGTCATTACATCAGGCTGTTACATAGGCTGTTCATCACATCAGTGCAGTCATCACCTTGTATATTCCAACACTAATCCTGATGCAAAACAATAGCAACCTATCAGAAAGCTGGATTCACACAAACAAAACCAACACTGCAGCACTTTCCGCTCACCACATACATAACTTCTACAAGAGAACATGACAAAACTGAGTTACAGTCAGACAGCTGGAATACCTAATGTTAAACCTACAAACGTGAAGCCTAATAACTATTAAAGTGTGAATACGAGAAAAAACAACAGCAATCTTAAAAAAAACCTTAACCTATTATACAGGGTGTTTCAAAAAGATTCATCCGATTTCAAAATGATTGATTTTGCTTGTAAATCATTACAGAACAATGCAGTAAATTGTAAATGGTTTTAGTGAGCATAAAGTTTATGTAATTGTACAAATGATCAATATGACCTCCTCCTCCAGCTGTACGGACATCAACGCCATAGTCATCAAATTCATCCCATACTCGATTAAGCATGTCGGGTGTCACTGTACTCATGCCTCTTTCAGTGCAATTTCAGAGATCAACCAATGTTGTGGAACCAACAACGAATGCTCTGAGCTGTTGTAGGTTCACTGCTGATGGAAATCATATTGCACAGTTTCACTCTTATTAAAGTGGTGAACGCTTTCTGCTCAGGGGTCACCATCTGCTCGCAGACTGAAAGGAGCCATCTTCCGGTGACAGTCAGAAACTCCATGACCCCCTCTTTCAAATGGTGTGTGATTGGTTCCTAGGTGCCTGACAATTGTAAAAATATGACACTTTGAAATCTGATTAATCTTTTTGAATCACCCTATATAAAAACCACTGTACACATGATGTTTATGGTCTATTAGTCTTACCTGTAATGACTCGATGCACTGAAGTACCGTCTGTACAGGTGTCTAAATGTAACCGCTACATCATTTACTGTGGAACAGGAAATGAAGCTAACTTCAGCTTCATCTAGTCTCTATCCGCAATACGAGTCTTGATTACAGTTAGTAAACCGGAGCTGTATCTCTTGAGACGGGTGCTGCCTACGTTACTACAGATATACACTTGTGTGTAACATTTTCAGTTTGAATGTTCTTCTGCTGTGAGTTTATTCATTAACCGGCCCAAAACGCTACAAATTCTCCCGATAACCCATTCCAGGATTGAGTAAGGCCCTGGATGCAGCTCTGAAACAGCCTTGACTCAGTTCTGAATTTACTAGATCTCAGTGCTGCATTTGACTCTGTAGATCATAGGATATTGCTAGACAGTTTGGAAGATTGGGAAGGACTTTTTCGTAACAGTTCTTTAAAGCTGGAGTAGGAGATTTTGAAGAAACCAGGAAGTGTACGCTAGTTTTTGAAAGTCCAACTGAAAAAAAAATCCCACCCCTAGCTTACACCTACAGCTTAGCTAACATAAAAGTTGGATTAATACATAATGTAGCTGCATAAGTAGCTAGCTGTGTTAGCTACATAATTGAGGGAGATACTAAATTCTCCATTAATGAAACAAAGCGGATATTTACCTGTCCAACAGAAAATCAGCAACCTTGGCGACACTTTCCCAGCTTTTCAACTCCCTCAGGTTTCACCATCATTGGAAATCAACACCGATGTTAACTCTGGTTTGACTCTTGCTTTATCCAACCTCTTTCTGTCTGAAGCCTTTTTATTTCTTGCTTTCTTTTCAGTGCAAGCTGTTGTAGGTACCTGTGTAACTTTCTCTGCCATTCTTGTGAACCTAGCTTGCTACCTTTTAGCTGTGTGTGTGTGTAGACTGGTATGACTAATATCGCACATTCTTTTTTTTGTCGGTGCATTGGATTTATTTATTGCTATCGGGATATAAAGAGTATTTCAGGAAATATTACAAAAAATGTAGTAAACATAAACCACCTACTCCCACCTTTAATTGGTTCAGGTCTTATTCAAAAGGCCAAAGTTACTTTACCACTTCACCACTGGCAGTTATGAACTGGGTGGCTATGACATGCAGAGTCCCCCAGGGAACTGTTTTCGGACCACTTCTGTTCAGTCTGTACGTGCTGCCTTTGGACTCAATGCTACAGAACAACATTGATTGCCATAGTTAAACAGATGATGCACAGATTTACACTATATGGACAAAAATATTGGGACACCTACACATAGCATCTACAGGAGCTTTTATGACATCCCATTCTAAATCCATAGGCATTAACACAGAGTTGGTCCCCCCTTTACAGCTATAACAGCTTCCACTCTTCTGGGAAGCTTTCTACAAGATTTTGGAGTGTATCTGTGGGAGTTTTTGCTCATTTATCCAGAAGAGCGTTTGTGAGATCAGACACTGATGTTGGACGAGGAGGGCCTGGCTCACAATCTCTGTTCTAGTTTTTTCCAAAGGCGTTTGATGGGGTTGAGGTCAGGGCTCTGTGTGGGCCAGTCAAGTTCGTTCACACCAAACTCACCCAGCCATGCCTTTATGGACCTTGCTTTGTGCACTGGGGCTCAGTCATGCTGGAACAGAAAAGGACCTTCCCCAAACTGTTCCCACAAAGTTGGAAGTATACCATTGTCCAAAATGTGTGAAGGTTTGGAACACAAATAATTGGATGGATCAAAATGTGCCTCAATTAAATAAAGACAAAATAGAGATTACTGTAAAAACCACAGGCCAAATCTGAAATCTTGGCAGCCAAAGGTCTCACCTTCACCAGCCATATCAAAGCAATTACCAAAACAGCCTTCTATAACCCCAATAATGTAATTTATAATATAGTATATAATACAGTTTAGTGTCCTAAAAAGACCTTGAGAAGCTTTTACCTCCAGTAGGGTGGACTATATACATCTCTATGTTTAAGGTATATAAAGCGAGTAGGTCTCTTAGAGCCATGGACCCAGGTCAGCTAGTAGAGCCCAAACTGAACATACTGAAGCAGCATTTAGCTGTTATGCTGCATACAACTGGAACAAACTGCCAGAAGATCTTGGTCATACCCCAAACAGAGATTTTTAAATCCAGGTTAAACACTTTTCTCTTTTCGTGTGCTTGGTTGAGCTCTATACCTCGCACTCTATTAGTACTGCACTTTATCCTGAATAAGCTAATGCTAATAACACTTAAGTCTTTTATTTTAATTCTGTTTTATGTTTTATTCCACTTCATGACTTTGTACTTTCTTTTAATTATGTTCTTTGAGATTTTACTTTTTTTTATTATTATTCTCAAACAGCACTTTGTCTGTTTTTCCTTTTGATGTTCCTTCCACTTTTATTTGTGTAAAACACACTGAATTGCCTTTGTATATGATGAGACAAATACCTAAATAAATCAAGCCTGGTGAACTTAATATCCATAGGACATACTATATTATTCAACTACTCTGAGGTAGGGGGCACATTTTTGATTATTTCTTGTGTTCAAAGATTTTATTGGCTCTTGGCTCCATCTATTTGCATACTGGGCATGTCTTTCTCATTGTTTTACTCACCATCTCTGTTTTGCCTGCCCTCCTTGGCTTTCTTCACTTGGGTATAACCTTACATTTTGGTAACCTTACATTTTGGTAAATCATTTAACCTTGTTATTGTTGGTGTTTATACGTTCTCTATTAGTGCCTGTGTTACTAAACCGATAGGGCACTACAGTGTCCACTTCCAAACTTCTCTAGTGAGATAGGTTGGACCAACATAGTTAAGTCAACACTAGTAAGTCAAGTTGGATGAATTTTAATGAGCTGAGTTGGAGAAGTGAAACGTGATAGATGAAGTTTAGCCAGTTTAAGTAAATCATGTTGGATGAACAAAATAGCTGTTTAATTGTGATGACATCACGATGAGTAAAGAATGTGTGTGTTTTTTGTTTTTTTTGTTTTTTTTTTTCTTTTTTGGACTGAGCATTTTATTGATGATTATTGATAGACATGTTTTGCAAAATTGTAATTGAAATTTAAATTGTATTTTGCTACTAACAACACATTGACAGTCCCTGAGGTTTTTCTAATTGCTCGTGCCACAAAACATTTTGTTGGTGTGGTTCACTTGCTTAGAGTTTACAATGAAAACATTAAAGTAAAGACAGTTAATCTAATGAACTCTAGATTAATTAGGCTTAAATGTTTTGGTAAAATTTGTCAATTAAAATTACAAAATATTTACATGGTCACGCATGCCATGTTATTTTCAGGAGCCACTGCACTTCTCAGATATGACAGACACACTCTGATCTTACTGTAACTTAAATAGATCTATACCTGTGCATATAGATTGACATTGAACATCTACCAATATCTTGTAGAATTTGGACTTGTGTGTGTGTGTGTGTGTGTGTGCGTGTGTGTGTGTGTGTGTGTGTGTGTGTGTGTGTGTATATATATGTATATATTATATTCTATCCCCTGTGTACCCTGCATCTCATTTTTCTACCTAAGACTCACTGATTGCATACATGGGAATGTGTACAACTGTACATATTTTTATTACATAATAACTTGTATTACTGTTATAAAACTGTATATTGGAAATAGTGCAATAGTATTGTAAATTAATGTGTGTATCGTGTATATATTTAGAGTCTAATGTTTATGGATCATTCTCCATTTGGAGTGGGAATTCAGGTGGACACATTTTTTTTTTTTTTAAATCAATTTCTTTCATCCCAAAACTAAATAATCTTTATGTCCAATAATATGCAGTAAAAAAGGAGAGCTTAATTCCAAACATTTTACAGTCACTGGTTTTATATGAATATAGGGTAACACCAGTGACTGTGACACCAGTGACATTCTAGTTAAAACTAAGGATTTTGTCAATTGGCTGACTCGTTGTCATCTTGTGCAACTATTTTTAAATCAGTAATAAAAATGATAAATGGTATTATTTTGATGAAATTAGAATTACCCAGCCATTAAAGCACATAACACCAGTGACACATAGAATGGACTCGCCTTCTCATACCCTGAGATGCTTCCTCTTTGATGAGCCTCGACCCAAAGAATCAGTTTAATATTGCTGAAAATAGTGTGTTACAATGTAATGAGTCCTGACAACACCAGGGACCAAAATCTCTGTGACAAAAGTATTTTTATAGAAAATTGGTTTTGTGATGAGCTGTTTTACACTGTCAGAGAAATCTGTCAGAGAAATCATACGGAAAAAATATTATTTAATCCTAGCCTAACTGTGTAAATGGACATACTGACTTTAAGTTCTGCAACCTTTGTGACATGGTTTACCACTCTAAATGGAGAATGACCCCTGTATATTTTTTTCTTTATATATTTTTGTATTTTAGCATTGCAAGGGGATTACACACCTTCACTCACTTTCACACCTATGTAACTGTGATGTGACAAATGTGATTTAATTTGATTTGATTTAATATCATTTGATATGAAAATGAGAATTTTGATATCTTTATGATTTTTTTTTATTTTTTATTTTTGATAAATTAGTGTAATTTTTTCTCACTATGGGAACACACTGACAGTCACTGAGATTTTTCACTTTACTTATGCATCAAAACATTTTGTCGTTTTGGTTTGGTTCCTCACAGTTTACAAGGAAAATATCAAAGAAATCCACCAGCTTGTTCTTAATTAAGAAATGCAATGATAAATATCAGTGATGAGAAAACATATGTGGTCACACTGCAGTAATGAGAACCAGTGTGAAAAGAACTCCTCAAACTTTTTGCTGTACCATGTAGAGCTCCAGTTCATCCACTAAATAATATGAATATCTGTTCGATGCTCATGATGCTCAAAGACTTTTTAAGACATTTTAAGATGGTTTTGCAAGATTGACCCACGTCCTCATCATCTTTTCAGTCTGTGGTGCAGTCAGAACGGGTGTTGCATTCAAATCGGGAAAAATGTGTCGCTCTTGCAGAGGCGTTATGAAGCCTATATAAGGGTTTCATGCATTGCTGACACTAGTTAGCCAGAACAGACAGCTCTGGATCCTGCAGCACCCTAGGAGCGCTGTTTATTAGAGATGAAGCATTGTGATCAGGGAGGATGGAGAGAGCAGAGAGAAACGAGGGGATGAGAGGGGAGGTTTTTCACTTGAGAGATTCCAGCAACTGCCCGTTAAAGACGAGAGAGAGAGAGAGAGAGAGAGAGAGAGAGAGAGAGAGAGAGAGAGAGAAAAGGAGAAAATGAAGATTGATTGAGGGGTGGTGAAACAGTGTGTGTGAGGGAGGGAGAGAGTGAGATTGAGGTCTGGTGAGAGAGAGAGAGATGAGAAATAGCTGAGTCAAGCTCATCGAGGGCTACTGATAATGACTCTCTCTCTGGCATACCCAAATACTCTTTGGCTTGTTCTCACCCTCTCTGATATGCGCTCCCCTTCCTCCCCACACACACACGCGCGCATTTCCTTGCTCATATCACCAATCCTTTTTGCCCTGGCTGGGTCCACAGACACTCAGCTTGTGTTCCTTGTTAGAGTATCACTGTTGCCTACATTCCTAATAACCCATGTGGTAGAGTTGGGCAATATGACAACGTCATTTATTATCTTCAGTGGTAGTGGTAAAGCTGCACCATAAGTTTTGGAGCTCTCTCTGGTGGAAGTGTGTGCACAACTTGCGGAAGAACATTTTGTCACGTGGGTTGTGCTTCGGACCCCTTCCCCGAGCGGATCAATCTTATGATTGTGAGTAATTTGAAAGAGAATTCAAAGAATACTCAGTCAAAACAATTATATATATATATATTGAGTTTAATATATTGGAAAAGACAAAACACGAATGTAGTTCGATCAGGGTGCCCAAATTTTTGGATATGACTGTACATCATGATACACTTTCTTAGTATTTTCCATACTTCTTGACTACTAAACAACTAGATGTACCATAAAAAAGACCAATTACAGAAAGTCTATAAATATCAATCATTACATAATAACTGCATAGTAACAAAAGCCTGATTTAAATAATCCCCATTTTATTAGTTTGTTGGGGTTTTCTTACTATTCTTCTCAAGTAGTGCGTTTCAATGTACAGTCATTAGCAAAAAGTTTGAACACCACTGGTCAAACTACATGTTTTGTTGATTTGGTGAAAATAAGTTAACACATCCTCTACAGGGAGAAACTTAAATTTTTTTTTTTTTAAATATGAGTAACATATTGGAAAAAATAAAATAAACAAATAAAACATGCCATAATGTTTGCACAGGCCATTTATTTTTAAAATGAAATGTATTAAATTCAGCAACTAAACAGTTAAATGTGTGTTCTGGGGCTTGTGTGCTATCAGTGCCCCCTTGTGATGAGTCTTTAGGCTGCTAAACATGAGTGAGTGAGTCACAAGCTAGATCCATACAGCAGTTTTTCACAGGGTTTCTGAAATATGGCACTACTGTTTTCCTCTTGTACTTTATCCATTCCAACTTGTTCACAAACTTGGGGAAAAAAACGAATTATTGTGATGCATATTGTGTATTGCAAGAAATATCTTCAAGAATAGCAATGTAAAATTTTTTCCTGTATCCCTCACACCTTAATTTGTGGGGTATTACCAGGGCTATGCCTCCACCTAAGTAAGAATAAATTCCTCATGAGTACAGTTAAATGTCCCCACAATGTCAATTTCTTGTTTTCCTGTCATGCCTAGAGGCATATGGTTCCTTCAAAGAGCTAAATACATGGAGGGACACACACACAGATGAGGAATGGAGTGACAGACGGAGGGAAGAAACATAGGCGTGGGGGTTTGAGAATGTCATATCTCTCTCTCTCTCTCTCACTCTCACTCTCACTCACTCTCTCTCAAGGACAGATTCCCAATAAATATTGCTCCTTGTCAGCCAGCAAGGCCATCAGCCCCTTGGACTAAACACACACACACTAAGCTGCTTATCCTTCTGGGTCATGGGGGGTGCTGGAGCCTATCCCAGCAGTCATTGGGCAGAAGGCAGGAAACACCCTGGACAGGTCGCCAGTCCGTCGCAGGGCAGACACATAGACATATACATACACACACACACACACACTCACACCTAGGGCCAATATAACATCTCTAATTCACTTGACTGCATTTCTTTGGTATGTGGGAGGTAACTGGAGCACTTGGACTAAACACTGCTTTAATTTCATAATAGAACTTTCACAGAGAGAGAGGGTGGGCTAGAGAAAAGGCGCAGAGACTAAAAGAAAAGGATGAATGCTATTGCACTTCAGAAAATGAAGGGAAAAAAAGAATAAATACAGGAGACATAAGTGGAGAAGAAATATTTCATCCAACTTATGAGACTGGAAGACAAAGAAAAAACTGAAGAATCAACAAATAAAGAATAATGAAATAATGATGAGGAGTGGTCTATGTGATATGAATGTTTATGCTGTATGCCCACTAGGATTTGCTGGTGACCAGCATATCAACTTCCATTGCTGCTGACCAGGACTGAGTTTCCTAAAAGCATGTTTGAGCAACCACCTATGCTATATGCAACACTTTCACACATATCAGCATCCACCACACCACATATGCTGGTATTTGACAGTAGTAGAACAATTTTTGGTGCTATACAGAACACTTTTCAAAGGTTCCATATAGAACCATATAACTTATTCTTCATCAAAGTGAAGAACATTTTTACAATGCAAAGAACCCTTTAAAATGATTCTTCGAGAGTTCATGATTCTATATAGAACCGCTGTCTTTACTAAGGAAACATTAAAGAACCATCTTTTTCTAAGAGTGTATTTTACTAGCCTAAAACCTAAATTTGCCCCATAATCTCATAAATAAAGGTAGTAAACTGTCTCTGGGGCAGTAGCCCTCTTGCCACTGAACTGGTAGCCTCAAGGGTACATCTCAGTTGAAGTATATTCTAAGTTTATTGGTCTGTTTTAAAACATTAGGTTATGAAAAGGAACAAATATGTATGTTTCACCTGGGAAAACTTATTTAAGGTACACAGTTGCTACCTTTCAGGGTACGTTTACAGTGTTTGTACCTTGATGAATGAAAAATCTACCTGCACAGAGCCTTTATTTCTAGCAGTGCGTAATAATTTTCGGTTAAAAATGTAAATAAAATGGTTATAGATTTATGAACTGAAAAACTTTCAGGATTATATTTAAAGTGAAATTACACCATGAATATTGCTTAAAAGAATCCTAGCTATTTATGTAGCAAGCTAAACCTTACCTTTCTCTGTGCTAGCTAGGCTAGCCTTGCTAACAATTAGTCATACTATACTAACAATTCAGATAAACTACTGATATGAAGGTGAAATTTAGAGACGGGGGGCCTGACAGGCTGTTTCAGAATCTGGCAAAGCTTCAGTGTATGCCTCATCTGAACCATTCCAAGTCATTGCTATGTAAACTAGTTTCAGAGATTCCACAAATCGTAGAGCTTTCGTTCCGCTAGTGAAATCGCAGGCAGCTCGATTTCCACACCATTCCGGAACACACTAGAATCTGTTGTCAGTACACAAAAGTGTATGCTGTTTGTGGACTGCCTGAAGGGCCCGACCCATTTTTCCTTCATCAAAAGAATTCTTGCAATGAACCAAAACCGAGATACATACAATCTCATGTCACATTAATGCTCATGGCGCTCTGTCTCCATGCTTGACTCATGGGACTTCCCTGCAAGTGCACTCATATATTGCATAAGAAGTTGTTTTCGGAGGAGCTTGAAATGTTTAATTTGATGTCAAAATGCACATTGTGGGGCTAACTGGTGGGGTCTACACCAGTTGTTACACAGCACTATGAATCGTCCATAGACACTATTCAACAGCTGATTAAGTCAAATATGAATGGAGCATGCTATTGAAAGACATGTGCAAGCTGGCAATGACCTACAGCTGAATCTGTGACCAATTGTGAGGATGGACATTGTGGAAAGATACCATACCTTCAAATAAATGAAACGATAGTGTGACTTTTAAGTGTTTTTATTATTATTTGTTTGTTTTGGTTCAAATTCGTTGTCATGCTCCACTTCTTCTTCTTTTAGCCCACTCATTAGTCAGTAGCGTTCTAGGCTTTCACTGTGAGTTTCTGTAAGAAAACAGATAATTATAAATTATGAAGTTTGAATGTAGAAGTAAACAAAAAAACATGTTTATTTATTTATATGTAGACATTTCCCATTTATTACTTTCTGCAGTCAATATGTTAATTAGAACTGTTGCCATACGACATTGTTTACAAACTCAAATACGAACGCTTAGTTACACTTACTTAGATACACAGACAGGGTTCTAAGCAGTTTCTGTGTCTTGTAACTTTTTGGAGCTTTATAGAACCATTTTTAAAAGGTTCTTTAACAAACCATATACAACAGGTTTCACATAGAATGTTTATGACTGATACAATAATATAAGCGATCAAAACCTTGTGGGGTTTTATATTTCAACTAAAATACAAAGTCCATGGTACACAGAGAACCATGACAGGCATACTGTATACACAAAGAGTAGTGCAACTACCTATGAAAAGAAATTGAAAAAAGTACTATTGAACTTTTTTTTTTTTCCTGGAACATTGCAATGTGCACATGGGCACACATGATAATAATAAAAACTAGCTCAGCACTAAACTAGGTCAGCCAACTAAAAACAGCCACTAGTTTGAGTTGAAATGACAACAGAAACCAAAAATGACCGAAATGATCAAAGTTTACAGAAAGGCAGCAAAATGATGGTGGATGTATGAAGCTGAAATTGACTTGTTATTTGCCAACTTCATTTTGGAATTTTCTGTTCCACCTTAAATGGTGTGGCAGATACATTCGGGCGCCTCGAACGCCTCGAACGCCTCGAAGGTGGAACGGCAAATTCGAACACGAGGCTGGCGAATAACAAGTCAACTTCAGCCCTGTAGTGAATGTTGCGCTTGTTTTGCCTGCAGAGCCTGTTAAAATTGATCGAATAGAGAGAGCTATGTTTATTTTGTTTTGCTATAATGAGGAAAATGGCCAGTTCGCCTGGTGAGTTTCTCCAACAAGAGTTTAAACATTGAACGAGGGGGCATTGATGCTGTTGATGCTTCGCTTCCTTCCAGCTTATGGAGGTGAACTTTAACTCTTCACTTGTCTTCAGAAATAAAATGAGTCCACCAAAGCACAGTGAAAGACATCTGACGACACTGCTGTACATCAGATTTACAGCACGACATGAATCCATTCACATGAACAGTAACCGACTGTGTGGCGGTCAGTCAGACACGGCTCTCCGCGTCTCGAGTCTTTCCGAGTCATTAGGCTGAGGTCCGAGACAAAATCAGAGTCATTGGTGTTGAAGTCAAAGACAAATCACAAGTCTTTCTCAATTTTCTTGAGTTGAGTCTCAAGTCATCAAATTCATGACTCAAGTCATCAAATTTGTGACTCGACTCGGAGTCCACACCTCTGGTGAATACATCCCCCAAACTTCTCTCAACCCACTCAAACCACATTATTAAGGTCACGCAGATTGTAGATGTGATTTAGAGCACAATATGACACTCTGTGAACTATAAAAATGAACAAAACTTCACTTCTTAACTGAACCTGTTGTCTAAAGTGGCTGCCTGCTGTGTTCAGCTACACCGTAAAGGATTATTCATTTTAACCATTAACATTGTCATACTGTGTCCTTAACCACACTGACAAGTCTGCAAGGCCTTAGTAAAGACCTAGATGTGATTTGAGTGAGTTGAGAGAAGTTTTGGGGATGTATTTATAGAAAAGATTACACTTCTAGTGTTTGTTAGCAATATTAGCTCCATAGCTCCCCTTTTAAACTATGGAAGCAAACTTTGGGCACATCTCAATTGATCGACTCCATCTGCGGCAAGTGGCAAACTGTGTGAATTTGACTTTTTGCCAACAATTCCTTTTAAGTTGTCATAGTTTTGTATATAAATATGGCCTCTGCTAAAGAAACATGGAGCATATTGGCTCCTTACCCACTGCTGTAGCTAGAACAAACTCCTACTTCTGGGTAACTTCTGAGTAAGTCATGGGTACTTTCTATAGCAAGTGGGTAGAGTGAGCCTTTTGACTCACAAGTTTTTGGCTTCTGTTGTAATGACCAAGGGACAGAGGGCAGGATTTGAGTGGGGGATGCAAATTGTAGCTGTCTAATGACACAGACAGGCTTTTTAATGAGAAAACATAGTTGCTGGTTTGATTCCACAACAGAAATAGATCATCTGTTTTCATTTTGACCTTGACCATAGAAGCCTATTATCCTAGTCTACCGTCCAGATGGTAATCCTGTCTCAAGAGGTTAGTATTTCTCTGACATAGCCATGGATGAAGTAGTTGATAAGATTCAGTCTGAAATATCATGCTATTAACACTCTGGGCCTTGCTGGCATGGTGGAGCTGTTCTCTAATGATTGGGCTGATTGAGACTGGACAGTGTTTCATTACCAAGTCTTACTTGAAGAGCTGTGAATCCTACAAATTATTTTTTTGATGATGATGGATTTCTGGCAGGTACTGGCCACTCTTTGCATGTTACAATGTGACCATCCCCCATATTCTGCTATGTTTGGGTTATAGGGTAGAGCAGTCATTTTTGTTTTACAAAAAAAACCTCCAAGCAAGGTTTGAAATCCCCTGATAAAACTTTTGAAAACTTTCAGAGGGTCCAAACTTTTTGCACATTAAAAGCATAACATTCTCAACGTGCTGAAAGTTGCTCTACGTGCTGAATGGATCATTTGTGAGACGTCTGGTTTGATAGGGTTAATTACCAACATATATAAGAAGTGATTGAGGAATTAAACAAACTTGTTTCAGTTAATTGTCTGTTACAAGTTTTAAATAAAATATACAATGTTTTTTAGATGCTTCAGATGTCTATGTTTAATCTACAATGGCCAAAAAGTGTTCCTATGAATCGCTATTAGATTAGTACTAACAGACTATCAGAATCTCATAAGGGTGAAAAGTAGCAAGGTAGAAATTAGCATTACCAATGTTTTTCTTTCCTGAGTTTACAAATGAACTGGCCTTAAAAAAAGGCCTGATTCACCACTGATTGTTAGCATATTAAACCCGGAGACAAACAGCTATGAAAATGTAGAAATGCATATGTGATTTATTTATGCTCAAAATTGTAAATTTATTCTTTTTGTCAGTATAGTTTCTTTCAATATTTATTTTGATCAGATTTCATTCTGCATAAACACAAAAGATGATGTGTGTAAGAGCGCAGGCACAATACAAAATGTACCTTGATGCAAACATAATCTGCCCTCATTGTGTTTCTGAAATTAATGTTTGATTTACTGGGGCAGCGCTGAGGACTGCAAACTGCGCACTCATAAGGAGCAAGGTTTAAAAAGCACAGTGAAATAATGGAGCTGTCAACAAGCTGGAGACAAAACAGAAAATGAAAGTTCAGTGATGAAGAAATAGCGATGTTTATAAATATTCTTTCCCAGCAAAACATTTTGCAGCAGTGTTATTCTACTCCAGCTAATAAAATAGAATTTGGGAAACAATAACACAGACTGTGAGCGCATATTGCTGCCACATCATGGCATATTTTGCGCTGTGTCTTCTCGCACGTACATCTGATCCTAGGAGCTGAAATAATGTTATTCTGTTGGTAAATCATCTTTCAGCATGTATTCAAGGCTCGTGCTTCTGTCTAGCAGCTGTGTCTGCCTCCACTGTTAAAGGAAGCCTCTCAGCAACACTGTTTTCAGACACAACTGCAACTTTATACCTGTTTTTAAAAGGCAAGAAATCCAAACTGGCCTCTACTAGTTGCTCAAACGTTACTAAATTGAGAGAAATATGTGGTCAACTGATCAAGTGCACTTTCTATATCCCTGCCCAGTTTCTGTGCTGTCCTCCCTGAAATGCATATGAATGAGTTAGAGAGGCGCATTTTGAGGTTTTTTCTTGCACATAGACTCTTAACACTGTGTTCAGACTTGTAGGCATGTTTCATTCAGCAAGCGTCAAATGTATCACATCTCCAATTCAGTCCTGTTTTTTTAAACAGTTTAGTAGTTGTCCTTGGTCTATTTAATCTGACAGTTTTACAGTTAAGGTTTCCGTTAGCTGGTAAAACCAGTGTTTAAATCCTGCTGGACACAATAGGTCAGAATAATAAAGGCACCACCATATTTACCGCAATGTTAAGAACGAATAGCATGGCAGTAACACTTCATCACCAAGTGCTTTTACATGCACTTAATAATCTGATAACTGCAGAAAATCGGATTTTGTCAGTAATCCGATCAACACATTTACATTCACTTGAGTAATCAGATAATGGGAAAACTCCGGGTCTGCATGAGTCAGACAATAATCAGATTCATGCTTTGCAACCAGCCAATAAACTCACAGAAGCAAATGTGACATAAACGTAATGTAAAATGCAATAATTCATGCTGTGGGTTTTTTTTTTTAAACATTGCACCACTTTACCTGAAAATATGAATATACATCATCTAGAAGATGAAGAATATTTAAATCCTTCATTTCGTTGAGAACGTAGTTGGTTTCAGCGTCGCTCCAAAAGTGTTTTGCTGCATCTCGCGGCAACACTGACTGCTTATTTCTGGTACCGCAGTCTGTTTTGCACACGTGCAGACTGAGAAATCCAAAAGAAATCAGAGTAAGAGTTTACATGCACTGAGAAATCTGATTACTGAGCTAAAATTCAGCCTCTTTATCAGATTTCTTAATTCAATCTCTAGACCTTACTCCAATCTAAGAAATCGAAGTATGCTGTTTAGATGATCATTTGAATAATCAGATAACCACATAAATCTGATTACTCATTGATCAACATGAATTAGTGGCATATTTTGCGCGATGTGAGCTGTGGCCATGCAACCCTGCAAAAATGAATGCCTGAACCACTCAGATGGTCATTTTCCCTGGTAAACCTCAGAAATGCTAGAAAAGCAAATGATTTGCTTGAACAGGATTTCAGATTAGTAGATTTACCCCTCAAAATCCCAGTCTTAGTACATTCTAAGGCTTATTATACAGTGACTACAGGGACTTCAATGCAAACTGGCTAAACTATTCTTAGGTTGTAGAATTATGTAATAAAACTTTGGGCCTGCTGGTGGGCCCTGCCTATTTAAAGGGTTAACTAGCACTGTTCCTAAAATGGCCTCTACTGTCAGCATCAAATCCAATGTTTTGTGAATCCCTCTCCGGTGTAGAAGGTTTAGTTTGTAATCCAAAAAAAAAAAGAAGAGTAATTTAACATGATGAGATTCTAAGTACATTCAAACTGATTTTATTTCAAGCAGTTTTTGCATTTAATTCTATTTTTCAATGTACAGTGGATTTTACAAAGGAATTTAGTTTACACATTCCTATTACATTTCACAAGTAATAATTAATTTCTTAGTAGTCTAAAGTGAATTTTACAAGTCAATTAAATATGTACTATAGTGGAATTTCAATGTTTACATGTGATTTCAATAAATCAATAAGTGAATATTTTACTATTTGAAATTTAATTTTCACAGATGTAAACTAAATTCCAAAGATCAATAAAATAGCTTTCCGTAGTAATTTCAGCATGTTGATTTTGTTTTTAATAATGTGGGGGAAAAAAAAAAACACACGCTAAACTTTAATTCAGGTTAGTCAAAATTGTTATTGAAATTATAATGAACTGGGAAAGGGCTTAAATTGCTACCAGTGAAAAATGAAATCTTTTGAAAGTGGAATTTTTAAGATGTTAACATATCTGATAAAGAAACTTTGCCTTTTACTTAAAGTTAAATGCATCTTTACCAAATAATTTACTATTTTTTACTATTATTTCCCTAAAATTCACAGCTCTTTTTTAGAGAAATTTGGTGGCTTTTTTCTTTGTTTTTGTTTTTCATTATATCCATTTTGGTAGCCAAGCAGAGCTTTAATATGTATGACCCCTGCTGGCAAGTAACTCTAGTACCTATTTTCCTTCCATTTAAATATCTAAAGATGTCTGTTTCTGACAATATGTTACACATGAGGAACGTCTTTTCCTTTTCACAAGACCACGTCAGTCAGACCACAGCAAACAGTACAGTGGACACTGCTGTTTACATGAACATGCATTAGTTATACTAGCACTCTAGGATCAAACCACTGCTGTGCATGTAAAAGTAGGTATAGATTACAGCACACACACACACATACACACACACACACACACACACACACACGCACACACACTCAGATACACAGACCTAGGTGTCTTTTAGAGAAGTGAATAATTACTTTGCCAAAGGGCATAACTGTGATCCCTGGCTGGTATTTAAAGTCCTGTCAGTGAATTTAAATCACTTCCTTTGATTCACCACCAATCTCTCACTTTAAAATGGAGATGTTCTATTCTTCTGGTCCAGAGAGAGAGGTAGAGGGAGGATAGAGAGAGAGCAAGCGAGAGAGACAAAAAGGGAAAGAGAGCGAGAAAGGGGAGCGAAAGAGTGTGCATAAAAAAGAGAGAGGGAGGCAGAATAGGGAAGAGACGTAGAGAGAAAAAGGGAAGAGAATGGAGGAGAAAGAGAGCAAGAGCGAGAAAGGAAAAAAGAGAGAGGGAGAATATAAGCAAGGGAAGTGAGAGAACGAGGGGAGAAATTAGGAGAGAGAGAGAGTGAGGGAGAAGAGGGGAGAGAGAGAGGAAGGGGAAGAGAAAGGGGAGGGAGAGAATGAGCAAAAGAAGAGAGAAAGAAATGGAGAAAGAATGAGCACATAAAGAGAGAGCAAGGGAGAAGAGGGGAGAGATGGTAAAAGACAGGGAAAGAAAGATAGAAAGAGAGTGAGGAAGAGAAAGAGAGGGAGAATATAAGCAAGGGAAGAGAGAGAACAAGGGGAGAAAGAAGGAGCGAGAGAGTGTAAGGGGGAAAGAGGGGAGATTGAGACCAAGTGGAAGCGAGGATGAGAGAGTGAGGAGGAGAGAAAGAAAAAGAGGGAGAGAAAGAGTGAGTGAGAGAGAGAAAGGAGGAGGTATCTTGTCTGTACTGCTGTCATCAGGATCGACTCGCGATGCCTGCTTTAGACTGGGTAACTTCAGGCACATGGGGCCTGGGTGTGAGATGGTGCAGCTATCAATAGGTTCTGTCTGACAGGACTCAACACTGCGCAGACGAGCAGGGTGTCATGTTGGAGATGAAGTTAAGAGAAGAATGCATCTGCTGTATGATTATAGGTGACACACTGTCAGCGGAGCTGTTACACTGCTCAGAAATAACCAGGCTCAACAATCAGTGCTCTAAAGCACACTTATGTCAGCCGTTTATTACAGAAGGCAGATTAATGTGAAATATGATCGGTTTGCTGTACTGTGTGCCGTCAGTGCTGGTGTAAGTGAAGGGAGTGCGGTGTGGAGCGGGTACAGCTCTGTGTCATCCAGTCATTAGTTTAATTGTGTGAGTTCTGTAGGAGATTATTCTAATTAAATTACAGCCATCGGTTTATTCATGCAGCCTCCTTCTGCACCCTGCAGGGCCGACTCCAGCAAGATCTCTCTCTCCCACTCTCTCTCTCCCTCTCTCCCTCTCTCTCTCTCTCTCTCTCTCTCTCTCTCTCTCTCTCTCTGTCTCTCTCTCCCTCTATCTTTTTCTCTCTGTCTCTCTCTCTTCCTCTCCCTCTCCCTCTCTCCCTCTCCCTCTCCCCTCCATTAATGCCATTTCTCTGTTCAGCCACATTTCCTTCCTTTTCTCATTTTGTCTTTTATTTTTTCCTTTTGTCCATTAACACTTACCAAGTCTCCTTCTTCCTGATTTATGCCTTTGTCTGTCTGTCTTTCTGTCTCTCTCTCTCTCTCTCTCTCTCTCTCCCTTTCCCTCTCTTCTCTCTCTATTTCTCCCTCCTCTGTCTCTCTCTCTCTCTTTATCTCTCTTCAGCTCTCTTGCCCTCTCCTCTCTTTTTCTTTTCAACAATGTTGTCTGTTTTCTCTCTTCTTTTTATTCCTTTCCTTTGTCTATTAACACTTCTGTTTTCTCTTTCCTGACTCATCCCTCACTTTCTCTCTATCACTCACAATACTCTCTCTCCCCTTTCTCTGTCTGTCCCATTCTCTCAGCCTTCTTCTTGTTCACTTGCTCTTTTCTCTCTTTCCTCTCTCTGTCTCTATCTTGCTCTCTCTTTCTTTGCTCTCTTTCTCTGTCTCCCCCATTAACACCATTTCTCTTTCCTTCACTCTTTCTCTTTTTCTTTTCTCTCTCTCTTTCTCTCCTGCTCTCCCTCTCCTCTCTCTATCCTTTATTGACACCATTTTCACTCTTCCTCTCTCTCTGTCTGTCTGTCTGTCTGTCTCTCTCTCTCTGTCCCCGTCTGTCTATCTGTCTTTCTCTCTCTCTTTCTCTCTCTCTCTCTCTCTCTCTCTCTCTCTCTGTTCCCATCTGTCTATTTGTCTTTCTCTCACTCTCTCTCTGTCTGTCTTTCTTTCTGTCTCTGTCTCTCTCTCTCTCTCTCTTTCTTTCTCTCTCTCTCTCTGTTCCCATCTGTCTATTTGTCTTTCACTCTCTGTCTGTCTTTCTTTCTGTCTCTCTCTCCCTCTCTTTCTCTCTCTCTGGGTCAGCAGTTTACAGTAAATGAGTGTTTACGGTAGGTGTTGTTTTGTGTACAGTGACTCTAAAATCATCAGTAAAGGTCTGAGCGTGTCTGGGTGGGGTTTTATTCCATCAAAGCACCTGCCTGTGTGGCTCCCGTTGTCACGGTGATCCTGAGGCGCTATTAAAATGCCCGCACATGAAACCACTTACAGCGACTGTGTGTGTCTTCCGTGACCGTACACACGCTCCGGCTGCAAAATAATATTACCAGAACGAGACATAGAAAAATATTCCCTCGTATTTGAATTTGATGAGCAGAGCTATGCTAATACCCTGCCTCCGGACCCCTTCGGTTACCTGGTAACCGCTCCCCTAATTGGTTTTCTTTGGCATGGCATCCTCTTTTCCTACTCATCCCTTCTCTTTCTGTCTGCCTCTTTCCTTTTTTCTTCTCTTAAGCAGAGGAAGTGGACTGAATCTATTGTTTCAGGATGCGTCAGTTTGGGTCATTAGCTTGACAACAAAAATATTGGATTTATCATGACAGCAGGTCCGACTCCACTGCCCTAATAAGAGTGGATCAGTGGACTCGGGTGTGGTGAACTCACTCTGCCTTTAAAATGTAGTTTCACCTTCACCTGTACAGAGGGAGACCCCAGATTAGATCCAGAAGACTTGATTACTCTGACATTATCTTGTTCCCACATCTTACTTAGTTATGGTCATGACCTTTTTATCATAATTCATTATCTCATTCCCACATCTTACTAAGCTGTGGCCATGACTTAATTATCTTGTTCTCACACCTTACTAAGTTGTGGCCATGACTTAATTGTCTTGTTCCCACACCTTTTGTAAGTCATGGTCATGACATAATTATCTCATTTCCACTGCCTACTAAGTTGTGACCACGGCTTTATGATCTTGTTCCCAAGGCTTACTTGGCTGTGTCATGACTTAAGTATCTATTTTCACCCCTTATTAAGTCATGGCCATGACTTAATTATCTTGTTCCCATGCCTTACTAGGTTGTGGACATATCTTAATCATCTCATTCCCAAGCCTTCTGAGTCATGGCCTTTGACTTAATTATCTCATTCCCACACCTTACTAAGTCATGGCTTTTGACTTAATTTTCTCATTTCCACATTGTACTAAGTTGTGGCTTTTGACTTAATTATATCATTCCCACACCTTACTAAGTCATGGCTTTTGACTTAATTATCTCATGCCCACACCTTACTAAGTTGTGGCTTTTGACTTAATTATCTCATTCCCACACCCTATGAAGTCAGGGCTTTTGACTTAATTATATTGTTCCCACGCCTTACTAAGTCATAGCTTTTGACTTTATTATCTCATTCCCACACGTTACTAAGTCATGGCTTTTGACTTAATTATCCTGTTCCCATGGCTTACTAAGTCATAGCTTTTAACTTATTTATCTCATTCTCATGTCTTATGAAGTTGTGGCTTTTGACTTAATTATCTCATTCCCATGCCTTACTAAGTCATGGCTTTTGGCTTAATTGTCTCGTTCCTACATCTTATTAAGTTGTGGCTTTTGTGTTAATTATTTTAATCCCATGCTTTAATAAGTCAAGGCTTTTGACTTAGTTATCTCATTCCCATGTCTTATTAAGTTGTGGCCATGTCTTAATTATCTCATTTCCAGGGCTAAAGAAGTTGTGGCCAGGATTTTTCACAAAACATGTTATAAACATGTCCTATCCAAGAATCCATAATGCCTGTTTGTAAAAAGATAAAAAAGCCATCAAAAAATATTTAAACTGCTTTTCATTAAAAAAAAAAATAATAAAGCAAAACCATAAATCATTGTGTCCATTGGGTTCTGTTTCTGACCGTAACAGAGTGCAGTAGGAGCATTTACAATATGCATTATCATTGCCATCATTGAGAAGGTTATTATTTTGTATAGATCATTTTTAAATCAAGGTTAATTAATGAATTGTGAGCGTCCTCTTGTCCTCTTTGTAATAGAACACACTGCCAGTCTGCCACACTGAGAAGTGCACCATCTTGATAACATAGCAAACAGAATTACTCTTCATGAGTAAAACCCTACAATGTTATCATGAATTCTTTACTTATTAGCAAAAACAGAATCTCTATTAGACTCAGCAGTCTGCTGAGGGCATTGGTGTGAGGTGGGTTTTAACAAGATGGATGTGATGAGGGAACAGTTACAGCTCATTTTAACCATTTTAATGCTTTGGCTAAGAAGCCCAAAGGGAGTACTGTACTGCTGTTTCGTAATGAAAAGGTGCAGAGGTCTTGTAATGTTGTGCCTTTTTTAAGGTGTCTGTTTGTTTCAGTACCAAGCCTGATCTTCCAGGTACCATGAGATTATACAGGAGATACATGTTGGCAGCTACACATCCTTTCAGACTCATGGTGTTGAGTTGTCTTCTCACAGTGGAAGGACGGACAGAAACACCTGTAGATTATTTCAGATCTGAAGCAAGATCTGAAAAATGCAAAGTGTTGTTTTTTGAACTCCAGGTTTGGAAACTAGTGGTGTTTCACAAATTTTAATTTGATTTCCTTATGCAAGTGGATTGTGTTGTATCTAATTTCCTTGGAAATATCTCCTGAAAAATGAGTAACTTGTACTAAATGGCTGTTTTGGCTGGAACAGTTGTCTCTGACTTTTGCACAGTACTATATTTGAGTTAACTCTCCATGGTCTCTCATGACATAAATACCTTGAAATGCCTCTTTTTTACTTCTCACAGAGATTTTAATTACTTCTCACTTATAGCTCATTGAAACGAGTGTGGAAATTCTGCTGAAAGTGTTGAACCAAATTTTCCAATTACAAACACCTATGAGTTTGTAAGTAGAAGAGGAGATATTTTATTACAATTTAAATAAAAAAAAGGCTATGATTGTGTGTACACTCCTGTTTTATAGAAAGAAAAACGCCCTGCACCTTTAATTCTTTTTTAGGTGAGAAAGCTGTAATCATTAAATCAGTCTGATATTGATGCCAATTAACATTATCATGAGTTGTCAATGGCAGATGGCAGATAAGTATCTGAGTGCATAGACATAAACAGAACATGAAAAATGGCATTTACAAATCAGAAATTGTATTCTGTTGCTTCTTCTTCTCAATAAACAATCCAAAGTTTCACTTTGGGTGTTCTATATGTGAGGAAGAGCCAGGACTGTCAGCTCTGCTGACACTTTTTCTGGCACACTGTCCTCATAGGATAGAATTAATGGCTACAGGTGCAAATGAAATCAAACGGGACAGTTAAAATGTATGCTGCGCCCTGATTTGTGGGCTTTGATATTGGATCATATACTGTACGTGATGTGAAAAATAAGTACACAGTAAATCATGTTGAATATAACAGTGGCAAACTGTGAATATCAGAGATATGGCTTTGGGTCATAATTGTCAAAGCTAGTTGTATATTAGTACACTAAAGGTGGCTCATATAAATATATTTGACTGTTCTAGATGAAAAAGCCATTCCATGTGTTTTTTTTTTAATTTTGCAACAGTCACATACGTTTTACCTTGTGTGTTGCAGTTTTACAGTGACTCTTTCAGTAGAGAATGTTGCCACATAGCTGCTGTTGATTTCTATTAATAAAAACTAGCTAAAACACACTGGTTTGACTACTGCTCATACTCACAGTGAAGTATCGGAGACTTCCAGAAATTCCAGAATTTTTTTCTCATTAACATTAGTCTCACCCACTGTAAATCAAAACACACTTCCTATTTATGTTGAAAGTTAGCTCTGTTAAACCAAACATCTCACCGACAATCCATTCAGCATGTAGAGCAGCTTTCAGCATGCTTAGCTTTCTCTGTGCTACCATGTTCTCTATCACTATATAAAAGAAGCAACAATCTGACCTGCAAAGCCTTCAGTCCAGCTGCTGCAGGCATAACCAATGGGAGAGCTCCCTTGGCTCAATCTACCTAGATACTATGGAGGGACAAATTCTGATTGGGCAATTCTCCCTTAGGTGTTTCAAGATCTTAACCTTAACCAAAACTCAACACTAACACTGTGTATTAATCCCATAAATCCCAGGCTTATTACACACTAAGCCTTATTATTCAGTAACTACAGGGACTTCAATGCAAACTGGTTGAGCTATTCTTAGGTTACAGAAGTGTGTAATAAAACTGTGTGGGCCCTGGTCATTTAAGTGGTTAAGAATATTATTACAATACTTGCAGAGTTTAAATACAACAAACATAATGATCATCTCAAATAAAAATACACTAAATTTACAGACATTTTTAGTTCCCAGAAATTATTAGGGCTTCTCTAGATGCCCAGAAGGCTCTGTGGGACTGAAATATAATAATATTCACTTAAATGTAGTGCAGTGAAAGTAAACAGTTTTCCTGAGTTCAATAATGGAAGTACGCCTTTATTGTCTTTCTAAAATGTCTAAGAGAAGAGCAGTTTAGAAAAATGCACACTGGTTGTATATGATGTGTATGATGTATATGGTATATATGGTGGTATGTGGTTCTTCACTGATTATAATATCAGAATCCATACTGGAGTTGTGGGCCTATTGTTTGACTTGTCATATTTGAGTGTAGAGACAATACAGAGCCATGGCCCCACCAGGTTTCATAGTGGTGTCTGGAAACAGGACATACTTAAAGTAGAAGTCAGTGGAGCAGAATGTGACTACTTCCACCCAAGCTGTTGAGCAGGAGGAGACTGACAGTGATATGGCCTAATGTTTGTTCATTGATTTTGGTTCATGTCTGTGCTCTTGTGTGACATGCTAGAAGAAAATGTCAAACCAGAACTGAGAAGATCCTTCCATTTCCCCCAAAGGACAGAAACTTGGGGTGGGGGAGGGGGTGCAGGCTGAGAAGGATGACATGAGTCTGTTACCTCCTTCAGGTTCTCTCTCTATATCAGGAACTTCTCAGTCCAGAACTGGTTTGCTGTGACACTGCTTTTAGCTTTTAACTCTGTGCAAGTCTGACTTTTATTGTGCTGAAGCATGTAAATGTAATTATGTATTCAATTACATCATTTGTTATTTAGTGAATTTACTCTGTAGTTCAACAAATATCTCCTCTTCCACTCACAAACTCAAAAGAATTTGATTGAAAGTTTACAATCTGTACAATCTGTACAATCTCAGAATTTCTCTGCTACGTGAGAAATAATTTATACCAAAATACGACGTACTTTTTTATAGCTGCGTGCACACAGTAGGTGATGAAAGCTCCAAAGCAGCCAGTAGTCATTAGATTTCAATAAAACACAGTAAAGCTATGCAGCTAGCAGTGTAGCGACTGTTAATGCACGTGATCAGTGATGCAGGAGTTCTTACATCTCATAGAACATGTTCTACTGATGTTGGTTTTTGTTGAAGACTTGTTTCATTGCATTTATATGAAAATGGACAGAAAGCTGATCACAGCCACAGTGTCTGAGTTTACCCTGCGATATGGAGTCTTTTTTTATGTCCTGGGACAATGTACAGTCAGGTTCATAAATATTTGGGCATCAACAACGTCCTTGTTATTGTAGCTGTCTAGCACAGTATATTAGAACTGAAGTTAACCCCTTAAAATCCCAGGCTTATTACATACTAAGGCTCATAATTCTTTAACTACATGGACTTCAATGCAAACTAATGGAGCTTTTCTTAAGTTATAGAAGTGTGTAATAAAACTTTGGCCCCACCGGTATGGTAATGATTTAAATAATGAATATGATGTCAAAGTGCAGACTTTCAGCTTTAATTTCATTGTAGTTACATCCAAATCGATTGAACAGTGTAGGAATTACAACCATGTTCATACATAGTGCCCCATTTATAGGGGCTCAAAAGTGATTGAACAATTGGCTGTTCTTTGGCCAGATGTGTCTATTCCTTCATTATTTCACTATAAAGAAAGCATACAAAAGGTCTACAGTTGATTTCAAGTGTTGCATTTGTAATCTGCTACTGTTAACTCGCAATATGTCGAGTCAAACAGACAGTGACCTGAAGCAAACTGTCTATTTTTAAAAATCTGTAAAAATCTGGTGCACACCAGATACTGTTAGGAGAGCACCCAATACTATGAGGTGAACACCAGATGCCTTGTAGTGCGCACTAAGACTGCTGCTTGTGTACATTGGAGCTCCGGTGCTTGGCTTTAACCCACTATGCTGGCCTCACTGCCATGCCCCATGCCCCATGTCCCACCATTGGGCCTTCCTGCACCAGCTCCAGCCCTCAGACCTGCCACACCGGCATGCTTCCTCCTGCCAGCTGCCATCCGGGCGTCTTCGCTGGCAGGTTTTCACAGCTGGCTGCTGTCCTTGAGCCGGGCTCAGCTGTCGAGCCACTTGGCCCCGCCTTGACCATCATCTCTTTGCCGACCATCTTCGCTGCACTGGTCCTCCTTGCAGTTTTTGGCTAGACTAAGTGTTCTACACCATTTCGCTGTAGGTCTAGCTATTGCCCACACTTCTGACACCACTGTGGCATCAGTGTAGATTAAGATAATCTAAATTTGGGTCAATAAAGCTTTTGTTAGTCAGAATCGAATCTGTTCTGTGGTGAGCAGCACTGACAGCATGCTAGCTAAGCTAACACTAACCAGCTACTCTCTTCTAGCTGGTTACGCAGCACCGTTTAACATTTAGACATTGGTTTTAGATTGAAGTTTTGATGTTAACTGAATGATGGATTTAAAATTGTGCACTGCTTTCACTTATTTGAGCAAACTGAATTTATTTGAATGCTTTCAAGTTTGAAATAGCACAGCAGGATGCTGTGGCACAATACCGAAATAAAAATATAACCAATCAGTGATCAGCTACGTCGTTACATCATCCTACCGAACGGTTCTGTGGCCCCGAGTACGGTTAGCTAACCATGCCAAAAAAGAACGGACTGAGCCCGGTTTTTAAGCATTCCGTGTTGAACTGTGTCCATGTGGAAATGCTACTGGAATGGTTCCCCTCTGTGCTCAGGATCATAAGACCCTGTAGTGGAAAAGAGGCCATAGAGATTCAAAAGAGTGCTCTTTCACTAACACAACAGCAGGGAAACACGCCGCTCAATGCTGTCTTAATGGCTGGGATGCAGGGTAGGTCACCATATATTTCACATATAATAGTCATCCCACCAACCAGCCACTACCCAGCACACTACCACAACTACAAGACATTTACATATCTCCAAGCCCACAACAACATATTTACATGTGTTTAAGTCTCTCATTACTGCCACGGCGGTACCCGTACTGCTCCACGCTTGCCGCTCCGCATGGCCACACCTCCTGCGTATCCACGGCTGAAGAGCCAGTCGTGGGATGCTACAATACATGGTCTTTATACTGTTTTCGATTAAATATAGGGTTTAAATGATTTTGATCATTGCATTGTTTTTATTTACATTTTGCACAGTGTACCAACTTTTTTTGTTAATGGGGTTGTACGATATTCCCCCGAATTGGATGTTAATACTCTCAAAGCTGAAAGTCTGCACTTTGAGCTCATGTTCACTATTCGTTATATATTTTCAGAACTCCAATATGTGGTAGACAGCTAAAATAATTGTGCTGACCTAATATTTATGGACCTGGGGGTATATTAGAAAAAAGTGTCCTCTAATTTTTCAATGATCATAAAACTTTAAGGAAGTGGTAGCTTATTATAGCCTCGTTGTGAACTAAGCAATTGGCTAAGTGGCTCGTTTAATAACAAAGTTCATGTAGAATATGCTTTCCTAGGACAAATTAAGGCCACCCATGATCAAGTGAATGAAGTTGTTCAGCCTACAAAGCATTTCTGGTCAGTTGGAGTCAGTAGCAGTCCCTGGACTGTTGTTTTGAATGTCCATGACAAATTTGCAAACAGGGCAAATTTGAACGGCACTCCTGTAGGCCAGCCTTCAAAAAACCTTCAAGTATAACCACAGCTGAGGTGTTTGCTAAGCATTGTTTAAACAATGAAGACAAGGGGGAGCTGATTCGCTAGTTGACCAGAACACACATAAAACTCACAGCTCATAATACCAACTTGTATCTCTTGTTTTGCAAACAGGAACTTTAATAACCAACATCACCTGATTATGCCGGCAATGTCTGTCATTTGTGTCTGCAATCTTAATGAGGGGCTTAATGACTGTGTCGAGCTGGATACCCGTTTATGATTACTGTATTAGTTTAATGCTGTATGGTGTGATCAGCTGCTTTCACGCTTAAAACAAGTCGTGTTCATGAGCTTCCAGTCCTTAAATCCACATAACAGTGCTCCATACATCTATCTCCAAAACACTGACAGTATCACTGCTGTCTCACTGCTGTCTCCATTAAATCTAGAAGAAGCTTCTAGAATCAATGCTGCGAACTGTAGCTGGATGTTTGAGACTGTGTTGGTGGCTCAGGAGGGATTGACATCTAGAAAACACCTCAGTTATGCTCACTGGTTTAACTGGGATTTTGAGTTGGAAACAGAAGTTTTGTGAAGAATTTAGTGAATACGTTTTTATTTGTGTTTCAGTTTATTTACTCAAAAAAGTGAAAGTAAATTTAAGTCGTCATTCTGGGTGAAACGGTGGTGAAAATGAGAGAAATCTTACTTCCTTCCTTCAATTCCTCCTTCTTTCCTTCCTCCCTTTCTTTCTTTTTGCTCATCCTCAAATCTTCTTTCTTTCTTTTCTTTCTTCCTGCTTGTTCTCATATTTTTGTTCCCTCTTTCTTATTTTCTTCCCTTCTTTCTTTCTTTCTTTCTTTCTTTCTTATTTTCCTTCTTTCATTCTTTCTTTCGTTCTTATTTTCCTTCCTTTTTTCTGCTTGTCCTCATATTTTCTTTCTTTCTTTCTGCTTGTCCTCATTTTCTTTCTTTTCTTTCTTTCTACTTGTCCTCATTTTCTTTCTTTCTTTCTTTCTTTCTTTCTTTCTTTCTTGTCATTTAGTGTGGGACAGTGCTAATAATAGGTGGGCCTAGGCTGGATCCAGTCACAGTGCCCCACTTGTTGGAGATACTTTGGAAGAAAAAATGCTGAGTAGTTCAGTTTTATGAATTCACTCTTTTCTTTTGATTTCCTTATCCACAGTTCATATCTAGCCTCTGTCGGCTAAACCCTGGTTTATAATTGCTCCCATTCTTTTAAAAATGTAGTTTGAATGACCGCACAATCCAGCCTAACCTGCTGCTGCCTACTCCAGACTCAAAACACACACTAGCGGCCAGTCACCATGAGCGGTTTAACACCAGGTAAGAGTTAAAACCCTTGGCCAAATCATCTAACAAAATCAGCTCTTTTTTATTTTCAATATTAAAAACAAATCAGAATTTTGTATATTCCTTTGTTCTGTAGTGTTCTTGTGAAAAGTTTGAAGGTCATCACACATAAACCTTCACATCGCTTGCTTTCCTGTGTGAATCTACAATGAGACATCCAACCATGGAGAGTGTTGGGTCACTGATTTTGTTGCCATCACAAGGAAACCATTTCTACTTCTTTTATTTTTGTACACCGTATGAAAACACCAGCTGCTCTGTTCACTGTGTGAACTCTCAGAATGAACGGCAAATAGAAATTGACCAATATTACTTGAAAGAGAAACTAATTCTCCTATAAAGTTGCTGTTGGAGGACGTGAGGAGACTCAGCTCTGAACCGTGCTGCTCTTGGTCAAGAACCTTGAGCTGCGGATCAGAATCAAACAAACAAACAGAAGCACCTTACAGAAGCACAGAACTGGCTTTACTCTGGAATTATTCATTTTAGCGTTCACTGTTCGGTTCACTTCAGTGTCTAGCACTTCTTCCTGCATGCAGCAGCACTCTGAGAGTCTGAGGCTGCACAGCCATATCTGAGCACATCCAAATGGCGCACCGGTCTGCCTGCAGGTGGCCTTCACACCTCACCCTCTCACTACAGGCGTGAATGAAAGTGAGTGAAGGTCGACACTTTATAACGAGATAAGTGGAACAGCCTCATATGGCTGTGTGAATAAATTAGCTCCTCATTCAAAGCTGAATATTGAAACATACTGATAGAGTTTAAAGTCTGTCTGATCGTTTATCTCAAGGCTGAGTTGAATCTCTAGTCCAATATAAAAGACTTGACTCTTGGGCTCAGCCTCCACTCACTGTATCAATACCAGTCATTCCTTCTCTTCTCTCTCCTATTCTTACTTTCTTTTTGTTTTTCCTTTCTTTCTTTTTCTTTTTTATTCATTTGTTCTTTTCTTACTTTTTCTTGCATTCGTAGTTTCTTTTTTGTTTCTTTCATTTTTTCTTTCTTATGTTTTTCGTTCTTTCTTCTTTCTTTCTTTCTTTTCTCTTTTCTTTTAATTTTCCTTTTTTCTTTTTTAATTTATTTATCTTGACTTCCCTCTATCCTTCCTTGCTTCCTTCCTTCCTTCTTTCATTCTTTCTTTCTTTTATTTTTCTTTCTTTTTTGTCTTTTTTTCTTTATCTTGCCTTTCTTCTCTTCTGCTCTTTATCATTTCTCTCTTACTTTCTCTTGTTTTCGTTCTTTCTTTTTTCTTACATTCATACTCTCGGCCTTCCGTTATTCCTTCTTTCCTTCTATCTTTCCTCTCTTTCTTCCTTCCTTCCTTCCCTCCCTCCTTCTTTCACTCCTACCTTCCTTTCTTACTTCCTTCCTGCCATCCTTCCTCCCTTCATTCCTATCTTCTTTTTCTTTCTTTCTTTCCATTTTTCTTTCTTTTTTATTTATCTTGCCTTCCTTTTGTTCTTTAACATTTAACAATGTTCTTTTCTTTCTTACATACTTTCTTTCATTTCTCTTTATTTAATCCTTCCTTCCTTCCTTCCTTCCTTCCTTCCTTCATCCTTTCTTATTTGTTCTTTCTTTCTTTCTGCTCCTCTTTTCTGTCTCTCTGTTTATCCTCCTGCTCTCTCTCTGTTGCGGGTTGTTGTGCTCTAGAGTAGCTGTGCTGCTTTAGATTACATTATGTTGCGTTGAGTGGGAGCCGACCTCCCAAATTAGATCTGTGTTCTCTCCTGTTGACTTTTTCCCTCTCCTTTCATCATTCTCACCAAGGTTATCCTGAGGCGGGCTGCGATTTTATGGGAACAAGGAGGGTGTCAGGCGGGGAGGGGAGGGAGGAGTGGAGTGACTGATAGAAAGTGAGAGAGGAAGAGAGAGAGATGGAGGGAGAAAGGAGAAGGTGAGAATGTGTGAGTGAGTGAAGAGAGAGAGAGAGAGAGAGAGAGAGAGAGAGAGAGAGAGAGAGAGAGAGAGAGAGGGAGGGGTGTGGACAGAAATGCCGTAATCGATCTTGTTTAAAGCGATGTAGCGCTCTGACTGTTTGAACTCATCTGCTCGTTAGCAGGAGTCTGGGATTTAATTAAGATGCCAGCCAGATTTAATGTCAATTACAGCTCAAAATGAGGAAAAAAAATAGCCATTTGCAAATAAACAGTGAGAGAAAGTCGAAAAGGGAGGAAACACACATCCACTTGCCGTCAAAAGTGTGAAGACACCTAGCTTTTCAAATTGCAGTTAATGATTAAGCATGTTTTCATTGTTGATTTGCAGTAAATATGGGGAATTCCTCAATTTTTTCAAAATTTCTGCATAATTCAGTTGCTGAGATGGAAACAGTCGGAGTGGTTTGATGTAAAATACCATTCTCAAGAAAGACTCAGATTTCTTTACAGTGGTGGTGATAGAGGTCAGGATGTATACAATACAAACAAACTGTTAAACTAAACATGCTTACTAAGTTTTTTCTATGTTGATAACAGTCAAATAGTTTAAAATCCTACAGCAGGGGTTGTAAGACTTAAAGTCTTACAACCCCTGCATGAACCTCTCCACCATGAATGGATTAAAAAAATACATTTTAGTCCAAACCTTATCTCAAAACTAACATAAAACAATGTATCAGGCATCCAGCAACATGTTTAAAACCATTTCATACAATAACTTACTATGATTTTTGAGTTTTTCAGACCACCACTGTAAAAAAATGTTTCTCTACAATGAATCATTTTGCCCCAAACCACTCTGAATGACTTACATATTTTTATAAATTAACAACTGAATTATGCAGAGTTCCCCTCTGACAGGTCCCACATCCTACACTTTTCTTGGATTTGGGGCAAAACCTGCTCTTCATACAAAGGAAGTGATGAACATAAATCTGGATGTTGCAAAATACAACCAAAGTATTAGCAAATAGATTGTATCTTAAAGGAAAACTCCAGCATTTTTCAACCTTATCTCTGTCTACTGCTTGTGTTTCATTTGACTGATCACCATGGACATATTTACCCCTTTAATACATGGTGTTGCCATAAGGCAACAATAACTTCCTTTTAATTTTTTACATAACTATGATTTAAAAGTCCATTTTTCCCATGCTCCTGAAAAACTAAAGGCTTTATCTATAATATGGAATACTTTTTTTTGGATTACTTCCTGTCATAGTGTGCTTAATACACACACTACCTGCTGCAGCATCTGAAGTGCTCTCAAAGTGTGTATTTTTCAATATTTATAACAAACTTAAAACGACAGATATAACTGAAACAGTGTATGTGACGTTACAGTTTCTTTTTCATAAATAAAACTAACAAAGATGCTATAGATTTTATATAAAATGATAAAATATAATTGTTGCCATAAGGCAACAGCCTGCGACAATGGAAGTGCATTCTGCAATGCGTTGGAAAGGGGCTACATTAACACACCACTATTAGATTCTAAAAACTTTTTTATATTGTTAAATAAGTTGACAAATTTCTCTATATAAGTATTTCTGAAAAACAAAAAAAATCTATCATGCACTATTTTTCCAAGCCATGTGAATGAAGCCGGCCAGTGTCCAACGTATGGTTTGGACACGTATGGTTTGAACCAAAGTATGGTTTACTCCCATTTTGTGCATTGCTGATTGTAGTTCCACTGTTGCATATATGTACCTACCCAGAAAATGTTTTTAGATTTCTATTAATTACACTATATTTTTCATGTGTATTTCATAATTGATGTAGTCATGGGTTATAACAGAAGCCAATGGGCAGGTGCTAAAGATAGCATAGTACAGTAAAATGAGCAAAGCAAATATTCTTGAGCTGCTAGGAAGCATGTGTAGTATTGTGCCATTAATCTCTTCAATACAATTTCTCTCTCTCTCTCCCTCTCTCTCACACTCCTCTCTATGGACTATTACATGCACCTTTTTCACATCTCAGTCTTGCCGTGGGCATTCAGAGCAGTATGCAAATGCAAGGATAATAAAGACTTCCAAGTTGTTGACACATCCCCCCTTCTGTCACACATTCATCAAAACGGAAGCAAATTTCAACCCGGAGCCACTTCAGCCCTTCAAAACTCAGGGAGGAAATTCAGTACACCTGTCTAGTTTATTGATTTTTTTTTTTTTCTCCAGACGTCAGAAAAAAACCACAATAAATGCCACCATTATCATCCGTACAGTACATCAACATGACGCACGAAAAAGAAACAATGTAAAAAATAGAGAACTAAACCAACCTCAAAATGAATTAGAGAGTCTACTGTGTCCCATACATTTGATCCAGTCCCACAGTAGAGTTGGTGAGGATATATTTCTATATATATATATTTATTTATATATATATTTATATATTGTTTTTTCTGTATAGTACCTACAGTACCGTTTGCCATTAGCTGGCTGTGTGTTCAGTTTGTTGCTAGCACAGTGCGCTAACTCAGTTTCTGAGTCTGTGGATCGACCCGAGTGTCCGACGCTCTGTCCAGACTGCATACGGCCGGTGAAGGAGCCGGTCGCTATGACAACCAAAGTGTTCCACCACTTGAACTTTTATCCTTTCCTTGGCAACACCCACCAGTGCGTGACAGTGTAAGTCCACCCTGTTGCTGCAGATGTCTCATTGGGCTATTGCTGAACTACTGTCAGGACCAAGGACAGCTCACTTGAACGTCAAAATCTGCTTTGCAGAGGAGTGAATGAGCAAAGAACAGATGCTACATTATGTAAAATAGCTGCTTAAGCCAGTTTAGCTTACTTACTGGATCCTCCCCGCTCACGGCTAATCAGTAAAATGAAGGCGACTTTCCATTTAGGGCTGAGTGACTGTATTAAAAAGAACTCAAATCTCCTACTGTGTTACTGCATTATAGTGGTCTTTTACAAAACTGTGTGTGAGAATGATTTAGTGTTTAAGTTCAAGCTAGACATTTCTGTTTTATTTTCTACACCTTTTGAAAACTCTGGCCTACATTGTGTGAATATTTGATGAATGGACCAATAGAAATGTTCAAAATTTACTTGAGAGACAATCCCATTGTATGAACTGACATGCAAATGTTTTCCTTCTCCTGAAAGGTTACCATTCTAAAGGGTTTTTTTTTTTGTATGCAGAGAACTGTGGGTAACCGAAGGCCTGGAAGGATAAATCTGTTGCGTCCTCATCATCATTTAAAATGTATAGGCTGCATTTCTAGGCTGTATACGAACAGTCCTTCACTTTGGAACGGCCTTTTAAGACGTAGCAGCCGAGAAATGCAGCCTAGGCTTTGGAACACAGTTCATATTTCCCTTTGCAACAGCGACAACACTGCAAATTAGCCTTCAAATTAATCATTAAATATTTTATGAGCATCCAGGCGAGTTTCTGTTGATGACTGGATGAACCAAAGAATTTATGTTTTCCAACAAATGTAAATAATTTTGGTCAAAATAATGCACACCGGTTCGTTAAGATGGAATTACATCAATTAAAAAATAATAAATCTGCATACAAATCAATTGTAAAAATGTAAACAAAGTCATTAGGTGGTTTGATGTAAAATGTGCCATTGTAGAGAAAATTAATTAAGAAATGGTGGTGATAACAACCGGAGTTTAATGTATCTGAAAGCTACCTCACAGAAAGTTATTACATGTAATGTTTATGAATATGCTGCCTGTTGACATTTTTTTCCCGATAGTTTTGACATAATATTTTGGCTTAAAACACATTTTTAAAAGAAGGTTCATGGCGGAGGGATACATGCGGGGAATTGTAAGGCAAAATAATCCACAAAGAAAATACTTTTTTTTCAGATGTAGCACTATTTTACCCTTATCAACACTACATGAAACACATGTAGGTTCATTGGTCATTTTGGGTAGTAAATAAAATGGCAATAGTTGCGTCACAGCCCCTGGTTCCCATCACCACCACTACTAAATGTTCCCTCAAAGGTACTACAGTGGTTCTAAGGTCCAATTGTGTACCTTAAATAAGTTTTCCCAGGTGAAAAGTACGTATTTGTACTTTTTCATAACCTAATGTTTTAAAACAGAACAATAAAATAAAAAGCCTGGAGATGAGTCAGGGTGTGTGGAATCAATACAGCTTAGAAAACATAATTTCAATGGATTATGGTACAATTATGTTCCCTGACTAAACATACTGAGATGTACCCTTGAGGAGACCACCCCAGTAACAGGAGGGGTACTTTATTTATCTCTCTCTAGAGTTTCTCTACAATACATTTCATAACAAACCACTCTGAATGACATCTCAACCATTAAATCAGGCAGTATATGTATATGTATGTAAATATTGTTTAAATTCCCTTTTAACTTTGTCACATTCTTCACCGGTATGGTTGTAAGCATATCATAGTCTCAGTATGGTATTTTGTCCAGCCTTAGGGGTATAGAAGGTTTGGTAGCTACTCTAAATCATTTTGTGGCATGATGTGAGGCTCATGCATCTGCTGTTTTTCAGGGCATTAATGTAAGGTTAGGCCTGAAGGGTGAACTGTTGTATTCCAGATGTGCAGGCTGTGTGGCAGGTGTGGGTCCAGCTGCTGGGGAGGACAGGTGAAGAAGCAGGATTTGAGGGTCAGAGAGACGGGGAGAGCGAGAGAGAAAGAGATTCAATCGTGCTGGCTGAGCAGTTACAGCAAGGTTATTTTCCCAGAGGAATCTTCAGCATTTCTGCAGGGGAGCTACAGCATAACACAGTCAGGCTTTGTGAACGTGCTAGAGAGAGAGAGAACGAGAAGAACGAGAACGCCTGTGAATGTCCGTGTGCATTTTAGGGCTGTACAACATACGGTTTGTTACTGGCCTTTACGATAGTAATACATCATTTCCACTTGAAGAAATACTACAGCAACACAATGTTGTCTTTCAGTTTACTTTAAGGGTTGCACACTTTCAGATTTTTTAAAGTTGACAATTATGTGATATTAAAGGCTTTATCTGTAAAGTTGAGTCGATGTCAACTAATCGCTGATGACGTCACAAATAAAACCACAGGAGAATGCAATGCTTTGCAAGAAGCACTTTAGAAATCCATAATAAAGCCAAACTCCACATGTAGAGCGTGATGTGCCCTTTCCAGCGAGTCCTGGATTGCACTGCTTGCCTTCAGGGAACCAGAGATACAGCCCCCAGAATCTCACAGATTTGTATCTGACTTAGGTGCACCCTAGGTGGCCTTGCCAAGACACTTGCCCACTGTGTAGGTCTGGAGAGCCAGAGAACTTTAGAGCACCATAACTTGGTGAAAATAAGAGTAACAACTTCAAGACTATCCATCTGCTCTCCAGCAACACATGACTTTTACTGTAGTCTTCAGGAAACCAGAGGTAACAATGTTCAATATTTGATTAGTAGTGCATTTCCAATGAGCCCCGGATTAAATTGCTAGCCTTCAGGAAACTGGAGATACAGACCCTGAAATCACAAGGCACCCCACCTATTGTCTTCTCTGAGGTGGCCATGTTGTTAGCGGCATAATCACGTGATCAGCGACTAATCGACTTCAAGTGTCATCACCAAGATGACTAGTTCACTAGTCTGTGCAACCCTTAATTTACATAAGACAATTGTAGTGATGTAATATACAGTACTGTATATAGTCAGACACCATACTTCATTATTTAATTTCCAGTCAAACCTTAAGCACAAGGAGATATTCTGTCATTTTTAGGAGATACCTCTGAGGAGATTAGAAATAATGTAACCTACTTATGTAAAGAAAGGGAAAGTCAAAGAAAAAATATGTGAAAAAAACAAACGATGGCTAAAAGATTATTAAAAGCTATGGAGGAAATGAGAGTCCTAACAGCTGCTCAGGATCAGACCAAAAACTATCACCTTCAGATAAACTGTACTTTTTATCTTTGAGAAAATCAGTCTTCTGTCTTGTTTCAGATTTTAAAAAAAAAGTCCTTCCACTGTGAGGAGACAGCTCAGTGCTATGGATCTGAAAGGATGTGTAGCTGTCAAGAAGCTGAGAAAAGGCAACTGACAAAAAAGAAGAAGAACTTTTGCAAATCAAACAAAGAAGCTGATGGTGCTCTCAAAACAATGAACAGACCACCCCAGAGTTCAGACCTCAACATCACTAAATGTGCTTGGGATTGCTTGGAGAAGCAGCAAATGCAACTTAAAAATTGATATTTTGTTTAGTTATTGAGGCTTCTGTGTAATTTTCATATATATATATACGTACGTATGTATGTAAATATATATGTTTATGCTTTTTTCCTGCCTCTCAAAAATGAATAACTTACTTAATAGATGCTTTGACTGTAAATTAAATGAATGAAGTGGTCTCTGACTTTTGCACAGCATTGTATTTAAGTACATTCAGTGCATTACTTTTTTCAGTGTAGTAATACACCTTCAGTATGGTTTTTTGTCTATCTCATACAGCCCTAGAATGTGTGTGTGTGTGTCTGTGTGAGGGAGAGTGTGTGTGTGGGGCTCCTCTTTTGCAGTGGGTCATGTAGTTAAGCTGGAGGAGATTAGCGGGCTCAGCTTTGCCCCAGGCTCCAGGGACGGGGCACGGGGAGATGAGCGCTCCACTGCACAGTTCACCAGCAGGCCAGGACAGACCCACCGCACCCTAGCCACACACACACACCACACCATGTGTCTCTCTGCATGACATCGCTGTTGTACCAAAACCTTTAACTCACTTTTTTGTCTACCATTTGAAAACACCAACTGCCCTTCAGAGTGTGTGAACAGAAATAGCCCACAGTGACTTAGAATAAAATCTTCTTACATTAACATACATTAAAAGCGAGACTGTTTTTCTTCTCCTATAATGTGATACCAGATTTTATTATGACAGCAAAAGTATCAGTTGCTGCCATATCAAAATTTCAAAATTCTTTTAACACCATTGGAAAATGGCAACTGTTGAACATTTCATTATAAATGGATCAAATTTACATTACCTGACACTTTTTACATTAACATCCATTGACATTTTTATTTAGTTACTGTTTTCTTACGACAGTGACTATATGTGTCTGTGAATATGTTCTAGGAATTACCTGCTGGTTCTGAACTGAAGAATACAGGAGGAAACTATAATCAATGAAACATCACAGGTTTTTCTTGTCATATCATCTATCTATCTATATATATATATATATATGCCAAAAAATTACATTTTGTTGATTTTTTTTGTTCCATTTTTGTGCAAATTTAGCTAATTTTAGTGCACAATTTCTATTTATTTTGCAAAGTTTCATATATGTTACTACATAAAGCAACATATTGGAAAGGTAAAACAAAACAAAAAAAAAAACTTATTTTTCCCAATATGCCACATTCCTCAAATAAACAGTAATTGTGCATTAAAATGTGTAGAAGTGTGTTCTCTGTACAGGATGTGTTAACTTTTTTGTTAGAATGTCAACAAAACATGTCATTTGACTGGGGGCGCCCAAATTTTTGCCCAAACTTTTGCATACTTTTTTAGAATTATAGCCTTTTTTATCAGATCGCACAAAAAAACTGATTTCGCTTGTACATTTGTTCATTTGTCTAATGCACTTGCTTAGCCTGTTTTGTATGTTCTATATATCTTAATACGCTTTATGTTTGTTAAGACAAATTGTTTTGTTTTTTTTCTTGTATATTACTGTTCAAAAGTTTGGAATCACTTGTCATATTCATAATTGCTGTTATTTTATTTAATAGCTTATACAGTGTAGATTGGAATACTATAAGCTAGACACCAGAAGGTATTTCAAGATGTTTTGTTTTATGTAACATTAAAGTTTTTGGGAACCCTAAAAGGTCATTACATGATAAATATTTCACTGTAACTGTTCTCTTTTTTCAGTAATTTCTTGTTAAATGATCTGCCTCAAGATGTGATCACTACTTTTCACATGCAAGACATTCTGGATATTAAGTTCATTAAAAAGTGTCATACAGCTTTCTTATTTTAGAATCATCTACAGATCTGTTCAACCTTCTGAACACACATACCATTTCTTTTTTATAGCTTCCTACAATTAGTTGAAACCTTTGAAGTTGTAGAGAAGTAACATCATGTGAGAATCATTTTATACATTAACCTGGTTTTATTTTAAGCAAAGCAGTGATTCCAAAATTGTAAACAGTAGTGTACCTAGTGAAATAAAGCTTAATTTGATTCTTGATAAAGCAGTGAGGCAAGCTTTCCGCCAGCCTCTTACCTGTTATTGATTTGCATAATGTGCATTGCTGAAAACGGCCTTAAATCTGATTAAACGTGGAGTTATGTTCTTTCGAGCGCAACCCACTCAGACAGAGGATTTGGGAAACGTCTCCATGAGCATTTTCTAACAAGCCTACGTAGAACGCAGAAGGCTGAAGATTAGAGGGAGATAAATGGAGAGAGTAGGGGGCTTTATGACTGAGCATAAACAGTCGTATCATTCAGGATATACCTGCCTTTATAACAGCGCTAATGTGCGGGCCTGCAGGGACGGATTCACCACGCTGGCTTTAACTTCAGGCAAGGGATGTTTTTAGTTATGAGCTCATAAAAAGGCTGCTCTCTCTCTCTCTCTCTCTCTCTCTCTCTCTCTCTCTCTCTCTCTCTCTCTCTCCTGCAGTGAATCAAACAGCGAGACGCTTTGATGTTCCACATTGTGCTTTTATGTTACCGCATTTAGCATCATGAGTTTGTTTTTCATTCTTTTTTTTCCCCTTTCTCCTTCTTTCTTCACTGCTTTGCTCTGGTTCTCTTTTTCATCTGCTTGCCTGTACCTCCATCATCGTCTAATTTCTGTCCTCCGCTTTGCTTTTATGCCGTTACCTCGTCCGCCCCGTTTAACTGGCTTCTTCTTCTGTTCTCCAATCCTCAATCGTCAATCCCCGTACCTTTCTTGTCTCGCTCGTATTTTCATGTCAGTGTACCTTTATGAACCCTCCCACTATCTCTATACCTTTCCCTCATGTTGCTGTCCTTTCTTACTTCCTCATCCACTATCAAAGCTCTGGCTAGTTCGACACGGCCTTGCCCTTAAAAGCATTCTGATTAAGTCTTTATAAAAAAGACCTAAAGCTTGTAGTTTCCCATGTACTTCAATTTTAATAACTGTTTTTCCTTAACTGAACTGTAATCATCATTAAATTGCATAGTTGTGGAAGGTCAACTTGACTGCTGTTTGTCTAATGTGGTAATTTGGCCTGTAGAAACATCTCCCAGGCCAAATGAATCTCCGAATCTACCACTGGCAAATCCATTTAGCTCAGTCTTTAATTAAGTCTTAAGTGTGATTAAATTATGCATAATTATCGTAATAATATTTCTCTTTTTAATCAGAGATAACGGGGCTGACTGTAGCGGAAAAAAGGCTTGCTCAGAGAAGGACGGAGCAATCTTGCATTGAGCGGGTAATTTATCATACCGTGAAATCAAGAATCCTGACGGCAACAAAATGTAATCTTTCTTTCTCCCCTTCTTGCATGGACAGAACAATAGAGCAAGCAGTTCAATTCATACTCAACATCTCTGTCTCTCTGCTTTACCTTAATTAAAGAGCTCTCTGAACCCCCCTTACCTTTTGTCTCCTTTCTCTCACTATATCTTTCTCATTCCTCTTCACTCTTTCTCGATTTGCATTCTCCACCATCTTTATCAAGGATTTTAAGTGTTTCCTGCTTTCTTTCTCTCTTTTTTCTCTTCCTTTTTTGATAACCCTCACAATCTGGGAGATCAGGAGGTCAAAGTGGCATGTGTTTCTGTGTTGGATGCGTTGGTGAGTTTAACCAGAATTATGCACAAAGAGTTTCTTTTCTCTTCTTTTCCCTCAAGAAAAGTGAACGCAAACACCCCCAGCTTCTGCATAGTAGGTGTATGGATATCAACATGGTAATTCCTGCTTGTTTTTTTTTTTTGACCTCAAGCATGTGCATGTCACCTCGTCCTGCTGTAGGGCCAATGATACTTAAAAGCATTCTGGTGGGAGTTGCCAGTGACCACAGCCTCATGTTGGTATCTATTCTCACCTGCGTACCTGTGCTAGACAGCTCGATTTGCATATATAGATTTTTGCAGGTCACATTTGTCAGGTTTTTCAGAGAGGTTCTTCAAGACATTTATCACAGGAGCAAAATGCCTTACATTCACCTTGGTAATATTACAGATGATCAAACACAATCCATGGAAAAATGCTCAGTTTGCAAAGGGATCCTTTTCCAAAGAGGTCAGTGGTGTAAGATTCCTTGCAATGTTGGGCAGGGAACTCTTCAGTCTTTACATTCTGAGGAGAACTTTGTTACCCTTTTAGAACGTGCTCCCTTCTGATATTGTAAACAGACCAACACCTACAACATCTATAACCCCAACCCTTCCTTTCCTTCCTGATGACTTCCTGCTCCTCATCCCTCCATCCCTGGTTGTACTTTGTCCTCACAGATCCTGTCCTCTTCTTTCCCCTCTATTCCGGCCCCTTCCTCCTCTATCCAGAAGGCAGGTAGGGCATCTCATTGTGGTAGTTGTAGTCCGGGCACACTTTCTGCACCAGCCGGTAGTCCGTGCTGTAGAAGGAGATGTAGATGCAGATGACCTTGAAGGGCTTGGAGCAGATCCAGGAGACGTGGCTCTGCGTCTGCTCCTGGAAGCAGGTCTTGGACGGGTCGTAGTTGCACAGCGAGGTGCGCTTGCTGCGGTCCACCTTTTCGTAGTCCACCCGGCAGTTGAATATCTTAGAGTCCTTGGGGTAGACCACGCTCTGGCGTTCCAGGTCAAACTCCACCGCCTTGACAGGAGGCACCAGGCTGACAGAGATGTTGCCCTGGCCTGTGGAGTTGTGACGGAAGTAGACACTGAACGTCCCGTTTCCGTGGTCCACAATCTTGCCCGTGATGAGCAGGTTGAGGCGCACCGTCTTGATGTTGGAGTAGAAGTCACCCCAGCCGAACATCTTCTTGAATTTGCCTGTCTTGACGATGGGCCGGCGTTTGACCCGCGAGTTTCCCAAGGGATCGGCATCAACGTTCGGGTCTTGCTTGAGCAGGTCACTGCCCAGCATTTCCCAGAACTCCTGTTTGGAGAAGGGTACGGGTGAGCGGTAGGGTAGCTCCAGTGCCGACGCGTTGGCTGCCCGTCCCCGGCTGTGCAGCACCCAGCGACTAAGGGGTGAGAGGGACCCCTGACCACCCAGCACACCCAGAGTCTTGGGGGGATCCGCAGGGGATGAAGACTTTGCACTCAAAGAAGAGGAAGAGGAGGAGTGGGGATCTTCCTGTCCCAGAGCAAACTGCAGGCACAGATAGGATGGGAGAGAGAGGTACCATGGGATTGGATGGAAATGATGAAAGAGGAGGCAGAAAATGACAAAGAAAGACCAAGATTGGAAAGAATGGGGGAGCAGAAAATAAATGAAAAATGAAACAAGGAGACATAAATTAGATTCAAAACTACCACAGATATGACCTCAACATGACAAATATCATTCAAGTTCTGTATAAAGTATACGAAACATATCCCATGGTTTGCCTAAGCTCCCTACCCATATGAATTTATGTTAGACCGTCTCACTCTATTGCCTGATATTGCATATGAAAGCACCATTTCCCTTACTGCACAGTACAGGGAAGCATCTGTACCACCCCTATGACTAATAAGGCATGGAGGCTTTACTCCAATAGACTGTATCACCTCCAAGAGAGAATGAGAGAGATTTAATCCTTTGCTCCTGCAGTACTTGAGACAAGAAGCAATCACTTTGTAGAAGGAAGAGGAGGAGATGGAGAGGCTTGGGAATGGGCCTCAATGTGCAATTAAGACTTTTAATGTTTTAATTAAAAAAAATCACTATCGACAGGAACACAAAGCTGCCAGGTAGAGAGAGAGAATAGCAGGAGAAAAGGGTAAAAAGGGGGATAAGAAAACAGAGTCGAGAGATAGGGGGAGACAACAGGGAAAGTAAAGGGACTAGATGGAAAAACAAGTGCAGGTGTGGGTGTCTGCTTGAGAGAGAAAGTTGTCTTGGTTCATACATGGCTTAGTGAAGTGGCTGAGTGGGTGTAATGGATAATTATTACATGGTTATGATCTATTAGAACACAAACACATACACACCATCCACTATCAAGAGCGAGGCTGAAGAGTTTCTGCCCTTCGGATCATGGAGTAGGAAATGAGTGTGTGGGTGCTTATTCAGTTTGTGTGTATGGATATGTATTTAGCTCCTTGTGAGGACCAAATGTCCCCATTTTGAAGGAAAGCAACATTTTGACATTACAGAGACATTTGCCAAGTTTTAGTTTTGGTTGCTGAGGTTAACACAGAATTCCACAGATTTCAGCATAAGTTATTTACCAAGATGTAAACAAAGTCATTCAGAGTGGTGTAAAGAGACAGTTACCGAATTTATTTTCAATTGTCGTGATAGAAACCAGGAATTGCAATGTCTACAACACAAACATTGCTTTTATTTACTTTCATAAATGACCAGTGAACCTACATTGTGTCTTGTTAGTTTTTATATGTAATGTTGACAATAGAAGAAGTTTCTTTGGGGACTATTTTGCCTTACAACACTCAGAATTATTGCAAAACAATGCCTCAGGTATCAGTTACTGGTTTGCAACCATTAACATTCTCTGAGGTCTTTTGGAGCGGGGGTTCCCAATCCCAGTCCTGGAGACCCTTTGCAGAGCAAAGGGTGGTTTCTCTACTCTACACACCTGAGCCAGCCAACAAGGCTCTTAATAATTAGTTGATGAGTTGAACCAGGTGTGCTCGATGAGACAAAGCACAAAAATGTGCACAGAGTTAGGTTGACAGGACTAGAATTGGGAGTCCCTGTTTTAGAGGCTTTAAATTTTGGACGTCTTGTTCCTATCACCACCACTGTGAACAGTTCTGGGTATAGGTTTCTCTAGAATGGTGCGTTTCCCATCAAACAACTCTGGATGACTTTGGTGACACTGTAACCAAATAATTATGCAAAGATTTTGAAAAACAAATGGAATTCCCCTTTAAGGTTAAGTTAACATAGCAGCATTTAGGTAGAATGCAATAAAAAAAATACCTGAGAATGATAGGAATACAAAGCAATGTGTGTGTGTCTGCCCGTCTGTCTGTCTGACTGTCTGTTTGTGTGTGTCTGTGCGTGTGCGCCTTTTCATGTCGCTGTAGACATGGTGCTTGGGGTGCATCAGCAGTGAGTGCTATCTGTTTGATGTATTGTTCATGCTTTGTCTGCTCTTGTGCTCAGTAAGGCTTGGCTGTGGATGAGCTTTTCTAGTATTCCAGCATTGTACACAATATCCTCACTGCTCAGAGACTCCACTATAACTGACCCGACCACGCTTTACAATTAATTACTATGGAAATGTGTCTTTTCTATCAAGTGTCATATCTATGAATGCCTAAGGACTCCAAATGTGTGAGCCCATGTGCATGCATGCATTTCAGAATCAGGAATAAAGGATGAGAGAAGGCAACAAGCACAGTGGGTGGGGAAAAGTGCATGCTCTCTTAAAACCTCGCTCAGATTCAGCTTGTGTTCTGCCAGACTGGGTCTGTGTGTGAATGTGTTTTGTTATGTATTTAGCTTTTTGTGGACACCTAAGGTCCCCAGGAGGACAGAAAAACAGGACAATTTTAACCTTGTGGGGACGTTTGGGAAGAAATGGAGAAATGTACAGTAAATAAATCACCTTTTTATCGATATAAAATCATTTTGGTTGCAGACACATGCATAAAATGTTTCAAATATATTGCCAGGACTCTACACAACTATGCAGGTTTCAGATTTAAGAAGCTGTAAAAAATTAAGACATGTCCAGAATGATAAGGAGCAATTATAGATGATTATGTAATAACTGTATAGCTACATAACACTGAGAATTAGTTCATAATAAGTTATAATAAAATACATGTCCATAATGCCTTGTATAGTGGTGATCAAATCTTGACAAGAAGTCACTGTAAAAAGGTAATTATGGTATATTCTTTAGTATTAAAATATAACAAGAAATATTAATTTAAAAAAACTGAATTTTTCAAAACTGTTGCAAAAGAGTTTGGCATGTGTTCCTATATGAAGGCTAAAGCAGAGAGCTAATAGCAGGTTTTACAGTGATCTGGCTGTGTTATTATGCTGTATTTCTGGGTTGTGGGATGTTAGAGCTTTAGGTGATTTTGGAGCTGGATTGCTGGCTGATGGATGGTCACAGGTGGATGAAATCACTCTGGATGGTGAGGGCAGAGTCTGATAAGTGATCTGATTTGTGAATCATGTCACTTTTTCAACCCTTTGTTTGCAATATGAAGGCTGAAAGGAGAGCAATAATATCAGGATTTTGGGTGATTTTTCTGAGACGAATCACTCACTGATGATGACGTCACAGCTAACTAGTTTGGTCTGGGTCTGCTGATTGGTCTGATATGTGTATCATGTCTGTGGCTTAAACCGTTCTGAAGTTATGAAGGCTAGAAGTCAACTACATTTTTGCCTGCAAATTGGTGGTTAAAAGATACAGAGGTAATGAGACCCTTAACAACCATGAAAGACCTAGTAGACCACCAAAAATGTCGCCATCAGATAAACAGCACTTAAAGCTTTCATCTTTGAGAGAAAATAAAGCTCTATTCTTGCTTCAGATCTGCAAAAATCCACAGGTGTTTCTGTCCGTCCTTCCACTGTGAGAGGACAGCTCAACACTATGAGTCTGAAAGGATGTGTAGCTGTCAAGAAGCCCTTACTGAGAAAAGGAAATAGCCAAAACAGAAGAAAATTTGCAAATGAAAAAAGAAGCTGCTGGTCTTTTTAACTGTACATTCAATAAATGAAGGGTGGTCTCCGAGTTTTGCACAGCCCTGCAAAATGATCAGTAATAAAAACTAAACTAACCGAATAAAATCAAACAAAAACATTTGAAAAATATAGCTACTTAGGTTTTGGTTAGGGCTGTGTTTGGTGTAGCACAGCAGCATTTAGCTGTTATAATACAGGTCAATGGAAATGGCCCACAAAGACAGGAATACAAACTCTGTCTGTGTCAGTATACATGCATGGCCTAGCCATCAGAATATATGACTATGCATATCCAGCCAGTGTGCGGCTATGTGTTCTCTGTGCGTGCGTTTTTCTCCTGTCAGGACAGGCTTTATCCTCTGCTCTTAAGGATATGTCTCCTCCATAATGCATAGAGCTGTGCCTCGATCCTGATCCCCGCGCCCACTCTTGCACTCCACGCCTTCCTTATTCAGGCTTACGCAGGCTTATTCCAGCTTAATCAGGCTTACTCATGCCTTCCCTGCCTCATTCCACCTTTTCCTGGCTATCTCCACATCTCGGTAAGACCAACTTGAGTCTATTTTACTCAGCCAGGATTAGCGTACGGCACTTTCGCTCTAATTCAGGCTTACACAGTCTTTTTCTGCCTCTCACTCATTCTGCTCATCTGGCTCCGGCTCTAGCTCCTTTCTACTCCATTTTTGGTCCCTTTTTTCCCTGAAAAGAGAAAGGAAGGCATTGAATATCTGTGTAGCAAAACTCTTGGATTAATAGCAGTCCTTGGCATATGCATAATACCCTTGTTGCCTGAATAATCCTACATTAGATGCATTTCAAATCCACTAATCTGTTATGCAGCTTCCGAAAAGTAGCTCTCGGAACAGTGGCATACCGACTAATTAGAGTTATGAATTTTAAATTGAATTACTCTGTGTAAAAAAAGGGGAAAATACTTTGTGCAGTTCTTTTTCTTAGCAAATCTTTGTGGCACTGTGGTGGATGTGGTTTCGCACATGTGCTGGGCTATTAGCTTTCAGGTATTGGGTTTTATCCAGCTAATGAAGTCTTGCCCTTGTTCATGTGTTGACAGTCTGAGTGAGGGGGGTGTTGTGTCCAAAAGTGGTATTGATTTTGGTGCCCTCGCCGCAGTGTGGTGTGGAACTGTGTTGCAGAAGGTGTTTTCTGATGCTGCTCCTGATGCACAGTGATGTAAGAATTTAAGATTTATTAACCAATGTTAACAGTTAACCAACACGTCTTAAAACCCACTGTTTTCTGCTCACTTGGTTTTGAAAAAGTCCTTAAAATTACAAAACAACATACATAACTAGTTTTCAGTAAAGATCAAAGAACAGATGTTGGAAGCCTCAGACTCATTGCATGTTTAGTCTTACATTCAGAGCCTTTCATTCAGAGGCTCCCAACCACCAGGCCACCATGAATTCTTCAACACCAGGCTGCAACAACGTTGCAGTGAGCAGAGGGAGTTAGCAGTCTAAAAGCCATTTTTAAATTATTATTATTAATATATCATTTAGTATTACATAAAGTTTTATTAAGGGCTTAATTCTTGTCATTAAAATGTTAAACTAATTCTTATTTCATTTTAAACAAATCGGCCTACATTATGTCTTTGCATGGCCTTATTGCATGGCAATATTACCATTAGCATTATTTTAGTATTTAGTGCTGGCACTAAAATGGCTGAAGAATACATGGAGACTTGTTTAGGACTTGTAGTTCGGGAGCTTGAGACTTGCCTATACCGACTTGAATCAATACTTATGTGTCAAGAGTTGCGACTTACTTGTTAATTGCAACCAAGTGACTTGTTCCCACCTCTGGTGAATGCACTACTTGCACTAAAATTGGCTAGTACACCTCACAGGTGCTCAGTTTAAGACAGGAATAGTACCAGGCAGGTGGTCTAAGGTGTGACTGGGTAATTGGATAATTTTTGCACATCTATTTAATTCCCATTTTCCTCAACAGAATATTGTGTTAGACACCAAAGAGGATGCTGTATTGTATTTCTGACAGACAAATAGACTGAAAGCCCAGAACTATTTTGTTCTATGTGTATGTGTGTGTGTGTGTGTGTTTTGCAATTTTTCTTGTTATTTTTCTGGACTCCAGAGAAAGTTTTTTTCCCCTCACCCTATTTGTACTTGTGTCCTTCCTAACTCCCTCCAGTCAGTCTTGGCACATCCATGTACAAAAGCTCCTGTTTTGAACCAAGATGTGATTTTTATGCAGCACATCCATTGCATCATGCATCATCAAGTGTATACTGTACAGTTCCACAAATTACTATTGTTGTTTCTTTCACATTTGGGAGCATTTTCTTGGCAGCTGGATAGCTTGTAGCCTCAGATCCTACAGTTCATATAAAGCAAACAGCTTAAGATATTTCAGAGTGGCTTCAATAGTAGGCAAGGGGAGTGGATCCAAGCAAATGTATAGCTTTCCCTTTTTTTTCACATTTTTCGGTAATATACATTTCGAATGTATCATGAACACACAAGTCAAATGGTGCAGAACATCAGCAGCAGTTACTGTACTCATTTACATCATCACCAAGCAGTCATTTTGAAAGGTAAATGAGATAACATTTCAGAAATATCAAGTTCAGGATGAAATTTAAAAACCTTTTCCCCATTTTTCAGTGTGATCTTAGGCTTGAGACTACATGTCTACACAGGACTGATTTTCAGTCCCACTGCCACCCACGCCTGCAAGATTTAATCCCACGCCTGCCGACTTACACAGAAAATCTGCATCATTTGTCCCGCTCCCATCCGCAGTCCGGTATAGCTGGTTTAAAATGACTGCCATATGTCAGACTTGACTGTAGCCAGCTTTATTGTCATGTATTTGCCCTTATTAAGAGTGATTTCCACATCTGTGACCATCTGACTGTCTGAAGACTATCTGAATGCTGTTAGATGTTATGCATTTATGCTTGCAGGATTTCTCTACACATATTTATTGTCCTGCTCCTGCCCACACTGTGCTGGTTAACCACCCGCTCCTGCACATGACACTGAAAATTAGTCCTACACCGCAAGATATTGTTGAGGGTCCTGTAGGCAGACCCATGCAGACCTCTGTTTTGCACCCCACTGTACATTTGGTATAAATGCATTATCCTACTTATTCTATTGCATGAAAATAGAAACACTAAACTCACAGACCTACTGTGTTGCATACAGTCAAAATAAGCTTTACTTCACCGCTGCTTCTTAATGATTGATTAGTTTAATACTTCTATATAACAGACCAGGGCGAGAGCAGATGCCTGGACCAACCTCTAAACAGAAAAATATGTTCAATGATCCATGGCCTTCCATATATATCCAAATCCCTGCTCCAGGGCGGCATCCTGGTAACACTACTGATCCTGCAGTGTGACATAGTGAACACTGCAACTCTGCTTGTGCAGTGAGGGGCAAGCTCAGGTTTTTAGCGCTGCAGGCTCAGCTGCATGGGGGATCTATGACCCTGCATCTTTCCCTGGCAGCCTGCACTCTACACCCTCTTCCACTCAGCCAAAACGGCCTCCATTGGAGCCTGCAGGAGAAGAGCTGCCAGCAAATCTGATCTTTCTGATATCCCCCCTGAGACGCCTCTCCCAGGCTTGGATTAATAATGAATAAAAATAAGAAGCAGGGCAGACGTATTGATTTTAATCTATTCAGGCCTCTCCCTCATTTCTCTCATTTATTTTCTATCTCTTTTTAAAGAGGGGAGGATGGTGCAGACTCAGAGCCGTAGAGGTGGGCTGATGAGGACAAACTGCAGCATTCCCCCTCGTGCCTGCCTGCCACTCTAACTCCATCCATCCATTTATCTCTCTCTTCACTCACTGCATTAACCATATCTTGCCTAACATCTCTTGGCAATATATTCATAGACTTTGCCATTATCCCTCTTAACTCATCAAAATCTGAAATAACTGGGTCATTATCAGTAAAAGACACCTTAGACTTCGCCATAAACACTGTATCTCACAGTTTAGATCTTTTAAATGTTTGTGTATCTCTGAAACTGTTCTTCCCTCCACCATATAGGGGTTACTGGATGTTAAGACAGCAAGTTTCTGTGTCACTAATAATTCCAAATTGTTTTCATTTAATGGAATTAATAACAATTGCTGCACACAGATTAAGGCCTACAATTATATATTTGATCTTTTTCATCATATTGTGTTTGTAGCTGGATGTTGTCAAGCTTAACATGTCAACCTTGATGTGGTAAAATATTCAGTTGCTTAAAAAATATCAGAATATTAAAATATATTCCTGAAAAAAGTGAGGTCACCTCTAACAGCTTAGCACTTTGCTAACTGAATGTCAATCATTTCTTTATAAGATGCAAAATTAGGCAAAAATGCCCACACCGTCCTTGTCCACCCTGTCATGCATCCCTCCGATAAGGTGGACACTTTTTAGTTTAATTTTGTAATAAATACTGTATCACCACAGTGCAATGGGAATATCCTCAATCTGTTTTGCATTTGTCCATGACAGGGTGAACATATGTTGTGGCTGATAAACTGATTAACACAGGCTTATTAATATATTTAACTTAGAAAAATACATGCAAGTTTTGTGGCCCCACTGGCAACTTACACTGATAACAACTCAGCTACTCAGCATTTAAACAGTTTTTTTGCCTCAGCATTTAAACAGTTAACAGGCTCTGGACAGACGCATCCTTTTCACACTCTTTTTCAGACAGCTTTCCCAAGCCAAGTCTTAAGATATTTGTACAGTATTCTCAGATTTCAGTTTAAAAGATCAGCTTTAGCAGCACCCGGTAAAAGATAGAAATGATGCATGATATGACTTAACACCTCCAGTACAATAGGAGTCACTCTCAGCAGGGGAGCGAGCACTGCATTAGCAATTAACACAGCCTACTATGAAACTAAAAGGAGCCCACTCAAGTCAGTTGCAGCAGGGGTGATTAGAGGTGGCATTTTCTGGTAAGAAACCATAAATATGTGCATTAGAAAGTAGAGGTGGGCGATATGGCAAAAACGTAATATCACAATACTTCAAAAAAGTTTCATGATACAAGCTACGGCACAATACAATATATATATATATATATATATATATATATATATATATATATATATATATATATATATATATATATATACACATATACACACACACACACACGCATATATATATATATATATATATATATATATGAGATGCATTTTAAAAATACGATCAAACAATATGAATACAGTGATTTATATTCAGTATTTTACATACTAAGCACTGATGATGTACCCAGAAAGGCATGTTGACAAACATTGGGTTGTAATTTATCACATGTGAAATATTTAATATTAAGACAATATATTTACTATATTTTTGTGTCAGTTACATACACTGAAAGCTAGCATCAAATGTTCTGAGACGCAAAGTAACAGATTACAGCTATTCTTAGCTGCAGTACCTGAGTATGTTTTTTTCAAGTACTGTTTAGAGTAGAATCATAAAACAGTATTACATTTTAGTACATTCATTTTAAGTTTATTTCTAACATAGGAATTTACTTTACTAAAGGCCTGGCATCAAGGGATCATTTAGGGGGTCACCAACCAAACATCATGCCCCACTAAACCCACTACTTTTTAGTACGTTTCTACAGCATCAAGCCAGAGCCGGTTTGAGGAGCCTGGCCACTTCCTATTTCCCCCATCATATCAAAAACACGAGTGCAAAACAGCAGTGGGTGCCCGCGAGCAAGTCCTCAATGAATGGGTGTAAATGGAGCTCAAAGGCTAAAAAAGTTAAAATAGTTTCTAATCACTTGCGCAGAACTTTCCTTTAATTTTAGAAAGAAGAAAAATGTATTTCACTAAAAATAAAACAAAAAAAAAGTATCTGTATGTTTCCTTTTTTCTACAGCAAAGGTTTTAGGCAGCAGGACGCTAGCATTACTGCTACTGAGTGCTGATTGGTTGATGACCAGAGCAGCTCATTGGCTGTTTGTGCTCACTGACAACGCCTTTTAAACTGTTATAACTCGAGTTTAGAAGCTTTTAAAAGTCTTTAAAATTACATTTACATTTAACAGCAATGTTAAAATGTTTTATGCTGTTCTGTGTTCAAGACATGAATGCATTCTTTTACATCAAAAATATTTAAGCATTTCTAAACTTTGATTTTGCTCAAATGCTCCATATTAACCCATTCATTTAGGACTTGCTCGTCCTCTAGCGCCCTCTAGCGTTTGAGAAACCCAGAAGACATATTGTTTACACTGCTGCTGCTGGCTGCACCTGATATAAAAGACTCAGATTAACATAGGAGGGTTTGCATGCACTGCACTGAAGGCATATGGGAAGATAAATTATAGTGTCTGGACATGCTGGATAGGGGTGGTCTCTCCACCCCTGCTAACAAGCTTGTGAACACATGAGTTCTTATGTCTGCTCCATTGATTTTGATCTGTAGTTTTCTAGTTGTCCCTTGAAACAATCTACAAAACAATTTTATGCACACATTTTATGTCCATGAGTAAATTGGCTTCACACAACACTGAGCTTAGTCAAAGCCTTGACTGTGAGATTAATTAACCAAATTAACTGCATTTTCTAATGTAGGCATTCAGAGCTGCCAGGAAAATACAGCTCCACTACAGCAACTTTTCTGGAGAGGAGAAAAACTTTAGTGTTCTGAACTCTTCTGACCCAGTCTTCATAAAATGTCACAGTGTTGATTTATAACTCAGAAATCTGTATGACCAGAGGGCATAAAGGGGAATGTCACCTCTCAGTTTATGCAAAAAACAAAAATCAAAGTGTTAAAAATAGAGTTGGGAGGGTTTATTTGACAGTGATGTTATGCCAAAGGCCAAATCTCATCCTATCTACCATTCAGAGGGGAGTTAAATATAATTAGAAAACTAATATATATGCATGTTATTCTCTACATGGTGAAGGTATACAAGTACACAGTGTTTTTAAGTTATTTTACAGTCAAGTCACCTTTCCAACAAGCAACACCCATATTTATTATCATCTAGCTTAAACAGAGAGGCTGTTAATATGCAGAGCTTTACTGGCAATTCTGCTGCCAGTAAACTGCTGTCAATATTATGGTAACATTTTTTTACAGTGTACATCACTGTGCAGCAGCAGGTGGGGAAAAATAACCAATCATACCTTTCACTTCCCACCTTTTGTTGACTGAAAATGTTCAGCTAGCTCAACTGGACATACGTTATTGTACTGAATAAAAATATGATTTCTCATTTATTTTGACTTTAACACACTTAATTCAGTCTGTAAATCTGCATGTGTGTAAAGCCCACTCCCAATAATGCATATCAAGAAAAAAAATTAGCATCAAGCCAGCCTGGCCACTTCCTATTTCCCCCATTATATCAAAAACAGGAGTGCAAAACAGCAGTGGGCGCCCACGAGCGAGTCCTCAATGAATGGGTGTGAATGGAGCTCAGTGGCTAAAAACAAAAAGTTAAAATAGTTTCTAATCACTTGCCCAGAACTTTCCTGTGAGTGTGACATTATTACATGTGATGAGTTTCATTCCCAAATACTATATATCCTTTTGTATTTGTGACAAGTTTAGATATAACAAGTTTTTGGGAAAATAAATTACAGCTAACTTGTAATGGAAAACACATTTTTATTTTAATAAAGGTAATTAAGTATTAATCATAATATAATGTTGATATTCCTTGAATATGTAGACCATATGAACATATAATGTGAATGGCTTAATTCCAAAAAAGCACTTCATTTACATTTCCTAATATATCGACTGACTGGTTCTGAATTTGTCTGTATATTCAGCAAAGGCAGGCAGCCACCCAGGGCCCCCACGAGTCAAGGCCCAATTAAATTACTAATAAATATACTGCACTTGTTGATGTTCGATTATCTATTCTGAAATTTTTGTAAATAAAAAATTTCAAATATTCTGAAATAATAGTTTGTATACTATTATTATATATAAATATTATATATATATTTTTTTTTCTATAGTAGCTAAAGCTTTTAAGTAATTTCAAAACAGCGCCCCTCTGTCGTGATTATAATGGAATATTCCATGTGGTTACGAGATGACACAGCCGCGTGAAGACAGACTGGTATGAAATACTCATCTACATTTTGGAGACGAGGTCTTTCGGTGTGATGTTCTGGGTGTTGAGAGAAAAATAAAAGTTATCCAAGTGAAGCAGAAAAACACAAAAACAACAGCAAGCGAATGTAGCATCGCAAAGCCTTCAGTGTGTCGACACTGGAAACAGCGAATGCGCGCGCCAGGACACGTAAACAAACCACAGACCTATCAGAGAAGAGCTCGAGACTTCAGCTGAAACCGGTGTGTTGGGTAGCTGGCTAGCTGTGTATGCTTATCAGTCAGTGACACAAAACAAACGGTGTTCATTTACCTTGAGTGGCACTCTGGAAATTTCTCTCTAGATTGCTTCCTTTCTGTTAAAATCTTTATCATATTTACTGGAAGGGTCGTGGAGAGCTCTCCTGTTCTTCACTTCATGGAAGAGTTTCTTCGCATCCATATGGAGGTGAATGGCAGAGACAGCTTCATTATAATGTGAGCGGTTTAGTTTTGTCGTTGTCGCTCGTTTGCGCCACTCGCTGTTAGGACACAGTGAAAGAGGAAGGAAGGGAAGAAGTGTGTCGCTCTACTCCCAGTTAACTTTGTTTTTCAGTCAGAACAGAGTGATACAGGCTCAGCAGCCTGTAAATAATAGCGTTAGTGTTAGTGTAGCTGCAGTGTTGGGGTCTCAGATAACAGGAGGACAGTGGGCCACTGATGGCAGAGCTGGCGACTCACTGGCTTTTTACTCAGCGTTTTTCTGGCGGCCCACTGGTGGTAAAGCAGAGCAGTAGACGAAATGCATGCTGCTCATTTTCCGCTCGCAGTCTAATTTATTTATTTTCCCTTCATTTCATTATTTAGTTATCATTTGTGAATTTGTTTAGTAGCTAAATAACTTTAACAGCAGTATGGCTGAAGCTGGTGATACAGCTGTAACCAGTCTAGCACAGAGTCAGCAACATTTTCAGTAAAATCATTTTATAGTAGGCCCAGTCTGCCCTGTTGCGGCTGCACAGCAGAATTAGAGATTTAGGATTAACACCAATCATTTGATGACGAAAGGACTTGTTTGCATTTACAGGCACTCAGTTGGTTTGCTAAGTTTAATCTGTAACGATAAACTGCCAAATTCTAAAAAGTTGTGAAGCTGAAGACAGCTTCTTGTTAGAATTTTTCAGTTCTACCTTAAAAGGTGCAGCAGTTACAATCTGGAGCCTCAGGCACAAATTAAGGTGGAACGGGAAAATTCGAACAAGAAGCTGGTGAATGAGAAGCTGATTTCAGCCTCGTGAAAAATCAAACCATAAGAAACATTTTACAAGAAACTATTCTACTTTTTGTTTCCTGTCAGAGATGCGAGAAACGTGACAGTTGAGCTAAAACTAAAAGCAGAGCAAAACAAGTCTGCGTTTCCATTTAATACATTAGCACATACTGAGACATATTTACAGCAAAGATGGTAAAATGTTGTGGCTCCCAGGGTGGTTTGATTTTTGTTGAAAGGACAAAATGGCTCTTCTTAACATTTGGGTTGATCCCTGGCCTAGTCATTAATTTTTTTCTTTCAGTAGTTTGTAATATTGCCTTAGTTTATTTTCCTAAATAAAAGACTATGCACATTTAAAATCGGTTTGAGGAAAGCTAGTTAGACTTTGTATGCAGGACAGTTATTTGGGTGGTCCGAGGGTGGACCAGCAGTGGCAAACAGTCAGCAGGGTGCCAAACTTATAAAACCAGAGGACTGATATATGTTTACTCAAAAACTTAATCCATTTGTATTACTGATTATGTCTCTCAAATTGTACTGGGAACACATTACTTGTTACTTCCTGGAAAACAAAGAAAAAAAATACTCATTACTTTATTTCACTATATTGGCAAATAATATAGATTGTTTTAAACATATTTAGCAAAATATGCAAAATTACCTGCTAATATAGTGAGAACTTCACTTAATAAAATGAAAATGTTTATTAGTTAAATTATCTTATACTATTCTTACAACAGTCACAAAATGAAAAATATTAGATATAATCCACTAAATGAGTTCATATGCCGAGATATAACTGTTTTGCAGTGTAAACTGATATGCCTATTGGGAGCCCAGAGACTCAGCTCATTTAAACATGTGCATTCAGTGGCCCCCATTCCTGTCTTTTGCCCAGAGCCCCTTTGTCATGAAATCTCCCCCCAGGTAAATTCCAGCAGCAGTTTAGTAGTAGTGCAGCATTTGTTGATTTTTATTTATTTGGGTGCTTACACAAAAACGTAATCCATTACAAATTAGCAGTGACTTCTCTTAAACTGTAATGCTTATTATTTCTTCCAAAAATCTTAGTACTCTTTAATTTATTTCTGGCTAACTCTCTAAAACCCACACATATCTGTGCCATCCGGAAGGTACAAGAGAAAATTCAGTAGTTGTCACATTTTATTTAGGATAAAATAACCAAACACAGTAAACATTAGTAGCAGTGAACGCTACAATATACAAAGAAAACTGACTCTTGGTAGTCTTAAGAATTATACAGAGCATCAAAACTGCTCAGAGGAGGGGGCTGAGTTTTCTCAGAAGAACCAGGAGCTCTCTCTAAACGTGTCTGCACTCTAACCTCTCAACTACCCAACTGATGCTCCAGGACAGCTTAAATGCTTAAATACATTCCTTGCCATGGATCTGGGATAAACAGTCCTCAAAAATACATGTGCTCTCTATGGCAGGCTGTACAAATCACCTGATGCTCTTTAAATATGTATACCATTACTGCCCACCCTTGTAATCAATTTCTGTACTTTTTTCCACAGGTTTGTGTGTTGTACGTGTGCAATGGAGCCCACCTTCTCTAAGTGAATGAACTTGCCCTGTTTCCACAAGAGGAGGAGCTTCTGCAAGTAAGTACCTTCACCTTTGTGCACATCAGCTTGCAGATTAAAGCAAACACTATGACCGCTGAGATATGCGCATCCCTCTACATGTGCTGCATTTACACAGCCTGTGTTTTGGTCTTATTAGAGTGTTTTAAGGCTAGGCTCGGTATGTCCTTTGCGCTGACGATGCTGACTCTGGTTCATGCTAGCCAATATAAACTATTCCAATTCCAATTTAATTCCAATTTAAAGTAAACTTTAAAGAATTAAATGTAAAGCTTAAAACAGAGATATTGGGGGCCCTACGCAGGTTTTTTTGCCCCCTCCCCATCTTGGTAATTGATGCACTGTAAACTTAGAGGCTAAATAATAATAATGTCTGCTATGTTTGTTTTGGGGTTCGTTTGGGGTTCTAATAAGTTACAGTTTAATTTATAGATAACCTTCTCAGCATTCTCGATCCAGGGCTCTGTCTCACGACTCGGAATTTCTTCCTTGCTCAGCTAACTTTAAGCTTAGTTTCCTTCTCTGGTTATTGTTATTAACTCATTTATTTCTGTATATTTAGGCAGTATGACTTCTTTTTTTCTTCTTTGTCGACTCCTTCTTATGTTTCATGCAATTGGCTGTTCATCACAAACATCACAATTTCACATGGATTACTCACACTCTGAGTATCTAAACATAGATTAACAGAAAAGCTGTGAACCGCTGTTGTAAAAGCAGTTAAGTGCATTGTGTTTGTTAGGATTTGTGAAGCTGAAACTGTCAGAAAGCCTGTCTAAACTCAGTATACTTCATTAGACAGACCCCTTGTTGTTCAACCATAAGCCAAAACAAATGGCATAATGTTAACACTGCAAAAAAAACTTTTTTCCTTATCTTCTCTTCTCCTTGTTTTTTGGCTCTAGATTCATATGTTCTTTTATGAGTTGTGATTAACTGGCTGCATTTTCCACTTGAGGATTTTAGACAACATAATGCTACAGTAATAAATCAGAAGTTGTTAGGGCGCACACTGGGCTCTAAGCAGCTACTTGTGTAGCTTTTTAGATAGAGTCAGCACTATCACATGGTCAGCTGTCCCAGGTAGTATTTATGCAAATAAATGATGCACAGGGACAGGTCATCTATATAGAGGAAAATTATGTTAGAAACTTATTGCTGCTGTGTTTGAGACATTTGCATAATAAAAAATTCTTATTAGTAACTGTAATGAAATTATACCACTTAGTTGCATAAAAGACAATCACATTACTATAACACTTCATGTTTGTATCATGTTATCCCTATCTAGTGTTAGTAAGTAACTAAAGACTTAGTAAAGATATAATGCACAAACATAATGACTTATTAATCCATAACTGGTGTAGTACAAGCCAAGAGCAAAACAAATGAAGAATAATGTTGTTCCACAATATTGTTGTGCAGACATTTAGTCAAAGACTTTTTTTTGTACCTATATATATATATATATATATATATATATATATATATATATATATATATATATATATATATACAGTTAGTGTCTATTATGTTTTGAAAGTAATATAATGTTCATGTTTATTGTTACAAGGTTTATATTGCTTACATTGTTGGTCTGTGATGTATAAAATGTACAGTTTTCCCTCCACCGTTTGCTTATATTGTGTATATCGTCGCTGTCTCTCAAATAGAACGGTTTTAGGAGATGGTAAAACATTCTTTACTTTAATGTAAGTTAATGTAAAAAGATTGTATTCTAAGTAATTTTGGAGCATTTCTGTTGATCCATTCCTCATGATATTTTCACACAATATAAAGGACAGCTGCCATGCTCAAATGATATAGCAAAGTAAAAATCCTGTATTTAGATTAGACTTTTAGATTAGATTTTTTTCCAGTGCTTTGATGTTTCTGCTTTTTTCTGAACCTTTACAAATGACCTTGGCCAGTTGTAATCAATAGCTCCACTGATGTAATTAATCTAAACATCTATAGCCACAGCAGCATACAGAGAGAGAGAGAGATACATTTTTCAGCTTTCACTGTGTGTTCAAACCCAGTCCCACTAGCAGGAGCTGTATGAAGAGCTGATAAGAGAAACCTGACTAAATCCACTCACCAGTCAGAGTCCATGTCCACAAAAAGGGTAAGTAGACAGGAACATCCTTGGTGTCAGAAATTGCAGACTTTTTAGTAAATACCTTTGATGCTGCCATGCCAAAACAAATTTGCAATTATTTTAAATGCAGAGGAGAGCAGTATTTTTTAATGAAGACCAATATTTTTATGCAATGCGGAGCACCTCCAACTCACTGTCAGTATTTAAGAGATTATATAGTCAACATAACATTAAGTACATCTCACCACAACATCACCACTGGACTTCGCTTATCTTAATCCCTTGAACTCTAGACTTATGTAATGTGTGTGTGTGTTTGTATATATATATATATATATATATATATATATATATATATATATATATGTATGTATGTATGTATGTATGTATGTATGTGTGTGTGTGTGTATCTCTCCAAAACCTCTATATGGAGAGACCAGTCAGGCTGAGCGAACACTCTAAGACCTCCTAGCTGCTATCCATTGACCCAAGAACAACAATGTCTAAACTGAACAGTGTCTGGGAGAACAGACTGTGGGCTGTGAAGCAACACAATCCAAACCACCCACCCTAAAAAAGAGACAGGAATTTTGAGGCCAGAAATTGAGTAAGACAGGCTGCCATCATCCAGAAAAAGATGTTCCCAGCTCTACACTCAGTTAATACTGTAATAAATGACTAATGAATGAATGTCTTACACTTTTAGGGAACTAATCCATTTTGCATTTTGGTGATTTGTGAACAGACACAGACATTTTTTTGATGAATCAAATGGATTTGGTTTGGTTTGTTTTAAAATGACCTAATGCTATTTCCTAGCACATAGACTCACACGGACCAGATGTATCAAATCATAGCACTTATCATGACTACTGTTGTGACCATAATGACCTTAAGATGAAATCTAATTTACACAATTTCCCCTTACTCAAAAATAATGAGCCGAGACTTGTTTGGTGTCTAACATGTTTGGTATCCGAAGTTTCCTGCTTTAGTTTTGCACTGGAGCTGTTAGGCTAATGTAGCTAGCAAAGAATAGATGCTTATAACCTCTAGTTAATTGTGCAAAATGGTTGTGATACTGCATGTTTTTCATTAATCTCTAAAGATTTGTTTATGTGGTTTTTGTAACACTGTATGATCTATAACAATGGATACAAGAACGGACAGGGATCTGGGAGCTGAGGGGGCTGCAGCACTCCTAGAATTCAGGATTGTTTAACTGCAACTGCTAAAAATAATGTAAAAATAATTATCTCAGTGTAGTGAAGACTTATGTGTGCTTAATTTGGGATGGAATTTTTGTTTTATTTGTTTTTCTTCTGGGTTTTAGTTCCTCTTGTATACATTTATAACTTTTCATTAGTTCCTTTAATAATTTCTCTGGCCTATTATGTGTTATTCCCTTACTAAAGTGTAGGTTTAAGATACATTAACATTTTTGTTTATCATGATGGTGTTTTGTGTTGAAATGTACCAGTACAGCTTGAATTGCTACATTGAAAGTAAACAGGTAGTGACTTGAAGCATAACAGTTGTTGACAGAGCTTTTAGTAAGCAACCCGGTAAGGCTTTTCTGTAATGTCAAGATATCACGTGTTTGAATCCTGGCGATGCCACAGCCCAAAAAATTCTCTAGTTATTGCCACAAATATTTTTCTTGATGGCATTAAATCTGTGGTTCATCAATAATGGCTGATATTATCACTCAACCGATACCCAAGCTCTGGAGTCTTTTTCAAAACACATCTACATGCGGCTCATGTCTTAACAAATCATTCCATCAATCGATTCCTGGGTTAGTCAATTGTAAAGGTCATGTTTAGCTTATGGTCATCATCGCATGTCTCTGAGAGGAGGGCATGCATCAGCAGGATCATCTCACCAGGTGCAGTAATGCAATCTCAGGTTTGGCAGGCTGAGTAGTGAGCTCGGCGGAGGCCAGGGGAGAACATAGCCGGAGGCAGCGGGGCAGGATTGAGAGTATTGCTGCTGTCTAGACCTTGCAACACTTGTGATCCGTAAATCCATCTGTGCGTGTGTGGATTACAGCTCACACGGTGGAGAGGAGCCTTTGGTGGAGGAAGCTAGCTGGGTGTGGTGGCAAAGGAAGTGGCAGAAGTGACGATTAGTTGCTTTTTAGCTCGGTTTAGACTGTAGTTCTTTAGGGACAATAATAATTCTGTCAGTTCATTGCTGTTTTATGGAAGAGGAGGCAGGGCTCTGAACTAATCCAACATACACATGCTGAGTGGCATATTCATCATTCAGAACAGCTAATTTTAGTGCATAATTTCTGTGTATGTACTGAGCTTAACATATTGGAAAAAAATGAAGCGTAAAAAATAAAATGTAAACTTTTACACAGGCCACTTTTGATGTTTTCCCCAATATGCTTAATTCAGCAAATGAACAAGACTTTAGTATACAGCTGTATTTTGCGGCAGTTTCATTTATAGAAATTTCTTGTTACTGTATGCTGACGTTTCACAGCTTTGAGAGTGAGGACAATGCTTGTAAACACCTCTGAGGTTTGTGATAATGATGATGATCTCTAAACAGCGTTAAGTTTGATAAGCTTTTCACATCTCTGGGGTTTTTTTAGTAGTGCAAAATTGTCTTAGGACAACAATGCTATGTAATTTCCCAGGGAGGGATGTTTAATGGATGGATGAATGAATGCATGAATTGATGTACAAAAAATAGAAAGAAAGAAAGAAAATTATAGCTAGCCTGTACTACTGTCTTTCTCTCGTGTTCTTAGTAAGATTTAGGAGGAGATTTCTGTAATCCAATTTGTTAGAGATTTGACTGATCTGTATAACAGAAAGTCCTTAAATAACTACAGGTAGCCTGGATTGAAACGTCATAGCCCAGTGAAGCCCTGTGTCTAAGCTGTTTTTTGGAATTTGTCACTGTTGCACCCTGTAGTGAACAAAAATGTTCCAAAGCCAATGCGTTTCATCCTATATACTGTTTTCTGCTGAATGTCATATATGGATTTTGCTGAATGAAACACATTGAATTGACATCACAAGACTAGCTCCACTTCAAAATACCCCACACAAACTAGCAAGCGTTGTCCAGTTTGGTAGTTCACTTGCTTTGACTGGAGTAGGCTACAATTTGAATATCATGTATTATATGACACTGTTTAAGTATTGTAATAGCTTCACTTCTGTGCAATTCAGTGCACAAGAGCCACATAAACACTAGCCAGAGACAAAAATAGTAGACAGACAGAATAGCAGAGAAAAACCATAAAAAACAGGAAGAGACTAACAGGTAAAATTAGGGATCAAAAACCAGGAAAACAAATTACAGTCAAAACCAGGAGAGGTAATATCAGGAAATAAGCAGCTAGGCAGTTCTCATAAAGTAAACACTGGTAAAGGCTTGCAGTGAAAATATAAGTATATGAAGTAATCTTACAATTATTAAAGTAGTAATCTGATTTAAAATTAACTGAAAAAGTAGCAGTGGTGTTCACTTCCCACACAGGACTTGATACTACTAGGCAGCTCTGCTTAACGTGAACATTTGAAGCTAGTAACAGACAAGTGGCATATTCTTTACTTTGTATGTTGCAGTTCAGTGAAGCATAGTTGGATATTATTGAGGAGTCTGAATATTATTAAGCTGTCTGCCTATCTGGCTAAATGAAACCTTTTACTTCATATATATCCAGTTTATAACAGCAAAACATATCAATTCACTTAATAAACCTGCAATTTGTGACTACAAACTTATGTGCGTTCGTGCAGCCATGCTGGTGTGGGTTTCTTCTCCTTCAGTGACGCTCACAGAAGTGTTTTGAGTGCTAATAGCTCCCCTTGTGGAGAATCTTCAGCCTGCCAAACACAGCTTTATTATGACCAGTGTATACCCTGTTTATCGTTCAAACAAAAGACTAAGTACGGAGCCAGCTCAACAAAAAAGAGCTTTAGCATGCTTTTGTTCCTGCAGACTGTATTGCATGACAGTGGTTAAAACTGACTGAATAAATGATGCGCTTCTGGAGTCAGTTGTGTGCATCTGTCCCAGAAAGCAGGAAAAAAGGTTGTTGAAAAGCAGGAGAATGAATGGAGGATGTTAAAGTCATAGAACTTCATCAGCGCCGGCAGCGGCTGAGTGTCCGCGTGTAGAAGCAGTTTTAATGGCTGATTACCGGGGTGATAAAACAAAAGAGGACAAGAATTCGGCTTCAGGCACCAGATGGCAAATAGCTACGGAGAGGAGAGAAGGAGCAAACGAGAGAGGACTGGAGTTGAGTCACACACAGAGTGGAAGGTTGTGTAAAGGGTGGAGGGAGGGATAGAAGGAAAAAGAGAAAAGGTGGGACAGGGGAATGAAGGGATGTGTGTGAGCTTAAATGGAGTTGAGCAGAGGCGCGCGTGGTGTAATGGGGCTGTAACGGCCTTTGTAATGCCGAACAGAACGGCAGCAGGGCAGGTAATGCCTCTGCAGATTGCATTATGGAGAGCAGAATAGAAGCAGTGAAATGCCGTGTTCAATAGGCCACAGCAGCGTGAACACAGGTGAACAGGTAATGAATGACACACGGCTTTATGGAATTGGAAGGCAATGGAGCAGAACGCGAGGGCCGCTAAAGTGCAAGCCGGAGGATCTGAGATATGGCAGTTTACTGGAAAGTGTGTCCACGTGCTGTACACAAGTACTATTGTTCAGTCGGAACAATCGTTGATACGTGCAGATCTGCAAAACTAATTAACCCATAGGCTGACTTTTCACAGTGGAACTTTCACATAATGTGATAGTTACAGGTAGTCATTTAAAACTAATCAAAGCATATAACACGTTCAATTGTTTTGCATGTTAGCAAGATTAGTAGCTAACATTTCTGTTATGATTGTTATTGATGTAATTTGATATTACTTATCATTTGTAACACTGAAATGTTCTGTTGAAAATGTAGATTCTAAATTTTCTTAGTAGCAAAGTAATTTTATGATTTGAAACAATGGGAACACAGTCAAAAGTACAGACTTAAATCTGTCTATACAGAACATGAACGTTTTATTTTATAAATTTATTAAAAATTTATTAAATAACTAATTCATTATGAAATTTAGGGCTGTCAAATGATTAAAATCAGTTAATCACTTTTTTGTATAGTTAATCATGATTAATCACATTTTATTAGACAAAATCTGACCCTAAAAAGCCTTTTCCATTTAAAAAGCAGTGCATTTTGTAATAGCTATATGAGTTCATGTGCATCTTAATATGAAAATTATGTGAATGGAGTTTCCAGTTTTTATCACCAACATCAAGTAAGAGCAACAGTGGCTGCATGTTTTAACTAACAAGTGTAAATAATTACATCAACGCTGTTGCAACAAACACTTGCATCTCCATTTCTCTCCATCATTTTTCTTTATTATTATTTTGCTTTGTCTGAAAATATTAGCTGTTCCTTTCAACGTGACAGTTTAATGGTGAATGGGCCAAGAGAAATGGTCCAAATTTGTTTGGAAGTATTTTGATTGTAGCTTCTCGCTCTCATTCATATAGTTCATGGATACAGTGGAGGCTTGTTAGGTTGTTGCTTGTTGTCTGTAAGTCTCCCACAAACACTGTCCAGCATCAATCATTCTATCATAGCAACATACAGCGCAAAAGCAGCCTTCACTACTACAGATGGTAGTGAGACGAAAGATCAAACTTGGAAAATGCATTAACAGCGTTTAAAAAATCAGTGGTGTTAATTTGTTAATGTGTTATTAACACATTATTAACATGCTAACTTTGGCAGCACTAATATAATTGTGTGATTACATTCAAATAGTACATCAAAAAGCTAACTAGACTGTTGTGAGTTAACTGGCATGTGACCAGGTCTGAAAAAGGCGAAAGCGAGGACTGGACTGCATAGGAGTGTGTTTAAGGTTGGTTCATCTGTTGTGCGTCAATGTGACTAGTTGCAGAGTGGGGGCAGGGGGGTCCTTTCTCTCTGGGGGTCTGGAGGCTGTGATACTGTCGTGGTAATTGTGACTCATTGAGCGTTAGTGAGCGCCGGCTTTAGGTGCATCTCCAGGCAAGAGACGGTGAGAGAGAGAGAGTGAGCGAGAGAGAGAGAGAAACAGGAAATGACCAAGAATGAAGGAGACAAGCGGAAAACAGAGAGGGGGATATATGGGGGGAAAGAGAAAAATGAGGAGTGCTAGAGAGAGGAGGAAAGCAGAGATGACCAGCGCAGCGCTGTCAGCTTCCCAGGCAATAAACAGCCATTTAAAGAGACAGATAGACACTTTCACCCTGACTAGTTTTACAAAAAGACAGGTACAGCATTGTAAGCCCCTTAAAGGGACAGCTACTGGATTCTACTCAGGCCGTTTTAACAGATGACCACAACACTTTACTTTTACTCTCAGAAGCTGAAGCTGGTGTTTCAGTCTTACAGCAATAAAAAAAGAAACATTTTCAATTTTTCCCATTGTATGAGAGCCATTAGAGGAGCTGTTACAGTCCATAACTGGTGATGTCAGAGTAGGTTGACTAATGATCACTTCTGAGACCATGAATGCATCACACTTTAAAATAGCGCTGCTGGAACTTAGAACTCACTGTTCAAGAGGAGGCTGAGAAGTGGAAGTCCAAGCAATAAAATATGTTCTGTACTTATGAAAGAGACAGAAGTATTTGCATGTTCTTTCCAAGAGCAATTGTAACGATACTGCTGGTATCATCTTCCTTCAAAGGAAAAACGCTGAGTGGAAGCATATCGCTGCTGTCGGAAAAAAAACTCCTATCTCCAAAATGATGACTTTACAGGGGGAGGAAAGAGCATACTTTACTTTTAATGTAAGTCAATGGAGCCAGAATTTTTCCCAAGTAATTTTGGGCAGTTTCTTTTGGTCCATTCATTATGAAGTTTACACACAATGTAAAGACTAAATGGACATTTTCAAATTATGTCAAAACTGAAAAACGAAGATGGAGATACAAGGTTTTGTTTCAACAGCAGCGATATGTGAATATTGGGCTGCAAAATATTGTATTTTACACATTTGTTTGAAATCTCTTCAGGCTTGCAAACAGTACTGACCTTGCAAATTCATGCTGGTTTAAAGTTGTGGATCTTCAAATTCTGAGTTTTTGACAAATAATTTGTTAATTATGTTAGTTTTTTATTTCTTAATGTATTATATCTCATCAGACTTGTACAAACTACAGACACTGCAGATTCATGCTGAGTTAAAGTCAATATTTTTTCTAATTCATTGCTAAAAATGTTTTGGTTTTTTTTTTTCAGCTCAAATAGGCTTTTGTTTATTTGGTTACAGAAATTAGCATGTTCCACGTAGCAAACATGTAGCTGGTAGCCTGCTCCAAAGGTCTACGTTTCCTTTAACAAAGGTTCAAATCAGTTTCAGAGCTGTCTCCTTTTGTGAGTAACCTTTAAAACGTCAACTTTATTGCCTCAAAGGACAGGAAAATTCCATAATGAGTGCCTGTGTGTGTTTGGGGCTGGACCGTCTATAGCATCTCTACCCCGGCAATTTGAGAACAGACAGATACGCCTTTTTGAGATTTCATACAGACACTAGCTGTGGTGGGTACATGTTTTTTACCTCAGCTTCAGAAAGACAGGGTTATCCTGTTTTCTACAAGATTTGCTGAGGATGTTTAAAGGCTAAACTGATTTTGGGGGTAAAGGGAGTGAAGACATTTGAGTTCAGACTAATGACACTTAAAAACAAAACATCCTGAATGGCTCTTGGTTTGGACGTACATTTAATAGGGAGACCTTTAATTGGTATATAACAGGAGTGCCCAAACATTATACCTTTGGCAGACACTCTTATCCAGAGCAGCTGAAAATTTAACTGCACTACAGAGGTAGGCTAATGAGGAGTCGTTAGAGGAGTCTTGCCCAAGGACTCTTATTGGTACAGTGTGATGTTCTTGCCTGAGCTGGGAATTGAACCCCAGCCTGCTGTATGGATAGCAGCATTCTTACCCATTATCACTTTTTGTCTGCTTTGTAGCCCCCCAATGTTTGTAATGGACTGAGGGCCAAAAAGACAAAACAATTCACAGGTAGGTAGGTTTTAAATTTTTTTTTTAAATATAGGTTTATAAAAATATAATACTTATAGAAAGGTGCTTGTTCTCTCATTGTGTAAGGGGTGGGATTAGGGTAACTTTCTGGCTGGTCTCAAACCCAACTTTGTGCAGACCTGGTTTAGAACCTTTACATTATGTGGAGGTTCTTTAAACTTCTAAAATGGTTCTTTATACTCATTTACAAAATAGGTTCTTCAAAGAATAATTGAAAGCTTCTTTATGATTCCAGGAGTAGTTCTTTTATGACATTGCTCCATAGAAGCAACCATCCATTTTTAAGAGTGTACTACATTATTTGCGATTAGGCTAGAGGACGTTAAAAGTCTGGTGATATTAGAATCATAGATAGATCTTTAAAAGCACAAAGCAATCATCAACAAAGAAAAAGAAAAGAATTGCCATTCTTTGTTGAAGTAGGATAACAAATGCTATTTTTCATGGCGAGGTCAAAGAGCTGATGCAAGAAAAACACTTTAAAATTCAGAGTGTGGCTTTGATGTGTCACAGTTTCTTTATAATATCCATTTACTGTTTAGTAGCACTTGATACTGATAGACTCCTTCATTTATGTAATGAACACATTTGTGAAAAAAAAAACTAACCAATTCATCATTTTCCTCTTTTGCTCATGTTTGTTGTTATGTTTGTGTCTAGCCCAGCAGGACTCCACCATAAAAAGGTAAAGAGCAAATTGTAGTCACGGCAAAAAAAAAATGTAACTTAATTTTTCTGTTTTTGTTTGTGTATACACACTGTTTAAATTCTAGCTGTCCTTTGTTGTGTGAATACTTCATGATGGACCAATAGAAAGTCTGAAAAGCAGACCTTTTTATGGGTGTTTTTTCACACCTGCCTTGTTTAATCTGGCCGTTTAATCTGTTTGGACTTTTCAGTTAGGTCTGAACCAAATTAGCATATGTGAAAGATGCCTCGGACCATGGTCTGGAGCAAAGGACCAAAATGGTTCGGTTCGTTTGCATTGTGAAAACACTTTTTTGGATGGTTCGGACTTTAGGACCAATTGCAGGAAGTTGAGGCAGGCTATCATCGGTGATTAAACAATAGAAGGAGAAAAAGAACTGGAAGAGAAGTAAAATGAGGTGTGGTGGCACACGGGAAGAGGAAGAAACGACATATTTAATTCTAATTTGGTCTGACAAAAAAGTCAGAAGATATTTTTCTCCATTCAAACAGAAAAGGCTACCCGCTGGATTGACAACACGCCGACATCAGACACTCAGTCCTCTACTAACCAGTCATTGTTAAGTATAGGGAGACGTAGGGAATGACGAAGGGTGTGGGTGTGTCACGCAAAGTTCTTTAGTGAGCTCACTTAATTGCAATGTGAAACCAAAACTAACCGGCTCAAATGTGTACAGTGTAACAAGAACATGAACCATGGTTCGGAACATAGACTGGACTTTCAAGTGTGAAAATGCCCCAAGTGTAATTTCTTAAATTAATAGACATTAAAAACATTTTGTCCTTCTCCCGTAAAGCTACGGGTTTGAAGATATGAAGTTTTTCTGACTATTACACAAAAACTTTCAGCAATTTGTTTTTAGTTTTTGTCTAATCATGTGAAGTACATAGTTTTGAAAAATGCTGTTTGCGTGTTGACGGTGATGGATATAATGAACCCAGTTCCCTCCTGTGTAACCTAGATGAATAACATTGACAACAACAAATAACATAACAACAACCTCAGAGAATAACATTGATCAATAATACTTTTTTCTTTCTCTGTAATGCTGTATGCCTTCACCCCATACATACTGTGACAGATGCAGAAACTCTGGCCCGTACCTTCATTTCTTCTCATCTTGACTACTGTAAATCTCTCTTTACTGGCATTCCTGACAAAGCCTAACATTCTCAGTACATTCCAACCACAGTCATTAAATTCTTTCTTATTCTACAGTATCTGCTAGTAGTACCTGTATCCTTTATCAGTAATGCTGACTTTCTGCCTTACTGCATATTAAGTTTAAACATCTTCTATTAACACACAAAGCCCTACATGGCCCGACTCTGCCCAATTTAACCAAGTTTCTTAATCCCTACCACCCCCCCACCCGTGCTATCAGATCAACTGTCATTGGACTCTTAGCTGTGCCAAAATTCAGATTGGCCACTGATTTGACAGATCCTTTAGACTGGTCACTGAAGGGAGCAGATCTTTGCACTCATTCCCACAATCACTTTGACCCTGCTCTTCACTTTCTTCCCTCAAAGGCCAGCTTACAACATTTCCTTTTCTCAAGGCTTTCCCTCACATTCTTACTGCAGTTGATGCTGTTACTCTTGTTTTAAATGTTTTTTTTGTCCCTCCCTCCAAATTGTTGCTTTCATGTAATTAATGGTATAATTATTGTTGGATATATTTTGGCTTGTACAGCAACCATGTATGTGGTTCCTCAGGCTGAGGTTCAAGGGTTCTTCAGTAAAGAAATTGATTTATAGAACTATAATGACTCAAAGAACCATTTGAATGCTTATGCAGCTCACACACTCAATTTCTCCCAACCGTTGACTCCAACTGCCCCAAAATCTGTAGATTAGAGCTAACCAGCATAGACTTAGTCCAACTTAGAATCAGGGCTAATACAGGATAAAAATGGTGCAATCTAACCTTGGCATTAAATAGTTACATGGTTCACCTCCTCAATGGAGAGCATGCTGTAAATGGTTCTGTAAAATACTTTTACAATTACATATAGCATCTATTTATAGTACTGTGCAAAAGTCACACTGTGTGCCCTTCATTAAAATAGTTTACAGTCAATAAAAAAAATCAAGTACAGAGTTTTTATACTATTTTTTTTTCAGTATCAGGGCAAAAAAGCAGGCAACATATATTTACCAGAAAAGTACAAAAGTCTTAACAACAAAGTAGAACATCAAGTTTTTCAGTATTTAGTGTTTCCACCCTTTGCCTTTAGTAGAGCTTCCATTCTTTTCAGGAGGCTTGTTTTCAGTTTTTCAAAGAAATCTGCAGTGATACTTTTCCACACCTCAAAGTTCAGTTTTAGAAGTTGGTTGCATTTTCTGCTTCTCACAGTCTAAACACATTCAGTGATGGTGAGGTCTGGGTTGTGGGGTGGTCAGTCCATTGTTCTGAGAACACCAGCAGCTTCTTTGTATGATTTGCAAGTTTTCTTCTTTTTTTGTTTTTCTTCTCTCTGTAACAACAGCTGCACATCCTTTCAGACCCATAACATTGAGTTGTCTTCTCACAGTGGGCTTTTTCAGGTGTTTTTCAAGCAAGAGTGGAGCTTGATTTTCTCTCAAACATAAGCTTTGAAGGTGCAATTTGTAAGATTTTTAGATTAAAACATTCCAAAATTAACTAAAATTATCAACAGAATGAGAAGAAATAACAGTTTTGACATTATGTAAAAGACATTGTATCGTGTTGCAGAGATATCTACTGAAGTAAGCATGCTAACCAGCTAGACTCGGCCTGTCCTGTCTCATAATAACACTTGGTACCTCAAGAGGCGATAGTGAGTCACTGTAGCGTCGAGTCTGCTATCAGTCCAACATGACAGGATGAAGAAGCAGCACTGCCCTGAGGGCATATTCTAATCTCCTGTCAATGATAGTAACTTATAGACTTATTATAGAACATTTAAGGACAGGTAGCCAATAAAAGGAACTGTAAACTCAACAATGGCTGACGCTCTTGGCAAGCAATCATTATCAGCACTGCCACCCACTTTAGAAGTAAAACAAGAGTTAACATTGGTGTTGCTTTCCGACACTGGAGGCAGCTCTTGGCGAGTAAAGGGATAAAGTTTGATGCTGATTTTCAGCGTTTCTTCTAGACTGGTAAGTAAACAGGAGTTAATGCTAACATTTGGCTATTTAGTGATAGCTGCTAAAGGTAGCTAGTTGTTTAAAGTTACTATAAGTGTTAATACATTTGCTAAGTTAGAGGATGAACTGTGCATTTTCTTTTTTCCTACAAAATGCGGGTGGACACCACAACTTCCTGGTGATATGTTGCCCGTTATTTGTTTGGAGTGTGAAGCATGAATTCCACAGGTTGCGTCATCTTACATATTGCTCCTTTAAATACTGTTTATCTTAGACATTTTTGTAACATTGTTACAGACATTTTTGATCTAATCTCCTCATTATTGTTGTCTCTTTTTTTGCTAAGCATTGTTCACTCAAGTACTTATTTATTACTGTGTTCCATCAGGATGTCTTTCAATCAGCAGTTTTAATCATAATATCTTCACTATGCACACATACACACTCTAGTCCCGCTGAGACGCAGAGGTTAACTTGAGTGTCAAATTAAGTTTGAATATTAACTCAGAAAACAATACATAGGAGATTAAATTTTCATTTTCTTAATCACTCTTTATAATTGAGGGAGAAGAAGCGATGGATGCAGCATGTATATCTTTTTCTCTTTTTCCCTGTGACTTACCCTCTCTGCTCTTCCCATCTCACCCCCCCCTTTCTCTTTACCTTTTGTCTTTCTCCCTCTTTCTCTCTCTTTCTCTCTTTCTTTAATAAGAGCTCTCTGAGCATTTGTGTTTCCTCTGGCTGTTGGATTGAAATCTCCATCTCTAATATGACATCAATTTTTAATTAAAGGCCCCAGTTCCCACTCAGATTGCTAACTGTTCACTAGCTCTTTTATTTCTCTTTCTCTAATACACCCCCCCCACACACACACCACCTCTCCACCGTACAGACCTAATATGTTCACGCTGTGAGATTTCTCCTTCTGTTACATGATTAAAATCAGAGGAACGGCTGTGCCCTTATAACTAATTATTCCACGCCGTGGCCAGAGACTGAAAGGGGAGGGAGGTAATTTCACAAGAAACACTTGACTCTTAATGAATAATTCACATCAGCTTCAAGGGGGTCACTAGTGCCCAATAATCCACCTCATTCTCCTCCCTCACCACCTCTATGACAAAGACCAAGCCCTTGTGCTCCACCCCCACACACCCACTCACACTCCTAAGAATACAGGTACCTAACTGGTTCTTGGTTTGGACGTTTGGTTCTTGGAAAAGCCTTTATTCCCACAGAACCTTTGATATTACTTTATTACAAAGTTCTTCGCCCTCTAAACTCTCATTTACAAAATTGAACCACCTAATGAAAGGCTATTTAAAGAACCAAAAGTGATGCCCGTTTGGTACTCCAAGACAGATAACAAGCCCTGAATGGATAATCAGAATTCTGCATTACACATATTGAAAAGGACCCATGTTCTCCCTTGTATTTTAATTTTTCTCATGTCAATTTTTATTTGCCAGCCTCTCTTTATATGTTTCAAGTAAACATTCTGCTTTTTTCTTAGTTAAAATGGCACAAAATGCAAAAACTTTAAAAATGGGGCCAATACTTGATATTTTTTTGTTGCCATATGGCAACGGTAATGGGACTGTGATCTGTTATGCATGCACTGGGAGTAAACCAGTACACTGCCATTGGACATTTTCATCATCCAGACATGAAAAAAATGTATGCATAACATAGAAATGTGCATAAATGTTTTAAAGCAGCACTGTGTAGTATTTTTTGTTACAACTGAAAGAAGTAGCATTATTGAGTATGGAGAAAAAAGAACAGGCCACAATATGGTGTGCGTGTGCCATTTTCCGTCATGCTGTAAAGCCTGATGTAATCATTTAAAAGTCAGAGCTACCAGGACGGATTTGGTGGGAGTTTTTCGGACCTTGTCATACAACATATGTCAGTTACATATTTCCTCCAGAGAGGTCATTAAATCCCCAAATCCTACATAGTGTTGCATTCAAAATACAGAAAGGAACACGAAAACAGTTAGACTGATAAAACCAAAAAACATGTAAAATAGCACTGTCCAGTGTGTCCATTTAGCCCCATTAGAAGCCTTTAAAGTGCACTGATGTGCAAACTGTAACAGGAAGTACACTGTTACTAAGAAAGCCTTCATTTCCCAAAGGAAAAGAAAAAATTAATACTTTTATATTATAGTCAGGTGAACAATAAACGTTTGCACTTTGTTTTTAATTTTGTAATTTGCAGTTAACAAATGTTAATCTGCATTGTGTAACCTGTAAAAAATTTGACTGAAATGCATGGAACAAACTGTTGAGTTTGGACTGAAATTCTCAAGGACGTCAGATGGAATGACAATAAAAGCCTCTTGACTTGACTAAAAAAAAAACTCATTGTTGCCATAAGGCAACGGCGTGCAGTAAAGATATAAACTGTAAATAGCCTCTGTTTTGATTGGCTTCCCTGCATCGTGCAGCTTTCAAAAAAAAGTACTGACTGAAATGCATGGAACATGAAAACTTTCTGACTGAAATTCTCATATGTTTTGATATTTTGGAGAACTGCAGTAACAGTGTTTTTTCATTTTATTGACTGTCTGCAGTAACAGTACTCCTTGTCACTTCAATGTGAATGGGAGGGGCTAAACTTTCCTAGACTGAATGAGTGGTCAAATGTAATAAATATGTTTATGGTTGTGACATTACAAGCAAGTTAAATTCAAAATTGACAGTTTTTGAAGCTTAGTTTCTTCATATGGACTTGGGAGTGGATAGTACATTTTGAAACTTTATCAGTGTTTTACATACTGCATCAAACTTATTTCAGAAAAAGGCAGTTTGGTTTTTCTGTCATAAAGTGGAGAAGATAGCATGGCGACTGAATGTGGCTTCATTGAGTTCATCTATGCTGGTGCATGCTGAATCCATTCCCCAGCTCACCTAAAGTAAAGGTGTCTGTATAGGTGGGCTCTATAGCAAAAAACAAAAAATAGATTGTTGTGATACTTCAAGAAATTTTCATGATATTTATTTTTTTCAGACACCTGATCGGTTGGAACAGGGAAAAACAAACCCGTAGTGCTACATTGGAAAAAGTGAAGTATTAAAAACTGTAAACATTGATTTTTATGTACTATTTTGCATACTTTGTTGCACTAAATCCAGTTAAACAGGACAAATTTTGTTCTCTTTATAATGAAACATGCAGTTAGTCACTTTTCTACAAGTACTGACTATATGCATGTTATGTTCAGAAAAGCATATTGTTTTGTATTATGATTTAGTTTGTCATGATAACGATAAATATTGTCAAATTGCCTAGCCCCAAGTGTCTGTAAATGAAAACGTATGGCCAAAATTGAAGTTCACAGTATGAATCATGCTGACACGGACTGCTGGACAGACTCTTACACACATGGAGAACTCCACTAGCCAGTTGTACTTGTTGTTGTAGTAGAGATTGTTCATGGAAGGCAGGAGACAGACTGAGAAAGAGGGAGTGTCAGTGATCGAGGGAAGAAAAAGAAGTGAGGCATCTGGTTGAGAAACTGAATGGATTCAGACTCAATGTGAGCACGATGGTGGCATGTGCTCATTTAGCACCTTAGGGTACTGAGAGAGAGAGAGATAATGTGTGAGTAAATGTGGAGGTTGATGAGAATACAGACTGAGAGTACAAAAATAATGTATCTGTTCATTACGTCTCTAGACATCCTCTTCAGTGAGTAAATGAATGGAGAGCTTTTCTAAATGGTTGAAATTGTTGGACAGTTATTAGAGGGCGAGTTTATAGCATAAAAATTGCATATTTCATACATATCCTTAGGTAAAAAAACAAAGAGATCTCCTTAATGTCTCAGAGGTTTCTTCTAGACAGCAGTGAGATCAGATATTTCTTCTGAGCAAAAGACTCTCACATCTGCTCTTGAGTTTTAGTAGAGATTTAAATAAAGTCATGCATTGTGCTCAGATTTGCCAAGACAATAGCGCTCATGTTTATCTGCATTTGAACTAGAAACAGGAACTCAACTATTTCTGATCCAAGACTAAGAGCGTTCTCAATTTTGATGCTGTGCCAGAAGTGCCTTATGTCTTCTTTTTTGTCTAATGCTGTTTCTCCTAATGTTTTTTAGGTGAATCACCATAGACCACTGTAGTCGCGTCATCATTTTGTAGTCGGTGCCATGCTGTTATGCCCATATTAGGAACTCCGGGTCTAAGCTCCATTTCTCTATGGCCAGAATGAATAGGGTTTTCGAAAAATCGCCTCTATCGCACCGTGTGTTAAATAAAAATGTTCAGAACCTGATACGTTTTGTCCTATGAACATTCTTCTCTCGAATACCTCTGGATCACCTGAATTACAAGGTCATTAAACAGTTGAAATATGAATATTGCTACATGTAAGCTGATGCTACTGCACATTTAATTGACATCATTAGACTGGCAGCCTCCTTAAGCAGGTTTTGGCAGTGTACATTTCCATGTACAGACTGAGGGCAGGTGAAAAGAAAACTAAATAAGCAGATTTCCCTGTAGTTCTCTGTTCTTCATCTGATTCTCACTGAAACACAATTGAACTTTCCTTTTAGCTTGTTTTGAAAAGATCTTCAAAAGTACCTGCACTAAGGCTAATCCAGTACAGACTCAGCTTAATATCACTGCTGACCCCTGATAAACTGATTTAGGCTCTCAGAATATCCTAAGTATTATTTTAATGCTGGTGACATTTTTGAGGACATTTTCTCAGGACATTCACCAGCTTTTTGTTCGACTTTTCCTTTTCCCACCTTAAATGGTGCAGCAGGGGTGCCATTTAAGGTGGAACAGGAAAATTTGAACAAACAGCGGGTGAAAAAAAAGAACTGACTTCAGCTTCATGGATTGTTGAAAGGCATGATATAAGAAGGTTTCTCTATTTCCGCTTAACAGCTGAGTAACTAACTAACTAACTTATTTTTGCTATTTCACAGAACCGACAGGTCAGTATTTTGTCTCGTTTGCTAATGTGTGTGATAACTAGTCACAGCTGCTGCACCATTTAAGGTGGAACGTGAACATTCAAACAAGAAGCTGTGAAAAAAAGCTACATTCAGTCTCGTATTTTTAGCACAGGTAGTGTTTTTGATAAGGAGTTTTAGCCTATCAAAATATCCTACATAGAGGTTTTGTTTACGGGTATACCTGTAATTATGTGCTACGGTAGAACATTTCGATAAGGTAGCACAGCTCATCAGAGCACCGGCACAGCCCACCTTTATGTAGCTTAGTGACATCAAATTGATGCGCAGTAGCTTTAGCTCGCATGTAGCAATATTAGTATTATAGCTCTTTAATGACCTCGTAATTCAGAGAATCCAGTGTCATTTGAGAGAAAAATGTACACAGAACAAATCGTGTCGGGTTCTGAACATTTTTATTTAACACACGGTGTGATAGAGGCGATTTTTTGAAAGCCCTATTCATTCTGGCCATAGAGAAATGGAGCTTAGACCCGGAGTTCCTAATATGGGCATAACAAGGACTGCAGAATGACGCCTGACTACAGTGGTCTATTAAGTCTCCTGAACTATCGCAAAGCAAAATATGAGCAATACAGTTTTCAATCCTGCACTTATGTCAAGCATAAATTCATCAACAGTTGTCTGCAGTAGTGTGAACACCCCTGGTTAAATGACGTTTCATTGATTTTCTAAGTGAGCATAACGCCTACAGAGAGCACACATAAATATGGCAATTTTCTAAAAGTGTCAGTGAAGAATTTCTGTTTATGTGCTGAGTTTAACATATTGGAGGGACAAAATATAACCTAAAATATAAAATGTCATAACTTTTGAACAGGCCACATTTTATTTTTTTCCCTAATGTGTTAAATTAAGCAAATAAACAGTAATCATGCATTAAAAGTGTGTTCTCTGTAAAGGATGTGTTGACTTAATTTAACAAAACGTCATTTGACTAGGGGTGCCCAAACTTTTGCATTCAACTGTACAAACTGCCATGACAATGTAAAACTGTCAAAATTCTTCAAAAAACTAGGTAAAAAGCCAAAACAGTTAAAAAAATAAAATAAAATTCGCTCGTTTCCCCCCCAGTTTAGTTATAGCCAGTTCCCACCCACTGGCTAGGTTTCCTCCTACTACATTACATTACCAGGCTTGCAGATTGAAGGATAGCACATGCTTTCTGCCAGGTTACATGAAGTACTACCACATTCTTTCAAACTGCTGCTGCTGTCATTGGACAGCTCAACATGCTTGGAGGAGAATGCTAAATGCCAGTTTTGTTCAGCTAACAAACTCCTGTGAGAGACTGAGACCAATCATGCTGTATTGGATTACCAGCCATGGCTGAAGCTCATGCACTTTAACATACATTAATGAAATAAAAGTCTTTCCCAGATCATTTTTGACAATTTCTGTTGGTCCAATCAACATGAAATGTTCACACAGTGTAACAACAGCTGTCTCTTTTTTACAGTTAAAGAGAGAAGAAGAGGTAAAAGGTTGATTTACTCATTAATGTAAAAGAAACAGCCTCCAGCAGACCAGAGTGGTCAGTTAGAAAAACTTTCAACAAAAAAAAGGAGGACACTGCCACCCTTTTGCGCCATTTCGCATCTACAGCTGCTCATGCCAGAGTCACCAGACGCCCGTGCCCTGCCCTGATGATGTCAGCAGATGCATCGGTCACACCCCGCCGAGGTCAGCACGATGCATAAACGCGCCTGAAAGGACAATAACGTCTGTCTATCCAGGCAGATGGTGGCAGATGTCCGCTCTTCAAATAACCCAGAGCCGTGAAACGCAGCCTGTCTGAGCGCTTCGTTACAAATCTGTTTGTACTTGAGAGAACTATTTGATGTCCAAAAGCCCCTCAGACACAAACAAATCTGTCCTCTCTTCCCAGCTGCCATCGATTCGACACTTCAATGGGCTTTTGTTCAAAACTGATTGTTTCTACTCATTGACTAAAACCCATCCCTGGAGTGTTATTAGTATTTTTTTCACTAACGAGGAGGTTTCTAGCTAAGGACGTCTATGATGTCCAAAGCTTTATCACAAAGAAAAATGGCAATTAAGTGTCTGGATCATTTGATGACTTTGTCCTCTGAGGCAAATTTAGACCAGTCTTCGGAGAGGCCCTTATCTTGTTGGCTTGCGTGTAATTAGAAGTATTGTCTCTCTTTCTCTGTGGGTGGATGTGGGTGTATATAAGGGGTTGCATAGATCGATGTCCACGGAATATGGCAGTCACACAAGCAGTGGTTAGCATGTCCAGAAAGAAGTTTTTTCTGCTAAACTCTTCACCAAAATGTACTTCATTAGTCTGGAAACTCTTCACAAGTGATTGAACTGAATTCCACTGTCAAAGGCAAGATAGACAGAATCTAAGCATTTAAGATTTGTCTCACTTGTGTCTACCATCACTAGTACTCACCTAAATAAGGCTGAGGCTGCAAGCACATTGTACTTTTAATCCGAGGCACACAGGAAAGTGTTTCAAGTCGTGGGTTCTGCATATAGGTGATATATAGGGTGATTCAAAAACATTAATCTGATTTCAAAGCGCCATATTTTTACAACTGTGAGGCGCCTAGGAACCAATCACATACCAATTGAAAGAGCGGGTTGTAGAGTTTCTGACTGTCACCGGAAGATGGCTCTCTTCAGTCTGCGAGGAGATGGTGACCCCAGAAGCACAGCAGAGCAGAAGGCGTTTTGCGTTCTCCACTTCAATAAGAGTGAATCTGTCATAACTGTGCAATGTGATTTTCGTCGGCAGTGACCCACCAACAGCTCAGAGCATTTGTCGTTGGTTCCACAACACTGGATGATCTCCAAAATCGCACTGAAAGAGCCGTGAGTACAGTGACACCCAACATGCTCAATCGAGTATGGGATGAATTTGACTATGGCATTGATATTGTCCGTACAGCTGGAGTAGGGTCATATTGAGCACTAAAATTACATAATAAACTTTATGCTCACTTATACTGTTTACAGTTTGCTGTATTGTTCTGTAATGATTTACAAGTCAAATAAATTATTTTGAAATCGGATGAATCTTTTTGAATCACCCTGTGCACCATGACATTATGCACTAATACTGTGTGTCTTTTTCTTTTTTGGTTTGAAATGTTGAAAAATTTACATAAAAACAGAACATAACGTTAGATTGTGGTGTGAGGCTTTATGCAGACTTAATGTAGACGAGTGTCGAGCAGCCAGGTTGTTGATAGGTGTGGAACCCACTTTGTCATGCCCATGGTCAAGCTACATGTGCACCTCTAGCAGGAGTATCTTACAGTACTTGACAAAAATGGAGAGGAGTGACATAATTATGTTGACTGACATTTGTAAGTGTTTAAAAAGAATATTAGGCTCTGTTAGGGCACAGACATTAGCCTACACCTTCAACTTGTGTTTTAGTGACACACCGGTGAGGAAAGCAATTCACTTCGTTTTAAAAGTGCTGCTGCAGATTTTAACATATATAAATAACAAAAAAATAGAAATACGAACTTAACCCTACAAAGAGTACACGTCTATGCTCAATATATATATATATATATATATATATATATATATATATATATATATATATTAAGTTCTGTTCTTCTGTTATTTTTCCATTATGTTTTTAGCCATTGCAGTTAAACAGTTTTGTAATCTTGGGGTACCGCTGCACCCTCTCCAGTCCTACTTCCTGGATCCCTGTAGAATCCAAGGGGAAGTGGTCGTAAGGTGACGTACTCACTGGTAGAAGTGTTATGGTTGCAGTATGCACTTCACAACAGGAATTTTTTTTTCTCCTCCATAAAAAGTGCTCCAGGCAGTGCTTTTACAGAAACAGCCCAGTTTGAATACAGCCCAACTTCTCGTAACAGAGACAGACTTAAAACGGTGAAACAGCAATTTTAAGCAAGCATAAGAGAAATGACTTTAACACCTACTAAATTCTGATCGGACAATTTGGGAAAAAAAACAATGTTTGTATTATTTTGATTGGACAGTTAAAAAGCTCCCACATTCCCGCATGATTATTTGAAAACAGGTGACTGAAAAATGCACACACACTGCTCTGTAAAGATTTATACTAGATAAACACACAAGCGCCCATTCATAGAGATCCATATTCTTGGCCTAAATTTTGCAAGAGCTCACTGAAATCCAACAAAACTACATCTACAGTTGTACAGAAGACTCCAGTTGTTGTTTTCCTCTTAAACTACAGTAAATGTTGACTAGTTTATTGCATTTGACTGTTTTTGAGCAACTAGTAAAAATGGACCCACTTTATTCGAATAGTCTATAGTAGATTATCTACAGAGGCTTAAAATATTAGCACACCCTCTTCTAAAGCTCAGTAGACTATCAGTATCATTAGGGCTAGAGTGAGGAGCAGACCCAGGGTTAAATTTAGGTTTAGGTATCTGGTTTAGGTTTAATTGTGAGTGTATGTTATATTTAGGAAAGCTTAAGGTGAATTTGCTTAATTGAACATATGTTAAAAGCTACATATCCTCAATTACTCGTATTTTATTTATTTTTCTCTAAAGTCCACTTATGTTTTTATGGTTTTATGTAACAACAGTTGTAATTCATTTTTACATGACCATTTTCCAACCTTTCATAATCTTTCAGAATTAAATGAGCTGTTTTTGTTACTATGCCTTTAACTGACATACATAATTGATCTCTGTTCTGATTGTATTGTGTATTGTTGCCTAATGCAAAAAGCAGCCCATTAGCATTTTAGTTTCCATATACCAGTATAGTCTGGGTAGTGAGTGCTTAGAGATGTTAAGAATGTTTACATGATGCAACTAAATCTTTTATTTCAGAAAGTGTTTTTCAGTGATATGAGCCCTTTAAAGACAAGCCCTTTAGAGAATCTACAAAGCATCTGCAGTGCATTAGCCAAAATACAGTGTTACCATGAAAATGAATAATCCTGCAAACTCTAGCATCTGTGAACGCATCTGCTGTCTAATCTCAGCCCAGTCTTACTGTCTCACTCACACTGAGAGAGAGAAAAGTGCTGAAAACCCAGAATGTGACCAAGATGCATTGTTTTTTTCTACACATTCACGTGCAGATGTGTGTGAGCTAGCGGACGTGTTATTGCCTGGCACGGACAGCGATCTCCGAGGGGAAATCCTGCCCGCAAGTGCCTTGCCAATAGTGTCCGTCTCTGGGTGGCGAGACGGGGCGGTCCTGAGTGAGCGGCTCCAGGGGTCGACTGGGCCGTGCCAGCGCATAAATCAACACTGTTTAACCCTCCGGGCAGAAAGACTCGACGCCCGCCTAATAAAACAGCGCTCTCTCTCTCTCTCTCTCTCTCTCTCTCTCTCTCTCTCTCTTTCTACCTCTCTCTCTACCTCTCTCTCTCTCTCTACCTCTCTACCTCCCCACCTCTCTCCCTCTTTCACTTTTCCCCTTACTGTCCCCTCGTTCTCTCTTCCCCTTGCTGTCCCCTCGTTCTCTCTTCCCCTTGCTGTCTCCCCCTTTCTCTCTTCCCCCTGCTGTCTCCCTCGGTCTCTCTTCCCCTTGCTGTCTCCCTCTGTCTCTTACCACTGTTCTTTCCCTCTCTCTCTCTCTTCCCCTTGCTGTCTCCCTCTGTCTCTTACCACTGTTCTCTCCCTTTTTCTCTCTTCCCCTTGCTATCTCTCTCTCTCTTTTCCTGTTGTCCTCTCTCTCTTTCCCTCTGCTCTCCCACTCCCTTCTCTCACTTTTGCTCCATCTCTCCTTTTCTTTCTTTCTCTCTCTCTCTCATCCCTCATTGTCTCCCTCGCTCTCTCTTTGTCTCGTTCTTTCTCTGTCCATCTTGCTCCTTACTTTTCCTCTCTCCTTCTGACTTTATTCCTCTTTTTCTTGCTCTCTCCTACTTGCTCTTCACTTTCTCTCTTTCCCCCGCTTTACCTCTCTCCCTACCTTTCTCTCTCTCTCTTCCTCTCGCTCTCTATCTCCTCCTCACTTTTTCTGTCTTCTATTTCTATCTCTATCTCTCTCTTCCCTCCTGACTTTATCACTATCTCTCACTCTTTCTCTCTTTCTTGCTCTCTCGCTGGCTCTTTATCTTGCTCCCCCCCTCTCTTCGTCTCCACTCTCTTTCCCTCTCTCTCCATTTCTCTCTCTCTGTCTCGCAGTGCGTTTTCTACACTTGCATTTTCATGCTGTCTTTTTCTGCCTCTGTTCTTCTCTTTTCTCTTTCATATGACTTGAATTGTTCAGTAAGGCACTGTAAACACTTGCCTCCAGGATAAAATAAGGCTCTGTTTGAAGATGCAGTTCATAAGGCTAGAAAGACATCCTGTGTGGCCTGTGTGATTGACTGTAAGTCAACAAGGGCTAAAAACAGCCAGTGTGTATTTACTGTACAACTAGAGAGCGCTGAATATATTTATTCATGTGTGTGGGTCCATATCTATGTGTACTCAGGTGAATAAGAGTGTAGTGAGGGTTTGTTGTCATAGGTGCTTTATAAGCAGCCATGAAAGGACACTCAGGGTCTTAAAGCGAAAGTTCATTCAAAAATCAAATTTACATCATTTTCTCCTTGGTCTGAAGTGTAGTCGATCAGTCGAGATATGTTTTGTGTCCAAAGTTGGCCTCTTTAGTTTTGCTCTGGTGCTATGAGGAAGATGTAGCTAACAAGTGAAATGCCAATCTGTTTTTCACACTTTCAGTAAATTCAGCTGTAGTAGTCGAGCTTGGCGGGGTCTACGTTAAAACTACTGTTGCTTTGGCTGGATAGGCGATTTAAGGTGTCTATGAACGGGAGAGAGAATATATGACATCTTTATTATTTTAATATTAGTGATATTACTGCTCAAACACTGAAGTAATTAAGGATGGTTATATTACCTGCTTACATAGAAACACTGACTACCTGGCCATTTGCAACCCTGGAAACTGTACAAAACATTAACATTAGACAGAAGAAAATAAAAAAAAAAACGTAAAGTTAAATCACATAATACAACCAAAAGACTGACTCATAACTGACTATGTTAACTGTACTACCAACCTTGATTGTACTCTAGTACAGTGGTTTTCAACCTGTGTGCCATGTTGGTATTGCTAGAGGCCCACTGGCTGTCTTTTTTAACTGTATACAGACAATCAGCCAAATATTACTGTTGTGATAACTATTCATAAAAATAATACAATATTGGTTTGACACACTGCATAACTGATGTATATGACACAGCTAGCTAGCAAGTGCAAGTTAATGTAAATCGTTTCCCTTTTTATCAAATGTATTCATCCATCAGATATAAATGGCTACAGTTAGTTTTTATTTATTTATTTTTATTTTTTGAGGTCTATATTATGTTGTATGATTATGTTGTATTTGTTGGCACTTTAAATGATTAGGTTGGTTCAGTGTTGTAGGCTGCGTAAGCTTTTGTAGTTGGTTGTGTGGGCTGTGAGTTGCAAAGGTTGGGAACCCCTGTTCTAGTAAGCTGTAGACAGCTTATGATAGCTGACCTTATGGAGGAGGATGGCACTTTTCAGATATGTCATCAAAGACCAAAGTATGTTCTATATAATAAAATATAACCTCTTTCACTTTTATAATGATCATTCATCCATTATATTACCATTGTCTTATTACAAAGTGTATTTGAAGAAAATACACGCAAAATGTAAAAGAACCTCAGATTTTAAAGAATACTTCTCTCTGTTGTCACTTAGCTTTGAGGTCAGTCACGTCCTCAGAATTTTTTTCTAACATTTAGAAAATCAGGCATGATGTGAACACCAATCACCATAATATGAGCAACACTGCGGCAGTTCTCATTCTGGAGATGCAGCAGGCGGTTCTGCCTTTTTAGGTTATTTTTACTTTTCATTTCACTAACCATTAAGATAGTCATCGGAAACAATGAACGCTAATCTGCAGTTCCATTAACTTTAAAGTTCTCTCACTGGAAGTGGTGGATCTAGAAAATTTCATAAGGGCAGGTAGTATGTTTACAGAGGTTCTCACAGTGTAAATGAGTGACCGTGGGGAGGTGAGGTTGAGTTGGAGAGAGGTTGGCGGTTTGTTCTGGTGATAGCGAAACTTGCCCCCACCCCACAGCGAGGTGAAAGCCAGTGACATGGCAGAAATTTTGGGATAGCCAATTAGATTTTAGGGTGGACACTGGCCACTCCAGCCACCCCTTTAAAGCCAAACATGCTTACTGGTTAATGCCAGTTATTATACCTGTTTTTCTTTGTAAAGAATCAGATCTTGCTGTGTTGTCTATAGCGTGCTCTATGTCAGACAGGGCTGCATTACATTTACACTTACAAGTTTTTCTCATTTTTTTGACTTGGAGTATGGCGTCCTCTCATACCCCTCCCTTCAAATCGAGCCCTGCTTATCTCAGCTTAGTAGCAGATGATCGTTCGCCTTGCCTCAGCGCCTGCCACCCTTTTGCAGATGCCATACTAGTTAGAAAACCTCTGAGAGTCTTTATGTTTACAGAAACATGTCCTTTGACTTTGTACTTCATATAGCTCAACCTCTGTATCACAAGGTTAACCACAACTTTTGGACTCATTACTCTCTTTGCTGCCAGCGTCAGCATGTGTGTGAGTACACAAAGTACACTTACACTGCTCATCAGCAGTCGTAGCCTTTTCAGAATGAATTCATAACATATGACCATGTTTTCTTTGTCAGTATGCAGCTTAACATATTAAAGACTAACCAAGCTTTTTTTCCTCAATTACCACCACTAGTATAATGCTCATTTCTACTACTGCCCCTATGGGATTCTCTGTGATTCCTAATGTATATGTACATTTTATTCAAGCTTTTATTCCAAGCTCTAGCATCAAGACACACATTTAAAACATTAGAAACTTGTATATTTTGTGTTTGAATGTTGTAGTTTCACAGTGACTCCCACAGTGACCAAAATTAAAGCCTGTCTGTTGGCCTGTTCACCCAGTTCCCAACATTTGTTCAAAAATACTTTAATGATTGGGAAATAATAGCAGCAAAACATGAGAGGGAACATGTCACAATGAATAACTTGACTGGGATTTGATTGCCGTGAGTGCCGTAGATCACAAAGAAAATGGGGGAGGGTAAAATAATACAAAATTAATGACAATTAAGGGATTTACACAGAATACATATTGTGTACTTAAAATTACTTTTAATTTAATTTTTGCTAAATGTTTTTCCTGCTTTCAGGGGCCACATCCCACACATTTATCCCCTTATGAGCCATATGAGCACCCAAACCCTTCAGCTCTTTAAACCACCTGTGTGCCAAAAGATTTTCAACGTATGCAACCAAAGTATTAGTTTTTTCTCCAAATACAATCAAAGTCTTAGTAAAATCTTCACAGGTTCTTTTAATCAGTGTACTTAATTAAAACATCACAGTAAGAAACAAAAATTAAGACAGCAAGGCACTTTTGACAAGCAGTGTGAATGGATTCAACTTAAGATCTCATGATATTGTATGAATTTGTGAGACACCAGCTTAGTTTAAATCTCTCTCTCTCTATCTCCCTTTAACCTCTCTTTCCCTCTCCTCTCTCTTTCTTTCTTTCTTTTTTCTCTCCCTCCCTGTTCATCTTTCTTTTTTTTATGCTTTCTTTTTTCTGTCTCTCTATGTATCTGTCTCCTTCTATGCCCCTCTCTATCTCTCTCTCTGTCTTTATCTCATCCTTTCTTTCTTTTTCTTTCTTTCTCTCTGTTTATCTCCCTTTACCCCCCTCTCTTTTTTTTCTCTTCGTCTAATCTTGTCCTCCTTTCTTTTTCTTTCCTTATCTCTCTATATATCTCCTGCTACACCCTCTCTCCTCGTCTTTCTTTCTCTTTCTCTGTCTCTGTTTCTGTCTGTCTGCCTGTCTGTCTGTCTGTCTGTCTCTCACTCACTCACACATGCGCGCCCTGCATAGACTTGTCCAATTTGGATCGGGTGGTTAGTCTATTTTCCACCATTACTCTGCAGTAGGTGAGCGCCTGGCTCAGAGAACGCTGCATCTTGTAAGTGAATTAATTTAATAAGCTGGTAATGAGAGAGATGCCGCGCCAGTATCAGCACTATAAACAAATTTAATGCAGTAATTGCCTGCGATTCGCAGTCGACTGCCTACTGCCCTGTTCTGGAAAGCCTGTTTAAATCATTAAAAGGGGAAACGGAGGAGGGAGAAATGGTTCTAACTGTGTTCGAGGACAAAACATTGTCTTCCAAACAAGCTTTAACAAGCACACCACAGGGATCAGCGGAGAATATCACGGAGCAGAGGCCCTTTTTCTGGAGCAAGTATACCTTAAATAGTACATTCAGTTATGATTATTCTGTGTAACAATTTTTTTATTGATTTTATTTTTTTTGGTTTGTTTTTAATGATGTGAATCTGCCCCTTGTATTCAGATCAGTCTGATCATTGATGAATTGCCCTTTTTGCTGAAGTGCTCTCTTTTCGTATTTTTATTTTTTTTTTTGGTTAAATTGCTAATGCCATTAAAACCATGGACTGTAGCGTATATTCTGAACTCTAAGCGCTAACCAGGGATCAAACTGCTCCCAAATGTGCTTAAAGCTTTCAGAAAATCTTGCCTCGCTTAAGCCTGCAGAAAATTAAGGCCAATTATTAATGTATGCTGTATGTGTTTTAATCGCGGCTCTGTGAGATGATGAAAAAAGAAAAGATTTTATTAATTACTCTATAGTTCATCACTGTCACACACTAACAAATTACCCATGATGCCCCAGTGAGGCGCACAGGCCTCCTCCTCAGGTTTAAATGAGGTGGCAAATTAATGACCGCAAGCCGTATGATAATTAGACCAATTACAGTATCAGTGTTGTGCTGATGTAACGTGATTGTAAGCGTAGTCTGTGTCTATTAGAAAAGCAATGAGGGGGTTTGGCTTATAGGCCTGTTTCATTACATACAGATAACAGGAGAGTGGTGCATTAAATATGTGCCAAATCTTTTACTATTACATTATTTGTCTGTTTGTTTATTTGAGCTATTTAGGTAACCTATTTATAGGTTATTCATGGTTATTTTTTATTTATTTAGACTGTTAAATTACTTATTTGCTTGGGATATTTTTTAAGCTTTATGTATGTATTTTATTTATTTATTTACTATTACTTAGCTTATTTATTTAAGGTATATTTTCAAGTTTTATTATTGTTTCTTTCTTTATTTATTTATTTAGATATTCATTCATTCATTCATTCTTGGCAGATACGGCTCTTTGTTAATGACTTGTAGGCACTGTGTGATCAAAACGGAGATCCATCATCGGCTGTTCATTTTCCCTCCTTCTGTGTAGACCAGCAGTAGCCCTGGGGAAGGGGGGGAGGGCCGGGTAAAGGTGGGCAGGGGGGCAAAAGTGCAAGGGGGGGGGGTGTGCATTCTTCGCTAAATCTCCCTGCATCCCCTCATTAAGCTCCAGAAGCCTTTGTGGTGTCCTCTGTGGAAGTGTGTGTGCAGCTGGAAGGAGAGTGTTCAGCGGTCCTGCAGGAATTAAGCGGATTAAACCAGGCTGTTTTTAAGGACATATGAATTATTCCACTGCCCAGAGGAGAACTACACCAAAGGCACTGAGCTTATACAGCGACACTCATTCTGTGGTCTTATACAGTCTTTTTAAGTAGCTCAGAACAGTGTAAGGAGGGATTACAGGCCGCATACACACTCAGCTTCAATGTACATGCTGGTGCAGGTGCAGCAGAAATGCCTGTGATCTATAGTCTACAATCAGTCTACCTGTGATTAGTACCTGCATGATCAGTTAACTGCACATCAGTTAGAAATCACCCTTTTTAAAGAGATCAGGTGTCAGAACTGTCTTTTAAATGAACGTTAAATGACGAAAGTTTATGGACAGTGATGTGACTCTGTCAGCACTCTGTCAAGTTCAGTAGAATCCGACTGTTTTCATTTGACCGGTTAAAGTGACAATATACTCTCTCTCTCTCTCTCTCTTTCTCTCTCAATTTCTCTCACTCACTCACTCACTCTCTCTCTCTCTCTCTCTCTCTCTCTCTCTCTCTCTCTCTCTCTCTCTCTCTCTCTCACACACACACACACAGACACTCAGGCGCACGCGCTTACACTTCACACTAGCTCTCACGCGGGACCTCTGTGCGGCACTGCAAGTCCCTCTTTGGTCCCGTTGCGCGCGCCACCGGTACATCACTCACAGTCCAACAAACACTTACACCCTAACCGCCCCCCACCCCATAGCCCCGCCACTCCCACCCCACCCCACATTGCCCCTTCTCGCGCTCACCAGGCACGCCGTCCCGTTGAGGAGCAGCATAATGAAGCCGTGGTCCGCGCGCATTTTCGCCGGCGCGCTCTCCTCCCTCGCTCTCGCGCCGTCTCCGTTCACCGTCCGCCGCTCTCGTCGCCTCCGATCCTTTTCCGTTACTGTATCCCGTATCCCGAGCGGCCAAGTCGCGAGCCCATGGCTGGCAGGCGCGCGCGCGCAATCTCCACTCGCTTCTTCTCCAACCTTCTTGTCCGGTGTGAGTGCTGGAGGCGCGCGGCAAACTCCCGGTGTCAGCGGGGGCGCGCGGTCTCCGCGGGTGCTAGGGAAAGAGCGTGGGCGCGCAGCATGTCCGCAGCACGCGCAGGGGCCGAGAGAAAAGGAGAGAGTCCGCTCAGTGCACGTGAGTGTGGGCGGGAGAGTTAGAGGGGGAAAACGGATCCCCCATTCTCACTCTGCACGGTCAGACACGCGCGATCCGGAGCGCAAAACTCTCCTCGGAAGCGCGTGCAGACTGGCAGCAAGGTTCTCACGCGCGCACACGTTTTAATACCCCCTCACACCCCCACCCCCTACACACCCCAGCCCAGCCCGCGAGGACCCCCCTTAGACTCTCTCGTTTCTCTCTCTCTCTCTCATACACACGCGCGCGCACATATGCGCATATACTAGTTTGTATTCGTGTCTTTGTGGGGATTTAATTGCTCTCTGCGCGGCTGAGTGTAAACACTGATGCGCTGTAGCTTTTGGGCTCTTACTTTTATAAACGACTCACTGTTCATGATGACCGGTACCCGGAAACTTTTGGCCCCCAAAATGAATTAAGTACACACGCGCGCGCACACACACACTCATGAACATAGACTATCGGCTGCAGTAAACCCCTCCACTGTAATCAGGCTCCGCCCACCCCACACCTTCACGCCTGTTTATTATTGCCATTCTGATTATTATCCTCTGTGCTCTTGTGAGGAGCGCGAGCCCTGTTACCTTTATTGATGTGAAACGGCGCCGCGCAGCGCGAAACTCGTTTATTCACTGGTATAATGCCGAAATAATGGAGAGGATAAGAGCGCGCGCTGATCTAAACAAGAGTGAGTTTAGGAGCTCGTGGAGAATCTGTGAAAGTATCTCTCTGTCTGTCTGTTTGATTGTATATCTATCTATCTATGTATCTGTCTATCTATCTGTCTGTCTGTCTGTCTATCTATGGTTTATCTTTCTGTCACTGCTTGTCTGTCCGTCTGTCTATGTATCTGTCTGTCTCTCTGTCTATATATCTGTCCATCTGTCTTTATCTGTCTGTCTGGCTGCCTGTCTTACTTTACACCTTTGTCTGTCTATCTGTCTGTCTCTACATGTCTGTTTGTGTGTCTGTTTGTCTATCTGTATATGTCTGTTGGTCCATCCATCTGTCTGCCTTATTCTCTATCTATCTATCTATCTATCTATCTATCTATCTATCTAGCTAGCTAGCTAGCTATCTATCTAGCTATCTATCTAGCTATCTGTCTGTCTGTATGTATGTCTATCTATCTATCTATCTCTCTGTCTGTCTGTCTATCTGTCTGTCTGTCTATCTATGGTTTATCTGTCTGTCACTGCTTGTCTGTCTATCTGTCTTTTTGTCCATCTGTCTGTCTGTCTGTCTATCCATCTGTCTGTCTGTCTATCTATGGTTTATCTGTCTGTCACTGCTTGTCTGTCTGTCTGTCTTTCTGTCCATCTATGTCTGTCTGTCTGTCTGTCTGTCTGGCTGGCTTTATGGATTTGTCTGTCTGTCGGTCTGTCTGTGTGTCTATCTATCTGTCTTTATGACTTTGTCTGCCTTTGGCACTCTATCTATGTCTATGTCTGTCTCTACATTGCTCTGTCTGTCTGTCTGTCTCTCTCTCTTTATATTTAGCTCATTGTTGGAATGGTATGTTGATGGAAGGCTGAATGAAATCTTTAAGATTCTGATGTTGAAAGTGATTAAAAATGCCCCCTGTTACACAAGGAGTATGAAATGCTGAGTGATATGTTTGGGTTGGGCTGTGTGCAGCACAGCAGCGTTTAGCCACAGTACTACAGAAGAGCATGGAAACCCCATGCAGACAGAATCTTCGGTCTCTGTGTTTCCTCTAGAGTTTTAATCACAGTGTTTGAGCTGTGAAGCTTGTCTGTTCTGTACCCTCCCAATAAACGAACCTGAATACTGTGTTACCCTGTGTGTGTTTCATTCCCCGTTCTCTCGTCATGCTGCTCTAAAGGCTGATGAAAGCTTATTGTCTGACTCATTCTCGTTCTCCTGCTAGCTGCATAAAGCACACACATACATACAGCAGAGATTCCCTGACTCTCCTCAGCTCTCCTTCCTGATGACTGCCAGCTTATTTTAGACTCAATAAACTCCTATTTTCTTAATTGTGTTTAGCCTCCTTCAGGAGCCAGAATGAGCAAGCACGCACACACACACTGCACACGCACAGCCTATAAAGAGATTTCAGCTCCCAAATCAGCCACTACCTGCAGCATAAACTCAAATTAAGAGTGATCACACAGAGACATGCTCTTTTCAGTTACCCATTAGCCTTTACCCACCATTATATCACTACTGACGTTCTCACGTCTAGAAGGGTTTATTCTGGTATGATGTTATATTTAATTTAAAAAGGAATCAAACAAAGGACGTGTATTTGACCATGTATTTTACCTTGCATCTCTCATCTTTTCCCCACTCTGTTTTAGTGCCGATATCAGGTATTAGTGACATGGTAATGAACCAGTGATGTGATTCTGTTTTCCTGTGAAGCTATTTGGTGTTATTTCTATAAGAAACAGTAAAAAGATGTGCAAAGACTGAAGCTGCTCTGTATTTATTTGATAGATCTTTGCCTCCACCTAGTGGCACATGTTCTAACTACAGTAACCCTGCAACTAGACCCTTTGGATCAACTTTTGAAGATCTAAAATAATATCTAAATATTTTATCTGTACACTGGTTATTTACATTTTTAGTCCAAAATTTGTTCTCTTATATATTTAATCCTTCATCTTTGCATTTAAAATTATGGAAGTAATGGAGGGTTAGAAATAAAATGAAAGTGCGTTTCTTAGTCCACTTCTTCCTCACGGTTGCTGAAGTTCCTCTTCTTCCTCACGGTTCCTGAAGTTCCACTTCTCCCTCATGGTTCCTGAAGTTCCACTTCTTCTTCACGGTTCCTGAAGGTCCGCTTCTTCCTTGCAGTTCCTGACATTCCGCTTCTTCTTCGCAGTTCCTGACGTTCCGCTTCTTCTCCGCAGTTCCTGACGTTCTGCTTCTTCTTCCTCAGAGTTGAAGTTCCACTTCGTCCTCACAGTTCCTGAAGTTCCACTTCGTCCTCACGGTTCCTGAAGTTCCACTTCGTCCTCACGGTTGCTGAAGGTCCACTTCTTCCTCAACCTTCCTGAAGGTCCGCTTCTTCCTCACAGTTCCTGAAGTTCCCCTTCTTCCTCGCAGTTACTAACGTTCCACTTCTTCTTTGCAGTTCCTGACGTTCCACTTCTTCTTCCTCGCAGTTCCTGAAGTTCCACTTCTTCCTCACGGTTGCTGAAGGTCCGCTTCTTCCTCACGGTTCCTGAAGGTCCGCTTCTTCCTCACGGTTCCTGACGTTCCACTTCTTCTTCCTCACCCTTCCTGACGTCCCGCTTCTTCCTCGCAGTTCCTGACGTTCCGGTTCTTCTTCGCAGTTCCTGACATTCCACTTCTTCTTCCTCAGAGTTGAAGTTCCTCTTCTTCCTCACAGTTCCTGAAGTTCCACTTCTTAATCACAGTTGCTGAAGGTCCGCTCCTTCCTCACGGTTCCTGAAGGCCCACTTCTTTCTCACCCTTCCTGAAGGTCCGCTTCTTTCTTGCAGTTCCAGACATTCCGTTTCTTCTTCGCAGTTCCTGACGTTCCAATTCTTCCTCAGAGTTGAAGTTCCTCTTCTTCCTCGCAGTTCCTGAAGTTCCACTTCTTCCTCACGGTTGCTGAAGGTCCGCTCCTTCCTCACGGTTCCTGAAGGTCCACTTCTTCCACACCCTTCCTGACGTCCCGCTTCTTCCTCGCAGTTCCTGACATTCCGCTTCTTCTTCGCAGTTCCCGACGTTCCACTTCTTCTTCCTCAGAGTTGAAGTTCCTCTTCTTCCTTTCAGTTCCTGAAGTTCTACTTCTTCCTCACAGTTGCTGAAGGTCCGCTCCTTCCTCACGGTTCCTGAAGGTCCACTTCTTTCTCACCCTTCGTGAAGTTCCGCTTCTTCCTCGCAGTTCCTGAAGTTCCGCTTCTTCCTCGCAGTTCCTGAAGTTCCGTTTCTTCCTCGCAGTTCCTGAAGTTCCATTTCTTCCTCGCAGTTCCTTACGTTCTGCTTTTTCTTCCTCAGAGTTGCCGAAGTTCCTCTTCTTCCTCGCAGTTCCTCAAGTTCCACTTCTTCCTCGCGGTCGCTGACGTTCCACTTTTGCCTTTTTTAGTATATTATACAGACGTGAGAAAATAATGTGGAACTCAGGAACTCACTATTTTTTTTCCATTTTTCATTGTATTTCTTTCTTTGCTCTTTTTCTGTTACATTCTGGATTCTTTTATTTTCTTGCTTTACAAGCACTGTATTTTCTCCACTATTTGTGCAAGTAATTGTCTAACAGTTTTTATAACTGTTTATACACTACCCTTCAAAAGAGTGAAATCTCTTGTCAATCATTTTTGTGATATGCACTACAGTGTAGATTTAAATACAGCAAGCTAAATACCAACAGGTATTACTTAATGTTTTATTCAGTATTTCAAATTAGGAACAACTAGTTGTTTCATAAGAAATAATGTTCTGTAATTATGCATTTATTATACATTTTGTCATGTTATTGGCCTTAAGATCACCACTTGAATTACAAGGTATTCTGTATAGTCATTTATTAATTGTGATTTTATTCTTGATGCTTTACAGCTTTCTCAGTCGTTTAGAAGTTTTAGTCTTCTTTTTTGTTTCCCACTAACTGACTAGCATTAACCAGCGTAATAGAATCATTTCATACATCTATCTGCATTAGTTTTAAATAATTGAAAACAGAGGCTCTAAACTTTTGAACACTAATGTACACATGTATAGTGATTTGTGCTTAAAGTACTTTAAAATGTAATTTCATTTCCCTGTTGAATACAAAACAGAAGAAAAACCAAGTGCATTTGGTCCACTAGAGGGCGCCAGTGTCTAACAGAAAAGTTAACAGTGACTCACTGCAGCTTATATTTAGCAGGACTACATTTTACAGTTTTACAGTTTTATGTATATTTTTAGGAGCCTTTATTTTTTTAAGAGTTGGGGCTTAGATGTACGGTTCTAGGAAATGCCTGGAATCTCTATAGAACCTTTATATTAAGTGATGATTCCTTTTTAATCCTTGAAACAGGTTCTTTGCACTCTCTCATCTTATTTACAATAAAGATTCTGTATCAAATCATTCACTGGGAGATTTTAGGGAACCAAATGTGGTTCTTCTGTGGTTTCTTTTTAAAGAATTCTTTCTGGCTCCATAAGGAAAAACTGTTCTCTGTCTAATTCAGTGGTGTTTTTTCAAAGAACGGGTCTGATTTTCTGTTAGTGGCTTGTACCTCGTCAGCACGCATCAAACTCAAAGTGACACTTCATCAGTTTTTACAGCTGAACTTCTCCTCCTCGCTCCACAGAGCTGTGAGTGATCGAATTTCTCCATTTCTCTCCTCCCACACACTTCATTTCCCTAGAGAAAGAGAAAGAGATATGAACAAGCAGGATGTGAACAAGAAGAACAAACCTACCAGCGAGCCTGAAGTATAATGAGAGGTAGAAATGGTTTCTTACTGGGGGCCGATTAGGGTAAAATACACTGAAACACTGGTACAAGCGCAAGGAAGAAACAATCTCACAGGCTAAACAACAAATCCTGGTGTGAATGTTTCAGTGGTGTGTGCGAGTGTGTCAGTGGTGTGTGTGTGTGTGTGTCAATGGCATGTGCTAGTGTTTGTGGCGTGTGCGAGTGTTTCAGTGGGGTGTGTGAGTGTTTCAGTGGGGTGTGCGAGTGTTTTAGTGGGGTGTGTGAATGTTTCAGTGGCGTGTGCGAGTGTGTACAAGTGTTTCAGTGGTGTGTGCAAGTGTTTCAGTGGCGTGTGTGAGTGTGTACAAGTGTTTCAGTGGTGTGTGCAAGTAGTGTGCGCATGTCCGAGTGTTTCACCGGTGTGTGTGAGTGTGTCTGTAGCGTGTGCGAGTGTTTCAGTGGAGTGGGTGTGTGGGTGTGTGTCAGTGGTGTGTGCAAGTAGTGTGCGCATGTCCCAAGTGTTTCAATGGCATGTTTCAGTGGCGTGCGCGAGTCTTTCAAGGGTATGTGTCAGTGGCGTGCGCAAGTGTTTCAGTGGCGTGCGCGAGTCTTTCAAGGGTATGTTTCCGTGGCTTATGCGAGTGTTTCAATGGCGTGTTTCAGTGGCGTGTGCGAGTGTTTCAATGGCATGTTTCAGTGTTGTGCGCGAGTGTTTCAAGGGTATGTTTCAGTGGCGTGCGCGAGTGTGTCAGTGGTGTGTGCAAGTAGTGTGCGTGTGCAAATGTTTCAGTGTACTTTACCCTAAATGGCCCCTCATAGTTTTACACAGGACACCTCAAAACCCACTCACTGTTTTGTTTCACTTTTTCTCTCTATTGTTATCTTTCTATTTCTCTCTTACTTTCTCTTCTCTGTCACTCTCTCTTCACTCTCCTTTCTTGCCCTTCTTTTCAATTCTCTTTTACCTTCTCTTTCCCTAATTTTCTCTCTCTGCCCCATCTTTCTTTCTTTCCCTTCTCTTTCATTCTGTCTTACTCTCTTTCCTCTCTCCTTCTCCCTTTTTGTTCTTTTTCTTTCTTTCTTTCTTTCTTTCTTTCTTTCTTCACCTTCTTTTACCTCCCTCTCTCCATTTTCCTTCTTTCATTCATTCTCTCTTCTCTGTCTTACTTTTTCTTTTTCCTTCATTCCTTCCCTCCCTTTATCTCTCCCTATTTCTCTCTACTCTCTCTCTCACACACTCACACACACTTTGACCACAAATGTTGTGCTGTGTGAGGAAAGTACAGTGTTGAACTGAGAGATGAAAGGATAGAAGGGAAGCAGAAAAGTAGCTGATAAAGAGAGAGACGTGATTTCCTGTAGTAGGAGTGGAAAGGATAGACAGATTGATGGATGTGGTGATAACGGAGGCGTAGATGCATTTTAGAATGGATAAGGAGAGCAGATGAGGGAGCCGGAAGAAGGGATTAGGTGGAGGAGTGTGGAGTGAGAGTTTGGGATTGAGTTCACTCTATTTTAGCTTCTCTTTTTCCTTGTTCTCTCCTCCTCTTCACTGTGTTACCCGTTAGCTACAGTAACCTCGTAGCTCCAGTCAAATCTCCAGAGGCAGACTTTGGACACTGAGCATGACTCGACTGATCAACCACATTTGTGCTAAAAGGAAAATTGAGTCAAACCAACTGTTGTTTGTCTCGTATCTTTCACACACATACACACCCGTACAGCGTGAAAGACTGTTAGCGCTAGTAGACATGTATTCGTGTGGATTAGGAGTGGATTTAGATCTTGGCAGCTCCTTCTTCTCTTCCTTTTCCCAGTCTTGCTGGAGGAATTGCTTCCAGACTCTGTCAAAATCAACTCCACAAGTGTGCGACAATGTTTTTATTTCATACAGTATGCACTCCCTCTTTACTCCCTCCCTTCACCCTCTCTCTCTCTCTCTCTCTCTCTCTCTCTCTCTCTCTCTCTGTCAGTCCATCTCTCTCCTTTCCACGTTATATCTGCACACTGGTCACTACAGAACAGTCCCCTGTCTGTCCACTCATTGATTTAAAAAGCACCAAGCGACCCAATCAATATGGAAATGTGCCATTAATTGGAGCCTTTACTGTGTGAGTGTCTACGTCACAGCTAAAAACAGCAGGCTAATGGAAGACGTGTTCAAAGCACTCTCATATGATTGTGATTTGAAAGACAATAAATGATGCCACGCAGCGAAATACAGTCAAAGAAAGGAAGAAAGTCACTGAAAATGCAAAAGAAACAGAATAAAAATGCAAATGCTTTAGTTTGTGGCCTTTATGAAATGAAATACTGTTACACATTTTATGCTGCATGCACATTTTTTTTTCCTTTAAGTCTACCAGGCCCAGAAAGTGTCTGATGGTCAACAAATATGTTTTATGAATTATGTTTTTATTGAGGGGTTGCACGGTGGTGCAGTGGGTAGCGCTGACACTCTATAGCAAGAAGCGTGTGTGTTTGATTCCCTGGCCAGGTGACGAGGGTCCTTTCTTTGTGAAGTTTGCATGTTCTCCCTGTGTCTGCGTGGGTTTCCTCCCACAGTCCAAAGACATGCAATTGGGCACTCTAAATTGCCCCTAGGTGTGTATGTATGTGATTGTATATGTTTGTGTGTCTGCCTTACGATGGACTGGTGACCTGTCCAAGGTGTTTCTTGCCTTCCGCCCAGTTAGCCCACGAGAAGATTGTTAATTAGTTAATGAGTTGAGTCAGGTGTGCTAGATGAGACAAAGCACAAAAATGTGATCGCTAGAACTTGGATTGGGAACCCTCGATGCAGATCAGACAAATATTTTATTTCAGTTTTAAGTCATTAACTTAAACACAGCATGTATACTTTGGGTTTTGAAAATGTAGGTAAATAAAGTATTTAAAATAGAAACTTATAAACTTCACTTAAAGCATGCACACACAGGTCTTTATTTATTTTATTATTTAGAGCAAAGGTCAGATGTTTTGTTCATTTAGTTGCAGTAACAATCCCACTTTTCACATTCCCAGCTTGCATTTCCAAAAAGTCTAAAAACACAAACAAAAAAAATGGAATTACAGTGTTTACTTCAGACCTCTCTGATTTGTTCCTTTGCTTTTTAGGTCGATTGGCTCAAACAGAATTTGTTCATACAATGGTGGCTCTACATAATAAGCAACATAAGCAGCTGCATAAGCTTAGGGCCCTGCAGCCACCAGGGGGCCCCTAAAAACTTCTATGTTAGTACTGTACCAAGATGCTTGAGTGAGGGGGAAACAAGAGGAATGTACATATCTAGAGCTGAAAAAAATGGCATAATGTTTATGATGAAGAGCCAGTCGGGTAAAACATGAGGAGGAGTCGCCAGAGGAAAAAGAAATCACACCACCTAAATATTTAAAAATAAAAGTATTTATAACAGTATCGCTACCAGAGTTAGATTGAAATAAGCTTAAAGTTAGCTGAGCGTCTGGTCATTAGCCACATACAATTAGCCAGTTGAGCGTTACTATCATTTAGTCATAGTTTTTAATCAGCCTCTAATTTCACAGTACATCAGCAAGATGGGGGCCACCCAGAAATCCTGCTTAGGGCCTCAAAGGCGAGACACATTGCTTTGGCAAAGACGATGACCTATGTAACTAAAAATCTCAAAGTTTGACAAATTACTTATTTTTTTTTTTCTTTTTTCTTCTCTTGCTTTCTCAGCCCGTCTGTTTCCTTCTCTTGCTCTGATCTGTCTTCTCTTTCCTCACTGTTACTCTTCATCTTCAGGTTTTCCAGGACTAAGGCTTCAGCACTGTTAAAGAACCACTGAGTAACATTGTCCTATTGTGTTTAGAAGTCGTGTAGGATTGGCTCGTGACAGAAACACATGGCTGACTCTGTTGTGTTTTGATCCATAGTGAATTTTGGAAAAAGCTAGTTACTACCATTTTAGATTACATTATGACCTCCTTCTCTCTCTCTCTCTCTCTCTCTCTCTCTCTCTCTCTCTCTCTCTCTCTGTCTCTCATCATAATTGTGCAATCAGTGAGTACAGGATTAGTCTAATTAGCATCACTGATTGGATGTGACGGCTAATTCAGGTCAATTATGGCTTATTTGGAGCCCAACAGTGTCACCTGTCTGTTTACATTCATTCATCCTGTCTGAGTCTACCGCTGAGAGATCATAGTGTGTGTGTGTGTGTGTGTGTGTGTGTGTGTGTGTGTGTGTGTGTGTGTGTGTGTGTGCGCGCATGTGTGCACGTATGTACATGCATGTGTACATCCATTCAGCCCTATAAAGTTGAGTTGTCTTCTCACACACATTTTCCAAACCTGGAGCCTATCCCAGCAGTCATTGGGCAGAAGGCACAATACACTCTGGACAGGCCGCCAGTCCATCACAGAGTTGGACAGAAACACTTACGAATTTTTGAATTAAGAGTGGAGGTTGATTTTCTCCTCTCTCTCGAAGATCAGAGCTTTAAGTACTGTTTGTCTGATGGGGACAGTTTTGGTGGTCTACCTTTGGTGGTATACCAGGTCTTGCATGGCTGTTAGAAGTCCCATTTTCTCTAGATAAATTTTTAACTGTAGAAAGTTTTGGGAACTCCTGTTTTTCACATATTTTCTTTTGACTTTGCCCTTCCTTATGTGTCTTGTATGCATGTGTGCACGTGTGTGTGTGTGTGTGTGTATCAGCAAGGAAGAAAGAGATTTTGAACATTACAGTCTCCTCAGAAAGAAAATCTGTCATTAGAGCTCTCCTCTGTTCACATTATGTCTTTCATCCCTTGCTCTTGACAGCAGAGGGAGGAGCGCTAGTGGCTCTTTCATCTCCCGTTTTGTTCTCCTATTGTCATCCTTTCTTCAAAAGAGGAGAGCCAGATAAAGGCTCTCACTCTTAAATGTTGTCAAATTGAATGACCTTTTACATCAGTTAAAAGCTCATTAATTATTAACGTCATATTAATCTTTAAAGCACAACAATGCGTTTATTATATTGGCCTCCATAATGAGCCAAATGTTCTATTAAACGAGACAAGACAGCGTTCCTCCTTAACTCTACTGTAATTTCCATCATTTCTGTGAGAAGACGTAGAGCATTAGTGTTTTCACAGCAGACTTTCACTTTCAGAAACTACAGATTTTACACATTGTAAAATCTCTCTCTCACTCTCAACTAATCACACGTAAGTAGAATTGAGAGACTATCATACTGAATTACAGTGGATTATTTATGAAATGATGCTTTGGTGAAAGTCAACAGTCTTTTCTCTCAGTTCAGTTGAATTCCGAGAAAGTATAACCATATTAACCTTATCAAAAAAAAAATAAAAAAAAATATTTTCACAAGTTTAGAGCATTAGTGTTTTCACAGCAGACTTTCACTTTCAGAAACTACAGCATCTCTCTCTCTCTCTCTCTCTCTCTCTCTATTCTTTACACAGATCAAAGGAAGCAGAGAGAGAAGGAATGGGTGTAGTGGCTAGCTATCACACACACAGATAGACATCACTGTTTACACACAGCCATCTGTGTGGGGGGGGAGGAGACAGCTTTGATGCAGGTAACTATACCTTCCTCTCTCTGTCTCTCTCTCTCTCTCTCTCTCTCTCTCTCTCTCTCTCTCTCTCTTTCTCTCTTCTCGTGTGTTTTGAGAGAAAGAAAGATTCAACTTGACTGAACTTATTTATAATCACATTTATTTATTTTAAAATGATCATAAAGCAACATTACATACTGCAACAATTACATACCGTAACGGTAACATACTACACCTGTAACAGATGAGTTACTCTAACTCCAGTGTACTACAGCTATTACGTACTATAACAGTTGCTTGCTGTATATTACAACAATGTAAGTTACCTAACTGTAACTGCATCATGCTATGTCTGTTACATACTGTAACAGTTGCATAATGTGTACTGTACATAATATACTGTAACTGCAGTGTACTGTAATAGATAAGACTAATTGTTACACATTGTAAAGGTTACATGCTGTAACAGTTATATAACAGCTACATGCTACAGGTTACATATGATAACAGATATGAACTTGAACTATAATTGGTACATATTATAACACTGACATAACAGTTAATGTGTGTGTGTGTGTTTGCAGAGAGAGAGGTGTTCCTCCATCCCCATGTATAAGCACAGATGAACTGGCCCAAACAGGAAGTAGCAATGACCTTTAGAAACAAGGGTCAGATGCAAGTTATACTCCACTGAAAATGGCGACAATTAGATCAGTGTTTTCATGTGTGTGCTGGGAGGTTAGAGACACTGCTGTGCTTCCTGTAGTGCGATATCTCTCTCTCTTTCTCTCATACACACATATACATACATACATACATACATACATACACATACACATTGTAAAATCTCTCTCTCACTCTCAACTAATCACACGTAAGTAGAATTGAGAGACTATCATACTGAATTACAGTGGATTATTTATGAAATGATGCTTTGGTGAAAGTCAACAGTCTTTTCTCTCAGTTCAGTTGAATTCCGAGAAAGTATAACCATATTAACCTTATCAAAAAAAAAATAAAAAAAAATATTTTCACAAGTTTAGGGGTTAGGGTTTGGGACATCCACTTCCCAATATAAAGTGTGTGTGTGTGTGTGTGTGTGTGTGTGTGTGTGTGTGTGTATATATATATAAAATAAATATACATAAAATATAAAATGTGCCTTAACTTTTGCACAGGCTACATTTTGTTTGTATTTTATAACTGATAAAAATATAAATAAAAAAAATAAAAATAAATAAAAATGTGCAGAATTGTGTTTACTGTGGATGATGTGTTCAGTTTTTTTTCTAAGTGATAATCAATGCAATTTGACCTGGGGTGCCCAAACTTTTAAATGCATTGCACACAAATAATACTTCTCTCTCAGACAAATGAGTCATACAAGTATAAAAATTCTCATTAACGAGACAGTAACTGCAATGCCTTACACTACGTTACAGGAGAACATAATTACTGTAATGTGTTACATTGTACTGCGCTACTGATTTTCTGCATCTCTCTTTCATTCTTTCACTCTCTCTCACTCACTCTCTATCCCTCTCTCAATTCAGCTGAATAATGCTTTATAGGCATGAATGTTCCAAGATTGTTGCAACAGCAGTTAACTAAATCCATAAACAGAAGAAAAGAATAACAGAACTGAAATAATTCATATAACTCATATTTGGCATGTATAAACACAGTTAATGCAGTTTACGAGAGGCCTCTGTGTTCTTTAATGAAGCCTTTGTTAAATATATAAGAACACTCTTCAGATGAAAATCAATAAAGCAGTGCTCTCATCTCTCTCAGATGTGACTCATCCTCTGGGGGGCTCCTGTGGGCTTCTGGCCGAGTGAGCTCTTTTGAACTGAGAGAGAGAGAGAGAGAGAGTGTGTGTGTGTGTGTGTGTGTGTGTGTGTGTGTGTGTGTGTGAGATGGCCACTGGAGGTCACAGAGAGCTTCATACACACGCTCGGTCTGGAGTAAGTATGGTGTCTGTTTTTCACAGTGTATGTTTCAGCTTGTTACTGGTGTGTGTGCGTGTGTGTGTGTTTTCATGGGGGGAGAGAGAGAGACCGACTAATGGAATTCATAATTAAAAAAGCTTTTAGTGCTTGGAGTGGCACTAGGGGTGAGTGGTGAGGGCAAGGCCATTACACACACACACACAGACATACACTTACATGTAATCAGGAAGGCTGTGGGGGGGATGAAAAAATGGAGGAACAAACATCCATCCTTTGCAATCTGTTTAGCTGTAAACTAGGAAAAGACCCCCCGTGATAAAGTGTGTAAACCCTCACTGCATGTTTGCACATCACTGTGATATTTATCCAGAGGCGTGGTGGTGGAAAAAGTGAATAAACCACACGCTGAATGATAAGCAAAACACAGTCTTAGAATCAAATGGAGCAGTTCGAGGACTGGCTGGCACAAGACGTGCGATGTTACATACATCTATGCAACCCATCTTCAAAAAAATTACAAAAACACTGAAGCGAGTATGTATTCTTGGAGAAATGTACATGTCTTTATTGTTGACCTCCCTTCCAGTTTGGACGCTGCCCCTAGTGCAGACATTCATGTGTAAGTTTGTGAAACCACATGAATGTCTGCACATGGCATGTTTGCAGATACACAGAAGCAGAAGTACAATTTGGCCTTTGTGTCAAACACAAGGCCTGTGGGCCAAGTCAGGCCCGTGACACAGTCCTATTCAGCCGACAAAATGATTTTAATTTTCTGTTCTTATTAGCCTGTTTCACCCTGAAATGCACTACAGTCCCCAGCATGCACTGCAACATAGTGTGCGTTCTGACACCCCTCCTCCAGCAACAGTCTGTGGGCCAGCGATTACCAAAAAAGAAAAGATGCCTGGGGTCTAGTTCTAGAAAAAAACTATTTTATTTAGATTTATTTTGAGTAAGTATTCATTGCCTATTTTGCTGTTGCAGTTTTGGCATATTTTGAAAAAACAGTTGCCCGTTTGGGTCATGGCAAAATGTTAAGTAAAAATGAAATAAAAACACTGGCCAGCTGGCCCATTGATTGGCAGAGATTTCTTAATATGGCCCTTTTAGTGGTTGAGTTTGACACCCCTGGTATACAGCTTACTTACTTATTCATCAATTATTTACGCAACATTACATCTACAGCATACGTATAATAAAAACCAAGACCACACAGGCTGGAAACAGAGGATTTCACTTCCTCTAAGAGATTAAAACACACACATATATGCAGTCTCACTGTACCATGAAGGTAGAGGCTTGAAACCCTGGTTGGAATGTTGTACATATGGCACAAAATACTCAACCTCAGACCATGTTTTTGTATTTTTGACTTTCAGTTTGGTGTAAGATGGCTGAATGTGGGGTTTAGTGGGGACGTAAATATCTAATATTTGAGGGGTTTGGAATCATTTTGTCCATACTTACATATTAAACATGTCCAAAATAAGCACACAGTTTGGTGTTAGATCCATAGAATTTCTATTGTTTGTGACATTTGCTACACTTTTAATCTACGTTAACCACAAGAGTACCTGAGGCTGCAGGGTTTGGGTTACGGTCTGTGTCAAGGACCCCCGCTGCATGGTGGAGGTTGTCCGATCCACTGCTCAATTAAATCTTTATTAAAGCTGCATTGAGCAATGCTTCATGTTTCACAGGGGTTAAACCCCAATATGTGGATTTCAGTGTATCAGGAAAAAGCTGGACAGTGAAAAGCAAAACCAGCTTTGCTCTTTGCTCTTTCACTCCAGGCACCATTCTGGACGTCTAAAGCCTGTGGCAGGGGGCCCTGAGTGGGCCCTGAGTGGGCCCTTGTGTCCAGGAACAAGGGGTTAGTGCTCAAGATGAGAGTAATCACTGTGTTTAGGTTTTGGGTTAATGATTTATTTGCACTGATTTGACATACTTTGGCTTTGGGAGTCAACATTGCATGGCCAGCCAGCTGAGTGGAATTTATTTGCTCTGGTAGCAAGGCAACCGAACAGAACAGAGAGAGGGAGAGAGAGAGAGAGAGAGAGAGAGAGCGTGTGTGTGTGTGTGTGTGTGTGTGTGTTTGAGTGTGAGAGAGAGGGAGAGAGATAGAAGGAGAGTAAGAGAGAGAGACGTGGAGAACTTAAAGAAAGACAGCTGGGGTGAAAAAGAATGAAAGAGTGAGATTACGTAACATGAAATGCATAAATGAAAAATTCTTCAGTGCCCGACTGTGAGGAATGAGCAATGTAAAGAAAAACGCAGGCGAAGAAAGACTGAAGATGATTAAAGGAGATGTTTGTGAAGCCCCTTCGTCAGTCCTCTGTAACTGATCATCCTGTCTCCCAGCATGCTCTAGTGTTAACAAAAGTTACACATACAGAAAGGCAATAATAAACCGTGGTAGTGAGGAGTTAATACAACAGGGTTCTATAACATGAACTTATTTATCCTGTACTGTCCTCTCAGAGCCTGTGAAGAAAACAAAGAAGAACTTTTGAACTCTATGATGGTCGGTCTGTCTGTCTGTTTTTCAGTAAAATGCGGGCTTGATATGTGTTTTAGCCAGCGTGTTAAATACCCCCTGGTATTCGGGGGTGGGGGTGGGGGCTGCTCTCTGCATCTGCTGATGCTAGCTTCAATGGCAGTAAAATGTTTGGTTTAACAATTCTTCTTTCAGAAATGGTTTCTGGTTTGGTGTTGCTGCCTATTAACTATCACATATCAACTGAGCTCTTACACATCTCCTGTTGTGTCTTCGGTTTGAGAAGTAAGTAGCTATTCACTCTTTCTACCAATCTCTTGGAAAATTGGGTGAGTTTTCAGATTTACAGACAGACTACAGTGTATTTTTCAGACAACGGGCATAGTTACAGTTGCTAGGCAATGAACGACCAAGTGGATGAACCAATTTGCTACAGCGCCACCCTGAGGCAGAACAGTGCTGCATCTCATTTTGTGGGTGAACCAGGCTAAACAATGACCTTTCTCTGAATTTGTATTTGAGTGTCTATTATTCTCCTAATGAACATCATTACAGGTTTTGGTCATAAGTTTACCTTCAGGGATCCATCACAATTTTGTTTTTGAGACGTTTAGAATTAGGGGTCCCACACCCCCTGTATATTGCATCTTGGTGTTAGCTCAACCATTTCCAGACCTCTCCTCGAGGAAGCTCAGTGTTTACAGTTACCATCCCGTATCTAGTTTATCTAATCACTGCTTAATTAAATGAAATCAGGTGCTGCTGATGGAATTTAACAAATCCATGCGATGGCTGAGTAGACAGCAACCGTGTTTTTCTAACTGTATTCTTCTTGTTAAAAAGCACAAAATCTTATTACTACTCTATTCATGTTTTTGTGTTATGCAATGTTTTATTGGCACAAACCTTCTGCCAAATACATATTTTAAATATTCTTAAAATGCAGTTCTGCACAGTACAATGTACAGTATGTAATATGAAGACTTCACACAAGGGCTGAGTGATATGGCAAAAAATGTTACATTGCGATACACAATATGCAATATGTGTTTTTTTTGAAAGTGCAAAAAGTCAGGGTGTCATATTTTAAAAATATTTTCAGAAAGTAGTACAATGATTTTTATTCAGTGGTTTACAAACTGTGTTGCTCTAAATCAAATTCCAACATACAGTTTGTCAGCTGACGAGATCCACTATATAATGTCATAATTTATCTTGCTAACAATAAATATTGTCATATCATCCACCACTTCATATTTTATATGTGTATTTTACATGTATGTGTATATCGCTGCTATTCTTTACTGTTCAGTGACTCCTCTATTCCCTGAATGCTTAGTATTTCTGTCACTCCTCCTCATCTCCTCTCATCTGCTTCTTTCCTTTAAAGCTCTATCCTTCTGTCTCTTTCTCTTTTCAGCAATATTGACCTCAGATGTCCTTTGGTGTCTTTAAACACAAATATTTGCCCTTGAGCGACACTTAAAACTCACATCCGGTCTAATGCGTTGCAGCAGTGTGTGCTGAGCCTGTCACACACACATACTGTATCTCTCTCTGTCTCTCTCTCTCTCTCTCTCTCTCTCTCTCTCTCTCTCTCTCTCTCTCTTTCTCTATACCTGCTGTCACTCTTAAGATGATGCATTTTGGTATTCAGTGTTCTGTGAAGTACCATAATATTTCTATTGTGCTGTTAATGACAGTTGCTAAGCTGTTAAGCTACTAGCATTAAGCTGCACATGGTAGCATGTGAAGTGAGTCAGTCAAGTCAACTGCAAGTAGATCGAGATCATATGGACAAATCCAAGACATTTTCCTACCATACCATGACACAGGATGCTAGATTACTAACTGTTGCATTCTTCTTTCCTGTCTTTACTCTCTACTTGCTGATCATTCTGATAATGCGATCCCTTTTATTAATCAGTTACATTATTAAAAGAAAAACGCAGTGCTGACGTGCGGACGGACATTTTGTAGCGTCAGTTGCGCTTTAGACCCCTTACCCAGAAGAATGAATGTGATGTTTGTATGGTGAAGAAGTATTAAAGAGAACTCAGTCAAAACCTGGTGTAGAATGTGTCTTCCAAGCATGAATTATGTAAGGGAGTTATGTACTATTATCATCATTTCTAACAACAGTATAATGTTGATTTTGCATTTGAGACCTAAACATCAAGCTGAACCCTCTTTCTGAACCGGTGCGTGTGCTGTTCATATGTAAAAACATATAAAATGTTTGGGAAAAACCTGCAAAATCTGACCCAACACCTATGACTTTAAAATTATTGTTTCAGGCTTTGCAGGGTGATTCACAGCCGTTTAGACAACAACAACAAAACAGTTACATAGTGCAGTTTTAAGTCTTCTGCTCCACAGTTATTTCTTCTGAGCAAAAGAGCCCAGTAATCTCACATGGCGCCTTGAGGTTTAATAGAAAAAAAACACACACACTGTGCTTAGAATTGGCAAGTTTTTTGGATCACATCATAAACCCTTACTTATTAATGTCACATGAGCAGGCTCAAAAAGAAGGTCCAGCCCATGTTTATCTGCAACTAAACTCATCTCGCCTTTCTCTCTTCTGTATCTCATGTCTCTTTGTCTATCGGTATTTCTCCTTCTAAATTTTAGGAGAATGACCAGGAGACATCAATTGTATAAGGATTTTATTGCATTCATCCTCAAAAGCATTAATGAGGTCAGGTACTGATGTTGGATTAGCTCTGGATCACAAACACCACTCCAAGTCATCCCAGAGGTACTGAACAAAGTTTAGAGAACGCAGTTCCACTGCTCCCCAGCCCAGTGCTGGGGGGGCTTTATACCCCTCTAACCAGCAGTTCGCATTGGGCATGGTGGCCTTAGGCTCATGTGCAGCTGCTCCCGAGCATCCCATTCTGTTGGCAGTGCTTTAGAAGCTTTAGAGGTTATAGAAGCTGTGTGTGTGAAATTGAGCACCTGTTTCACCTTACAGTAGTTAGAAGGAGTGTCTGGATACTTTTGGATATAAAGCATATTTCCACAGATCTTTTCTCCGCAAATTAATCTCATCTCTGAAAGAACACATTACACAGATGTCCAGCTGCCTTTACAAATACTGATTTACAGATACCTTTGAAAGAATTCATATATGTGTTCTACAAAAATATGTCTTTCACATAAATGTTTGAGGAATTCAGTAACTGCCCATTGGCTTCTATTGTAAAGTGAATTTAAGTCAGTGTGCCTTTCTACACTTATGAGTTTATATCCCATCAATGAACTCAAGCTCACTGACACCATTGTAAAAGCACTCTGTGTAATCCAGACTTTGACACATCCACTTCAGTAGCTTAAACATTCAGTGAAGTATCTTAAAGAACTGGTTCAATGGTGTGTCAAGTCTACAGTGTTAAAAAGTCAAATGTTACCTTTCCTCTTCATCTCCTACAGTGTGACATGCAGTAAGTGTTTGAAGAGGTAGAAAAATAAAGCAGAATTGATTTGAAACTAAGCAGACCGCCCTCCTCTGGCCCCCATGATTGAATACAGGTGAGTGGCAGCCTCTCAGGCTGGGTAAAGGAAACACTAGGTGAGCCGCCACTGATTGCCATGGATTTCTGTGGTGACAGATTAGTGGCAGCCGAAGTGGAAGTGGAAGCCTGTGTCATTTGCGCGAATTATGGAAGTCGTGGTTCATCCTAAGTACATAAACATGAACATCACCCCACTGTATGTCTAAGGGTTATTACAAGAGGGGCGTGACTCAAGTTACAGAGCAAATGAACTTGCATTCATTGTAATTAGTGGGCTGTTTCATAGGGGTGGAAATCTGTGATCTCAGAAGGTTTTGATTTGATAATGATTTTTTTAGGAAAGTGTTGAATGTTTCAAGAAATCACACAATCCGATTTGATTATTTTGATGTGACTTAGATTAGTTTTTTAAAATATACTGAACTGACTGGAGGAACTATTTATAGTAAAAATACACCAACTATTTTTTATATATCTTTATATTTGAAAATAGCCTGCAAAGGTAATTTTATCTGAAAAAAGTGTGTTTTATTTAATAGTTCAACAATCAATACTAACACTCTAAAATCAATGCAGCTGAAGGCACTTTTGCGCTTCTAGTATTTCAGCAATATTTGTTAGAAGACATAAAGAGGGAATGATAAACTATCATCCATGTTAATAAAAACTGTGGAACTCTATTTGCAAGTCCAGAACTGCCAACGATTACTGAGCACAGCGCCTGTTCAAGTGACAGGAGCTTTATTGATGCAACAGGGTGCTGATCTTTCCATTCTTCACCCAGTACAGCAGCTCATTCTGACCATGATGACAACATTAGTCTCCAATCAGTGCTTGTGTTAGAGGACATTCAAACACTAGAACTTTATTTACACAATTAGGGCACTACTTCTCATGTTCCTGATCGAGTGCTGTTGGACTATCCATCTAAGTGACCGATTCTCTGGCAGAGTAGATGTCCACACTTCTTTGTGCCCCACTTTGAGTTCATCCACCTGGTGGTCTTTAAACTCAACTGCTGTCCCTGTGGTTTCAGGGTCCAGTCATTCTATCTGACTTTTTCAACCTCTGTCCTTGACACAGATGGATTGGAATGGTTTACGTTCTTTTTTTTTTCTTCTCAAACTCTGTTATGGAGAACAAATGGTCATTTCAGCACTGTGTTTGGTGATGCTAAGACCTTATAAACCTCCAGCTAGCCTGTAAAAACATGAGAGAGATTGGTTTATCTGCAGTGTGACATATGTTAGCATGCCAAGATCTGCTCTGGTTAATTCCTGCAGTAAATTACACTCATAAAGGTTCCTAAAAGGTTCTTGGCTTAAATGTGTGGTTTTAGAAGAAATCTTTAATCAGAATAGAACCTTTAGATGATGCTATGATACTTTGAAAAGGCCCAAAAATAATTGAGTCTTTGATTTTTCAAGCATTAACTTGTCTTTATCTGCTTCCAGTCCAAATTTCTTGATCTTTTCAAATAGTTTGTTGAGTGGGAAACACTCCTACAGATTCACTTAGCTACATAAGTTTACTTAAACAAGAGCAAAATGAAAGCCATAACTATAGAATTCCAGATGTTGATTGGGTTATCTCAGTTAACAATTGGATTTCTGGAGTTATGGCTTTCATTTAGATCTTGTTTAAGTGAACTTATGTAGTGACATAATTAATAACATTGTCATTAAATAGTACACAGTAATTGCATTCAATTTATAATGTATGTACACACTCAATTCTGACTCCTTTCTATTTGTTTTGATGCCAGTAATTGTAGAAATTGGCTTTTCATCATGCAAAACAAAACTACGTATAACAATAACTATTTATTTAAATTCAAAGCGTGATGAAACGTCTTCCATTTTCCAATTCCAAAATTAAACACAAACAGGTGCAGTGATTTGGTTTTGAGTTGATTGAGGATGAATCAGTGCTTGTTGGTGACATTTAAACGAAAGAAAATACAAATATATAGTATACATACATACACACACACACACGCGCACACATACATACATTATATATATATACATATATATACACACACACATACATTATTTATATATATATATATATATATACACACACACACACACACACACACACAATATGCTGTTGGAAAAAACATACTTTACTTTTAATGTAACTCAATGGATCCAGACCTTTTTTCCAAGTCATTTTGGGTCATTTCTTTTGGTCCATTCATCTTGAAATTTGAAAACAATATAAAGCACAGTAGGATTTATGTCAAAAACTGAAAAACAACAAAAATGGAGATACAAGGTTTTGTTCTGACAGCAGCAATATATAAATGTATATTTTTTTATGATAGATGGACAGGACTAAGACAAGGCCATGTACAGATACTATCAAATCCAAGAGAAGTCCGAAACTACAGAAAAATTGTCTATTGAAAGGTTATTTAGGGAACTAAAAGTAGTTTATCTGTTGCATCACTTCAAAGAGTGTAGGCTATCCCAACATCTGGATCAGCAGTTCTTTTCGGACTGCCATGACCATATGCAACCCCTTTCCATGCCATATTAGCACACTTTAGATTAGCTTTGACAGTTTGTGATGTGTGGGCTTGTTAAGGTACCTCAAGGTTTATAACTAAACCGGTGACAAAGTGACATAACATGGATTGAGGTGCTCTTCATACAAACACGTTTTCTATAAGTGTCTTTGAGCTGCTCTGCTTAAGGACCTGCAAATTTCCTTGTCAAATGCAAAACAAAGCAACTCTTGCTGAACAGGGAAAACCACCCACTGCTTGAGCCAGCAGGTAACTCTTACACGTTTGTTTATTTTCCCGCCTACAATGGCAGCCATCTTGAAGCCTGTTTGTTTTTCTTCCTCTTGAAATGGAGGGAATAAAAGACCTTGACTCCAAAAATCGGTGCCGGCTCAGACGAAAGAGAAAAAAGGGGGATAAAAGGGCGCTAGAGAAACATGCCCAGGAAAGATTGATACAGTGTTATTGATGCTGGGTGGCCTGCGAGGCATCAGAGGAGCAGGAGGGCGAGGGCTGTACGTTCTGTTTACAGAGAGAGAGAGAGAGAAAAGGGGAGGGGTGATTGTTTTGTTGTTAAAGTGCTAAGGGCTAATTTGTCTAGTTAATGCTGTAATCTTGCTCCTGGTGTTGCTGTGTGCGCTCTCGCTGTCCTCTGATGTTCTCCAGGCTCTGGCAGGAGGGGAAATCTCATCTATATCTCATCTTTATTAACCTGTTTACAATAGCCTACAGCCTTCTCCAGGAAAGGAAAGCAATCTTCGTTAATGATGATCAGATAGGACCAATCGATAACAAATGGCTGGATGAGTCTCCACACGCGCCCACACATTTCATTTACACTCTGGCTAAACACAACGCACATATTTGTACACAGACGTTCTGTAGCAAAAATGTAGATCTAACCTGACTGTAAGTCTTCAGAAGTAGGGTTGCAAACATCTAACCTCAATTACGATTCTTTAGGAAATGATTCAGTGATTTTGCCATAAATCAATGTGATTTGAGAATTTGGGAACAATTCAGAATTCTTTATAAAAATATACTGAATATTCTAAATGTAACTATTGCTACATCTGTCGTTTCCTGCATTGGTGCCACAGGAATGTCCAGAGCTAGATTTTCCAGTTTTAAGACTAGGAATACCCCCTTCTGATGATGCGTCTTGAAGGTGGGAGGAACTTTTGAAAAAGGATTTTGAACTGTTTGGAAAGGCTAATACAGAAAGAAGCCAGATATCTAATGTTACTGCTAGGAAGCAGAGTATTGCATATGCATTTATTAGCATCTGCATCAGAGACTATTCTAACATTCAAGATGTCTTTATCACTGTGGGGGAATACCCAATGGTTTTATGTTGAATTTGCATAATGCATGCTGGATGTTGTAATGAGAAAAGACTGATGGACAAAAACACAAAAAGAATACAGAAACACCAATTCTGCAAGCCAGACAAGGCTGAAGGATTTGATGCTGTAATACTGAATATTACATAACATGACAAATAACATATTAAATCCTAGTTTTAGGTCAGGGTGCCCTTTGTTAAGTGTTGTTAGGCATGCGACGTGGAATGGCTTACTGCTTATGACAAAGCACAATACGATAAATACATCAGTGTTGAATAAAAAAATTATAATTTAGTATGAATTATGCTAATAAGCATATCTTCTTCAAGCAATGTCATTTGTTAACAATAGGCTAAAGATGCTACAATAATAATAATAAAATATTTTTAATAACTTGGCAGATTAACTCCTTAAAATCTCAAAAAGTGCAGCTTGGTTGAGCTATTCTTAGGTTATAGAATTGTGTAATAAAACTTTGGGCTCACTGACGGGCCCTGGCCATTTAAGGGGTTAATATAGAATTTAATAACGTATGCAGTCATATTTATACATAGGGGCTTCAAATATTGTTCAACCAAAATTATAGTACTGGAGCGATTCTACCATTTTAAAATAAATCAAAGCTGTTGAATTAACACCTTTAGAATGCAACCCAACCTATCAATGCATTTTTACACCCCTATTCACAATGTATATAGTTTCTGTTGACATTTCAAGCAATCTTCCCTGCCGACGTACAAATATTCAAGGTGGCTAGCCGGGTACGCCTTAGCAGAGTGTTAAAATCTACTTGTCAGCACACCATCGTAAATCGCAGCCTGATAAGGAGTAGGAGGGGAAGAGATTCTTCACGCAGGAGCCGGACTTGAGTTAATCTCATCCCAGTGTGGGGGAAATGTTATTAGGCCGCTCTGTTTCAGTTTAAGCCTGGCTCTGGTTATCGTCTCCTGGACCATACTCAGCCAATCACATCCTCTGTCCGGCAGCCCGGCTCAGCCCTGCTAATGAAGAACATGAAAAATAGTCTTGAACTTGGTTACCCTGAATGAAGCGCCTGGGGTCATATGCACTTGTGTTAGGGTCTGTAAGGTGATGACATATATGTCCTATGTACTTTGCTTTTTTTATCGCACTCGTGGTCAGGGTCATGGGTGTGAGAGCGGTTTAGTTTGTCCAGATGTTTTTATTTGTCTCAGGTGTGGATCAATGTGTTGATAAGGAGGTGGAGTGAATGTGGGATTATTTCAGGATAATGGATTACTGTGGACTAAGTTCATGTTTTTTTAATCTTTGGCTAGTCTGAAAAGGCCAAATGAGCCCCTTCCAGGGGTAATTTGTCTCGGATGCTCTTCAGTTTTCCTAAATATCTCCAGAACATCTGCACTCACATTCTAAAAGGATAAGAAAATTCATTTCACACTAATGGGCTGCTGATAACATAATCACTGTAATTAACTGAGTTTTGGCACTGTAAGGCATGCTTACATTAGGCCTACACTAATAAAAGTGATAAAGCATCTTCAGGGCGATGCCACAGAAGAACCAGGGGTTAAATTGGGATTTTGAAGATGGGGAGCCCAATTATTTTTCATATTATCTTCTATTTTAAGAGATTAGTGTCAGGGACAATATAGTCTATCCACCAAACTTGTGAAATGGTTCACCTTTGTGCAACAATTTACTGCCAAGTGTTCAGTGCCATCCAGTCAGACTTGTAAACTTGCCTCTCAAACTAGTGAAAACCCCTGTTTTCCTACCTAACATAACTAAACAATTTAATTGCTGAATAGGTGGATTGAATGTCTGCCTTTGAGTATATTTAGAAACAGGCAGTTGTTAAAACAGTAGGTTAAACATCAAAATTACACAAGATGGCTGTCAAATTTTAATAGAAACCCAGTTGCATACAATAACAATTGTATCTGGCTGTGCAAACCTGGCTAGATACTTAAAGTTGTATGGAAAGTTTGGACACCAAATTACATATTTTGTTGTTTTTTGACATGAAAAGAAAACACTATTATTGTTTCTGTCTGTGAATGTTGTTGGACAGCAACTTTATATTTGATTAACTTAAAATATAGAAAAACTTACCTTGTTAGGTCTTAGTTGACTCATTAGAACTGGTTATATAGGTCAAGAATTATGATTATGAATTGTCAGCTAATGATTCCAGAGAATAAGAAATTCTCTGACTCTTCAAACTTTGCTCCTCAAAGCAGCCTTCTATGGATCTGAAAATACAGTGAACTGCTGCCTGCAAACCATAGAGAGGTTATGAAAAGATATAAAAGCGTTTTCAGCTCACAATTTTCAGAATCCAAGTTGTCATTAAATGCCAGTTAAGGGGAACTGTGGAAGTCAACAGAAGATCTGTAAGACCAAGAAAACAAAGAGAAAGAGAACTGCTCGAAATGCTGGCAAGAAAGGCAAAGCAAAACCCTCATATGACGGCAAAGTGGTGGTGCACAGTTCTGTTCTGCAGTGTTGCTTGCACAAACATGATCTGTTTGTGGAAGGAAACCTTACCTGCAAACTTATCTTAAACGTCATTGGGCCTCATTCACCAATGATCTTCTTAAATTTGTTCTTGAGAAAAGTCCTAAGAAAAAGCCTACGTCAGATTCATGACATGTTCTTAAACCACAGAATTGTTCACACCTTTGTGCTCTTGCAAGTGTGTAGATTTTGTTCTTACCTAAGAATAAATCCCATATACATTGGTGAATGTCAGAATTTTTGTGAAAACTGTATAAGAGGTTTTAAAAAAAATCTTAGGAACCTCAATGTCAGAAGTATGTAAAACAACATCTGAAGTAAATTGCCAATTGTTGATCATGGGAGTGGATCTATTATGCTTTGGGGTTGTATGGTAGCCAGTGGCACAGGAAACACTGCACACTTAGATGGCAGAATTGACTGCATGAAATATCAGCATGTTCTGGAAGCAAATGTGACACAGTCAGTGAAGAAACTGAAAATGAAAAGAGACCAGCTTCTACAACAAGACTATGTTCAAAAATCCACCATTAACTCAAGCTGAAGAAATCATGCAGAAGCTTTCGGAATTGCTCTCACTTAAACATCGTTGGAAACCTGTGGGTAGATCTTAAATATGCTGTGCATGCAAGAGGGACCAAGAAGATTGCAGAGCTAGAAGTGTTATGCAAAAACAAGACTAAGTACTGACTTAGTAGAGTGTTCAAACTTTTGCAGTCACTTTTTAAGTTAATCAGGTAACATTTGCAGAAAAGGTTCTTTTTTTAATAGTTTGCTACAGATGTTGTGTTACTTCTTTTCACTTCAAAAATCAACAAAATATGTAATTTAGTCAGAGATGCTCAACTTTTGCACAGAGCTGTATGTGGCAGAACACTTTGGGATTACTTTTAAATAACCAAAAAAAAAAAATTAATAATAATAAATAAAATAAAACAGGGAAATACCTAAAACATCAGTAAGAGAAGTGAAGGACATGCTGCTTTGAAGGTACATTGGTAAAAAAAAACAAAAAAACAAAAAAAACACGAGGACTTTGGGAGGAAGAATGTGTAACAATTTAGAAGTTAACTGTCAAGGCAGTTTATCACACCGAGCAATTAAATGAATTTAATGAAAACTGGGAAAAACTTGGAAATAGTTTACGCTTCCATCAAATTACAGTCCCGGAGCTTAGCTCTGTTTGCCGTTCACACAAACCAAAGGAGCTGGAGCTCCACTCTGGTGCTCTCTGCCCAGTTTAACCCCTGAACAGAACCACTTTTAGTTCCCTCAAGAATCTTCCAGTGGATGGTTCATTAAAGAATCACTTTTGTAAACGAAATGCGTGAGTTAGAAGCACCTTTTTAAAGTTTCAAGAGCCTCCATATGTAAGGATTCTGTACCAAATAAAGTTTTTTCCTGGAACTGTACATCCAAGTCACCTACATTTATAAGAGTGTAGACTGAACATGTGCTTTTGAGTGATGTCTTATAAGAACCAGAGCTTTTGTACCCTAAAGAACCATGTTTGGGAAAAAAAAGGTTTGTAAGCTTGAAGAACCTTTTAAAAGTTTAAAGAACCGTGATAAGATGTAAAGTTACTATACTAATTTAAGGGTTCCTCATAGAACCTTTACATTATGTGGAGATTCTTTAAACTTTGAAAAGTGTTTAAAAACACTCACAATAAAAAATAAATAAAAAAATGATTTTCTAAAGAACCATTGTCTGAAAGGTTTTTTGGGGAACCAAAACTAGTTCTTTTAAGGCATCATGCAAAGATCCCTTTACAACAGTTTTATCTTTTTAAGTACGTGCTTACACCACTCAAGAACCATATAAATGTTTAAATGATTTTGCTTGGTTAAATTGTTCTTCTCTATGACGGAGAACATGTTGCATATCATTGCTGTCGGAACAAAACCTTGTCCATTTTTGACATAATTTGAAAATGCCAGTTGTCCTTTACGTTCACATTTCATGATGAATGGACCAAAAGAAATGGTCCAAAATTACTTGGACAAAAAGTCTGATTCCATTGACTAACATTTAAGAGTAAAGTAGGTTTTTCCTCTTCCTGTAAAGTTATTATTTTGGAGATAGAAGGTTTTGTTCCAACCGCAGCGATATGGTTCTTTAGAGAAACTTTTAAAAATGGTTCCATATATCACTCTAAAAGGGTTCTGCTACTGTTATAAATCATAGAATCTTTTTTTGTGGTACTGTACTGAACCCTCTTTAGTTAAGAGTGTACTAAAATCACACATTCATCAGAACTCATAGGTCAAAGATCAATGAGATAATATATAGATGATATATACTGTGGATATTAGACCAGGCATTCATTTTTACCTTTACATTTTACAAATTTACATAAGTATTGTGGTACCTGTAGTATGATATTTTCACAGTATTTCTTTTATTTCTTCTGTTTTCCTTTGATTGCTTGGTACTTTCTCATGTATCAGACTAAAGGAAAGTCTTGGGCATGATCTGGCCACATGTGTCCTGGATCATCTTCAATGTTTGACCTGAATAATGAGCTGAATGAGGTTTGGAGTGACCTTGGCCACTTGGCTGCTATGTGTGAATCAGTGATAACTAAGACTCGGGTTTCACTGAGAATTTGGCGTTTAGTGAAACTTTGGAATTGGTTCCTGTGTCACTTACCAAGTTCCTTTCTTTCTTTTTCATTCTTCTCTCTTTTTGTTTGTTCTACCTTTCTACTCTCAGCTTGGGCGAGCACAGTGTGAAAGAGCATAAACAGTGTGATAAGGGTGGAATGATTCAAACATGTTTCCATCATCTCTCCACCACCTACTGCTCTCTCTCTCTCTCTTCTCTCTTTCCAGCTCTTGTCTCAGGAAATGATTTACCATTTCACACATTCCAGCGTTCCTCTCTCATACATCTCATATGTGCCGTCTGACTCTACCTCTCTCTCTCTCTCTCTCTCTCTCTCTCTCTCTCTCTCATGGTATTTCTCTCTCTTTATCTCTTTCCTCTCTATATGTCTCTCTCATTCTCTCTCTCCACCACTATTGATCTTTCTCTTCTTCTGTCTCTCACTCTTTCATCTCTCATCTGTCTGTCTTTCTCTCTCTCCTCTCTCACAGTATTTATCTTTCTTCTCTATCTCTCATTCTCTCTCTACCACTCTTGATCTCTCTTCTTCTTCTGTCTCTCCCTTTTTCATCTCTCACCTTTCTCTCTCTCTCTTACACACACACACAGTATTTCTCTCTCTTTCTCTCTCTCCACTACTCTTGATCTCTCTTCTTCTTCTTCTTCTGTCTCCCCTTTCATCTCTCATCTTTCTCTCTCTCTCTCACTCACTCACTCACTCACACAGTATTTCTCTCTGTTTCTTTCCTCTCTTTCTGTCTCTTTCTTTCTTTCTTTCTTTCTTTCTCTCCACTATTCTTGATCTCTTTCTCTTCTTCTTCATCCCCTCTTTCATCTCTCGTCTCTTTCACTGTTTCTCTGTTTTCTCTGTCTTTCTCAATTTTGTTTTTCTTCTCTTTCATCTGTCTCTCTCTCTTCATCCCTCTTAATCTCTTTCCTGCCTGTTTCTGTCTCTCTCACTCTATTTCTCTGTTTTCCCTGTCTTTCTTACTTTAGTTTTTCCTCTTTCCTCTCTCTCTCCCTCTCCATCTTTCTTGATCTCTTTCTCTCTCCTCTTTAGTTACCGCTCTTTCATTTTTCTCTCCCCCCTCTCTTACTTTCTCTTTCTCTCTCCCTCCCTCTCTCCCCATCTCTCTCTTTCTCACTCTATCTCTAGTCCTCTTTTCAGTTTTTCTGTTCTTTACCTCTTTAATGTCTGAAGTTTGCCTGACTTTCTAATCTGCTGGTTGTATCTGAAGCGAGCGCTCTCGCTCAGACCTGAATAAATGTTGTGGGTGATTTTACCTGTAAATCGTCTTGTAAACTTTGACCAGCCAACTGGAGAAGTTTGCTCAAGGTTAGACTCGCGAACCGACTCCAGCAGATTTGATCTGCAGCCAACCTTGACACTTGCAAATGTTGTTCAGCTGTTATATCAAATTACATCATCATGTTCTGCCAGATGGCAGAGCCGTCCCTCTAATCTAATGGGTTCCCTTATATTTATGTGAAGACATTAAAGCTGTATTAAAGTTAACAGCTCCAAAGAGCTTTAATCAATTTAACTCAAGGCTACGTAAGTTGCTAACCTTCTATTTAAGCTTTGTCTAAACACAGGGCTTCGGCACAACACGCCTTGGTCTTTTTCTTACCTGTTGGCTGAACATGTATTGTTATGTATTATGGAACCTGTGAGCTTGAAATCTAGTGTGTTTATACATACATACATGTATAAGATAAACTCCGTTTATGTGTAATCTATCCAAAGAGGGTGGACAAAATAACAGAAACACCATATGAAGAAGTCACATTTAGGTCCAATCCCTTTTCACCCCTCGCCCCTACCCCTCCGGTTTGCACATTCATGCCTAGGGGTAGGCAGTCCTAATTTTTGTTGAGATAGAGGGGTAAGGTGAAGTGTTAGGGCTACATGGCCCTCCAAACTGAGGTTTTCCAGAGCGACACTCCAAACATACTTATATACATCATCTAAACCGCTTATCCTTCTGGGTCGCAGTGGGGTGCTGGAGCCTATCCCAACTGTCATTGGGCGGAAGGCAGGATACACCCTGGACAAGTCGCCAGTCCATCGCGGGGCAGACAGACATACATACACAGTCACACACACATTCACACCTAGGGGCAATTCAGCAGGTCCAATTGGCCTGACTACATGTTTTTGGAGCCTGGTCGCCCGGCTGGGAATCGAACCCAGGCCCTTCATGCTGTGAGGCGACAGCGCTACCCCCTGCGCCACCATGCCGCCCACACTCCAAACAGTGTTATGAGAAAAAAGAAAAAAAAACGGCAAGATGGCTGAGCAAGTGACCAAAGAAACCCACAAATGTGAGTATTTTCTCTGTTAAAAAGTACAATAACAGTTGTATTGTCTTAGTTTATTGTCGTTTCATTGCATTATGGCCATTTTCTTCATAACAAGCATAAAAACTACTAGTATGTTGATGTCTCAGCTGCTAGCTCGCTAAATGTTACATTCTGGTGCCTCAGGTGTCAGAACTGCAGCACCATTTAAGGTGGACTGGGAAAATTAGCTCTGCTAAAGCTGCTTTTCTCACATCCCTTGCAGAAAACTTTTCCTCAGAAGCAAATAGTTTCTTGTAAAATGTCTCAGAATGTTCATTTTTTTTACGAGGCTGAAGTCGCTTCTCCTTCACCAGCCTCTTGTTCAAATTTTCCCATTCCACCTGTTCCGCCTGAGGTGCCAGAATGTAACTGCTGCACCATTTAAGGTGGGACAGGAAAATTCAAATGAGAAGCTGGTGAAGGAGACTTGAGCCTTGAGACTTTTTAGTGTTTGACAGTTTCTCATTGCAGATTAAACGTGTCAGGAAACCATAAATGCAAGTTCACTCGTCACCAAATTATTGATGTTTGTCTTAAATCTTTCTCTTAACCTTTTCGTTAGCTACTAGCTAGGCGAGACTGTTGTCTGCGTTGCCATGGTGACCAGCAGCCTGTGCGGCAATTTATTGTTAAAACTGTATTAGAATGATCAGCAAAGCTTTATTTTACTGCAAAGGAGGATTATTTTATTTTTACCTACAAATCTAATTCTACTGTGGAGCCACAACAGGACAGTAAAAGAGCTTCATGTTGCTGACCCCTGTTCTAACTCATCCACAAGTGGTTCACAAGCTTCATGTTATTGGGTTAAATTCCCCCACTCAAAACAATTGTTGACAGTGTTAGCTATAATACAAAATCCCAGCTCTTGTGCTCTTTGTACTCTTTCAAGTGCTCATTTTGATAAAAAAAGATGAAGCTTTCAGCGCTAGTAATGATGACAAAATATAATGTTGCCATACTGTGGAAAAGCCCTCACTGTGTTCTCTACATGCTGATTCTCAACTATCCTCACTCTATAACAGTCCTTTCTCCCTCTCTTTTCCTCCTTCACCTTTTATTTCTCTTTGTCCCGGCCTTTCTTGTTCCCTTCTCCAGAAACGTACACAAATGGTCCCCTTTCACCTGATCTCTGGCTGTGATGGCGAGGACTTCTAGCTCGTCATCAGACGAGGCACAAAAATACATGATTATAATCATGATGTTCCCTAATTACCTGGCAATTTGTCTGACCTACATCTCTTTCTTTCCCCCTCTCTCTTAATCTACCTTTCTTTCTTCCTCGTTCTCTCTCATTTCATTTTCTCTGCCTCAATTACTTTGTATTTACCCTCTGTCTCCTTGGAACCGTCCAAACTTTTTGTCAAAACTTATCTTCTCTCTCTCTCTCTCTCTCTCTCTCTCTCTCTCTCTCTCTCTCTCTCTCTCTCTCTCTCTCTCTCAATCCCATCATTCTCCAGCACTCTTGCAGATAGCTTTCTCATGATGTGACTGCTCTCATTTGTTTCTGCTTGCTGTGTTTTCTTTGTCGTTCAGGACGCTCTGTATATGTCTGGTGACACAAATGGGACGGCTTGTTGACGTTAGCGTTGGCTTCAGCACTTATCTGCATGCCGGCCCTGTTTAGGAAGGAAAATGTCAAGCTGTTTGACCTTTTTAGGCTCTTTTAGGTAGCTAAAGATACGTGTGGTCCTGTAATGCAAGCCCACTTGTTTAAATACATATGTAATCCAGCATGTATATATATCTCTTTAAAACTATTTGTGTCTAAATGTCTATGATGTTAGTGTATTTAACACATTTTAGCGTGAGCTTTATTTTAACCTGTGCCTGGGTGGGACTGGTAGCTGACAGCAGGGCTGGCTTTAGCCTTCTGAGGGCCATGAGCATGTTTTTTAGAGCCCCTAACTCCCCCTTTTATTTTGTTAGGTGATTTAAGATTTGAAAATTACACAGAAACCCAACAACTAAACGTCACTTCAAATTTTTTAGTATTTATCACTATTTACTTTTATTACAGATAAGAAATCTGCAGGGATATATAAGTTGCTTGCAGTTTCTCATGATCCAAATAATCCCAAACACATTTATTTATGTTGAGGACTCTGGCCTCTGGGGTGGTCAGTCCATTGTTCTGAGAACACCAGCAGCTTCTTTGATTTGCAAATTTATTTCTTGTCTGTTTCCTTTTCTGAATAAGAGCTTCTTGACAGCTACACATCCTTTCAGACTCATAGCACTGAGCTTTTAACAGTGGATTGATGTGCAGAAAAACCTGTAGCAAGCAGAAACATGAAGCAAGAGTGGAGCTTGATTTTCTATTATCTCTCAAACATGAAGGCTTTAAGTACTGCTTATCTGATGGTGACAGTTTTGATGTGACAGTTTGATTTGTCTACCGGGTCTTGCATGGTTGTTAGGAGTTGCATTTTCTCTGTATCTTTTAATAATTGTTTTCACATTTTTCCTTTGACTTTCCCTTTTCTCCTCAGATATATCTCCTGAAAATGAACTTTTATTTAGTGGCTGTTTTGACTGGAAATGAAATAGTGGTCTCTGACTTTTGCACCGTTCTGTGTAACTGCTTAAAACCTGTTTGTGTTTAAATGTCTACACTGATAGTGCATTTAAAACATATTCAACTTGTGTCTTGTTTTAATCTCTGACTGGGTGTTGGTAGCCAACTGAGTTTGAAAGCGTATGTCTGAGAGTTGTATATGAAACAGTGTAAAGTGTTGGGGGGCTTAGGGAAGAGGCTGAAGCTCATCTGGAGTTAATCAGGAAATGACCTGTTTTCACAGAAGTCGTCTCTTCTTGGTTTCTCGGGATATGAATTTCTCCTTCATTCTCTCTCCCAACCCACAAAGAAGCAGCGGAACCTGTCTCAAATGTATTGTTTGACCTATTAGTGACCTTTACGGTTAGCTGTACTCTGAACTTCACACTGACACACACATACACACACAGATGTACTTCCTAAGGCTGTTTCTGAGATGTGAGTGGGCCTAATCAGCCAGTAGAACAATAGTTTGAGCTGGATGTGACCTCATCTTGGTGGGCGATGTCGATGAGGAAATTTAATGATGAATAATGATGGTCCAAAAAGATCAGAGTACAACAGAGCACTCATCCTTACTGCAGGCCTGAGTACCAGCATTGTTTAGAAGTGCTCATTTTAAAAAGTCCACTTTACAGCACTGCATTTTTAACACTGAAGATGTGCAGGTGACAAACTTTAAGCTAGTGAACATTGCTTTGGTTAGACTTTATCGTGATAGTCATCCACAAATGATCAACAGATGCACCAATTAACAACAATATACAGACTATCAGGAGCAACTCTACATAGCTTCTTAACAATATGGTTCTTCAAGGGTTCTTTAGTAAGGACAGCAGTCTTATACAGATCCATAAACATCCAGTGAACAATTTGGATGCTTAAAAGGTCTTTGCATATGAAATTGTTCTTCAGATTGATGGAGAATATGTTGTATATGATTCTAGACACAACCTTTTTGAAAAGGGTTCTATAGAGCACCAAGAATGATTCTTCTGCTGTTACAAGCTTGACATTGTTCATTTGAGTAAGACAAATGACACATTTTATTTATTTAGAAAAAGAAGAATATTCTCACGTTCTTTTATGAAGTAAGATGAAAGTGATAACTGAAAACAGACCCAAATCCAAAATACCTCAGCATATTCATTAAAGTCTGGGATCTGAGAAGCATTTCCTCTAGTGTCAGACAGTGTTTCAGACTGCTCTTAATTGACCTTAATTAACCTGCTACATAATTAGAGTGTGCCTCACGCGGCGCGGTGGTTTCTGTAAACTCCACCAGATTGGAGAAGTTTATGTAGTCGTGATTCCAGCCTTCTTGACTTCCACAAGGACATCTGGACATGGTACAATTTTGGGACCTATAGCCACAATATTCATGGTCAAATCATTAGCAGCTCTGGTAGGGGGGTTTGGGAAAATGAAGGTGGCTTTAACAGATTTCTAGTTAAGATTAAATGCAAGATAAGCATCTACAAAGCATCCACAGTGAGCTGTCAGAATAAAATGTAATCCAATTTTGGTTTCAAAGTGGTTTCAATGGAAAATGTCTACTGGCATAAGTGATATAAATAGACAACGTGTTAAATGTACATTACATCCTAACGTTACAGACATGTTAGAATAAATAAAAATATCCTTCTTGTTGGGATGCTCATATACTTGTGTACCAATGTTTGTAGCTGAATCTATCTGTGAACAGAAACCTGAACCTGCGGGAGAGAAACACTTTAGTCAGAAGATCCTATTTATAGCCTACATGAATTATTCATGCTAATAAAGTCATTTCAGACAGAGAACCATAAAGTAGTGCAATTACACAGCAATGTCTAATGTAGAAATCTGCTTTTAAACTAGCACTTAGATAATGCACCTTCTATTTTCACCGTGGTAGCTAGCTATGCTAGCAACAAGCTAGCAGGGCTAGCTTGGCCCTGTTTGGGATTTTTATGTCAGCTCTAGTTTAAGTACAGATATTTTTAGCTCAAAACAGCTTATAAGATAACATTCTTTGCTTTGTATGTCTCAGTTTTTAAGTAACCTTTATTTAAAGGATTTCTGTAATGCCTTTGTCCTGCAGATCGAAGCAGCAGCAGGTTCAATACAGCTTCAAATAAAGAGTCTGTCAATATAGAAAAATCTTTAGTCAGAATGAAGCACCACAAGCATTAAGTAAATGTGGTACTTGTAGGAAAAACAAAACTAGCTAATTTAGCTGTAATTGTCAGCTGATTTAGTCTAAGTTACAGATTACATTCCTTGGAGTAGCTGTTATGCTAGCTAGCTAGCATATTACAGACTAACCAACCATTTCAAATGCAGCTAATAATGAAACTGAAGTTCTCTGCTAACTCCAGGCTTGACTTGAGACTCAGCTTGGACTCACTTGAAGTGGCCTGTGTACCTCTAGGGTATTTATTAATATACACTACAGTATTTGTTTAGTCTTTCAGTTTTTGGTGATGATTCCCCAGATAAAAATAAACTAAACACAAAATTTTTTCTCATTAGTAAGGATATATTAACTTCAGCTTCATGATGGATATTTGTTAAATATTGATAAATGGTGATATTTGTTAAATTTACCATGCGAGAAGGTTTTTCTCATTCTAGCTGTGCATTTACCCCCATGTAGTAAAACAATCAATTCCAGCATAGATTGACTGCATAGCATTAGTTGGCTGAAGAAGAGTGTTTCTGCCATATTGATCATTAATGGATGGACTGTTTTTTGAACAAATCAATTCAGTTTAATTTAATTTTGGAGGAAATGCAATAAAAGTGATAATAATAATAGTGGTGTTTTGCAATATGTATGAATTTGGCCTTGGGTCAGCTAGCCATTAGTGATTTCTTCTGACCTCTGGGAGAAAGAAAACACAAAACAAAAACTGACCAACTAATTATGATCAAGAATGATTGAGCTGTATTGATTGACCCTTCCTCCTTCCTCTAGTCCTCACTCAGTCCATTCCACTATAGGAATAACACTGATTGATTAGGTGCAGCAGCGAAATTCCCTCACAAATGACTCAATTTGGGCCTTTATTGGGGGGGCACGTCAGAGCAGGGTCACTGATTATTAACTTAGCCTGGCAGAGAGCAACCAGAGCAGGCATGGGCTGGAACAGTTCAGAGAAGCAGCCATTAAACTCAATTTGTAAGCCAATCTTCATCTGTGACATTGGCCTGACTCTTCTCTCTCGAGGGACCCGTGCTGCCTTTCCTCTTCTCTTTATGCCTATTTTCACAGGGGCTGTAACAAAAATGCTTTATACTGTGACATGATCCTTGATGGCTATTATTCTCATTGGTAAAACATAGAGTTGATGACTTACGGTCTCACCCACCTGAAGTCACCCACAACTCCTTTCTGAGCACCGTGAGTGTAGCATCATGGGCATGGACTGAAGCGCTAGACTCTACGTTGTGGAAGTGTATGAACCTCAGTTCCAAAAAGTTGGTGCAGGATGTGAAATGCAAATAAAAAACAGAAAGAAGTGACTTGTAAATCTAATTTGACCTGCGTTTAAACAAAACCAGTCCAAAAACAAGATACGTATGCGCTGACATTGATGCCTATAACACATTCCAAAAAGTTGAGACTGGGGCAATTTATGACATGAAATCATCCAAAAAGAAAACTTAAATAGATGACTTGTGATTTGGTATAAAAGGAGCATCCAAAGGCTAATCCTTTATGAGCAAGGATGGGTTGAGGGTCGCTACTTTGCCAACAATGTACAAAAATGCTGCCAACTTCTCAAGCTCAAGCTCATCCAAAATGGACTGATGCACAGTGGAAATGTGTATTGTGGTCTGACAAACCTCTGAATTTTTATAGGCCAACGAGGAAATGAGCCATCCAGATTGCTCACAGTGTAAGGCTTGATAGATGTGTCATTGTATAAGGATTTGTTAGTGCTCATAGCATGGATAGCTTGCTGTTACCTGTGATGGCACCATTAAAACCAAATACAATGTTCAGAATTTGGAGTAACATACGCTGTGTTCTAGACAATGTCTTTTTCAGGGACATGCTTGCTTATTTCAACATGGTAATGGCAAACAACATTCTGCATGTGTTAAAACTGCATTGCTGCATAATCAAAGAGTGCAAGTACTAGATTTGCCTGCCTAAAGTCCAGTCCTGTCTCCTATTGAAGACATTTGGTGCATTACAACAATATTGACAACAAAGGCTTTGTACCAACATAGATATGGAAGAATAGCAAACAGTTCTGCTTTCAAACCTGGATCAGTTGGTTGGTCCCATGTGAGGATGTGATGTAACACTGTGGTAAACAGGCCTCCTGTCCCAACTTTTTTGGAATATGTTTTTGGAATTTTTCTAAAAAATTAAGAAAAGAATTAAAATTAAGAAAATTGTTTCAATTTGCCATTTGACTGTGACCTATTAAGCTAGTATGAATGCTTATTGTGATTACCAGTTGTCCGTCTGTCCCAAAGACCCAAAGATTACACTTGTGGTTGTGTATACTTTCATGTGCATTCATGTGCTTTATGGTAAATGTCCATATGAGTCCCACTTATCGAATGTGCAAAAGGACAGCATGCAAGACTACACTAAACACCCTTGAGCGTTGATGTTAGAACACATTGTTTCGGAAATATCGAGAAAGAATGTTCACACTTACATTGAAGTCTTAACATGTGCTAAATTCAGATTAGTATTTCAGATGTGTAAACATAAGAAAAAATGCAAATTGCACCTGTGGATGTTGGGACAGGCCATGGGTGGGTGCTCTGATTGGAGCATGTGTAGCTGGGTCCTGCCATGTTCCTGAATTATGCCTGCAGCACTTTAACTAGTCTGCAGCTGTCAGCTGTCAGGTGCATTACCGAGGGTCCGATTTCTCCCAGAGTGACCTTGTAACACTTGTAAAGTCAGAAATTGTCATGTCACCAAGTTGAAACTAGCACTGTTTGGGTGATCATCTGCATTTGGTACATTTATCAGTCTAGTAGTATAAACACACACACACACACACACACACACACACACACACACACACTTCTTCTACGCCGCATATCCTTCTGGGTCGAAGGGGGAGCTGGAGCCTATCCCAGCAGTCATTGGGCAGAAGGCAGGAAACACCCTGGACAGGTCTCCAGTCTGCAGTATAAACAGTACTGTGTTGTATAGGCACCTGAGAAAAATATAAATTAAATCCTATTTAAAGTGGGTATTAAATGTTGATTTACTCAGAAAATGACTAATATTACAAAAAATGCAAATAACATAAAAACAGTACCTAGTGATGTTATGTACAGTGGTGTGTTTGCTTAATCTCTCCTCGTGGCATTATTTGTAGTTATCAGCCTGAACCTGATTTGCCTAAAAAATTAAATCAGGTGTGTTGGTGATGGAATATAACAAATCCCAGTGAAGGCTGGAGGCATTACAGAGTCACTAGAAACAAATGTTTTCATAACCAGCTCATAAGATATCAACTATTTTTCTAGAAAAAAATGCTCATTATGTTTTACTGCATTAATGTTTAGTTTTGATTGTCTTCTGATGTTGTATGGTGTTTTTACAAACACGCTTATTACTAATGGTCTTACACAATTTGACATACTATATATTCACTGGGACAGACAGCTTGATTTACTGGGTCAGAGGATGTACTGGCTGGTCATACATTGTAAGCCTGTAACTTGCCTAAATTTACGATCTGTATTTTCGATTTGGTGGCTGTTAAGTGCAACTACTTTGTGGTCAACTTGGAAATTCATAAGCACACAAGATCCAGTTTAACACATCCTAAGACATATCATTTAATACTAGTTTTTCCTTTGTCGTATTTATTTGTACCTTCATTAATTTATGCTAATACTCTTCTTCTGATAATTGTAGGGAAAAGCTCATTAGCTCAGTCTATTTGCCATTTTAGTCACACACATCCACCATTTGTCGTATTTAGCTAAACCCTGTGTATGATACAACTCAATACCTGTACAGACAACAGACACACTGGCTGCAGTCTTTCTGAGTCCGCTCTTCACACTCAGCATTACCTGCCATGTGGGTCTTATGTGTGCCCAGTGAGGAGACTCAGTGTCTAGGTGCAAGAGTGCACCCCCCCTCACTGGTGCAGGAGCTCTCCAGGGCCTTTTGGCTCTTTGTACTGGAGTATAATGCGTCCCGGGGCAGGGCAGTGTGCATTTCACCGGCTCATTCGATCTGAGCTCTATAAGCCCATAGACGATACAGAGTTAAGTGCTGTCCGTCAACGAACACACTCTACCTTCAGTCTCTCCAGAGAGAGCAGAATAGATAATTATTATGGTAGATTGTATAGATTATCAGAGCTGTGTGTGTGTTTTTGGAGTAAGTGAGTCAGGTAAATGAGACATGAAGATGAAGTGAAGGCAGGAAAAAACAATGAAGTGAAACAATAAAAGGCTGATGGAGCTGAGTTTAGGGAAGACTGTGGGTATTTTTGGATGCCTGCAATATGTGAAAATTGATCTGTCTCATTTCTCTATTTGGAGCGCAAACTAAAAGTGGTGAGGGCTTCAGCTCTTAGCTGGGTCAGGAAGCATCATATTTTGCCTAAAAAAATTTATTCCCAAAGGAGATGATGTTTTTTTTTTTTTTTTGTGAGTGAGCTAGAGCTATAACTGAGTCTAAAATTTTAACACAAACCTGAATATAGGCTGAGATCATTCGCGTCCAACCAAATCTGAATCACCACGTTGAATCTAAGCCCAACTTTATCCCAGCAAATTTTTGTCTGAATACAGTTGTGACCCAGCAAAATTTTGTCTAAACCTGAATGTAGCCCAGCCAAAATCCAGCCAAAGCCCAACAAAATTCTGTTCAAATCTGACTGGAACCTTAGCGAATTCTGTCTGAAACTGACTGCCCAACAAAATTCTATCCAAATTCAACCATAGCCCATGACAATTCTGTCCGATCTTGATTGTAACCCAACAAAACCCTGTCCAAAGTCTACTGTAGCCAAAAAAATTCCACTGAATCTTGACTGCAGCCCAACAAAATTCTGTCCCTCAACTTTAGCCTCACAAAACTGTACATTTCTCTACCATAGCCCCAACAAAATTCTATCCAGTCTCAGCTGTAACCCGGCAAAGCGCTTTATAATCTGTACCAACGCCCCCAAAAATTCTCTCCAGTCTGGAGTGTAGCCTGATAAAGTTCTGACCAAATGACTGTATAGCACTACAGAATTCTGCCTCAACTAAGCTGTAAAGAATTTCATCCTACCTCAACTGTAGCCCAACAAAATTCTGTTCAAATCCAGCCAAACACAGATCTGTCTAATTTTGATTGTAACCCAACAAAACCCTGTCCAAAGTCTACTGTAGCTGACAGATTATATCGAATCTTAACTGCAGCCCAACAAAACTATATCCAATCTTGATTGTAGCCCAACAAAATTCTGTCTCCCCTCAACTTTAGCCTACCAAAACTCTGTACATTTCTCTGTCATAGCCCCAACAAAATTCTGTCCAATCTCAGCTGTAACCCAGCAAAGCGCTTTATAATCTCTACCATCACCCCAAAAAATTCTCTCCAATCTGGAGTGTAGCCTGATAAAGTTTTGTCCAAATGACTGTATAGCACAACAGAATTCTGCCTCAACTCGACTACAGCCCAACAAAATTATGTCTAAACCAGAGTGTATCCAAACAAAATTTTATCTAAATCCCAAAGTAGCATGATGCCATTCAGTCCAAACCCAAACATAGTCCAACAAAATTCTGTCTAAACCTAAATGTGTGTGGAATGTGAGAAAATTTTAGCTGAATCTGAATGAAGCCAGATAAAATTCTGTCCAAACCCAACTATAGACTGAAAAAACTGTGTCTAAAACTGCTTGTACCCTGACAAAATTCTGTCCAAACCCAACCGCAACCAGCCAAATAAAACTCCATTATTGTAATGATAGCACCTGTTAAGCTACCATGTAGCAGAAATCACAGCAGTCGTCAGATTATCCATAAACAGAATCAAAATAGCCTAATTATCAGATGTCCAGGTGATTAAGCAGGGGTAAATGCAGCTCAAAATCTGTTAGAGACCAGCTAGTTGACATCCAAATGTGAACCTGATCTGAGCCTTACAAATTTGAGAGATGATGTCCAAACTTGTCTGAATCCAACAAAAACAGTCAAGTCCCACCAGATTTGGACAAATATTTCAAACTCTGTGTATACGTGAGTGCAATGCTATAAGAATAAAAGACCTGATGCATGAGTATGTCTAGTCCTAGTCCTAAGATGGCCAACACGCACCACCTTACCAAAAACAGATATCCACATCACATACACACTACATCGCTGTGGAAAATCAAACTGTCTGATTCAGCATAATTCAAAAGCCTGCTGTTCTTTCTGATTATCAAACACAGCAGTACACCAGGCAGAGCAGTGATTAAGGGCCATAAACACTTTGCAGCCAAAGTACCAATAGAACTCGTCTGGCTTTTCTCTTCAGCTCACACACCTCTAACTGCTCTGGGTTAATGCGAAGCAGAGCTCAGTGTACTCTGGTGGACTCATTTAGATCGCTTTACTCTTTGTGAGGCAGTACAGAAATTACCGTCAATGAAACGCTAAGGATTTTTGCCTTCTTTGCCCATAAGCTCATAAAATTACTCGTAAATGTTCCGAGTTTTATTCGCACAACCTCTCCTTGAACTTCTGATTGTCTCCGTTTTCCTTCTTTCATGAAGGATAGGTGTGTTTGAGGAGGCTGACGGCCCATTGGCTGACCTCACTCTAATAAAGCTGCATACGACAGGCTGTAGAGACTGACCTGCTTGAATAAGGTGTCGTTGTATTGGCTGTTCTGGCAAAGCTCTGGAAGCAAAGTCAGAGCTGGATTGGCTGATCTTTCTGACAGCTGTTTTATGTGGCGGAGGAGGGTCAATCATAGCTGACCCTCACCTTTGGATGCTGTTAGAGAGAGAGAGAGAATGAGAGAGAGAAAGAGAGAGTCAGAAAAGGATAAGGAGAAAAAAAAACTCTCCCATTTTCTTGGTTTTCAACGGCTGATTGGCTCCACATGTTTGGCTTGGGGAACATGTGAAGAAAAGAAGAATGATCCCAAGAGAACACATTTGGAGCATGGCTGCTGAAACCCTCAGACACACTTGTTCACTTGCTCATACCACATGGTCAAACACATTCCTTACATACAAGGAATATGAAATATTACTCTACAACATTCATATAATCTATGACTATTTCAGGTTCATTCCCTAGAACACACACATACTGTGCTTTGCAGAATTATTCAGCCCCTTTAAGTTATCTGATTCACCTGGACTTTGATATTTTGTGCTGTGTCATATTTTATTTTAAAAGACTGGCCCTCAAAATTAATTAATTTAAGAAATGTAAGAAAATAATCTCTGCTTAAACCATGTGTATTCAGGCCCTGTACTGTGGAAGCTCTACGTTTATACAGATGAAAGATATTGCTCTAAAAAGGACACAATTGGCTTATAATTGGCCTCTTAGTGTCAATCATTAAAAAAAAAACACTTATTTCTGAATAAAAGATCCCCCTAATTCAAGAACTATTGAGCTCTGATGGCGACATCCTGTATAAATAAAAATAATGCGTGGCCACGACGTGATTATCTCGTTCTCATGCCTTAGTCATGGCCACGCATTAGGAACTCCTTCCCTTGTATTAATACTGCGTGGCCACGCATTATTTTTATGTATACGGGATGTCACCAGCAAGGCTCGTCAAGAATTTTTGGCCAGACTGTGAATCTAATGATAAGCTGTGGTGGTAATGAAGACCAAAGAACTTTCTGAAGAATTTAGAGATTAAGATATCGACATGCATAAGATAGAAAAACGCTACAAAATAATATCCCAGTGGGCACCGTAGGATCCATTATGAGGAAATGGAAGCTGCATTACACCATCCAGGCACTCCCCAGACAAGGCCATCCCTCAAAACTCAGCCTCAGAGCAAGAAGGGGACTTGTGAGGGAAGTCACCAACAATTACTTTGAAGGATCTACAGAGTTAGTGGCTGAGACTGAAGTGAAAGTGCCCCAGTCAACCTCTGCATACAACTGCATACATATAGTATTTGTATGGGAGGATGGCTAGAAAAGAGGCATTACTGAAGAAGACACATCAAAGCATGTCTGGAGTTTACCAGAAAGCATTAGAGTGACACAGCTAAAATGTGTGTGAGATGAGGTTTCGTGATCAGATGACACAAACCTAACACTATCTGTTCTTCAACAAGCACCATCCTAACAGTGAAGTATGGGGGTGGCAGCATCATGTTGTGGGGATATTTTTTTATTATTCTGTTAATTTTGACAACGGTATATATATATATATATGCACACCCACAGTTGTCAAAATTAACACTATACATATATATATATATATATATAGCTTGGTTAGAAAGCTTATTTGCGTATTTCAGCTTATCTAATTTGCATATTGCAGCTTTCCTAATATCTATACTGCCGAGGCCAATAGAGTACTAATTGTTAACAGGACACCATCGCTGCATCATCACTTTGCTCACCACTAAAAGCGATGTTGCAACCTGAAGTGAGTTTTCCAGGTAGAAAATGAGTAAAACCCCCTTCTGATGATGTGTCTGGAAGGTGGAAGTAAATTTTGAAAACACTTTGAAGCTACTTTCTTATGTCTGTATACCACATAACTTTATAACATTATTAACAAGCTTATTAGTGTATAGATTACTGAAGAGTCAAGATTTGTTGAGCGTGATAGGGATTCCCAATGATTGTGTGATGTATTTGCATAGTGCATGCTGGGTATTGTAGTAAGAGAATATTAAAGGACAGAAACGCGATACAAACACAATAGTGCTTTCTCCCAAACCAATGAGGCTGAGTGATGTAGTGAAATTACATACCATGGTAAATAACATTAGTAATAGTTCATGCAGCCCTACTCTTAAGGTGAGGGGGATAAGTTTGCTGTAATATCCTTAGTCTTGCACCATTTCAGAGTTCATCCCTAAGATTGCTGCAGTTTCAGCTAAGAGACCCCCAAAACGTGGGCTGGGGGGTTATTTATAGACTCGGGAAGAAGAGCCTGAGCTGGGATGAAGATTTTGTTGAGTGTGCTGATGTAAGGTTGACCTGTGGCCCATTGCGAGCGGCTCATTTATCAGCGTTAGTGTGAGGGCAGGGCCGTGGTGCAGTGGAGATTTGCTACATCAAGAGTTCTGTTCTTATCTGTTGTGTATAATGGGCTGCATAGAGAGAGGAGAAGGTGGGCTGCTCTCCTGACGGCCACGCTAATTCATGCAGAACACACACACTGCCCTAATTCAGCTGTTTCTTCTCCTCATTTCAGCGTTTTCTCTCTCCCTCTCTCTGTCTCCCCCCCCACTCTCTCTCTGTCTCGCTCTTTCTTTCTCTCTCTAACCCCCAGCCTCCCTCTCTGCCTATCCTCTCTTTCTCTCCCTCTTGCCATCTACTTCTTTTTCTCTTTTCTTTCCTTCTCTCTCTTTCTCTTTCTTAGTTTCTATATCCACTTCACTCCTAATCTCTCTATCATTTTCTCTCTCACAAACACTCTCTCTTTCTTTCCCTCTATTTCTCATTCTGTTCCCCACCTCTCTCTCTTTTTCTCACATTCTTTCTCCTATCCTCTCTCACTCTCAATCTCTCTCTTTCTTCATCCCTTCTCTCTCTTCATCCCTTCGCTGTCTCTCTTTCTTTTTCTCTTTCACCCTCTCTCACTCTCAGTCTGTTTCTCCGTCTCTCCCTCTCACTTTCTTTTTCCATCTCACCCTCTCTTATACTCAGTCTCTTTCTCTCTCTCTTCATCCCTCTTCTCTGTCTTTCTCACTTCCTCCCATTTCTCTCCATCTATTTCTCTTACACACTTTCTCTTTTTCTTCCTCTCTCTTTCTCTCTCTCTCTCTCTCTCTCTCCCTCTCTCCCTCCCCACCCCACTCATTTCCCATAGTCAGTATCATGCTTTCTCTCCATTATGCTTATGATTTACATGGACTGTAATCTCTTCCAATCAAAGGAGCCGGAGACACAGTCATCGCCCCGTCGTCACGGAGACATGATTTAAAGTCTCTGCAGCGTCGTGGGCAAATGTGGCGTGTAAATAATTTTCAGATGGGCCCCCCGGTGCCGAGTGTGTGTGTGTGTGCTGCCAAATAGAGAAAGGAAGGGTCCCACCTCTATAGAGTCGGCTGTAGAGCGCTCTCGAGAACGAAGGGAAGAAAAGATTTATTACTTCTGGAGGTTTATTATTCCTCAAGGTGAAAGAGACGCTGCGATAAGACCACGGCTGGCGTGGAAAAACAGTGAAGCAGAAAACAAAGCGAATTAGGAAACATACTCTAACGTACACACATGCAATAGTGCACACAAAAATAAGCACAAACCACTCAGTCATATCTGCCATGCACATCTGCAGTGCTTATCATGGGCTCATGAATTTGTACGGAAGTGGGCAGCAAAGTTTTGAGCAACCATGTGCTAGCTAACGGTGGCTAACCATGACTTTCAAAGCAAGGTTTTTAATTCAGCCCCTAAATATCAAAACATGGTCAAAAAATGGTAATTTTGAATGTTAAGGCTTATTTCTAACAGTCAAATAAAACTTCTAGTTTTTATTATGGTGGTTTTTATAACAGGCATTGTCACAAAGCAGCTTTACAGATAATCCACATCCAAGCCCCAGTGAGGAAACCAAGAGCGACAGTGGCAAGGAAAAACTCACTAAGATCCCAAGACTCCTCTGTATACACTGGATTGCAAAACAGTAACACAACAAAAGCAATATGAATAGTGGATAGGATTTTAAAATTAATATAAAATATTGAATATAGAGAAAAAGAAAAAATAAACCAGCCTGTCATTGGACAGAACTGTTTAGACCAATGACTACTGTTAGAGCCTTATCCTATCAGAGAAACGATGACAAGTAGATCTATAAAAACTATTTTTGGTAGGAGTGCATTTGTTACGCCCCTGAGAGGGGGAATGATAGAGAATATTAGTTTTAGAGCAAACACAGGACACGAAGCGTACTGCTCACAGCTGCATCACTTTATGTCGTTTGATATTATGCATAGAATTAGGATTCATTACATTAAACTCTCTTTATAGCGCATTAGAAAAGCATACACTGTTCATGTGCTGAGCTAACACACATACATACACATTCACAACTTTTCAAAGGAAAGGAATATGCAAATTAAATACAGAAGCTCTCAACTAGTTCACTTTTAGCTTTTAAACTCACTTTTAGCTTAGCACAATCACGAGTAGCCAAATTTTAATACTTTCCCCATATTTCCCACAGCCTTCACTTACACAGAACAACAGTACCTAATTAACTTGGTACTTGAAGCTGTTGAACTCTATATTTCTCAATTTAACTCTATATCAGTCACATTTTGAACACATAAACTAGAGCAGCAAATCTGTACATCACAACAGGCTTAACAATAAACAACAGGCACTTTGCAATGTTTAGCTAAGCTACTTAGCCTTTTAGCATTACTCATTCCATAAGTATAGCTCAGTTTAAATTACTAAAGAACAGTAAAGTAGTTTCCATACAAAATAAGAACAGTGAAAATGAATAAAACTTACAACAGTTATACAAGCCCCTTGTTAAATGAGCATATAACTCCTTAGAACAGCGCTGGGTAGCTTATTGCATTTTAGAAACGTCACATAAGACTTGCATTTTAGAAACGTCACATAAAGACAGAAAATTTGCTATTAAAACCACAATTAAACAAGATTTCACAAACAAGAATGCTTCTTTAAACACCATACTTGCAATTTTCTTTAAATATTTCGTACCTGAGAGGGGGAATGATAGAGAATATTAGTTTTAGAGCAAACACAGGACACGAAGCGTACTGCTCACAGCTGCATCACTTTATAAGTGATGCAAGCTAAACGTTCATTCTCTAGGTTCCCGCGCTCAGCCTGAACTAATCGCACATCAATGACAGGCTCGAACAATCGATCACACAATAATGGCTCATATAGAGAAATGCAGTATTTTATCAGTATCAAAACAGTTAGAAACACGCCTTTTCTTTCTTTTCTTGTATCATTATCAAAACAGAAACATACTTTTTCTTTCTTTCCTTTTTTTTTTTTTATAAAGGGCGTCACACATTACTGTTAGCAACCTATCCTGATGATATGTTAGTGTGAATGTGTGTGTTAGTGTGAGTTCGGTGTATTGTCAGTCAGGTGAAACAATGTCTGTGACTAAGTAATTCTAGTTTGAGTCTGTGCACCAGTATCATCAAAACATTTCTGCACAGCACTGAACAGCTGGTTATCAGCTGGACCAGAAGGTGGGGAGCAGGGGCGCCTGATCAAGGCAGATAAAGCAACAGCGTCAGACCACACAGGATGGGCAGTTGTTCAGCAAAGAAACACATTTAGACAGTTAGGCCTGTTTGGGGTGACTGAAAAAGATATATCGTGATATCAGAGTGCAAGCAGTGACCTGGGCAGGCTTACCTATTACAGTCAAAAGGTGGCATGAGGGCTCCCTGAGGTGACAGTGCCCCTCCATAATAATATGTTTGCACTAAGATAACACTAGGGCACATAAAACATGTTTTGGCTGTTCTAGATTTAACATGGACTTTTGAAGCTTGTAAAAGACCTTTTGTATGTTTAATTTCAAGCTTTCAATAGACATTAACATATATTCAACCTTGTGTGCTGCAGTTTTGCACTGAGTCTTTCAGTAAAGAGGCCTAGCATAGAGCTATAATAGAAATCTAGTTAGATCACAACTTTTATTCACAGTCAGTGATGTAACTTAGGCCAAGTCCCCCTTGCCCCTACCACTTAGCCCTTAGCCCTCCGTTTTGCGCATTCACGCCTAGGGCTAGGGTGTCCTGATTTTTGTTGGGGTTTAGGGCTACATGGCCCTCCAAACTGAGGTTTTTCAGAGTGACAGTCTAAATGGACTGTTGTGAAAAAATGATGGCTGCACAAGTGACCAAAGAAACCCCACAAATGTGAGTATTTTCTCTGTTAAAATTTGTGATAACCATTGAATTATCTTAGTTTAATGTTGTTTCAATATATTATGGTCCTTTTCTTCATAAAAAACATGAAAAATTGCTAATAGCATGCTAATGTTTTGGTAGCTAGCTAGCTAAATTTCCTGTTCCACCTTAAAAAGTCCAGCAGTACTGACACCAGAAGCTCCAGAATGTAACTGCTAGCGAATAGTTGACTTCAGCTTCATGTCACCCAAGAATTAGGGGTGGGTGATAAGAAATAATTCTCTCATTCCCCCTCTTTGAAGGCACATGATGCCCTAAATGTAACTTAAGTCCAGCAGTGAGGTTGCTGAACTTCACCCTCCTCTGCTATCACTGCAGACTGGCAGGGTCGCCTACAGAGCACCGCTAGTAGCCTGTAAATGAAGTAGTGCACTTATTTATTTGAGGGTTGTCCCATTTTCTAGGGGAGGATTTCAACCACTACCTATTGTAACTCAGTTCCAAGGGGCAGGGTGACACTTGAAAACAAGAGGTAGGGGTAAAAAGAAGAAATGGGATTAGGCCTTAGACTTCTAGAAGGCCTAAAGTGAATTTTTCTCACAAAAGTGGTCTGAATCATTGTAATTCAAAATGTGGTCGATTCCATGGTCACTATTTATGTTGTGGTCTTTAGTCCAGCTCCTGACAGCCTAAATAGTGGGAGCGCTAGTTTGGCTATACCTAGATACCTTGTGAAAAAAATCCTGATTGGACAGTTTTGCTTTGGGTGTTTTAAGATCTGAACTTGTATTTCCAACCAAACTTAGTAATGAAATAAGAATTTTACTACAGTCCCCATAACTAGTTAACTTGTTAGATTAACGTTAGCAAGACTCTAGCTTGTTATCTTCACTTTGCTACTGACTACAAGACATTTAAATTATTTATGGCCAAAACAATAATTATTGGTTCTAACTGTTAGCCAATATAAGTAATGTTCATTAGAATGTAGCCAACATTTATATTTTTTTCTGCATTTCTGTCACACCACACTCTGCACTAATTAAACCTTCTGTATGGTTATACTGTTATAAGCTGCTTTCACAATGACTTTTTTGTATTTATCAAAAAAATTAAATTAAATTAATAATTATAATACAGTAATTCATTAAACTTGAATGCTCACAAGTGTAAACTGCTGGTGTCTGCTGTTCTTATTGGAAGGAAGTGTAAAAGACAAGAGGTGATGTCCTTATAGATCTTTAGAGCTGGACTGTACAGTTCTGGATGTCAGCAGACAGCAGCGGCTAATTTCTCCTCCATCTTGCTTAACATCAGCATGGCTGACTGAAGCTTCACGCTAGACTGTCTCCTATTTAAAGGTCAACAGAGTGTAAGTTTCACACATTTCCATGTGTCGATGTCTGTTGTCAATCAGTGCCTTGTTGTCACTGAAATGGCTAAATAAGAGCGTTTTTGATGGGCACCAAAATGTCCTTATGAAGTTAAGTACTCATGCATGGAATCCAGTCTCAAATAGTGACATTACTGCTCTCGTTCACCAGTGATGAGTTTGTATTAAGGTATATTGATCAGTTGTTTATATGTGAATGCACTAAATAAAAATGTAGGGGGGTATGTTTGTTCCCCTCTAATAAAAGTGTGGGAGCTGTTGCTTCGCTTGATCCACTGTTCAGGTGTTTATTGTGCTTTTTCTATATAAACGCTCACAACACTCCCAGTTCAGCAGCCACTGTGTTCCATATGAGTCTGCTCTGAACTCTAGAGTAAATATACAGCAGTCTATGGGGGCTGGGCTATGCTGTGAAGCGGGTGCACTTTAATTAACACGTTAAATGAAACAAATCCCTCATTACCGCCTGCTTCCATTTACCATGAAGCCACACACAGGCAGCTTTTTAAAGTATATTTCTGCAATAGTAAAAGTTTTGTCCTGCAGATGTGTTTGTCAGTGTGTGAGTGCTTGTCTGTTGGGCCACTGTGTGTGTGTGTGTGTGTTTGTGTGTGTGTGTTGGGTGAGAAGCTTTGTGCTCAGAGACAGTTTGAGTAAGGGAGAGGCAGTTGCAAGAGGAACATTTTGGGAGAAAACTTGATGTATTTATGGTCACATCTGTTCTAAGGCTGGGATACTACATGAAACTAACATTGAGTAAACGGAAATGAGAGATTGCACAGGCATGTGAAGTCTTGTACTTGACCATACTTTGGTTTTCAAAAAGAGGACACTGGGGGCAGAAGGGCAGCACAGAGCAGACTGTACAAAGCAAATGTCAACATGAAAGCAAAGCCAACCCATGTGCAAAGTAAATATGCTTCCATATATTTTTCAAAATACACATCAAGTGTGTAATATATTTCCATATATGTGTGACATATATGTAAATATTTAAAATTGAGACTATTATGTATATTAAATGTACATGTAGTTACTTCATGCAAAAACCTTGTATTTTATAAACACGTAATAACCATGTTTACCTTTTTTCCCCTCAATATGTTAAATTCTTCTTTTGCATATGACTGTATAACTGCATATATTGTCATATATTTAAATAGCAAAATAATATCACCTGTAGTTTGAAACACCACACATTTGAGCAAATATGTGTACATGCACTTCTTTCCATATGGAAAATCCCAAACGTTCTAGATGTGTTTTCAGGATCAGAAAAAAAAACAAAAAAACAACGATAGTTTGGGGTGGAAAAAAAAATCAAGTTTACACTATTTTCCATTTACCCTAAATATAGTCACTCAGCCAAGGTATGCTTCGTGTCCAAAGTTTGCATCTTTAGTTTTGCACTAGAGCTATGAGGCCAATGTCACTAGCAAGTAATGGAAGGTAATGTGTACTAATTAGCATTAGCAAAGTGCTCCTATATCATTGCATTCTTCTTTCTAGTTTAACCAATAAACATAACTGTGCAATGTTTCCTAGCTCAGGAGTTCCCTTTATCATCTCAAGGCCTCCCTATATATCATTAGCAAGCATGAAGGCCCACAGGACAACAAAACTTTTTATTTTATTTTACAGCTAAGTTTGAGTGCCTATGCTCACATTATGTGACATATATCAGGAAACATAAAGTATCAACACATTAGGCCAATGTAACCTTTTTAAACCAGAAATCAGGCAGAATTGGTCAACTTAAAGGGCTTCTATTATGGAAAACCAAATGTCCCACATTTTTTGAAAAAAACGTACCATTCACTGCCATACAATCCATACATGGAAACTAAGCTGCGACAACGCCCCGTTTTGAATGTGCTGTATTTGTGACATCACAGAAACCCATTGATTTACATATATCTGCCTATTTAGTTTAAAGCAATTTAGCCCCACCCTTTCATGCTGAAGTTCTAAAGAGTATTTCAGAGCTTTTTGTATTAGGAACAATACAGAATGGCCAACCAGAGCAGACCTTAATTGCATATATCAGTCTTGAAGGTACAGTAACAAAAACAGCCTTTTGATAAAGAGAGGTGGAAAATGTTGGGGGGGGCGGCACTTGGGGGTATGGGGGGTTATTTTGTTTCTAGAGGCAATGGACCAAAAAATGACGAAACAGCTTTGGTGCACTGTTGTTGCAGGGCTTGTATTAAGATTGTCTACCATTTAAAACATTTTTATTTTTATTAAGTCAGTTATTTATGAAAGGATGCCATCACTGGCCTACTATGAACCACTGACCGCCTCTTCCTCCCCTCCCCCTCAGTATCGGCCTGAGGACCTAAGAGCTTTTCACCGCCTTTCACTCCCCTCTGAGCCAACAAACTCCCAAACACCCAGCTACAGCTTACAGCACTGAATCTAGAAGCTTCTCACTATGCTGGTATGAACATGATTAGTTTATAGAGTCTTGCATTAGCAGTGATACTTTCGGCATGTTGGAGATGAATGTGTGTGGGACCATTATGTAGATATAAATGAGTGCAGTCACTGTAAGTGGTTGGGGATGTGTGAGAGCTACAGGTGGCTCCTCTTTATCTCACGTTCTCAACACACACGCATCACATCAGCACATCAGCTCCGTCAGTCACACAACACATTCCTAATGAAAATACCACGCTCACTCAGCATGCAGGCATCAGTGTCGGAATAGAAAGTGTGAGCCCAGTTAATGGAACAGTTTCTCCATGGTCAGTGATCAAAGGCCACAGGTGTGTGAGGTTAGTCCCTGACCCGTCCGCCACATCCCTCTATCTCTGTCTTCCTCCCTCTCCCTCTCTCTCTCTCTCTCTCTCTCTCTCTCTCTCTGTCCTTCTCTCACAGTGCTGAAACTGTTCATCCCCTCCCTGCCACCTGCCCAGGAAGTGCTTAAAACGATTAGAGGCCAGAGGAAAAGCGCCTGCCAAAAAACGAGAAAAAGAAGGATCCTCATTTCTGAAGGGAGATTAAAACCGCTAAATCAAATCAGGCTGTGGCTAAAGGGGGCGATGGCTGTGTTATTAAACCTGCATCTCCCTCTCTCTCTCTCTCTCTCTCTCTCTCTCTCTCTCTTTATCTCTCTCTCTCTCCTCCCCCTCTCTCTCTGTTCCCCTCTCTCTCTTCCCCTCTCTCCTCTCATCCTCCCACTGTCTCTCCAGGTGCATTGCCCCCTTTTATTTATTTACAGCTTTCCTCCTGTCACCATCTCTTTTCCTGTCCCCTTTTCTCTTTTCTGTTCTTATTTCTCCTCTCCGTTCATTCTCACTCCATCACTCATTTCCTTGTCTCCTGTCCCTCGCTCTCTCCCTCTCATTTTCCCCCACCCCCCTCTCTCCCCCTCGTTTTTATCTCTCTCTCACCTGCTCACGCTTCCTCCCTGTTTTGCTCGTTTAGTTTTGCCGCACCTTTCTGACTCATCACGTCTCCCTCCCCGCCCACTCACTCACTCTCTCTCTCTGTTTACTTTCCCTCTCTCTCTCATATTCTCCACAGTCTTCTGCCCTCTCTCTTTCTGTCTCTCTCCCTCCTTACTTTACTCCTTCTCTCCCTCTTTTATCATCTCTTTCTCTCTCTTTGCACTCTCCTCTCTCTCTCTCACTCTCTCTCTTTCATCCTTTCTCCCTCCTCCTTTTTTCTGCTCTCTCTATCCATCTCTCCATACTTTCCTTTTCTCTCTCTCTTTCCTCCTCTTTCTCCCCCCTCTCGTTTCTACTCTCTCTGTGCAATCCCTCTGTACTGAACTCTCTCTCTTTCATCCTTTTTCCCTTTTCTCTTTTTTCTGCTACCTCTCCCTCCATCCCTCATTACTTTCTGCTGCTCTTTCTTTCATCCTCTTTCTCCTTCCTTTTCTCTTCTCTTTGTCCTTCATCCCTCTTACCTTTCTCTATTATATCTCTTTCTCTTTGTCTTTCATGTCATTTCAGCCTTTTCCACTTATTCCTTTGATCTCTATATACCTTTCTTTGATCCCCCTTTTCTCCCTCTTCACTTTTTGTGCTCATTCTCCCTCCATTGCTCTTTATTTTCCTTCTTTCCCTCTTTCTCTTCCACTTTCATCCTTCTAGCTTTTTGTCTCATGTTCCTCTCATCTTTTCTCTTTATCTTTGTCTCTCTTGTTGTGTCTCTTTCTGTCTCACTCCTTCTCTCCCCCTTCTCTTTTTCTTTCATCCTCTCTCCTCTCTTCCCTGTGCTCTTTTTCTTTCTCTCCTTCTCTCTCTTTTTCACCTTCTCTGATTCTCTTTCTCTCTCTTTTCTTTCTCCCCCTCTCTCTCTGTCTCTCTCTCTCTTCTTGTCTCTCCTTGCATCTTCTTTCCTTATTTTCCTCTGTTTCTTTCTCTCATTGTCTTTCTCCCTTTTTCTCCACCCTTTCTTTCTTTCTTTCTTTCTTGCTTTCTTCTATCCTATTATCCTTTTTTTACTTTTTTCTATTTTTTTCTTTCTTTCTCCTCTATCTTTCTCTCTCCCTCCTCTATCCATCTCTCTCTTCCTGTCACTCTCCCTTTCTCTTTCTTTCCATCAGTTTTCTCTCCCTCTCTCTGTCTCTTGCTCTGTCTCTCTCTCTCTCTCTCTCTCTCTCTCTCTCTCTCTCTCTGACTCATCACTGTTATAGGTGCTGAGGATGCCCGCTGGTAGAGTGTGTGGGTGTGTGTGTGTGTGTGTGTGTGTGTGTGTGTGGGGTATTGGCTCTCGTCCCGTCCGGAGGGTGTGTGTGAGTGAGTCACTCTTCTCTCCTGGCGTCCCGCAGTGGTGAGCGCCAGCCCCCGTTCATCACAGCCCAGCGGAGATGCGGGACAGTGACGCCTGCAGCAGCTTCAGCTACATCACACACAGCTCCTCATTCATAATCACTGGCATGCAGGCGCCACCACGCAGCTGCGTCCGTGGGGGGGCGGGGGGGGGATGCTTTGTTTGGTGTTATTGCTTATAACAGTATAGACAATAATACTCTGTATGAAGAGGCCATAGACACCTGTAACAGCCTGCTTATTTATTCTGATGTAACTGGTAACTGGTGAGCGCAACAAGAACGTTGTAGACCCATCACATGCAGAGTGAAACAGTAAGTAGTTACAGAGTTAAAATACCTACAGTACAGTTCAGATTTGTGACAAATTATGTTTAATATAGCTGGTTATCAATTTCTTTAAGATAGCTAACTTTAGGTTTAAGTTATGTGGGGTAAAGAAAAGGTCTAGCATTCCAGTGACGTCACAATCAGATTGCCACCATTTTGGCAGGCAACTTTAAGTTCATTCAGCAATGCTGTGGCTGATTGTAATGAGATAACAAAGTCGTAAATGATCCAGCAAAGGTGGTAAAAATACGTGTTTAAACACTTTTTAAATCTCATTTTAAAGCATATTAACCAGTGTAGGCTGTTTGAGTGTGTTGAATTGGTTTTATTTAGTTGCTCTAGTGGTAAAAAATGAAAGCTAAAATCTAAACATCTGAGATTTCCTGCTGCATTTTTATGTTCACATCCCAAACAGCGTTCTAGCACACTAAATATCAAAGAGATCAGCCAGTGAGACGCATTAAGCAGCTGCTTTGCTGTCTTGCACGTTAGCTGCTCATTAAATATCTCCAAGTGAGAGTTTGAGGTATTTGTTGATTAAGGATCATTGATGTAAGCTGATGCATTTAATGAGGTAAGCCTCATTAAGTGAGGCTTTGTATTCGCCTATTTTCGAAATTTGTTCTATGTTTAAGGCGCCTCAGTGTAACTGCAGCACTATATAAGGTGGAACGGAAAATTCAAATGAGAAGCTGGCAAAGAAGATGCTGACTGGAGCTTGACATTTATGTATGAGTTTATTTTTTAAGAGCTTTGGCAGTTTTGGTAGCCACTTTTATTAGTTTTTGTAAAATATCACACACTGGAATGTTCTGAACTCTGGAGAAATGTAGGTTGTATGGATTCAGTCCACTAATCTAGCTAGTCTTCTGATGAGGCAAGCTCTATCAGAGCACAGTCAGAGTTACAGTTTTCCTACAAACATGGCACCGTGGTATTTTTAATGACTTAATCGAATACTATGAATTTTTAAACATTAACATGAGCCAACCTTTTTATCTTAAGCATGAATTTTAAGAAACACCACAGGTAGTGAGTGTGAACGAACGAAAGAAATAGAAATAACGTTAATAACAGCTTTTTATGTTCCTTGTCTTCATATTTCTCTTCAGTACTGGACAATCACATTGTAGTAGTCATAGACTGTTATTTACAGTACAATAATGTCAGTGAAAAAGTCACAGTGTTAATCATAACGCAGTTTTATATCCGCTTAGTTTCTCACCCTGCAGATGGGAATACAAAATTTCTTTAGGAGAAGTGACAGCTCTGCTGAAGGCCGGTCAGGTGAGAGGATTTTTACCAGTTGAAATTAAAAAAAATGAACAGATTAGTCTGTCGTTAAGCTTTTAGTTCTTGTAAATCTGTAAAATCTTGTAAAAAATATAATACTAAACACAGGCAAGCAGAGGGAGAGAAAGAAAGTGAAGGAGACCAACAGGGCTAGTCTAAAAAGTCCCCCCACTTGACTTTAGTGCTGTTTCTTGGTCTGTGCCTGTTGTGAGTGGATGGATAGTAAGTCAAATCAGATCTGTGCTTAATACCCACTATGAAGAGACACTTCTTCTGTCTTCTTAGTGTCACTAATATTTATTTCATATTTTTTGACCAAAAAAACAGTTACTAGTCTAAAAGTTCATGATGGACTGACATATTCAAACATAAAATACCCCCCCTAGAAAAGGCTTAGTCCCACTATCCATTAGTCTTTAGTGACACCCCAGGGACTAAAATTATCCACTGCTAAGTTTGATGAAAAACAGTAGGTAATTCAGCCTGTAGTTTTCTCAGGGGAAAAGGGAGGAAACCATCAACATTCAGACAGCAATAAATTACTGAGTATCACATGTGAATATAATTCCATCCAGACACGTTCAGAGCAGAATTCTGATCACTTAGGGGTTTATAGATTTGATTGTGATGCAAACGAAAAATAATCTGTAGATTTTTGGGCTTGTTAAAGATTATTTTTAACATATGAACATATATTCCATCATGGCAGTGAGAAATCATGTTACTAAACCAATTAATGAATTGAACCAAATAATGCTCCAGTCCAGATTACTTTTTGAATGAGATATAATGTAGTCAGCCAACCAGAACAGAGGTTGTTTACATGACAACCTCTTAACATTATGTGAGTTTTTTTTTTCAGCTCTTTATCTAGAAAACAAAATGGCCCTATCTCCAAAAACAAACTCTGATTTAGTTCTATAAGATTCTATTTCTATTTATTTCAATCAGCACTTCGAATACACACAAGAGGACCAATCAGATTCTGCTTGTCATGTCGCTGCACTGCTCAGTGACTGTGGGAAAAGTTTATAAAACTTTATAAAACATAAAAATATGTTGCTGAAACTCTGCCTGACTTCTTGCAGATCTTTAAAATGTCTTACTGTCTTAAATTTTAGAACATTTAAGCCTTAAAGAAATAAATAGTGAACATTTGAATTGATGGGGTCTCAATTACAACATAAACATTGATTTCATTCATTCAGCTGTTCACTTTCTGCTTTCTCCCAAAATAAGACATTCTGGCTCATTAGAGTCGCATTTCTGATATAAAACACAACCTCACACTGCCTTTAGACTGACCTGCTACACTTACTTGCTGGGACAGTTTATTACAGTAGCTGGTTGCTGTCTGACCTAAAGGATACTTAAACTAATGGTTCCATATAGGAGAAAGCAGAAGAGCAGATTACAACACAGAAAAACCTTAAGTATTACAGGGTTAAATATCTAGAGGTCATAGCTATACAAGCTGCTTCTCTCAGTGAAATAAATGTTATTTTCTAGTAGTGTTCACTCACTTTTAGTTAAGTGCTACATCATCGACTATCAGATGGATTGGTAGACTCCCAGTGATCAGATTTCCCTTTCAAAATCAACCGACTTCTACACTGGACAAAATATTTAGCTTTATACTTAATTTGTGATGCTTTTTTGAAGAAGAAAAAGATGATTTGTCCTAAAACAAGAAATGTCATGAAAAAAATTATAAATAATGAAAATAAATGTCTAAAAAATGGCATAGAAAGCATTAAATTTAACTTTCTGATAATGAAGACACTCTGTTACAATGTATACTTCATGCAAAGACTCGAATGCAGATGCTTTAAGCTGCTCAGAAGAGGTTTTGCACGTAGTTGCGTTGAAAAATGTGTCACGATGCATTTCATAACGCGACGCAAGCGCAAGCTGCAATCTGAGCGTTACAGCAAGGGCCGCTATAACGACAGCCAAGCCTGACCAAGTGGTCTTGTACCGCCAACATGCTTTCTCAACTGCCATAGCAGGTGAACAGTTGAGTCTCACGCAAAGATGGCTTACATAAACATAAAAATATCATACATTATCACATTTCCGTTTCAAGAGAAAAGGTAAAGCAGCTCACTCTCCTCTACTGTCCATGTTAAGCTGTTGAGGCTGCTATAATAGCAGTACATCCCTCTCTGATTTGTACTGTATTGGCCCCTTCAGTGCTTAGCGTTTTAACCACCACAGCAACGTAAGAACGCACAGTGAGTTTGTACAGAAGGGCCAAGCGTTTGCAGTGTGTTGGCCGAGCACTGTCATTGGCGTTCGTGTCCTTGCGTGAAGTATGTTTCAGGCCTAACTTTTGGTGTTAAAACAAATTAGAAGTAAACTGTTTGTTTTCCTTGAAAATTGTTGCTTCTTTTCATGTTTTGTACAGTTAGGGTGTCATTTTAATGTATAAAAGAGCTGTGTTCCATATATTAATTCTGCAATTTGGGATGTGAAATCTTTGAAGCTTTTTTTTTCACTGCTCAGAATGCAGAGAGAACCTTATAATTCCAAAGTGACGATATATTAGTCTTAATGGCCCAGTAACAAAAACAGCCTGTTGTATACTGAGGTATTAAAACAGGTTGGAAAATGATCATATAAAATTGCGAAGAATTGTGAAAGTTTTTGATGGAGCTCAGGAAAAAAATTAAAAGCAAGAAAAATATAGGAGAAAGCAGAAGAGTGGATTACAACACAAACAAAACCATTACAGCATTAAATATCTAGAAGTCATAGCTATACAAGCTGCTTCTCTCAGTAAAATAAATTTTGTTTTCTATTAGTGTTTACTCACTTTTAGTTAAGCACTACATCATCAGACTATCAGACAGATTGGTAAACTCCCAGTGATCAGATTTCCCTTTTAAAATCCAGCTTAATTGTTTACACAGTGCAGACAGACAATGTTGTTCCAGTTGTGCTGCTTCACTGATGATGGTTGACTGTCTTTCTTGGCTCAATTGGCAAGAAGGTGCACTCCTATAGAAAGGAAATATATTGTTATACATTGCTATATTCCAAAGAAAATTAAACTATACTGCAATATATTTTCACTATATTATGTTTCCTTAAGGGAGGCATCACTTCACTCCAGCATGACGATGGCTGCCTCTTCGCTCTGCCCTTTGTGCTGAACGCTTGTGTTTCAGAATCAGAGTTTGGAAGCAATGTGTTAATTTGAATTGCCCGACGATCTGATTCGTAAACTCCACATGAGTGGAGGCAGCATGCCGGTGTGAGTGAAGGCTCCTCTGGTGATTTGTAAATCTCTAGACAAAAATAGCAATGCTTATTTCCACTTCTCAAACCACAGGAAAAACGATCACTCACGCCCACAGTTATTGTTAGGCTCCCAGAGCCATTAATCCAGAGGGAATAAAAAGCTGAGCATTCAGTGTCTCAAAACCTGAAACAGGTTGAATATGGAGACGTGTTGTGTTTTCTCACAACACCAGTGTGGACGTGTCTAACCTCTCCTATTGATTCCAGACCGAATGCAGAGCCATGAGGCCATTCATGCACTCTGTATTTAGATGACTTGAAATTTGATCCAAAATGTTGGAGAAATTCTCCACAGCCTTTGTTTTGGAAGTTTCAGATTTTGCCAGAGAGCAACATGAAGTGTTTGGCAAACAGAAGAGAGCAGGGCTGTCAATCAAAAAACACTCTACCCCACTAACACTCGCTGACCGCTGGGCCAAAAGAAATACAGACGATTTGACAAGGTTTATTTTTTTCACAAACTGTAATTATTCTGAAAAACTGCTAATGTTCATTTGACATAAGAACGACTACATTTTGGAGATGTAGATAAATAAATGTCTAAATATAAATGTTGTTTAGAACAACTACATTCAGGAAAAAGGGACTCTGCTGGTACATTTATATTCATTGAGGTGCAAAAAATGTAAATGATGTAAATGGACCCTCAAAGGTGCAACAATAGTCTTAAGGTCCAACTGTCTTCTGTTTTAAAACAGAACAATAAACAATATACAGAATAAGTTTTTACAACTCCATTTCCAAAAAAGTTGGGACGCTGTGCAAAATGTAAATAAAAACAGAATGCAATGATGTACAAATCATGTAAACCCTACATTTAATTGAAGATAGTACAAAAATAACATGGCAAATGTTGGAACAGTTTATTGTTTTTTGAAGAATATATGATGCCAGCAATACGTTTACCACTGTGTTGCATCATCTCTTCTTTTAATAACACTCTGTAAGTGTTTGGGAACTGAGGAGACTAATTGCTGTGAAATGTTTTCCCTTTCTTGCTTGGTGTATGATTTCAGCTGCTCAACAGTTTGAGGTTTTCTTTTGTCATATTTTTCTTCTCATAATGTGTCAAATGTTTTCAGTGTGTGACAGGTCTGGACTGCAGGCAGGCCAGTTTAGCAACCGGACTCTTTTACTACAGATTCATGCTATTGCAGTAATGCAGAATGTGGTTTGACACTGTCTTGCTGAAATAAGTCCAGATGTCAGATTATGTTACCTGTATACATCGTTCAGCATTAATGGTGCCTTCTTAGATGTGCAAGTCACCTACGCCAAGTGCACTAATGCACCCCCACACTATCACGGATGCTGGCTTTTGAACTGTGTTCTGATAACAAGCTAGATGGTTCCGGTCCTCTTTAGCCCGGAGGATGCAGCTTCCATTATTTCCAAAAAGAATTTAAAATTTTGACCCATCAGGCCACAGATCACTTTTCCGCTTCACCTCAGTCCATTTTAAATGAGCTCCGGCCCAGAGAAGGACTTGAATTGACTTATTTGCATTGATCAGCACTCAGCTGGTTTCCTCATACATTAAATCTGCAACAAGTCGCGAAGCTGAAGTCAGCTTCTCTTTCGCCAGCTTCTTGCTCAAATTGTCCCGTTCCACCTTAAACGGCAGCGGTACAATCTGGCACCTCAGGCACCATTTAAGGTGGAACGGGACAATTCGAATGAGAAGCGACTTTCAGCTTCGTAAAAAGTTTTTACATTTTACAAGAAATTCATGGATAGGTTTCCTGAGATGCGATAGAAGTGTCTATCTGAGCTAAAGCTTAAAGCAGAGCAAAGTAAGTCTGTGTTTTCTAGTACTTGTACTAGTACGTCAGCACATACTGAGACATGTTTACAGCCAAGACATATAATATTGTGGCTTCCCATGTGGTTCCATTTTTGTTGAAAGGACAAAATGGCTCTTTTTAACATTTCAGTTGCGACCACTGAGCTAAGCCTACTAGTAAGGGGTGATCAGCACATGACCGTTTGCTCGAATTGTCCGCGGCTCAGTCAGGATTGCACAGTCGCCACCAGCCCAGTTAACGACTGCGTTCTATGGTTCAGATTTTGTGCGGATCGCCTGAAGCCTGTAGAGAAATTGTAGCGAAAATTTTCGCTATAGCTACACAAAAATTGGTAGGCACTACATCTGTTAGCTATATTTCATAAAACTGTAGCGGCTACAGCTATTAGCTACAAAAATTTAAAAAAAAGTAGTGCGCTACTTAGCTACTCCCCCATCCCTTACCTACACAGCATTGATGATGTGGAAAGTTCAAGATGTTAATCTTTGTAAATCTTTGTTTAAAATATCTTTGTTTTTCTTGGTTATTTTAGCTGCTTTACTGAACAAATTATCAGTTTTTTTTCAATGATGCAGTTTTGGCTGTCCAGTTTTTTTTTTTGAAAAACAGTGAAAATGTTTTTACCACAACCTGTCCTTACTTTAGTAGAGTGTAAGGGCATGTCGCTGTAAAGACTTTTTCCACAGTTTGAGTACAAATGGCAAACAGCATGGCCTGTTACATTAGCTTTGGCATAAAACTTCTAATAGCATTTAACATAAAAATATAATTGTTTTGAAAGTGAATGTCTTGAAAATGAAAGTCAAAATATTCACAATACGACTTGTAAGTGATAAAGTAAGGACATACAGAAAATACTGAATATGAAAAGAAAATATTTCCTGTTGTATAAATCCAGGGACACCTAGATTAGGTTTCACACACCTTTGTTCATGTGCTCTTTGGGTAAGTTATGTTTGGCTTTGAAACATACCTGGTCAATGTTGCAGTATGGACATAGAAATGTGGAACAGACATGTTTATAGAAAATAATAACGTTAATGACTGATCAGGAGCAGTGTTTATTTAATAATGTATTAAGTTAACATTAATACAAGGCAATTGCAGCTGAAAAGATGTAATTTTGTCATTCAGTACCTTATTTTTATCCATTTAAAGGTTAAAGATTGGAATCACAAGTGTGGGACATGAACAAAATTAGCAGTTTGACTCAAAATATGCTTCATATATTATGTTACCTCTACTTTTATCAAACATTTTATATGTGAAAATATGTGTGACACCTAAACTGTTTTTTAATCTTTGGAATCACAATTCACTGTTAAAAATTCCGGACGCTCCAAAGGGGACATGTCCGACCCCCCTCCCCCCCTCCAAATCTACGCTTCTGCTACAAAAATTTAATACAACAAGTATGATGATTATGTTAAATAAAACGAACTAAAAATTAAAGGCATGCATATTTAAGTTCCCAGTAATCTGCCTTCTCCTAAGACGTAGAAGGCCCTCAGGGTTCCCCTCTGAACATCACCCATATCTACAGCTGTTCATATGGTAAAATTACCCCGTCAGTAATTTCTTTCGCCCTTTTGTCTACTTGCCCCCACTGCCAGGCCTGCACTGAAAACAACACAAAAGCAATTATTTAACTCCACACGTCCCTTTTAACCTGAGCAAGATACAGTATACAATAATAAGTCATTTTATCCAGTAAAGCAGATGCTCATTTCAGCAGGTATGGCATTGCTACATTGGCAGAATGCCCATGCATCAGAGACATGCAGCCCACAAACTGCACCCTGGGTGACCAGAACAAAGGCTACATTAGCTCTTGCTCTGAGTAATGTCGATAGGTCGCCTGTGATGGAAGCCTTAATGGATCGGACGCACACAGGCATGCACGCACACGCACACACACACACAAACACACACATTCACTTACATCCATGCAAGAGACAGGGACATGCTGATCCATTCAGGTCACACATAATGCTGACCTGCAGAGTGCAGGGTTAATAGAGCCCACCGCTCGCTTTCCTGTGTGCTGCTGCTTCTGTTTGTCCTGACTCCAGCAGCCTTGTTCAGCCAAGAGACTCCACCACCTGCACTATAAATATGCAAGAACTGTGAGAGAATGTAATCGAGCACACCCACAGACTTATTCACTAGCAAGTCACAGCACTGAGTCAGTTTTCACAGTAAAAGGAAATTCCAAAAGCCTGTTTCGACTGCATTTGACCTGTCCATGCTCTACTACTTTTGGCTGCTGCTGCAATGTTGGGCAAGCGTTACAGAAGATTGGTGAGAATCACATTTAGCCTTATCAGAAATTGTACAGCACCAGTCAGGTTATATCAAAATGCATAATTTGGAGTAGTTTAAATTTATAGTTATTCATTATGTATGATATTTATTTTGTATGCGTGTGAAAGGCAGTGCCATAGGCATAAATAAATGTTTGTATAGGCCTACAAAAAGTAGGTAGGCCTACTTGGTAAATACAATTTCAAAGCGTGGTATGTACCACAGTGTCACATCAGACTATTGCCTATTGCTAACAGCAGTGCAGTCATCTCCCTACCTATTCCAATGCTTCCATCATGATGCAAAACAATAACAAGTACTTCACTTTACTGACCAATAGCAACCTTTGCTATAAAGCATGCATCTGCCTACCACAGCTACAACATCTGAAGACATAAGTTAAAACCAGTCAACTGATATGTACAAAAACAAGGGAAACAACACAGAAAACTTAAAAACCTTGTCTAATCATCCTAGCCTAAAGTATACCGTCACAATATTCATAAACAATGTTTATAGACTATCTGTGTCTTACCTTTGATGACTCACTACATTGAAATACACTATTGCTTTGACTTTTTTGACACAGCCCAGTTTAGCTTGTGTAGTAAAAGAGCATTTTAAGCACCAAATGTGCACACCACTGATGTCAGTGACATTTTTAAAACTGTTTTTGGCTTTGGAAATAGGTATAAAATTATATTCTCTACAGCACTGGGGACAAGATCTCACTTTCACACCTCAGCCAGGTATCTTTTGATCACAGCTAAAGTTTCAAATTCAAATGTTGGCAGCACATTGATAACAAACTGAAGGAATAAGGCATAAGAATAAGGTGATGGACGGCAGGATGGCAACGTTGCTAAGTAGTGATTGGGGGGCTAGATAAATAAGGTAGAGCTTAGCAGTTTGTGTAATGGCGTGGTTTGGCAATTATACATACACAGCATTCACAGAAAACTAACCAAATTAAAAATCTGTCTTAAAAAATTTCCTCTCAATTTGTGTGGATAGTCCTGTGACCAATTTGCGTAAGCTCAAGCCCACCCATGCCTACGCCCCTGGTGAAGGGCCATACTGTTATAGATTCAGTGTTGTCTTTTGTCATTTAATCTCATCTTGCCTCTCAGTTATAACAAACATCTTTGAATTATTTAAAAATCTGTCATTTATTAAACAGTATCTGAAGATTTCTGCCTCTGTTTAGGTCTGTTGTTTTCACTGAGTAGCCTGACTTTACTTATAGCTTGAGGCATCATATCATGCTGTCTGTTATTGCTATAGTAAATATGGTACAAGTACAACTGGGAAAATTATGTAGTCAAGTCTCTTAGAATAGAGATTTTCAATTTCAGACTAGTCTAGAGTCTAAATGTTCTAATCTTCAAATAGCCAAGAAAGATTAAAAAATCAAATAGTGAATTTGAATTTTTGATCATTCAGCTTCACTTCAATGTTGTACATTCTTATCTTTAAGAACCAAGAAATATCTGAACTCTATACACCACTGGAGGGCAGTGTGGAGCCTGCATGTTACTACACTTCATCAGAGGTTCTTATGTGTTAAGTCCAATGAAGGAAGCATAGAAAGACTACTGCAGCCTTCTAAACTACTACTACTAATGCACAATAGATTTGAAGAGCTGTGCTGCACAGCAGATAGTGCAGAGCACATCTATACCACATAGAAAGCATAGCCAAAAATGGCTAATAAAAAAGTTCATTTTACACTCTACTATTTCATTTAGTAAAGCTTTCAGTCTCATTTAGCGATTTTTATCACATTTGGTATCCACTAACTACCTCTTCAGAAAATTGTTTTCAAGCTAAATTTTATGAGGAGAGCTAGTTGTGTAGGCCTCAATGGTAACTTAGCTAGCTAGCAGCGTCAAAACAGCTGAAGCTGGTGAACTTTGGCCTTATCAGTCAGATGTTTATTTCTAAAAACTTTGATTACATCACAAAAAGTCCCCGATTTATACTGACAGTGTAAACTTATCATTGTCAAACGGATAGTTCCAGTGCTGAGCCACATCGAATACACGATATACGCACACCTGTAACAGCCTAAACAACTCCATCGTTTATATAACAGACTGGAATTAATGTACTTACGATTTGAATCGCTGTGTACAAGCTATGGAGGTTTTATAATTCTAGCTTCTACAACCAAACAGTGCACTATTTGTCCAGTATGGATGTGGCTAAATCCCAAATTGCTATTTTTTAATGACCATTTTTTAGCTATATTATGCACTGTTGGCGTATTTAAAGTCCTATGTAGTTATTGTGCAGGGAGCAGGGAGCCACTTTTCAGCCCCAGCACGAGAAGAGGGCGCTGCTGAATTGGCCCTATATAAGATTCACGGTGGTAATTTGATGACCAAAAAGTCCTTATAAAGTGAAGGTTTTTGCAGTATACAGTGATGTGCTATCATAAGTTTATTATTATACATCATAAATTTAAATGTTCATGAAATGACTGCAATATACAGCGATGGCAACTAAACATTCTTCTGCTCATTTTACAGTCAATGGTTGCTTGGCAGTGATACTCTAAATGAACTGCATTTCTTGGTGGAATACGTGTTTATGTCAATTATTATTAGTAATAAATTATTTTTTGAAAAATCGTGTATTTTATCATATTTTATGTTGGCTGCCATTTTATAAAAGCAATAAGCCACTTGAGGCTGTGCATTACTGCGATTTTATCACATGTAAGGGAGTTTTAGGCACTTGGCTTATTGCTTTATTTGAAGTTGATAATGTAGTCTAACTTTCTTTTTAAATGATGTGCTACAGGAGTCGAACTTTTACCAACATTCTGTAAAGCTTGTCCAGCCTCACAGTAGTTGCTATGACAGCGTGGAACAATTTTCTGAGAGTTCTATTACTGTAAGTGGTTCTTCTTTTAAAAAAGATTGTATTCCAAAACTCTTTTAGCTCCTTTAGATGGAGAAAAAATGGATCACACACATGCAGACCGTGTTTGGTCAGGGTCTCCCCATCTCCCCAGGCCTGGCAGGGAATTTAATAAAGGTTGATTTTTAATAAGGGGCTTTTAAGGGAACACCACTCTATAGAGATCTATATGGACGTGCTGATTGGAGGAAGAGAAGGATGAACTGAAGGAGTGATTAATGGTACTGAAGGGCAAAAGCTGGTCTTTCTCGTAACAGTCTTTAACAGTCCTTCCAGACACTACAGCTGCTGGGGAGCTGTTGAGAGTGTTGGTCAGGGTTGTTAAACAAGTGATTAATGGTGCGGAGGACAAACGCTGATACTTCTTGTAAACCTCCAGCACATAAATAGACATATATGCTTCTCCACCAGCCCTCCAAAAAACATATGACATGCTGATGAATATGGAGAGTGGTAAAGAGAGTGGTTATAGAGGACGTGTGGGTTTCCAGATGTTAAAAGCAGCTAGTCTTTTAGTATGTATTGATTTGTTTCTCTCAATCTGTCTATATTAGCCCTATATTTCACAAACGCACCTACCCTTGACCTGTCTGTGCTCCCGCCCACAAATGTGTTCTTTCATTGCAACATTTGCAAGGATGGACAAGCTTAAAAGAACTGGCAATCTTGTACAATCTCATTTACTAATAGGAAAGAAAAACCATTAATAATTATTTTTTCAATTAATAATTTCAAATGCTTTCTTCTTTTTCATTGTGATCAAAAGATTTGTGCCTCTATTGATCGCTCCCCATTTCATTATTAATATATTATTGTAGTTTTCTGATTATGCCATGATGTCAGAACATATGGTGGGATGGGGAAAACTATGGCAAATCTCTTAAAATAATTTCAGCCTTGTTACAGTAGCTAGTGGTGTGGGCTTGATAGCGTAGCTAGCTAGCAAAGCTAAAGTATAACAGCTGAAGGCAGTGAATGTTCAGCTGGTCAATCAGACCATTTCTATTTAGTTTTTTATTTTTTTAATACCCAGTTTTCTTCCAAATTTTGTCATGGCCTATTTCACCTGCTACCTGTTAGTCTCCTAATGTTATCTAATCCTAAAAAGCTTCCTAAACTACTTGAAGCTACTGACACATTCTACATTTGAGTATTTTGAATGAGATTTTATGCTACAATTTCTCATTAGGTTAAATAAGCTTTTGCAAACATTCTGAGAAGCTTGGCTACCCCTGTGACAGTTGCCATGAAAGTAGTGAGGTAGCATGGAGAGATCAACTGAATCTTTACAACACAAATGTTTCTTTGTTCTGAGCAGTGGTGAAATCTAATGAGTTACATGTGCTTTCTTACTGCATTTAAGTATTTTTTTTTCCAAGTGTTTGAATATTTTTGATATGTTACCTTCACCCCATATCCTTCTTTTAACTCCACTGTTTTCTTCTTGAATGTGCTGTTACTTTCAAAGCAGAAGTAAAAAAAAAATAATAATAAAACAAATTCTAAAATGTCCAGAAGAATATTATTTAAATGAATGCAGTCATAACACACTTTTTATTAAACCCCTCCCCAATACTGATGGTCCAGTCAGTACAAATAAAGAAAATTGATCAACATTCTGCAAATCAATTAAATGTTTATTTCTTTTCTTTCTTAAATTTCTTTCTTTATTTAATATTTAAAATAATACAATGCAGTTTTATGGCAGTATCCATATCATACCCATATACAACAGCAAGAAAATTTGAAACAGATATGTCACTCTCGCCCTACAAAGCCTTGACAAAAGCAGTAGCATTTGACCAATTCTTAATTGTTGCAGGCTTCATCTTATGAAATCTGCCTGTGACCAGCTCCAAAATGAGAATATCTAAAAAGATAAAAGAGCAATGCCAAGATGAGCATAGCTGAATATATGGCACAAACCAACCTTTTAAAATAGATGTTTTGGAAGCTGTTAGACATGGTGCAATACACGTCAGCCGTAAAAAACAGGAATGAAGCAGATGGTGGGCTTAGCAAAGGGTCAGACTGGCTAATTTAGAGGACCTCTTGCAACTTGTTTCTGATTAATACAAACATGATAACTGTAATAGTTAGAATCAGTATAAAATACTTTCGCTTAAGTGGAAATATAAATAGAGGACTTCTACTTTTATTTAGCCTTATTTTTCAAAGGGTATGATTACTTAAACGTAATATCAGACGTTGTACGTTGTGTACTTTGGTTCTGAATGACTGTACAGCTATGACAGAGGGTGTCACGACTCCCGTAGACTTTGAACTTTCTTTGGACTCCATCTCCCAGAATCCCCTGGGAGATCACGTGACACCAGCCTCACTCTCTCGCTCCAACCAGCGCTCCAGTTCCCCAGAGTACTGATTGTTTTCACCTGTCTCTCTCTGATTAGTTTAGCTTATAGCCCGGGCTTGTTAGTCTCAATGTGAGGTATTGCTTCTTCACACAGAGCTACTGAGCGTTTATTTTCTGATGGTCTGTTCATATTCTGACCTTTTTGTCATGTGTTTTGAACTGCCTTTTGCCTGACCCCTTTTGGATACTTTTGCCTGGTTATGTTTGTATTTTTGTGTATTTTGTCTTTTCTGGATCTGACCATTGCCCGTAACCTGACTGCGATTGTGGATTCTGTTTTCACCAGTAAAGCTTCTCATTCCCTTTGTATCTGCAAGCGTCTGCATCATTCTGTCGCATTACAGAGGGACTCTAAACCACAATAGATCTGCACCAATGGTGGCCATGCTCTACCGCAGCTGACTCATGAAAGTCTTGACAAGTATGATGAGTTGAATTAGGTATATTACAAATGAGGACAGGGAGAATCTAACCTATGCAGTGCACATGATCTCCAGGACAACAGAATTCGAATGTGTATGCCCCATATAAACACATACTGCCATAGTGACCCAGTCTGCTAGCATGACATCATAACAAGTCCACAGGCAGCTCAACTTTGACTGCAGTAAATGTTAAATAAAATACTGAAACCATACTTCGAAACCCATCTGCCCAATGGGTTTTGCTTTGTACAGTGCAGAATGGTGTGGGCTGTGTGGGCCTCCAGACGTTGGGAGCAGGAAGTCTTTTAGATGTATTGATTTCTTTGTCTCAACCCATCTCGATTAGCCCCACACTTCACAAAAAAAGGGCTTATAATGGACTCCACCATGCCGAGAGTGGAGCTTCTGGCATTGACTTCAAGTATGTTTCCACACAGCACATCCTCTTCACCTGAAATGATGGGTGGCCAGGAACACCATATGCCACTCAAGCCTCTGCCAACTCATTACACTCCACCTTACGCAACAACACAAACAAATATTTGTTTGTCCTGATCACGCAGATGTCTGAGAAGAACTGTGAAGACACGCGCGAGATCTATGATGATGTTCCGCCAGAGTCTTTGGTGTGCTGCTCAGGCGTATGTTCAAAACGTTCTGCTTGGAAAATGGGCAAACAGCAGTTTGCATTTCAGGATATCAGTGTGCGTTTTCAAAATAAACAAGAGCAGATGCTAGCGGTGACGTTCACTTGTGGCTACAAATAGTAGACTTGACATGTTTGGCAGGCGTTGTTTGGATGCTCAGTTTGGAGATGCAGAGCTCCATGTGGGAGGTTTTCCTGGTTTAGACAAGAGTTTATTTAAAGGGAGTTCCTGGATACAGATGACAAAACAAATTTAAAATTTTTATTATGAAGAATAGGAGTGGAATAAACTGAACTTGCACAACGTGCTCACACTTTTGCTCTCTAGAGTATGACAGGTTTACGGGGATGGTGGCCAGGTGTTTTGCTCTCTCTCGGGAAGGATAAAATCTCAGTATCAGTGGCTCCAAATCTAAGCCCTGTGGACCCCACACGCTGTCATTTACCTGTTCTGACACAGCTGACTAAACCCAGAACGTGTTGTGCACATGGTCTGCAAAGCTGCAATGGAGAAGCACCGCTCCATGTCCGTATATGAGTTTCTGTTGCTCTGTAAAAACACGTACTGCCATAGTAATCCAGTCTGCTTGTGTGACATCTACAGGCACTTAAACTCTGTCTGCAGTAAAGGAGTACTGAAACACCATGCCCTTGAAATCCATGTATGCATGAGTCAGAACTCGGTTGTCTTTGAGTTAAATTTAAATGAAAAAAGAACAAAAGAAACACTGTACTGTTCAGAAGTCAGGAACCATCCTTCATTTATTTAATTTCCAGTCAAAACAGTCATCAAACACAAGTTATTCACAGAAGCCTCAGTAATTAAATATAATATACATTTTTTTAGTATTTAGTGTGTCCACTCTAAAAAACTTTCTATACTTTTATTAAAGGTTAATGTAAGAAGTTATTTCAAAACACATCTAATGATCTGTTGTTCATGGAGTTTTGACACCATGTAAAGAACAGCTGCTGCACTCAAATGATGGAGATGTGTGTTTTATATATTTATTTGTTTGTTTGTTTATTTATTTTTTTATAGGGGGTGAGCGTTCCTGGTCAAATTACATACTTTGTTGATTTTCTAAGTGAAAATAAGCTAACACATCCTCTACAAAGAACACATTTCTGCCCATTTTAATGCACATTTCCTGTTTATTTGCTGATTTTAGCATACATTTACACAAAATTTGGTCATTTTTTTCATGTATGTTAAAAATCAGCAAATACGTAGAAATTATGCTCAAAAAATAGCACAAAACTGCTATATTTAAATTTATATTCCCTGTTGTACATGTGTTAACAAATCAAGAAGACCTGTAATCTAGCCAGGGGTGTATGACTATGTACATACATGCATATTGGGCACCTTGAGGCTCGCAAGGCCCTGAGCAACTGCTTATACTGCTCATAGCAAGAAATGGCCCTGTTTAAAACAATCCCTGTTACGCACTAAATAATAAATGGAAATAGGAAATTGAGAAGAAAGAGGATTTATGAGTACCTTGAAGGCCCTCCTTAAGCCTTGATTACTGATTTTTAAAAAATGATCTAAAGGAACTGCTTCCCATCCATTCTTCACTGCTGTCCATAGATGCACAGTGGTTGGGTTTCTCCTCTCCACATTTTTCCTGTTGTGGCCCCATAAGATCTCAGTGGGATTTAAGTGTGGTAACTGTGCTGACCATGGCATCCACCACTCCCTCACTTACATTGTCTTCTTAGAATATCCAATGACTTTCCTGTGGTTTCCTCCTGTATATTTTCTTCTAAAATGCATTTGAGCAACCCTCCCCCCACCAGTGTATGAGAAGAAAGACGAATATATCTTTCTACTTGAAGCTGTTTTCATAGAAACTGTATTTACCTCTAGTCTCTCTCCTCTTGAACTCTGTTGATGTTTCATGTTTCTAATGTGGACCACCATTTTTAGAATGAAAATGGCCACGCGTGTTCTAAGAACAACTTACGTTAAGCACAAACACTTGAACGCTGCTCGTCTAATGCAGCACAGCATTACTTTCAGGTCATCCAGCCCATATGGCGGTCTCTGAAGGTGCTCTAACCCAATCAGATATGCTCCATTTGGGTAATGTGCTGCCAAACCTGATCTAGCACTTCACACAGTGACACATGAGGTCACCGTGAGGGCACAGGTACTGATAAAACATCAGCTTAACTCGGTTAGGTTAATCTAATAACAGACACATTGATTGAACTGGGTGTGAAGGGAGTTTTCAGAGAAAGCAGTTTTTAGAGCAGGAGGGCTGCTCTGACTGACGGTTATTCTGGACGGGGGTTGAACATGACAGTGTGTTTTGCTCAGATGAATGTAAATATGGTCAAACAGTTACATCGAGATTAAAGCCAGTCAGACATATTGTTTTGTCTTAAAACCACTCCTATCATTACTGCTCCTGTCATTACTGCATGAACTCTTGCCAGAAACTCCTTCAGTATGTGACGGGCGCTACACAAGCTTTGCATGTGTAGTTTACGCTGACCTTAGTTCCAAGCATGATATGAATGCGCTACACGTTTCATATGCACTCATGCCTACATCAAATCCATTGATGAGATTAGCCATTTTTCTCTTCTACACTTGCTCACTCAAAGGGTACCTTGTGAAATTGACTTGGAGCTGGTTCACTCTCAGTCTGTGAGAATGGAAATTGAAATGCGTCTATGCAAATCTGTCAAACCAGAACTAAATCCATCATGCAGAGTAATTTCAGTATGGCACTCCCTTCATGGTTGGTTGACCCCTGTCCAGTGACTGGTTGCTTTAATGAGTTTTTGAAAAGTCCCCAGTGCTTTATATTTCCAAGGTTGTTCACATCCCATGATCTCGTATTGTTGTTGTACCTTGAATGAAAGAGATCACCTAGATTAGATAATTACATCTGATTAGCGAGTAATACTTTAAACTTTCCCATCAATTGTCCTATCCCAGGGGTCGGCAACTCAAATGTTAAGAAGAGCCATTTTGTCCTTTTAACAAAATCAAACCACCTTGGAAGCCACAACATTTTATGTTCATTTTAACATCTTGGCTGTAAATTTGTCTCAGTGTGTGCAAATGTGCTAGTATAGACTAAAAATATAATATGAACGAAAACACAGACCTGCCCTGCTCCGCTTTAAGCTTTAGCTCAGCTATAACTGCTTTTCTCACATCTCCAACAGGAAACCTGTGCACAGAAGTAGAATAGCTTCCTGTAAAACGTCTTTCAATGTTCAACTTTTTATGAGGCTGAAGTCAGCTTCTCATTCGCCAGCTTCTTGTTCTAATTTATGTGTTGCTAATTTTTTATTTTTATTTCTGTTATTCTGTGTGTTTGCCCTGCAATGGACTGGCAGCCTGTCCAGGGTGTTTTCTGCCTTTTGCCCGTTGGGATAGGCTCCAGCATCCCCTGCAACCCAGGAGGATTGCTAATATATTTTGTGTGTGTGAGTGTGTGTGAGTGTGTGTGTGTGTGTATATATATATATATATATATATTATTTTTTTATATAAAATAACAAATATTGTTTATATAATATAATTTGGCTGCTATTACATCTTTTTTTTTTTTCTTTTGAGTAGTTGAGCTAATGTTAGCATCTTGGTAATTTGTCACTTTCACTTCTAACCTGACTTAACTACAAAAACATTACATGTATACTCTATTAGCTGGTTACCTGGACAGGGATTAAGCCTAGTCTTAGACTAAGCTGTGGTGCCATTTAAGACATTGGACATTCTTTTTAGTCTTGTCTTAGACTTGATGTGGGCTGAAAAACATTGCGAAAAGCTAGTCCAACCTGGCAACTGAAGGACCGTCTTTGTGGGTGGAGCATAGTCATTTTAGAGGGTTAATTAAATAGCTTTGATGCCTAATGCTGTATAGTCATTCTATTAATACTCTGTCCTGCAGTCGTCATGGTTTATGGTTGATTAGCAGACCAAAGTGCAGATAAGATCAGTTTGAAGAGCACAGGAACCCATCCTTCTCAAACAGGCTTTCTGGTTTCAATCTCCTCATTGGTTTGTTTAGATTTTGCGTGAGTGTGCTTGCAAAAGTGTATGCATGCCTCGGCATGGATGTGTATGCCTCCACGTGCCTGCTCCTGTCCGGAGGGGGTAACAGTCCTACGTTAGCCAAAACTGAGAGCATATGGGACTCGTCTCGTCTCCTCTCTCCCACATCCATCACTTTCTTCCCCTCCGTTTTCCCTCCATCCGCTAAATCAGTGGAAGCGCCAGAAGGCATTGGTGTCCGTTTACCCTGCGGCCTCCCTCTTGTTGGAGAGGGTCAGTGGGGTCGATTTCTGCTTGTTTGCAAAAGCGTGTCTGCTGTGTTGTTTTTTCCACCCATATTCCGGAAAGACCTGCCTCATGTGCCAGAACTGTCTGGTCCAAATTCATAGCACATCACTGACAATTACTAGCCAATCATAGTGCAGGACATGGAAAACTACATGTAGGAGGCGGGGCTTGGCAGAAAACAAGTAGAAAGAAAAAATGAGGCAGGAAACCGTCATTAGTGCTTCATCTGTGTTTGTTTATCATGGCTATTAGGAAGAGGAGCCATCAAAATTGAGCCAGGTTTGTTTACGTTGTTCCATCCTCTTCAAGCAATTCATTTGCTTCTCACTCCCGTCAATATAGTCATGAGTCGTTTGATTGGATGGTTGAGTAGCTAAGCATAATGGACAGCTAATTTAGGACACCCCTTAGGCTTTACTTTAATTCCCCATAAGTGACTTTGAAAGGCAGGAGTCTGCCATGTGCTACCAGAAGACATTAAGTGTTTCTTGGTTAAAATAAGCAAATAATACAGCTCCTGAAGCGCAGAGAATGGAACAGGTTAGCTAGCTTGTTAGCTGGCCATATGTCAAATCTGACATGAAAGCTGTTTGCCAGTTCCAGCCCCTTAACTTCTAGAGCACCTGTTAAACATTCCTTGTTTAATGTTCATGAGCTTGTATGATCTACATGAGTACATTAAGGACATACAACATGTAATTGCACCTGTGGTGAAATTTGAAAGAAAATATGATGTTATGGCAGATAACAGAGGTGTGGACTATGCAGGTAAAACAAGCCTAACATTCACCATGAGGCTGAAGTTGACTTCTTCTTCGCCAGCTCCGTATTGGAATTTGTCGTTCCACCTGAAATGGTGCAGCAGTGAGGTTCCAGGATGTAACTACTGCAGCATTTAAGGTAGAAAGGAAAATTCAAATAAAAAGCTGTTGGCGAAAAAAGTCAACTTTAGCTTCATACGTTCACCATCATTTTGCTGTCTTCTCTGTAAACTTTGTTCAGCTCTGTCGTTTTGGCTTCTGTTGTTGTTTAAATTCAATTGAAACGCCACTGTTTTTAGTTGGCTGAGGTTTTAGTGCTGAGTTTTTATTTTAATCCTGTGTGTCCAGTGTTCCCAAAACCATCAGAAATTATCGTCAAATATAAAGTTTTTTAAATCAAGTTCAATAGTTCTTTCAAAATTCTTTTCATGTTTAGTACACTACTCTTTGTGTATACCAGTATGTTAGTATGGCACACACTGTGATTCCTCACAGCTCTTTGGTAAAGAAAATAGTTCTAAAAAGAACCATGAACACTCAAAGAACATTTTGCATTATTAAAGGGTTCTTTGCATCATGAAATGGTTCTTCAGATTAAAAGGCTATATTACTGTTACCGTTATTCAATGTTATGGCCTTAAATTAGCTGAAGAATGCAAACTGACTTGTTTAGGACTCGAAGAATAGGACTGTTGACTTGGGACTCGAATTGAGAATCACCTGTACTGACTCGGGACTTGAATTGAGACTCTACTATCTTGACTTGGGACTTGACTCGGGACTTGAGTGTCAAGACTTGAGACTTACTTTTTACTTGCAACTTGACTTGTTCCCAGCTCTGGTAGATCCAGCATGAGATGTACTTACAGATGAGCTGAAGCTAGTATCTTATTCAAATTTTCATTGTGACATTTTGGCACAAATAGGAACCAACTGCTGCAGCATTTGAGGTGAAATGCACCAGGTACTGGTGCACTTTTTAAGGTGGAATGGAAAGTTTGAAAAAGGCAGTTCTAGATTAAATAAAGATATAATTCCCCATACAGGAAGAATACCATGCTTCTACAGACACAGAGACTTGTTTACGTAGAGAATCATTATACAAATAAGCAGTTCAATAAGCACACAAGTATGTAGACCACTAGAAAACAATGGAAAATCAGAGCATTAAAGGGTAATTCCTTTAAGTTTTCCTCTAATTTGTAGAGAAACTTCCAACATTTCTTCACGATGGTAGTGACAGAAACAAGGGGTCGTCATTTCAGCCCTTTTATTTACTATACATATCAACCAGGGAACCTTCTGATTGTTATATGTAATGTTACTAATGATGATGTAGCTCTGAAGCTTTTCTTTGGGGAGTGTTTTCTCACAGCGGCCTACATGTACACCTCGCCATGAATCTATTAGAAAAATAAGTTTCAGGCAAAAAGCTTTTCTCAAAACTATTATAAAACAATGTCTCAGACATCATAACGTTATTCATAACTATTTAATAATGTTCTCTGAGGGAGCTTTCAGACATGAAACGCTGATTCCTGTTACCACCACTGTTTCTGTACAATGGAGTATTTCACATTAAGCCACTCTGAATTACTTTGTATACATCTTAACCATTTCATTTTGTAGAAACTTTGCAGAATTGGTGGGTGTCTGCTTTAAAAACGTCTTTAAAAGTCCAGGTTAGTCAGGCAACATCCAATGTCAAAGTAATTCCAGAAAATTCTTCCTGAGGAGTCAGTAGTTCTGATTAACACCATGAAATGGTTTGCCAGTGAGACTGAAAAGCAGTGATTACACACAATGCTGATGTGGATAGTGGCATGCACAGCTTTCTTTATTGCAATTTTAGCTGGTCCATTAGAGATAGCTGATTTCCCTGGGTACAGCTTCAGAGTTAGAAAACTTTTTGAGAAACACTTTCAGTAGAAAATCATCAGGAGCTCAAACCATGTATGTTCCTTAGAAGAGGAAATGTACTTTCCTTAGATTAAATATGATAACAGAGTGGAATTAGATATAGATAGATTTTTTCCACCAAGCTTTATCCCTTTATCCCTAAACAACCCAGACCTAAAACTGGCTCCCTAATGAGTTCTTAGCTTTAGCTGATGAATTGCTTAAAATTACAGACTCATTTGTCAGGTTTAATCTTAAGGTTCAAGTTAATCAGTCCCTCATCTCTGTTTCTCTGTTTTTCTTTGTCACCACTTCTCCTGTTTCCTCTCTCTCTCTCTCTCTCTCTCTCTCATTTTACCCTCAGGCCTGGTCCCCCTCACCCACACCTTCTAATGATTTTACCAGAGAGACGCTGACACTGTGAAATATACCTACTGCTCCCTGTAATGTTTTTATAGATACTGAACTCTACAGTCGCTCGTTATACACACACACGCACCACCACGCAACTCACTGCATCCTGCCAGGTTGTTATAGGGGATTTGTCCAAAGCATAGGACCGCATGTCAAGTGTTTTAAGTCCCTTTAGACCCATTTTTTCCAGTTGTACCCGAAGCATGAGGTTCTTACTGAAGCTTGGGTCAACTCCTGAATACACAGAACAGGCCCACCTGTGGGAAAATGTACTGCAGAAGCCATTTGGTGCTACTGTAAACCATTGAGTGGGTGTGTGTTGTGTTAGACTCAGCGGCTGTTGTAACGAGCTGATCAGTGAGTGAACTCACACGCAGCTCGTGTCCTGTTTTATTTCTCCTCTCTTTCTATTTCTGTGTCTATGTCCATGTTTCAACACACCATTAAGGGTTCTATCCTTGCTGCTGTTACTCACCAAACATGACACCAAAATATGAATTTTTTTTAAGGGGTGCAACCGTCCTAGCGTTGGTCCTGTGATCAGGAGATAGTGAGTTCAATCCCTGGTGATGCTACAGCCATCCATGGCTGGGAGTCCAAGAGAGCACAATTGGCCTCACTCTCTGGGTGGGTAGGCCCTGCCTCTTACCCTGTCACTCAGCATGATGCTTGTCAGTGTAGATGTCTGTTAGCTGACGTAACAGATCTGGCGGTTGACGCTTTCCTCCAAGCGCATTCGGCTGTCCAATGATGTTGTGTGAGCAGCAATTCAAAAAGATGCAGTGGGGCTTCACAGGTCTCGGAGTTAGCCTGCGATAGACTTCGCCCTCCTGGCACTGGTGCCATTATGTGATTAGGAGAAGTCCTCACTAGGGGGTGGCATTGGAAACTAAATTGGGGAGAAAATTGGGGGATATATATTTTTACTTTTTTAAAATTTCGCCATGTTGTTCACATCACAAAGAAAAAATAATACAGGCAGAGTGTTTTTCAGTTCCTGCTTCTCCGGATAGAAGTGAAAGGAGAGCGGAACGTTTCAATGCCCCATTCCGGAGCTAAAACATTCACTCGCAGCTTGGTCAATTTATTGGAGATGAAGCTCCACGTGTGACAAAGCAGAAAACAAAACAGGCAGAATGTCTTAAAGTACAAATAAGAACGGCTCCTCACAGAATGGCTAACAGTGACACTGGACAGGCTACTGTACATTTTGGAAAAGTGATAATAGTGTGGGGATCTTTGTCATGTCATTCTGAAACTTTGAGTGCTTCCAAATATAACTCATATGTTTGTAGCCCAGGTTTGACCATGTTGACTCTGTCAACGCCAGAGATGACTGTGACTGGTCAGCAAGTTCATGACACAAAAAATCAAACAGAGTGAATAAAATAATGTTGCATTTTCACTGTATGACACATTACATTTGGTGTGTAAAGACCTTTATACACAGAGGGTGATTTACTCGGACCACAGTAAATTAATTTAAGCTTGTGTCTAACTGATATTTTGCATACCAGATGCGATTTTTTTAGACGATGGAATTGCAGCGTTTTTTTATTCACCCTCTGTTAGATTTTTGTGAACTTGCAGGCAACACTGACCGATCACTCTCGTTTCTGGTGACAACAAAGCTGCCGATTCAGTCGTGTCCCAGCAGGCAGAACTTTTTGATAAATGTCAGAATGATTCGTTTGGCCTCTGCTTCCTCACAGATGGTCTAAGCTTCTCCAAAAGCAGTTCAAATGGAGCACAAACAGAGTTACAGACAGTTGAGTTATAGGCGAAAGCTCTTATAAAGTCCCAGCTGCTGAATGAGGGGGTAAAACTCTCCGTGTTACATTCACTTTTCAGAAACAAGAAGTAGTCCAATGTTGTTGTTTGCCCATTTTGTGAGACAAGAAAGAAATATTTGTCTCTTGAAGACATTCTGCCTGTTTGTTTTTGTCGTGAGGCAAACAGTATGAAATAATAAAAAAAAAGTCATAATGTAATTATACATTAAACACATTATATACGGAAATACTGAAAGCCTTTAACTCATTATCATTAAGAATTTTAGAGCTGGACTGTTCACATGTATTACATCACTACTTCATTAGTTACTTAGTAATTACATGTAAATAAATTGCATTTACACTGAATTTACCTTCTGTATCAACAGGTTTGACTCTACATTTCTAAACTCACTCTTTCCCTGCCTTCTTTCTCTGTCTTTTTCTATCTTTCTCTTTATCTGTCTCTCTCCTTCCTATCTTTTTTCTCTCTCTCCTTTTCTGTTGATCTCCCTCTTTATCTCTCTACTTTTGTTTCTCTCCTTCTCCCTCTTTCTTTCTCTCTCCCTCATTCTCTCATATCTCTCTTCCTCCTCTTCTCTTTTTCTTTCCTTCTTTCTTTCTTTCTTTCTTTCTTTCCCTCTCTCCTCCTTCTTTTTCTCTCTCCTTCTGTATCTCTGCCTCTCTCTTGCTGTCTCTTTCTAGAAAAATGACATGTAAATTTACATGTAAATAAATTGCATTTACACTGAATTGACCTTCTGTATCAACAGGTTTGAGTCTACATTTCTAAATTTTTGTTTGTTTTGACAGCAAAAACAGTGAAAAATCTTAAGGTTGTTTTTTGTTTTCCCCAAAACAAGACTGCACATCAAATAATAACTTTTGATCAAATAAATCACCTCTTCTGTTCACAAACACAGATGTGATATAGATACACATTTACAATCCACACTTTCAACAGAACGTCTTTGCTTATTTCAATGAGCTACAAGTGAGAAATAATGAACATAAAATTACACCATGTTTTTATTACTACCAGCGTTAACTGTGACTTACAGTAACTGAAACTGAAACTAAGGGTTAACGGCTGTTTTCGTATGAAGCAGTCGCTCCATAGAAGATAAAAACTCATATTCTAGCCTTTAGAGGATTGTGGTCACTGAAAGGCCTTTAGCTGTCAGTACATCATAAGAATAGCTTGATGAGTTAGAAGCTCTGCAGAAGACAATCTCTCTCTCTCTCTCTCTCTCTCTCTCTCTCTCTCTCTCTCTCTCTCTCTCGTTCGTGCACAGACATACACAATTGCTGTTATTTTCTTGTCACTGGGAACCCAGTGAACTTCTCACCCTGCAAGCAGAGCCAAAGAAACAAACTTGATTACTAATGATCAGCACCAATCACTGCTCTCTCTCTCTCTCCCTCTCTCCCTCTCCTCCCCCCTCTCTCTCTCTCTCTCTGTCTGCCTCTTTGTCTGTCTTCCTGTCTCTCTCTTTCACTGTTTCTCTCCCTCCTCTCTTTCTTTCTCTCTCTTTCTATTTCTCTCTGTCTCCTTTCTCTCTTTTAGTCTATCTTTCTCTTGTTTCTTTCTCTTTGTGTCTGGCTCTCCCTCTCTTTCTCTCTCTCTCTCTCTCTCTCCCTCTCTCTCTGTCTTTGTCTTTCTTCATTCTCTCTTTCTGTCTCTCTCTCTTACTTTTGTTTTTGTTTCTTTCTCTGTCTTCTCTCTCCCTTCTCTCTCTCTCTCTCTCTCTCTCTCTCTCTCTCTCTCTCTCTCTCTCTCTCTCACTTCTCTCTTTTTCTCACCGAGTTCAATTCAGAATAGCTTTATTAACATGTGTGAAGTACAGTATTGCTAAAACATCACAACAGAAGCAATGAACCACATTATCTAAGGCACTTGTCCTCCTGGGTCATGGGGGAGCTGGAGCCTATCCCAGTGTTCATTGGGCAGAAGGCAGGAAACACCCTGGACAGGCCACCTGTTCATCACAGGGCAAACAGACAGACATATACATTCACACCGAGGGGTAATGTAGCATCTCCAGTTGTGCTGACTGCATGTGTTTGGACTGTAGGAGGAAACCCACACAGACACAGTGAGAACATACAAATTCCACACAGAAAGGACCCTCGTCACCCGGCTGGGGAATCGAACCCACACCTTCTTGCAATATTACAGTATTGTTATTATAAATATAATTATAATTATATTAAACTAATGATATATTTGTCATTTTTAACATAAATAAGTTGTGAAATGTTGGGGGGTCAGTAGGGTGAGGTATGGGGGTGTTATCCACTGTCTCACTTACTCTCTCTTCTATGTGTCTCTCTCTGCTCTTTCTTTCTCTCTCCTCTCTTTTCTCTTTCTCTCGTTTCTCTTTCTTTCTCTCTCTCCTCTCTTTTCTCTCTTCCTCTCTTCTTTCTTTCTCTTTACCTCTCTTTCCTGTAGTTTTTCTTTGTCTCTTTCATTCTCTCTGTTTCTCTCACACTCTCTCTCTCTCTATCCTCTGTTTCTTTATCTCTTGATCTCTCTACCTCATTCTCTCTCTCTCTCTCCTTCTCTTTATCTCTCTCTTTTCTTTTTCATTTTTTTCATTCTGTCTTTCATTCTTTTACCCTCTTCTTTCTCTTTTCTGTCTTTCTTTCTGTCTGTCTTACTCACTCTTTCCCTGCATTCTTTGTCTGTCTCTTTCTATTGCTCTCTCTTTATCTATCTCCCTCCTTCCTTTCTTTTTCTCTCTCTCTCCCTCCTCCTTTTCTGTTGATCTCCCTCTTTATCTTTCTCTATGTTTCTCTAAGTTTTAGAGTGGTGCATGGTAAATAGACAATATTTAGTAAGCCTAATTAATGCTAAATAAATGTATAACTATGCATTGCTAGTAATAAAATATGTATTATTAATAATAAACTCTGTAATAACATAATAACAATGTAATAACAAAGTTAGCCCTCCCAGTCATACTAACAGAAATACTGCTGTACTGCTGCATCAAGATTCATAGGCCAGAGTCTGTGCTGCAGGGAAATTGCTTTGAAATTGCTGGGGCAGAGCTCAGGTAATGAAAGAGCTGTGCTCTGCAGTGGCTGCCTAATGTCATTTTGAAATTGAACCTATTATTGTATTGTGTCTTTCCTTTCTGTGCCCATGTTATCATACGCATATTTCAGTTAATAATAGGCTTCAATGAGGAAGAAAGAACAAACTCAATCCAAAAGTTTGATGGATCTGGACAAAAAAGTCATGTAAATTATTAAAAGTGTAATTTTTATTAGTTTATTTTCTGCTGTCATATCAATATTGCTGCATTTTACTTCATGACAGTCGCCAGTTTATGAAAAAAAATTGCAAGCATCACAGCTTGTAAATGCTTTTTATAGCCAGCTTAGAGTCTTTTCATCCTTGTTTGGAGGATTTTAGCCCATTCTTACACACAAACGTCTTTTAGTTCTATGAGATTCTTGGGCCACCTTGCATGCACTGCTCTTTTGAGGCCTGTTCACAGGTTATTCCATGATGTTTATGTTGGGGGGACTGTGAGGGCCATGGCAAAACCTTCAGCTTTTTCCTATCGAGGTAGTCCACTGTGGATTTTGAGGTGTGTTTTCATTATCCTGTTGTAGAAGCCATCCTCTGTTCATCTTCAGCTTTTTTACAGATGGTGTGGCGTTTGCTTCCAGAATTTGCTGGTAATTAATCAAATCCATTCTTCCCTCTAGTGAAATGTTCCCCACGCCACTGACACACAAGCCCAAAGTATGATCCATCCACCCCCATGCTTAACATTTGGAGAAGCATTCTTTTCATGAAATTGCTTGCTGTGGCCATCAAGTTCTATTTTAACGTCATCATTCCACAGAACTTTTTTTCAAAATGCAACAGCATGGCTTGGATGTTCCTTTGCAAACCTTTGATGCTACATTTTGTGGTGAAGACACAGCAAAGGTTTTCTTTGGACTCTTCCATGAAAGTCATACTTGTGCAGTGTCGCTGCTCGGTAGAACAGTGCACCACCACTCCAGAGTCCGTTAAATCTTTGGGGTTTTGATTTGCCTTTCTAGAAATCCAACAAGCAGTTCTCTCTGGACGTTTTCTTGGTCTCCTAGACCTTAACTTGATCTCCACCTTTCCTGTTAACTGCCATTTCTTAACTACAATACAAACTGAGGAAACAGCTGCCTAAAAATGGTTTGCTATCTTCTTATAGCCTTCTCCTGCTTTGTGGATGTCAGTTATTTTAATTTGCAAAGTGCTAGGCAGCTGCTTAGAAGAGCCCATGGCTGCTGATTGTTGGGACAGGTTTTGAGAGGTCAGAGTATTAATAAAGCTTTTAAATTTGCATTGCCCTCACAACTAATTAAGGTCTGAGACCTTGGCAAAAGTTATCTGAGAGCTCAAATCTCTTCGGATTTGAAAAAATTGTACAAAACAAAAATAATATATCCGTCTTGATTAAAATGTTGAAAATGTTTAACTTTTGGAAATCAGTTCATCGACTACTCACTTAACTATTCCCAGTAACAGAAAATTTGTCCTGGGGTGCCCAAACTTTTTGTCGGTTTAATTAATGAATATAGCCTATCTGTTGCTGCATAATTTATCAGCCACCATCTACACCATTCATCAATGCAGAGAGACCACCACTGTGCCTGATAGAAAAGCCAATAAGTGCTGCTACAAGGCAGGTGATTCTAACAACTCAGTATAATGTGTTAAACGTGAAGAATTTGGCAATTTCTTGACCTCAAACTGGCCATACTAACAGAGCAAGGCAAGAGCACTGAATGATGTGTGTGAGATATTAAAGACACCCCTGGCTTTGATGTTCTAACACCTCTCTCTGGCCTGCAGCTGTAAGTCATGGTGAAATCAAGGCTTTTCTTTTGTGTTGATAGAACAGGAGTGTAACGTCGGCATGTGCCAAACCTTATCTCAGAAAAAGTATTAAAAACAGAAATTAAACCAGTGGGTTTATGGGTTTTATGGGGCTTTTTACACTAAGGAAATTAAAAAGAAGTGACCCGTGGTGTCAGGCCTCAGCGCTTTGGGCTTTCATCCTTTCATACTCTCTCAGTCTTTTCTCCACACCAGGTGCAAAAAATTAAAGGTAAAACAATCAAAACGGAATAGCATTTTTCAAAGGCAAGAAACATGCCTTTAATGGCTTTTATGACATCAGGTAAATGCATGTTACAAGTCAGGTTTAGAAAGAGTTCAAACCCATGAATGCTCAAGACACACACTGTACTTAAGGGTTGTATTCCACAGCCCATAAAATGTAGCTTTGCAATGAGGGCCACTGAACAAAATCTCAAGTGGGAACACAGATAATAACCTTTCATTGTGTTTATATTAACCATTAATGACAATCCTGTCTTGAATTTATAGTGTAATTGAAATGGACCTATCCAGGCTTAGAATTCTTTTATAGAACCTTTTTTGGCAACACTACTCTGACATCAGTTGGAACATCTCATTATACACTATATGGCCAAGAGTAGGCGGACTCCTGACCATCACACCTGTATGAGCTTGTTGGACATCTCATTCCAAAATCATGGGCATTACTGTAGAGCTTCCACTCTTTTGCAACTATAAGACTGTCCATAAGATTTTGGAGTGTGTCTGCGGAAATCTGCGCTCATTCACTCAAAAGAGCATTTGTGAGGTCAGGCACAGCTCTTGGATGATAAGACCTGGCTCGCAATTGATGTTTCAGTTCATCCCAAAGGTGTTCAGTGGAGTTGAGTTCAGGGTTCTGTGCAGGCCACTGGAGTTCCTCCACACTGAACTCATCAAACTATGTCTTTATGGACCTCGCTTTGTGCACAGGGGTACAGTCATGCTGGAAGAGGAAAGGGCCTTCCCCAAACTTTTGCTGCAAAGTTGGAAGCATGTAATTGTCTAAAATGGCTTTGTATGCTGAAGCATTAACATTCCCCTTCACTGGAAAAAAGTGGCCCAAACCCTGAAAAACAGCCCCTGACCATTTTCCCTCCTCCGCCAAACTTTACTGTTGGCACTAGGCATTCCAGTAAGTAATGGTCTCCTGACATCTGCCAAACACACATTCGTCCATCAGACTGCCAGTGTGGTTCATCACTCCAGAGACCAGTGACATGCTTTACACCACTCCAGCCAACACTTGGCATTGCACCTAGTGATCTTAGGCTTGAGTGCAGCTGCTTGGCCATTGACATCCATTTCATTAAGCTCCAGATGCATAGTTCTTGTGCTTATATTGCTTCCAGAGGCAGTTTGGAACCCCACGCTTCAGCACTCAGCAGCCCCGCTCTGAGAGTTTGTGTGGTCTACTGCTTTGTGGCTAAGCTGTTGTAGCTCCTAGATACTCCCATTTCACAATAATAGCACTCACAGTTGATTGGGGCAGATCTAACAGGGCAGACATTTCAAAACTGACTTGTGAAAAGACATCCTATGACATATTTAAAGTTACTGTGTTTGTTAGGATGACATTTGTCTAGAGAGTGCATGACTATGTGGTTGATTTTATTTACCTGTTAATAAGGTGTGGCTAAAACACCTGAACTTAATAACTAGGTGTCTGCATACTTTTGGCCATTTAGTCGTTAATGTGTTATGAATTTCAAATAATGTTTATTTTATAAGTATGTGTATGCTCACAATGTTAGAACAGACTCACCCTGTCTTACAGTAAGTAGTAGGATTTTATCATCATTCAACTTCCTGTCATGCTTTGTATACAGCCAGGCAAGAACATAAACACCTAAACAATCACATGACTTTTTCTAATCGTGTTTACATTATTTATTCAGTAAATGCGTTTCATTTTATCAGCTTATCCATTTGGGTTTATCCTTCAAACATTATGACATCTGTCACAACACTTACCAGCAATGATACAATGACACACTTATATTACAGGATATAATCTGTCATGACAACTCATGATCCCATATGTCATCGGCTATGACGAGTTAATGGCATGGTTATGTCATGGCACTCTAAAGAGCTCTTCGTTTAAGAGTGTAGTAGATCTTAAGTCCATAAATCTGTTAAAACAGACCAGATCATGCAGAAACAAATCTGATTTGAGTTCTGTAGCCTGCTGTCTAAATGCAGCCATACACTGGTCTCATCTCTTTCACAGTCTTATCAGAAGAAGGACAGTGCAGTGATTGTAATGGGCAGATTGTACAGAGGGCACTCAGGCCGCGGTGTGTAATGTGCGGTTTGGAGGAGGACTGGAGACAGTTCTGTCATGCCTGAGTCATGCTCTCCTCAGGCTAAATGCCATTCAGCATTTCATTTGGTCGTGCCCTCTCTCTTTCTGAAGTGCATTAGCAGACAGTGTGCCACTTGACGAGACTACGATAGGGACCTTTTAGTTTAAATATCAAATGGAGGCGGCAGTCCAACGCAGCTCGAAAGAAAGCAAAAGATTCATATGATTGGCATTTTGGCCGCAGGGACACTCCTCTTCTGGAGACAAATTAGATTGTGTTCCTTTTATGTTTCTCTTCCATCTTTCTCTCTGTATCTCTCCCTCTCCCTCTCGTTTTCTCCCTGTCCATCTCTTCCAGAGCCTCTGGGTATGCTGGCCTCAGATCTAAGAGATTAAAAAGTCATTACAGAAATAAATAAATATCAGTAGTAGGTTTTAAAAAGCGAGTCGGTTTTGGGAACGGAAACGCAATGGCGATATTTTGTGACCTTTCTTCAGAGGAGCACATTCTGTTGATGACTGAACAAAAATTTTTGGTTTGACCAGGAGCCAGTAGAACGTCTCTGGCTGTCTGGATGATGTCCGAGTCTGTGATATCCGAGCCCAAGCCTGTTTGTATGGCTGGCTTGTTGTGTTTCCTGTGCTCTGTTGCGCTGGTCATTGTGGACCCTTTAAAATGATTCTATTTTGCTAAAGTTGCAGCATTTACTTAAAAATGAAAGTCCTCTATAACACTTATATGATGCACATGGTCATTCTTACAGATTGCAATACACTGCAGGAAGCACTGAAGCAACAAGGCTGTTGTTTTGTTGTACATGACATATCTTGTCACAAATGGGGCCGGTCCTAAATGGTAGCCCATTCCCGGTTGACCCTGCAGACCTTCCATACCTTTCAAAATTATGTTATTGATCATGTTTTTTCAGTAACATTACTTTTATGATGTACTAACCTACCGTGGCCCAGTAGAGGTTACAAGCTTAATGCAGCTCAGTGACATGATAAATGAATATCATCTTCTCTGCCATGTTGGTCAGGCAGCTGTAAACACACCCAGTGCTTTGTAGACTTTCAGAGAAGGCCTAAGTTGTGTCCAGAGACTGCTCCGCTCCTACTCGGGAAGAACATGGAGGAGTCGAGGGCAGGACAAGTGTAGGAGGAATGGAGTGGGGAAAACAGGACAGCTGATGTGTTTCAGTGTCAAGAATTTTCAACTTCAAAATTAATGAACTAAGTCTTAACATCCTTCCCCTATTTCTCCGGGTTGCCAGTCAGTTGCTACACAGAATCAGCATATTAACAGTTGTGAGTGGCCTTCGTTTCCATCTTTTTGTTTTACATTAAGTACAAAATACGTATATGCAGTTATATGCAAAAGTTGTCTGATCTCCATTCTCCAAAAGTTCACCTCTGATCAAATGACATTTTTTGTTGATTTTCTAAGTAAAAATAAAAATAATATAAATATAATAATATTTATGCTTTAATTTTTACAGCAAATAATCAGTAATTGTGCATGTAAATGTGTAGAAGTATGCTCTTTGTTGGCAGTGTGTGCTTATTTTTAAGTTAGAAAATCGACAAAATGTTATTTAACCAGAGGCACCCAAACTTTTACGTACGATTGTATAAACATAACTTTTAGGTGTTCTGGAGACAGCCCTAATGATTATGGGAGGTAAAAAAAAGTATGCATTTTTATTTACTAGAATGATTTTGTTCATAGCATTTTAATTCTGCAAGTATTGACTGTAGTAATACTCTTGTTTCATTATTAAGTCTTGGTCAGAAAATGAACAAGTTAAGATCCCTCTGGAAGACCTAGAGACGTCACTGACTGTGAATACAAGCAGATTTCAGACAATGTAAAACAGTAGTGGCAGTTCTATGCTATGGTTCTTTATTGAAGCAGTCCCTGTTAAACTGCTATATACATGGTAAAGTCTATGTTAATGTCTGTTACAAGTTTCAGATAAAGCCTATGGAAGATCTTTTACGAGCTTTAAATGTCCATGTTTGATCAGAAATTAGTATTATTGACGAAGAGGTTAATTTTGAGGCTGATGGCCCAAACTGAAACCACAGCCCTACTAGTCACGGTTCGCCACAGAACACACTCCTGCTATGACTAGTTCTGGCCTGTACCTCAAGGAATTTCAGATAAGAGATGTTGAGTCAGGATCTAGTGGACAAAGGGTTCGATAAAGCCACTCATGAGTGAGAAATGGGGCATCCTACACCCTCACATTCCTCACAGGCATTGGTGTTTAAATTCTTTTTATTTCAAAACGCCTCACAGGTCATGGGAAGAAAACATCACAGGTGATTTTCACAGAGCACAGTGGGCCTTAGTCATTAATATCTCTCCAAGTTGTTTTCCTAAATTTGTTCTTGAGAAATGTCTACGTCAGTATGTTCTTAACCACTTAAAATCCCAAAAGTAGCAACTGGCTGGGCTATTCTTAAGTTACAAAAGTGTGTAATAAAAGTTTGGGCCCACCGGCAGGCCCTGGCCATTTAAATGGTTCAACTGCAAAAGTGTTTGCACCTTTGTGCTCTTGAGTGGGAGTAGATTCTGTTCGTACCTAAGAACAAATCCCAAATAAAAGAACATCTGTGAATGTCAGAATCTTTGTTAAAAACTACGTAAGTGGGTTTTAAGAAAGGTTGGTGAATGAGGCCTAATGTGATTGGTCAGTTTCGTGATTAATACCCAATGTTGACTGTTTCATTTTTATCTATTTCTACAGGATCATAGGATTCCACTATGTTCAAGTCTCCTGCAGTCAGCTGCAGATATATTGATATGATTTGAGATAAAAAATAGACATTATTGTGATTGAAAACTCCTGTGAATGTTGATTCTGACAAATACCAGCATGACATGCTATGCTAGCATACTAGTAGTAGTAGTAGTAACACGTTACCTTGGAAGAGGTTTACTAGCATCAGCTCTGTGAAACTAGCAGTGTTTCAGCAGCTAGTTTGGTAGTAATTTTGTAGAGATTTTGTAAAAGACAAACAAGAGGGCTGTTGCTGATGTCTGGATGGCTTGATGTACATATTCTGATGTGCAACCATTTATTTTACTGTGACAGGGACTGGTCAGTAGACTCATTCATTATAATTGTTGGTTGCAACCATAGTCCATTTACACTTGCATAGGTTGCCTTCTGATATGTGAAAAGCTTGCAATGCTGTTCTTCTCCATTCATATGGACCCCCTTAGAATCCTCTGCATTGCACCACTGCACTGTTAATTCCTTCAGGCTGGTGACTGAAGGCTAGGCTGGAGATGCCTGTGCAGTGCTTTGTCTTTGCCAGCCGTGTTCCGCAGGCTGTCTGTAAAGGGCAGACGGTGCAGTGCTTCCACTGCAGCTTTTCTCTGCTGTTGGATCTCCCGCACGTGCAACAAAGACATCTGGCTGAGGCAGTAAATGTATATTTAGTCTCAGTAATGGAGCGAGCCCATCACATTACAGCATGCAGTTCTTATTGACCCACCAGAGCCCTTCCTTTTTCATCGCTTCTCCTCTCCTTCTCCCGTCCCGTAGGCAGCCGGGCATTCAGACAGATTTGTAACCCGATCCAGCCTGGCTGGTATTGAGCAGGAGTGCGGACATCTCTTTCCTCTTCTTCTTCTCTCCTTCTGTGTGTGTGTCTCTCCCTCTTCTCCATGCTGTAGCTTCACCAGCATGGAGGCCCTATTGATCCCAGTCCTTTAAGTGTTGCCATAAATTTCTCCCTCATTACTGCGAGCGACTTGGCCCCCGTCCTTAGCATGACTCATAAAGGACAGCCCCCCACCCAACACACAAGCACATACACCGAAGAGCATCCAAGCAGCATCTCCTCTGGTCCATTTTCCTCATACCCTCCTCCCTCCTTTTCCACTTCTCACTCTCTGGTTCTCGCTACCCACCGCATATGTTGCCAGGAGAGCTTCTGAGTACCTTTAAGGGGTGGATTGAGTTTTCTTTAATGTAATTACCATCATACCTCCCGCCTGTTTTTCTTTTTTTCTCCCCCCGCCATTGTTAATGCTATTAGGAGTGAACGGAGAGGTATTAGTCTCTGGGCAATAAAGGAGAATGATGGTGTGTGGGGATGTGTGTATGTACGCATAGCCCAATGTAGCATTGAGCTTTAATCGGGCCTGAAATATTGGTCCTAACCCGAATACAGTCCACAAGTTGACCAAGAGCACCAAGTTTAACAAACATAATAACTATCATTATCATGGAAAAATAAAATGTAAAAAATAAGAGAAATAATATGACGAGATAATATAATCAGCTGTCCGAATATTTTCCTTAAATTACATTTTAACAAAAGTGTTCATGGAGCAGTGCTTTCAAACAACATCTCAAAATTCTGCAGTCTGGATGAACGTTCCATACTGTACTGTTCTCACACTGTGCGCTACTGTATAGCAAAGGACTGAATCGATTCACTGTTTCATTTCCCACTAGTCCACTGTCTCATGAACATGGGTCTTGGTGCTACATTCCATCAACTACACAATAGGGTGTCTCCAGCACCCCAGATAAAAACAAAATAAGTAATGAACGTAGAGTGTAAGAATAAAATACAGGGTATTTTACCAAAGCTTTGGTGTTGTGCTGATATCCACAAGGCAGCATCCCCAAACAAGTTAACTGTGTTCTACTAAGAAAAACTGTGGGAAAAGAGCAGGTGGAGTTATATTTGGTCCGTGACGTCTAGTGGCCTTAATGCCATTGCATCATCAAATCTGACCTATCTGTGCTCTGCACGCAAATGTGTTCTTTCGTAACTGAGAATAAATTGACTTTACAGGATGTTAGCAATGTTTGCAAGCCCCAGAACTGACTATTTAAACAACTTAACTAGTTTTATTTAGCTCCAGCACCATAGTATGATGAGTTTCCTTATCTAATTTAACAGAAAGAGGCCATTTGACTGAGTATTTAACTCACTGTTTGTTACAATGTTTAACTGAGAGCGTGTTAATAATTTCAAATGAAATGAAACATTTTGTAAGCATGTGAAAGCTCATATTGTTGGAATAGATCTAGTGTTGTAGTTTGTCATGTAACATTAGCACGGTGGCAAATTTATTGTTGTTGTTTATAACCTGACTAGTTTCAGTTTGTTACAGCACCATAGTCTGGTGTGTTTCATCGCTCAGTGTGGTTAAGAACTGCCTACATTGACAGGAAGAGGCCTTTTGACTGACATGCACACAATCCAGCTGTTGTTATGTGATGTGTAGTGTCACAATAGAACACAATGAACACTCCAAAGGCATCAAAATGGCATGTCCGTTATCAAACATACGAGGATATCTTCAGATGCGTGTGAGATTTTTACATGCTAATTGCAAGAAACAAAACTCTGATTTCTCTAAATGCTACTACACAGCTGCTTACTGAATAGTTAGTTTTTAGCTTGTTTACTTACCATTGAAAGTATGAACACATGGCAATAGGACCCATCTGTGGTGTAACTGAAAAGACTGGCCATCTTGGCATAGAAGACAACATGAAATGGCCTGTGTACCTTCATAGATAGAGCATCTATGGTTTCTAACTGATTTTCTATCTGCTGTTTGATACTGTGAAGTAGTATTTTCACTATAATCGTGGAGATTCTATGCCGAAGTGACCTTTCAGCATACCTCCCAACACATACATACATGCCCCCCCCCCACCCCCACCTGTGAGTACCATCCACATGCATATATTGTCTTGTTGGCTGATTTGGATGCTAATGTAATTAAACATGCAGAAGACGGACATTTTGGATATTTATGGTGCCAAGTCATGCAAGGAAGTAATTTCCCTCATGGCACCAACACACCCACACCACCACCACCAAGCAGTTACCTGATTAAACCCCAAGATATACTTCCACCTCTTTTCTGCTGGAAAATTGAATGAGCTTGGGGTGGGGCAAAGATGCACTCCAATATAGAGACCTTTTGGCCTCATGGGATTTGTAGTTAATTACTACGCTCTTGATTTATGACTGTAGCTCAAGAATTTAAAATTAAAAGACTAGAAGTGGGAGTGTGCATGGCATACAAGACAAATTGGTGCACTGATGAAAGTTCCAGTGTTTAGGCCTATTTCTCAATAGAGTGGACCTGTGCTGATTGTATTGTTTGAACTTGACTTTATCAGAACCTCTAGCACCTGGGGAATTTGGTTATTTGGTCCATCTTTGATGAATACATTTTCTTAATTTATGTATCTTTTTAGTGGATTGATTGGTCTGTGATCATGAGGTGAGTGTGTTGTGTTGAGAAAGTGCACCTGTTGTGCTCGCTGGAAGCCATTATTGGCTATTGCAGACTAAACACATCTCTCCGGTCTCACTGGATGTGCAGTAACGACTCTGTTAAGATTCCTACCTCATCAGAATGTTCTAAGGAGGAGTAAATATTTAAAGACCAGTGAGAGTATGGAGCAGGAGGAGAGAGCATGATCTCTTTATGGGCTGCGATAGTTTGGAGCCTGAGAACTGCTGCCATGGTGCTTTTGTTTGCTTGCGCTCTCATGGTTCGTAAAACATCCCTCGTCACTCCGATTAGATGATTCTAGGTAGGCATGTATGACGAGATGTTTCTCAAGTATTATACAGCTGCTATTAACTCAATGGCATTTTTATGTAGACTCTTTTTGGACTGTCCCATCTCAGTGGACTAGGCCATTAATCAGTTGAAGCATTCTTGGATGAAAAAGATCTTGTCAGTTGACTAACTACGTTTGTCTTGTTCTTTTTTTTACTCTCCATTGTTCACATGCGTCCGTTGCACAATGCACTGAAGGGCAAGGATAAACATGGAAAAAATGTTCAAAAACTCGGTAACACTTAAACCCTGCTTCATAACATTGACATAACCATGCCATAGACATGTCATGGCAGATGTCATATGTTGTCATGAGTTGTCATGACAGATTATGTTCAGTAACAAAAATACGTGTGTTGTTAAGACAGCATATGACATCTGCCATGGCATGTTTTTGGCATGGTTTATATCAATGTTATATGCTGTCATGAGTTGTCATTGCAGATTATGTCCAGTACTAAAACAATGTGTGACAGAAGACCACAGTGCAAACATTAGCATGTGACATAAGCAGTCATGACATCAAACATTATGGCATCTATCATGACAAAAGTAATGGTAACATGATGCTGTTATAATACTGAACAAAAGCTGTAATAAAGACTCATGACAGATATCAAAAACTTGGATTTCTTATGCCACTTTGAAACTTGTAAAGTTGATATACTTTGAAACCTGTGAAATTAATGTTGCTCTGTAAGTAAAAAGTACATTTTACTTACATTTTACAACAGGGCAACATCAAAAATAATGTACCACTTAATCCCTTAAATGCCCAGGGTCCACCAGTGGTCCTAAAGTCTTATTACACACTTCTGTAACCTATGAAATGGTTCAGCCAGTTTGCACTGAAGTTCCTATAGTTCCTGAATAATAAGCATTAGTATATAATTAATAGTTTACAATAAGCCTTTAATGTTAAGGGGTTAAAATATGTAAGAGATATGACTGTCGTCATGCTAAACTGTAGCCAGCCCTGCACAGTTTCCCTCTGATTTAGGCATCAGGTGTGCTATATCCCATAGCCCATGTGTCGAAAAGAAGGCCTGCTGACCATGTCAGACCTGTGGCAGACCTTCTTAAATTATGTTCATTTTCTAATAACATTAGCTCATTTTACAATGCGCTGCACTACAATCCCCACTCCGACCCCACTCCCCCAACAGCAATCTATGGGACAGCGTTTTAAACAGCAGTCTATCTATGCGCTTAAAACAGCAATCTATGGGACACCACAAAAAGAAAGGATGCCAGGTGTCTAGTTTTAGCAAATGCGCAGGTTTAAAAAACTGACCTCCTTGAGACACTAAAAGAGGCTTAACAGTTATCTGTAGCTAAAGTAGTGCCTATATTTTGCTGTTGCAGATTTGGCATATTTTGCATAAAAATAGCCAGTGTGAAACATAACAGAATATTAAATAAAAATGAAATGAAAACATGGGTGTTATCTGGCCCAAGCATTTGTTGAGATTTTTTACTATGGCCCCATTAGGGTTCAAGTTTGACACCCCTGTCCTGTGTTATAGGTTTCCAAATATATAGCAGCAAATTGTATGATGTGTCACTCTCTTTATTTTTTATTTATTTATTGAAAAATGCGAATGTGGAGCTCCCAAGCTCGATCCCTGGCCCTGTCCCACCATCACTCTGATGTTAGCGTTTACCTCCACGCATGTTGAACTATCCAATGATGTTGCGTTAGCACCTGTTAGAAGCATGAGCTTTCACCCTTCTCGCTTGGTGGCATTATGTGGCAGAGACCTGGCTAGCAGGTGGGAATTGACCATCACTAAATGTCAAACCAAGTTTTGAACAGTTTTTATACGGACCATTCCAAGACCCTTCAAAAGAAGTCTAAACGTATGATTGTTCAAGCAGTTTCTCTGTAAATGTCTGCAAGTGTGCATTAAAAATGTATTTGTATACCTGTGAGTTCTTGATCCCATTCAAAGTTCACTGACACCACTCTACTTCTGTGCTTTACAGTCCCCTTAGAGAAGTCTGGTTAGAACTCATCTCCATGCTTTCCTCACACAGGGTCTAGCATCAGTTGGATGTTGTGCTCAAAGTGTTTAAACATTTTATGAAGTAACTAAAAAAACTTCATTAAAGCTCATCAGTGGCTAAAATGTGCAAATGCTTTCATTCCAAGTAACTTTTTTCTTTTTCTATTAGTGAACTTCGAGTTGAAAATCAGGCCTTTTGTGCCACCAAGAAAGCCCTTACTCAGGTACAGGCCTTAAAGCCATTATAGGCCACTGTGACTCTGAGATGGACTCTTTTTCTTCATGAAGATGATTAGGTCTACTTGGCCTGTGGAAAGTGTTCCCTGCTTACATATTTTCCAGACATGGAGTTTCCAAATGTTGAGCTTTATCTGTCCTTGGAGGCCTCCGTTCCGTTCAGTACTGTTGACTCACTCTTTTGAACCTAATCGTTCCTGTTGATGTTTTGACCCAAAGAAGCTATAAAGCAGACACAACCAGAGAGTACATAAGTGAATGATTCTGCTTTCTTAATCTTTTTGGTGTTGCGTTTCCCAGAAGCACCTGCTGTGTTCCATGTCTATTAGGCTCTGACACTTCCTCCAGTTCTCAAGAAGGATGCTGGCCTGTGTTATTTTAATTTACGCTGTAAAAAAAGTTATGTTAGAGTCAACATTCTGATTTCAGCATCAAGTTTTTTATGTATTGCTGACTGAAATTTAAATATGTTCTCTCTAAACTGGAGATTTATGTTCTGTGCACTTCAGTTGCTGCTATAGGGTTCTTTAAAAAGCAACCTCAACAATGCATGTTCTTCCTCTTCATCTAACATGACATGGTTTAAACGCTGGAAGAATAGAGAGAGAAGGCCTGATTTCTAGGAACCAGAAAAAAAGCATGCCTGTAGTTTGTAGTTCGTTTTTTTATCTATTATGATCATTGTGCTTAAACAAATAGATTAAAATTTGTACAGTAAGGATTTTTTTCTTCCTGCGGTATCTCGATAGACACAGCTGAGTGAGCTCTCCCATTGGTTAGGACATCAGGAGCTGGAGTGGATTAACAACCAACATAATTACAACATGATAGTGAAAGCAACCAAGGGTCAGATTTCACTACCTGACTCTTAGGCCCAATCCCATTTCTTATTTTTACCCCTACCCCATGTTTTTGAGTGTCACCTTGCCCTTTGGAACTGAGTTACTAGGGGTAGTAGTTGAAATCTTTCCCTATGAAACGGGACCCTCAAATAAAAAAAGAACAGTACTTAATTAACAGGCTACTAGCATTGCTCTGTAAGCGACCCTGCCAGTCTGCAGTGATAGCAGAGGAGGGTGAAGTTCAGCAACCTCACTGCTGGGCTTTAGTTACATTTAGGGCATCATATGCCTTCAAAGAGGGAGTATAAGACCATTATTTATTATCGCCCACCTCTACTTCTCCAGTAATATGAAGCTAAAGTCAGCTATTCGCCAGCTTCTTGTTCGAATTTTCCTCTTCCACCTTAAATCGAGCAGCAATTACATTCTTACACTTCTTAGGCGTCAGAACTGCTGGACTATTTAAAATGGAAAGGAAAAGTTAGCTAGCTAGCTATCGAGACATTAGCACAGTATTAGCTGTTTTTTGCTTGTTATGAAGAAATGGACCATAATACATTGAAACAACATTAAACTAAGATAAAACAATGGTTATCGTAATTTTTAACGGAGAAAGCACTTACGATTGTGGATTTGTTTGGTCACTTGTGCAGCCATCTTGCCAGTTTTTTTTTTTTTTTACTTTGATGATACTCTGTTTGGAGGGCCCTGTAGGGCCCTGTAGCCCTAACACTTCACACTACCCCTCTATCTTCACAAATGAGCAAAACAGAGGGCTAAGGGCTAAGTGGTCGGGGCAAGGTCTGAAATGAGATTGGGCCTTAATCTCTGCCATCGTAACTGAAACAGCAGCCTTAAATCAATGTAAAAGGTGGAAACGTCTCTCTGCATTTACACTCAAACAAAAAAAAAAAAAGTAGGTAACACTTTCTATGAATGTCGCATTTGTAAGCATCTATAAACACATTTATAACATGTTATAATGTATTCATACGGCATTATAAATGTGGTTATAAATATTTTTAAAAAAGAATTACACTGAATTACACTTTATAGCCATGTTTATTATACATTATGAATTGTTAATATAATGCATTATAAATAGTTTTAATAACATGTTATAATTTCAGTGCCATAGAAGTCAGTCCCAGCTTGGAGAGTGTAAAGTAAAGACAAATACCAAGCTAACGGTGGTGTACATTACCTTTCCCACATTGGGTAAAACACTAATGGCAGCAATAGTTTAAACTCTGACATTTGAAGCCTGTAATGTTCTTTACTGTGTATATTTTAGTGTTTCAGTAAATTCTTTAGTAAATACTTCAACTTGAAGCCTCACTCTTAACACTGGAGGTGGCTTTAGTACAGTATGCTTCACTTTACTTAGAGCGGACAAATACACCTTATGAGCTCTTATAATTTGTTATGATCCGTACTTATAATGTATTATGTTAACAATTCATAATGCATAATAAATATGGCTATAACGTGTAATGCATTTTTATAAATATTTATAGCTATGTTTATAATGTCTTATGAATGCATTATAACATGTTATGAATGTGTTTATAGATGCTTACAAAGGTGACATTCATAGAAAGTGTTACCAAAAAGTAAAATATAAATATCAAGTGGCTCCATGTAACTGTGTGAAATACAGTAGCTTTGTAAATACTTGGTTGAGTAATACAAGTAAACTGAGTAAATACAAATTAAAAACAAATGAATTGGACTGATCATCTTTACTCTTGATCATGAGGTGCTTGAGTACTCGGTGAAGTAAACTGATTTTATGTTTTAACAGAACTGTAAGACGTTTTCTAATATTTGCCAGTAAATATGTTCTGCATTGCTATGCGAGTGCCCTAATCTGAGCATGTCGCCAAGTCTGTGTTGTTAAAAACTGAGTAGGCAGAAGTGCAGCTTTTATCACTCAGTAGGCTAGGCCAATGTTAGTTAGATCCAGAAAGAGTTTAAATATGTATCTCTGACAAACTAGCATGTTGCACATTGTCCTGAACGGGACTGAACACAGTTATACAGTTTTGCTGTTTTAGCTCATCAGTTCTTCTGCTATGTTACTCATCCGACACAAAAACCTACCGATTTGCCTCAGCTATTTTTAAAATAATAAATTATTGTTAGAAATGTATTTCTCTGCGCAACACCAGTGCTGCCTCCTAAAAAGATAAGCCACAACTCTTATGAACTACTTCATACTTTATATTAAAATTTGTCATAATCCACACCCCTGCTGTGCATACAATCTTTAAACTAAGTATGGTCACATTTAAATGAGGAAGGTTAAGTAATGGCACTGTGCGGCCACTCAAGAACAGACAGAAGGCAGAAACTAAAGGGAATGGAGAAATGACAGCACACGCAGGGTAAATAAAAAGAGGATGAAAGACGTTCAGTATAGATAGATGGTGCCAGGACTAACGAGAAAGACATTCGTTTTTTTCAGTAAAGGCGCCTTCACAAGCTTACAAGCTCACATACTTTCTGGGGTTTTGTGTAGCCTGTCGCGGATGCTCCACATGACGCTATGACATTTTACGATAATGGAAAATGATTCTTTCACAGTTCTAACTATGGCGACGTTTGAGTTCAGAATACTGCCCTTATTTTAGGTTTGAACGGGAAAATTCAAACAAGACGCTGGTGAATAGAAAGCCAACTTCAGCCTCGTCCTCTTGCAAACCTAAATGTAAGATAACCTGTATGTTTTGTTGCTTCGTACTAGTTAGTACTACCGAATAACAAACTTACCATCTTACGTTTAGGAGGTATTGTTTATTTAACAAATGCGCATTTCACAGTGAAATATCGGTGTGTCTTCCCAAGGCGAAGCTCCTCAAAGTCGACCATCTTTGTTTCGTGGCACAGCTCTTTTTTACCAACCAATCACAGGCTTTGTCGCATAGCGTCTTTGTCTGCGGTGTTCGCCTACTTACCATGTGCGCGACACGGTGAACGAAGCCTCAGCACAACGTCTGCACTTGTTCGTTTTCTCTGCAGTTACGTCATATTGTTCGCTGAAGCCAGGCGAACATCGTCTCCACAGGAAGTATGCTGAGGCCTTAAGGTTGCAGTGAGTAAACTGACACTTATCAACACAGTGGACTTCACTCAGTCACATGAATTTGTAGAGAAACGTCAAGAAGACAGACAAATAAGCAAAACCAACCACAGTGCAATTAAACTTTTTGAGTGTAGTTTTACTGACCTCACCAGATGGAGTGGCCGTAATTTTGTTACAGCGTTCTTAATAGTGTCCACCACCTTCTCCATCTAGCCTTACTCTCAACAACACACTGCTTTAGGCTATGGGAAATGTCAAAGCTTTTATTCACAAGCTTTTAAGGGCCTCTGTGCGTGTGAGTGTCTGTGTGTGGCTATGACTTCTCTTTGTGTGTGCACGTGTGTTCAAATGTACTTGATTCAAATTGCACAAATGTAATTGTGAGTAAAATTTTACAAGAACACAGTTTGGTTTTTTGGTTTACTTGTTTAATTGTGTTGCAGAGGCCACCATTCTTTTATTATTTAATCAGTTTTCAGTAAATCTTTTTTTGAGCATCAACAAAAAATCAGAAAACATATACAAAAAATATACAGAAGCCTCAATAACTATATAATATTTTTCAGTATTTATTTTGTCCACACTTTATTACAGCTTCCATTCATTGAGTTTTGCTTTCAGCTTTTCAAAGAAATCTGCAGGGATGTTTTTCCACACCTCCAATGTTCAGTCTTAGAAGTTGCATTTTCTGCTTCACACGATCCAACCAAGTAATCCAAACACATTCAGTGATGCTGATGTCTGGACTACAAAAGAGCAGAGCTTGTAAAGAGTGTGAGTATTTGATGGGCCTGGGTGGAACGAGATGGGAGGAGGTGATGGAAGAAGAGAAATATTAGGAGTGGAGAGAAAGAGAAAGATAAAGAAAAAGAGAAAAGAGAAAAGAGAGGGAGAGGGATCACACTCCTCCCCAGACTCCTGTAAATCTGAGTGAAATCTCTATAGCTTCATCTTGTGTGGCTGACGTGGGCTCTTAAAAAGACTTATTATTGCCTTTAATATTCCTGGCAGAGCAGAGCCTCTTCAGTGGCAGCATAATAGCTTACATTTCACACTTAATCAATGCAGGCAGGAGGATATATGGGCTTAACTCTCTCTCTCTCTCCCTCTTTCTCCCTCTCTCCCTCTTTCTCTCTCTCTACCTCCCTCTCTTTCTCTCCTTTTCTCTATCTCCCTCTCTATATCTCTCTCTCATTCTCTAACATCTCCATCTCTCTCTCACTCTTGCTTTCTCTTTCTTTCCTTTTTGTCTCTGTTTGACTTCCTCTTTCTTTCTTTCTTTCTTTCTTTCTTTCTGTCTATGACTGTCTTCTGTCTGTCTTTCTTTTTCTCTATTTTTCTCTCTATCCTTCCCATGTTCTCTTCTCTTCTCTTCTCTTCTCTTCTCTTGTCTTGTCTTTCTCTGTTTCTCTATCTTTCTTTCTGTGAATCTGTTGTTCTCTCTCTTGTTGTTTCTTTCTTGCTTGTCTATATTTGATTCTATATCTTACTCTTTGTCACTCTGCCACTATTTGTCTCTCTTTTCCTCTTTCCTCTCTCTTTCTTTCTTTTTTCTTTCTTGCTTTCATTAGTTCTGTCCCTTTTTCTTGTTTTCCTCCATCTCTTTTGCTCTGACTTTCTGTCCCTTTTTATCCATCTTTCTCTCTCTTCTTATTTTTCTTTCTTTCATTCTCTCTCTTCTCTCTCTCTCTCTCTCTCTCTCTCTCTTTCTGAGAATAATGTCTGATCTAGGATCAGCTCTTTCCTGAGCACATTCGATGTGATCACAGGGATGTGAAACACTGAGAACTGATCCCAGATAAGAACCCACAACTGGAATCATCTGGTTTGAATTAGCGAGTTGGGTCTTCAGCTGAGCTGGTTCAGCTGACCTGCTGTAACTGGACCTGAGGCCTAAAATTTAAAACCAAACCCAAGTCAGGATACCAAATTCTGAACATGAACTATAGTCTGATAGAAATCTACCTTATTCAGCCAATCACAGGTTGAATAAGAAAAGGTTCTAAGGCTCATTATACCTCCTGTATTGACTTCCATTGTTTTTAGGCTTCGTGATGGTGTGAGAGGAAGCACATCCCCCGAGATTCAGTGGTGCTCAGTTAGTGAGAGGATATAACGGCTGTGTCTGCTGCTCTATCATTGTCTGCACTACCTTCAAGGATTATTTATTTTCATTAGCAGTGTCAGAGTACCTCACTCTAAACCTCTACTCTGTGTGTGCATTGTGAGATATACAGAACTGTGCAAACATCGTAGACATCTGAGAAAATGAGATGTAAAGTCGTTTATCTGGGCAGGAAACGTTAATTTGTTCAAAGAAACATAGATAAACACGAATAAACAATACATTGTGATTTAATGCCTGTCATTGTGCTAGCTTAACAATTTTCTAAATTCATCTCTCTCTCTCTCTCTCTCTCCCTCTCTCTCTCTCTTCCAACTTTACAAACATAATTAGTTCATTAATGTCCATCTATTAAATAGTCTAGATTGATGTAGTTGTTTTTTTCTACTGTTGTAATGTTACTTCAAAAGCTTTTGCACAGGTGACTTCTTAATTTGCATAGATTGCTAAAATTGTCACCTCAGGTAAAAAAAAAAAAGAAAATCAACACATTTTCATATGGTAGGTCTGTTTCATGTGAATCCATTTTTTTATCACATTTCATAGCCAATCTAACCACACATTCAAAGTTAAATGAAGCCGTTAAGAGTCAGTTTCCCAGACTGGGATTAAGCTCGGTGCTGGACTACATTTTCCTTTTATTGGAAAATTATAGGTTTTAGTGTAATCATGATAGCAGTGCTGAGAACTTTACATAAAACATAAATAGATCATAACTGTTTCCACATTTTTAGCACTCATTTAGTGCTGGCCCCCTATTGGCCATTCCATTATTGACTTGCTATTTTTAATTAATATAAGCAAATAAAATGTTTTGCCCTGTAAATGTGCTGTCACATTAACGTGGATGCTGTTGGCTCTCTGTGTGTGCAATGTTCTGACTCCACATCGAGCTGCTAGTGAGCAATGAGGGGACAAATTGGAGGGGGTGAACCCCTCACTGTAAAAATAATTCACATCTCTCCACAAAGACGACTGACAGCAAAACTGCAGCTTTCATCATGTCAAAAAGTCTGTAAAAAACACAGTAAAATAGCATTTAAACACAATAAAAACAATTTTATAAACGTTGACTTGCTTGTTTACCTACAAAGATTTTGTCTTTGTAAGTACAGCATTTCTATCAAAATAAATTCTGTCAGTGTTTTTTACAGTTAGTGAATTAAAAACTGAGTAGTTCAACTGATGGACCTTCAAAACAGATGGAAGCTGCATTTTTAGGCTACTGTGAAAAAGGGGGGTTAACTCCTGCACACACAAAAGCACACATATGCACCACCTGTCAGGCTTTAGGGAGCATCTCGCTGTTGAAAGAGGAAGAAGAAAAAGAGTGAACAGAAAGTTAGAGAACAGAGAGACGTTCACAGACAGATGGCAGATGAGCAGATGCAATATATACATTATACCCTCATAACATGTTTACACCAAGACATTTGATCAATGTCTCCAGCTAATCCACAGCAGGTGTGAGTTTCTAACCTCTAACCCTCACACACACACACACACACACACGCACACACACACACACACACACACACACACCTGCTTTCTATCTAATGACATCCGCACGCATCCATCACACCTCACTGCTGTAAACACATTCACTGCTTTCACTGTTAAATTCCTGCTTAAAGAGAGAGAATGAGAGTGAAAAAAGAAAGAAAGAAAAACAGAATGAGACCAGAAGAAAAAGATAAAGATAAAGTTTGAGAAAGAAAGAGAATGAGGGGAAAAAAGAAGAGAGAAAGAAAGAGACAAAGAAAGTAGGAGAAAAATTTACAGAAGAGAGAATGACAGCAAAAAATAGATCAAGGAAAGAGATATGAAAGAGAAAAAGAGATAGAAGGAAAGAGAGAGAAAGAAAAAGGGAGAAAGAAAGGGGGTGAGACAATGAGTGAAGAAAAAAGAGTGGGGCAGAGAGAGAGAAGGAAGGTGAATGAGAGAGATAAAGAGAGTGAGGGAAAAGAGAAAGTAAGAGAGAAATAAAAGGTGACAAAAGTAAGAGAGAAAGAAAGAATGAGAGAAAGAGAAGAGAATGACAGCAAAAGAAAAAGAGATGAAGAAAGAGCGAAGGCAAGAGAAAGATTTAGATACACACACACACACACACACACATATATATATATATATATATATATCTTTTTTCAGTTATTTCACAATTTGTTCATACTCGTTTTTCATCATAATTTATTAATTAAGTTTTAGTAGTCACATTTTTAATCCTGATTATGATATTGTAATTAGTTTTCTCTTTGCTCGTTTTTCTGTGCCAGTAGAATTCATCTTCCTGCTATCTGCAGTCAGTTCATAGCTCAGCCAGACTCGCAAATGTCAAGAATAGCATCAAGAACTCTCTTTGTCTTACTAGCTGAGCTGCAGAGCGCTGTTAACTAGGACTGCACAATATATCATTTGTTTAATGTTATCACAACGCATATTGTGAGCGTCTTAACCAATCTTAGTTCTCTTTGTGTGTGAATCATGATAACAGTCAAACAATCCAACATGCACAAATAATTTTGGTTGGCAAAAGGTCACTTTGTTTAAATTGTGCAGTCCTACTTTTAACACTACAGCGGCTGAACTCCAGCACTGCTGGACCAAAAGCACTGACAGAACTTGTCTGAAACTGGATTTAGGTCTGAAAGTTAACCTCAGTTTCAGTTTTAAGGAAATATTGAGCTCAGCACATTTGCTCAGTTTGTTAAAGCTACACTATGTAAATCTGGGGACCTCTCTGGTGGATGGTGAATGTGTAACTGCATGCAGTATGCTGAAGAACATCAGTTGTGCTTCAGAGCGGATGACTCTGATGATCGTGAGCGTATTGAAAGAGTATTCAAAGAGAACGCAGTGAACAATGTTTCTTCCGAGGATATGAGTGAATTATCTACTGTTGTCATTGTTTCTTCATCAGTATAATGTTCATTTTGCATTTGTGAACTAAACATCGAGCCAGACCTTCTTTTTCAGCTGGTGTGTGTCACGTAAAGACGAACGATGTGGTCTGAAACACTCCCACAAAAATACAACCCGATGCCTATGACTACAAAATACTATTTTGGGCTTTACAAGGCAACTCGCAACAGGTGACTCCCCTGACTCAGCAATGCTAGTTCTTTCAGTTGTAACAAAAATATCTTACATAGTGCAGCTTTAAAGTAGCTAGATGGTAAAGTCAGAATGCAGTAAATTAGGCCTTATGCTTAAATGAAATTCTTCATTTTCTTATATTTTTTCATGGTATACACTATGTCTAAATGTATCCAGACACCAGAAGCATAGCCAAGGGGTGGCAGGGGTGGCCAGTGTCATCCCACAAGTTATTGAGGCAAATTGAGCCTGTCAGCCATCATTAATACAGCATAAATGATGTTTTATGGTGAAAATCTGCAATCAGGGTAGTTATCAATCATTTATAAGACACTGTATTTGTATTTATCTAAGACACCATGCCTAATGCCAAGTGTTGGCTTGAGGGGTATAAAGCCCCCCAGCATTGGGCTGTGGAGCAGAGAAACTTGAATCTTCGCAGAGCTCCATCCAAATCCCTTGAGATGAGTTGTAGTGGCATTTGCGATCCAGATTTAATGATCCCTATTAATCCCCTTGATTTCAGAGTAAATGTTGTATGACCATCTGCCTACAATCTTTTGTGTACCAACAAACATAAACTTTAATAAAAATCTAACACATATGAATCTACAGAATCTACAATGAAGTGCTCTTTCGATCTCAAAGCACAGCTTCAGTTTCATTCTATTTATATCCCTGATGGAGGGTAGAGCATATTGTACTTGTTCTAATTTATGTACACAAACATATTAGGCTGCGTAAAAGTCATATATTACATTAAAACCATACATTATTGCACAGTACACTATCTCTAACAATACTGTGCGCTGCCTCTTGCGTAACTATTAATGTACAAGTTTGCATACCTGCCTGTGTTTGAATAATTCAGTATAATGTGAATTTTATGCATTACAGTGCCCTTGGCAGGGGGCCTTTGTGAGTAGTAATTGGGTCAGGCACTTAGCCGGACCCCGTGGCAGCTTTATGCTTTTGATCCATCAGGACTCCGTCTAGTGCATTAGGTTAAGAATGGAGGGATGCTTCTTTGTATACTGAGTACAAAAGTAGAAATGCACAGAAATGCCCATGTTGAATGCTTCAAAACTACCAAATGATGGTATAGCTCTCAGGCTGATGACTCCAAAATGAAGCCAGATTAAAAAAACACTGATAGTCATACAGTGTCCTACATCTCTCTTACGTTCTAGGATATTGAACTAGAATCAGAAATAGCAGTAGTTCTGCAAAAATCTAATCTGCATCATGTTCCTTATACCTCAAATGAAGTCAGCCAAGACATTTGCTTCCTTAGTTTTGCACTAGAGCTATGAGGCTAACAAGTAATACAAACATTAGAAATTGGAAAAGAAAAACAGAGAGCAATGACTTGTAAACTGCCTTTTAAAGGAATATAATTGAAAATAGCACAAAGAAGAGATATTATATTTTTTTACTGTATCAACTTCATTGATTTTTGCAAATAAATGTTAATTCCAACATTGATGCCTGCAACACATTCCAAAAGGTGAGATAGGGGCAATGTAAGACCAGAAAGTTTGAAGAATGATCAAAAAAACTGTTTTGAAACTTTCCAAAGAAACTTTTTGAAATATTGCTATCACATTATGCTAACATGACTGGGTATAAAAGAAGTACTCACAAAAAGCTCAGTAGCCACTTTGCAAAAAACATCATTGGTGAATAGTCCAACAGCAAGTCCAATTGCAAGGAATTTAGAGATTTCATCACCTGCAGTCCATAACATTTTTAAAGTTTACAGAGAATCTGGAGAAATCTGTGCATTAAGGATAAGGCTGAAAGACGGACCTTTGATTTCTTAGGTGGCACTGCTTTAAAAACTGACATGCTTCTGTGATGAATGTAAGCACAAGGGCTGAAGAATACTTTGAAAAACCCTTGTCAGTAAACACAGTTCATCACTGCATCTACTAATGCAAGTTAAGACTGTGTGCTATGCAAAGCGGAAGCCACATATTAACAACACCCAGAAACGCCACCAACTTCCCTGGGCTAAAGCTCATTTGAGATGGACTGAAGTGAAAATGTGTGCTGTGGTCTGATAAGTCCAGCTTTCAACAGCTTTCAAAATCTCGGGTCTCTGTTGTCATTGTGCTATTGCCACTAACATCCCCATACCTTGACAGATGCTGGCTTTGGAGCTGTGTATTGTAACATTCAGAATGGCCTTTTCGTCTTTGGCCTAGAGAACACAAAATCTTTCCAAAAACAGTTTGAAAGCTGGACATCGTTTTCTTATTTATAGTTTGAGAGCTGGATGTCATGTTCTTTTTGTTTATATTTTTCCTACTGCCCCAACTTTTTTTGGAATTGGGTTTGTACAAGCTGATGTAAACCAATTAGCACTGTGTACTCTAGCATTGTGTCTAAAAGAACACATATTTGCCTAACCCATGTTAAGCAATCTCAAATAGACTTGTTGACATGGTTTCTGGCACTGTATGACATACTGTTATATGAGTGATTCCACGATTTGTGTCCCACAAGTATTATATTTCAAATATGCATATGAGTTGTTATCAGTATACTGTGCCTTTGGGACCTCATAACTTTCAGAAAAATTACTTAATTTTTAATTTTATTGAATACTCATCATAGTTATAAGACTATAGTGTACCCAAAAAACATCTGTGTCAAGCTTAAACACTTCACAAGCCAACAACTTATGATGCAACCACAAGTTGTGTCCACCCTGTCTTGGATAAACACAACATAAATAAATTATGTTTATAAAGTACTGTAGAAACTGTAGAGTCATTCTCAGAGAGATATTTTGTCCCCTTTTCAACAGGAATTTTTATAGCCCCTCAAAATCTTTTAGACTTGTGGATTTTATTTACAAATTAGTGTCTTTCCCCAGTGTATCCACATCAGACATCCTTTTTCCTCCAAACGACAGTGACAGTAAACACCTTTCAACAAAAATTGGAACTAAATTACTTTACCCACTGTTATGTGTGATAAATCAATTATAATGGTTTGTTTACCTGTGAAAAATTACTGACTTATTTGAATAAAACATGAAGATGATGGGGTGGACAAGCACATGACAGGCTGGACCAGAATATGACAGGTTGGACAAGAACATTTCATATTTACAAAAATGACTGTAGTTTCATTAATAACGTGTCCATTATAAATAGCTAAGCTTGTATTTGGCAGTGAAGAGTGGCTTTGGGTATGTGAGTGTGTCTGTGTTTTGGTCATGATGACTATTTAAGTGCCCTTTTTGCACTGTGTTGAGTGACAGGAGGTAAAATTAACCTGTTTTAAAAACCTTGCAAAAACAGTTTGCCTCTTTTATCAACAGTTACTACTGTTTCATTGAAAAAACAACAACGACAACAAAAAGTAAAGAACAAAGAAGAGGCCTGTATATATTTACCCTATTGTGCATGCGTCCAAGATATTTCGATGTTTAGATGTTACTTTGAACTCATCAGACCACAATACATGTTTCCACTGTGAGTCCATTTCAGATAGACCCAGAGAAGTTGGCAACAACGTTTCTGGACGTTGTTGACATATGACTTCCACTGTGCATGACTTTTGTGAATGCAGTGATGAATGATGATATGCCCTTGCTCATGTGCAAATATCCCTTACAGGAACCTGCCGGTTTTTAATGCAGTGCCCTCTGAGGGGTTGAAGGTCACAGGCATTTAGTTGTGGTTTTCAGCCTTGCCCTTTACGCGCAGAAATTTCTCCAGACTCCCTGAATATTTTGATGATGTTATGCACTATAGAGGGTCTTACTTAAAATCCTTACAATTGCTCATAAAGAACACTGCTTTTACATAGCTGGATTTTTTGCTGATGCATTTCTGGCAAAGTGGTAAGCCTCAACCCATCATTGCTCTTAAAGGAGACCTTTTCTAGGCCTTTTCTGGACGCTCCTTTTAAACCTTAGCATGACTGCATCACCTCTTTAAGATGTTTTGGAACATTTTACTGGTCTTAAATATTCTTAAATCTTAAATTGCCCCTGTCTAAACCTTTTTTTGGACATGTTGCAGACATCAATTTCAGAATGAGCGTACATTGACAACAATGAAGTTGATTAAAAAAAAATAAAAATACATATCTTTGTTCTTTTTTGTTCAAATATAGGTCAAATACAGGTTTTGGAATTGGGTTTGTACAACTCTGTTACCCAACGTATAGTCTCAAAGTAAATTAATTAAATGCATAAATAAAGTAAATCATTAGATTGTCCTTAACCTAATTCTAGTAGCATGAATGCTAATTAACCACATTTTGTGTATTGAGCTATTTGTATGCTAAAAAACTAAAAGATTTTGTATAATTCTGTTGTTAAAAAACTGAAATCTGGACTGTTTTCCATTTTATAGATAACAGTTTGTCATACAGTGTCAGAAACCACAATTTGATGTGGTTTAAGGCAAGTCTTTGATGATTTAAGGATGCTGTTTGCATGATGCTAACTGATGTACATAACTTTTGCAAACCTACTTTTTTAATTTGTAATTTTGATTATTGCCCTACAGGGAATGACAAACTGCATATTTCCTTCTAATACAGGATCATAGCTCATAGCTAGCTGGTGAGTCTCGGCTCCTCTCAAGCTTTTTCTTTGCCACTATCACTTTGTTTGCTCAATACCTGTTTGGACTGGGGTCCTTGTAAACCTGTTATGTGTCAGTGTCTGTCATAAAGAATATCTATACAAATCAAATTGAGTTACACGAGTGGCAAATTGAAAAACAGTGTATTGTGTTATGGCCCTTCAAACAGACATTTGCCATAGTTATAGTGTTGATGGTAGTGTGGAGGGATGTGTACGACTTCCAGCAGGACTGCCAGTGTCTGGTCGTTTTCATGCACTGCAGTCATTACAGTGTGTGTAATAAATATCTCTGTCACCGTGTATGCTTCTCCAAATTGGCTGGTGGTCACTAAATGGAGATGTGGTCCATTTAGAAAGGTTTAAAAATGCTCCGGTTAGCACAACGTATAAAACTCAATGACCTCAAAATGCTTAGTGTAAGCCACAAGAGCACACTCATATGCACACAGTAGGTGATGGCAGCTTTTAAATCAATGTCATTTACAGTAACTGTAGCATAAAGGAAACCAGAAATCTCATTATGGAAGTATGTGTGAGTGAGTGAGTGAGTGAGTGAGTGAGTGAGTGTGTGTGTGTGTGTGTGTTTGTGTGTGTGTGTGTGTGTTTCCATACACTTGACTTGACTTTGTAGGAAAACCAGAGGAAAAAGTAAGACCTTTTCAGGATCAGCAAAATGGTCCTGAGTTTGTAAAACTGGTTCACTTTTAAAACTAAAAGGGTAAGACCATTTCTTTTTTGGTTTACTGATGTTAAAGTTAGGTTTATAAAACTTGTTAACACTTTAGTAAGTGGCAGCATTCATAAGGCTACATGACACCTGACATAAACCTACACAGACATTCATAAAGATTTATTCCAACAAGGGTTATTTGTCATAATACTTACTGAGCTAAAATGACATCAAAATTGACAAAGCAGTCTTTATGCCAACGTATGCTTGTTCAAATAAGTCTATACGGGTTTATGTCAGTTGTTATGAAAGGAATATGCAGGTTCATATGCAGTACTGAGTACTGAGAATGATCCACCACCCAAATAGTACCTGTTCTGTGGTGGTCCTGTGGGGGTCTTGACCACTAAAGAACAGGGTAAAAGGGGGCTAACAAAGTATGCAGAGAAACAGATGGACTACAGTCTGTAATTGTAGAACTACAAAGTGCACCTATACAGTAAGTGGAGCTGATAAAATGGACAATGAGTGTAGAAACATCGGTGTATATGACAATTGAGACATCTGAACTCATGTCCTAACATTGGATAAAAACAAACCTGTGTGTGTAGTGTGTGGGTGAGTGGTCTATGTGTAAGCAGGATGTGTGCAGTGTTATAAAACCTTAAAGCTGTTGTAAAGTTGTGTGTTGGACCATGTAGGTTGTTAGTGTAGAGTCAGGATTGAGATCGGCCACCGGGCCAGCAGACTACTTCACACGAAATCAGCCTCTCCCTAATTCAATAAAGGTGCTAACACACACTCTCTCACACACACACAAACCAATTTAGCTAACTTTAACCTCACAGAAAATAACAATGTACAAACAATTGTGTGTCCAAATTAGAGTTGTCAGCGAATACGACCGCTGGTGGACCACCCTTCTTTTTCCCTCTTTTTCATTTGGTTTGGTTATAAAAGAGCTTAGTGAGATTGTTGCTAGTCCACTCCAAGGGAATAATAAAAAGCTCATTGAAAGCTGCCAGCATGTTCATTTTGTTGAACATAAGCAGTGCCGGCTTATTGTTGTGTGAAGGCAACAGGCCAGTTTAGAAAAAAGCCAGACCAAAGGTCTGTGGTTGGTAATACTGGAAACATTTGAAGGAGTAGTTCACAAATTTTCCAAATTTACCCCAAAGTTGTTTACCCAAGACATGTTTGCTTACCCAAAGTTTGCTTCTTTAGGCTAATGTGAATTATAAGTAATGAAAGTTTATACCTGCCAATTAGCATTGCGCTAACTTTATATTTAAATTACATGCTTGTTTTAAATTGTTTTAATCTCACATAGACTTGCATGTGTGGTTTCTCTCACTGCATGGCATACTGTGATCTATAAAAATGAACAAAAACACTTTCAGGCTTCAAGATGTCTGATAACTACGGTTTTAGCTTTCTAGCATAATTCTGTTGATTTTGGTAATGAAAGTTTATGACATTTATGCAAATAGCAAGCCTCAAACTGCATCACATTGTCAAGCAATCCCAAATAGACCTGCTTATGTGAAATCTCTTACTGTATGACAGTCTATTGTCTATAAAAATACATAAAAATATGTTGCATGGCTGAAAACAGTAGTAGCAGAAACAGCCATCTTACTCATTTTTTGCCTAAAAATAGCTACATTCAATATGTGATGCAGTGCAGAACTAAACAAACTTTGGGCACCAAACATGTTTTAGCTGGATGATTTTCTCCACATACACCTAAAAATTAAATAATTAATTAAAAATTCAATTCAATTCAATTCAATTTAAATCTAAAGTGTTTGGCTGGGTTATGGCATTTGAAAGCCAGCAAAATGAACGAAAGAATCCTACATACATCTCATTACTGTGTGTTCAGCGTCTCGCATCAGCTAATTTTCCATGTTTAAGCGGTAACATTATATGGTATTTTACTGTAGAAACCGACACGTCTTGTAACCGTATGGACTGTTAAAGAATTCCCCTATTAGGCTGCTTGTCACAGCTTGTTAACTCGTTAACAGCTCGTTAGCTCCCACGCCTTGTTAGAGCAGCGGCTGAAAGTGATAGGTGCAGTACAGAGGTGGGGTCAGTGCCTCGGTTGATGTCACGTCCGTCCCAGAGGTCTTTGGTTTCACAGGGCAGGGGCTTTTTATGCAGGTAGTGCAGGGGCAGCCCATGGAGGCCCGGAGGCTAGGGCCGCTGAGATCCTGTAACACGTTAGCAAAACAGCAGCTGGAAATAGATGGGAACCATAACAGTACAAGACAGCTGTGAAGACAAGCAAAAAATACGGGGGAGAAAGAGAGAGATAGAGAAAGAAAGAGAGAGGACGGTCTGAATAGTCATTATAGCAGTAGATTGACAACAAATCTTATTTACACAATTCACAAACTTCTTTTAGGCTTGCACTGGAGCTAAAAGGCTAATCTAGCTAACAAGTGAGGGAAGGCTATATAGCATCAGTCAGCACTGTGCAAACTGCAGGCCAAAATCTTCACACATTTCCCTCAAACTGTGTCAAGTTGTTCAGTAATCTCAAACAGGCTTGTGTGGTTTCACACTGTATGATATAGTCATCTATACAAATGGACAAAGGTGTTGACAAAATGCAGGGTTTTTGAGAGAACCACTAATTAGCTTTGCAGCGTGCTTTTTTCCATATTTATAAATAGGAGTACAAGGATTATTCGACTGAGTCGACTAAAATCAACGACCAAATTAGTTGGCAACTAATTTTATAGTCAGTTAGTTGGTGACGTCATCACGCATGCTTCTCGCGCTAACTAGGGATGGTGTGGAAGCATTTCACACTTAACTCCAAAAAAAGGTTGTCAGTTGTACTATTTGTAAAGCTGACCTAAGCTGGCATGGGAGCACATCCTCCCTGTTGTAGCATCTGTAGAGGAAACACGTCGGCTCACTGGATGAAGAAGATTCATCTCAGTAAGATGGCTGTGTTAGCTAGCTAATTAGCTACTGTTAATGTTAAAGGCCGTCCTCGTTCATGTTATGAGCTGTAACACTTTCCATTTTGAAACGCATGTTCTCGTTAATGGAGTTGTAAGTGAGAAGCAAGTAACTGTTATTCACAACGACCATGTTCACTTTCCAAATAGCGTTAAACACTGTATTGTCATCGAGGCCACTGATGCGTCCAAATTTGGCAAACATAGGAGAACGTTTGGAAACAGTTGCAAACAGTGTTCTGTTTTTTGCAGATATTTGGCACCACTCATGAACAGCTTAAGGAGGTAGTTCTACACAAACATACAGGGCAGCTGGATGAAGGCTTACCGTTAAAATGAAATGTTTACACAAAATCGTTCAAATTCAACTTTTCATAAAGAATAAGTTTACCACAAACGTTCGCCACTTTTCTATCCACTCCATCACATGCATCCTCTCTGCAGCAGGGATATCAGAAGATAGCAGGCCTCTAACAAGAGCATGTAGAAATGCTGACTTTCCTCTGTTTCAATGAAGACCTGTGATTGTAGAATTTAGCTGCAACAGAGAGCAGACAGACAACAGAATGGACTGTTTAAATGTACATTTTAAATTGAGATTATGTGAGGCGTGCAGTTTACATGATGCTAAATGATGGCTTTCAGCTTCTATTACTTGTTAGCTAAACATGAAAGTCCATTTGAGATTCAAGAAAAACTTGATGCAGTTTGAAGTAGGGCTCTGTCCCTGGCTCCTTACGTCCTGTAGTGGTCCTGCGTAAGCCAACATGCAGACATAGAGGGAAGGAGACGAGGTTTAAATGCGTGCGTGTACATGTACGTGACTCATGTGCTGTGCAGGCTCTGCATGTTCCGTACTCAACGAGATTACATTATCTGTAGTACTCGATTTAACTAATTTGTTTATCTGTAGAGGCACAATTCAGGTTACAGGCATCTCAATGACAAGTTCAATTAATAAACAAATGCTTTTCACATCTGAATATCATGTTCTCTGCCATTTTGGTCAGACAGCTGTAAACAAGGCTCTCCACTCTGATTGGTCCTTGCCTGTTTCTCTGTGAGTTTTGGGTGACAGCACTCTTCATTCTTGTTATATTTAGAGTATTTTAGAATATTTTTTTACCCCTACCCCTTGTATGTAACAGCTGCGCCATTTAAGGTGGAACGGGAAATTTTGCTATCTAGCTACCAAGACATCAGCATACTACTAGCGTTTTTTTATGCTCGTTATAAAGAAAAGGACCATAATACATTGAAATGACATTAACCTAATATAATTCAATGGTTATTGTATTTTTTTTTTTTAATGGAGAAAATACTTCCATTTGTGGGTTTTTGCTTTTCTTTTTTTCTCATAACTCATATTTGGAATGTGCTGAGAAAACCCAGTTTGGAGGGCCATATAGCCCTAACAATTTACCCTACCCCTATGTCTCGACAAAAATTGGGACACCCTACCCCTAGGTATGAATGCAAAAAACGGAGGGGTAAGGGCCAAGAGGTAGAAACAAGGGGTGAAATGGGATTGGGCCTTCATGTAACTAATATACATTGTTGTTCTAAGCAGAACTAGATTCACATAATGTCTTTTAGTATTATTTTTTAATGAAAACTGAAATGAAATTAGTAAAGAATTCCATTTGATAACAGCTCTATAAATTACTGTGTGACACATTAAATTAGGTTTTGCCCGAGGCACTTTAAAGCCCTCATTGACTCGTCGATGTCAATGAGGGCATACAGAGGGCCTTCAAGAGTGCTCTTGTGTCACCCTAAGGCATTTCAGTCCTTGCAAGCATGCGCAAATGAGGACTACAAGACTGCCATTGCACCGTTTAAGAAAAGACTTAAGTGTGTGACGATTTAGGAATGCAGTTAGCACGATGCTGATTGCTGGGCTAAGATTTTCCATTACATGTTAGCTACTTTAGCATCATAGTGCCTGTCCAACAAGTGAGGTAAAAAAAAGTGTACTTTTTTTTTTGTTTTTTTGCCAACCATTTTGCAACAAATGGGAAGAAGAGAAGAAGAGATAGCAATGCTGAGAAAGAGGCTAATTAGAAAGATATTAAAAGCAGAGGGGAGAAAATACTCTCTCTCTCTGTCACATACACACACACACACACACACACACACACACACACACACGCACACACACACATAACCTTCTAGTAACTCCTTCGAGTAGCTGTCAGACTCCCTCCCAAAGCGATGCTGATTGATGACCTCATCAGGGAATTAACGGGACACCCTGCATGTGGAGTTTTTTGGGCTGCTACTTGCCTGAAACCCTGTCCTCCTTACAGTCCTCCCACTCCTCCATCTATCCATCTCCCGCTCCCTCCCTCCCTCCCTGCTCACTCCGTCATGCTCCATTCCTTTCCCATTTCACTCTCTCCTCACTTCTTTTGCCTCTCTTCTCCTCTCCCTACTGACAAAGAGCTGCTTTAACCTTGTCTTTATCTCGGCTTGTTGGAATGTTCCGTCTCTGCACTTTATCATACTTTCTTTCACTGCACAGTCCTTCTTTTTTCAGACTCTCTCTCTCTCTCTCTCTCTCCCTCTCTCACTCTCACTCTGATGTCAAATTCATTGTCATAATAAATTAATTATACAATTTAGATTTAAAAAGCATCCCATTATACAGGCTATGCATTTGCTCTCTCCCTCTCTCTCTGGCCCTCTCTCTCTTTTTCCTCCCTCTCAGACACACACACATGTTCAGCACATTGTGCGCGCCTTATTCTCAGAGGAAAAACGGAAACACAGTGGAATAGTAAGTACTGCAGCTCAGAGGGTTCTCTTTGCTCTCTTGGCTCACGGCCTTTCACCTCCACAGCCTGTAGAGTGCATGTTGACTCTATGCTTTCCCTTTACTTTACCTTTGAACATCAAAACCTTCTCTCTTTATTGCAAGCCAGGCTTCTCACTATCGTCTGTGTAGTGGGTTTCATTGCTCAACATAGTCTAAGACTGTTTTCTTCACAAGAAATGGACCATTGCCAATACCCAGCATTGCTACATTGCTTTTGGCACGATGCAAAGCAGACAGCCATTATACCAGAAATCATAATGCATCACAGACACAAATAACCAGCATGTCCCTGCACAGATTCAGAACCTTTAACAGAGCTTATACACTGTCATTTCTATTATTTCAGTTTACATTTATACCACAGATTCATTAACCACCACTGTAATAAGTAAATAACAGAAGGATGTGTAGCCTCCACAGCTACACTGCTCCCCCTCTACAGGCAAGGCAGCCTTTAGAATGGGTGTTGACTCTGAGCTTTACCTTTACCTTTAAATATTAAAGACCCAGGGAGCCTAAGTCTGTATTTTCTTTCTAATTAGGTTAATATTGTTCTTGCAAGAGAACCGTGAACATGTACTAAGTAAACCCTTTGAATAATGTTCCAGTGACCGATATATGACCCACATATTTGAGCATACTTCTCTCCTCTCGATGTAAACTGGGTGGTCTTAATCTTAGGTAACACTTCATGTACCAATCACAAGGCTTTGTGGCTTTTAGGGAGCTAAAGCTATCCTAGCATAACCAACAGCTAACATTGTTCACTCGTTCTTTCATTTATGTAATTTCATTCGTCCGTTTGTTCATCCGGCTGTCCATACATCTGCATGTCTGTTCGTCTGTTCCTTTGCGCATTGCCTCATCCATCCATTTATTTGTCTGTCTGTCCGCCTGCACATCTGTTTGTCCGTGACTTTTTTCTTCCAGTTACTGTCACATACAAGCTGTATAATGATTTTAGTTCTACACAAAGGATGGAGCAGGCTAGGAGTGTTAGACAGGGAGCTGTCAATCGAGCGGCTCATAGGCCACGCCCACACAGTTCCCAAACAGATGTGATTGGTGGTTTTTAAGTCATAATATTATCTACTGCTATCTTTTCTTCTTTCTCATTCAGCATGGTCTAGAACTGCCTGCTTTTACAGGAAGGGGCCATTTGACTGACTTGCAAAATGACCAGCCAGGCTGTTGTTGTTGTGTAATGTGTATGTGGAGGCCTTTGGCAAACACAAGGGTACATTTACACACATCCTCCCGGTTCTGATGTTCGCAAAGAGTCCATTTCCCAGAACTCTCTAGGAGATCACATGACCCATGAACTTCCACAATCCACCCATGAACGCTCCAGTTCATCCAAATGCTAACCTGTTGCACCTGTGATGTATGTCATATGACTAGCTGGAGTTTAGTATGTAAGTCCGGGCTTTAGCATAGAATATTGCACGGTATTGTTTCTCTCTGTAGAGCTACTGAGTGTTTCTATCTGTATTTTGCCTTCTGTGTTGACTGTGTTTTTGGACTTTTTGACTTTGCCCTTTTGGATCTGGTTGCCTGATATTGTTTATGTTTGTCTTTTTCTGTATTTTGGCCTTGTTGGATTTGACCACTTGTTGGCTTTGACCACTCTAAGTGACCACTCTCTACTTTCTAAGTAAAGCCTCATTTCTTAATTTTTACCATGAGGGTCTGGCTGGTTCTGTTCCATTACAAGATGGTCCATTTACCTCTGCAGACAGAGTGTGAGACTGAGACCAAAAACAGCAAGGTGTTCGCTGGTCTAATCATTCAAACCCCATCCAGTTGCTTCAAGTTTCCCAAAAAAACATACATCATGTTGCTTATCTTTGCTTATGATCTTCATAATTGCACATTTAGGAGAATGACTGACTGTGGTGGCTCTGGGAAACATCTTCATGCTACTTTCAAGTGATGTGTCATTACAGAAACGATGCCTTGGGGACAGATGGCTCTGGTCTTCAAATCTGATTCGAACATTATTAACCTCCACTCTAAATGAGTCCTACGAGCCTCAGGTCAGGGAAACTGTCACTCATGCAGAGTAAGCAAAGGATTTCCTACTATTATTTAATCTGGAGTAAATCACACACAAATTGAACCATAGCCTTCAGAGATAAGTTTGATTATTGATCTGGCTCTGTTCTTTTAGAAATCTATACAAGTCTGTTTAGTTTTAGTTCCTGCTTCTCTTATGCATCAATTACAAACCCTGTTCTCATCTAATCAGTTTGATGTTTAAGGTTTTATATGCCATTTTAATCGCATTGCTATGTTTAGCTTCACAGATGTGCAATCAGCAAGAAGATTGCATATTTGTCTCTTTTTGATAGCATTGCATTTAAGATCAACTTTGCTGCCCACATTTCAAAACATTTGCAGTGTTGTTGGCTCACTGATGCATATACAAAACTTTGAAGCACTCCCTTCCTTTCTTTAACAACCTGACTTAATGATGTGTCATCAGGTTGGAAAATAGCTGGTGTCTTTTTCACATGCATTGTGGTTTTGGGGCTCCTACAGTAAAATAGTAATTATGCATGCGGTGGGTGGCTGGGTGTGTTTAATTAGCCACAGATGTAAGCTAACTGACAGACTGACATGCTTATCCTCTCCTTGTTATCTTGGTCTAAGTGGTGACAGCAGCATCCTCAGACATTAAAGCAGTTCCATTGACTTTTCAGGAAGGCCCACTATATAGACCACTGTTATCACTGTAGTCCTTATTATGCTCCATCAAAAGTATATTAGACATTTATATAATGTAAGATGTTTTGGTCACCGTTTGCTCACGTCCAGCAATGGTTCTGCAGAACCATTGTTTTACAGAACAATGGCAGATATCCCATTCAACCTAGTGAGAAATTGTAGAAATCTATTATTTAATACATAAATACTTCACAATATTTATAATATGTATTATATAATATTTAAAATGCTACAGTACCAAGCTGGACTAAGCTGTTTAAACCAGACAATAACAAGTTTGCCGTTAGCTCAATTACACAACAAAAATAACAGAAATCATTTATCTGAACAATATGACCTTCACATACAAACTCAATATAATTAGAAATGAATAATTTAGGTGTTTTGATCAAAACTAAGTTGTATTCTGCATTTTCTCAAGTTGATTGGCATTTATGCAATCAATCTTCAGCTTTTCCAACCTAGAAACAGTAGCTATGAAAGAGCTCATTTGTGGGTGGAGCATGAATTCAGTTTGAATCTGCTATAAATCAGTATGAATCAGCTTTGTGACAAGTCTGACAGCCTCTAATTAGACAGTTATGTAATAAAAAAAACCTGCTAAAAGACATGACAGTAATGTGTTTTTTTAATGAGTATCAAGCTGAGCTATGATGTTTCAGTCCAGGCTTTCGGTAGTAGTTTCAACCTGGAAAACCCAGGAAAATTACACGAATACTTTATCCCGTATGACTGAGTCAGTCAAATCCCACAAATTGCATTACAGAAGCTCCTCTGGTACAACTAATCCAGCTTCAGTAGTGCTTACCAAAGCTATAAAAGAGACACTTGCTTCGGAGTGGATTTGAGGCCTCGTCTGAGGTTAAGCTAACTGACAGACTCGCATTTATCTCCTTTTTGTTATCTTGGTCTAAGTGGTGACAGCACAGAGAGTGGATCCTCAGATAGACGTCTGATCTGAAGTCGTATGTCATTCTGTTGTTGGCACAATGCCCTTATTAGGAACTCCTAAGCAGTTTTTCTCTATGGGAAAAATAAATGGCGTTTTCACCACATCCTGTGGTAAAGAAAATGATCCAATTCTACCGAATTAGTACAAAAACTAGTAAGAGTTTAGACTTTTGCTATTTACTAGGATTATGTTATGATCTATTTAAACCTAGTGCATTAATAGAGATGGTAATAAGCTAAATATATGTACAAAAACATAATTTATCGGGTACTCTCTTTTGGGAAGTGGCTGTCCCAAACCCTTAACTCCTAAATTCCAACTTTGTACATGAAAGTAATACTTTAGATTTTAGTCTAAAGTCCAAGTCTATAGTGGCTGCGAAGACCCAACGAACTGCAAAAAAAGGGCTGTAAATGCAGAAAACACTTTTCTCAAAATGACATCATATGCACTGCATTTTACAAATGCTCTGCCAAATAATAAAATGCACTGCAAATTCATAAATGCCCTGCAAACACGAAAATGTTTCTGGAGGACAAACAAAAGAGGATGGAGCTGAAAGTGTTTTCTGAATTTGCATCGAGTGTATGAGCTTGCAACACGTTTTTAATTGTACTGTGCATTGGGTCTTATCGGCCACTGTACAAATCAATTAGCACTCTGGCTTTAAATCAGTTTGGTCGAATGATCCATCTAACAACACAACCAATTGTAGCCTAAAGCCACTTAACTACCACATTTGACAGCTTCTTGTTTTGTGTGGGGTATTTTCATGAGGTTGGCAGTCTTATGAGAGTTTGCTTGCATGTAGCAATGTTCACACTTGGACTACTCAATGACAACATAATTCAGAGGATCAAGTGATATTCGGACGAAAAATGGACACATGGCAAAATGCCATGCCAATGTTGGGACTATATTGTTTACAACAGGGTGCAATAGCAGCAATTTTCAGTAATATCTGTCTGCAGAGCAGCAGAGCCGCAGTTTCACGCCAGCAGTTTCACGCCAGCAGTTTCACTCCAGCAGTTTCACTCCAGCAGGTTAAAGCCAGTGGCATTCGGCGCATGCACCGACACTTTTTTTTCTTAGCAAGTCTTAGGCTAATTAACATTTCAGTCGTTATATGTGGGTTTCCAATATATTTCTGATACATTTTCGTTGGGCTAGCATTCTATTTTAAGCTTCAGGGTAAAACAAACTTTGGTTTGAACACATATAGAGATTCACAGGGCAAATATTACACAAACTACAGCTTATGTGGCCTCGGTAAACTAACAGGGTTATGTAGACATATAACTCAGTTAACTTACTCTTAATATGGGGGCTTTATGTGTACACTTACATGTGCAGGAATAAAACTTTACCTTAAGCACTCTTAACTGAGCATAACATTAAGCTTTAGGCTTAAACAAACTTTAGTTTTTGAATGTATCCCTCCTCAAAAAAATCCTTAGAAACCATTAAGTGTCTCTATTGGTTTCTGATGGTTTTGTAATGTGTTTTGTCTAATGGTTTAGCCAGTTACCAATGGCTGAATCATATATTGGCAAAGGTATCCCTTCCTGAATGGTAATATGCATGGCGACACATACAACCAGTACAAACAGTCGCTGTTTACATCAGAGGCATTATAAATTAGGAGACCGGCCACTGGTTGAAAAATGAATGGGAACGCTCAGCTTTCCTATAAGGACTTTGTTTACATGGCACGATCGTACTGTTCTACTGTGCATGTGTTCCACTGGCCTGAAACGGCTGGAGTGAAACTGCGGGTGTAAATCTGCGGCTCTGAAGTCAGACCCATCTTGAGATTTTGAAAACAACATTCATGTTTCCCATAAAGAAAATCTGCATAGACCCTTTGAACGTGATGCCGACTACAGAATAACAACATAACTACAGAGGTCTATTAAAGCAGGAACCAACCTCTCTGACCACCGCGGTCTAAAACTTACCCCATTGACACTTAATTTTAATGTCCAAGTAATATAACACTTTCGTCATTGTTTGCTCATGTGAGAATGATTTTTCATTTCATGTTGCATATTTAGGCTGGATTAGTTTTACCGGAGGACATTATAATGCCCCATCCATAAATGTGTTCCTTTGTAGTAGCTTCAGATGTGCTCACGAAACCTAGAAAAGAGACTCCAGAATGGATTTGAGGCCTGGTCTGAGACTGTAATGGCTACCTCATTTCCCAGACTCTATTGATATTCAGTGACTGTTCTCATAGCTAATGTAGTTAGTTATAAGAGTAGCCCATTTTGTCCCAGTACATGCTCATGGATTTTTAATTTGTTTAATGACACTTGTAAATGTCGCTGCTTTTCCCCCCGAGACGCAGAGCAAGCAAGAGGCACAGAGAGGGAGAGACAGTAAGGGATGCTTTGTCTGAGCTTGTCTGAGAAGATTCTTTCCCTTTTAAATATTAATATAACAATAGGCACAGAGGCCAGAGTGATTAGAAAACACTTAATAGACTTCAGCGGTACTTAGAGGGTCATGCTCCGCTCCCTCTGAGGAGATGCTGCACGGCACGACTCCTGCGTGCTTATCGTTTAGATTTCCTTTTTAAAAGCCCGAACGCTTCAGCCATAAACGACCGTCATTTGCATGAATGTGTCTGGCACCGCAGAGGATGCCATTTCGACTTCGATTTGTGGTTCCATAGCATTCTGTTTATTTTTTCATTTCTGCACTTACCAGTGCGTGGTGGGTATTAGCATTCATCTCAAGGCCTCGCGGCACTGGAGACACCTCAATCACAATCCGACTGTGGCTTCTGTTTTCACTTTATATTCACACACTGATCACTCATACCATTCTACAAAAGAAGAAGTCAATAGAGTGCTATAAGAATATATGAATAAGAATGTCAAGGTGACCCATCTGAGCGCCTTAAAGCTGCACCATATAAGACTTGTTTGATAAAAATGAACATCACTGAGTTCGTAGAGAAACAGTACAGTCAAACTTGGCGTCCTTGTGCTGCAGCTAAAAACCTTGAAGAGCCTAAAATAGTCATTTGAAAGTCAGAGCTGTCGGGTCAGATTCAGAGGGAGCTTTTCAGACTACGTTATACATCTTTATGATCTCACAATCTTAAGGCGTTTGCTCAATAAGGGCATTTTATTTGTGCAATTTATTCAGACGTCAATAAATGTATTTGAACATGTGTATGACTGATATCTTGCACACCAAGTGTAAGACTTCTGGGAAGGCAGAAATGCAATGTTATTTTATTCACACTGTTCAGTTTTTGGATTTTTTTTGCAGGCAAAATTAATTCTAAGCACTGTTGTCTCAGCTTGGTAGCTGGCATGACGACAACCAAGATGACACAAACATCTCTATACAAAAACAGTTCAAACTTCATTATAGAAATCCAAGCTACAGTCTTATGCAAAAGTTTAGGCACCTTGGTCAAATGACATGCTTTGTTGGTCTTCTAAATGAAAATAAGTTACACATCCTCTACAGTGAATATTTTAGTACACAATTACTGTATATTTGCTGCATTTCACATATTGGAAAAATTAAACATAAAATATGTTGCAAATGCAAGTGTTATGGCACATTTTATATTTTCTGTTTTATTTCTTTTCAGTATGTTAAACTATGCAAATAAATGGAATTGTGCACCAAACTTAGCAGAAAAATGCCTATTAGCTAATTTTCAAAGACTTCAACCAATGACTTTGCTGAGATGCAAACAAAGTCATTGGTTGAATGTGAAATTATGCATTGTTGACAAACTTACTCACTTAGATTTCTTTCCAGTGGAGGTGATAGGACTACAACACAAATATAGTCATTTATTTGGCATCCAAAATGATTTCTAATGAGTTTATATATTTAATGCTAATAAAAAATACTAGTAAATGTGAAAAAATAAACAGGTTCTATTTTGGGTTCTATTTTACTGCATGTGAACCCTGCATGTGCCTCTCCACCAAGAACAGATTAAAAACTTTACATTTTAGGCCAAAATCAGATCTCAGAACTTTTGTAAAACAACATCAGGCATCACATAGCATATTTGTAACAATTTCATGTAGTAACATTCTGGGAGGTGCCTTTTAGAGGTATTAAACATTTCAGACGTCTGGTTCCTATCACCACCACTCTCAATAATTCTCTAGAATGGAGCATTTAACATTAACAGTTGAATAAACATTTTTAGCCCTCTAAGACAAAAAAAAGTCTGATTTGAATCACTTCAACTTGGTAATACAAACATAGCCGATATCTTGTTCTTTGTGCAGAACACCTTGCAGAAAGGCTGCCAGATAATTAATGTTACTAAAGAATCTAAAGAAGGTGTGTGTGTGTGTGCATGTGTATGTATGTGTGCATGAGGTATCCATATTCATGAATGAAACAGTGAAAGAGATTCCAGCTTAATCATTTATTCCATTACTCCTGCCACATGTCCCCCTCTAGGACCATTTATTCTAATGGGACCAAGGAGAATGCATAAACAGATAAACAAACAAACAAACAAAGAACAAAAGACGGATGGTTTTGCACCTTCCCTATTTCAAATCATTGTGATTTAACGGGCCTCAGGCCATTAACATGCAGCCAATGATGATATGGACGGTATGAGTGAAAGGTTATCGTGAATTGTCATATCTCATTATGCAGGGACAAAGATGGGCAGCTGAACTCCTGCTGTGGTCTGCTTATTAAGTAGGTCTATGGGGTTACTTACTGGCACGTAGTCCTAGACAATGAGGAGAAATCCCTTTACATTCTTCTCCATCTGGTACAGATCAAACAGGCACACATGTTCAGCTGCATGCAAATCATCATCGTCATATTGAAAGCTCATAACTCCATTGTTTTCCCATGGCTGCTTAATTTTATACCTCTTGAAAGCACCAGATGCTCTTCACATTGTGTGGACATTTCATGGTGTATTGATCAATAGAAATTACTTGAATATAATCTCATAATATTAACATACATTAAAACAGGGGCATAGCTGGTGTTTCAGTAGTGCCTGTTTCGGTAGTGACAATTTTAGTTAATTTTGAGCACTAGCTAGTACATGACTAGCAAAAACAGCTTTAAACAGTTGTACACACATTAAATCATAATATTTTTCATTAAAACGCAAAGGAAGTTTACTTAATTGTAGAAAGTATGTGTTTCAGTAGTGACAATTTTCAGACTTTGGGACACATTTACATCAAAACAATGGAATCTAACTTCTCACCATGTGGTCATGAGGGACATGTTCTAAAATGAGGGGTGTGGCTAAAACTAGGCTCCGCATATAGACTAAAACCCTTTTTGTTTCGGTAGTGACATGAAAACGAGGTACAGCAGGTTTTAATTAAACTCACCAAAAAAAAAAATCTATGTCTTTGAAGTGCTTTTAAAAGTAGGATCTTTCAAAAAACAAAAAAATACAAAAAAATTAATATTATTTTAATAAGTTGAAATTTAGGAGTTTATAGTTTTTATTAAAGGAGTTTAAAGGAGTTTTTTTTTAAATAATTCAAAAAACGCTGTCCCATATTGCCATGTCACTACTGAAACCAGAGATTTAGTTCATGGGCGGAGGCTAATTTTAGCCACACCCCCGCATTTTAGAGCAGGAAGTGAGACTGCATCCCTGTCCCTCATGACCACATGGTGAGAAGTTAGATTCCATTGTTTTGAAGTAAATGTGTCCCAAAGTCTGAAAATCAATGTGTAACCTTAAGAATTGTCACTACCGAAACACATTCTGTAAATAAGTAAACATTGTTGTATTTTAATGAAAAACTGTAGGTGTCTACAGTTGTTCAAAGCTGTGTTTACTAGTCAAGTTCTGGCTAGTGTTTCTGAGTTTTGCTAGAATGAGCTAAAATTGTCCCCACCAAAACAGTCACTACCGAAACATTTGGTAGTTTTAGCAGTTCTCTGATTGTTTTGGTAGTAACTAAATGGAATGTTCAGTCCAGGGGCGTCTGTTTTTGGATAGATGGACTAAGCCTTTAGCAGGGGGGTCTGGGGGGATGCTCCCTAAGGAGAAATGTTGGTTCATCATGAATTTTTAGAGTAGCCATAGGTGTGAAATTGATCAAAAATATGACTATTCAGTGAAGTAGGTACACAGTAGAGTTGCCTCTTTATTATTTGTATTAGGTGCAGATCTATTTAATACTACTACTACTGAATGTTATTCAAATATTCGGCCTATAGATTAGTACCTGTCAGCCCCCCTCAGTTTCTTTCTCTCCCTCTCCTTGCCTGTGTTTACTGACATTATTTTTCATAAAACTCAGAATTACAAGAACTCAAGGCTTCATTTTTTATTGCAGCTGGCAAAAATCATCTCACCTGACTGGCCTTCACTTGAGCTGCCTCCTCTCTTAAAAAATGCTGTGCATCCACAGGTTGAGGATTTGAGGGATATACACTGTGTGGCCTTTTCACTGACATTAACTTACAGTAACTACTGCAGATGTAACTGTTTCAGACACTAAGAAGGAGGGTTATTTCTGTCTCTTTCATTTGTTCACAGTATCACCATCTTTTTTCCTAAAATCATTAAAATAGTTTGGTTCTCGATTAGTTAATGTTAGTGCTACTTCATCTATCCCTTTTTGTTTACCTCACATAAACCTAAAGTTAGCTAGTTAATAAGCCACCTTAAAAACTGATTTGTAGGTGGATATCTTCACTCTGTAAGTACTCTGTATGTTATATTTTACAAGTTATAATGTTTATTTTAGCAAGCTTTTAGCCAAAATTCGGTCACAACTTCAACACCTGCTGACTTTTGCAGAGTAAGTAGCACCAGAGTGTAGTGCTGGGCGATATGACTTCAAATCAATATCACAATTAATTGAATATTTTACCTCGATTACGATTAATGAACGATTATTTTGTTTTTGTTTTTTTTCTTTCTTTTTTGCCCTCATAGTTCCCTGACAAGGTTTGTACTGTAAATATGTTCTACATACCTTAATGTAAATCGCCTCAACAGCCAGATCGGAATTCACACGGCTTTTACGTCAATCCAACTCGACATTTGTCATAATTTCGCGCTGCTGAGAACTAATAAACTTTTGGGGTGATATTTCTGTACAAAAATCAGAAGAGACTTATCCAAAACACCTCAGTGTTTGAAGAGATTACCAAAGAAATGGCCGAACGCAGCCATAGGAGAGCGAGTCTGCAGCGAAGTCTGAAAGCAAAGTTAAAAGAATCCGAGGACACGAACCAAAGAAATGCCCGAATAACATGCCCTTTTTATGGCGAGCTCACATTCTTGGTGATGAGCCCAGCTGTCAGTCAACAATGCTTCATGATGGCTCCTGTGATGCTGGCGAAGATAAAACTGAAAGCTCTAGTAGCGACTGGTGTTCGTTCAAAGTCATGTTTGTTTACCTCTGTATGAGCCACATGAAGCAACATGACACGCTGTTCTTTTGATTAGCAAATCTAAAAACGAATCTAAATAACCGACATGGGCGAGATTACGTCGGTTAGAGGTTCTGAATGTCAGTTTCGATTACTTTTTTCGATTAATTGCCCAGCACTACCAGAGACTCACCCCGAGGTCTGATATGATTGGCTTAATACTTATGAGGTCTGATTTGATTGTCTTACAACTTACGAAGTCTAATATGATTGGTCGAGTCATGCATTATGCTTTTCCACAATGCTAAACAGCATGATTGCCACCTCCTTTTGTGGTATGTTAGTAAATCTCTGGTAGTAAAGCTGAGCCAGCACTGGAATAGAGCAGCAGTAGTGCCTCAACAAGTTCTGCTCTCACATCGTGCTGCAAATCTGGAGACATGATGGCACACGATGAACTGATAATGTACATTTAACCTGGTGGGGGCAGGGGGGCTAAATAACATTTAGCAGGGACTTAAGCTGGTGTAGTGACACCCCAGTTCAGTCGTTTGTTTTAAGAAAATAAACACAATTAAACTATAAGTTTACTCAGTCAATGCATATAGTCTATATCTCTCTGGACATTTGCACATATAGATGTGTGTGTTTGTGTGTCGTGTCAGCTGCTTTGCTGCAGTGCTCCTCTTTGGCTCCCTGCCACACGAATACCAAACACTATCAGCCAAAGAGTGAGTCACCACTCTGCTGTTTGTGTGCGTGTGTTTGAAGGAGAAAAAGAGCTCATCGGTATCCATATGCATCACGAAAAGTAAAGAGGTGATGCATTAGAGGGAAATTTTCAGTGTGCAATTGAAATTTTAAGCCATTGTTTTTGTATTTGCATGCACCTGATGGGATGTGAATATTTGTGTTTGTGTGTGTATTTTAAGTCAAAAGAGGGCTCATGGGTGTATGTACGCATCATGAGAACAAATAAGGGAAGGCATTATTACACAGCTTTTACTAAATGCAGTATTGTAGCTCTGAAAGGGTAACCAGAGGAAGCAGAGGAAAGAAACATTCTTCCCTTTAATGTAGTGCGGGGGCTGGTTAAAGATTGGGTGGGCAGCTAGGAATGTCCCACACTCATTGCTAGAGTGAGGTTGACAATGAACAGCTTCATTACAACTTCATTGTAACTACAATAACTAGAGAAAAGTACATTTTTTACACAACACAGGTTGGTGACCTATGGAGCAGGGGTGGCGGACATAGCAAAAATATCATATCACGATTTTTAAAGACATTTTCACGATACATATCAAGATATTTTGACACAAAAAAGCAATGCACTAGTAGTGCCACATTTAAAAACGGCCATCAAAAACTCACAATGAGTTGCGTTCAACATTTCACATACTGTGCTGCACTAAAACCTAGTAAACAGGTTAAATTATGCTCACACAGTTGTTCGGTGTTCTTTTAGTGCTGAAGATTTCCACAATATATTTACAAAAGCATATTGTTTATCACGTTAAGGAATTTTGTCATGGTAACGATTAAATATTGTGATATTGCCCACCCCTACTGCCTAGTTTCTATAACGACTGACATTGTATCATGGTGGGTACTGGCTAATTAACCAGAGTAATACATTTTATAGCAGTAAGTAACAATAAATAAAAGCAAGTGTACCAAAACGTACAGGTGACTGTCAGTATGGAGTGCAGTATGGACTGAGGTAGATGGCAGGAATAAATAGGAATAGTGCAAAATGCTAGTTGCATAGATGTGACGATACATCGCAAATGCAGAGCAGAATATACAGAGGAAAGAAGTGTAATAGTATGTGCAGAATAAAACAATGTTAGATCCCATATGTGGGTTAATACAATATGTTGAATAAATACAGTGTAATGCAATATATACAACCAATAAGAGTACATTGACCATTCTACAGTACATAGACCAATCAACCAAGTTAGTTCACACAATAAAAAAAAGATTTAAAAAATAATATTCAAACCTTTGATATTTAAAAGGATTATGTTATGATCTATTTAAACTCAAAGGATTTATAAAGGAGATAGTAATAAGCTAAGTATATACAAAATCATCATTTATAGGGTACTTGCTGTCGGTAGGTATCTGTCTCAAACCCGAACCCTTTGTATAAAAAAAAAAAATGCAAATCCTTGTAAACACCTGAGGTCTAAATAATTGTTTTTATACATTTATATATATTTTTCTAATGTGAATCACCACAGTTTAGAATAATTCAGCAAAATTGTCCAGGATATACAGAATAATTCAGTAGAGGTGATGCAGGAGATGCAACAAGTCGACCAATAAGGCTGAACAGATTAACATTAAAGGCAGTAAAGTGAGTTGTTAAAGCATATGGCAGAAAGTGTGTCTGTGTGTGTGTGTGTGTGTGTGTGTGTGTGTGTGGTTGAAATGATGATAGTAACAGATGAACAGATGGTGTGACACTGTAATGGCGGTCGCTGGTTAACACAGCGCCAGTGGAATGCTGTAGTTGATTACAGTGTAGTGTGTGTGGAGGGGGGGCAGGCACTGATCATAAAGTGAACATTAATAAATATACCTTACATGCAGCATATTTCGTCATAATAAATATTTGACTTATTTATGTGTTCATGTTCCACTATGGGTGAATGTGCCCCAAATATGTTTCCCTTTTTGTGTGTGTGTGTGTGTGTATGCATCGTCGCTGTCCAAAGAAAAACAAAGAAAAACATGCATCTCCATTTTGACCATTTTTATTTTACTAAATCATTTGAACACAGCAGTTGTCCTTTATACTGTGTGAAAATTTCATGATAAACAAACCAACAGAAATGCTTCAAAATCACTTGGAATAAAACCTCTTTACATTAAATTAAATTAAAAAGTTAATGAACTAATAAAAAATATAAAAACTAATAAAAAAAGTAAAAAGTGCATATAATAAAAACATAGAAACAAAAGAAAGGATAAATATATACACTCATTTGTCGCTTCATGTCATACACCTCCTTGTATCTACACTCTCTGTCCATTTTATCAGCTCCACTTACCATATAAGTGCACTTTATAGTTCTACAGTTACAGACTGTAGTCCATCTGTAGTCCATACTTTGTTAGACTCCCTTCCTTCTGTTCTTCTATGGTCAGGACCCCCACAGGACCACCACAAAGCAGGTACTATTTGGGTGGTGGATCATTCGCAGAACTGCAGTAACACTGACGTGGTGGTGGTGTGTTAGCGTGTGTTGTGCTGGTCTGAGCGGATCAGACGCAGCAGTGCTGCTGGAGTTTTTAAACACCTCAGTGTCACTGCTGGACTGAGAATAGTTCACCAACCAAAGATATCCAGCCAACAGTGTCCTGTGACCACTGATGAAAGACCAGAGGATGATTAACACAAACTTCATAGCAAAAGATGAGCTGTTATCTCTCACTTTATATCTACAAGGTGGACTAGCAAGGTAGGAGTGTCTAATGGAGTGGAAAATAAGTGGAAACAGTGTTTAAAAACTCTAGCAGCACTGCTGTTTCTGATCCTCTCGCACCAGTGCAACACACAAGCAACTCGTCAGTGTCACAGCAGTGCTCACTGCAAGTGGAGCTGATAAAATCTCTCTCTCTCTCTTTCTCTCTCCTGCTTTTCCTCTTTCATCATTCGGGTGGTCCTTATTCTTTTTAGGGGGGTAGCAGCAGGTGGTGCCCTGTGCATGTGTGTGTGTATGTGTTCTGGAGGGTGTTGATTTGCAGATGTTTTAATGACTGTGGTAAGCTGAGTTACTTCCCCCTGTACCCCGCAGCAGTGTCACTACACTGCAGATTTTTGTAGAGGCCAGACGTGCCTGTGCTGCCCTGAAGCTCCTCTGAGGCTGAGGAAGCAGAGGAAACACCTCATAAAGACACACACTCACTAACAGGGATCTAATTAGCAATACAGATGAGTAACGGCTCACTTTAAAGTGAAAAATCAAATCGTATTTGATGTAAGGGGACAGTTAAATCAGCCACTGGAGTTATGAGGCTAATGTAACTAACAAGTAAGTAAAGCTTGTATACAAATTAGCATTGTGCTTTATCATCAGACACTGGCCTCAGGCTATGTTGGACTGTTGAGCGCTCTCAAATAGACTTGCTTGTTTTCTGACAATATGTGTTATTTATAAATATGGGTGCATGTTTTGGGGCAGCTCAAGGGGAAAAAAAGAGCAACATGAATGTGAAATAAAATGTGCTTGCTGTGTATTGCAGTCACTCTTATCAAGGGGGAAATCGTGTTTCAGCTAAAGCCAGACATAGTGTTAACAGTTGTTTCAAAAGCAGTAAGATTGCTATCTATGCAGTGATTTGTATCCCAGCATGCAAAGCAGTGGTGCTACTCTCAACAATATTTAATGTAGCATTCAGTTAGAACTGTACTCCACAGAGTCTTTTATTAATCCTTGTTTTTACAATAGTAAAAATTTGCTCTAGAAGTTATTAACACCCCTTATTTCCAGTGTTGTGATGATATGTAAGAGGGGCGACCAAGAGCGATGAAGCTCGTAGAACCCAAGCCAACCCACAAGCTCTTTTCCCAGAGTAACACAGAGACCTATTTGCTGAAATGGATCTTATTTCACATTAGGATCTCATTCCCACACCTTACTAAGTGACGGCCACAACTTAATTATCTTGTTCCCATGCCTTATTAAGTCGTGGCCATGCATTAGTTTTATTTATGCAGGTTGTCACCAGCGGGGCTCCATAGGAGGCAATGTAAAAGACAATTATTATACACACTAACAAAAGAGTGTAATACTGTAGCAACCCAACACTGGCTTGCAATGCCGTGGAAGTGTTGAAGACGTGGCCATACAAAGTGGCCACACACAGAGACTCTCGGCAGGCGTCACGGTAGGTAATAGTAATAATAGAAGAACCCGTTTTGGTGTTATATAGAAAGAAAAAAAAAAGGGTTCTATATAGTACCATATTCAACACGTTCTTTATCAGTCTGTAAAACCCTTTCACAGTGCAAAGAACTCTTTAATCATGCAAAGTTTGTTTCTTTACTTCTTTACTAAAGAACCCTTGTAGAACCATACATTTTTAAGTGTGTAGCACTGAGCAGCGGTCCTCCCTTGCTGCCTGTTCAATTAAAGAGCATTCGCCTTTAAAGTGCAGTCTGTCCCGCGTTTTATTCTACACCAGTGCCACAGTACTTTAGGCATGAAGTTTGCATGATGCTAATTGGTGAGTATAAGCTTCCGCTACATTAGCCTTGTGGGCCCAGGGCAAAACTATATAGCAAATGTCCAACATAATTAATAACTCTGATGAGAGATCCGGTGAGAAGTAAGCCCTCATAGATGAGGCCACTTCGAAGCACAGTCCACTTTTACCACCATGATTTTTTAGTTCAGCACAGCAAATCCATGAAACGCTAGCAAAGATGCTACAGTTGTTAATCAGAGAAACCTAATTTAGATGATTGACCATGAATTATAGTATGCAGGTAATAAAATGTACCTTTTGTATCACAGTGAAATTAATATGCTATGATGAATCTAATGTATGCAACCACTAAGAGAATTTTTCACCCACTTCACATTAAAGGTTCTTGAGTTTGGCTTAGTGCCACAAGCCTTAAATAGTGTCTAGAAAATTTATGTCCCTTCTATTAGTCCATGATTTTTTTGGGCCTTCGCACCACTCCTGCATCCTGAGTGGTCATGATCATTAGCAGTCCAAAGATTCCAATTCCAGTCCACAAATGGTTGCTCAGGAATATATCAAGCAAGTATGAATATGTATAATAACATAGGAACATTTCAATTGTGTTTTTCTGTGATGTAAGTGCAGCAAGATGTGCATGTGGACCTTTCTCTACGTGTGTTTTCCAATAATCGTTCATTCTTTCCTATTGCAGTGATGGGACAGTTGAGTTTCTTAAACTCTATCCGAGCTCAATAAGTTTTACACACTGAGGTAAAAAAATGAAATATTTGTTGTGTCATGTGCAAAAGTCTGGACACCCGACAAAGTCAGTACTTAGTAACACCACCCCCCCCTGCCCCCGGCAGATTTCCCACCTTGTAAACACTTTCGTAGCCCGCAAGTAGTCTTTTAATTCTTCTTTTAGGAATTTTCCCCCATTTTCCTTGCAGAACACTCGTAGTTCTGTGATATATTTGGGCCGTCTTACATGCTCAGCATGTTTAAGATCCGCTCACAGATTTTTTGTGATGTTCAGGGGGCTGTGGGGTCCATTCCAATAGCTCCAGCTTGTGTTTCTTAAAGTAGTTCACGGTGGATTTTAAGGTTTGCTATGGATCTTCGTCCTGTTTTAGAAGCAACTCTTTCCAGCTTCAGTGTCTTGACTGACTGTTATATTTGCATCTAGAATTTGCTCATAATTAGTGGAATTCATTCTTCCACACAACCCCAAAGCATCATAGATTAATCTCCATGCTAAACAGATGGCAAAGTGTTCTTTTTGTCAAATACTGAGCTTTTTTTCTCCAAATATACCTTTGGCGATTGTGGCCCTTCAGCAAACAGCACCTGTTTCCAAAATGCCTTTGGCTTATCTAGATGTTGTTTTGCATACTTCAGACATTGACGTTTGTGATGAGGTTGCAGGCAGTGGTATTCAGGGGGTCCCATGTTGACTGGCTTCTCCAATATTGACAGGCAACTCTCTCACCATAGCACCACTGTTTGGTTTAACAATTCTTCTTCTGAAAATGCTCTTTTCTAGTTTGGTAATGGGGTCTTCCACACATTAATTGGTATTTTACACATCTGTTCTTTTGTCTCTGATTTGAGAAATGAGTAACAATTTACTCTTCCCATCAGTCCCTTGGGAAAATAGGCAAGTTTTCAGATTTACAAATACGCTGCAGTCAGTTGTATATTTACAGTTGTATGCTATGAAGGACCAACTGGGTTAACCAGTTTGCTACAGTGCCACTCTGAGGCAGAGCAGTGCTGCATCTCTAGCTGATTAAGAATACCAAAGATAAAAGCTTACTGATTGTGGGTGGAGCAGACCAAACAATGACCTTTCTCTGAATTCGTATTTGAGTATCTGATAATCCCTAATGGACAGCATAAAGTCAAAACAAGGTTATTTTCATGGAACCCCCAGAATTTTTTTGTTTTGAGACATTCAGAGGGTTCAAGAGGTTAATTACTGGACCCCCCCCCAGCACCCCCTGTATATTGCACCTTAGTCACAGGTAACATTTCCTTCTGATGACTTGTCGATGCAGATCATGTTTGTGCAAGCAATGCTGTACAATAGAGTGGTGCACCACCACGTCTGTGTCTAAATCTTCCAGCAGGGCCTTGGCTGCCATATGGGGGTTTTACTTTGCCTTTCTGGCCAGCATTTGAACAGTTCTGAGTTTTCTTTCTCTTCCAGATCTTGCCTCCGCTTTGAGGAGCCTATGGTTGTTGAGGGTTAGGTTTGAGAAAATGTATTGCACTCTGGAATTGTCATCAGCTGACAATTCCTAATGCCAATTCTTGAACTGCCTAACCAGTCCTTACAAGTTAATTAAGGCCTAATGAGTTAAGTTCTAAGACATCACAACTTGAAGGATGTCCAAACATCCTCCAGGATGGAATTACTGAGGTGAAATCACTAAGAGTGTGAGTACAGTAGCAGAAGGGGACACTTCATTTCTTGGTGGTTCTTGTACATCATCTGGGAATTAATAGTACACAACCTGTTTTATATTACAGTGTGAACTACTCTATATTAGCACACTGCTTGCACTAAATGTTACGAGTACAGTGCACAATCTGAGACAAAGGGCTACTTATAGACATGGCTGTGTGCTGTGCTGTTATTGTTATTAAGTGTGGTGCTTCAATCTGGGCTATCTGGGGAGATTACCCCGATATTTTATCCTGTGCAAATCGGACAGTCAAATTTCTGATAAAGTACATTAGAGAACCTCCTCTGGTAAAACTAATCCAGTTTGAATATGGCTTGAGTTAATGAATTCACTGTCAGTTTGAATTAAAGTCAATTAGCCAGAGCAGGAATTAATGACACATCCTGCTCATACCATTTTATACCTGCTGGCATTTCTCTCTCTCTCTCTCTCTCTCTCTCTCTCCCTCTGTCGGTCTGTCTCTCTCTCTCTTTCTCTCTCTCTCTCTCTCTCTCTCTCTCTCTCTCTCTCTCTCTCCCTCTGTCGGTCTCTCTCTCTCTCTCTCTCCCTCTGTCGGTCTCTCTCTCTCTCTCTCTCTCTCTTTCTCCATATGTATTTCTCACTGTTACTGTCTCCCTTTCACCGGCCCATCTTCACTGAAACAAGCTAGCCTCTTCTTCACTCTCTCCTTGTGTCTGGCTCACCACAGCCCATGTGTAATTTCTGTAATCCCAGCATGTGCATGACTTCAGCAATGACATCACTCAGCACAGCACCCTCCTTAGGCAGACTTCACTTTTCCATCAGTAATGGCCTTTTTCATGCCTGCTTTTTTTTTTATCTTTGCATCTTCACTGCGCCGCTCGCCGTCCCGCAGTTTCGGCTGACTCATGGTCCTGATTAAATTGATGAGGGGTTTATTATTTGATTAGCGACTCCATTCTGCTGTGGTGGTTGGTTTGAGCGGCTAATTTAATTGGAGGCGCGGGCTGTGACGGCCTTATCTTTTTTATTCGCTGTTCTGCCGATACACATCTGGATCCAAATGCCTGGATCAGTGCTAGCTGTAAGGATGTCTATGTGTGTGTTCATGCACCCGTGACGTATTTGTGTGTGAGGCAGGTTCAGTTTGACCTATTAATGCTCTGCCCACAAATACTTTCTTTTCTAGCAAGCGTTGCGAGATTAGACAATTTATTATGGGACTTATTTTTCACATTTATTTCAATTTTTAAAAATATGCAAATTATTCAAATTTGACAATGATCAGTCTTTGTATAGAGTTGCTACATAGTGCTGAGTTTCCAGTTTAAAATGCTATGCTACTGAGCTGCACTGCTGTTGCAGCTAAACAAAGCTAGGCAGCATGATATTAATATTGCACTCTAAATGACCAGATTTTAGTTGTACAACCTCACAGCAGCTGCAACGGAAGAAAGAATTTGTGGGCGGAGCACAGATAGGTCAATTAAATCATCACTGTTGGTAGACCTCTAGCCAGCAGTAGGTGCACACAGATGGGTGTTCCTTTTTAGAAGAACACACTCAGCAGACTCTCAGTAACATGACAAAAACGTATGAGGGTTAGGATTAGGTTTTGGGTTGAGATTAAGGTTAGGATTAAGGTCAGGGTTAGGGTTAGGTTTTGGGTAAAGTTAGGTTTTGCGTAATGGAAAGTAACATATTAACTATACATCTGCTTAATGTAAGTAATGTATCAACAGAACAGCTACAAGATGTTTACTTCAATGTATTCAGATGCTTCACTACTGCTACTTCACTGATATGTTGATGTGTTACTGATAATCTGTTAATAGTTTATTAATCATCTACAAAAGACCACTCACAATAAAGTGTTACTGGGTGTTTTGAGGGTGCCTTCACCCAGTCTTAAAGCAAAGTTAAATGATTAACAATTATACTTCATAAATTATATAATAAATAATTAATAATAACATAATAATATAGCAAAATTATTGCAAACTCAGGGTTGTTTAGTAGTGAGCAAAGCCAAACAATAAAGCACAGTAATAACAACAAACCAAATAGAAAACAAGAGAGAAAACAGAAAACAGAGACAATGAAGCACAGTATTAACAACAACAATAACAAAAGAAAGTCAAAAGAGAAAAAAAAAACAAGAAAAAAGTACAAAACATAAATAAATAAGACTGTGCCACTGAAAGACCCTCTTTATAGTTTCTCAGTATTCTACGGTTAATGAATGGGTGGCTTTTTTATCAGTGCATGCATAACAAAAGTACATTTTCCTCGGGTATCAGTGTGGCATTGAGAGCTAAGCGGGGGTAAGTGGTGTATAGATTGCAGCGGGTCATGGGCCAGCTCTAATAAGGCATATGGATGTATTTTGCTATGTGGTTTGGCAGACACTCCAGCCAGCCATACTTTGTGGTCTTCCTCTCTGTGTCGACTCTCTGACATTCTTGAAAGAATTGAAAACAGTTCTCACATACCCTGCAGGAAAACACTGATTTGGCCCCAGTTAACAATTAAGGGCTATCGACTAGTCGGTCAGTCGTTTTCTATAAGAGTGTTGGGAATCATGACACCTTGTAATGGAATTAGAGGAAGATATGTCTTTAGACACTCTGTTTCGTTAATAAATGAATACTGGATAAAGTAAAGCAGTGTGACCTTTCCACTGTCTAATAAGCACCAATGTTTTTTTAGGCCCATCATCATTTCATCCTTTCAAACCATGTAAATGGGAATGATCTTCAGTTCAGACGAATAAGCTGTATTACAGGCGACGGTTGAATTCTGTTTTAACTCGCAAGGGACCGGTGGTGGTTTTGAAAGTTTCATGGAGTTTGAGGTGAGGAATTTGAAACTCAGCCCATATTGCTTTAATGGGATTGTTTGCATTAACGTATAGTGACTGAGGGCTGGATTTGGAGTCTAGTATTTCTATAAAAACTGTTCTCTCATGTGCACAGAAGCAGAACTTTCCAGCTGAAACCCTTGGATCTCAGACTGGGTGCTTGGTGCTTGTCCAGCTACTGTTACCCACGCTTTTCACATGGCAAAGAAAAACCAAACAGCAATTGAATTATTGATATTTTTTCCTCGTGAGGAATCGAGTGTAATTTCCATTTATGTACTGTCCTTGTTGAACATTGGTCAGTTAATATGTATGTATTAAGAGTGACAATATGAACTAGCCATTTCTAAATTGTCCCTTCAACTTTCAAAGTTAGCTAGAGGTTGTGGGAAAAATCACAAAGTTGGATGTCTGCTCTTGCTGCCTAGCTGATGCAACCTGGGTGATTTAAATAGTGTTATAACTTGGGCACCTTCCTAAAATCTATCTGAAATACACTACATCATTGATAAATCGATCATAAGCTACACCAATTTCTTTGGTTATACTAGTAATGGGTTTTAAGAAGACAAAGACCTGAATATGATTTTTTATTAATTTCAGTAATGTTGCAGATTTTTAGCAAAATAAAAAACTTGAGTGAACTTGGGTGATTTAGCTAACTTTACCTGCCATTGACATTAATGTTAGCTGTTGCCTTACAAAACTTGACTTTGATGTCTCGATAAGCTAATTCCTAGTTAAAATCTGCTACCTAACATCATAATTAAACATAATTAAAATTCAATAAGGTCCAGTTAGAGCAAATATCCTCAAGCAAAGGTCCAGAACATCATGATGTCTAAATTGCATCATTATTCGGTGCCATATACTGTATACTGAAGTAGCCTAGTAGGTCTATCAACATCTTATGTAGTGAATAACTGAATGTCAAATCAAATAAAGTACAATTCAGTGATATTTCAACGAAATTTATTGTCAGTTTTCTCTTTTTAGAGCACACCATGTAAAATAACTTCCCTCTGACTCACTTTCTTTTCCGACTGCTGTGTCTCACCTTGTCCCTGCCCTGTGTGCGCGTCACTCACTTGAGTCTCCCAATGATTAGAAAAGCTACGCAGATTAAAATAGGACCACCCCGTCGAAATTAAATAATTAGTTATCAGTTATATGTCCAGGTCTGCATAGGACAGCGTCTGGGTCCGGACTTGGACCGCGGTCTGCCTATTAGTTACCTCTGATCTATGACAAGAATTATTACAAAAAAACATACAAAATATTACTTGACAGTGTCCCTCATGTCTGAAATAAAAACTACACCCTTGACTGTGAAACTAACTTCTAGTGGCAAACCATGACTGTTAAAGCTAGGCCTTTAATCCATGTCTAAAAGATTGAATGATTATAACACTGCTTCATTGATTATAACACTGCTCATATTTTCAATAAGTGTTGTATCCAGGACATCCAGGAGGTGTAGAGTGAACTTTTTTAAACTGTCAATCAAAATATCATGACACTGAGACAGGATGAATCATATTTGGTTTTATTCTATTAGATTACTAATTTATTTCATTTGTCATTTACATAAGTGTACTGTCATAACAACTTTAGGAAATTTTTCACATTTACAGAATGCATTGTAAAGTATGGGCTAAGTACAGATAACATTCATCCCTGCTGGTGGGGCAGGGAGCGAGAGGGACGATCCCCTGTGGAAATCTTCATTTAAACATATGGCATATTAAAGGTGTTTCTGTGTCCATCTAAAGCAGGTGACTAAAAGGACTTGTCCACGGTTATGATTTGCCGAACACAAAATTGTGTCAAATAATGTCACTTTTATTTGATATGTGATAGCCATTTGTAAAAACCTCTCTTTGTCTGACATTTTGTATTGTTTTCTAAATGCATAGTATGGTATAATATGAAGGGAAAGTGACAGTAATTGACATCCACTGTTTCAGCAGCTTATACCCAGCCAGGGTACACATAGAATACATCGTACGTGTCCTTGTGAATGTTTAAACTTTTATCAAACATAGAACACTGAATGAACATTCACCTGGATGTAGTTTACCTGGGTAATGACGTTAATGTCCTTCAACCTTCATCAACATCTTCTCATGACTAGTAACAAAATCACATACATTTTATACACAACAGACATCAAGCAAACAAAAAGAAAAATACAAAACAAAACAAAACAATGCAAAACTGAACTTTCTGAATGTAGCACAAAGACACCTGACATAGTCCACAGGCACTTTATGGCGCTGGACACACTTTAAGTGTACTAATTCAATCTATTTAAATGCTACAAAAGTAAATTGTCTTTAGAAAATACTGCTCTCAAAAGATAATTCTATTAAGAAACAAAGCAATGTTCTATAAAAGAAGAGGAATGAGTTTCAGAGCTTGAATAGAACTGAAAATGAGATAGGAGAAAGTTAGCGCAACACATTTTGCTAATGAATATTGATAAATGGGCTCACGCACATTCTTTTCTCTTCCTCGGGTGATGAACAGAAGTGAAGCTGCTTGCCCGTTATTGATTGATTGGCGACTGTACGCAGTGAGCAGAAGTGCTTTATGGTGTTTGGAGAGGGAAATCCGTCTGTTCATTTAAGCGTTTTCTAGCTGCTCTTCACCATACGATACTTTTTTTCCAAGGACATAGTTTGCCTGTTGATGCCAAAGGGGTCTCTCTCTCACTCTCTCTCTCTGTCTCTCTCTCTCTCTCTCTCTCACAGTACAGGGTGTGATCCTATAGGTGACCTAGATATGATTTTTTTAGGGCAATGAGAACACAAAAGTAGAATCTCTCAAATCAAATCAGACTTGAAAAAACATATTTGATCAGATATATAAACCATGTGGCTAAATTCTTGTCATCTTATCACAATTGTTGTGTTTTTTGTTTGTTTTTGTTTGTTTGTTTATTTGTTGTAACACCACAGCAACAAATCGTTGTTGTCGGAACAAAACCTTGTATCTCTAAAATAGTAGAAGAAGGAGAAGAATAAAACATACTTCACTTTAAATGTGAGTCAATGGAACCAGACTTTTTTCCAAGTAATTGTGGGTCATTTCTTTTGGTCCATTCTTCATGAAATTTACACACAATGTAAAGGGCAACAAGCATTTTCAAATTATGTTCCATGTTACGTTTTGTTCCAACAGCAGCGATATTAGATACATATCTAATCCGGTACAACATGAAAGTTTCTCAAATCTGACTTGAAAAGATTCAACATGCTTTCGGGACACAAGTATGTTTATGCTTATGGTCATTTACAAAAATAAATGTGAACCATCAAGTCAGAGTAGTGAAAAAAAAAATCAGAATTGACCAATAAGACTTGTAATGTGAATGCAACTGTTTGGCCATCCCTGGAGAGTGATTCATGAAGCAAGTTCAACTTAGACAGGGTTCCTAAAACTTAGTTTCAGCCTTACAAAACCTAAAAATTGGAACCGTGGCATTAAGGCAGTGAAGAACTTTCTCTGTACAGCCAGGTTTAGATAGGCTGTGATTAATCCTCGTGCATGTGCACATGACTAGTCGAGTGGCTTATTTCTCAAAGTAAGTAAGAAGAAATTTGCATAAATATGTAGAAAGTGAAGCACTCACAACAGTGATATGCAACACTTTAGTGCTTATTAGAGTAATTCTTTTTTTTCTGAATATTTATGTCGTATGATTTGCTCCCTCTGCTAAAAAAGCAGTCATTCATATGATTGACTCCTCAAATGTCACAAAGAAAAAAAAGGGACAAGAAGCGTTCTCCTCTGGAAGTCTGTGATTGGTCAGAATCTCGTCCTGATTGTTCCCAGAATTGCTTATGCTTAGAAATTCTGAACTTAATAGTAAAAAGGGATTCACTGTTGTGAAAAAATCCAGGGGTAGATCCAACCTTAAAGGTAGCTGGCTAAGCAAATCCTGCTTCATGAGACATTTTTTATGTCGATTATTCTTTCTGTCTCTCTCTCCATCTATACCCTTATGAAAATGTATCAGTACTCTGGAGCTATATCCAAGCTGTGGCAACATCATCAGCATTCCCCATGACTGAGATTCCTGCTTTGCATTCATTTCACTGTAAAGGCAAAGGCGACGGCCGGGCTTTGACAGCACACACATCCACAGAGAACTCAATCAAGAGAGAATATATGAGCTGGAGAGAAACTTGTCTCTCTTTCTCATCTGTAAGTGCTTTCAAGTAGGCCGATCTGACAACAAACAGCAGTGCAGAGCCCCATGAGTGAGGTGATGGAGTCATAAAACGCATTAAACCCAAACATAGCTAGGCGGCTAGCTAAAGAAGGCCAATGATATGCTCCATAGAATGATTTAATGGAATGTACTCAGCTTAGTGGAGGGGAGGAGTCCATTCTGAAGCATAATGCAGGGCAACAGCTTCTTCTGTAGCTCTGCCAGACGCAGGAGGTGAAGTTATAGCAGTATAGATCTCAGCTTAACATGCCAAGCCATAGCTCATATTAGCCAAGTGAAATGTTACAGCGGAACAAAACAACATGGCTGTGGACCAGATGGACTAGGATCAGTCAAACTGATGTCTGACCACAAGAGTGTCCTGCAACTCGTCCAAGCCAAATAAACAAATGTATGATAATTACTGTATGTAGTGATTTTAGCATAGCCTGTTTACATCTTTACATAAGCCTGAGTAAAATAATACAAATAAGTAGCAAAACAGTGTTATTTTGTTATTGCAGTTAAACCCCACTGTTCCTCAGTTAGGCTACATTCACATTACAGAACTGAAGTGGCATGGATTGTTTGAAAATGATTTTTTCAGAGCAGTGTGAACAAAAAAAAGGATCTGTTCAAGTCAGATTTGAGTGACTTTCATATTAGCCGCATAAAGGTTTAGTATGAAAATGGTTAGATTGGAATTCTTGGAATTTCTATGTTTTGTTTGTTAATTTGTTTCACGTAACATTGCAAATGCACATACTGCTGCTGTCAGCATCGTTGTTGGTAGCATGTCAGTAATGGATAACGACAGCAGATACAATGTGCACATTCTGTTACTTTAATAAACGTAAATGGGAATTTCATTTCGGAGCAAAAGTTGAAACTGAAGACTAAGGTTAGTAATGTGAATGTAGCCTTTGTCTGCGGTGTGCTAGACTATAAGATCCTGAGGTTTTGGAGCAGAATATAGCCTAATGCTGCCCATATTCTCTATAAAGCCATGAAGCAGACACATTAGAAACTGTCAGTGAGTGTGTATGTACGTGTGTGCATGCATGCTGAATGCCTCTCTACCCAGGTCCATAATCCTGCTCATTAGCTTAATGAAGGATGGATGCAATCCAAGAAAAACAGCAGGTGATATTAATTGCATTGGGTTTTTCTCTTGTGGTGCATGTACTGAATGTATGTGTTCATCTGCGCTCATACTGAACTGGACTGTTCATTCTCGAGCAGTACTTTCTGGTGGTGTTGTCATCTTTTCTTACTATAATTTGCGATGACATCACTTCCAAACAATTCTCCAGTATGGTGACATGACACTTTTCCTTCCTTAATGTTGAACACGGCCAATGCTAGCACAGTGGTGTTGAGTTGGCCATGGGACCCAACCGCATTAGAGCTTCTAATGGACCACAGTCTACCACATGTGGCCCATTCAGCAGCCATGGCATGAATCATTTACCCATTGGTCTGGATTTAGTTTGCTTTGAGGAGAAATGGAGAGAGTGGAAGAACGACATATGGTGGTAGGAATACGGGCCAGACATGGTGAGACACAGTGAATAGAAAGTGTGAGGATGAATCATGGTAATCAACAAAATGAATCATTTCATATTATTCTGGGAATTATGGTGATGGGTGGGTGGTGAATGGTCTGTGTTAGAGGTGTAACAATACATTGTGTCATGTTGTACAGTTTGAGACAAGGCTATCAATTAGACTACCCTTTTAGAAAAACCAGCATAGACCGGCATGCCTGGATACACCCCAGCAAAACCAGCATATGTTGTGTTTTGGATGCTGGTATGCTGGTCAACCAGCATGACTATGCTGGGTGACTAGGTAAACCAGCATCAGACTGATACAAGACCAGCATAAACCAACATACACCAGCTTAGACCAGCATGGACTTGGTGCTGGTCTGTGCTGTTTTTTTCAGTAGAGTAGAGCAAATATGTACTCCTTATAAAATATGGTTTATACTGATCAATTAAAAAATTCACATCAAATTCACCCTGAATTTAAATTCCTTGGAGAAATAAGGCATGTATTTCGCAAGCAAGCTATTAGACAAGTGACTAGCCTTTTGCTCGTGCCTAGCATATCAGCTTGTGGCTACTGTATTACCTCATGGCTAGCATGTTAGGTCATGGCTCCTATATCAGCTTGTGACTACCATATTAGCCCATGGCTACTGTATTAGGTCTTGGCTACTGTATCAACTTGTGGCTAGTGGATTCTGGCTAGCATATAATTGCAAACATATGAGGTTGTGGCTAGCATATCAGCTTATGACTAGCATTTTAGCTCATAGCTAGCTTATCAGCTTGTAGCTAGCATATCTCATTGCTAGAGTAATAGCTGACATGTAACAGGTTAAACATTATTATTATTTTGCTAGCATGATTTATACAATAATCTTAAAAATCTGGCTTGGGCTGCACCCTCAAATGTGGTTGTTTTGCCAAAGTGATGTTTCTTAGTTTTTTATCTCACCACGTTTGATTTTAGTAAGCATTAAGGTTTAAGCAGCTGAGAAACTGGCCTGAATGGGTCAGGAAAGTCTCCACTGTGCCATTGAAATATTGTACTTTGATAAGTGTTGAACAGGGGTAGACAGAACTTACTGTGGTGGTCTTCCCTGCTGTGCTGTTTTGCCTGGCGCCATGGATGCTGTTGCATTAGTTGAAATTTGCTAATATGACTCTTATGCAATAAAATAGTTATGCAAGTTAAATAAGCTGGTATTACACTTAGAGGCTGTCACTGCAGTAGCTAAACAGTACCTAATGAATATTTTGGACTGGAAATTTCCTTTTTCAAAGTAACACCTGACTGGCTTTTGGTACTGAAACATGCACATTGTAAATAGAATGTACATATGATAAACTAGTTTCTATAATTCTGGACAAAAAAAATCCACAAGATTCATTGGCTTGGTGACCCTATTGGCCAGTGCAATTTTTTATCTTTCTACCTCTGGTGTTGAATGTGTTGGATTTTCTAATAAATGAAAATAGAAACCTAAGGCACATTTTTGGGCACTATTTGTTTTTGCTGGATCAAACAAGTCTACTGAATCAAGACTGTATCGTATCAAACCAAGCTATGAGTTCTGTACATCATTACACCCCTCTGTAGCAGAATGCAGAAGCAGCATTAAATGGAGGATGACTGTGTCAGATCTGGCCGGCTCACACTGCTGTGTAGCACTGCACCGCACGCCTTCTACACTACAATAGCATCATCACTTAGGCCTGAGAGGCCTGAGATGACCATGCATCGAAACATAAACCTGGATGAGGTGAGGCAGCAGAGCAGGAAATATGATGCATTGCGTGCGTGTGTATCTATATATGTGTGTCTGTAGGAAACGGAGACTGTATGTGGGTTTATCAGAAAAGAATATCTGCAGCGAGAGAGAGAGAGAGAGAGAGAGAGAGAGAGAGAGAGAGAGAGAGAAAGAGAGAGAGCTAAGTATAGATCTGAGTCATTACAAAAGTAAAGGTCAGTAAATGTCACCTTTCGAGATGTTGCACACACTTGCTGTTCCAGGATCAGCTTTTCTCCACACAAAACCACCATTAGGGCTGAAACCAGCGCTGCTCTCAGGCCTGGTCCTAAATGGGCAGCTCCTGCAACCTTTCAGAACTCTGTGAAGCATCCTGACTGAAAGAATCTGACACTTTCTTTTATGTGGGAATGAAGAACTTCACAAACAAAGATTTGAAATCAAAATGAGGAAGGATCATGATTATTCATTTGAGGCATTCTCATAGAGTCCACTTCAGAGCCAAGTCCAGAAGTCCAATTCATCAGAGTTCATCGAAACCCCATAGACCTCTTAGCTGCAGTCCGTCTGAACATCACCTTCATCTTTGTCAGATCTGAGAGTGCCTTTAAAACTTGCAGTGCTGCTTGTGTTAGTGCGATAAGTCCGTGTTGATTACCTGGTGGATTACTTTGTCACTGGAAAACATAAACATGTGGTTTTACATACGTATGGCAGACTATACATCTTCAAAGCTTTATAATAGACATTAAGGAATGCTATAAGGCCATTCGGATTTGGTCGGTGGTGTGGAATAAACAATATTGTTAGATGCCTGTGTCTCGCCACCTCAAACATCAAAGGAGCTCAGGTCTTGTGAAAGTGTCTGAAGCCTAATTCAGATCAAATCGTCACCTCGTATGTCAGCTGCTGGTGTGATCTGAGCTGGGTTTCAGTCTTGCAGGGCATTGACCTTGGAGTGTGCTGCTAAAGTGGTGGTATTTATGCAGAAGTGGTTTGGAGCGGTTCTCTAAGCCCAGATGATCCAGAGCATCTGTGTGATGTCCATACTGGGTTTCACTGGAGCTTAAGTCTGATCTCATGGCCACAGTTTGCTAATAACCAGCAGAATAATACGCCACTTCCTCTCCTTGCTCTTCCTGCTCCCTCGTCGCCTTCCTCCTTCCTCCTCCGCTTGAAGATGTCAGCTCCTTTGCCTTGCCCCTCAGGCCTGAGGTGGAGGAGGGTCAGGCTGAGCGCCCCCGTCCACTCGTACCACTGGAGAGAAGGATGGAAAGAAGCGTTAGCAGTTTGCATCTTTGACCATCATGAAAGATTCAGCAATCTCGGCTTATTTTGCTGTCTCATACAGATTTCACCCTCCTACCATTAGCAGAAAGGTCTGCATGAGCTACATGTCACTTTGAACATCCTTGATCTGTTGATGCTGTCTGAACTTTTTATGCATATTAAAGATGTGCTAATACTATGATAGATTGTTGATTCTATTTTTAAGATTTTGCACTGATAGATGTTAGTGTATTCATATCCAGTGCTATAGTTTAGTCAGTGTGGATGAAGTTCCTACTGGCAGTAGCTTCAAAAGGCCAATAACTCTCCTAAGCTTCTTTTCTCATTATCAAGCCGTGTTTAACAGATTGTCCACAAGAGGACACTATTAGCACTCAAGTGACTTTTGTGTGCATCACTGAAAGGGAGGAAACCCACACCAGTGGGATCTCATAAATGTATGTATAATAGTAGTAACAAATTGCATGTATATGAAGTCAAATATAAATATAAATAATACATATATAATATAGTATATAAATATAAATACGTAAATATTAAAAAATAAAAAAGATATATGATGCTGTATATGCTGTAAGATGTTATAAATTGTTTGTATATGAAGTTCAAAGTTTTTGTTTACCTAGGTCTTGGCGGGACAGCTTGGCAGGCAGCTAACAGGCTAACTGCTCTCTCTTATATTAGGAAACAGAGCATAACTTCCTTACCCATTTATATGCATTTTGGGAAACGTATGTACATATTTTTGAAAGGCTCTTCACAGTGTGGTATTGTTCAGTTAAGCCAATTTTTATTGCTCGTCCTTAAAACTCACGTGATTTATGATAATTTGATCATTCTAGACCAGCCACTTGGGTATTGCGTCTTTAGAAATAAACCATGCTACCGAGAGCTGAAGCCTTTAAGCTCATGATTCTATTCTGTTTTCACCTAACGAGGGCTCTCTCGAGCTAGACTCGCCCCCTCATCCGCCCCCTCGTCCACCCCCCCCCCAACAGTTTAACTGCAATCATTACTACATTCAGCGTGCCACACAAACGCCCCATTTTCCCACTAACCCCTCAATCTGTTGTCAATTGTGGGGAGCCATGGAAACGGTTCCGGAATGCGGAGAACGGCCTTTGAGTTGCATGGTTCCGTTTTGTGTCTGGATCACTGCAGTGCTGTGCCAATGCAGCGCTACAACAGTGCTCCGCTGCGCCCCATACAACGCCTGTCTATTTACTTATTTATTTATTTGTCTGCCGCTCTGTGACATCATTGGTATCTCTCCATAGCATCCCTCTCCCAGCATGATAAACAAGTATTAATCCTCAGTGTGCCTGTGCAGCTCAGATTGTGCATTAACGTGGCGGTCTAAGTGGCTACTTTAAGTGCAAAATATAGTACTGAGGGCTTATTTACACTGAAACTGCTGATACATTAGGAGCATAGAAGTGGCAGGAATGGAATAGTTTGGGTGTCTTCATAAAGTTCATCAGGTCATTTTTATAACTCAGAATGTTCAAAATATGAAAGCAATGTAGTTCCCTCAGAACGGGCCCTACATAGAAACAGTTAGTGTTAAAATATTCCATGGCACATTTAGGGTAACCACTTCAATTAAATTGTGCACTACACAACTTATAAAATACTAACAGATTGCAAAAACAGAGAGCATTTCACACTTAAAACCAGTCTTTTATGGAATTTCTTGTCTTTTGGTCATGAGCACATGCACACGATTATTATGCAAAAAAGGTCACACATAACTGGCCTCAGCTATAAATAAACAAATAAATATTAATACTATTACTGTTATATATTATATGACATATAACTCGAAATCTGAATGTTCGGATGAATGTTGGTATAGCATTATGGGTAATACCGCTTCCCTCCTCATAGCAGACTGGGGTTTGACGCTGTGCTAATAAGTCCTTAGGCAATAGGCAAAACTCCGAACACCATGTGCCTACATCTGTAACGGTTAAAATGTAAGCAGCCCTGGATAAAAGTTTGTGCCAAATGAATAAATGTAAATGAAAATATTGAAACGCTTCTCAGGAGCTAGAGCGGAAGGTTACAGTTGACTCAGGGAGGTGGAAAGGTACTTGAGTTGATTTTCAAGATTATAAGTGATGTACATTGTCAGGCTAAATACTATGTTTTTTCATTTAAAATGTTTGGATAATTTATGTGAAAAAGAACATATCAAAACATAGGTTGTGGTGAGAGATGACAATACGGACATGCATATATGACCGACACAGCAGGCGCTGACGCACACCCTGCTGTCTCTATACTGTTCTCCATCAGCTTGGTTGTCATCATGCCAACACCAGAGACAGCCGTGGTTGGTCACAGAGTTCATGTCACTGGTGAAAGTTCGCAAAGATTGACCAGAAGGCGAATAAAATAATGTCGCATTTTTGCCTTGTTTGTTGTGCAAGATACTGTCAGTTATACACATTTTTAATTTATTGAATTAATTTATTGAGTAAATTGTACACATAAATTATGCTTGTTGTCTAAAGGCCTTTATTTATAAATATCGCTTTAAATAATAACAAATGTCTTACTATGAATCGATGAATCAAAATCCTCTGTATTGATCAATTATGCCTAATGTGCTGTTCCATCTATACATCTATCTGTGTTGCATTCGTACCATTCCGCTTGATGGTGGCCCACCACTTTATTGCCTCCTGAGGAGAATGCAGCAGTTTACTACCATCATTCCATTACAGCTAAGAGGGCAGTTGTGGTTCTGTGCGTATGTATGAAATTTAATGTTTTATTTTCTACACGCCTTTTTGCGCTTTAGGGCTGTTTTCCCCTGATTACAGATGCATGTCGGCCCACCAGTGCTAGACTGAAACAGAACTGAATTTGTGAAGCAATGTTAAGAAAAGACAGAGAGAAATAGCCACAGTTCCCTGTAGTGTGGTGCATGACAGAACAATATTAAAAACAAGGCCAGAGGAATGAGAAGTGGCAGAGTTAGACAAACAGCAGCAAAACAACTCAAAGAGAGTGAAGATTATAAAGAGAGCGAGAGAGAGAGAGAGAGAGAGAAAGAGAGAGAAAGACTGACGGTTGTCGTGACTGCTCTTCTTGTAGAATGATGGTTGAGCCTCAGGTCACGCTTAGAAAGCGAGGGAAGCGGATGGAACACTTTTAAAAATTAAACACCCTTTCACCCCCTTCCCCCTTCTCTGACATCCATTCATCCATCCTTCCTTTCCCCATGGGTCTGAAAGAGCTGCAGAGTATGGAAGGATGTGAAAGAGAAGAAGGAAGAATAATTGCTGTTCTAGTTGATCCTGTTGACTGAGGCTGAACGTGTACTGTGTAGTTTACCTGAGGGAAATCTTTGACATAGCCGGGGGCTACAAGTCTGCTTCAAATAGCCCAAAATTGTTTCCCGCTTTGATACTGACACTGTAGCATTTCTGTGCGGATACGTATCGCCAAAGAGTCTTCGGCAGAATTCTTTCAGAGCGGCCAGCACGGCCATTAGTCACTGTTGTTATTATCTGTACAGTTTCCCTTATAGAATAGATCCCCATAGAGTACCAGAGGAAGCTTATCGGCCCATGTGTGAAAGAAGATGCGAACACGCCTTGTCAGGTTTCTGGATGGCCCAACTAAGCAACTGGTCAACTCGATCCAAAGCAAACCGTCTATTTTAGATACCTACAGGGACTCCACTATGAAAAGGAGATATTACTGCATGTTATCAGTATGTTCACAGATATAAATAGCCTATATTATATATATATTTTCAATGTACTTTTTTATATTGGACCCTAGTTTTGCAGCCTTTTAATCTCTTTGGTTTCAGTTGGATTTAAGGTATGTCCCAAACATTCACCGAAATATGTAATTTAGTCCTTAACTTTATTACATATACCTATACAACATATATGATCTTCCTAAATTGACCTTTCTATGCTCCATGAGCTTTACCCATTGGCAAAAATCCCATTCGACCAAATGACAAACTGTAGCACAGAGTGGAGCCTGATGGATGTAAGAAAAATGTGTGGCCATTAGCAATATCGATTTTAAGGGGCTATAAATTCCAATTAAAGATAACATCATTTAATAAAATTTTATATTTGTGCTTTGGATTTTCACTTTATACTATACTATAATAGATTTAGTTACACAGTGCCTTACTGACTGACTGTTGTTAGTTCAACTTGTCACACTTGTTAAACTCAAACAGCAGAAACTCACATAATAATATAGGCGATGTATGTATTAAAGCACTGAGGAAGGATATGTGTATCGCAGTTATTTCAGATGATCACAGTTATTTAAAATGATCATAACTATTTAAGCTGACTGCAATAATTTTCCCCACTTGTTAGATTTCACAGTCATATTATGCTGCATTATGCAGAATGTGAGTTAGGTGCTTTTGGTTGAGGCAAACTAATATAAATAAGAGAAAACAGTAAATGCATTCACTGAGACATTGTGGGGCTGATGAAGACCAAAAAGCAGATCTAACTTCTAACTTTTAGTGTGGTAATGTTGGCTTGTTTGTGAACCATGTATCTATTTCTAAGGTTTTTAACATGTATGCTAATAGAATGAGTGTTTTATTTGCTTCTATTTTCTCTCTTGTGAAAAATAGGTAGTTTTCCTTGATGGTACACTACTGTATGTATGTGCTAGGAAGCAAGAGGAGTTATAAGACAATTTGGCCTCTTCAGCCCTGAACTCTGTCACATACAGTGAACAAGAAAAACAGCTCAATTATTAATGACAGTAATTATATGACAATTAATAGTCAACTAAAATGTCATGATCCTGACAGCCCCATAAAATGGAGCTACCTAAAATGTTTTGTTTTGGTTTCTGTTAATTATCCTTTATTTCATTTGTTACATTAGTTTTAGTTTCATTATTTAAAAAAAGTATTTTGATTGTCAGGAGATCACAAAGTTGATGCCACAACCTAAAAAACAATTTTTTTTCAACGATTCCAATAAAATTGCTGATCTTCAATATCAGCCAATATTATCTGGTAACCAGAGCTCATTTTTTCCAAAACATTTAAATTCAGAATGCTGCGGAGCCCCACTGGTGACATCTTGCATAAATAAAAATAATGCGTGGCCACAACTTAGTAAGGTGTGGAAATGAGATAATTAAGTTGTGGTCAAGACTTAGTAAGGAGTAGGAATGAGATTCTAATGCATGGCCACGACTTAGTAAGGCGTGGGAACGAGGTCCTAATACATGGCCATGGCTTAGTAAAGCATGATCTCATTTCCACGCCTTACTAAGTCATGGCCACGACTTAATTATCTCATTCCCGCGCATTAGTGAGGCGTGGCCACACATTATTTTTTGTTTATATGGGATGTCACCAGCAGGCCTCCATAGAATGCATTATGAGCTTCAACTGATATTTATGTCACACTGATAAATTGGCTGTAGGTGTGTTGTGTAATTGAGCTAACGTTAGCATGGGACGCATGATCATGGGCTGCAGAAGACACTGGCTGTTTAGTGACAGCTGTAAAAGGTTAGAGCAAAAACTGTCAGAGAGGAGGAGCTTCAAATGTGGTCCCCCTCCCAAAATTTAGTAAATTCATAAGCTCCATATAAAGTTGGCCTGTTTGCAACATGCTAGTATTATTCTACTTTGAGAGACATTATTGTGATTGTAAATTAAAGTAGTTGTCCTGCTTGTACATGATTCTCTTGTGGTCAGTTTTGTGCTGCTTAAGTTTTTTACAACACATTTATTGAGCTTGCATATTGCTAATTAGTTCACAAGTTAACAGATATTTTTAAGGTTTAGCCAGAATGATGCTTGCAGCCGATCCAGTAACATTCATCACTATTGTGCTGCATGATTTGCGTTACATATGAATGGATGTGAATGTGAATGTAAAGGTGTGTGTTCAACAAAGTTTCCCAGTATCCAGAAAGTGAAAATCTGGTCACCCTGACCTAGACGATGATGAATGATTCTGAAAAGAGGGAGAAATGATGAGGAATCAAGTCTTCAATCCAGGAGTGCAAAAGGACGTGCTAATTTTACAGATTTATTGAACATATTCACAGCTCCCTGGAGCGTCTTAATGAGTTGACTGCAGTAGTTGTGCGGCTAGCTGCCACCCACCATACACACATGCGTGCACACGCACACACACCCACACACGCACAGCATGTGGCGAGACTGTGAGTTTTAATGGCTTCCGTTATAACAGCAACAGACGTTTTTTGGCTAATGCTAATTAGCAGCCATTAAACACTGGTGTTGCATCAAATTTTAAGCAGCCCTGGGGACAGCAGCCGACTGCACTGAGCCTGATATTCGTCACCAAACACCTGCTAATGAGCCAATCAGAGAAAACACACTACGGAGTAAAAACACAGACTAAGACAGCCAAGGAAGTGTCACGCTACTTTCAACTATTTATAGCAGGAGATTCAACGTAATGCTGTAGTGGAGCTGCTGTTTTGGTCAGAGAAGTAAGGAAATCAAATGGAACCAGGATGCAGATCCTCATTTTCAGGGAAAAAACAATCGACCATGTATAGATGTGCGAGATCTGAAAGTCCTTTTGAACATTGGTCCGATTGTTTTTCATTCAGCTTTGTTTAAATTGGTCTATCTAGGCTCCGTCCACAAATACAACTTTTCATAGATAGTCCTATGTAATCTAATGAGAAACTGTAGTACACAAGCCAGTTTCTGCCAGTATATGTCAATTTTTCACATTGGACAACTACAGTGTTTGTTTAACATTAAGGCCCCAATTTCATAAGAATTAAAAATAAAGAGTAAAATAAGTCGCGTTTGGGAGGAAGACCATGCGTGTAGCTACTCCTCCTCTCAATCGAACCTCCTATACCCCTATAATGCCATGAAGAAGTTTTTGTACCCCATCACCACCTCCTCCTTTCTTAGTCTATCTCAGTCCTACTATTGTTTATGAAATTGGGGATCTGGCCTTCTAGCTCGTAGCTGCCCAGAATATGTCAGCACAAGCTCTCTTCTCATACTACAGCCATATGTTGAAAGCACTATTCTCATACTACAGCCATATGTTGAAAGCACTATTCTCATACTACAGCCATGTGTCGTAACTAGCAAACAGCACGTTGGACATTGTTGGACATGTTTTGCACTTGTAAACCAGTCAATCAGAGCCTGTATTTCCAGTTCAAAATGCTACGCTATCCAACTGAACTATGTTGTTTTAATTCATTTGGCAAACTAGGCAGAACAAATTTGCCCCCATTGCCCAATGTTAGCTCGATTACATAACAAATATGAAAAAAACTCCACTCAATTTCTCCTAACATTGTGACCTTTCACACGCACACAAAATAAATATCATTTGAAATTAATAACCCACTCTAAATTTAGGCAGAGCATAGATAGGTCAATTATACCACTTCAGATCCAGCTGCTATAATGAAATTCACTATGACGCTGTTGATGGAGGCCCGGTCATGCCACATTAAATGCAGATTGCTGCTTGAGGCTACTTTCATGTGGCTGTGCTGTCCAGGCCTTTCCAAGCTTATCTGAAAACCCCATACAATAGCAGCTGATTAATGATTAGCATGCGTGGGAGCCCGCGGCCCATGAATACGGAGTGAGTCAGAACAAAAGTGCTGATCTAGAACACGACATGCGTCTTCATCTGCTGGGAGTTTATGAGCTTCTAACGTGCAAAAACTGATCCTAAGTCAGCACTCTACCTCTGAATAGAGGCATACCGTCGTCTATTAGGATTACCATACAAATCTGTTTGGATCCAAAGGGAAAATTCTTTTTAAATTTAACTGGGAAGATCTTTTGAAATATTCTGCACCTGTAAAGGTGTGTGTGTGTGTATGTGTGTGTGTGTGTGTGTGTGTGTATGTGTGTGTGTGTATCTGCCGGAGACATCCTGAGAGAGGCACAGTAGCAAAATGAAAAGCTCTGGGCCTTTTATTGTGTGTGTGTGTGTGTGTGTGTGTGTGTGTGTGTGTGTGTGTGCTCGTGTGTGTGAGAGAGAGAGAGAAAGAGAGAGAGAGAGAGACATCAGGAAAGAACAGAATGGGACATAGAGCACTCACAGGACAGCAACAGGATGAACGGACAGATGGACACTAGCACGACAGCTGAAGAGAAGGGTCTGTGTATCAGTATTGTTGTGTAGACAGGGTCTAGTTCACATTCCTGAGGCTCTTCCCCCCCTCCCTACCCCTTCTCTCTCTCTCTTTTCTCTTTTACTCTCTCTGTCTTATAGTTGCATCTCTTCCATGTGAGAGTGCACTGTAAACCCCAGTGTTAAAATTCATTGGGGAATTCCACCAATGTTTCAAATTTTCTACGTTATTCAGTGGTTGAGATGTACACAATGTCATTCAGAGTGGCTTGATGTGAAATGGGTCATTGTAGAGAAACTTCTGCAATTTTTTTTGAATTATAATGAAACTTGCAGTTGGTCAATGTTCTGACGATATCCATGATATGTTCAGAAAAACATACTGTATTGTATTGTGACATAATTTATCACAATAACAATATATATTGTCTTAATGCCCAGTTGAAGTGTTGATGATGGTAAAAAAGTGGGATTTTTTTTTTGGAGACTATTTTGCCTTACAACACTGCATGTGCCTCTCTACCATGAATGGATTTAAAAAATACATTTTAGGCTAAAACCTTCTAAAACTATTGCCTCAGTCATCTGGCTGTGTATTCATAACCATTTCATGTAATAAGTTTCTGCGGGGGAGCTTTTAGAGGCAGATGTCTGGTTCCTATCACCACCACTGTGAACAATTCTAACGCAGTACGTTTCTCTAGAATGGAGCGTTTCAAATCTAGCCACTCTGAATGACTTTGTTTATATCTTAACTATTTAATTATGCAGAAATGTAGAGAAATTGGTGGAATATCCCTTTACGGCATTTACAACGAAGTGTTTATTTAAGGAATTTAGTCTGCTGTTCTGTGTAAATAACAGAATTTCTCAGTGCTATTATGTTTATTTGATATGTAAAGGATATGTTCTAACAATGCTGAAAATGTGTACATTTTTATGTAGGTTGTCTCTCAAATTTAGTTTGTCTGAAGTCAGAATTTTGCAAATGACCAACTGACCTTTCCATGCTCCACCCTCAAATGTGTTCCTTTTAACTGTTCTGTTGTGAAGTTGGACATGCTGTATAGAGCGCTGGCAAAAAGTCCTAATAAGAAACTAGCACACAACTCTGTTTTTGTGATAAATAATAAGTGATGTTTAATTATTATGCTAGTGAAACACTACAGTGTGGTGCAGGTGAAATTCTTTTGTCATTTAATTAAGCCAATTTTAGCATTGCAAATTTGTAATTTTCCAACCTGGCAAGTTTTGATTGGCTGCAAGGTCAGTAGCATTTCAACCCCTTACATGGCCAGGGCCCGTCAGCAGGCCCAAAGTCTCAATACACACTTCTATAACCTGAGAACAGCTCGATCAGTTTGCATTGAAGTCCCTGTAGTCACTGAATAATAAGCCTTGTAATAAGCCTGGGATTATATACAGTTAAACTGGAAACTCAATATTATGTAGTGACTCTAAACTGTGCTGCAGTTCTCATTTGGCTGGATGGGGTTTTTACTTGTGTTCTGTAGAGCCTGAACAATCTTACAACAGCTGCTACTAAAGCAGGCGTTTGTAGGCAGAATGTGGAGAGGTCAGTCCTCCAACAAGCTGCCGTAACGCACTGCTGTGTCTCGTTGGAAATGTGAGAAGTCTTCGCTCCATAATGCACTTTCCATTCCCTGAGACTAAAGAAAGCTGTTCACTGACTGGTATTCTAAGGTTGGGTTCTGTCGGTTGTTGTAAATATTGTACTGCAGAATGTTTCAACATGATATACAATCACTCCCTTTGCTGCCTATCTGTCTTACAAACACCACTCTGTCTGTGCGGTTGATGTCTTTCGCACCCTCAAGGTTAGATGAAGAATGCCTTTGTGCAGATAAGGAGAAGAGTGAGGCTAAAAGAAGGAAAGTCTGCACTGTCTGCATCTGTGTGTGCTGATGTTTTGTGGACTTTAATGAGTTTCTGTCTGTCCAGCCCCCCACGGACCCAGGCAAACGTTTACATTAAGTAAATGTGTATCTGCTGTCTTTTATTTATTCATTAATCAGGTGCTTTTATCCAGAGTGCTCCATATAGACGAGCACTTTATACACACACACACACACACACACACACACACACACACACACACACACAAACACCAGCACAAAGGAAAAGTATGAAAGCTGAAAGGTTAGAGTGTGTTCTGTGATTTATTTCTGCGCGCTGGGCATTGTTGAGTGTGTTTCGTGACTGGAGGGTATTGTTGTGATTGAATGGTTCTAAAAGCAGTAATACAGATGGAAATTATTGAATTGAATTAAAAGACTAAAAACAATTTCAGGTAAAAAGTGGTCTTTTGTAGATGATTAATAAACCCTTAACAGATTATCAGTAACACATCAACATTGTATCATTGACGTAGCAGTAGTGACGCATCTGAACACACTGAAGTAAATATCTTGTAGATGTTCTGTTGCTACATTATTTACATTAAGTAGATGTATTGTTAATAAGTTACTTCTATTACACAAAACCTAACCTTATCCAACCTCACCCAACACCTGACCCAACCCTGGCCCTAATCCTAACCCTAAACTTAACCTCAACCCAGAACCTAATCCTAACCCTCACCCTGGCCCTAACCCTAACCTTAACCTCAACCCAGAGCCTAATCCTAACCCTGGCCCTAATCCTAAAACTAACCTTAACCTCAACCCAAAACCTAACCCTCATATGTTTTTTGTCATGTCACTGAGAGTCTATTTAGTGTTTGTTTCATCTAAAATGACCACTCAAAGTGTCATCAAAATATATTCATAGGCAATATATATAATATTTCTCATATCCTAAGAATGTTGAAGCATTTTTAGACATTATAATTCAATTCATTTTCTAATTTCTAAACTTTTGTGACTAATTCAATAGATAATAGATTCAAAAAGCTGGGAACTTCTCTGCTTGATCAGGACTGTGTGGACATTTCAGACAGTGGCTTAGCCATGACAACATAAATAACTGATGACCAACATTGTCGTTTATTTGACAGCTAATAGTACATTTGTAAAGATTAAGGAAACAAGGTCACATCCCATTTATATTTAAAACACAAGTGGGTAATAAATGTTTGGTATGTCCTCAAGATAAATTTAGTTGAATCCGTACTTTATTGTGTAATTTTAAATTAGAAATCATAAAAGTCATATTTGTAAGGAATTTACTTTTTTTTCTCAATTAGTTTAGTTTAGTCATTAATATTTAGTTACTAATTCCATTTTCTGTGTTTAATTTCATTCCCCTCTGTTGGGTAAACTCTTGTACTGCTTTGTAATTAGTCACACCTCTGACTTTTGAGGTTGATCAGTTTATTTCAGAAAAAAGGTGCATCGAAAAGAGAAGAATAGCACCAAAAACACTTCACTGTCTATGCTAATAGATGCTGGACATACTGAGAAGTTCCAGTGCAGTGATACATTTTACTCAATGCTTGACCTCGCAATCCATTCTGAGAATTTGGCGATGGCCCCTTTAACTTGCTGCCAGATGGGGTAAAGGCACGTGTATGTCTGGCTTCTTTTATTGTCTGTGCATTGTGATAGTTTTAAGAGTGACCACATGAGCTCATTCAGAGCACAGTCTGTATCAGTAAGCTCTTACTGTCATTTTACTTAATCAGTAATATGTCTTGTTCCATAACAACCTCTTTTTAGCTGTTGGAAAAAGACTTGGCCTAAGAAAAGGGGCTGTTTTATATTTTAAGTTTATTTTTTGCAATTTGCAGAAAAGTGTTATTTTTAAGTATGTTCTTTGTGGAGGATGTGTAACTTATTTTCGCTTAGAAAATCAACAAAACATATAATTTGAATTCGCTGACGAGTCTAAGTACACTGTCGCACAGTCGAGTACGCTCCATGAGTATGATTATGTTTGGGTTTTATACATTGGTATATCATTAAAACCAGCAACCATTCCATCCCTGCGGCTCCATATAATGAGCTTGCAGCTGTAGAATCAGAGTTTATATGGACCAGCAAGTGATGCTTGAAATGTCTCTCTCTGCTCTGATAGGTGTATCAACACACTCGCTCTGACTCTCTCTATCTCTTTCCTTTACGTGCTTTTGTGTGTCTGCCTATTGTGTGGGTGCGCTGCAAGGCCACATCACATCACTGTTGCATTTGCTCTTTAAATATTATCATCCTGCTCTGAGTCAGCTAAGTACTCTTCTATTAGTGTGGAGCACTTGGGCTCTCACATGGTGCTCACCTACATGCATGTGTGAGTGTTGCTGACATTTGTGGTCTCCTTTACCCCCGGGTGACTGACCGAGACAGCTATGTACACATGCAGCCTCTCATGGCAGTGAATGAAGAGAAATGGATGAGAATGAAAGAGAGAGCAGGCCATGCAGATGGCTTCAATGAAGATTCCAAAGGAGAAGAAGAGATATAATATGAAATATGAAGAGAAGAGTGAAAAATGCAGGGAGACAGAGAACAGGAGGGTAATGATAGGAGTGATTACCAAAAGGTAAAGCCACATTCTTCTCAGTCAGCTCTCTAAGTCTGGCTTTACACGGTGAAACTTATATGCAACATTAGTTGCTTGAAACCTACATAGAACTAAGTTGCACCCGACTTTGGCTTTTAGCTTGTTGTCTTGTACAGACATTTCAGTAATCCATTCTCTCCATTGTAATGATGATTTAAAGACAGTTACTACAGTACGGCTGGAATAAGACGATCAGCTTCATAGCAGTAGCAGTAGCTATCTGTCTTCCTTCTGGAATCCCCATCAAAGAATGGTGGTTCAAAAAATGCGGTTTCTAGTCTTTAAAGTGGAAAATGTCACTCTGCATACTACTGCAACAACCTCTATAGAGTGTGAGTATGCATGCGTACATCAGATGTGGTAATGACTTAATTGTTTACTGTCCTTTTAAACCTATAGTGAAGGTTTGGGAGTAACGTTTTCAAATTATTATGTTCCTCCTGCCAACCATACCGCTGAATCTGAAATAGACTTGCTAATGTCATTGCACAGCTAAAAAATGTAGTTTTGTGAATATTGTTTGTACTTTTGTCCATTTTTATAGATAAAAGTATGACATATGGGAAATGGGTGATTAATTGAAGCATGGAGTTTTATCAGCTATACTTATAGTAAAGGAAATATTGTGTATATTTTTTGGCAGTAGGTGAAATCCAAATAAAACAGAAAACAGTGATTAATAAATCTACTTTGCCACTGCCGTCCGGATCAGTCGCGTCAGTGTTTTTCTCCCTCCTCCCCTGAGAACATTACAGGCCGAATTACCTGCTGAGCTCTGTGGTGCTCTGATCATTTTAGTCCCATCTGTATACACGTCTCTGAGATTTTCCAGACAGATGTCACTGTTGGAAAAAAGGTTTTTGACGATGCTACTTGCCGTTGGATTCCTAGTGCGCATATCAGAAACCTTTCCCCAGATATTAAATACTTTCTGAATCACAAAATGAAAAAGGGGAGATATTGAAGAATCACTCAACCATTTACTTGGTCTGGATGGTAAAACTTCGATTCCTGCCTGGAGAGCATTATCAATGAGAAGGAAAATAAAGTCAATGAGAAAAGTGAGATCCCGCAGACTCATTAAAGGGGCAATCACAGTGGCAGCTACAGTCCTGTGGTTATTTCATTGCCATCCAGATGCAGAGTTTTATCAGACATCCTCTTGATGAACTAATCCAATTTGAATAGGGCTTGAGTGAAGCATGATATATTTATGCAAGTTTTTTCAGATATCAGTAAATTAATTTCAGGAATTATGGACAATAACTTGCACAACAAATGTAATCTTTCTGATGCCGAAAATGCAACATTATTTCATTTCCCTGTTTGACTTTCACAGCCAACAGGAGTCTCTGGTGTTGGCATGGTAGCACCTAAGATAACTGACTGGCTGTTTTTGACCTTTTTGACAAACGTTAAAAGGATTAGTTTGTTTTCTGCTTCATCACATGGACTGTTAGCATCTCCAAAATCAGCTCAGACTGGGTTAAGGACTTACAGCTATCTATAAACGTGCTTAGAAAGCTCATGAATGAAGCAGTGAAACACCCTGTGCTTCTTTCATTTTTCAAAAATGCTCAATATCACAGTTTGCCCTATTTGGGAAGACTTCTTTTGAGATGTCTTTCTGTCAGTTGATGATATTCTACAGGTCTGTCAGATTTTAAAAAGCCACATCATATCCATGTCGTCGGAATATTTCACATTTTTCTGTTGTTTATGCACGGTGCAGTCTCCAGCAGCCTTAAGGCTTAAACTTGGAGAACATTTGTAATAATGTCACTATGATGGAGACGGAACAAAAGACTGGCGCCTGAGGCCGAACTCCTGTGAGTCTTACCGATCTGCTCGGGCACGTGCAGCTGTGTGTGAGCCTGCTGCTGCTGCTGCTGCTGTTGTTGCTGCTGCTGCTGTTGCTGTTGCTGCTCTTGCAGGCTCTGACTGTCCACTGAGATGCCACTGTCACTATGGAGCTTCTCTCCTTCCGGAGATGGCGTCTGATTGGCCGTAGCCGCGCGGTTGTTGGCTGCCTGCTTATTCTGTTTGCAGCTGTTCCACCTGAGACATATACACATGCACACAAGAGAAAAAGAAGAAAGACTGAATGTGAGTGAAGAGTGTATGTATCTGTGTTTTAGTGCTGGAACTAATGATGATTACTATGGTCGATTAACCCTAATACCTGTTATTTGGTTAACTGACCAATCTAAGTATTGTGCCGTCTTTGGTTCAAAAAGCACTACAGGTACAACACTACCTAGAACGTTTAAGTATTATGGTGTCTATTTTACATTTCCAAAGTTCAGTCTTAGAAGTTGGTTGCATTTTCTGCTTCTTATAATCAAAGTAATCCCAAACACATTCGGTGATGTTGAGATCTGGAGTCTGGGGTGGAAAGTCCCTTGTTCTGAAAACAACTTTTTTTTTTTATTTTTCGTGTATTTCCTTTTCTTAGTAAGCGCTTCTTGACAGCTACACATACTTTCACTTGTGGCATTTGGCAGACGCTCTTATCCAGAACAACTTACAATTAGATCATTTTACTCAGGTAGGCAAAGGTAGCATTAGGAGTCTTGCCCAAGGGCTCTTATTGGTGGGCACTGAACCCCAGTCTGGACAGAAACACCTTTCGATTTTGGATCCTGAGCAAGAGTGGTGCATGATTTTCCCGTTTCTCATAGATGAAAGTTCTAAGTATTGTTTGTCTGATTACAGTTTTGGTGTCTACAAGGTCTTACATGGTTGTTGGGAGTCCCATTTTCTCTCTGTCTCTTAATAATTTTTGAACAATTTTGAAACACCTGTTTTTTTTTTTAATAATTTTTCTTTTTCTTTCCCCTTCCTATAGTTCCTCTGGCTTTCTGCTGGTGTGATTTTTTTTTATGGTGCACAAAAACAGAAGATGCCTTATTGCCCCAACACGTCCTGTATTGTACTGCAGTCTGTCGAAATACATTATTCTAGTTACAAGCATTATGGAGCAATACAGCATTTTAGAATTGTCGCTCTTTCCTTTCCCATCTCTTTCTCTCACTTCCTCTTTCTCTCTCCTTCTCCCTCTTTTCTTCACCTCTTAAAGACGATGTAGGCCAGCAGGCCCACCAGTACAGCTGCCAGTATGGAGCAGTAGATGGGGATGAGGTTTAGATCAAAACCAGTGCCAATGAAGCGGGGTGAGCTGGGCTTGGCTGTGGTCGTCTCCTCGTCTGGCCCAGGGCTCCGGAGGCTACCGTCCTCGTCCCAAGGGAGGGATGAGGGGTCCAGCGTGGGGCTGGGAGTCGTAGTGGGGGCTGATGGATCTGGGAGGGAGAAAGAAAGGCATAATGGTTTAGATTCATTTAGAGAAAGTATTGAATTTCCTAAATATCCTACTATTTTTAGTATTGTATTTTGAACTGAAGTCCACTTATTGTATATTACAATTCTGTTTTTTTTTTCCATTTTTACATTACCTTTCTTTATCCCTTACAATTAAGCAGCCTGTTTTTATGAATGTGCCTTTAACTTCTATGTGAGTAGGCAGGACTAAACCGCTGTAGGTGGATGTATGTAAATGTGTTGATATTTGTGACATCACAAAAACTTTAGCTATTTTTGCAGCTTGATTTCCATTTATGGACTGCATGGGTTGGGGGTTTTTAATTTGATAGTGTTTACATACTACATCAAACACTTTTAACCAAAAAAGAAAGTTCAGTTGTGAATTAATTCTATACTCATTGTGCATTTTTTATTTATTTTTTTACATAAGTGTATGTTTGGCATTGCTGGATCTATCACTTATTGTCCATTTTTTTTTTGTCACTGATTTAACCTTTTCCTATCTTTATTGATTTTGATCAATAATTCAGGCAGGGGCGACCACCGTACATCCTCTCCACACATGCACACAGATTCCTGGCTTTGTGGAGTGTTTCCATTTCCTTCTGCATGACTGAATACAAAAAAAATTGTTGCTAATGTCAACCGTAACCTCAACCTCAGGAACCCCATAGGCAACCCTTTGGCTCTTTTACTTATTTTGTCTTAAACAATAGCTGCATTTCTTCTATTTAAAAATATATTTTTTTCTCTTGAAGTCCAGCCAAATGTCCCTGCAGCATAAAAATGTTCATGTTTACCCACAAACCTGGCAACATTAGAGATACACACACCCACACACACACACAGCTATTTTGTTTAAAACCAAAACCGGTGTTTCTCATGTGAAAGTTTTGAAATGTTCTGGATCTCATTATGTTTGGTTATGATGGTGATGACTTTGCTGCGAAGGCTCAAAGTCTCAATGCCTCAAAATGCCTTCACCAAGACCCCATGACCTCAGAAGATGCCACGATAATCGCTGACTGCACACATCACTGTGCCTTCAGAGCATACAGTAAATCTCCTCACAGGTGAGAGGTGATAAATGGCTTTCTGCTGCCAGAAGCTAAAGTCTGTTTTTCTGGTGTCTGTGCCGCCTAACACACACACACACACACACACACACACACACACACACACACACACACACAGTGCCCTTATCTCTAGAAAACTGCTCAACATGCCGACCATCTTAAGTCAAGGCATATCGACCCAAGAGCCACCGATCTGTCAGCAAGCCACTTCCTGTCTCTCTTTATCTCTCTCACTCTGCCTGTTCCTGTTACCTGCGATTCCCCTCCGCCTACCCTGTTTACCCCTCTCTCTCCTGTCTTTCTTTCCCTCTTTCTGTTGTCTCTCTCTTGCCATTTCTCCCTCTCTTTCTTACTCTTCCCACCCCTTTTCTCTTTTACTCTCTCTTTCTCTCTTCACCTTTTTTTTTTCTCATTATTGCCTCCTCCCCTCAGTGATTCTTTTAACCATCTATCTTATGACCCAATGAACCCTAAGTTAATTTTGGTCAATTATAATTACAAAGTATTTACATGAGACAGTCACACATGCCATATGTTGGCATTTTCAGAGACCCTAGGCTACTCAGATGTCATTTGATATATAAAGAAGATGCTGTCAGGTGTAAATAGAGAAGTTTGGAGATAGAAAAGTTCCACTTTGAGGAGCCAGAATGCTCTGGAGGCATGAGGAGAAATGCCGGACCAGAACACACACAGTATGTAATGTGTGTAAGGAATAATTACAGGGATATAATAACAGGATTTGGAGTTAATAGGTCGTCTTACGAACCAGATTACTTGCTGATGCTTTTATTGCAGCTCTAGCTACAGAGAACTCTAGCTGCTGATTGTTGTGATGTGTATCAGTCTGTAAGTAAACTTGTTTCTGAGTTACGAAGGCTAAAAAAACAGCCATGCAAATGAAATATTTTGCTTTTATTTTATATTTGAACTGTAACCTGCCCATGTTTCATCCCTGAGGTCAGGGGACTGGGATTGTGGCATTTTGACACAGTACAATTAGAGACTTGCTGCTCAAACCAGGCCTAACAGGGTCTGACAAAATATCAAGTTTCAGACCAGGTTCAGGCTGATTAGTCATGTACAACATCGGGCTTAGGTTTGTTTTCAATGAGTAATTCTTTTACCTGAAGGAATATGCCTACACACATTTCCTGCACTGCCTTTGCTCTTCCTTGTGATCTCTCTCTCTCTCTCTCTCTCTCTCTAGTAATATTACAGTTTGTAGCTGCATTCAGAATAGCTCCAGAGTTTAAGAAGTGGGTAAATGTGCCCTAGATTAAATAAAGTACAATAGTACATCAGTCATAATCACACCGTGGATGATGAGAGGGACGTGCGGGGTTGGCGGGAAGGTCACAGCGGATCTTTCTGCTTGCTTATTAAGCTCGTCTGAAATTTGTAAAGCATTTCTCCGGCAGTAGCAGTAGCGAGAGCGCAGTGGGGCTAACAGCAGATAAGAGGATAGTGGATGCTCTTCTCCATCAGGTACGGTTCCACAAAAAAAGACTGATAATAAATACTATCATTACGTATTTCACGTTTATAAGATCACAACATCGATGAACTCGATGAATTTTTTATGTATTATGTAAATGTTTGCACAATACAGTCACTTTTATCTGAATAAAGCAAGGACATTTGCAATTTTACAGACCCTTTAACACATTGCTGCAAACATAAATTTATTTATTAGCAAAACAGGTTTGTATTTCAGAAGTTCAGTGGAGAGGTTCTAGTCAAGGTTTCACAGCCCAATGAGAGATTTTTTTCTCTTGGGGTCCAGCCAGATGTTCCCACAAAATAAAAATGTGCTTGTTGATTTGAGCTGTCTGCGTTTAAAAGCTAGGTAAAGGCAGAGTAGAACAGCTCCTGAGCTTTTAAAAGGCAAAGCCAGGCCGGCCCAGACGAAGAGTCGCTTGGAGGGCGAGGAGAGGAGAAACGTTTTTTAATTATTTTTCTTTTTCTCCTTCTTTTTCGTTCTCAAGGCGACGTTTTCAGGGTTTGTTGCCAACGTTTTAAGAGCTTGTTAACCTTCGGCTGGGCGCCCCCCTTTAATGAGGAGGCTTTATATTCACGGCTTTATTGCTGCTTCTTTTACAGGGAGGGGTTTGAGTGCCTATCTGATGTGAGTGCCATAGGCCTTATAATGCGTTCTTTATCTGGCAGAATGCATTCACTGCCTAGGCTGTCTCACACACACACTGACTGAGAGGGACTGTTTGTGTGTGTGTGTGTGTGTGTGTGTGTGTGTGTGTAAATGTGATAAGAGAGTGCACTGAAGAAGGAATGGAGGATGGGGGAGTGGGTGAAGGAGTAAATGAACAGAAGCGCTGCTGTTAAGTGTTCTGATTAGCTGCAGTAATTACACTGCAGCACGCATTTAACACACACACACACACACACACACTCACACACAGATCAACCCCACTGTCTGCTTAGAGGGATAGAGAGAGAGATAGACATAAGAGAGAGACATGCCGACAAAGAGACAGAAAGAGAGAGATAGAGTGAAAGAGGGGCATAGAGACGTAGAAACTGATAGAGATAACAAGAAAAAGAGAGAGAGGCATAGAAAGAGACATAGAGAAAGCAAAGATGCAAAGAGAGAGATACAGAGACAGAGTGAGGAAAAAAGAGATGTAGATGCAAGAGACAGATAGACATAATGAGAGAGAGGTGGGTGAAATGCCAATAAAGAGTGAAGCACTTAATGAAAAGATAGAAAGAGAGGGCGATTCAGCAAAACATCAAAAAGAACAAGGGAGAAGAGAGAGAGTGAAAGGCAGATTAAGTGGAGAAACAATGAAAATGGAAACGAGAGAAGAAGAGAAGAGTTAATTCTCATTCACAGCTGCTTTTGCTTGAAGCTTGAACACAGTTGAAAGAAAAACATCTTGGCTAAAATAACTCCTCCTGGCTTCAAAATGACTGACTGATAGGAGCTGTTAGGAGTTCTCACACACACACACACACACACACACACACACACACACACACACACACACACACACATATGGTGTGAGCACAAAGTAACAGAGTTCTTATCTCTGTTGGTGGTTCAAACACGGTTCAAAAAGCTGGACTGAAACTTTATACATAAGAAATCTCCTCTGTGTGTGTGTGTGTGTGTGTGTGTGTGGGTGTTGCAGTAATAGCTGCTGATAGAGGTCACAGATTGAAATCTGACTCTGAGAGAGAAACTCCAGCAGCTGTATCGATCCTGCTGAGAGGACAACTCAGCATCTCTCTCTTTCTGTTTCTCTCTCTCTCTCTCTCTTTCTTTCTCACTTTACAGTTTTATGACTTAGAATAGAATCTCATTACATTAACACATATTAAAGACAAGGAAAAAGTTTATCCTCTTCTAAAGTTACACACACACACACATTATCTAAGCTGCTTCTCCTTCTGGGTCACAGGACATTGTACATTGAAGTACATATTGTACTTCATAGTTGAGTCATAGTTTAGTCCTGGAGCTACAAGGCTAATGTTGCTATTTAACACTAGAAGTCAACAGTCACCCAAATATTTTCTGTAAATACAACTCCAATCTTCTGTAAAACCACTCAAACTGCATTGAAGTCTTCATTAAGGTTGTTGATGTGGTTTAGGACACAGAACGTCTTGCTGTGAATTATGAAAATTAACAAAATTGCACCATGTGTGAATGCTGTGGTCAGACACTTTAGACAGGTGTTGTGCCAAATTCTGACAAACCCGCAGTTCAGGTGTTTCAGCCACACGCATTGCTAATAGGTGGATCAAATTAAGCACATAGCCTTGATATGCAGTCTCAGTAGACGAACACTGGCAGTAGAATAGGTCGTACTGATGAGCTCAGTGACTTTAAACACGGCACTGTCATAGACTGCCACCTCTTACAAAGGCCGATTTGTGAGATTTCTGCCTGCTAGATCTGTTCCTGTCAACTGTAAGTGCTATTAATGTGAAATAGAAGCATCTAGGAGCAAAAACAGTTTAGCCACGAAGCAGTAGACCACGCTAACTCACAGAGTGGGGCTGCCGGGTGCTGAAGCGCACAGTGCCTATCCTCTGTTGAATCCCTCACTAAAAAGTTCCAACTTGGCTCTGGAAGCAACATCAGAAAAATAACTGTGCTTTAAGAGTTTCACAAAATGGACTTCAATGGCCGAGCAGCTACACACAGTGGCAATTGTGGAGTTTGGTGGAGGAGGAATAATGCTATGGGGTTGTTTTTCAGGGGTTGGCCTAGACCCCTTAGTTTCAGTGAAGTGAAATCTTAATGCTTTAGCATACCAAGACAATTTGGAGAATTCTATGCTTCTAACTTTGTGGGAACAGTTCTGTTCCAGCATGACTGTGACCCAGTGCACAAAGCAAGGTCCATAAAGGCATGGCTGGGTGAGTTTGGTGTGGAAGGACTTGACTGGCCCACACAGAGCCCTGACCTCAACCCCATCTAACACCTTTGGGATGAACTAGAACAGAGATTGTGAGCAGGCCCTTTCGCCCAACATTAGGGTCTGACCTCACAAACGCTCTTCTGGATGAATACGCAGAAATTCACACACACACTCTCCAAAATCCTGTAGAAAGCTTCCCAGAAGAGTGGAAGCTGTTATAGCTGCAAAAGGGGACCAACTCCATATTAATGCCTACGGATTTAGAATGGGATGTCATAAAAAACTCCTGTGGGTGTAATGTGTAGACGTCTCAATGCTTTTGTTCATATAATGTATCTTCCATTGGAAAATTTAAAATGGACAGTTATTTATGTATTTAAACAACAGAAAAGTGTCAGAAATGGTGTACAGTCATTCTGCTGTGTTAACAAATCAGATGCTGTGAGGAGAATTACTGCATTCACACAACTGCAAACAAAACTTTCAACCAAATGAGAGAACACAGGAGGAGATAAGAGACTGTCAGAGGAGCTTCAGACACAGAGCTAATGGACAAAATAACACATTCACATGCTTACTGTAGTGTGAATCACAGTGGTGAAAGACCACCACAGTGGAACCATCATTGATGTCCATCATGCGCTCATGAGTGTGTGTGGTTGCATTTGTGGTTGTGTTCTTGGTGGAACTCATCATTAACACACCACATGCAGTAAAGGGCATGTAGATCAGCAAGCCAGAGGAACGGAGAGGGAAATTCAAAGAGAGAAAAGAGAAGAGAGAGAGAGAGAGAGAGAAAAGAAGCAAGAGAAAGAATGAAAGCGACTGTAAAGGTCACTTATGAGGTCATCGCTGATGTTACGATGTGGCTAGCATTGAGGGTGGTCTTCTGTACAGAAACGCGAGAAACCCGTGGGGCGCATGTGGGTGCATATGTGCTGTCCATATAGCAGAGCCACAAGACCTCTTTGTACTGGACTGTACAGTGGACACAGAGGAGATCCTACAGAGATTAGATGCTAAAGCTGAAACTGCAGGAAGCTGTTTGATTTGATTCAGACCTGAATTATAATCTCTTTCTGACTCCCAACAGTGACGCCTCATTTCCATATTTCTCTCCTCTTTACACTTTAAGAGCCTTTCACTAAGAGCCGTTTTCACTCACTTACTGAGTCAGATGGTTTAGTGAAGTTTATGTTGTAAAAGTACTAAAAGCAGCAGCGTTACATGATGGTCCATATGAAGCCTCTCCAGTCAATTTACCTGATTTATTCTTCTCTTCTCATTTCCTTTCCTTCCTCTCTTCTCTTTTTCCCTTTTGTTCTTTTCCTCCTTTTTTCTTCTTCTCTTTTATTCTCTTATCGTCTCTCTTTCTTCTCCTTTATTCTCTTTCCCTTTCCCTCTTCTCTTCTCTTTTTCAGTTTTGTTCTCATTTCCTCCTTTTTCCTTCTTCACTCCTCTCATTTCATTTTTTCTTTATCATTTCCCTCCTTCTCTTCTCTTCTCTTCTCTTCTCCCACCTTCTCTACTCTCCAGTTTTGTTCTCCTTTTCTCCTTTTTTCGTCTTCTCTCGTTTAATCTCTTCTGTCATTTCCCTCCTTTTTTCTCGTTTTATCTTCTCTCTTTTCTCTTCTATTCTCTTATCTTCTCTCCTTTTCTTTTATTCTCTTTTCTTTTCCTTCTTCTTTCCTCTTCTCTTTTTTCTGTTTTTTTTCTATCTTCCTCCTTTTCCCATTCTCTTTTCTCTTGGCCTGTTCTCTCCCTCCTTCTCTTTTCTTCCACTCTCTTGTCTTCGCTGCTCCTTTTCTCTCGTCCTCTCCCTCCTTCTCCTTTCTTCCACTCTCAGTTTGTCTCTTCTCTTCTTCTGTTATGTTTTCTTCTCACTTCCTTTCCTTTACCATCTCTTCTCTCCTTTTCCTCTCTTCTCCTCTCCTGTTATTGCTTTAATCCTCTGTTCTCTCAGGACAGAGACATATTGGCAACTTGGATCATAGGCAACTTTTTGCAGATGAACAGCTGCCAGTGAAGTGTGTGTGTGTGTGTGTGTGTGTGTGTGTGTCTGTGTCTGTACTGAGCCTCAGTAATTGTCTTGCACTTATAGTGGCTCTCTGATTTACGCTCTTCATCTGTTGAGAGAGATCCCTTAACATCTCCACTACAAGTATCCATATGTGCATGCACACACACACACACACACACACACACACACACACACACACTTTCGCCATTGCACATTTAACTATAATCACAGTCCAAATTTAGCCACTGCCAAAGCATGCCGAGATGTACCGGAACAGTCAGTATTAAATCCCGGAAGTTTCTCCTTCCAAAAATGAGATTTACAAACCAAGCTCATCAAAACCGGATGCTGCATGTGCTATCAGAACTGCTGAAGCCAAACACCCCCTGCACTGTCAAAGGAATGGGGGTCACTAAATGCATGCTCTTCTTCAGGGGGATATTGTACGTAGGGCAGGAATGTCTGGGAAAGGATGAAAATGACTGATTTTACTGAGTTCCCACATAATTCACCATGGAGTGGACATATCTCTTAGCTAAACTGCAATTTTGAAACAAACTCAAATGTAGTCTGAGAAAAATTCTGTCTGACTCAAGTCTGACCTGACTCACAAGACCAAGAGTAGAATCAAAACCCGACTATAGCCCAACAAAATTCTCTCTAAATTTGACCATAGCCTGATGAAATTCTGTCTGAACCAGATGGTAGCCTGACGAAATTATGTCTGAACTGGACGGTAGCCAAACAGAATGCTGTCTGAATTAGACTGTAGCCCACCACATTCTGTCCAAACTCAACTGTAGCCCAATAAATCTCTGTCTGAACCTGAATGTAAACCAACAAAATTATGTCTGAACTTGACTGTAGTCCAGCTAAATTCTATCTGAACCCTACTGTAAACAGACAAACTTCTATCCAAATAAGACTGTAGACCATTCTGTCTGTATTCATCTGTCGGCCAACAAGAGTCTGACTGAACCCAACTGCAGTCCCTCAAAATCCAGACTGACCTCAACTGTAGCCCTACAAAATTCTAACTAAACCCAAATGTACCTGAAATTCAATCCAGCGAACCTGGAAAGTTTTTTTTTTTTTCTTTTAAAGCAGGCACACAATTACATAACTTTCCAAAGTCCACTAAGTAACTGATCTATTTTGCCAACTGGTGCTGTTGTGTTTCGTTCTGCTGCAGTGATGAGCAGAGTGGGAGACGTGGACTTGGGGTTTTCAGCCACACACATTCATCAGAATATCAGAACCACTTTGAGGTAATAAGCGTGGAAAAATAAGCAGGGATCAACGCAGGCCAAAATGCGTTAAAAGCGGAAGACAGGATATGAGACATCTGAACTTGAGATATCAACTTAATCTGAGACCAGTGAATATTTGAGAAATGTTATTCAAACCAAGAGGAACTCAGTGTGAATAGTCAGCTCTGTCCATTCTGTCCATCTCCACAGAGCTCAGAGCACAATCAGCTGCTCCTGACCCTGCATACAGCCTGCAGCTGAAACAGCAGCTGACACACACCGGATCCTCAAGCCCAAAGCAGCACATGCACACGGACCCTGTATGACAGCAGCAGGGAGTATCACACACACACACACACACACACACACACACACAGAGGAAGCAGTGTTTCCACGGCTGGACGGGGCGTGTAATGTGCCGTGTTATTGGATTAGTGCGCTGCTCTTTGGGAGGTACATCCTTCTGATGTTTGATGCCCTCAGGCGTGTGTGTAAGTGTGTGTGCGTGTTTGTGTGTAAGGCCTTCATTTGACTTGCCAGCTACCATGAATAGGGCAGACAGTCTAATGTCTTAGACTGGACTGATAACTATATTCTTCACATTCATCTCTTCATGTTTCAGCCTTACCATATGTTCACATTATGAGGCAACAGAGCAACAGGCGTCCAGTCATTTCCTATACTACAAATTGTGTAGCTGTGATTTAATGTCAGGCAGTAAGCAACACGACAGCAGGACAACAAGTGTCGTCAAGTTTAAACTTTCTCAACTTCATGTAAATGAACAATGACACAGTGGAGTGAGAGTCTAAATGATGAGCTTAAACTCCTCAGATTAATTGTACATATACATATGTGTACATATTTTTTTTTACATTTTCTTGTCATAAGATGAACAGCGCACACCCCCACACGACAACAAGAGCAGCCTTAAACACACCCACGGAACAAACTTGAGGCGACATTAGCGAATGAACGTGAACTTCAGATTAGAAGTCTAGGGTTATTATTGTTGTTTTGTTTTATTATTTAAAACTATATAATTACACAGTTAATTACATCATTAGTTATGAAATCAATCTCATTTGCATCCGGCCTTTTTATATATGAAGCACCTCATGGAACTGGCTTGTTGGTAACTCAATCGCTCACTCAAATGCCTGCTCACTCACTCATGTTTAGCAAATGGAAATTCTCCACAAGAGGGTGCCATTAGCATAGAGTAGTGGTTTGCATCAGTGACACTGTGTACTTGCACCATGTCCTTACATTTGTTTTGATGTCAAGCAATATCAAAAATATGGCAAAAGTGTGAATGTAAATGTATTTTTGTTTTATTTCCACAAAACACAATTGTACTTACAACAGTAACAGTTCACTAAATTCAAATCATGAAAAAGTACCTCTTCTTATACTTACAAACATAAACGTAATAGATTGAAAGTATGAAATTTGCACTTTTGAAAGAATTTCTCTACTTGTTTCAGTGAGCTAGGAGAGAGAAAACAGATGCTGCCTACTCAGACAGCATTCTGAGGCAGGAAGGCACCCCATCATGTCCAAATTGACTGCTTGCATAAAATACTGCCTGCTAAGGAACCCCTGTTTGTGAAGGGGACACATATTTTTATTGCTGTATTTATTATGTTTATGTGAGGTGGAAAGTAACTTTTAATGGTATTTTTAACATAATTAATCATAATTTATCTTTAATAAAGTCTTAAACGTAGCTAATTTTTAAAGCGTCTATATCATGGAGAACCTAATTTCTTTTGATTATTTTTTTAAATAAAGAGTTTGAAGTAATATGTGAGCAATGTTAAAATATTTTAAATGTGCCGTCCATTTCCCAGCCCATACACTTCATATATGAAAACTAAGCTGCAAAAACAGCCCGTTTTGAATTTCGTTTCTGTGATGTCACAAGAACCAACTCATTTACATATATCACTTATTCAGTCTACAGCAGTTTAGCTCCACCCTTTCATATAGAAGTTCTAAGGAGTGTTTCAGCTCTGAATGTGTTACAATACAAGACAGCCAGTCAAAACAGAGCTCATTTATCTTACAAAGGACACAGCAACAAAAACAACCTGTTTAATTTTAAGGAATAAAGAGAGGTTGGAAAATGACATTGTTGGTATGTAAAACCGCACGTTATAAGTAGACCCTAAGGAAATAAAATTACATACAAGAAAAATATAGGATATGGGCCATTTAACAGCTATTACAGGGTTTGGTTTATTTATTTATTTATTTATTTATTTATTTATTTATTCGTTCATGTTTTTAGGCATGTTTTTCAGAGATCAGCTTTAGCTGGTTAGCTAAACTAATCTTAGCTAAACAGCTACTGTGTTCTTTTATTTTGTCATTTTAGAACAAATGAGCATAGCAGTTCTTTATCATGTAATTTTCATGTTGTGCTGCAAGTGTCTGTTAGCTGTTTTAGCTAATGTAAGCTAACATTCAAGGTAAGCTGAAGCTTAGGTAGGCTAGCCATTAAAAGCCAGTGGAACGCTGGTGCTCTTTGAGCATTAGAGCTTCTTTCTGTGAGGTGAGTGTTTGATTTATGTAAAACTGTGGTTGTAATACTTGTTAAAGTATTATTAACATATTAAAGGCTAATGCTAACACATTAAACTGCTAACACTAGCAGTGAGCTGTCAGTGAGACAGCTTGGACGGTGAGGCAGAGTGTTGTATGCTGGTTAAAGTCAGAGGTAGCCCCCGCTCAGGGAATCTGTGTAGTTTTATGGTGGATAAGAAGGAGCAATTGGACTTGACCTCAGTGACCTCTCTTACTGCACTTCCACACACAGACTGTCTGCACTTTGACCTTTCACCTACCAGACTAGAGCAGACCCATGAGGAAGTGACCCCAGTTAACCTCTGAACTCAGGGGGAAAGCAAAGCAAATGCTATGAAACAAGATTTAACGCTGGACCTCTGTGTAATTAGCTGACACGGGGGAGGAAAGAGGTGGTCTACAGCAGGACCACTAAAGGTAATGAGCAGCTTTTGGTCATATATCACATCATGCATCAGCACTGAAAATGTGTGTTTAACCCCCTAAAATCCCAGACTAATGACATCCTAAGGCTTATTAGACGATAACTACACAAACAACAATGCAAACTGTCTGAGTAATTCCTAGGTTATAAAACTGTGTAATAAAAAGAGCAGATCTTGGACATTTAAGAGGTCTAAACAAGTTCTGGCGTCTACCCATGACACACTGCCTGTTTTCTCCTGCAGTCGTTTACAGAATTTGTCATGTGTTTGTGTTTTTTCTCATAGTGACATTATAGTTTTCTTAAACTGCTTATGCGCTAAAAGTAAGCATAACGTTTTCAGTCATCCAGGTTATTAAATTTAGTAGCAATAAGTGTGAATCAACCATAGCCAGGAAATGTTCCCTAAGTAGAACTGATTTCCAGGGCGGGTGAGGAGTTACAACCCCTCCAGTAATTATAACTTGGCCAAGTAATCCCCCAACAATTAAATTTGATAATATTTATTTGGTTATAAAAAATGACAAATAATATTGGACTTACTGATGTAATAAATGCTACCATAAAAATGACGACATCCTGATATGACAAATATTGATGAAAATCATTATAAGTATTTGTCTGATGTGCTTGATCAGTCCAAGTTACTTAACATATAGCATTGCACTTATGGTCAGCTTAGCTAATAGCTAACATGATGCGCACCCAGACATTAAACCATTATGGAGCGAGTGTGATGTTAGCTCTGTGTTTATGTTCAAATATCAATTTATGTTGTTATGGTAGGCATCAAAAAAAAAAAGAGAAACGCAACAGGCAGAGGCTGACAGACATGAGGTGAGAATATAGTGGTTTTATACGAAAGGTGTGAGACAGGAATTGGGGCAGGGGTGCCTCAAAATACACTGTAAGTCTTTTTTTGTTAATTGTGCTCTTTGCCCTCATTTCACTTCTATTATGCAGTGTTTACATCTGTGGAAAGTTCCATAACTTTTTAATACACTTAATATTTAGTTTTTAAAGCTACTGCGTTTTCAGGTTGGAATTTTTGTGGTGTGATTAGATATTTGTGTATTTTTGTAAATCTCCCAAAGCCACTGAATCCTGTTTATCCCCTAAAATATTTTACCCAAAGTTACAACCTTGGTTAAGCCCTTAAATGGCCAGGTCCCACCAGCGGGCCCAAAGTTTTATTACACACTTCTATAACCTAAGAACAGCCAGTTTACATTGAAATCCCTGTAGTCACTGAATAATAAGCATTAGTATGTGATAAGCCTGGGATTATAAGGGGTAAACAGATAGAAATCTTGTTTGCTGGCTTTTCCATGTTCCATGCAAATACTTCCTAAAATGATGAAATTAATGTTGTTCTATGTAGAAAAAATGATGCATATTATATTATTTTAGTAAAATAGCTCCAGGTTTTACAAGGTATAAAGCGTACAAGACGATAGGATTTGCTGTATGCAGCTTTTGTTTTGTCACACTCCTGAAGTGGTCTGAGCCATCGGATAGCAATCTATTTCAAACCCGTCTCGGCTGCATTTATGATTGGCTTTTTCACAATTGAATACCTTTCAGATCAGCTTGATGCATAAAGGGGCTAAATGTAAATATGGGCTCCAGGATTACCCCTCTTACTCCAGTCACTTTCCCTCTAATGCTCTGGAGCACTTTAATTCATATGTGTTTTCTGACATTGTCATAGATTTGTAGCTCTAGTGTAGAACTAAAGAAGCAAACCTCACACATTGAACATGTGCTGGCTATTAACAAGAAAACTGTATAAATCTGATCTTTTTCCAAACTATTCCTTTAACTATTACCCAGACAGTAACCCAGTTTGGCTTACTGATGGCACTGTGTCGTATTGCTGCTTCTGCAGGGCTCTTCCTAAATAACTCTATGTATGGAGTCTTAAATACTGCGTATTGACTGCAGGATATATCCCTGCTGAAAACAGGGCCGGCTCCAGCCAAGCCAATATTAAGTTTGTTAAACTACAGCAGTTATCTTTTCCTGCTGAGTGAAGGGTCGGGGAGCAGTGCCAAGTGTGTGTTTTCCTCACAGTGAAACACAGCTGGACTGCATTCTCTTAGAGCAGCAGGTGTGAAAGTGGATGTGGGTACAGATGCATCTGTGCGTGGAAGTGTAGAGTCATGCATACAGCTGCAAAAGTTTGAACACGTTGTGACCATCTTAGAGCATAATATATGTATTGTGGGTGGAGCCTCTGAGGCCGGTTGAGACCAGCTTAATAAGACAAATCTTTCAAGGAGGTGGATCAGTTCTGTTTGTTCACTCAAATGATTTGTTCAAAATGAATGAATCATTCACAAAGGACACATCAGTGTATGTTTGTGTGTGTTTGTGTGTGTGTGTGTGTGTGTGGTGCTCACCATAGCACACAGCGTCGACAAAAGAAGTGCACTCTTTCAGCTGAATCTCAGTGTTCTCGTCGCAGATGGTGCAGGGCAGGCAGGGGTCTAGCGAGCTCTCCAGGCTTGAGTAGGTGTCGTCCTCGCACGGCTCACACAGCGTGTCGTGGTCGGCCCCGCAGCGCACATACACACCCTGACCACGCGGACACACCGTGCACGGTTCGCAGTAGCCTGACACCGAATCCATGTAGTAGCCGTAGTTGCACACGCACACGGCATCGTTGGAGTCCGTGCAGGGGGTCTGCATGCGCATTAAGCCCACGCATTCTGTACACTGCTGACACGACTCTGTGTGACTGTAACTGTCCGAAAACGTCTCACCTGCACAGAGAGACAAAGGACAGCAGTTACAGTCCAGTCTGTTACAGCTCATTCAACTTCACTTTTAACTCCATTGTCAAGCCACTTATGCTAGAGTTCAAAAGTTTGGATTCATTTTTCGAGAATGTAATACAATTTCAGTTTGTAAAAGCTTTAAAAACGTAGAACTTTCAGCTGTAGATGACTCCATAGTAATTGACAAAGCTGCATAGCAAATAGAATGAACAATCGGACTGTCTCTGATTTGAAAAATCACTGATCAAATAGCAAAATAGATAATTACAGTTTATATTTAATAATATTTTCTATTCTCTTTTACCATGTCATAATTCTCATTGTTCCCAAGGTAACACTTTATATGAACTCTGCTACATAACACTGATATAAGCATGCCATAAACCTGTCATAGCAGATTTGTAGCTGGTAAAATGTTACCATTCCCAAAATAAACTGTGAATAAATCATTAGTTTGCATTTTGGTGTCTAGTTCATAATATTTTAGTTTATAAACTGTTATTTTATAACAATTATTAATATGACAAATGATTCCAAACTTTTAAACCTGACTGTACATACAGATTATATGCAGTAAATTATTGTTTTTAATCAATACAGCCAATTTATGTAAAAATACCAGATGTTTAAAATATTACAAGTGGCCAGCATAGGGTTCTCCTTTAGCAGCTGTAGCCAGTCAGCAGCCTATCCATGTTGTCCACCCTCATACACACATATACAAACACATACACACACAGACACACACACACACACACACACTAACAGCAGGCCATGTAGGAGGAGAACAGAGTGAAGGGACACAACACCTCCACACTTTTATTCCCCACGCGTTCACCCAACATCACATGTGTAATATAAATGTGTAGGGGGTGAACAGTGTGAAGTCAGTGAAAATGTGTTATTTAATATGTTCTTTACAGAAAATTATCAAAGGCCAAGAAATCTGGGCTTGAAATTATAATAAATCACGTCTTTTCTTTTGCTAAACACTGAAAATAGGTCCCACAGACTTCAACACCACACAAGGGTTAAGTTGCACAGGACTAGCAGGATAGAATCATTTCATAAACTTAACTGCAACCAAATTAGTTTTCTATCATTAAAAATGTTGATCTAGGTCATCATAGTATAACTTGATCATTAATGTCATTCCACTCATGTACAAGCAGTTTCTTCTAGAAGACAGCTAGTGCACATACTAAAAACACAATTAGAACTTACCCTTGTAGACCAATACAAAAAAACAAGTAACAAACAATTTCCTGACAGATTATTCTAAGAATAAAGGTACATAAGATATATCTTGTAAACAATATAATTAACTGCTAACAGCAACATCAATAAGCAGCAGTATTGGATACCGAGGAGCTGCTGTGTACTGGAGCAAAACCATCATGTTTCATTTTACCATATCAAAGGAAAGCAGCAAAATAATGAGGTTCATCATGTTTATAAAGGCTTCAAGGAAAAGGGAAGACATGAGAGTCTGCTGAGCTGCTGCTGTTGATGATGATGATGAGGGGAAAACGTACCACAGCTAAAGGAAAGGCAAGAGTTTGAGCTGAGACTGAGGAAAGAAAATGCCAGAAAAGATGAAAGAGGAGTAATGGGGATAATAGTGTTTACTGGGCGTCGCTAGAAAGGTCGCCCACATTGATCTGATTTTCTGCGTGCGTGCGTGTGTGTGTGTGTGTGTGTGTGTGGACAGTGCCTTGTTTGTCTCATTATGGAATTGATCTTTGTGTACAGACAGAGGTGAAGTACAGTTGCAGTGTATTATCTGAGCACGCTGTGATCATGAACTCACTGATACACTTTTGCAAGAAATGCAACGTCAGCAAATCCCACCAGCCTTCCCCCAGGGACAGGTTATGTAATTATCGCTATCTTACCTAACGATTTGGCGGCAGTACATTCATAGACTTTGTCTGCTTTATCTCATTCAAATCTTTTCTTTTCTGGAAACTAAATGATGCATGTCTGTAATTTGTTTTTGTCCATTTTTATTCAGTTGAACTGTCTAGGTAGATAAAGCTCAGGGAGCTCTTCTATTGGTTAGGACTTCAGGAGCTGAAGAGAAGGCCTACACTTTAGATTGACCATCATAATTATAAAGTGACAGAGAAATGAACCAGTAAGGTTGATTTCCAATAAGTGGGACCCATTTTGTGAGACAAAAACATTACTCTAAGCGCTCTTGAAGTGCTGACTGAAGACAAGTGGCAGCTTAATCACTGGGTTGTTAGAAGTGGAAAACAGCAGCAGCAGCTCTATACCAGGCCCCTCTACTGAAAGAGTCACTGTGAAACTGCTACAAGATAATGATTTTTTATATCTGTAATATATCTAAAACATAGAATATCTTTTGGAAGCATTAAATGCAACTACTACAGTCATATAAGGTCACTAGCAAAAATTAGCATTAGCATAGAGGTGGGCTTTTCTTCATGTTTTGACCCATTTTTGATATATAGGCCTATGTCTAATAGGTTGACCACCGGTGTCCTTGTTGATCATAGTAAAATGGATCTGGGTGCAACTGTGTTTACTATCAGTGTATAAAGGAGCACTATTCTGCCATTTTTGTTGGATGCACTACAATGAGTGAACATGTGTAAACATTCAGAACACAATTCAGAGCCTACTGATTTGTTTCATCAGAGTAACAATTATATACCCTTAATCTATATAGCATATATTTGTTCATATGTTTGCTTTCTCAAAATTGTAATTTGTTACATAAACCAAAAAAGTCTATGAACTTTCAGCTATGTTCTTTATCAAAATAAATGCAACAATAATGTTATTAGGAGAAGATTAAGAGGCAGAAATAGATGTTTGTTTGCTTTGGCATTAAAGGTAATCAAGAGATTAAAAAGTAACTACTATATTATTCAGTAACTATGATATATAATTCAGTAATTACTTTATATTATTCAGTAAATGCTTTACATTGTTCAGTAACTACTATATATTGCTCAGCATCTATGATAGTAATGTGTAAGGTATGTAGTTATGAGAGTGATGAGTTGAATTGTATGTCCACATATGGGCTCTTAGAGTTTTAAGGGGTTAAACTCTGCCTTTATTTGTTCCTTTGTATACACAACAAAACACACATCAGGCATGTAACACCTCATTGTCCCAGTGGTGTGGGATGTTTACTTTGCTTACAGTAACGGTACTAACTCTCTTCAGACTATCCTCAGAGAGAGTTTTCCAGAGGCTGAAAAGTGTGGAAAGTGACCACTACAGAGGTTTGGCTTATAAAAATGAAGCATTAATATTGCATACTGTTGCAGCATTATTTTCAGATATAATTAGAAAGCAGATAAATTATTCAGAGTGTCTGTGTGTGTTAGAGACTCCAGTGAGGAAGAGTTTGGAGGAAGTGTGTGAGTGTATGTGTGTTTACAACTTAAAGCTCCTAAATGTGTGTGTGTGTGTGTGTGTGTTGAGGTTGTAAACATGTGTACGTGTGTTATAGCTTAGGAGTGTTAGTGGTTAATGGTCCTAGGCAGACAGTCTGCTTGTAAATTGCAACTAGACACTTTTGTGCATGTGCATAAGTTTGTGTGGGTGTGTGACCAGGTTTATGCCACATTGTGGAGACCAAAACCTGTTCATACACTGTGGGGACCTTCTTCCTTGTGAGGACCACAAGCTGGTCCCCACAGTGTAAATCATTACATTTTAAAGTGAGGGTTAGGGTTGGGGTTGGGGTAGTAGTAGTTCTGGTTAAGGTTTAGGCAAGTCTCCAAGAAATGAATAGAAGTCTATGTAACGGCCCTACACTTCACAGAAACAAGATTGTGGGTGTGTGTGGGTGGGTGAGTAAATGTGTGGGTGTGCCTCTCTCTCTCTCTTTCTCTGTCTCTCTCTCTCTTTTTCTCTCATCGTATCACAGTTGCCTGAAACTAAACAGATTTAAACTTTTAAATATCACGAGCTGTTTACTCCCAGGAGATCAAACAATGTAAAAATAGTCCAATCACATGTTATCTGTTAATGCGTCACTTCAAGAGAAACGGCTCTGAAACTATCGCTGTGTCAGTTCCACACCGAAGTCTGGATGTGGTATAAATTCACTGGGGAGCAGAGTGGAGTTGATCTGACAGCACTCAATCCCACAAAATCACATTGTGGTGGTTGTTTGATTGTGAGAACAGTGTTTCCCACCTGTGGTCCTGAGGCCCACCTGCACTGCACCATTTTGTGATTTTCCACTCTAAAGCTCAGTTCACACTCATTTAACGAGGCAAGGCAGGGCAGTTTTAGAATGCTTTCAAAGGCGGTTTGATTAATGTGAACTCTAGTTATGTGGACTGTGTTCAGTGTTAGGCTGGCTTTACACAATGAAACTTTCCTGCAACTAATTGCATGCTAAGAGTTGCATGCAACATAACTTCCATGCAACTTGACAGTTACAAAAAGCAATAAGTGGCAGCTCCCACCATGTATTTGCCTTTTGTATATACATGGTTCTTTACTATATATTTGACTTTTAAATATGTTCTGTGTATGTTAAGCTTTTGAAAATGAATGTTCAAAGAAACTTTTCAGTTGTACTCATTCTGTCCTGTAAGCACTATATGTTCAATTTGCTGCATCTCTGTCTCCTTTTCTGTAATCATTTTTATCATCTGGATCACAAAGGGGTCTGTACTCTGTGTAAAATTAGGAGTGTCAGGAGAGAAAAAATTGAATAATCTAGCTACATTGATCACGATAACAGCATACATAAACACTGGCACAGGCACCCTTTTAAACAGGTGTTAGCATTAGCTACCTAGTTAAGCCAGCTGTTTACAGAAACATTAGAAACTCACTGTTGTTTGTCAAATAAAGTCGATCAGGAGGATCCCCCTCTCAACCATCCAATAAACCAGCTTCTGTGTCTGAAATCAATCATTTGAAATTATGCTGTTTGATATGATCACATGATATCAGCATTTTGATTGACTGTTTCATTAAAACTTTTCAACAAGTTGAGACACTTGCAACTGTTGCAAGTTTCAAGTGAGTTGCAGGAAGCTTTACATTATGCTACTTAAGTGCAATTTAGTTTCATGAGGTCACAAACAACTAACATTGCATGAGCGTTTGACGGTGTAAAGCCAGCCTAGGACCCCAGATTTAGAACACTACATCATTTCTTTACTGGCATTCTTTAAAACTGCTGTCTACAATGTTGCTATAGTTTCCCCAGCCAAGCTCCACCACTTTCCATCCCTGTAATGTTTCATAGCTCTGCCCCTGTGTCATCTACGTCACCTATGATTTGCAACCCCTTCCTTTTATTTGTTGTTCTCAGCTGCGCCTGGCCGAGTATCTCTGCATTTTATTGCCCTGTCCTCATCTTTCTCTTCATAGAGACATCATTGCGCGTCATTGTGTAGTCTTTATGGGGAAAATAGCTGAATAGCTGCTGTCGCACCCTGTATTGAACAAAAATAAAATGTTTTTTGCCTTACAGACATTTTTCCCCAGAATGTCACTGGATCCTCTGAATTACAAGGTCATTAAGGAGTCAAAATTAATATTTCAGCATGCAAGCGATAACATAAAACCTCACCAAAATACATTATGCAAACTGGTGTTTAGGTTGCTTTGGCAGTTTTAGGCTACAGTTTGTGTAGCTATTGTGAAGCTAAAGTGTGTTCAAGTTTAATAGTAGACTTACTTTCATGCACCATCATTTCAATGCATGCTTGTGGCATATATTTAGCAATATTCGTATTTTTTATATATTCGTTTGGAAGGAAAATAGTTTGCAGGACAAAATATATTGAACTTACAACTTTTTGTTTAGGACAGGGTGCGAAAGCAGCGATTTTCAAAAATGCTATTCATTTTCCCTTAGAGAAAAACTGCTTAGGCCCTAATACGTTCCTAATACGGGCATGACACTTGACTACAAAATGATGCACAACTTCAGATGTAGATAGCACTGCATGCCTGAGATTCTGAACACTGTGGATGTTACTTTTACATCTTTTGATTTAAACCGTTACAGTGCTGGGACCCAATTTTTTATTACAGACCTCTAAAACCTAAAAGCTCAGTTTGCATTGTTGTCCATGTTAATGCACTGTAAAAAAATATATTTTAAATTTAAAAAGTTAGTGCTCAGGCTGCCTTAACATTTTGAGTTAACTGAATTTCGAAAGAGAGTCTGTTTTATGCTCTTTTTTAAGTTAAAATCCTAATTTTTTTACAGTGTGATTACTATGCAGTATTGAGTAACAAGGCTAGGACTTTAAGGAGTTCATGGGCACATATCATAAAAAACTAATTTTCTTTGCATTTTTGCTTTCATTTCACTCACTCTCCATTCCATATAGTCCATCTGAGGAAACTACTGCAAAATAGCCCATTTTAAATTAGTTGTTTTTGTGGTGTCACAAAAACAATGCATTTACTTATATCACCAATTCAAGCTACAGCAGTTTAGCTGCTCCCATTTCCATTAAAGTTAGAAGGAGTGTTTGCTGCTTTTGCGAATGAGACACAATGCACAGATCGTTTACATATATCAGTATAAAAGCATAGGAACAAAAAAAACAGCATGTTTAATTTTAAAGGATAAGGAGAGGTGAAAAAATGATAATGTGAAAAAAAATGTATGACTGTGTGCATAAAACCACACAAACGTCATAAATGGACATAAGAGACAAAAAATAAAATACAAGAAAACTGCAGGATATGGGCCCTTTAAACAGTTCTTTGGTGGTTTCTTTTAGTTTTATCACAGATTAATAACCCACTGCTGAGAGAGGTGCTAATAAACACACTTTGCAGATGTATCCCATGTCACCACCTCGTCTACTACACACTCAAGAAAGAGCTGATCTTTAGTTAATGATGTGGCTACATGAAACTGTACCATACATGCGGACTACAGGCCTGGAGGTGGGAAACACTGGGCTAGAAGATAAAAAGACTTTTATCTGATGAAACCCAGACTGAAAAAGCCAACACTAGTTAACTGGTGCAGCAATGCGTGTGAGAAACGCAGCATCCTGTAAACAAATGGCGCAAACATGTTTAGGCTGTTTGTTACCAAACGGCTATTTTTACTGCAAGGTATAAAGCGCACAGGCCCACTGGAAGAGACCCACAACCACCTATTTACACTAAACACCAACAGAAACACACTGATGCTAGCCATTATCCAAAAACATCTGTACGCAGAGCTAGAGAAAGAGACTGAAGGCTACAGCTGGTGCACAAGTGTGGAATGATGGCCTTTGAACAAAACACAACCTTTCAGAATGTGCCGAAGATTTAAAGTGATGGTTTAGCAGTAAAATCAAATGTACACAGTTTTCTGCTTTTCCCAAATGTAGCCAGTCAGCCACAAAAGACAAAGTAGCCACTATAGACAAGCTTAAAGTCAACCTTAAAATTCAATTAAAAATGTACTTTGTTAGTTCATGTAACTGGTCATATAAAGCTAAATTCATTGCATGAAAAGACAATTTTTTTCCTATAATTTTCTAACAAATTGGAATGACCACCTCACCATGCACCAGGGGCAGGGAAAAATAGTATTAACCAATAAGATTATGTTTTAGTTCTTCCACCCACCACCGACCTATCATTGAGAAAAAACTCAGATATTACATGGATATATTTCCAGTTATTTCCTATTCACATTGACTTTAAAGATGGCCTTTTTATGGATAGCAGTACATCACACAGTGTCAGAAACCACATAAGCAAGTCTATATGAGACTGTACTCAGTTTGAGGCCAGTGTGTCATGATTCAGTTATGCAGTTTGCATAGTACTAGTTGATGAAGTATAATCTTCAATCTTGCTACTGTTAGCTTCGTAACTCACATGCAAAACTAAAGAAGCAAACTAGGGACACCAAACTTGTTGTAGCTGATCAACAACACTTGGAGTGAAGAGGAAATCTGTGTAAATTAGATTTTTCAACTATTACTTTAAACAAAAGGTCTCAAATTACCATCCCAGGCACAGCTTCATACAGCACATCACATATTTACTGTTTATCCTTAAATCCAGCCTGCAATTAATGTTTTTCTGCAGCTAAATTTTGGGTAGATTTGTTTCAGTAATTAGACACTGCTGCTGGTTACCAAACGTACGTTACATCAGATTAGCATAGGCTGATGATTACAGTGTTGAAGTATGAATACAGCACACTGAGCAGATATGAATGTCATTTAGCTATAGCTAACTTAGCTATTACTCTAATATAGACCGATAGTTAAATGCGCACATGGATTCATTCATAACATGGTGGCAGAGGCAAGTTGGCTGAATATAGAAAATAAATGAAATGATCAAATGAAAACACTGAGAATGCAGATTTGACCCCTTTGCCAACACTTCACTCACAGTAACTTCACTCATGTTCAGCTGGAATGCCAATGCTGTCATAATAAGTGTCCCATTTCATTCCACTGTTCAATGTAAGTTTACTTATTTTTTACATTATTTACACTATGTATTTATACTACTACTACTGCTTATGATAATTATTATTATTGTTATTGTCGTTACTGTTGTTATTATTATTATTAGTATTAGTTGTGGTTTGTGATGATACAAGAATTGCTAATAAACACAAACTAGGCTTGAGTGTATGTTAGTTATATAGTTAAAATTCATACTTGAAGAAAATGATGGGACACTTTTTTCCCCCTTGGAGGAGACCACCTGGCCAGAAGCCCCTGATTTGTGTTTGAGGCCCCTGCTTTAAACTACTTAGAGCATATAATGAAGTATTGTGTATTTATGTTGATTTTATAGAGTTTTTGTTGTTTTGTTATGCGCATGACACCATAAAATAGAATAGAACCTGATCACACACACACACAATTAGTGCTGACCACTAGAGAGTGAGGCCAGACTGGTGTGTGTTTGTGCTGCATGTTGAGGAAGAGAGACGGGTGCGCATATGGACGAGGAGAACTAGGCTCTGTCGTGCTAGAAAAACTGTCAGTTCAGCTAAACAACACATCCACCCCATCTGGCCATCTCTCTCTCTCTCTCTCTCTCTCTCTCTCCCCTCATATCCCTCTCTCCTTCATTAATTATTAATGGATGGCTATGACCTCTTTCAGCATCAGAGCTGAAACATCAGCACACGCTGCTCTGTGAAGCAGCATTCGCTTCATCACCATGACCTATATAAGACACACTGTCATTACAAACATGTAGTGCAAGTGCTCCGACTCACACTACCCAAAAATTCACATTTCTTCTATGTTTCTTTGGCATATTTGTTTCGTCTGTTACACCACATAAAGAATACAAGCAACAATGAATCCTCTCTAACATCCTGTCCATACAAATTCAGATATTTTTTAAGATTTTTTTTTTGGCCTCCTGTCCACACGAATACAGCCGTTTAGCTAATTGAAAACGGAGGCCAGCTCCAGGGTGGGAAACTTTTCAGTTATCTGTGTTTTGTGTGGACGGCTTTAAAAAAATAAATAAATAAAACGCTGACATCATGCTGTTAGCTTGTGCGAGGTTGTTACTGTTCTCATTTATGAAGCACACACAACTGTGTGAAAAATGGCTGATAACTGTGTGCTTGGTAATTTAGGGCTTGATAACTAGTTCACAACTGAATTTATGTTTCCTTTTTATTACATTGTAGTGTTGAGGCATCAGAATGTACAGCATTCACTTTTAAATGGAGTATTAATTGCAAACACTAAAATATCTCTAAAGATCTGTGCTAAAGATGCTAAAGACTGTGACTTGATCATTACCCAAAGTCAGGCTTTAAAAAAGTAAATCCTAAACCATCATTCAAATAAAGTTAGAAAAGACAGGAGAAACCCTCAGCTAGATTAGGACTGTGTCAGTGTTTCAGAGACAGTGCCAATGTAAACACCCCCATGGCAGCAAGTGGTAGCTGGTTTCCACATTTTTCAAGCTTTTATTTTCTGGCAGAAATTGAATCTTGTGAGATATTGAATTTTGGAGAACTGATGGCCTGCATGGAGTTGTACAAGCCTGGTGTAGTTTTAACTGGCTGCCATCACTTTGTTAGAAATCTCTGCTTCAGCTTTACACTCTGTATTTTGTGCAATATGCATGCTTGCAGTGTTGTTCTTGAGGCATGCGACATCAAATTTTATAAGGCATTATCAGCCTCTACTAGGCTGGCATACTTTTCAAGCGTTTTCAGGTTTTTTTTTTCCAAAAATGCTGTTGGTACAGGTAAAGAAATTTCAAAAATGTCCAGATATACATGGACGAGGCCTGAGTTACTACAAGTTCCTGACACGTATGTTATTCACAATTTACGTTAGAGGATTAAGATTTTGTTTTGCTTTTAAATAAATATTTGTTGATATACTGTAGTCTGGACACCAAGCCTTTCAAACGTTCTAAACCCCCTAAACTGCCGGGCTCTGTATGTGGGCTCACGCTAAATTCTAACTCTCATAACTACATTTTTGTCATAGTATACTGAATAATAAGTCTTACGAGTAAGATAATAAGAGTTCAAGAGGTTAATAATCTATTGCCTATTATTAGGTTCATCAAATAATATCACCTCCTACACTTTGTATTGCAATCTGTCAGACTGGTTACATGTATCTACAGTGCATTGTAGATCACTTTTGTTATTGAACTAAAAACCTTTTTTACTTTGTTAGCTCATGTCCCAGTCATAACAAGCATGATCCTTCATGTAATACCACAGAAGAAAATAATATTAGCCAATAATAGAGATGCAGCAGTATAAGAACATTGCCAATATTCCATACTTTTGAAGTACCTAGATGCTGATGCCAATACATAAACATTAATAAAATAAATTTACCTGATTTAACATTACAGTGACCTTTACATTTATTTATAAGAGGTTACAAATTCAGTAAAATGAATAAATATTTTTAGCACAGAAGTCCAGCATCATCTAAACTCCTTTTCCAGAGTATACTTAATACATATATCATGATTGCCCTCCCACATACATCACCAAAATCGCCAACCTTTGCCACGATCATGAGCGGTCACTACTGCAGTGCTGTTATCTTACAGCTCGCAGTGCCGTCAGGTTCAATATCACTTCAAATAGCCCTTCATTATAGAAAAACCTTCAGTCTGATGCAGAGATAAAGCATTGACAGTAAATGTGTGCTTAAAGGAAAAAACAACTTGAAACAGTTGGCTAGCAATTAGTTTTGATGGCAGACTGAAGGTTTTTCTGTAATATAAGACTTATTATTTGAAGCCGTGTTGAACCTGACAGGTGTGTAGCAGGGGTGCACTGTTGTGAAGTAAAATGCCTGCAGCTTATAACGAGACAAAGTTCTCTACTAAAGACTCAAGACTCAAGACTCAACTCCCATTCGAATCAAGTGACTTGTGATCAACTCTGGACCCAGTGCCTTCTCACATCTGGAGAGGAAACCATCCCTTTTCTTACCATTCTGATAGCCACGAACCCACACATCCCAGCATACCCTGATAATGAGTGTACAATCTGAAATAGCCTTTTAATTGCCGTATTACCTTAATTGCAGTAGATTGCTCTCATCAGTAGAGTTAATGGATTGACTTCTAGCCCAGTAAGGTCTAGCACAGCAGGAGCCAGAAGCACTTTAGATGACCAAAACTCGGATTAATTGTTTCAATTGCTTTAATTTCTGTTTTATAATTGCATCGTTAGCATATTGCAGTGTTTTCATAAGGTCTTTGTTAGGTTTTGAGTGCAGTGTCATCGTGAAAGCAGTTGAGGTTTTCCTGGTAACCTTCTGAAATCATGCTGGGAGCTTTAAAGAAACTCCACAATGCTAAGAGGTTTATAAAAAGGGGCAAAAATAGCCATTCTATGCAGCAGAGGTTCATTTAAAATTGCTCCCAAAATATATTTGGGTGTTCTTTCTCTTCCTTATTTTTTCTGGCTCTTATCATTTCATTCTTTCTCTTCTTTTCTTTTTCTGGCTCTTATCATTTCTCTCTCTCTCTCTCTCTCGCTCTCGCTCTCACACTCTTTCATAGATAAGATCCATATCAGACTAAGATGGCGGGTGACAGTATTAGATGTTGGCTGTCTGTAAATGCCTCATTAAGTAATGGTGCTTTTTGCCAAATCTCCACTATGATCACTCAGCTGAAGCTCCAGACTGAGAGACCCTCAAAAAAGCTCTATATATTAGATCTACAGAGTTGTGTTTGTTGGAAATACTTTAGTTGATGTAATAAATTATAGTATTTTGTAAATGTATATAATTATGGAAACTCAAGAATAAATTCAAGTGGAAACAATGTACACGTAAATATTTCGTTATATACGCATATATATATATATATATATATATATATATATATATATATATATATATATATATATACAATTAGTGTCTATTATGTTTTGAAAGTAATATAATGTTCATGTTTAATATAATATACTGTGCCCAGTGAAACAAGATGGGTTACACAAATGATGTCTGTTTAGTAATAGTTAGTGCATGAATATACATATAGATATATAATATCATAATATAATATATATGCATATTGTTGTTCCTTGGATCTTCAAAATGGTAACTTTACAGGAAAAGGAAAAAAACTACTTCACTTTTAATGTAAGTTTATAGAACCAGACTTTTTTCCAAGCCATTTTGGGCCGTTTCTTTTGGTTCATTCATCATGAAGGTATTTTCAAATGATGTCAAAAACTGAAAAACAACAAAAATAGACATGGTTTTGTTCTGACAGCAGCGATATATGTTTCCTTTTTCTCTCTTTTTCCAGAGAGAGAAAGAGAGAGAGAGAGAGAGAGAGAGAGAGGGAAAGAGATTGAGAGAGAGAGAGAGAAAGAGAAAGGAACAAAGAGAGGACAGGGACAGAGAGAAGAGAGGTAGGGAGAGAGAACGAGAGAGTGGACAGATAAATATTTCAATGGATGATGACGTTGCTGCTTGCGTCTAGACTGGGGTGGGGGTGGGGGGCTCACGTTCAAAGAGGACTGTGTGTGTGTGTGTGTGTGTGTGTGCGCGTGTGTGTGTGCGCATGTGCTTGTGCGTGTGCTTGTGCGTGCAGGTGTCTGTCCAGGTGGATGAAGATAAGCATATGGGCCACTGAATGCATTTTTGTTTACTGGTACCTGATATTATTTTTCTTTCTGACCCATCTTCACTTTCTAAATTATTCATGCAATTTCCTCACTCTGCTCAAAATACTGTACTTTACATTTATATTGCCTTCCATCTTCCATCTCCTCTCGCTGTCTCTCTGACTGTCTGTTTCTTTCTCTGTATATCTCTCTTTATCTCAGTCTCTCTCATTTATCTGTCTCTCTATCTCTCTCTCTCTCTCCATCTCTGTCTGTCTCAGCTCTGCTTCTCTCTAGCTGTCCACAAACTCTAAAAAAAAGGCCAGCTATGCCTGCACTGTAAGATAGAACAATTGCACTTTTTTTGTTTATTTTACTCATTTGTTAAACCTTCTTGTGCAAATCTAGTAACACTTACTATGTCTTGTATAATGTCTTAATTACTTCAGTAAATCTAGTTGAGATTAATTAACTAATATAAGTCCTATAGACTGAGGCCCAAAAATCTTCCCAGCACTCTTAGCAGTTTTGTTGTTTCTGTCAATTAACTTTTATTTTCATATTTTTAATTGGTTCTCTTCAAATGATGCTGTTATTTTTGTGTTGTTACATTTTCTTTGATGAATATTAAGTTTGGATACATTTTACATGTTTTTGTGATTCTCACCCTGATGGTGTTTGTGTTGAGGTTCAGGAAATGAGTTTGAATGTAATTACTGAGTAAAGGGATGTTATTTGGGGTAATAAATGAGAGGTTAACCTAAGTCAACTAATGTTAGTTTACAGTGTAATGTTTGCATTTATACAGTCTCTGTATTTTGGGTAATTTGTGTATTTTGTACTTTATTTAAAATAAAATATAAAATGTCTGAGTAAAGACGATTTGCAAGTAGGCTGGTCCTTTATAGTAACTGCAGTTGGCTATGCAGACGTATTAAGGACGTGCTTTCAATCAAACATTGGAGCAAAAGTGTCTGGACTCTCTCTCTCCCCCTCCCCGTCTCCGTTCCTCTCTCTCTCTCCCTCTCTCTCTCTCTCTCTGTTTTTCTCTCTCTGTTTTCTGTCTCTCTGTTTCTTTCTCTTTCTCTCTCTTGCTATCTCTCTCTTTCTCCCTCTCTCTCTCTCTTCTTTCTTGCAATCTCTCACTCTCTCTCTCACTCTCTTGCTATCTTTCTCTCGCTCTATCTTGCCATCTCTTTCTCTTTCTTGCCATCTCTTTCCTTCCTCTCTCTGTCTCGCTCTCTCCCAGCTGCCCTGAACGTTATGTGACCATTTTCACAATGAATGGATGAACAGATATGTTCTAGAACTACTAGTCATAAAATCCCATTACATTAAATTTAAGGATATTTTTCAGTTTTTTGTGTGAAGTTCCCATTTCAGAGATACAGTTTCACTATCTTTACTACCAATACGATATATATATCATATAAAATATTATTGAGGCAGCAGGCCTTTGTCATTTCTTCCACAATCTCAGATTCAGTTCCATTACAGTTTCTAAATGAGAATCACTGCAATTTAACACCACTGATTGTGTTTCAGTGATATTTCTATCTTCACCTGCACTTATGGATCTACTCTCACAGTTGGTGTAAAAAGAGCAGCTGGGCGAGTGTCCTGGGACAGAGGGGTGCTATTCTGAGCCTCCGCGGTGTATTTTCTCTCTCTCCCCTATCCATTTGTATCAGGTGCTCAGAGAGGCCTATTTTAGAACAGTGCTTTTTCCACAGCATCAACTACATCAACAATTTATTACAGAAGGAAACAGAGATAACATTTTTAGGACACAGCATGAACAGATATAGAGCACCACAAAACATTGTATTGACTCCACAGTAACTGTGTCAACAGTTTTAGGAAAGGCAGCCAAATGACTGAATTGTGTTTTGGAGTCTCTGTATAGAGCCTTCTATCTGTATAGAGTCTTCATCAGTCTCTTTTATCTGTCTGTTCGACTACCTGCACATTTATCAACCGACCAAAATACACAAACACATATAGAGCTGTCCAGAGTGAAACAGCAAGTAACATCCCTTCACTGGACAGAGTAACGTCCCTAATGACCATAATTACACAGCGCAAGCGTCAGCATATACAGTCGTACACAAAAGTTTGGGTACCCCGGTCAAGTGACGTGTGAAAATGAGTTAAACATCCTCTACAGAGAACTCATTTCTGAAGATTTGAATGTACAACTACTGTTTAGTTCCTGAATTTCACATATTGGGATAAAAATAAAACATATTCCAATGTTAAACTGAAATGAATAGAAATTATTTTGCAGAATTTGCAGAAAATTGTCATATTTAAATGTTACAATAGCGTTTAGGGCCACTGTTAAAAAAATAAAAATAATAGCCCTCAAGAATAAAGTCATAATATTTCGAGATTAAAGTCGTATTTTTTAGAATAAAGTCGTAATATTTAGAGAATAAAGTCATAAAGTTACAAGAATAAACTCACAATATTTCGAAGATAAAGTGGGCTAATTGTAGGGGGGCTGTCATAACGCTTTGGGGCCTCAGTTGTTGTACTGGCGACGACAAAGACGCCGGGCACGCAGAGTTCCACACACTCCTTCGGTATCAATCATTTTGATTATCGTTCTCATTGTATCCTGTGAAACTTCATGCCCTCTTTGAATGGCACAGAGGTGTAACCACCAACAGCCTTGTAGATGCCACTGCCTGCGAGTTCTCCTTCAACAAATCAGACAGTTTCCATCTGGTTTTTTATTCTAAATAAACAGTTTCTTGTTCAGCCATTTCAGCTGCTTCTTGTACTATAACAATCTGGTTCTGATGTGCCAGAGAGAGACAGGGAGACTCAGTATTTCTTTATTGGTGAAACTGTGATGAATGTATAACTCCACCAACTCCTCTACCCCACCCCCCCCTTATTTTAATACGAGGAGGAAGCTACCTTCCCTTTGCAAACCCTTTGGCCACAATACTGCAACTTTTCCTGGTATCTATGCCACTTTAATGTCATAATTCTACAACTTTATTCTCGAAATATTACAACTTTCTTCTCAAAACATCATGAAGTATGACTTTTTATCTCGAAAGAATTTATTCTCAAAGTTTACTATTTTACATTTTTTTTAACAGTGGCCCTAAAACGCCACTGTAAAATGTGGTCTCTGCAAAGGATTGTTTAGTTTTATTTTCACATCAACAAAATGTGTAATTTGACAGTTGTACATGACTGTATGCAGTTAAATACTTGCCTTGTATTGAGAACAGTTGCCATACAGCCTTCATGGACTGAAACCATTTGAAAGGAAAGACGATGGGGCATGGTGGGAAACGTAGTTTGCTTGGTCACTTGGTGTTTTAGTTCAGTTTAAAATGCATGGGTTAGAACGGACAACTTAATGGCATATGTATTGACTTTTGTCCTCTTGGATATAGTGGAGCATGACAGCGTTGTGTCTAGTTAAGCCATAACTATCCGCTTTAAACACTGTTAATGATTGCCTTTCTCTCCTGGTGTTCAGAAAGTGTATGCTTGTGTGTGTAGTATGTACTCACTGTCAAGGCACTGGCCGCACACGGTTTGGTTACGTCCGCACTTCTGAATGACCCCTTCCCCAGGTGGACACTCTATACAGCACTCCCCGCTGATGGTGTACTGACCAGAGCTGCACGCCTCCTCCACTGACCGCTCTAGCTTAGAGCCACACACTACTGCCACCTGTGGAGATACACACTCACAGTTAGACCAGATCTCCTCATGTTGAATCATTTCACTATAAAGATGTACAGTAGCTTCAACCCTTAAAACCCCAGACTTATTACACACCAAGGCTTATTACAGGGACTTCAGTGCACCTGGCTGAGCTATTCTTAGAATATAGAAGGGTATAATAAACCTTTTAGGTCTGCTGATAGGCCCTGGCCCTAATGCAAAATAAAGTACAACAGGTTAACAGGTTAACTCCCATGTTTGTATGGCAATTGCCATTGATTTGAATTACACATTTAAGAGTTCAGTAAGAGCATAAGCCTGATATAGCACTTTGATTTACCCATACAGCATCAAGTGTCGTCAGCAGACATTTCAACACCCGAGTCAAATTACATGTTTGATGAAAGTGAAAATAAGTTAACATGTCCTCTACAGGGAACACCCTTAAATATGGCATTTGTCTGTAAATTTTAGAGCTCAGTTTCTATTTATTTGCTGATTTTACTATATCGGGGAAAAAACACAAAATACACAGTGTGGTGTAACTTTTGCACAGACCACCTTTTTTTTTTTACAATATGTTAATACTGAATTCAAATGTGCTTTAAAATCTGCAGAAGTGTTTTCTCTGTAGAGGATGTGTGAAATTATTTTTACTTAGAAAATCAACAAAACATCATTTGATGAGGGGTGCCCAAACTTTTGCATTTGACTCTATACATGACCATTCAAAAGTTTTGAATCACTATGTTCAATTATATACAGTCAGCTTTGTTGCAGATATATGTATAAAATGCTGCTAATGTAATATTGCTATTGCTGAACTTCGTAGGTTTCAAATTAAAGAACGTCTTAAAAATATCAGAAATTCTGTCAGGCAGTGAGAAGTTATAATAAAGATCCCGAATGCCTTGTATTACTTTTATTACTTGTCTTGTAAAAGTGATCACATGTCCAGACCGCTAACCTGACATTAAATTGCAGTAAATAAACAATTGTAATATTTTCCACTTGATAACTTCAACTATTAAAATATTGTCAAAACAAAACAAACGTTTAAATGTGTAAAACCTTTTTGTCACAAATTGACTCCAATTGAAATGTAATTAGTGTTAAAGATTGCTGTAATTGTGTTTTTTGTCATGATTGAGTTCACTTTCACTCACAGTCACATTCATTAAATCACGGCTGTTACAGTGAACGAGGGGCAGAGGCCTCTGTGGGGTCGAGAGGTTTAACAGTGTAGATGAATGTGGGCTCAGTATTTGCTAAGCAGCAGGTCATTATTGCCCTTTTTTATGTGTTATAACTGTGTATGAATTATTTTTAATGTGTTTATTAATTAATAAACATTAATTTTAAATTTAAACTGTTCATAAAGCTTTATTGTTATTCTTTTTTTATTCATACAGGGGCAGGTTAGCCCACTGAGCCAAAGGTTTAATTTACAGTGGGGACCTGTAAAACATACATAAAAATACATTAATATAGTAAACAGACTTTATAACAAACATAAAAAATCTAAATCAATAAGACAACTAGAGCAAACAAAATAAATAAAACAAGCCAGAAATGACATAGAATTACACTTTCGACTTTCATTTACCAAGTTGTTTAAAAGTATTTTGAGTTGACTAAAAAGCAAAAGTTGTTGTTTTTAACACTCCGTTGACACTAATGGGACATTACATGAAAATGCCCTCTTACCAAGTTCTGTAGATGAGAACGGTATGTTTAACACCAGCCAACACATATTATATTCCTTCTAACTGTAAAGAAAGATAAAATATATATCAATATAAATAAATATTAATAATTGCTGCTTCCTTCTTGTGTACAAAGATAACAAGCCAACTTTACAGTACAGCTCACAGTGATGGGAAGTCTGATAGAGGCAGTCTTACTGTAAAGTGGTACCATTTATATATGTATCTAAAACAACATTGGTTTTATATTTATAAATAAAAGCTTTGAACAATAGTCTCAAAGTGAGCGTCTACTTTCTCTCGTATTACAGTAACTCTCTGCCTCCTCCACAGAGTAAGTGGAGTGTATCTCCTGCTGCACCCTCAGGGGGTCAGAGGTCTTTAACGACAGAGCTGGACTAACGCGGTGGGCCGCACGGGGCTGTGTGGGTCTCTAAAGCAGGGTGTGTGCAGGAACAGCAGCGATGGTCCTGCGTGCAGCTGTGTCAGCTGCGCTGGTCTAAAGGCACAGTTAATGGGCCACACACCAGCACTCTGAGGACGGATATATGTGCTTACAGTTCTCAAGGCAGCTATCAGCCCCACCCTGATAGCTACAGATCACAGAGACACGCTCTCACACATGGAATTGAGATGTTGAGAAACATGACAAGGCTGAGACATTATGACTTTGTTTTAAAGCGATGGTTTGGTGTCCCAAGTTTGCTTCTCGAAGGGGAATTTCATTGTTTTTCAAAGTTTTTGCATAATTCAGTGGCAGAGATGTGAACAAAGTCATTGAGAGTGGTTAATGTGAAATGGTTCATTTTAGAGAAGCTTACAGACTCAGATTTCTTTACAGTGGTGCTGATAGGAACCAGGGGTCCTAATGTCTACAACACAAATACCGGCATTTTATTTGCTATCCAAAACTAACAGTAAAACTACACGTCTTCAGAGTTTCTACATAGTGGCATCGGCCACAGGGCACGCTGCCTCTCAGGAGCTCATGGGCATGCTATATGAAAAGGCTTGTGGGAGGCGTGCGCCCCTTTAAAAGGGACTGTTTATTGTGCTGTTTATGTCGTGTTCTGTTAGTTTAAAATGTGTTATGTTTGCATGTGTTATTTTGTGTTGGGATGTGGGCTTTGTGAGTGTGGGTTGGGGGGTCACTGTCAGCAGAGGTTTTATGGTTTTAGGAGACCTGCTGTTTTCATGCTGATGCAGTGGTTTTTCTGCTTTTTGTTCAATTAAGAGCAATTTTCGAGCAGAAATTATGACCTGACCTGATTCTTCTTCACCAAAACACCACAATGTGTAATGTTGATGATGGTAAAATCAGGATATATCTGAAAAAAATAAGTTTTCTTTAGGGACGGACTGTTTTTCCCCAATAACACCCTCCATGTGTATCTTTGTCATAAGTGGACTTAAAAAAATTATGTTTTAGGCCAAAATCTTTTCAGAATTGACATAAAGCGATGTCTCAGATATCAGGCAGCATAATTATAACCATTTCATGTAATAACTGTCTGTGGGGGAGCTTTTAGAGGTGGACGTCCAGTTCCTGTTGCCACCACTGTGAATAATTCTGACTTGGTAAGTTTCTCTGGGACAAATCATAACTTTCTTTACATCTTATCAATTGAATTATGCATACTTTTATAAATAAATCAGGTGGAGTTCCCTTTTTACTTTTGGAATGGAGCTACAGGGCTAATGTTGCAAACAAGTGAGGTAAGCTTAAATGGCAAACCTGTTAGCATCGTCCAGCTGCATGCCTAAGTCGTCACACTCTTCAGACTATGTGGAGCTGTTAAAGGGGCACTTCAGCCAAGACGAAAAATGCAACCATTGCTTCACTTGTAAACATGCAGAGTCTTCTTTTACAGCAGTGTCACAGCAGCCTTGAGGGTGAGATTGTCTGGTTTGAAGATGAGGAACACCACCTTCTGGTGATGTATCTTTAAGGTACAAGGGCTTTGGGATGAGTTTTTGTGGGTTATCTGTTTGAAATGTGTGTGTTTTTTGTCACTCACATTAACTAGTTAAGTAGCTGTTCCCTGAACTATATGTTTTCTCCAAAACCACAACCAAAATCACAAACTGCCCATATTCGGCTGTTTTTTGCTCCACCCCAGTGAAGGAAATAGCAAGGCTATTGCAGCTAATTGCAGAAGGAAGCCAGGTGGCTTCATGAAGCTATATTCAATGTAACAGAATATCACATCTGCTTTATTAGCCATTAAATCAGTGGATTTCTTTATCGCCCTGGGAGGGATTCCCAGTGGTTGTATGCTGTATTAGCATAATTCATGCTGGGTATTGTAGTGAGAGAACACTGATGGGTGAAACCTCAAAAAGTATACAAAATCATCAATTCTTTAAACTGGATGAGGCTGAGGGATGCAATGCTACGCTGCAGAAAATTACATAATATAACATAGAAAGCTAGTTCTAGGCCCCTTTGCGTCATCTCAAACAGGCACTGTATGACGCACTGTTATCCATAAAAAGGACAAAAGTACAGATAACGTTCAGGATTACAAATGGCTGCAACTACTGCTTTTTGTTATACACTGTCAGAAACCATATAATCACATCTATGAATTTACTGAACATCTTCACGATTGATGTAGGTAAGCAGTTTGCACATGTTGCACTGTTGTACATAGGTTTCCATTACTTGTTAGCTACGTTAGTCTCATAGCTCCAGTCCAAAACTAAACAAGGAAACCTCAGAGACCAAACATGTCTTGGCTGATCACCTATGTTGGAGGTGAGAGGACAACTGTGTAAATTGGATTTTCCATCTAAATACTCCTTTAAATCAACACTCCTACAGTTGGACGGAGCAATGCAAGAATTTTGGGGTTCAGTATGATATAATATATGTTTATATAAAGTGGGGTCCAAAATTCTGAGACCACTAGTATTTTTTTTTCCATTTAAAACTAGAAATGAATAAGAATTTGTTTAGTTTAAAATTTCAAAACAAAGAAAATAGTAAAAAGAAGACAATGTTTTTAAGATTCTGTACTATTTCTAGGTAACTATTGAAATTTAAGCTAATTTTGACCATGCTGAGGTCTATTTTTTTAGATATATCTCTCCCACTGAAGCTTGTGTTTAGACGACTCTCAGTGGATTTAATATACTCAGCAGAGGCTTTTGCTCAAACTTGGGGAGTCAGCGTGAGTGCACGCTACCATTAAAGCAAAGGGGTACACACCAAAACACGAAAATTCATGTAAATATTTCAAAGTTTCTATTTTTCACTCATACTTTTATGCTGATAGTATCATTTGTCATGGTAAAAAAAAGTATGAAATTAAGAAAGAATGCAAAAGCATTAGTGGTCTCAGACTTTCAGACCCGACTGTTGAGTGTAAGTGTTGAATGCATGAGTTATCACCATTGTTTGCACTATACAGTACAACTCTCTATGCTGTGTATTCATGATGGGCTGCTGGGAACTGACTGAGTGGGTGCCACACACACACACACACACACACACACACACACACACACTGTGCTCTTTTACACACTCCAAGAAGAGCAGGACAACACACCTTCATTTACATATGAAATCCGGAGCTTTTCAGAAAAAGCACACATACAAACAGTGGCTGAAACTGTGTCTTCTCTTCTTTTCCTCTATTAATTTGTTAATGGATTAATTAACTTCACTCTTTCCATATGTTCCTCTCTGAACACACACACACAATGTCCCACATGTATAAACATTCACTTCTTCAGAGACAAACAGAACATATTTCTGTGGCATGAGGACCAAAGCATTTCACCGCATAAGAGTTTAAATAAGGAACTAATTATGGAGACCATACTGTGTAAATGTATCAGTACTGAGAGACACACAGAGCGCTTCAATAATCAGGGTTTAAAGTATGTTTCTGCAAAGGATTTTTCATTACTTTCATCTCTCTCTCTCTCTCTCTCTCTCTCTCTCTCTCTCTCTCTCTCTCTCAATCAGTGCACCTCTGCTCTCGAGCGTCCCTCTCCCTTTTCATTCAGGCGCAGATGCACACACAGCAGCCAATTTAACTCCTGTACTCCCTCTCTTGCTCTCATCCTATCCTCTGCTCCCTCCTTCATTCTTTTCCTCTCTCTCTCTCTCTTTTAATTTGGTTCAGTTATTGAAATGACCTTATTTAGTTACAATACAAATATTAAAATCTTCAGTTAATAAATTAGCCCATTATTTCCTTCTCTGTTTCCTTCTGTTTCTCTTTCTCTCCCTCTCTGTCTGTCTACCTCTCTTTCCTCTCCCTGTCTGTCTCTCTCGCTTTGCCTCTCTCTCTTTCTTTCAGTGTCCCTCTCTTTTTCTCTTTCTCTTTCTCCTTCTCCGTCACTCTCTCTCTCTCTCTCTCTCTCTCTCACTGAATCAGTGTCCCTCTCTCTTTCTCTCTATCTCTCTCTCTCTCTCTCTCTCTCTTCCTCTCTTCCTCTCTGTCTTTCTCTCTCACTGAATCAGTCTCTCTCTCTCTCTCTCTCTCTCTCTCTCTCTCACTGAATCAGTGTCCCTCTCTACTCAAGCATCCCTCTCTCCTCCTCTCCTCTCCCCCTTTCATTCAGAGGCAGATGCACATACAGCAGCCAAATCTAAGCCCCTCATTCATGTGCCTGCTCTTTCTCTCTCTCTCTCTCTCTCTCTCTCTCTCTCTCTCTCTGCCTCCTCCTCCTCCTTCCTCTTCTTTAATCCTCCTTTCTCTCCTCCTTTCTCCTCTCTCTTTTAATGCAGTTCAGTTCACTTCAGTTACTGGCAGGACCATGTTCAGTTACAGTATCGACAGGGCAAATCAAATTTTCAACGACTAAAGTAGCCTCTCTCTCTCTCTCTCTCTCTCTCTCTCTCTGTCTGACTCTGTCTTTCTGGTTCTCGCAGTGATGTAGAAATGGAACATATGCTACTGAAGTCCACATATGCTTAGAGAAAACACAGAGAGAGTGAGAAGGAAAGAGAGATGGAAAGAGAGAGAGAGGGAGAGAGAGAGAGAGAGAGAGAGAGGGAGAGCAGAGAGGCTCCGGAGCTCTAAACTCTTCATGCTGCAACTTTACACGCGGTGAACTGGACGCACATGCACCCGCGCTTAAATAGATGCTGAAGGTCTTGTTTACTGTTTACTGAGTCAAAAACAAACCAATTAACAAACGACTGCAACAGATTACGTGAACAGTGAGGCTCGAGGCGGTCCGGGCAGCCGCAGGTCAGTGAGTGTGTGACCGCTGAGCGCGAGCAGCTGAAGGAGCTGCACTGGGTTTCAACACGCTAGAAGTTTCAACACCAGCAGCGCGTGTTCACGATTCCCTCTTTAAAACGAGCACGAGAAGGACAGGAGTTCTAAACATACTGTCAGCTGTAATAATGATAATAATAGTAATAATAATAATAATAGCAAACACTAATAAATGCAGAAATACAACAATAATGTGGCGAATATGTATTATCTATTAATGTCATTAGCTGCTATTATTATTGTTATTATTATTATTATTATTATTATTATTATTATTATTATCAATTTAAAAATTGCGCTCGTGCAGTCATCTGTCAGACTGTGCTCCACAAATCGTGAGCACAGTAAAATACCTGCAGCAGAATAAGTTCCTAAAAGCGCGAGCCCGTTTCACAGCGCGTGAAATAAAGCCGGTTTCCAACTCGTCCGAACCACGATGCGCGCGTCCGTGTGTGTGTGACTGTGTGTGCACTCACCGCTGCCCACAGCAGTGTCCAGCGCCGCGTGTCCATCGTGTCCGCCGCGCGCCCTCCGTCCACTCACTCTGTGTTGTAGCTCATACTGAACTCCCGCGTGCAAGTGCAGCTCCGGACCTCCGCGCGCTTCAGCAGCGCTCTGTGTGTGTGCGTGCGTGAGTGCGTGTGCGCGCGCTCCCGCGCTGCCCCCAGCAGTGCACTGCGGAGGAGGAGAGACGAGCACGCGCGCCTGACCGCAGCGCCTTCATCTTCATCTTCACCCTCCTCACCTCTCTTTCTCTCTCTCCCTCTCTCTCTTCTTTCATTCTCTCTCTCTCTCTCTCTCTCTCTCTCTCCTTTTTCTCTCCCCATAATCAGCATCACAGACCAGTTTTACAGTACTGGAAACTGTTTACATCAGACAACTTTTAAAAAAAAATCTTACTTTTTTTTTATAAAAAATACTCAGTGATGATGATGATGATGACGATGATGATGACGACGATGATGCTGTATTTGGTGTCATGGTTAGGTGTTAAGAGAGAGGAACCTGTGCAGGACTGACTCGGTGTAAATGAATCTTTGAGTGAATGAGCGCTATCGGTATGACGTCATGAGGCTGCTCGAGCATCTGTTGAGTGATTTAAACAGCAGCCACCAGGGGGCGACGAGAGAGCCTGATACAGTGTACAGTGTAATATAACGCGTCCTGCTCTTCAGATACCAGCCTGAACGATTTACAGATTGCTTATTTTGGTTGTCCCACTCAGAAATTTGCCAAAATGCATTTGGAAGTCTTAACCTGTGTACTTACACCCCAAAATAAACAGAATACAAATAAACAAAAACCCAACCCAACAAGGGGAGAGAGATAGAGAGAGAGAGAGAGAGAGAGAGAACCCTAACCTAAGGAGAGATGAGAGAGAGAGAAAGAGAAAGCGAGAGAGAAGCGGGAGACTTTGACTTTGAAAACCATTTATTAAAGCATCATATTAAATTAAGGGTCCATAAAGGGTCTACATATTAAAAAGACAGAAAAGGGGGAATACAGATTCTTTAATGCGTGATTCCACTAACGCCTGAAACAGTTTTATGTCTGTGTCCTGCCCTTCAGATACCAGTGTAAAAGAATTCCACACTGTCTTCTCGCCCCATGAAATGCGTCAAAAATACTGTAGCATCTTGGCAAAGAAGGAGACAGGGGGAGGCCATGATTTTTGCCTCAAGAAGTGTTCTTTACGAACACCAGTAGAAAAGTCACATAAACACAGCTGGACAAAGCAGGCAAATCACTTTTACCTGGACACTTTCTCTGAATGGAAGACCCAAACCCACACTAAGCCTACAGCCCAACACAATGAAGCAGAACAAACACATATGCCACAAGTGCACTAAAGAACAACAACAACAACAGGAACAACAACATTTACAGACCCTTTGATGGAAGTGGGGGCGGGGTGCATGGCACAGATCTGCATACTGTGCCTCTAGAGCCCCTTTTGCGAACCGGAGTGAGTTGTAGCTGCCACATAGCCCCTCCCTCAAAGGTCATCCATCCTGGCGAGCTACACAGCCTAAGCCAAGTCGTTGGGGCATGCAGAGTCCTGGCTAGCACAAGTGCCAGAAGCACTCACTCCCCAGTGGTGACTGACCCCAGTGTACACTAGGGGCTGCACCCATGCCACCGCAGCTCCTTCTAAGCGTGGCAACAATGGCACTTCTCTCAGCCGCCCTCTGCTTTCCCTGCTGTAGACCATGCCATTGATGCTGGCAAGGGTGCCGCTCATGTGCGCTGGAGCCCTGACCTTCAGCCTAAGCAAATCAGCCCTTACTTTCTGCCTGCCCAAATCCACACTAACTAAGCCCACAGGCCAGCACAATGAAACATAACAAACACAAATGCCACACAACAACTGGAACAATAACAATATTTACAGTCCCTTTGACAGAAGTTGGGCAGGGTGTGTGGCACAGATCTGCATTCCATGCCTCTATAGCTGGAACTGGAGTGAGGAGCAGCTGCCACAATACATTTGGAACTCTGAGCCAGTGTGTACTACAAAATAAACAAAATACGGCTAAACAAAAAAACCCCAACTCTCAGAGAGCTCGACCCAGGAGGGGGACCAGCCTTGGACAGTCAGAGGAAAACATAAAAAACTGAATCAGGTTAGTGACAGAAAATGCAACATTAATTGTTGACACAAAGGCATTAGTGGCATTATACAGTGTGGGATCCTCCACTGGGGCTCTCCACTGTTTGGCTAGATGGCCCATATACAGGAGCCTCTATGAAGGCCGCATGTGCTCAGGGACAGAGAGATGGAAATGGTGGAAATGGTACACAAATCAGTCCACCAGATAAGGCACTGGTTACAAAAGACATTAAAGACTAGAAAAAGGGGAGAAAGAAGTGGAGAGAAAAACAGTGACAGACTCTGTCTGTAGTCCTCATTCACTCTCATGAAGAGCAGTGCTCTCTCTGGGCTCAGCACACCTGCTCTGCAGCTCCAGCTCGTCCTCTCCTCCCTCACTATGAATATTTAACCAGACTCGCTGCCCCACTGTTCATTTTGTGAGAAGAGGAACATGAAAGGAATTCCCTGCTTTTATCTAAACCTGTGTAATATCACCTCAGTGGTCCAGTAAAGCAGAGCACAGCCAGTCTGTGCTCCCTCTCTCTCTCTCTCTCTCTACACATTGTACGGAGGATCGAGGAGACCATGCTCATGGTCATTAACTCACATTTGACCACCTGAAGAAGTGCCTGAGGCTGTTGTATCCTCCTTTAATAAAATCTCATGTTATCTTTGGGGAAGATTGATTGATCTTCTTGTAGATACTTGTCTATTGACTTAAGTGCTGTTAATACTTTAAGCCAGGTATTAACCTCAGTCACTCAAGAGAAACACATATTAACCCCTTTGATTTTTGCAGTTGTATTCTTCAGGTTAAACGTCAAATGTACATAATGTTCCCTTTACCCCAGATGTAGTTGATCAGCCGAGACATGTTTGGCGTGTGAAGATTCCTGCTTTAGATTTGCACTGTGGTTTGTAAATTCGTACATTTTTTCATCATTTTAAAAACGTAAGCTACAGATGGCATCAGCATGCTCACCCTGACAATTTGGCTTCTGTTGCTGTGCTGTATTCTACGTATCGGGCAGTGCTGCTCTGTCAAAGCTGTAGTTAAGAGTTTGTGCATGTTGTACCCTCTAATGATACTTAGCATAAAACAGGGGTGTTGGCTGGGCATGTAACTCAGCCCAGTTCACTGTAGAACTGTTTTGGGATTTCCTCCACCAGAATGTGTCGAAAATAAATGTGTCAACAATGATGCCTTTATCGAAGTCCTCTGCACATTTCTTCTGTCTCCACACCAGCATCCTGTTCAATATGTCTCCTTTCTGACATCCTGCTAGCAGAGAAACATTTTATCTACACTCTCAGAAATAAAGAAACTGTCACTGGGGCAGTACCCCTCATGACACTGGGGTGGTACCCTTAAGGGTACATCTCAGTACATTTAGTCAAAGAATATTATTGTATCATAATCTATTGAAAGAATCTTTTCTCCACACACCCCGTCTCGTCTCCAGGCTTTCTATTTTATTGTTCTGTTTTAAGACATTAGGTCATGAAAAGGTAAAAATACATACTTTTCACCTGGAAAAACTTATTTAAGGTACACAACTGGACCTTAAAAAGTACCCACACAGAACCTTTATTTCTAACAGCGTATAGTATTTATATATTTTAAACAATCATTTAAAAAACGTACTATTTGATGTTCAATGAACTTGATATTTTAAAACAGCCAATCTACTTACTTTCATAAGTTAAAATGATTATAGTTCTTTACAGTGTAGTATATATGCAGTTTTTTTACAGAAATGTCAGGCACTCTTGCATTTTCTCCCTTGCATTCTCCCTCCCTCACATGCACTTTTACTGTTGATCTTCTGCTGCTCAAGCAGCTTTGAGCACGTCTGTGCTGATGGCCACAGGAAAGCACATGGAACATCAGCGTTTCAAATCACTGTTTCTCATTTTCATTACCATTAAAATTGGTCGTCCCCTGTAGATTATCTGCAGATGCTCAAATTGTCAACAGCTCTCTGGTAAAATTCCATAGAATCTATTACAGTTAACCTAATGTTCAGATGCATGTAATAGATTTATTTTAGATGGTTAGTTAAATACATGCTAAATAAGTGTGAAAATTATTTGAGAAGTCTTAGTTATTGACACTTCATTGTAGGCCTATTTAACTTTTTTTGCGACCATTTTCGGTGGTTGAAATTTTGGTGCACCACTAGATTCTGACACTGCATGACATGCTGTTCGTGATAAAAATGAACAAAAGCATACTGCAAAGCTAAAAACAGTGGCAGGCATCTCAAAGCCTGAATTTAGTCTTTACTTTTGTTCGTTTTACAGATTACAGATATGGTACATATTTGAGGGAGTTTTGATTTAGGCATGCACTGCTATATTAGCTTTATTAACCCTTTCAGTTTAAAAGGGTTAAAGGTGAAGGTCATGATGAAAGAATGTGTAGTCAATCATAATGTAGAGTGCAAGACCTCCCCTACTGTCCTGACTCTGTTGTCAAACACCGTGGTGGCATTTTTTGGGATGAAGAGGAGTATGGCGGTGTGGAGCATGTGATAGACAGCCTGGTGTCTGGTTTCTGTGTGTGCGGATCATGTAGCAGCTCGGAAGCTCTTTCTAATTGATTTGTGGAGCTGTCAATAAATCCACTTCCTCCAGCTTTAGAGGACATCAGCACCCGCTTTATAGCCTTAATTAACCCTTACATATATGTGCATAGACACAGCTGACTGGGAGGTAGAGCAAAGATCAGTCATTTTCTCTGGTTATCAGTGTAAGTGCTTTAATTCAGGACAGGAAATGAAACAGTAAGTGCTAACTGTACAGGTTGAATGAAAGTGCTTACAGTGCGTAAGTCAGGGGTCGGCAGATACATGCATGTGGGCATTAGTATCTGGTCCAAATTTAATTCATTAATTTTTGTTTAGTTACACATACACTATATGGACAAAAGCATTGGGACACCTACACATTACACCTACAGGAGCTTTTATGACATCCTATTCTAAATCCTTACGCATTAATATGGAGTTGGTCCCCCCTTTGCAGCTATAACAGCTTCCACTCTTCTGGGAAGCTTTCTACAGGATTTTGGAGTGTGTCTGTGGGAATTCTTGCCCATTCATCCAGAAGAGTATTTGTGAGGTCAGACACTCATGTTGGATAAGGGGGCCTGGATCACAGTCTATTCTAGATCATCACAAAGGTGGGGTTGAGGTCAGGGCTCTGTGCAGGCCAGTCAAGTTCTTCCACACAAAACTCACCCAACCATGCCTTTATGGACCTTGCTTTGTGCACTGGGGCTCCAGTCATGCTGGAACAGAAAAGGGCCTTCCCCAAACTGTTCCCACAAAGTTGTTCAAAATGTCTTGGTCTACTGAAGCATTAAGATTTCCCTTCACTGGAACTGAGGGTCCTAGGCCAAACCCTGGAAAAACAACCCCATAGCATTACCCCTTCTCCACCAAACTTACAGTTGGCACAATGCTGTCAGGCAGATAAAGTTCTCCTGGCATTTTGCTCCAGAGTCCAGTAGCAGCGTGCTTTACACCACTCTATCCGACGCTTGGCAGTGTGCTTGGTGATGTAAGATGTGCATGCAGCTGCTCGGCCATGGAAACCCATGCCATAAAGCTCAGCCACACAGTTTTTTTTTGTGATCAAGTTTTTATTGCCACACAGTTTTTGTGCTGATGTTGCTGCCAGAGGAGATTAGGAGCTCTGCAGTTATTGAGTCAGCAGAGTGTTGGCAACTTTTTTGCTCTATGCACCTCAGCACTTGCCGACCCTGCTCTGTAACTTTATGTGGTCTGACACTTCATGGCTGAATTGCTGTGGTTTCTGAACACTTCCACTTTTCAGTAGTACCACTCACAGTTGATCGTGGAGCACCTAAGAGGGAAGAAAATTTGTGAACTGACTTGTTGCAACAATGGCATCCTATTACAGTATCAAGCTCGAGTTCAGTGAGCTCTTTAGATCGACCCATTTTTTCACAAATGTTTGTGAAGGCAGACTGCATGGCTAGGTGCTTGATTTTATTGATCTATGACAATGGGACATGAAACATCTGAATTCAATGATTGTGAGGTGTGTCCCAATACTTTTGTCCATATAGTGTCACATCAACATATGCTCGCTATACAAAATAATCTGGAATTGAAAACGTAATCTGATTTGCCATGACAAGGTAACCTCCCTGTTGTATATTGTGGTAAAAAGCAGGCCAGGATGCATATCGCTCTTTTTGGAAAAAAAACTTTGCCTCACAACACCCTTAATGTACCGCTCCACCCTGAAGGTATTTTAACTGAATTACTGAATAATAAGCCTTAGTATGTAATAAGCCTGGGATTTTAAGGAATTAAGTACTATTTGGCAGGAATAGTTTTACATGGGGAGGTGGGGAAATGTAATTATGAGAGATGATTCTAGTGATTTTAGTCCCCTCTGAATCCACCATGTAAGTCATTTTTATAGACTGTGCGATCCCACGTCAGATTCCAGCCCTAGCAACCACAGAAATAACCCAAGATTATATGGATTGTCTGTAAATACTCCATCATATCTTGTGGAAAAAGAGTTTTCGTGGTTTATCTCAAGTTTGGAGGCACTTAGAGAAGCATTTACTGAATTCTGTGTTGACCAAATCATGCTGATATTTATTGTCCCATTTCCAGTCTATGACTCTGAAAGTTAAAACATGTAAAATGATAGCTAGGTAGCTGGTTAAGGTAAAGAAAATTATGACTTAATTAAACATTTGGACAAGTTTTCTGCTTGTGAGCAGCCAAAGGTACTGCACATTGGCTTTTTTTTTTTGTGTGTGTGACGGCAGTATTGAGTAACTAATCCCATCTGAACAGCCAAAATAAATCATAACAACAGGGTAACCAGAAGAACACAGATGAAAGCTAAACACAAACTTATAAATGAAATGCACAGAACAAAACACAGAGCAGTAATAAACAATGCAGGGAGGTGAATGTAAAACAAAGGACTATATAAACACTAAAACGAAGCAAGAAACAGCTGAAAGCAACGATTTAGAGGCACGAAACATGATACCATCATAATAAGGGGGCAGAGCTATTGAGAGCATCGAGGCTAAAGCTTTATCAAAGATATAAAATATCGGAATGGTTAGCCTTGCTAGTTCTAGCTGCTTTAATAAATAAGAAAAAGCTGTTATCTTCAGTTACTAGAGAGACTTGCATAACTGTTTTCATGGCGTCTGATCGTTAACATTATAGACTCATTAGCAATGTTAGTGCTGACACAATGTTCACCGATTGTCTTAGAAAATTTCTGGCATTTACTTATTTAAAAACACTAAAAATACTTCGAATGTAATATCAAATAAGCCTGTTAAAGACCTATGAATTCATGATAAAAAGCCCACTGGAAGAGGGTCAAGGTGAGGACGTCCCCTATAAAAATACCACTGCTCAAAGTTATCTGTAGCCAACAGGGTTCCCATCTGCTAGACCAGTGCATTTATGCAGGTTATTTACTACTGTAATCTTTAAAGTCAGAAAACCTATGCATTCTTTGGATATAATATAATGACTAATAAAATCAGTCCTGTACATGCTTGTGCAGGTGTGTGCTTTTATGCCTTTAACTGGAATACAGGTCCAGTAGGAGTCTATGACCTCACGGTGCACTGCACATGTCAAGCTCAGGCACCCTTAATAGTACACAGCAATTGAACCTGAACTCTTTAAGTACTGATATGGATACCTGGTGGTTTGAATCCATGCTGAATCAGCAGCGTAACTATATGCCTGCTCCATTCTCTCTCTCCAGTATCCACTTACCTGCTTTAGTATGGCTCAGCAAAAAACAATGTCATTCCAAATCTGCAGGTCACACAGAGCTCGACTGAGCAGAGGACAAAATCCAGCACTGCACATCGCGCTAGTGGGGCTTGATGAGCTGCTCAAAATCACACGAGGACTGACTTACTTTTCTTATTAGGGCATAACAGATGCCACCTTGTGCCATCTAGTGCGAATACAGCGACTAACTCATGGTTGGCAAGATGAGCCTAGCAACACATAGCAAAGTAGCTTAAACACTTTGCTGGCTACATAGAGTCGTATGCAAAATTTTGTGCACCCCTGTTCAAAAGACACGTCTTGTTGATTTTAAAAGTGACAGTTACTGTTTATTTGCTGAGAAAGAAAACGTGGCCTGTGCAAAAGTTATTTTCTGTTTATTTTTTTCCAATATGTTAACTCAAATAAGTGCAAATAAATGAATAGTGCAGAAAAATAATGCATAAATAAACTATGAAATGAAAAATATTGCACTCACATTTGCAGAAAAATGTCATATTAATGGCATATTAATGTCATAGTGTTCTCTGTAGAAAATCAACAGGGGTGTTCTAACTAATTTCAAAATAACTTAAACATGAACTTCAATGAGGGTCCCTGAGGGGCTATGAAGGCATGCACACAGAAGAGTCCCACTTAGAGACGAAGTTAAGAGCATTTTAATGACAAAGCTTAATATTATATGGGACATCAAGATTGTTAAGGGGCATTGATCGTCTCCTATTCCAGGAAATCGGAATGGCAATGGTAAAATTCTTCCTTTTTCTTTGCTTTTAAGGTAGTAACATTCCTAGCCATACATTGTTGTAATACCTGTGAACTTAAGAATGTAGATTATTTTACTTTTCCACTCATCAGCCAAGCATCTTAGTACAAAGATAATCCTTAAATAGTGATGTTAGCATCACACTGAACAGTCTCTCTACCAGGTATTATGATCTCAGCGTGAAGATGCTTTCGGGAATCTGGCCCAGTTTGACAGAGATTAGTTAGGATAGTTTTATTTCTGTAGCTGTTCAGAATCAAGTTGTCCCTCTGTTTTAATACTTCATTATCATGTTGGTCTTAATTAATGTTGCATTTAGTTGCTATTTCCATAATCACTGCATGAACAGTAAAAGAGTTTTTATTTATTGTCAGGCCCATTTCTGCAGGATCTTGTGGACGTTTTAAGAACATTTTTGAGCAGGTTTATGAGGCTATGATACTGAAGATTTTACACAGACTAACTGGACTTGTAAAAGCTGGTAGGGCCAAAATCAGCCATTTCAAAAAGTGGTGGGGACCTGTCCCCCCGCGTCCCCTGCGTAACTTACACATATTGTCACTGTCCTAAGATAAACAAGTATCTCCATAATGGCAACTTTACGGGAGAGGGCGAAAACGTTCTTTACTTGCAGTCTAAGTTAATGTAAAGAGATTTTATTCCAAGCGATTTTGCAGCATTGATATTAATCCATTCATCATGTGATTTTCACATGTAGGGCAGCTGCTGTGCTCAAATGTTGCAGACAAATAAAAATTGAAAAAAGTGGATTTTTTTTTTTTGGCAGCGACAATATGTGTAGCAGGAGACATTGGCCCTTATACATCAGATTTGACCATGTTTTATGATGTACGAACTACTCTGCATTTGATTCGTGAAAATTTTGTACGGCGTGAAATCAAGCGCCAGCCAGCACCTGTCAGTACCTCATTTACATATCATTTACATGAAGCACATCCTAATTTATGCAGATGTTTCAGTAAAATAACAGCATTCAGTGCTCATGAGCCTAAAGCTGTGTAAAATGAGGTAGTATAGTGTTAAAATGAGAACTGGAAATGTGAAATAAAAAAAAACCAAAAAAACATATTTGTTGTGTAGTTTGATTATTAAAATAAAATTAAAATTAAAATAAAATTAAACGCATTTTATTAAAATAAAATTAAACGCAGTGTATGAGATGCTTCTGTGCTAGCTGTATTTTTTCATTTTTGGGTGGTGTCAGTAGTCTGAAACAAAAACACAATGTAACATGTCTTGCATATTGAAACATGATGGTTCAACTTTTGTACTTGCCATTTGCACAAATTAGCATTACTGTTTTTCTATTTGTATTCTTATTATTGGGATCATAGATGATAACTATAAAGTTTTGGTTATTTAACTGCAAATCAAGGATTTTGTTTTAGGTTGTTAAACTATTGTGCTCAAATTTACACACTCCTACCAGACATGAGGTACACCAAAATAGATTAATAGATTAATAAAAAAAAAACATTGGTAAACTTTGAGTGCACTCATTTTATGATCACATTTGTCTGTACGCATCTTTGATGAATTAGGGCTACTGAGAGGAGTGAAACCTTTGAAACTTTTACCAAAGTTTACTTAGTATATCAAAGTCTTTTATTTTGAAAAAGCAAAAAAAAAAAAAAACACTTCAGTTTCCCACAATACTGTATTATCCTTGCATCAAGTTTTCATATGCTACGTGTCATAACCACAGGGATTCTATCAAATGCAGAATTCACTGAAAATGAAAAAAACAATACTGGATATGGATGACACAAACTCAGCACAAAAACTGCTAAAAATGGCCAAAGGCGTCTGTTCTGGTCTTAGTTAGGAGTAAAGAAGTAAAAATATGCATTTATATGTTTTATGTTTTATTTTCTTACACATTTTTTAGTCTGCTGTTGATTAGAGATGATGCTGAAAATCAGCACCACATTTCTCCCATGACTCGCCAGCATCTGTAAATAATCCACAGTGTGCACACTGTTTGTAATATTGATCTGTTACGGTTACATGCTGATAGGTTTGCACTGATTTTATGGTGCTGTACGCACCAGGGGGGCGTATAGGAATTTTGGCTAACCCAGATTAAGCTAAAAGGCCTTAATATGATCCCCTTCCAATGACAGATTGATGTATAAGCCTCTGAGCGTGTGTACTGACCTACAGTCCTCCAGGGGTCAGCAGCAGCTGTGTGTGGAGGCCTCATCCCAGCATGCATTGCAGCTCAGGGGTGACGTGCCGCAGGAAAACTCGTGTCAGACCTGTAGGAGCAGAACGGCCAGGGTCATGAGGAGCGTTCATGGATGAATAACGCCATGTGGATGTGAGTATGACTGCCCTTCAGTCTCTTTGTTCACTTATGTCTCTAGTTTATTAAATCAAAACAACTGCTTTCCAGTCGACCATCGCTGAGTTTCTAATACCGGAGTTCAAAACATTATTAAAAGATGGGACTCCTAACAACTGTGCAAGATAAACAGTACTTAAAGCTTTCATCTTCAAGAGACAGGAGAACATCAAGCTCCACTCTTGCTGCAGATCTAAAAAAAAATCCATAGGTGTTTCTGTCCGTCCTTGTCCACGGGAACATTCTGTTCATTTTAATACTTCACAGTAAGTTATACTGTGTCCTTAAACACATCGACAAGACTTTGCAACTTTAATGAAGAGCTGGATGCGGTTTGAGCACATTGAGAAAAGTTTTAGGGATGTATTTACAGAAAAGATTTGGGTGACTATTGATTTCTAGTGTTTGTTAGCAACATTAGTCTCATTGCAATTAGCATCAGTTCTAAACTAAAGAAGCAAAATTTGGACACCAAATGTGTCTTGGCTACATCTGGAGTATGTGGAAAAGTGTGTACATTTGACTGAATATTTCAATCTAAATATCTTTAATTATCTTATCTTTAATTTAAATTAAGAATGTTTTCCTTCTTCATACTAAAGTTCAGAGATATGCAGTTCTGTAACATGTTTTTGATTATATTAAATGACAAAAAAAACATAAGTATCAATCTGACAAGGCATTCCAAACTGCTGAACAGTAATCTATATCTGTGTATGTTAGAACGGCACACAAAGAGAAAGAAAGAACTATTTTTTCGTGCTCCAGTGGTTGCTTCCAGAACCCCACAGAACATCAAGAACTATTTAAGAATGACTTTGTGAATAACCGAAAGAGATCACCTGTGCTGAGGTACTGGAAAAGGCATATGTTGCTCTGTGTATGTGTGTGTGTGTGTGTGTGTGTGTGTGTGTGTGTGTGTGTGTGTGTGTGTGTGTGTGTGCGTGTGTGTGTGGAGTCCAGCCAGGCTGCAGGGGAGAATTTTCCTGGGTTTATCCTCACTGTTTATCACACTGTCGTTTAGTTACTCTCACGGTGAGCCTGAGCCCCTGTATACCTGTCAGTTCAAACAGAAGATGAAAGAGCAGAAGGATCAGGAGGAGAAGGAAAGAATGCAGGAGGAGGTGATCATTCAGAACAGTTTATACTGACCAGCAGCTACTCTCAGTCCAGTAGACTAAAATATCTATCTATCTATATATCTATCTATATATCTATCTATCTATCTATCTATCTATCTATCTATCTATCTATCGATCTATCTATCTATCATCTACTTGTCTGTCTTTCTGTCGATCTGTCTATCTTTCTATTTTGTTTCCATCTGTCTCTGTTCCTTCTTCTTTGTCTATCCTTTTCTTTCTCTTTTTGTTTGTCTTTGCTTCTCTCTATCTCTGCCTCTCTGTCTTTTCCCTTTATCTCTCCTGCTCTCTTTCCTGCTTTCTTTCTTTTTCTCTCCCTCACTTTTTCTCTTATTCTCTCCCTCACTTTTTCTTATTCCTTCTCTCTTGTTCTCTATCTATCTATCTATCTATCTATCTATCTATCTATCTATCTATCTGTCTATCTATCTATCTATCTATATGTTTCTTTCTTTCTTCTCTTCTTTATCTTTTTCTTTCTTTCTTTCTTTCTTTCTTTCTTTCTTTCTCTATCCTTTTCTTTCTCTTTTTGTTTCTCTCTCTCCTTCTCTCTCTATCCTTGCCTCTCTGTTTCTTTCTCTTTATCTCTCTTGCTCTCTTTCACTCTTTCTTTCTTTCTGTCTCTCTTTCATGTTCTTTGCTCTCTGTCTTTCGCTCTCTCTTTTTTCCGTCCCTCACTTTTTTTTTGGCTTGTTGTCTCTTGTCTATCTGTCCATCTGTCTGTTTGTCTTTCTTTCTTCTTTATCTTTTTCCTTTTCTATTTTTCTTTCTTTCTCTATCCTTTTCTTTCTCTTTCCTTCTCTCTCCATCTATCTTTGCCTCCCCATCTCTTTATATTTATATTCCTTTCTTTTTGTCTTTCTGTTCCTCACTCACTCTCTCTCTCTCTTTCTCTTTCTCTCTCTCATAATTTATGAAACACTGAGACATTAAAAAAAGCCACTGCGTCTGCACTGTGTCAGTGCTAATGTGCTTTTCTCTCAGTAAAATCTCCGCATGAGCACATCTGAGTCTTGTGTGATTTAGAGCTCATGCACGATACACAGTCACTGTAATAATTATTTATTTGTAGTGCGTTTCACATCATTTACTCCCAGTTTAAGTGAAGCAGTAAGAGTGGAGCTTGTATAAATATGGACACACACATACATAATAACGCTGTATAATTGGCTTTGTTAAATCTCCTGTAGTTTTAACTGAGTTACATACAATTAGCTTATGAATTCAAATGCGGGCAGTGCAAAGCTACAGTGAACACATGAGCTTATCAGCATTAGCTGCTTAATATATGAATATATTATATGAAATATGATATATATTCTCAACCCAGCAGTTACAATTAAAGGTGTGTAAAAATCCCAGCACACTAAAAATCATCCTTTACCTGAATTGACTGAATTATGGAAAGGATTTCCACACAGTTACAGTGCTTTCTTTCAAAATAAGGCAATTTTGTTGATTGGAAAAACACAGTTCATTCTCTATTATGTGATTTGATTGGCTCTGGCTGATTTACCTCTTGGTATAATTATGTTCTTTCAATGCTGATACTTAAAGTACATTTAAAAAAATGAACTTTTTCTTACACATCCAAGAGACAGTTCTACATTTTTTGAGTGCAACATGCAACCAACAACCACCCAAATAACATCTGCTCAGTGGCGCTCTTAAAGTGGTCTCCTCCCATTGATGAACAGGGTAGAGGGGAGACTGATGAATTGTGCAGGTGGGCCACAGTCAGTAACTGTAAACCTACAAAGTGCATTTATTAGGTAGGCATTTAAGTTTTTTCAAGTAACAGATAATTTTATTCATAATTACTCATATTTTGCTGTATGGCTCTATCTGTGTATGGGCAACTGTTGCTGTGTGCATGTATCTCTGAGTGACCTTTGGTATGGAGCAAGGAGGTGTATTGCTGTGTTCCAAAAAGGCCTCATTAAAGGCTGTGGCCTGGAAAAGCACACACACAGTGAGATTCTGTTTGTACCATAAAAAATATTTAAAAAATGTCTGAGAAGGAAAAACACATACATAGCAGAGACTACAGAGAACCTACATCAATTAAAATAATAGAGTGAATAAAGCTCAGAGGCCTAGGTCTGAGTGTGGCCTTGGCCTGTATTTATTTTTAAAAATACATTACATCTTGGTTTGGAATAATGAATAATGATGTGTAAAGCTAAGTACAGAAGCGATCTAAGATTTGGAAATAAGGGTGTTCAAGGTGACCATGACATTTGGAGATAATGGTGTACAAATCAAAAGGTTTGAAATATTTGTGAGGGGCAAGGAGAAGCCAGGTGATGACCCCTTCTTGCCCAGAAAAAAGAACAAAAACTATGGATTTTCATGGGTTGGTCAGTTGCAGCCTGGGGCAACTCAGGTTAACGCTTCCATTTGTGAGGCTTTAATCTTGAATAAAAATTTTTTACCTGCAAATATTTCGCATTTTCATGCCATTTATTCGCATCATGTTCAGCATGTAAAGGCTTTCATGACCTTAATGGTAGAAACAAAATAATTAAAAAAAGATTCAATTAAAAATGTTATTTTAACATAATTTGGACTCTGAGCAGAGAGAGGTGAAAGCGTGGCTGTGGAATAAAACGTCCTTTCCTATCTGCGTTCCTTGATGTTGCCTGATTTCTATCCCATGGCCTAAATTGGCAGAACTGATTAGCATGTGGATCCTTAAGCAAACAGATCAGGCAAAACCAGAAAACTCAGACAGGAAAAGCCACTTCATTCCACTTTTCAGATGCAGGCAGTGTAAAATATCTGGCCCCTGTGACCTTTGTGACCTTATAGTAAGAAAGGTCAGATGGTGGCATTGTGAAAGCAAGGGTGAGAGAGAAAGGCCAAAGGTCACACTCATCTTGTTTTTAGAGGTACAATTATACTCTCTCTCTTTCTTTCTCTCTCTCTCTCAGAATAATACATGTTCTTCTTAAGTCTTGCTGTTTGCATCCTCTTTTTTCTTTCTTATAATGGTTTTCTGTAAATATTATATATGGATGTTGTGATGTCAGGACACCATCTTCTCACCTTACTATCTTCAGTTCAGTTCCGTTCAATGTTTATTCTCATTATCCATCTAGAAAAGTGTACAGTATAACGAAGTGTGCTTGAGTCAGTGGTGTACTCTGACACATACACAGGTATACAATGTATACTGACTTAGATGCGTTTTTGCATAAACCCACTTATATTTTTCATGAAGATGCCTCATAAGTCAGGAAGAAGAAAACCATCACACATGAGTTCTAAAGGAGCACAATGTAATTGGTCAGTTCCACGAATAATAAACAATTTTGGTTAATTTTCATCCATTTCTACGGCAACAACCATAGAACACCACCGCGAGTTTCTTGCAATCAGTCAATGCTGATATGAGTGGAGGTAAAAATAGACACGTTGTGGTTCAAAACAAATGTGAAGGTTGATTCTGATGAATATTATCGTGAAGTGCTAGTCTAGCATAGTAGCGTGACATGTTAACTGACCTTAGGTAAGGTTTACTAACATCAGCTCTTTGAAACTAGCAGCACTCAGCAGCTAAGTAGACTATTAGTAATTTGGTAAAAGACAGACTATGATTCTGTCACTGATGTCAGGATTTAAAAGAGGCTTTGTGAATAATTCAAGTATTACTATTCATTCTGTGTTTTTTTTTTAATGTTTTATCCAGCCAAAAATGGATGAAAGAGAGAGAAGTACAGAGAATTTGTTTATATGAGCTCATGGATCTCTGATTGTCTGTCATGGCAATGCAAACACAAACCTCACCAGTGCTGTGCAGTCGACTGTAGGCATAACAAATGAATAACTGTAATCAGTATTTCAATTTCAATATTTACAAACATTAAAATTAAAACATTGTAAAACATCACGTTGTTGCTTTGTATAGCTCTGCACACAGTCACCTCTCTCTTTCTCTCTCCCTAAAGGGACCATTCTAACAAATGAGTTCAAACTGTGGTCCCACAGTAAAAAAACAAAACAAAAAAAAAAAAAATTATTTAATTGAGTATTCAGACCTTAGATATTTACAAAAAATATTGGTAACACTTTCTATGAATGTCACGTTTGTAAGCATCTATAAACACATTTATAACATGTTATAATGCATTCATATGGCATTATAAACAAGATTATAAACATTTATAAAAATGAATTACACTTTATAGCCATGTTTATTATACATTATGAATTGTTAATATAATGCATTATAAGTAGTGTTGATAACATGTTATACTGTCAGTGTCAAAGAAGTCAGTCCCAGCTTGGAGAGTGTAAAGTAAAGACAAATACCAAGCTAACGGTGGTGTACATTAACTCTCCCACATTGGGTAAAACACTGATGGCAGCAATAGTTTAAAATCTGACATTGGAAGCCTGTAATGTGCTGTACTTTGTACGTTGAAGTGTTTCAGTAAATCCTTCAGTAAATACTTCAACTTGAAGCCTCACTCTTAACACTGGAGGAGGCTTCAGTACAGTATGCTTCACTTTACTTAGAATGTACTTCACTTTACTGCCTTATGAATGCATTATAACATGTTATGAATGTGTTTATAGATGCTTACAAAGGTGACATTCATAGTGTTACCAAAATATCTAATCTAAAAAAAGCTAAATATACAGGAAGTCATCATTTATAGGGTACTTTCCATTCAAATACTTGTATAAATTATACATGCATTAAGGGGGGCTTCCAATGTTTTTTTCCAATGATTTCTTTTTAAGTGGAGTTGAATGATTTAGATCTATCATGAGTTTTTTTAAATAATGCTGTGTCTTGTTTTCATGTCATGAGTTTTAGTCCATATTTTAGAGCCTTATTTTAGCCCAAGCCTGCATTTTAGAGCAGGAAGTGAGACTGCATCCCTGTCCCTGGTGAGCAGTTAGATCCCACTGTTTTGAAGTGTGTCCCAAAGTCTGACAATCAGTGTGTAACATTAAAAATTCTCACTACTGAAACACATTATTCTGCAATTAAGTATTATTATTATTAAAAAAAAGTATTATGATTTTATGTGTGTACAAAGCTGTGAGTTCGGCTCAAAATTTCCTAAAATTGTCATTCCCGAAACAGTCACTACTGAAACGGTTCAGTAGTGGTATGATTGTTTTGGTAGTGATATAATAAAATGTTCAATTGTTTATTTAAAAAAATAAACAGAAATATTTGTCATGTTTCCAATTCACAGTATCACAGTATCACAAAAACCTGTGCAGAGTTTAACTACACAAACGACACTGCAGTGCAGTAGAAGAAAGACAGTAGAGAAAGAACAGAAAGTTCATATTGTTCAGTCATTCCTTTGTTCTGTCAGTTAAGTGGACACATTTGTAGACGTGTGTAGCTGAGTAGAAGTGTGTGTGTGGTCCTTTGTTCATGTCTGTGATTCTGATTATACAGAAACTCTATTGTTATTTGAGCTGCCGTAATGTGGACCATTTTCAAATGCAGGACCTTCGGCGAGAATAACAAGGTAAAACACACAGCAGTTCTCACAGGAGAATACAGCAAATTACACAACCACACAGAGTGTGTGTGTCCATATTTATACAAGCTCCATTCATCTGCATGGCTTAAACTAGGAGGAAATGACATGGAACATACTGTAAATAAATCATTATTAGTCAGATTTACCCAAAAGTCTCATAACTGAGTCTACTAATTCAGCATCTCACTCTTCACTCTTCACTCTTCCTCACACCGCTCTAGTACCCAAACATGAGCAGTTCAGTGATTCTACACCCTGACACTCTCAGTGTCTTCAGTCTTTCCCTTCTCTCTATCTGCCCACCTTCCCACCTTCTCTTTAAACTACGGAAGAGAAGAAAAGTGACCAGAAGAAACAGGATTTAATAAAGATAAAACAACAGAAAAAAAATGAGAAGAGAAAAGAACAAAAGAGAAAAGAACAAAAGAGTAAGGAAAAGAAAATAAATAAATAAAAAGGATAGGAAAAGAAAAGGGAGAGAAGAGATGAGAAGAAGAGGGAAGAGAAAAAAAGGAGAAGATAAAAGAGGGAGAGAAAAAGGGAAAGCAGGAAAAAAGAAAAAAGTGAAGTAAAAAGAAGAAAAGTAAGAAGTAAAAAGGAGACAAGAAATAAAAAGGGAGAAGTTAAAAGGGAGAAAGGAGGAGAAGAAAGAAATGAATAGAAGAAAGAGGAAGGTAAGAGAAAAAAGAAGAGAAAAGGGGAGAGAAAATGCAAAGAAGAAAAAAGAGAAGAGAGTGGAAGAAAATAGAAGAATGGAGAAGAGAAGAAAAACAGAAGACAGAAAGAGGAAAAATGAATAACAGAGAAGAGCAGAGAAAAAAGAAAAGAGAAGAAAGAAGAGAAGAGAAAAAGGAGAAGAGCAGAAGAGAAGAGAAAAGGGGGAGATAAAAGAGAAAAGAGGAAAATAAGAGAGCAGAAGAAAGCAAGAATAAAGAAGAAAAGAATTTAGAGGAAAAAAGAAAAAAGTGAAGTGAAAACTAAAGAGGAAAAAGATAAAAAAGAAAGTGAAAAAGGTAGAGGAGAAATAAAAACAGAAATGAAAAGAATAGAACTAAAAAGAAGAGTAGACAAATAAAAAGGGAAAAGAAATAAAAATAGAAGACAACAGAAATATATAGGGAGAAGAGAAGCGAAATAAAAAGGGAGAGGAGAAGAGAAATAAAAAGGGGGAACAGATGAGAAATAAAAAGAAGAAAAATAAAAAACAAGAGAAGAGAAATAAAAAGGGAGAAGAGAAATAAAAAGGGAGAAGAGAAATAAAAGGGGAGAAGACAAGAAAGGGAGAAGGGGAAGAGAAGAGAAACAAGAAAGGGAGAAGAGAAATAAAAACGGAGAAGAGAAGAGAAACAAGAAAGGGAGAAGAGAAATAAAAACGGAGAAGAGAAGAGAAGAGAAGAGAAGAGAAAATTAAATTAGGTTTTCCATATTTAAAAGCACCACTTTGGGTTTTGAAGTAGTGAAAAGTTTCTATCAGTGATAATCTGATCCTCTCTGTTTCTGTTTTCATCTTTTCTTCCTTCCTCACCTCCGATCTGTCACTCCATCCCTACAGCTGAACCCGATCCCATCCATCACTCCAGCCGTCCTCATCTCTATCTCTCTGTTCCTCCCTTCCCTTTTTCTGCAGGCCGCAAAAGTGCTCTGCTTCCACAGCTGCTGTTGAAGTGGAGTAATGGATAGCGTTTGATCATACGATACACCTCACTCCTCTTAATGACACTCATATACAAAGAGCTACTCCAAAATGGCCATTTCCATAATCAAACCATTACACTAGTCTGATCAGTCTGATGCCAGGCTTTGTAATGGACATGCTTATCCAGAAACAGACCATTAGACTGAGAAGTTACAAATGGCTATATTTACATAGTATCATATTAATGGCTTTACATTTCTCAGCAGAATGCTGGTCTCATATTTCTGAGCTTATCCTGCTACTTAGATTAAAGCTCCACAAAAAGATAAACGTCATGATAAAGCAATGAGCCAAGTGTTACAGTAAACCCCCCTTTAAACATGGTCTAATCATGGTAAAACAAGGCTTCAAGTGGCTTATAGTGTTTATTAAACAGCAACAAAACACAATATGATACAGCACACCAATGTTCAGTAAGCAGTATAAAACAGAAAGTACTGTCCTAAAATCTGATTGGCTGAGCTGTTGTAAAATACGCACACCTATGACTGACTCACAAGAGCTGAGTTCTGCATTAATGTGCCAGGTCACTAAATAACATTGTGCTGTGAATGGACTGTTGTGCTGTTTGCATGGACCACAGAGTGTACTAATTAAACTGAAGGGCTGACAGCTAGGTAAATAATAGCAGGATAAACAAACTAAACCTTAGCTAAAAGGCTAAACTGCTCCACCATTAATATTTTACTGTCAAAAAAAATACACATGTATCTCCAAAAAAAAGTTACAGGAGAAGGCAAAAATGTTCTTTTACTCTAAGTTGATGTAAAGAGATTTTATTTCAAGTAATTTTGGAGCATTTCTATTGGTTTGTTCATCATGAAATATTTACACATTGTAAAGGACAGCTGTGTTCAAACAGCAAAAGGGAAAAAAAAACTAAAAAAATATAATTTCTGACCAATGACACAGTTAGCTTGATGCTACCACAACACAGGAAATCGCATATATGTGCTAGTGGAATTACCATAATCCTTGTGGTGGTAATTTGGAGAGCAAAACCTACTTAAAAGACAAAGGTTTCTGCATTAAACGCTGCTATTTTATGATATTGAGTGTGACTACAAAATGCTGTATATATCGATTTGTAACAATTTGTGATATGGCGGGTATTTAAAAGAAATAACAGCCGATGTAATAGAAAACATATTTCTAATTTAGGTGGTATTAATGTAGAATTGATATTTCTTGTATGTGTAAAGCCCGCTCTCAACAATATATATGATGAAAAAAAAATCTTAAAAGTGGTCTTTGATGCATTTTGGAACAAAACTCTTCATAAAGTTCATTAAATGACTGTAATATACAGTGATGGGCAACAAAACATACTTGTCCTCCTTCAGTAGTTCATGATTGCTTGGCAACAATAAACAAACTACATTTTATTGTTATCAGCATTTTCTAAAAGCAATAAGCCGCTTGAGAACGTGCATTACAGTGATTCATTATGGATAAAGGCGGTTTAGGCCATTTGCATTTTTGCATTGTGCCTTAGAACACCACTTACATGTGATAAAATCATTCTGTGCAACAGTTATTTCCAGCCATGCAAGCTGATTGGTTGAGAAGCGTTCTAACTGTGCTGTTATTTCACAATAAGATCACAGGTTTTTCACAAACACTGCATCACTCCGCTGAGACGCATAAGCAATGACTTTGACCGCTGTAGGAGATGCTTGAGCCATATGAACGTTTTTACTTCTTACTTTGTGCACAAACAGAAACTGGATACTTTTAAGATTATATTTGACCGACAGCCGACTTGGTCAGACTCTGAAGATGAGACTACACTAAATTCCAAAACTGTCATCAACAATGAACAAGGTTTTCAGTCAGCAGCTGTGACAGAAGAACTCCTAAACAACCTGGAATTAGCCAGAAATGAACCGAATACCATTCGCCAAACAAAATGGGCTGTAAGATGCTTTAAAGACTGGCTGGATCAAAACAACATCAATGTTGATTTACTAAAAATTGATAAAACTGAGCTAAACTTGATATTGCGACAGTTTTATAGCACAGTCCGTACTTCAAAAGGCGAGGCTTACAGCAGACTGTGCAGTTATTTTGCGATAACACACGACTTCTAGTGTTCTATCGCTTAAATAATGCAGTGCCTCTCGTAGCTTATTGTTTTAATTTAATTCATTAATAATAATTGCAATAAACAGTTCTTTAACAGTAGTTTTTTTTATAATTTGGAGCATTAATACAGAATTAAAAAGCTGTGTGCGCTGATGTGTTTAGAACCGCAACTATCCACTTTATGTTAAAAGTTCACTCCTGGCTGTGATGGCAGACTGTCAGATGACTTGTGAAGATGCTTATCAAAGAATTTTAAAGAAAATTGTTTTTCAAAAAACTCCACAAACAAGAAATAATTTCCAGGCGCACAGTGGTCCCCCAGGTTTCGAGGTCAGAGGGGGTCAGTGCTTCACTGATGCTTATCAAAGCCAGAGGAACCTTCTGGAAACAGGGCACAGGGCAAGGTCACTGCATACACATGCTCTGCTGGAGGTTAATGTGCTGGAAATCCTTGCTTTCTGTATGTGTTACTGTGTGTATATATGTGTTTCAGCTCAGTTCAGCTGAATATTCCTTAGTGTAGCAAAAAGGAAACTGGTTTGCAAGAATTCCTGAGGTTACAATATCACACATCCAGCTGGAACATGTCATAACTGTCATTATTTCATTATTTTATGTCATTATTTCAGTGCAAATTGGTCACAATGTCTACAGCACAAATACATTTTGATGTTTTATATGTAAGGTTGATGATGGTGAAATGGTGATAAATCTGAAAAGAAAATTTCCATTGCGTTCTATTTTGCCTTACAACACTCTGCATGCATTTCTCTGCCATGAACAGATTTTAAAAAAATATGTTAAGCCAAAAGCTTATCACAAAATTATCATAAGACAATGTCTCAGGCGTCAGGCAGCATATTCAAAATCATTTCAAGTAACTTTCCGTGAGGGAGCTTTTACACACATTACACTGTGAAGGCACAGATTCTGACTTTATCTAGAATGACACATTAGAATGACTTTTATCTAGAATGGCACATTTCAAACCATTCTGAATAACTTTACTGACTGATTATGCACAAATAGAAAAATAATGGAATTACCCCTTTGAGTACTTCCATGTATTTATTTACTCACTTTAACGTATCTTGTTCATTTCACCACTCAGATTTGCAGTCTTTTGAGTATGTATAAAAATCTTCATTTGTTTTTGTCAATGTCATAACAAAACCTCATAAACAAGACACCAGAAGAGTGGAGAAGCCAGCAGAAAGAGAAAAGAAGAAACAAGATGACATGATTTTATAAAGAGAAAAAAAATAAAAAAAGAGATAAGAAGAAACAAGAAGAGATGAGAGAAGAGAACAAAAGAGACAAGAAAATAAACAAAAAGAAAAGAAAGAAAAAAGAAGAAACAAGAAGAGATGAGACAAGAAAACAAAACAAAAGAGGAATACAGAAGAGAAGAAGAATGAAGATAAGGAAAGAAAAGAGAAAAAAGAAAAAGGTGAGGAGCAGAAAAAAGGAAAAAAAAAAACAAAAAGTGAAGTAAAATGGAGAACAAGAGAAGTAAGAAATAAAAAGGGAGAAGTTAAAAGAGAGAAGAGAAAATGAAGAGAAGGTAAGAGAAGAAGATAAGAGAAGAGAAAAGGGGAAAGGACAAAAAGAAGAGAGCAGAAAAAAATTGAAGAATAGAGAAAAGAAGAGAAAAAACTAAAGAGAAAAGACAAAAAGGGAACAAAGAACTGAAAAAGTGAAGAGAACAAAGAGGATAATATGAGAAAAAAAGAAGAGAAAATGAGAAGCAAAAGAGAAGAGAAAAGAGGGAGAGAAAGGAGAAAAATGAAGAAGCAGAAGAAAATAAAAGGAGAAAAAAATAAACAGAAGGAAAGAGATAAAAAAGAACAAAGAAGTGAATTGAAAAAGGGAGAAGAAAAGAGAAGAGAAATAAAAAGGTAGAAGAGAAATAAAAAGGGAGAAGAGAAGAAAAGAGACATAAAGGTAGAAGAAAGGAGAAATAAAAAAGGGAGAAGTGACCTTATAGCATCACCGAACTATGTGGAATTTGTTTTTTGTCTTCTACGTTGCTGCATTAAACTTTTATTATCTTCCTCAGTCCACGTCCACCACGTTCCAGACATATTCAGAAATAATTAACACAGCAGAACAGAAGAGGAGAAGGTAAAAGAAGAGCAGATATGAGAACAGAAGAGGCCAAAACAACACTTTACATCTGCAACATGGCACCTTTATATATGAAAGAAAAAACATCCAGAACTGTAACTTTAATGTACATTAATGAAACAAAAGTAATTTCGTTCTGTTCTGTTGGTTCCTACAGCAACACTTTCACTTTGCAGTGTTCACATTTGGTTTTAGTTTTATATCGGCCTATATTCTGGAGCTGTTTTTTTAGTGTTGTTGATCGCGGTCAGATGCTTGAGAATACCCTACACCATAAACGCAGTGGAGGCTTTGCTTTTGATCTTTTTGCCACACCACTTTGCCAGCCCTGCTCCAGGAAATGCAGCCTCCTGCGGAGTTTAAAGCCGACCACAGCTCATTCTGCAATAGAGAGTGCTGCTCTGGCCTTATAGCACCACTACACTGACTGGAATTTGTGTTTTGTCTTCTAAGTTGTTGCATTAAACGTGTTATTTTCCTGATTCCTGCCCACCACATTGCAGACATATTCAGAAATAGTGTATACAGTCAGTATGACTCTAGGAACTATCAAAGAAATGTTTGGAAGAATATACAATGGCTCCAGTTACCCGTAATCGTAATCCTTAGAACACTTACTTGCTATACTATTTAAATGTAGGTATGTATTTACATAATTACATAGCATACATGATGAATTACGTAAGTTCGATTAATATTCTGTATTGAGAGGTTCAAGTACATATTTCTGGCTTTGCTGTTTCAATGTAACAGTAACAAAAATGTGGCAAAATGCAAAGGCTTTCTGGAGAGAGAAAGAAGATGCTTTTGCTGTCACCTTCACTAACTGCAGTTACTGAAGTTTAAAGAATGTAGCTGAACAGGTTCAATTTCAAACCATCATCATTTTCGTTCTTTGCCTCTGTCACAGTACGTTCTGAACTGTATACTAATTTGAGCGTGGTATCGAGCCATGTGTGTTTGTTTTAGAATGGAGTTTGTGTTTTATATATTTTTTTAATCTGCAAGCCTTGCTCTGTTTAAGTGAACGCTGTGTTTTCATAACAAACAGCTGTAAACTAGAGGTCTGCACTCCGACGGATCCTGCAATATCTAATTATGTACATAGTATTTACAAACAATATTAAATGGCAACAGTAAAACAGTTGAAATAAATAAAGTCATTCTAAAGAGTTGCAAAGCAATCGATCACATGAACAACATGCAAATTCTCATAGCTTACAGAGACGGCGGAGCCTTCAGTCCAATAGCCACAGCTGCCCAGCAAAAATAACTGCTCTGTGGTTTAATTCCTGCTTTCTGTTTACTGGGAATAAATGGCGTTTGGTGAAGTTACCTCACAGTGAACCTGATGACCATGACTGCCGTGTTAATCCTGCAAAGTATAACGTATTTGCGAATAGACTGCGTGAGATATTGGATGTCAGATCACCTTGATGCAAATGCACAGGCGCGAGAGGGACAAAATGTTTCAGTTGCGGGCGGGAGCGGGACAAATTATGCCAGTTTTCTGCAGGAGCAGGATAAAATCTTGCAGGAATAGGACTGAAAAAACAATCCCGTGCAGACCTCTACCATAAACACCTGGCTGCTTTTGGGTGCATTGCTCACACAGGTTGAGGTGCAAAGTCCATGCAGAGTTATAGACCAGTTCTAAGTCCCAAAGCTGATATTATTTTTAAAACTTAAAAATCATCGGCTACTGTAATAATGAATTTTTATTAACTGTTATTTCTCCCGCTCTGTGTGTTTCAGCCTTAAATCTCACCATGTGACTGTGGGTGTGACACAATCAATTATCACATAAAGTTGGTTCATAATGAGAGCAAAGAGAGGATGCTTCAGCGGTCTGATGTGTCAGTTAGGCTGTTTGTATGTATTGTTGTTAAAGCATTTTATGACATGTTCTATTTGATTACATTTAAAATAAATAAATAACTGAAAAAGGTACATTATTTTACATGACATCATCGCTCACATCACACACATTCAGCACCCTCAATTTAAACCACCTTCCTGCGTCCCTAGTGCTGGCATTTACTCAAAGAACCTAAGTAGCTGCTTAGAGCCCCATGGCCACCAGGGGGCCCCCAAACAACTACTGGATTATTACTGTATCACTATGTTGTCTAAGATGCTTGAGTGAGGAGAAAGAAAAGCAACTGGTTAATCTCATCTCAAAAGAAAGTGTATGCATCTGGGGCCGGTACATTTAGCATTTTTGTGGTGTTACCATTATGCAGTTTTAAATTTAAGTTAGCTGGGTAAGTAAGAAATACTGCATTGTGGGACAGCCAGAGATGGAACCCCAAATGAGCATCCAATCATCAGCAATAAACAAATTAGTTAGTTATAAATGTATAGAATTTAGACAGCTAACAGTAGTAATTGTAATTAGTTAGTCTCTAATTTTACAGTACATCAACTGCAAGATGGGGGGCCCCTAAAAAGGAATCCTGCCTAGGGCCCCTCAAAAGGCTAGAGCCGGGCCTGTCTACATGACTAAGTGCATTAGTTTGTGCATCACTGTAAAACATTTACTGGGTTAGTGAGCAGCAGTTCTCTCACTAAGGCAGGTTTTACTCGCCACAGTCTGTTTTAAAAAAAAACACAGTATGAACTGGTGTGGCATAACCCAACTCTCCCCGGTTGTCTTTCATATTTCCCATACTTCCAAACTATCTGTCCTTCATGGATCTCTACAGACATAAAGTCATTCTAAATCTTCCAACAGACTCCTGTGCCAAGACTGCTACTGGTCCACAGCAGGTTAGCGGGATTAGAGCAAACTCTAGCAATGATCTGCCCTTGAGAGCGGCTCTAAACAGATGCTAAAGCTCAAAGCCAATCTAGAACTTTCCGTACTGCTCCCTATTTTGACCCATAATTGCTTCCTGACCTTTACCCACGGGGCTTCATGTTGACCTGTCGCATCCTATTTCAGGGCTCCAGAACTCGTCCAGTTGAGAATGAGGGGGGTGGTGAAGTGGGACCCACAAAACCAGCCCTTAATCTTGGCTGGAATAATGTGGTTGGCAATTAGCCCAGTCTGAATGAAGATGTATGGTGGGGGTGTGCGTGAAGGCCAGTGGTGGCCAATGGCTGGTGGCTGTGGGAGCGGATGAGTGAGCTCAGGCTCTAGGGAGAGAGGGAGCTGCAGGTGGGAACAATGGTGGGGGCTTGGAGAGGAAGCGTATCTGCTAGCCCTTTTAGAGCCTAAATTTAAATCGTTCTACACTTTTCCATCACAAAAACTGTTTATTTATGGGCAAAGTTAGTGCTAAATCTTTTCTCACACAGCCCTAACCCAGCTACAATCTCTGCAGTCAATGTTTTTAAATAAAACCATGATAGCGTCTATTGTATACATTACATGTCTAGAAGTTTGTAGAGAGCCTCGTTTGAGAAGGCTTCACACTAGACCTTGGAACATTACTGTGCGTATTTGGTTACGTTCAGCCACAAGAGCATTAGTGAGGTCAGGTACTGATGTTGGATGATTAGTTCGGGATCATAAACGGCACTTCTGCTCATCCCAAAGGTATTGGATGGAGCTCCATCACTACAGAGAATGCAGTTTCACTGCTCCTGAGCCCAGTGCTGGGGGGCTTTACACCCCTCTAGCTGACACTTGGCATTAGGCTCATGTTTAGCTGCTCCAGAAGGTCCCATTCAATTAGCAAGGCTTTTGTATGGAGATTGTACAAGCTGTATGCAGCTGAACAGCTGTTTCAGCAATGGGGGACCTAAAGTAGCTGAATTCATAAATTAGAAAGTGTCTGGATACTTTTGGACCTATAGTGTCGTTCTTTATAGAACCTTTTAAAAATGGAGTTATATATCACAAAATAGGAGTACTGTATGTATGATGAAGGTTAGCTTGTCGTAATGTGAGCAAAAGCTTACAAGTGTTGTAAATACTTTTTTTCTTACATTAGCTCACTAACTGGGTCTGGTTCATGTTGGTATGCTAATTTATGTTAGCTAATGTTAGCTATCTACCTGTTAAGGCCATGAAAACATCTGTGGCATCTGTAGCACATGCTTGTCTGCCAAAGGTTACTCCCTATTTTAAGTAAAAATATGGCGGACGTGCAGAAAAACACATTGAAATTAAAATGATATGCTACAGATCAGATAGATCCAGATTTGGTTGAAAAATGCTGGAGTATCCCAGGAACCAGCACTGGCACAGGAAGTTTTGAGTGGTTTGAGGAGGCTATGAATGGGACAGTAGAAGCCCTCTAATACTGACGCTCACACACACATAGACAGTCTCTAAACTGGAGCTGGTCTGAGAGTCAAGCCTCCCCTGAGGGTCGTGACATCGGAGAGTGGACAGGAAGCTAAGGATGGATGACTCTTTTTTGCCAGGGTCTAAATCATCCCTCCTTCTCTCTCTCCCTCTTTCTACATGGCACCCCCACCTTCACTCTCTCTCTCTCTCTCCACCTGGAAAAATAGCAGTGAGAGAAATGCGATCCTGAGAAAGAAGCGAGGAGAGTTTGGTGGGGTGGGTGGGGGTGGGTGGGGGTGGGTGGAGTTGTCTGAGCTGCTATACGCTGTTACACTAATGGAGATGGATGTGGGCCGAAATCATCTTCCCCACTGGGGAGGGGGAGAGGGAGAGGGAGAGGGAGAGGGAGAGGGAGAGGGAGAGAGAGAGAGAGAGAGAGAGAGAGAGAGATCTATTTCTCCGTTGCTTCCTGCCAGGCTGCAGTGTTATTCTAATGATCAAGGAGGACCCTGTGTGTGAGGGAGAGAGAGAGAGGGAGAGAGAGAGGTGGAGTATGATTGCGCTGACAAATGAGTGAGACAGGAGAGCTTACAAAGAAACAAACTAACAGCCTGGGAAAGGGAATAAAGTTATACTATATAGCTATATGTTATAGTGGCAGAGTGGCAGCTATATGTTATAGTGGCAATTTATTAGAGCTGAGGATGCTTCTCTCTGTCTGCTCCTTGCTCCTTAAACAAAATGAAACGTTAGCATAAGTTTTGCTTCAGACCACACTGGCTTTTTTTAAGATGTGTATCGTTAGCTATTCCACTCAGTTTAAACCCAATACTTTCATCTAAAAGTGTACTCCTCAGCTGTTGTTTGCTCCTCTGCTGGCGCCACCATGTTCTCGAATCCTCGCCAGCATGCAATGAACCTCGGGATATGTTGGCTGGCAAAGGATCCACTCGTTGCCATGGAAAAAAGGGACACATTTCTCAGCTGCATATGAAGGAGCCTTCGAAATGGGACAGCCTAGTTGCTCCGCTGTGATGCAGTTGGCCTTCAAATGCATCCTCTGAAGGATGCAGCCCCTGAATTGGGACACAGCTCATGTGGCCATGAGGGACAGGGATACAGTCTGACTTCCTGCTCTAAATTGAGGGCTGTGGCTAAAATAAGGCTCCCATGGACTAAAACTCTGTGTTTCAGTAGTGACATGAAAATAAGATACAGCAGTTTTTTTAATTAAACTCTTGATAAATCTACATCTTTCACTTCACATTAAAAGAAATCAAAATGTTCTTAAAATACGAAAAAAAACAAAAAATGTGAGTGTTAAAGTTAAAGTGTAATTGTAATTGTTGAAATTTAGGTATTAGTGTTTGGGACAGAAACCTCCTAATAGAACATATCCTATCAATGCTGATTTTGCATATATTTAGCTCATTACTGTCTCAATTAATGCCTTTGGATTAAATAGATTATCACATAATAATGTAAATATCTAAGGTCTGAATATTTAATTGCTCAATATTTTTTTTTGTTTGGAACTAATTTAGCAGAATGGTGCATATAGTAGCACACCACAATTCATACTAATAAACCAATGTATCTCAAAACGAGGAGAGTTTAGTGAGGTGGGTGGGGGTGGGTGGAGTTGTCTGAGCTGCTCTAGCTGTTAATTAATGCCTTTGGTTTAAATAGATTATCACATAATAATGTAAATATCTAAGGTCTGAATATTTAATTGCTTAATATTTTGAGCAATTAATTTAGCAGAATGGTACATATAGTAGCACACTACAATTTATACTTATAAACCAATGCATCTCAACCAGTACTGTAGTGGTGCATCTAATTATATTATCATATTTATGTTTGTGTGTGTATATGACAGATAACCAATGTATGTATGTATGATAGTCTAATACTTACATCAACAAATAAATGTTTGAAAAAGAATATATAGGTTAAATTACCATTATATTAGTATGCAAGTCAATGAATTATTGCTGGTACCTCATAAGCATATCCACACTCACATAGTCTTAGCAGAAACTAGAGTCTGCAGTCAGGCTGCTGATTTGTGACTCATACTAGCCCAGTAGTGCAGTGTTGTTAGCTGGAGCATGAAAACCTGTAGATACAGCACAAATCTCTCTCTCCATCTCCCTCTCCCTCTCTCTCATGCACACACGTACACACAATCCCACCTACACACACAAACACATGTTTTTATTTCCACACTTCCATTTGGGTACGAGAGAAGAAGGCAGGTCAGGTAATTCACTTTATTTTACAGATGGTGAGTAAAACTAGGCAGCAAACATAAAATAACACAATTTACTTTTAATGGAGAAAAAAAAAAGGCTAATGGGGTTTTAAAGGTGTACTTTCACCGTGGTGTCTAATGGTCAGTTAGTGACCAGAGCCTTGGTAGTGATAAAGTGGCCTAATGTGGAAAAAACACTTTATTGTTGCGTCTTTTTTCTCCATTTAGTCTGTTTCTCAACTCTACTGAATGTTTTTCCAGCGAAAATTCACCACTTTATGAGTCCTGGTAAAGTGTAATTCTCTCTCTCTCTCTCTCTCTCTCTCTCTCTCTCTCTCTCTCTCTCTCTCTCACACACACACACACATACAGTCACTCTTTCTCTCCCCCTCTCTCTTTTCTCTCTATTGCTTTCTGCCTCTCCCTTTTCTTTCTTCAGTCTCTCTCTCTTTTTCCTCATATCTCTCTGTTTGTTTGTTTCTTTCTCTCTCCTCACCTTCTTACTCTGTCCCTCCCTATCCATCGTCATCTCTTCCCCCCATCTCTTTCTTCCACTCTCACCCTGTCTCTTACTCTCCTTTTTTCTATCACTTTTTGCCTTTAATTCTTTCTCTTTACCTCCCTCAATCATTCTTTCTCTTGTTCTTTCTTTCTCTTTATACACTTTCTATCTCTTTGTCTCTCTTCTCCTCTTTCTGTCTCATTCTCCCTCTCTTTCTTCCTCTCTCCTCCCTTTCTTTCTCTTTCTACATCTTTGCTTCTCTTTGAATCTCTTTTCCTCCCTCTCTCTTTCCCCTCTTATTTTTCTCTTTCCATCTTCTTTCTTCATCCTCTTTTCTCTCTCTTGTTCTTTCCCTCTCTTCACTCTTTCATCTCTCCTGCTCTCAGTTTCTTTCCTTCTTCTACCTCTTTCATCCCTCCATCACTATCTTTTTCGCCTTTTCTCCATCTCGCTCTGCTGCTTAGTCCCCCTCCGCCCCCCACCCCCGTCTCTCTCATTCTCTTTGTCACGACTCTGTTGGTATTCTATCAGTCTGAGGACGAGTGGGCTGGTGTCACCATAAAGAAACCATTATCGTGTCGTATAGCTCTCATCTGAGTTCCTCATTTTAAACCCACCTGGCCGTTAATCGATGATGCAGCACGTCGGACGCCGCTGGGCAGAACCTGTGCAATCAGAGCAGTGAGTCATACATAGAGCACAGTGCACTTTACAGCATTACAATTCAATGCATCGGTTCTTAGCTCATTTCAGTGGCCTCTCTCAGACTTATAATAAATGTATGATTAATGAGATGCTGTAAGTCCTCTCTGCACTGCATTAAAGTAGTTATGCATTGCTCTTTGTGCAGTCTGGTTTGAGTTTCAGTAAGTATTTAAGCTATTGTATGGGTGTAGCATCTGAGTATTCCTTTGTGTGTCTTTTTCAGGCGCTAATGTAAATGATGAGATGTGCAGGTAGAACATCCAGACTACACTATATGTCTAAAAGTACCTAGACGTCCTTTCTTATTAGAGAATGGCTTTATGGTGCACCCATTGCTGATATAGGTGTTCAATTATACTCCCATAGCTTGCATAATCTCCATAGAAAAGCAAAGCTGATATTACGGTGCCTCAGGTCACCATGCCTAATGCCAAGAGTCGGCTACCAGCATTGTGCTGTGGAACAGTGGAGCTGTTTTCTCTGTCGTAAAGGAGCTCCATCCATCCTTTTGGGATGAGGTGAAGTGGTGTTTGTGTAAAGCTATCCCAGAAAAGTCGAGGCTGTTGCTGCCACAAAGAAGGACAAATTCCCCATTAGCACCCCTGATTTCAGAAAAAAAATCATTGGTGTCTACAAATTTTTGGACATACAGTGTAAGTGCTGTGGGGCTTTTCCCTTCAAACGTCAGCCAGTGACTCATGTTGTAATCACTGGGCCTCTAATGTTTACTATAAATTGTCAGCTAGTTCTTAAAGTGCTTTCTACTACGAGTCCCAGTGCTGAAATTACACTGTTCTCATCTTTCTCTAAATCAAACAACTCTTTATTCTGAAAACAATCAGTACAGTCAATACAGCTGTGCTTTTTTTAAGACTAATGAGAATTTTAGATATGTTCGAGTCAATTTGTGTATATACTACATATGATATTCTCATTATTTAACATCTTTATAGTAAATGATCTAGGACATTAATCAGAAAAATATAATACACCATATAACACAGCACTGGTCAATAAACAAATGAATGTATTATTGATAATCACATAAACAACTATTCCACCTAACAAGTTCATTAAAAGTAAGCTATGGTCACCAAGATCCACAATCTACAAAAAGTATTACATGAACAGCACAAACCTTCTTCATAAATTGGCACAGAATTCATTTAATGTGTGGAGTCATATGTGTGCATATCGAGTTCTTTTATGTTTCTGAATGTAGCTCAGCCAATCAGATATTAGAACTAAAACTATCCATTACATAATTTCTGTTACAGAGTGTTCTGTTTTACATTTAATGTTTCAAAAAGTACTTCACAGAACAGTATTATGTGAAATTGTTTACATACACTCTGCCTGATTCCTGGCATTGTTTTGTGATAGTGTTTAGAGAAGGTTTTGGCCTAAAACTTCTCACAGCAGAGAAGTACATGCAAGTCATTGTGAGGCAAAATAGTCCCCAAAGAAAACTTTTTTTTTGTCTACAAATTTACCACTATTTGACCATCATGCATATTACATATAAAAAACCCAGAAGACATATTAAGGTTCACTGAATAATAAATAAATTGGCTATATTTGGGTGGTTGTGCTGTTTCCTATTACCACCACTGTAAAGAAATGTGGGTCTGTGATTTTCTCTACAATACACCATTTCACATCAAACCACTCTAAATGGCTTTGTTTACATCTAAACGACTGAATTATGTTGAAATTTTGAAAAATTGGTGGAATTTCCCTTTAATTCTTATGAATCTGATATTGTATTCTTCACATGAAAACTGCTGAATATTCCAGTAATCACTTTAATTAGACTAAACAGTCCACTGCTAATAGTGTTGTTCAAATGTAGGCCTGTTCAAACATGGGCTAATGTGTAGATGATATAACCAGTAGCTTGGTTCGTTAAAAATAAGGAAGGAAAGTGTTGTTTGTCCATGAGTGAAAACGCCATAATACCTCAGAAAAAGGAGAAGTGTAGGCTCATATGAAGTCGCCTAAACCAGCACGGTTGCTGCTTTAGTTGTTGGCTGCTGCCATCGCGTGGCTGTTAACTACATATGGCGGCCAACATACTCACTTTTTTAAAAGGCCCTTAATTTGAACTTATGAAACGCACGGCTGTTTATTTGTGCTAAAACAACATCATTAGTGGGACATTCCACAAAGTAGGATTTCTCAAGAACCTAGAACAATTACATTGAAAACCCAGTGAATATCCCCCTATTTGAATGGTCTTAACTTTTGCCTTAAATCATCTGACTAACTCCTTTGAAATACCCCTGCTTTAGTCACCGTTAAACTACCTTTCAACAAACGGTCGTTCTCAGGAACAGGAGTTTATGTGGCGTTGATAATAAAGAGTGTTTAAGTTTGAGTTTTGCTAGATTTAGGACAACAGCGTCTTTCTAAAATCTGTTATCAGATTTTATCAAAACAAACAGGACGCCAATAAAATGTCATACCGTCAATAGAAGGCGCTAGAGCGTCGATTTACGTGGCCATGACGAAGTATTAGGAAGGCCGAGTTCCAAATGGCTTTGTGGTGGATATCAAGTGCACTATATCGTTGTGGAATCAATTATGTGACCTATGTAGTGCACTACATAGGGCGTAGGGAGTGATTTGCGATAAAGCCCAAATCTTTGTCGAAACTTCATACGGCAAGGAGAGCAGGAAACGATAGTATCGCGGCCGGCTGTGATGGGTGTAAAAATCCGAGTGGAATATTGGTGAGTAATACTAAAAAAATAGCGTGATAATTTTTGTCACGTCTTTACAGGATAGCTAAAGCGAGCCTTGTGAAACAATGTAAACCAAGTTCAGTCAGGAAGGTCGCTAGTTAGCTATGCTAACTCATTGTACTTAGCTAGCTAGTTAACCCAGCTATAATGGCATAAGAATAATAAAAAAAATCAAGCGTTAGCGTTATTTACTAGTCTAACAACGCCATACATTCAAAGTATTGTCGCAGATAAAATGTTAAGACGGATGCTAGCTCAGGGAGTATAAATACAGAAGCTGCTTGTGCTCTCTCGTTATGAAATCAGTTTGCTAGGTTATGTTAGCTGGCTTCCAGTTCATTCCTCTTTTGTCTGAATAACATCTCATAACGGTAGCTGTGTTTACGTCTTGGCTCGATAGGAACCGAAGTGTGGAAGTTGGAGTATGGGGTTAGGGTTAGTAGGGCCGTTCTTTTATTATTATTATTTTATTTATTTATTTTTTTAAATCTCGTACCGTCTAGATTACTCATTTTCTTAAAATAAAAGACATGGTCGTAAGTATGAAGTCCATTAAATGAGTAGCGTATCCTGTAAACAACACAACGATTGCTGAGTTAGTGCAAATTCAAATTATAGTCATAAAATAAATGTTTTGGGTGGCGAGCACTGTCAAACAGGCTCTTCAGAGCACTGACTCACTCATTTAACTCACGATGTGAGACCAACGCCTTCAAGTTCAGTTTGTTTGAAGAGGAAAAATTTTAAACAGGGCCCTCCAGAGGGGCACAGTCATTCCACAAAGCATGATTTGTAGGATTTGTCAGTTTCGACCAATCCTCAACTTTGGGTGTATCTTATCTGGCTAACTCAAAAGTCCTGCTTTGAGAAACACTCCCCAGGACCTGGGTTTGGCACTCATGTCTCAAATGCACATTCTATCCATTTTGCATTTTTTTGCATAATTAAATCTTTAAGATGGAAACAAAATCATCTATTGTGTTTTAGAATGAAAAACGCTGTTTTTGGGAACTTTACTGAAATCAGAATTGTTCATAGTGGTGGTGATGGGGAACCAGACATCTGAAGAATTTTTAATGCCTCTAAAAGGTTCCTCACAGAAGGTTTTTACATGAAATGGTATACATGCTATTGTCAGATGCATGAAACATTAATTTATGATAGTTTTGCCTCTAAAAATCGTCTTTAAAATTTATTAATGGTTGAGAGGGTGTTTTAAGGCATAGTAGCACATAACGAAAAAAATAGTGGTAGATTCAAAAGATAAGTTACCATGATCTTTAAAAATTGTAAGGTAGGGGTGGGAATCTCTAGGCACCTCACGATTCGATTTGATTACGATTCAGAGGGCTGCGATGCGATTAAAAAACGATTATTGATGCATCTCGATGCATCTTTTTTTTTCTATACATCATTTCTATTTTCTCACTGTGTGAGGACTTGGTAGTTTTAAAGCAAAGTATTTGTAATGATCCATAATGAATTTACTTCCAATCTCTTTTATTAATAAATCAAATGGAAGTGATGTGGCAAGTGAACTAGAAGGCTCTCATTCACTGCCTTTGCAGCACATGAGACGCTGCCACTCATCTGCGATAAAATGCGCAGTTACGGTGAAACAAGATCCAGTGGCAATGGATGTCCACACAGCACGTTACAGCCGTCCTACCCGTTTTTAGTGACTTTATAACTTCGGTTTTGGTCTTCGTAGAGAAAGGGGTGGGAGGGATCGCTGTGTCAGTAAAATGTCTTCGAGACGTGATGTGTGCAGCATAGTGTGAAAGCCCTGTTTCGCAACGACTGGGAACTGGCGTGCAGACTGCAGGTCACCTAGCAACGATGCGTTATTTGCATTTATAAGCAGTGCAGTTGGTTTCCTGGTACGTTAAATCTGCAACGAGAGACTGTCAAACAGTAAAAAGTCACAAAGATGAAGTCGCTTCTCTTCCAAATTTTGTCGTGGAACAGGAAAATTCGAAAAGGCGACTTCAGCCTCGTAAGACAGCCGAATGTTGAGAGACATTTTACAAGAAACTGCTCTAGTTTTGAGGAAAAGTTTTCTGGCGGAAATGGGAGGAAAGCGGCTATAGCTAAAGCTTAAAGGAGAGCAAAGTAAATCTGTGCTCTCGTTTATATTGTTTAGCCTATACTAGCACATACTGACACATACTGGACATTAAATGTTTGATTTTTGTTAAAAGGACAAAATGGCTCTTCTTATCATTTGTGTTGTGACTCCTGATCTAACCTGGCTTTGATGCAGAGGCTGCCGGTCAGATTTCTCACTCATCCAGTAGTGTTTTTGTTGTGTGCCGCCACAGACTGTCCGGGCGCTGCACTTAACCACTTCCAAGTTCCGCCTTTTGCGTTCCGTCAACATTACGTTATAAATTAAATATTTTGAAAATAAATTTTTGACATTTGTGAATCGATTCAGAATCGTTCACGTCCACATTGCGATTTATCTAAGAATCGATTTTTTCCCGCACCCCTACTGTAAGGGCAGTTGCAGGTTTACCGCTCAGTTTGGATGGCAAATAAAGTGGCTATGTTTGCACTGTAGTCATTGTGGTCCCTGTTTCCTCTCACCACCACTATAAAGAATTACAAATAGATGAATTCCCCTTTAAATAGGTGTTGCGCCTTATACATGCATTTATTATTACATTAGTCTCATGAAATGAAACCAGATCCAAGTGATTGCTTTTTGTATTTTCTGCACTGATGTTTTCTGTGTATTTCACTTGAACACGTGACATATGGTGTGATTAAGTATACAGAATGGTCTAATTCTCACCTCTCTTTTCTCCAGTGGCGGATGAGGCTACGAGCCCCGCTATCAGGAGCTCAAGCGGGTCGTCATCGCTGAGTTCCCTGAAGCGGAGGTGTCCGGCTTCGTCGGCAGACAAGGTAGGTGAATGGCATGTTCCCAGACACCTTCTGATAAACTGAACTTTCATATGAAAGATACTTATGTAATGAAGATTTTATAGAGTTGCATATGTAAAGTATGTATGTGTGTAAGTTCTGTCTTTGAGTAAAGGATGTTATTTTATTTTGCTATTTAGGGAGCTTTGAGATTGAAATCAATGGACAATTGGTTTTCTCAAAGTTAGAAACCGGTGGTTTCCCTTATGAAGATGATGTGAGTATGCTGCCACAATCCACCTTAACTAATCAAACTCTCACTGCTATTAAAATACAAATACAGAGTGGAGTAATGACTGAATTTTTTGGCACAATCTTGTCTTTGGCATAGTCACTTGATTTGTGATGGTGTTTTAGGATACGTTTGTGTTTTTGTTTAATTGTTGGAAGAATTTAGCTATTAGACTAAATGAATGAGACTAAATTACATTTTCTTCTTCTTGTGCAGTTAGGTCTGTTACATTTGCAGTATAATGGCCTATTATTTTCCACAGTTCTTAGGTTTCACAATCAGATGTTAACATTTTAACAAACTGAATGTGAAGTGAGTTTGTTTTTATCAGTTGAACTGAGGCAAATAAATACAAATAAAAGAAAGCAGGGAACACCGTCTTAGAAAAACAATGTTTTACCTTCTGGCTGGTGCTGTAACACTTTTAGGCAGCAGTGAGTCATGTTTTTTTATTTGGGCTCCAGCTGTGTTTGTCCTTAATTGGAGGTGACTGAGTACCAACAGCCAGGAGGAAAGATAGCTAATCGATTTGTGCTTTAATGGCTGCACAAAATGAGCAAAAAAAGACAAGTTCTTAATAGCAGAGAAAAATAGATATAATACCTGAGAAAAATAGATTTAAAAGCCATTTATCTGGTAAATCCAAATAATATTAATGCTAAATGTATTGATTTTATGTGTTTTAATGTGTTTTCTTAATTATTTCCAAACCTGTCCTCATGGCAACCCGGTATTAATTGTAGCTTGCATCCAATACCTGGTATGGCAACTCAATCCTTCATTAAATTAAACCAGGTGTTCGAGTGATGGAGTGAAACAATCTGGATTCACACTTTGTCTAGCGGACAAGACTTCAACTACTTTTTAAAACAAGCCATTTTTGTTGCTTTTTACTGTATTTGTTTTACAAGCACAGTTATTGTGAAGATAAATGGTTTTAAATAATGTGCTTAGGTGCCTAAAACTTTTGCACAATATTGTAAACGGTAAATCTTTTTGCAAATATTGCATAATTGTGGTAGGCCCAAGCGCAGTTATGACACTGTGTGCTCAGAATGCCTTTTAGTATTTAATAATAGAATTTTTTTTCTCACTCTTTTTCTATATTTCTGTATTTCTCTCTTTCTCTCTCTTTCTCCTTCTCTAGGTCATGGATGCCATCCAGAATGCCCACGATGGCAAGCCGGTGGGGAAGATCACCAAGAGCCGGCCGCCTTGTGTGATACTCTAACCCCTTTTGACCGTGATTACCACACCAAACTCTTTGTGGCTGCTCAGGGAATGTTGCCTTCCTGGCTATTACTTTGCAAGCAAGGCTTCCTTACGAGGCTGAACATTGCAGGTTATGGTTAAAACCATTTAGAGTGAGATGTGTGTAACGGGTCCTCAGGTGTTTCCTTTACTGTGCTTCTAACGGTGTGCTTTTTGGACTTAAATGATTACTGTAGCTGAAAGGTGAAAGGTTGCAGTATGAATCTCATGGTCCAGACACCCCAAACCAGGAGCAGAGGGTCAAGGGAAACATCAGAGAAGAAGGGGTTCTTACTTTGTCCAAAACACTTTGCTTATATTTAATAACAGGCACTGGTGCTCAAGTCTGATTTTGCTTTTGTAATTTACCTGTGGTTTACACAGCATACTGGCATTGTCAGTCTGAGGCTAGAATTGTCTGGTTTGATCACCGGCACGTCATACTACTGAACCATAATTGGATTAGTGTGATTTATAAGGGAAAAGAATCTGACTTGAGCACTTGTCTAAATATAATCTGATTTCTTACCTGATGTTTTTCCTATCTTGATTGAAACTTAATTTAAAAATAGTCAGCTGGAGGTATAAAATAATTCAAATTAATCCTAATGCTAGGGTAGTGGTTGTACTGAAAGTCTCTAATGATAGCATTTAAACTTTGAATTGGGACTTGCATAATTCAAAAGGAGGTAGAAGCTTTCGTAATATTAGGACATAATGTGTACTGATTATTTTCTTTGGTTTTTGAGTTTTTCTTGCTTTGTAACACTGTCACAAAACCAAACTGCTGCTTTTGTGGACTTATATTTAAACAGCCTTGTACTGTCATCATGTAATTTATAAGTTACAATACGCATTTAGATTTTTGACACTGGTGCAGTCAGTGCTTGTGTTAATTATAACTATGTTGTGTTCATAGTCCTGCAGTCTGAAGTTCTTATCCATGCTTGGCTGTGCACGATATGTATGAGCTGTATAGGTGATGCGCCTTACCGGTTTTGTGCTTGCTGCTGTTCAGTTTGCTAAACGGTTTCATTTGATGGTTTTTAAGTGTCTTTCTTCACTGTGCTTCAAGTCATGTAGAATACCTCTGTTACCGTTTTGTGTTTGTTGCACAACCGCGCTGACAGTAACACAAAGGGAAGCGTCAGCCGTTTATTTCAGATATGCAAAGCACTGGGTGTAAATCAGAAGTCATAATGTCAGACTTAGAAACAGAAGCGCTAGCACATCTTAGGCCCAAACCCAGATTGCTCATCAGATCGTTCTGTCACTTAGTTCTCAGGAAACTGTCACATATTTAAATATTTGTTTTTCTGCATATCAGCAGTGTCTTTTCTTTTTACAAGAGCTCTAACTATGTTGTAACCTTCTTCATACTTGAATAAAAAGATGGTAAGTTAATTTAATGTTTACAGTTTGGTTGTTGCTTTCATAATGTGTCATCTGTGCTGGGTTAGAAAGAAAACAGCCTGTCCTATCATAGATGAAGCGAAACGTTCTTATCACGGTCATGAAATTTTAGCTATGAGTAATTGCCATTTTTCATTCATTACATGCAACTATTGAAGAACAAGCCTAAAGCAGCCAAATTGGCTGCTTCCTAGCTGTTGATTCTCAGTAACTTCTACAGCCTAAGCTCCAATAAACCAACATTACTTGCCATTACATTTCTAAAGGTGTTATAGCACCAGTCAGAAGTTAGAACGTTTCTTTTCCTAAGAGCCATTATGTGTCACAGTAAATGCGTTTTCCTTTTTTTCTCCAATTTACATGCATTTGCCTCAACCCAGCTGATAATGCACCCAATCCTAGTCTGTTTATTGCAGTGCAAACTTAGGACTGTGAAAGCTTACAAAATAAATGCAATGTATTAATAACTGATAACTAGTAACTAGTAATACATTGTATGTCCAAAAGTATCCAGACACCACTTCTAATTATTGAATTCAGATTCTAAGGTGCACCCATTGCACAGGCATTCAATAGGCACATGCAGCTATAATCTTCATAGAAAAGCACTGCCAATAGAACTGGACACTCTGGAGCAGCCACATGTGATTGTATGGCCACTATGCCAATGCAAAGCAATGGCTAGAGGGGTATAAAGCTCTCCAGCAAAGGGCTGAGGAGCAGTTTAACTGAGAGCTCTGTAGTGAGAGAACACCATTCAGTACCTTTGGAATAAGCTGGGGTAGCATTTGTGATCCAGAACTAGTCATCTAACAGCAGTTCCTGACCTCACTAACACACTTGTGGCTGAATGCAGTCAAATCCTCACAGTAGTGTTTCAGCATCTAGTGCAAAGCCTTCCCAGGACAGTAGAGGCTGTTACTGCAGCAAAGAGACAAACTCCGTATGAATAACCCTTTATTTCACAAACATTTGGACTGTATATTCAGAAAGATGCAAGTGTGAGTGGTGTAGCCTAATAGGCCCTAAATACAAAGGCTGTTTTAATTAGTAGTGAATAAGTCAGTAAGGAAAGAAATAGAAACAAACTGGAGAGAAATCCTGGGTACAATGATTTGTAATCTTTTTGTTGCATCTAGTTTAATCACTATCAGCATATCTTGTGTTTTGATGCTGGTATGCTGGTTAACCAGTATGGCCATGCTGAGGTGACCAACTAAACCAGAACCAGACCAGTCCAGCATTAGAACAACACAAACCAGCTTAGACCAGCTTGAAATGCTTTTTGGTCTGTGCTGTTCAGCAGGGAAGTTGAGAACAGCTTTGCTATAGTAGCCTAGTAAGCTATAGCTACAAGCTACAGTTAAACAGTTAACAGACCTTGTTTTACCAGGTGGCCCTTAAAAAGGCAACTGCCTGTCTGTTTTATTCTTGTCACAGGTTAATATGTTACAGTACATGACCATTTTTCTTTCATGAGCATCAAACAGAGGTAGGACATGGTGGTTGATAGAGTAAAATAAAGAAGGTTCCTGTAAGGCAATGGCAGGTGAGGCTATGAGTCTTCATCAAGTCCTCCTGGGCAGAATGAGGTGTTCTAACACTGCTCTAATGTCTGGACCTATATAAGCCTGGTAGGGTTTCTGAATAATTCCAACAAAGCAAATTTCAGTTTCAGCTTACAAGGAATTACTTCCTAAATTAACCACAGCAGACAGAGCCCGCAGCCACATCCAGTTTTCTTTAGTAAGTCTTACTTAAGCTTTTAGCCATTTCTGTCATTTGAATAATCCATTTTCTGCATGATTAAAAAATTCAGTAATGATTTGAAGACAGCTACAGTTACACAGCTTCTTAGCAGTAAAGTTAGCTATAGGGCTTCCTTCTGCATTTGCCAGCTGGGGAAAAAAATCAGCCCACCCCAAAAAATCCACACCAAAGCAGCTGTAGTTCTTGAAATGTTTTGCCCTCCTTCAAAATACATCATCAGAATTTATTTATTTTTTTTTCTTTTTTTGTAGTCTTTAAACCAAAAAATCTCATTGTAAGAACTCCTACTGCACCACCATAGGAGGCGAGCAGAGATGTTTACTACAGATGAAGTGCCCCCTTATTCCACTAAACCAGTCGTGCAGTTCCACTGAGAACAATGGTCCTGCATCAGAATGCATGCAAAGCTTGAGCTGCATTTACATATGAAAAATATATACGTATACTTACATTTGCATATACATATTTACATATTTTCCCCATATCATACATCTGTAAACTATTCAGATATCTTACTCTGCAATAGTAAAAGTTTTGCTTTTTGGAGACACTTCTCATGATCAAAATCATCCTCTAGTCACTGAGCTCTGCATTCCCCACACTGGAAATTCAGCACTATATCAATGATAATATAGAGAATAGAAATCATGATTGAAGTGTTACTCAAAATTTTGTATACTGTTACATGGATTTGCTCATCACTCTGCAACAGTAGTCACATTCTGTTGCCTATGACACAAGCATTGTGGGTATTTTATGTGTGCTAGGGTATGTCATCATGGTGCACTGTGGGATTGGAACAGTGTACTGTATATTGTCCATTGTTTTATAAAATAGCAGACCCTCAAAACAGTGCATTTACAGTCATATGCAAAAGTTTGTGCACCCCGGGCAAATGAAGTTTTGTTTATTTTTGAAGTGAACATTCTCTACAGGGAAGACATTTCTTCATTTTAGTGCACAATCACTGTTTATTTGCTGAATTTAACATTTTGTGAAAAAAACCCATAAAATCTGACCTGTATATTTGTTTTTCCAATATGTTAAACTTAAATAAATATAAATTATGCACTAAAACCTGCAGAAAACGTCTATTTAAGTTAGCTCTCTGTCGTGGATGTGTTAACTTGTTTTCACTTAGAAAATCAGCAAAATGTAATTTTACCAGGTTATTCAAACTTTCACATATAACTGTACAGTCAATCATTTTGGACAAATGATGTTCTGAGCAACCTGTTCTAAATAGATTCAGCTCTAAATAAGCTGAAATCTCAATAAATCCAGATAAAACATGTTTTTCTAACTTAAAAATAAACTTTATAAACCCTGTGTAAACTCATCTACATGTTAGCACACTTTGTTCCATAGTGACACAGGCAGAGCTTGGTCCCATAGCTCTGACAGCATACGCTCATGTTACAAGGTAAACAGTGTCACCTGATCAGGGCTTTATATCCCAACAGAATGAACTGCTGACATTATATAAGAAACCTCACGTAATGATCATTCTGCAGGTGTTCACGTTCAGAGTGTAAGAATCTATTACTGCAGATGAAGATGAGGATGAAGACCAGTTAGGGATGTATTTCTGATGTGACTGTGATGCTGTCAGAGCCTGACTCATCTATAGGACTGTTTTTAGTGCAACACACCCCAAATACTCTGAAGAGACATTTAATTATATATAACCAAATGAATTCTAAAGAAAGAGATGTATATTAACTCCTATAGGTGAGGTGGTGCTGCTGAACACATCCTCTTCTACAGGAACTGGCAGGATCCATGATGAACCTGTAGAGAGAGAAAGAGAATAAGGTTAAAGCTAGCTGAATAATACCTACTGGTGGAAAAAAAGCTTAGTAAGTAGCCCTGTAAAGAACAGTGACAGTGATTTTGTTGTACAATGTTTGTACCTTCATATCTTCCGTAATTAGTGTCTTTTAAAGTTGTTTTAGTCCAGGCCCAAATAGGGTGATTTAAAAGGTCTGTAACTCAGTGTCAAATAAAAACAGAAATTAGTTATTTTTAAATCCACTTTGACCTGTATTTAAATGAAAACAGTACAAAGACAACATAGTTAATATTTTACCTGATTAACCTCATTGTTTATATTTATATGCACCTCATTGTTTATATTTATATGCATTCATTCTGAAATTAATGTCTGCAACATGATCCAAAAAGTTGTGACAGGGGCAATTTAAGACTTCTCTGAGTTGAAGAAGGTAAATGCCATCTGAATTGTTACCAGTGTAAAGTTCAAAAGCCAAGACATGGGTAACTTGCACTACTGTGAAGAAACCAAAAGTACTGAAAGATGTAAGAAATAACATTTTGTCACTGTTGTGCAAAAACCTTATGCCTCTATTTTTGTTGTTTTTCCTTTTTCATAATATGAAAATTCTGGTTACCTTTTGTATTGTGTTAAATTTTCAAGATGAGTAAACCAGTAGAAATGCTCCAAAATGACTTGGAAAAAAATGTGTTACATCAATTTCCATTACAAATTAAGAATGTTTTTGCTTCTTCTGTAAAGTTACCATTTTGAAGACATGAGTTTTTGTTCTGACAATGAAAAATACGCTGCCTTATTGTTTTCAGGGACATCCAAGCTTATTGTGCGGGCTGCGTAATCAGAGCCTGCAGGTGTTTGACTGGCCTGCCTGAAGTCCAAACCTGTCCCTCACTGAAAATGTGTGTCACATTACGAAGTGCAAAACACAACAACAAAGGCTTGTTTAACCAAAGAATGGCAAAAAAGTCCACTTTCAGAATTCTGGATCGGTTGATGTCTTCAGTCCCCAAACTAGTGTTAGTGTTAGTGTTACTAATGATTTCACTTGAAATTTTATGTTTCACTTGAAGGTATAATTAACTAATTATTTGTAAATGTGGAGCGACACAAAATGCCTTTTTCTCATCATTACTCAAATTCCAGATTCTGTGCTCAGGCTGCTTCTTGGCATTAGGAGAACTTATCTGTGTTTCTGCTTTATGTTCAGAGGTCACCAAACCAGTCCAGGAGGAGCCCAGCCTGTCTACGTTTTGTATTATTCCATTTACTAGAACATACAATGTCTTCACTTAACTGCTTCAGGCTTGTTGTGGAGCTGGAAAACAATATACTTATATATTATATATTTCAAATATGGTGTCAACACACCAGGTTATACTGTATTCCTTATTTGAAGACTGCTTTTTGAAACTATCACTGTTTTATGACAGGTCCCCTGTAAAAAGGTTCTTACTGGACTGATATTTGAAACAGAGCAGTGCTGTGTTGTGTTGTGTTGTGTTGTGTTGTGTTGTGTTGTGTTGTGCATTCTAAAGTCCACCACCCAGTTTGGCGTGTAGGTGCGTCCTGTGCATGAGCTCTGGCAGCCCATGATAACTGACACCACTCTGCTTGCCTCAGTGTAGATAGAGCCTATCACTGCCTGCTCCAAGGGTGTGTTCACCAAAAGGCAATGTTTCAGTCATTCAACGTACAAGAGGGCCTTTAAATTCTTATGCAGAATCAAAATATCACCAGGAACAGCCTTATTAATCGTGTATTACTATTTTTTGTCAAAGCTAATGTATGCAGCCATCCTAGTTTGTCTTTATTACGTTTATCTGTTTATCTGGCCTTCATTCATGCTGTTGATTGGACTTTAAGCTGCTTATTTTATAGCAGAGCCAACAAATATTCATAAAGAAAATGTCCCCACTGGGTGAAAATGTACTTATATATACACTGAGACTATATTTGAGCCCGCCCACTCTGGTCTAGCTTTCTTTTTGTGGTGAAGGCCTAAAAAGCTTATGGTGCTGTAATACTAGTGAGATATTAGTAAGAGCATTCTATGGAATATAAATTTAATTGTCTATTTATTAATAGATCGGATGGCAGCAGGTGTTAGGAATGGTTTAGCTACAGGCACTAGAAATCTGATAAATTCATACATACAAATTGAATTACTAAGTCATGGCCACGACTTAATCATCTCATTCCCACACCTTACTAAGATACGGCCATGCATTATTTTTATTTAGACAGGATGTCACCAGCGGGGCTCCGTAAATTCAGTTCAATTCTGTGTTGTTTCTTGTTGAATCCTGTGTTGGACCAGACTATGCTTTCACCCTAAAGATAAAAAACATCCTACTGATCAAAACAATATGTTTCAAGAAAAGAGATGACATGACAAACATGACAAATTTATTTTTGACCACCAAATAAAACAACAGATATTAGCAGGAGAGGTTTTGTTTCAACATGTTTAATTAGTCTGTACATAACATCTCCTAATAAATGAACTATTTGAATTTATATTGGGCATATGGACTTCTCTCATTGTTTACTTTGGAGGTTTTGTAATGCTGCATTAAAATGGACCCTGCTGTGTAGAGACTGTATTGTAGCCTGGCTGGCTCTCATTCTGAGTATTTACACGATATGGACAAAAATATTGGGACACCTACACATTACACCCACTGAAGCTGTTATGACATTCTAAATCCATATGCATTAATATAGAGTTGGTCCCCCTATTGCAGCTATAACAGCTTCCACTCCTCTGGGAAGCTTTCTACAAGATTTTGGAGTGTCTGTGGGAATTTTTGCCCATTCATCCAGAAGAGCATTTGTGAGGTCAGATACTGATGCTGGACGAGAGGGCCTGGCTCGTAATCTCCATTCTTGTTCACCCCAAAGGTGTTCAAAAGGGTTGAGGTCAGGCCTCTGTGTGGGCCAGTCAAGATCTTCCACACCAAACTTACCCAGCCATGCCTTTATGGACCTTGCTTTGTGCACTGGGGCTCAGTCATGCTGGAACAGAAAAGGACCTTCCCTAAACTGTTTCCACAAAGTTGGAAGCATAGAATTGTCCAAAGTGTTTTGGTATGCTGAAACATTAAAATTTCTCTTCACTGGAACTAAAGACCAACCCCTGAAAAACAACCACATTATCCTCATTATCCCTCCTCCACCAAACTTTACAGTTGGCACAATGTAGTCAGGCAGGTAATGTTCTCCTGACATTTGCCAAACACAGACTCATCCATCAGACTGACAGACAGAAGAGCGTGATTTGTCACCCCACAGAATATGTTTCCACATGCCATGAAGCTCCTGGCACACAGTGTTTGTGCTGATGTTAATGCCAGAGGAGGTTTGGAACACAGTTATTAAATTAGCAGAGCATTGGCAATTTTGGCACAAGAATAATTCAGGGTGAATCTGGTGAAATAGTTGTCATATTGCTGTCAAATTCACAGATGAGGTTGCTATGGGAACATGAGAAGATGGCCTCTTGAACCTGGTTAACTACATTAAAAGCTGTGTTACATTTTATTCCACATTAGGTTGTGCCCCCATCTCCCCGTCATAAATATAATTATGTAATTATATAATGAATGACATGATTAGTTATGCAATGAGTTACATTTGATTTGTATTGTGTATGAACCAGTTTCGGTCTGCTCTTTGGACCTTTTGCTTGTTTCAATGTGAGTGTGTTTTTACTTTCCGTACACACATTTTCCATACAGAGTAACCTTTCATCAAATTCAAATCACAATAAAATATCTCTTCTTTTTTGTATAAACATGCGTTAGTGCTAGAAATTTTACAATTCGCACTTTGGACAGAAATTTTCTGCTTGTTTCTATGAGCCACTAATGAGAAATTGTTCATGTTGTAATGAACATGCATGCTCCGTGGGTCACTTTAATATTTGCACTGCTTATACATGTGTGATGTTGCATTGTCCTTGGTAAAATCGAGAGACTGAGCTTAATTAAGACTGTCTGTCACCTTTATTCAGAGTACATGCATATGTTAAGTTTGTGTATGAAGAACCATCATTATATCTGCTGTAAACATGCCTACCCATCTCCTACAGTGGTACCACAATAGTCCCAAGAGTGAGAGTTTCCAGTTTAAAGACTAGAGTAACCCCCTGATGATGAATCTCGAGAGTACGAGGGACCTATTAAAAAACTACAAGTGCATTGAAGTGGTTACATGAGGGTGGGTTGTTTAAATTTTTTCTTTCCGCTAGCTGGCTAATGCAGAAAGTCAGGAAGTCAGATTAGCTAACATTACCGATAGGAAGCTGAATATCACATATGTATTTATTAGCATCTACATCAGTGGATTTCTTTATTATAGTTGGTGGAGATTCCCACTGGACATATGGCATATTTACTGGGTATTGTAGTGAGAGAACATTAATGGATGAAAACACAATGCCACAACATTGACCCCTCTAAGGCTTGACCCAATAGAGAACCCACTGAAAACAGTAATGAATTGCACCATACTGTTGTTTCACCAGCAAGAACTGTGACTTCTAAGGCTTAAATTCTCTTTCTCTAGCGCTTTGTTCTCTTGTCTTTCTCTCTCCGTCCATCTGCCGGGTTCTACAAGCAATGCAGCTGGCCACTCTCTCTCTCTCTGAGATATGATCCTAATAGCTCTGTAGGGGATATAGTCATGTTGTTGCAGTTCTAAGTTTGAGATGAACCTCAGGAGCCATTGTTAATTACTTTTTTACTTGCATCATACAGTAATTACCCAGCAAGGGATAGTGGCTAGATTAAAGGCCATGCTAGTGACTCAGCAGGGTGAAAGCAGTTTGTATTTTTAATAAGGTGAGGTTTCTCTGAGAGCTGATTCACAGTGCATGGTCATATAACCTCCCAGGCAAGAGATGAGGCAGAGTATGAGTTACGTCTAGAGTGCCAGAAAGAAAGCACAATTAAACAATGCATTGTTGGGTTTTAATCAACTAATGCACTTGACTAGCTGTGTCTGAGTCTAAGTCGACAGCTTTTTTCTTAAACATGAAAGTGGGATTACATGAGCATTAAGTCATTGATTTTACTTGATTCAAAAGTAAACATCATTATGAATAAATTATATTACATTAACACTGCCAATAGTGAGTAAACCCAAACACAAGATGTGTTACTTTGTCTGTGCACAATCAATACAGGTGGGCAACATTACAGTATTATAGCGTTATATAACACAGCATTATTGTGACTAAATATGTCACATCACAAAAAGCAATTTGGAGCATATTGAGGATATGGTCAGTACACAACAATTGTGTCTTTCATTTCACTATAATTAGTCCTGTTTATTTGATTGAGTGCACCAAGTATTTTCTGGTATGTGGTTTAAGTGCCTGTCCTTTTGAGTAACTGAGGATTTTGAAGTCCCTCGAAGTCCATGAACAGTTTACAAATGGTTGCTCTACTCATCCACCGCTGGATTTAATTCCATTAACTTACTGACATACTTCACTCAGCCTCTGCATATTTAACTTATTTACTGATGTATTTCACTCAGCCACTTGCAGCTTTAATATTATTCACTCAGCCACTGGCATATTTACCCAGAAAGGGTCCATTTTAACCTTAAAATCCCAGGCTTATTACATTCTAAGGCTTATTATTCAGTAACTACAGGGACTTCAATGCAAACTGGCTAAACTATACTTAGGTAATAGAAGTGTATAATAAAACTTTGGGCCTGCCGGTGGGCCCTGGCCATTTAAGGGGTTAACTCAATTACTGGCGCATTTCACTCAGCCACTGATGTATTTCACTGTAAGAAGCCTTTCAGCAAACTCTGCTTGCCTGGCTAGGTAGCAAATTAATGACAATATCGCTGTATACTCTTAAGAAAGATGGATCTTTAAGGGTTCTTTATTAAATACAATGGTTCTATGTGAACCCATGAACACTCAAATCAAAAAATGGTTCTATATAACACCAAAAAGGGTTCCGCTGTTGTTACGATGGTAAGCAACAATAACAACAGAACCTTTTTTGAGACACAAAAGAACTTATATTCCTAGGTGGAAGAAATATCTTATAAAGTAAAGATATCCTATTTTAAAGAGACTCAGATTTGATTACAGGAGGTAATCTACATCTCTTCAATGTCAATTTAAAGTGTTTTGCACTCTCAGAAAAAAAGGAATGAAACTGTCGCGGGGCAGTACCCCTCTTGTCACTGGGGTGGGACCCTCAAGGGTACATCTCAGTACCTTTAGTCAGGGAACATAGTTGTACCATAAACCACTGATATTATTTTTTCACACCCCGTCTCGCCTCCAGGCTTTTTTTATTTTTATTGTTCTGTTTTAAAAAAATAGGTTATGAAAAGTTGAAAATACGTACTTTTCACTTGGAAAAACATCTTTAAGATACACAACTGGACTTCAAAACTACTGTTGTATCTTTGAGGGAACATTTACATTGTTTGTACCTTAACAAACAAAAAAGGTACTTGTGCAGAACCTTTATTTCTAACAGTACAGAGAAACAGACAAGCGTTATTGTTAATTGTTTAACACCTCAGCTAATGTTATTAGCCCAATCACAGCATAACTTACTTCACTTTGCAGCTTTTAACTGTAAAATAGAGCGTTTTGAAAAGGAAAACAGTAGGTTTGTTGATCGGTAGCGGTAGTATCAGTGCATACCTCATAACCAAGATTTGCTTCTGATTCTCCTGCTCCTTATCAAATTTCCCATTCTACCTCAAATAGTGCAACAGTTACAGTCTGGTGCCAATGAGGTGTGTGAAGAGGTAGTTTAACTATTAGGAAGATTCATTCAACTATTCTGAACACTAGACTGACTAACCCTGCGGTAATGGTGGATTTTCCGTAAGACACTGTGTCATGACACCACATTCCCAAGCCTTTTTACTACTGATGGCATGAGAAGCCATGTTGATTTGACATCATATGCAGAGCTCAAAGCTGAGAACACAATCCAAACTTTCCCAGTAGAAATTCCTAGTTGAGTGGGGTTTTCTTAGATTTTCCTATGCCTCTCTCCTTCTCTCTCTCTCTCTCTCCGTCTCTCTCTCTCTCTCTCTCTCTCTTTTCTCTCTGTGATTTGGGTTGGCCTTGGTCCTGCATATTTTGTAAAACTACATTTCATGCATTCCCAGTATGCCACAGTTCTTATCACTTTTGTTACGGCATAACTGTCAGTGAACTGTATGCTTGTGTTTATCTATCTGGGTGGATTTCAGGCTATTGTACCATCTATATTTCCTAAATGATGCTGTGATTCCCTGATGCTTCAATGTAACAAACAAGAAGCGTGAAACCATAACAGCTCTGCATGCCAGAAACATGGTGCTGAAGCTCCTCTCAGTACATGGTGAATGACTCAGCGGAAAAAAGCCATATCAAACTGATCAGAGCTGTGAGGGGGGCAGCCCTCTAAAAGAGGGAATCCCCAACCAGTAAACAAACTGACGTCAAAATTCAAGATGCTTCCACACTGATTACTAGACCCCCTACACCATCTTTGCTGTTTACTTGTGTTTTATGTAATCTAATATGTAATATTCATATGGAAATGATATACAAGTAACTTGAAATAAAGTAAATTCAGTACAGTTTTCAGTGTAAAAACTTATATGTAAGGTATGCAGTTATGAGAGAGAGAAAGAGAATTTGGATGAATCCAAAGGTTAAGGAATTAAGAAGTTTTCTGATTTGAAGTGAAAAGTAAAACACTAAAATATGAAAGACATGGATCCTCCTGGACCAGGATTGGGAAACACTGCTGTAAAGTCTCAGAATTAAAGGCAAAAAAGGGTTCTTTGGAACAATATCATAAAAGAACCTTTTAGTTGATGGTTCCAAAACAGCCAGGAGACACTGACGGGTTCAAATATCTACTACATACTTCTACACCTCAAACGTAACTTAGCTTGTTCGCATCGTGGTCCATGTTGTTACTAAATAAAAGGTCTTAGGATGTTTTAAAGGATTTTAATTGGTTCACACTCCAGCATTTTTGCAGCTTTATCTCTCTCTGCTACCTCTGTAGTGAGAGAATGAGTGCCAGGGAAACATCAAGTGTTACCATTGTCAATGGGCAGTTGCTTCAACACAGGTTTTCTTTCTCTAAATTAATGTCAATTTTAAGCGACAATAGAGCTTAGATTAAAAAAAACACCATTAACCACCTATTGAAATGTTCTTTAGGGAACCAGATTTTTTTTTTACTTTTGTGTTTAAGAGTTTATTTTGCTGAAATAGGGCAAGAAGTGGTTGTAGGTGTCTCTGTTTCTTATGCTGTCTTACATCTTGCAATCTCTCCCTCTCACAAGCTACGTGTCTGGTCTTGGAGCGGGTGGGGCGAAACTAATATAGGCCGAATAGATGGATATATTTAAATGAATTTTTTTTTATATCACAAAAATAATAGATTTAAAACATTTTTTGTTGCTTAGTTTGGTGCAGGTGGTACATTTTAAAACTTTACATATTACATCAAACTCTTTTTTACCATTTAAAAAAATGGAAAATTTGCTTTTTGCATTAAATTGGACCTTTTCTGGCATTTGAATTGGCCTTGGCCATGCAAAGTTTGTGATACCACATTACATGCATTTCACAATCTTGATCATTTTGTTATCTCACACCTATCAGTGAACCACACTGTTCTTATTTTTGCCTGTGGTCATTTAACAGCTGTTCTAAGCAGTAACATGATGCCTTGAAACATCAATTTAGCAAGAAAAACGAGTAAAGTGCTCTCCACACATGGTGAATGACTCAGCGGAAAAAAAGCTGTATCAGACCGATCAGACTATGAGGGGGCAGCCCTCTAGAAGAGGGAATCCCCAGCCAGTAAACAAACTGATGTCAAAATTCAGGATGCCTCCAAAATGATGACCATGCCTACTATGATTACTTTACCTGCTTCTCTGCTCAGCTTAACTTCTCTGCTCACTTATGATGTATACTGTGTTTTAACAGTGCCATAAAATCAAGTAGGCTGTGCCTTTAAGACTAATGTAAATGTTATATGTAAATTCAACAGCCAGTCTGTGTTACTGTGCCCTTAAGAGTTATATATGTAAATGAACTCTGAACAGGCAGGTATATACCACATGTCCAGAAGTTTGCACATAAATTCAACTTTAAAAGAGGTGCACATCAACCTTAGCTGTTGCAAATATCTTCCTCTTATGGATTTAGCCACAACCATGAATGAAACACAGAGAACTTCACAGAGAATGCAGTTCCACTGCTCTACCAGCCAGTGCTGGGGGGCTTCATGACTTTGTCCCTCTAGCCAATGCTTGGCATTGAGCATGGTAACCTTAGGTTCATGCGCAGCTGCTCCAGAGTATCATCCAATTGACAGTGCTTTTCTAGTGAGATACAAGTTGTATGCACAGTTAAACGCCTATGTCAGGGATGGGTGCACCTTACAGTAGCAGAATTCAATAATAAGAAGGAGGAGTTAATCATTTAAAACTTAAAGATTAGGCTTACCTGTGAATTCTATATTCACATATATAGAGAGTTTTCGTAAAGCTTTGTTAGAGTTAACAGACGTATCATGACCTATTATAGCACTTTGCAGATTTTTGCCTCAGAGATCCTAGCACAGTAGTTAACATTTGACATTTTTGCCTTTAAGCCTATAAAACACTTAATTGGTTAGATTTTGGTAGGGCTGAATGACTTGGGGAAAATATCTAATTGCAAAAAAAACTTGGGGAAAATATCTAATTGACCAATATTGCGATTCTGATTTAAATGCAGTTATTTTCTATAAAATAAGGCCTGTTTTTTGGCCAAGAAGACCAGAACATCCACTTGGCATTATTGAGAAGAAGAAGCACCATTCCTCTCCAGTCCGCTGGGAGAGCTATCCCACTTCTGACACCACTATGGAAACACTGAGGTGAATGCTCTTTTATTAAACAGGCAGCAAAGGAGAACCTAGCACTGCACTAACTACCCCACAGCCCAGCACAGAATAGCACATCATCAAGGTAACAAGAACAACTTACAGCAAATGTCTCTCCTACCATGAACGCAGCAGTTTCCTATAAACTCTTTCCATGCCTGCTCTGCATGGCCATGGCAGCAGTGTAACACTACAATATTAAATTATATATATATATATATATATATATATATATATACCTGCATTTGGTCAATGTTGCATCCTGACCTGCAGCATCGCTATCAGATACATCTACACTGAATTATCCATCACACAGACTGTTTGGAGCATCCGAGCGAAGTCCTCCAGACTCATTAACAGTTTCTTCCTTACCGCAGGCAGTCAGACTGCTGAATAGATCTACCTGACCTGAACACATTCTTATTGAACTGCTACCTCAGCCACACTTCTCGCTGTTGCACTTTAACTTCAAACCTCAGTAACTTTACTGTAAAACTTTAACCTCACTCACTTTATACACAACTTCACCCACTTTACACACATTATACACTGTCTGCAGTTTTATTCATCTTTGTGGTTGCATTACTAAAACCTGTTGTTAATTATCAGTGCATTAATACACAATACAAGCTGCAACTACTATTGTTGCTGTGGAGCAACAGCTGGTCTATCTTCTCTGTTATCCTGTGCTGAATGGTTGTATAGTTACAGTTATTGTATATTTAAAGAAGGTTTCTTTTTATAGTGTTTGTATACTTTGTCTGTCTTTATTGTATTTATTGTCTGCACTGTTGTCACTGTGGTAAAAAAGTTCATTAATAAAGTTAAGAAAGCTTTCGAATGCATAAGCCTGAGTATGCAACACATCCATCACAACTGAAAGCTTATTTTCTTTACCTTTAACAACTTATGTTTATCTCTTTTATTATCTCGTTAATCTCTATATTATCTTATTACAAATTTTACTTTGACATGGTTTTGATTATTGGCTAAATCGATAAAGGATCCTTTGGTAGAGGTTCTACAAAGAACTTTTTTGAAATGGTGCTATAAAGAACCTTATTTTAAGAACTTTTTTTAATGAGTTTGTTGTGGAAGCAAATCTAACACAATCATGACAAAAACGTTAGTGTCTGAGTTAGATTTTGTTAGCTTAGCTAACCTTAGTTTGTGATCTATTAAGTTCCAGCATCTCTCTTTATCTTGGCAATCCACTGACAATGGGCTTCTGGGTTACTCGGAAATCGATGGAAAGACAAGTACTTGATTACAGTTTTCACAGTAGCGGTAACTTGTCTTTGGAGTAAGATTAAATCAGTAGTTTTACTCTTACTTGAGTTAATATTTAATAAAATACTTCTGCTTGCTACTTTAATTTTTGGCACAGTGGGTAGCGCTGTTCACAGCATGAAGGGCCTGGGTATGATTCTCTGGCTGGGTGACCAGGGAGTCAAACTCAGGGTCCTTTCTGTGTGGAGTTTGCATGTTGTCCCCATGTCTGCGTGGCTTTCCTCCAGGTGCTCTGTTTTACTCCCAGTACAAAGACATGCAGGCAGGGGAACTGGAGTTGCTGAATTGCCCCTAGGTGTGATTGTGTGTGTGAACATGTATGTCTGTGTGTCTGTCCTGTGATGGACCGGCAGCCTGTCCAAGGTGTTTCCTGCCTTCTGCCCAGTAAGCGATGGGATAGGCTCCAGCACCCCCTCGACCCAGGAGGATGTATTAATTGAGTAATCTATTTCAACTCTTAATAAAGTTATTAGATTTTTTTTATCTTAACTTTATTAAACAGTAACAAACTCTGCAGAGACTTTCAGGGATCCTAAACTACTTTACTTGAAACAGATAAACTAGGAAGTCTTATCTAATCATTTAATCATGAATTGTTTATAGTAATGCACAGAAAGATGTGTAAATGTACAGTAACAGAGCATACTGTGATCAGTGTCAGCACTCAAAACTTTTTTCTCATGAAATATAATTTTTGACTTTAGCTGTGACTTATACAGATTTTTTCCAATAATATAGCCAAGTTAACTCAAGTTGTGAGTCCAAATACACGGCAGAGTAACACACTCAAGTAGCTTTCCAATAAACTACTTTTTTTTAATCTTACTAGAATAATTTCCTTTATTAATACTTTACTTGTACTAAATTATCACTACAGTAACTGCACTTTTACTGAAGTAGCAAATTTCAGTACTGTTCCCAACCCTGTCTGTAAGACACCTTTAGATTCCATTAGGAAACCAGCAAATACATCTGGAATCAGTCCAGATGTTAAACCACAAACTACAGTTAGTGACTATTGGACATTTCCAGGAACCAACAGAAACTTTTAATGATTTCTATGTTTTTTTTCAGTAGGGTACCTAAATCATCAGTTTTTATAGATAAACATGTCATTCAGTGATAGAAACAATATAAAAAGGTCTGTTTGAGATGGTTTGGGGCAAGTGTGTGCTGATTTAGGTACGCAGTTTGCTTAGTGCTAATATGGCGGCAATAAGCTCGCATTACTTCTGAGCTAAATTAGCTTCATAGCTCAAAAATACAGAAGCAAACTTCAAACACGAAACATGTCTTGGCCAATCAGCTACATTTAGGATAAGGGGAAAATTGGCTTCATTTGATTGGCTTCATTGACTTTACCCATCTCTCTCTCTCTCTCTGTGTCTCACTATGACTCTCTTTCCATCCAGACTTGGTCGCTGTCCTAGTGTGACTGGCCGTGAGGGAGTGGTGGTACAGCAGTAGGTTTGGGGTATCCCTGCAGTAAGGTGGACTCTGTTGATAATGCCCTCTGCGCAGTGGGGGCTTATCTCCCTCCTTCCACCCTATGGGTGCTCAGCGAGGGGGGTGTCAAAATGTAACTTTTCATGTCGACCTGCACTACGTGACCATGCTATGGCGTCAGAATGGGTGTTCCCGCTTCTCTTCGCTCTCTCTCTTTTCTATCTATCTCTCTATCTCTCTCTCTCTCCCCCCTGCCCTCTTCGCTTTGTACGCTTTCTCCCAGTCTTGGGTCACTGCCGTACCGGAAAGCAGTTCAAAGCGTTGCTGCGGACCTCTGGACCCTAAAGGCCCTCCAGAAACACCTGGACACAGGTAAGGGTGTGTCCCTCTCTATATGACGGGTCCACTGTCTCTCCATATGTGGATGTAATTGTGAAATTGGGTGCATACATCTTGAGGAAAGATTGTACTGGTAACTGGTGGTGGGGGCTAACTTAAGTTAACCCCTTAAACTGTGACTTATTATTCAGTTATAAATATTAAGATTTCTTATTCACTAAGAAATAATCCAAATCTACTATGAACCTTATATGTAAGTTATGTATTTTAGAGAGTAAGAAGCAGGAATGTGGACCCACAGACGGGCCTTTAGGTTGTAAGTGGTTGATTTTTGGCTGAACTTAGACTCCGTTAATACCACAGTCAGCAGCATAAAGTGCAAATTCACATCATAAATGGGAAAATATTTCAGGTTGGATGTAACATTATCATCTTACTGACCACAGATATACAAGTCAAATGTACTAGCTTTGAACCAGCATGAAAAAAATATATTTTTGGGCAAAGTGGCTTGGCTATTTTGCAGTTTGTAATTCAAGAAGAAGAGTTTTCACACAGTGTATCTTGCATTCAAAAGATGCCGGCAAAACCTGTCAGCAAATTAAATTTCAAAACTCATATATAAAGTTAATTAACAAAATTAAGATAGTTTTTAAAGTTAAGAAAGCTTTACAATGTATTAGAAAAATGCACTGTGTGCATTGTGTTCATTAAAATCAACAGCTTTTTAACAACTTTAACAACTTATTTATACAACAAATTTGTCTGATGTATCATCTTCTACAAATTGCTTGTTTTGCCATTTGGGTGTGCATGAGTGCGCAGTTGAGCACAACTAGCTGGTGTGTGTGTGATAATTCCTATATCTATACAAAGGTTTGTCCTGCAGAGAGCTGCACTCTTGGCAAATTCAGTAGACACCCTATCAATTATATGAACATATTCTGTCTTTATTTACATCCCAACCCAACCCCATGTGGATGCATAATGAAATATGTGTTACTGCTAATGCAGTATGAGTGTTTGTTCCACCTGTATGTGTGTATGTGGGAACAATATTTATTCAATAGATAAAAAAAAAAAATAAACTTAGTATGTTAATCTAAAAGCTAATTGGCTGTTCTGCTTGGATGAAACAGTGATGAATGTGTAGAATGATATAAGGGCTGACTCACTCTTTTTCTTTGAAGTTATATACATTCTTTAAAGACAAAACTTGTCTGAGTTCTGCTGTCGTGCTGGTGACTGTTAGGCTGATAGGAAGGGCAGAGCAGTTTTTATCAGACGAGACCACATACGGCATAAGAAAGGTCCCCTGCTAGGTCTACAGTAGGATCTCATCTCTGCACAAACACTAGCATAACAGATAATACAGTAGTATTTGTATGCAGGGAGGGTGCTAGAGGAAAGAGTTAAGTACATGCTTAAACCAGTGACTTAAACCAGTGACTTAGTACCATAACTAAATGTGATGATGTCATGCTTCTGCAAGTGACAAATTAAAGAGACAAATTCATCGGTTCATCAAGTAACAAACATATGTAAGCCTTCATATATCACATCTTTACAAACTAAAGGTTAAACTACATGGACATTGCATAGATGATGCAAATCAGTCCATCAATCAATCAGTCAATCAATGCTAGGCTTGATAGCTACTATGAAGCTAATATGTAAGATGTAGTCAGATGCAAAAGTTTGGGCACCATTACATGTTTTGTTGAATTTCTGAGTGAAAATAAGTTACATATCTTCTACAGAGAATCCCCCTTCTGCACATTTTAAAGCACAAAAATTGCTTATCAGCTGAATTTAATATACTGGGTAAAAAATATTAAATGTGGGCTGTGCAAAAGTTATGGCATGTTTTATTTTTTTATGTTTTATTTTTTTTTTTTTCAATATGTTAAAGTCAAATAAAGTGAAACTCTGCACCAAAATTGGCAGAAGAATGCCATATTTAAGTTCCCCGAAAAGAAATTGTTAATATATTTTCACTTAGAAAGCTAACAAAACATGAAATTTGACCAGGTGTATTCAAACATCTGCATACAGGCCATCAGTGTTTGAGGAATGACTATTGAAACAGTTTCTGCAGCGCACAATGTAAAATGATGCGAATTTGTACATGAATAAACTTTTCTACAGTAACACATTATTGAACAAAGTACGTAAACTGAGGACTGTGCTGATGCACAGTGTTTTATTCATATGCAACTGTTGTACACTTTTGAATCACGTCATTTCAATTCACTTTTTTCAGTGAAGATATTGCCTTATGAGCAAAGGATCTCCACATGATGTTTATTAACAGTGACTGAGAAAATAAATGAGAAGGCCTAATGCTCTTATTTTTCTTTTTAACTTGTTATGCATTGTGTTTTGTATGCATGGTGTGTTTGCAGGTTCTGTGTGAAGTTTTCTGAGAATTCTGGGAGAAACAGAAGACCGAGCACAGTCCCTACTGATGGAAGCTGTTCTAAATTTTGAGGGGGTGAGAAAAGCCTCTACGCCTGAAGCACTGTCATGTAGAACAGTAAAGCTGTCTAACTGTACCTAACCCTCTTTTCTGTTCTTTCTCTCAGGACAATGACTTGTCCTATGAGGACAATGACTCCCCTCTAGCCTTCACCCTGTGAGTATCTTATCCGCATGCAAACATGTACACACAAGCATTAATCTTTATGGTTATTATATTTAGATTCCTTCATTATTATTTTGTGCATGCCATGAAACAAAATGGTGAGTCTAAGGTGCAACATATAACATGCAAAACAAGATAAGACACAGTACACAAGACTAAGTATCCAAGATTGTCTACCAGTAGACATACAACTGTATGAAAAAGTTTGGGCACCTGTGTGAAAATAAATACACATCCTTTACAGAGGACAAAATTTTGTACATTTTAATGCACAACTACTGTTTATGAGTGTAATTTAACATACTGGGGGGAAAATAAAACATCTAATGTGGAATATGCAGAAGTTATGGCACATTTAAAAAGTGTAGTTGCATTCTTTCATTCTTTATAGCCAATTTTGGCATTTTTAATGTTTTGAACAGGCATAGGAGTAATAATGAGGCACAGTAAAGGCTGTTATTGACTTGCCAAAAGTTGACAAACTAGTCAGCAGCAGCTCTTAGTTCATTGCGGTCAGATGCCATTATCTCTGTAAGATAGCAGAAATGTTTGCTGGTGGTGTTGCGCCCTCTCATGTTAAGAGACAGCACTGCCTTCTGATAAGGAGAGCTTTGATAAGGCTTGGAGGTCTCAGTGGCTTTAGCTACAGCCACAACTGCAAAAGAGGAACCAAGAAAATTTGGGGGGAGGGATTCGGGGGGTATTTATTGCTTTTTATGATGAACAACAACAGTACCCCAGTAATACAGACTGACCACACACAACTAATGATGACCAGTGTCTGTCCTGGTCTATCAAATGTAAACAGATCAAGCCAACAGTCCAAAAAGAGGGCAAAAATAGGGTCAGAAATACCCCCAGGGCTCGATTTGAGAGGTATCCAATAGGATGTCATCTCATGATTAAAAAAAAGAGATCAAAATCATCCCTCTGGTAAAACTACCCTCCATTTTCCTTCCATTTTATTGCTGTTACTATTATGCATAATTTGATTTCATCCATATTTGGGATTTAAGTGCCAGATTGTTTTGGATGTATTCGGAGCACCCCCACCTACTTCCATTCCAAGGATAACCCACTATTCCCCCTTGAAATGTTGTCAGTCACTCAGTGTACTCTGAGTGTACAACCTGTAAACACTAAACTGATCAGTTATCACTCATTTAATATGATTTAATTTTATAGAGAAATTAACAACATGTTGTCATTAAAATGCATTAATTATATTTTTTATCTCCTGAAAATCATATTACATCTTTAATCTGGGAGAGAAAATAATCAATCCTATATACTTAAGCCCCCCATTAATAAGTGGTTGAGCAGGATCTCTGAGAAACCCTGCACTCTAAGAGGGCCCAAATGAGTCTTGTGCTTAGTGATTATAGATTGAGGTGAAACTTTGGTAAAAAAATAAAAATCACTTAGTTTCTTTCACTCCAAATTTAGTTGCTCCGCCGAGACAGATTTAATGTCTGAAATCTTTCGTTTTGCACCAGAGCTAATGTACCTAACAAGTAGCAGAAGCATATGCCCCAGCAGACACACTTGCACACAAAAAGTCTATGAGGATTCAGGCAGTATGTACATGCTAATTTGTGTAAGCTTCAATTACTTAATATGTAATGGAAAATCTTAGCTACATTAACTTTGTAGCTTTGGTGCAGAACAAAATAATCATAACGTGCCAGGGCTGAGTTGGTCTCCTCTTAAGGGAACAGAGTGCTGACATTATGTGTAAGCTGTGGTGGGGCTCTGAGGGGGGTTCAGTGAGTCTCAAACTTCACTCCCCGCGTTGTTTTCACTCTCTGTTCTCTGTCGCCCCCTGCAGGAGTCCAGTGGGACAGACAGGCAGTTATGACCTGGAGCAGGCGAGGCAGAAGGAGGAGGAGGAGGAGGAGGAGGAGCAACCTGCTGAAAGCTACTCTCTCTCTATCATTCCCAGAAGTGTAGATGGTAAACAAAGCACACAATCTAAATCTCTGAATCTCAAAACAATTCAACTCAATCACAGTTCTTTAGAAAACAGGTTAATGCATCATATCATGGCAAAACCTCACATTTCACCATAATATGATCAGAAAAATCAAACACAAGCTTCTGGATCTCCTTCCAATGGGGTGGAAAACTTGTAATTGATTATTGTTGAAGAATAAATAATGTAAATAAATAATAAACACAACAAAGTGGTATGATACCGATATTTCTATATTGGTAAAGTGGGACCACTTCCATAGGAATCACAAATCCTTTATAACTTTAACATAATTTGCCTCATATGGCCATTTCATTTTACTTTTCATTGATTTTCATGATTCTGTTTTTAATACTGCTCCCTCAGAAGTGACATCACAACAGTTTAACACATTACCTCCACAGGATAACTCGGTAATGATTTGTGAACACTGAAGTATAAACAAATGAAGATGTAGAGGATCAAGCTTAAGTGTCCCACTTTACTACTGTTCACCCTATTTACAGTAATTCTCAGTAGCCTTTGCATTAGGACAGAGGTTCCCACTCCTGGTCCTGGGGTTCACCCTGTTCTGCATGTTTTTGTGTTTCCCTCTGATGCCTCCACTTCAAGGCTGGAAAGGCTTGTTAATGAACTTTTTAGTCTGATCAGCTGTGCTGTGAGCAGGGGAAACGCTAAAGTGTGCAGGGCAGGGGGTACTCCAGGACCAGAGCTGGGTTAGGGTAAGGATTAGAACAACGTTTAGAGTTTAGATTAGGATTGCGATTTAATATGTTAAATTGGATTAGGTTTAGAGGGTGAGTTTTGTTTAGGGTTAGTGAAATGCCAATGCAGTGTTAATAGATAATTATTTGAATGTAATTTAAGGACAAAGCGCTGGTTTAGCAGAAAAATCAAATGTGCATAATTTTCCTTTTATCCTGAATGTAGTCCATCAGCCAGGACATGCTTGGTGCCTGAAATTTGTTTATCCATTTGATTCTCCACTTGTTCATTGTCACTTGTTAAGCCTCTTAGTAGAGTTCTGCGCAGGACTGTTTTTTCAGCCCCACTCCCATCCACTCTTGCAAGATTTCATCCCACTCCCGCAGAAAATCGGAATCATTTGTTGCGCATGGCCGCACTTTTGTCTAATATCCAATATCTGATATAGCATATTCACAAATACATTATTCTATGCTGAAATAACACGGTGGTCATGGTCATCAGGCTCACTATGAAGTGACACTAAACGCCATTTATTCCCAGTAAATACAAAGAAAGAATTAAACCTCAGAACGGTTATTTTTGGTGTTTTGCTGAGTTTGGCAGCTGTGGCTGTCGCACTGAAGGCTCCATTATCATGTGAACTACAAGAATTTTAATGTCGTTCATGTGAACAGTTCAAATCAAATCAAGTCACGTTTATTGTCATATCACATTTACTTAGGTGCAAAGGTGAGTGAAAATCTTAGCTGCATAGTGTACTTAAATATACAAAAAAAAAGAAAAAAACTACTTTTATATATATATATATATATATATATATATATATATACACACACACACACACACACACACACACACTACACTCTAAATATATACACATATACACAATATACACACTAGTATGTTACTTCACTTCACATTCTAAGAACTAGAATGACTTCATTTAATTTCTTGTCTGTTATCAATTTATATTGTTTATATATATGATTTAGCAATCATTTTACTTTGTTTAGGCTATTAATTTGCAGGATGTCTCTTCATGCGTCCTTCGCCCCACTAGCATCTGCACTGGGCAAGTTGCTCGCTGAAAATTAGTCCAGCACCAGAAGATATTGTGGTGGGTCTCTTAGTGCAAACCTTTACCTCAAGGCTCCAATGTAAAATAAATATGAACACCACACAGCCCTTGGCTGATCAACCACACTTGGGATAAGAGGAAATGAATGTTTTTTTGTTTTGATTTGTTTTTCCTGAACCAATATTTTGAGCATCTACAAAGCATGTACAATGGCTTTTTCCAAATAAAATATTATGGATTTTTGTTCTGTTCACCGTTGCATTGCTTTGTATTTATCACCACTCACTCTATATGCCTTGTGTTTCAGCCGCCTGGAACACTAACACAAATGCCACCACCAGAGGTGACGCTCAGGTGAGCACACACCACAGCCCCTCCTAATACACCACCTTACATCTTTCACACTTCAGTTGGAACTGAACTGATGCCTCATTGTGCATTTGTGTCTTTGTCAGGCATATGTGGAGCTGAATGAGCTGCTGGGGAACAAATGGCAGGAGACTGGCCGCTGGGCAGGCTATGAGGAGTCCTACAATCCAATCACTGGGGCGTGGGGGCCCTCCCACGTCTCTTACCTCACTTTCAAAAGCCTTATCCAGCTCCGCAAGGTCATGAGCACAGGTAAGACATGAGACGGTTTGCCAAATCAATTTAAGGTAAGGCAACAATATTTTTAAAATCAACCAATGTTGGCTAAAGTCCTGTACAGCAGCTCAAGCTAAATCTAATAGAGCAAATACAAAGTAGCTAATATAAAGATAAATGAAGGAAGGATAACATAGTACCTAAATGAATACATATAAAACCACAATGGACTACTTTCTTGGACATTAATTAAACCTTGAATTATCTTGCAATGGCAATGGTGATTCAACATCAATAATGGTGAGTATAAGCTTAGGCTTAATTTTCATCTGGAAAAAACCACAGGGCACAGCATATGGAATAATGCAAATTCTTCAGAGACTCCATGGACTTTTCACAGAGTGACAGGGCGAACAGAACAGGCCTTCATGCCAAACTCAAAAGCGTTAAGAGTAGATGTGACAAGGAGGGGCTTTAAGTATCACAAAACAATGTGTCAAGCATCAGGCAGTGCATGCCTAACCATTTTATGTAATAACTGGTTCCTGTAATAATATGTAATATCTTTTATGAAATAACAATTCTGACTTCACAAGTTTCTTTTAGAATGGCACATTTAATATAAAACCTCTCTGAATAATTTTTACATCTTAACGATTTAAGATAATTAAATTGTTGCTGAATTTTTGGAAAGTGCAGTTCCTCTTTAAGGATGGCGTATGTAGAGAAGACGCATACAGACACAAATTCCCGGGGTAAGGAGTGCTGCATGGCTGTATTATTCTCCTACATTTGTGGTCTGGGCCAAATCCAGATAGCTTCAAACAAAGAAGAACATATTTGGAAACTACCAATGATAGCTGAATTTGAAGCATGCTGCTGTTAGCTTAGAGTTTCATCAGATCTAAACTGCTCAGCTTACTAAGCTGGACCATTGATTACATAGCGGATCTAATTAATAGTTTGATTGTCTCATAATGGCTGTGTGTAGGGGCGGTGCTGCTGGATGTGGATGAGAGTGGTCTCTCAGGAATTGCTGAAAGGATTGTAAATGAACTTCTGGACAGGAAAGAAATTCGGCCATCCGATCGTGAAGCCCTGCTGAAGGCACTGCTGCAGAAACGCAGGTAAAATACGCTCAGACCCAAAAAGACACTCAAAAGATGTGTTTTTTTTTCTCTCCCAAAAATTTCCTCTTCACTTAAAAATCACATTTACACTATTTTACCTTTGCCCTAAATGTTGCTGACTGGCTAAAATTAGACACAGCTAGTGTGACGCCTGGATTTTGTGCTTTTGTCCATTTTTATAGATAACAGTATGTTACACAGTGTCAGAAAGGACATATGCAAGTCTGTCCCCTACCCTATATCTGAAAAATGGTAAGCAATTAGAAGATTAATTTTATTTGGTCTTTTTTGCTTTGCAGTCAGACTGAAGGACCTTCAGCTGGCACTTCGGGCATTGATATGATTGAGATGTTGCACACTTTCTCCGTCACCAAACAGGTAATCTATTTCACTCATACAGGCACCTACATACATAGTCCCTCAATCCACAGTCCATTCAAGTCATTTTTACTTCACTAATAGAAGTAAAGTTTTTCTACACGTATTATACATGTAGTGTATGTCCATGTAATAACTACTATTACATCACTGTCACTTTAAAACCTTGCTTCTCCATTTTTGTCTTTTTTTTTTACATACTTTGAAAATGCAAGCTGTTGTTGACACTGTGTCAAAATTTCATGATGAGTGGACCCACAGAAATTATCCAAAATGACGTAGAATAAGATCTTTTTCTCTTCTCCTGTAAAGTCAGTAAGTGTTTTAGAGAGAGGTTTTGTTACAACAGCAACAATCAGTTATTTATTTTGCTGATGTGCTGCTCTCAATTCCTCCCAATTAGAGAGATACAGCTGACAGCGTAGAGGCATCCATCGTGTTATCGGGTGAGTATGGAGGATAATGTGATTACATTTAAACAGCAATGAAAAAAATACATTCAGAAACTCATTCTGTTACTGTATGTGCGCAGGTGTGGTGGACTCCCTACAGAAGCCAGTAGTGGCGTTCATGAGACTGCGGGATGCTGTAGTGATGGACGGCATTCTTGAGGCTAACATGCCTGTGCGCTTCATCTTCGCCTTGGTGGGCCCCAGTCAGAGTGGCATAAACTTTCACGAGAGCGGACGAGCCATGGCCACTCTGCTGGCCGATTGGGTAAGACAGAAAAGGAGCATAAGGAATAGGGAAAGAATAGTGATGAAAGAGAGGAGCAGACATTTAAAAATGTGGCTTATGAGGAGGGAAAACTACAGGGTTGAATTCCAGTCAAGCCACAAATGTACACTGCCATTAAAAACTTTGGAATTGCCCTTCAAATGTTTGGAATCTGTGTTTTCAATTATACAAATTTTATTAATTTGCAGATAAGTGTATAAAATGTGGTCACACGTTTCAAATTAGGAAACCAGGAAGCTGTAAAAAAAAAAATTCTAATATTTCAGATATGAACACATTGATGAACAAAGCTGCAGATGATTCTGAACAGACTGCCGAAAGCTATTCACCAAGAAGAAAGTTATAATAAAAATGTAACATTCAGGATCCAGAATTCCGTTGTATTTGAAAAGTGTTGATCAAATCTCGAAGCAGATAACTAAACAAAAATCTTTTATGACTATAATTACAGTATATTATCTTTTAATAATGTCTTCTTCCCCAAACAATGAAAACTATAATGTTTAAATACACGTTATTATCGCACATAAAATGTTAGAAAGTGACAAGTGATCCCAAACTTTTTAACCGTAGTATATTATATTTAAAGAAAGGTTTTACTCTTTTCTCCCATTCTGCATTTGACCAATAGGTCTTCAGCTTGGAGGCCTACCTTGCCCAGAATGAAAAAGAGCTGACCAATGCAATCGCTGACTTCATGGACTGCAGCATTGTGATTCCACCCACTGAGATCCAGAGTCTGGCCATGCTTCAGCCAGTTGTCAACTTCCAGAAGAGGATGCTGCGTGAGAGGCTCCGTCCAGCTGATACTCGCATCGCCTTGGGGCAAAAAGCTAAAGGTTAGCTCTTATGATTTGAGGTTGTGGTGGAATGCATTCTTTTCAGCTGATCTTACATCAGTTTTGCAGGTTTACTACAAATTGTAGATGTATTGAGCTGTTTAAGATCAGCACAAAAGGACAGGCTTATGTAAGATTAAAACAGTTCCCTATATACCTTTCAAGTAAAATAATTCATGGATGCACAAATTGCTCAGTGTTAACTTGTTCTCAGGTACTTTTACATTTTTAAATTTACCCTTCATCTACACTTATAATATTTTATTTGTGCTTTTTGCATGAGCAGGGCCTGAGAAGCCACGAGAAGATCCATTAGCCCGAACTGGGTATCCATTTGGGGGACTGGTCAAGGACATAAAGCGCCGTTACAAGCATTATGTCAGTGACTACACAGATGCCCTCAATCCTCAGGTGCTATCCGCTGTCATTTTCATCTACTTTGCCGCCCTCTCCCCTGCTATCACCTTCGGAGGACTGCTGGGTGAGTATAGTTCCCCCTGAAACAAGGGGCCAGTTTGAGAAGTGTTTTAAAGGCATATTTTGAAAAATCAGAGGCACATTCTTTTCCCCTTACCCAAAATGTAGCCAGTCCCCCAAGATATGGTTCTGAATATTGTTTCTTAAATATCTATCTATCTGTCTGTCTGTCTGTCTATCTATCTATCCATCTATCTATCTATCTATCTATCTATCTATCTATCTATCTATCTATCTGTATATCTGTATATTTATATATCTAAGAAATTCATACAATATTTTAAATACCTATTTAAATGTTGTCATTAGTCTGAACCTCCTTTCACATTTAGGGAAAGTGGGGCACAACCTAATGTGGATTAATACTATAAATATACTTCTCCTGGTTATCAGGTTTAAATGGAACATGGTTTTGGTCATTTTGTATTCCCATAGCAATGTTACCGACTGTGTTTTTGATAAAAGACAGTCGTAATCATTTTCCAGTTACAGAGTTGGGTGTATAACTTACAGGATTCAAAGCTATATAATTTTAACTACTTTCCTGGTAGCTATGATATAGCACTGTTTTGAAGTGTATAAATAACTCACAATGAGAGATAGTCAGGCTAAAGTACAGCCTTTACATGGTGGAGTTAGTTTTAACATACTCTTACAACTAAACCTCCATATCCTCCAACATAAATTGAAAATAGTTCATTTTTGGAAGTCAAAATCATAAAATGATTGTCATTTAAACACACTCAATTTTTATCATGCTATATTATTTTACTTTTAGGTTAAAAATAAATTTGCCATGTTTGGCACAACCGCTTCTCTCTAATCATATCTATTCTGATGCATATATTTTTATGTATTTGAGTTAGAAATTTGTCTGGCTTAAACACCAAAAAATTGTATTGAATTAATTGCGTTTGTACCAGTTTACCAGACTTTGTAGCAACTGTTACAACTCACTCCTCAGCCTATTACACTGCTTATGGGGTAAACTGTAACATTAACGTCTGTCTGTTTGTCTGTCTATCTGTCTGTCTATTTATCCATCTATCTGTCTATCTATGTCTTGGCTGATCCGCTACAGTTTGGGCCAAAAGAAAAATTGTAAACGTTTGATTTTTTTTTTTTACCAAAATAATTCCTTTTACTCCTGTACTTTTGGTTTACTGGCCTTTAACTCCTCTTTTTTGTGTCCTAGCGGATAAGACGGAGCAGATGATGGGTGTGTCTGAGCTGATGATCTCAACTTGCCTGCAGGGAATCATCTTTTCCCTGTTTGCTGCCCAGCCCGTATTGATCATCGGCTTCACCGGGCCGCTGATGGTGTTTGAAGAAGCTTTCTTTGAGGTAAGTAGAATTAGAATTATTCTTGAAACCCCTGGTGCAGATGGTTCATTTAAATGGTGGATTTAAACTATTTCAGTAAAGTTTCTTTTCATCTCCTTCATCTCGTTTGTTCCATGCTTTCCTGTATTCCAATCTGTCATACCATTTGTGTCTGTCTGTCAGTTCTGTAAGTCCCAGGGCGTCGAGTACATCGTGGGACGGATCTGGGTTGGCATGTGGCTGATCATCATTGTGTTGATTGTGGTGGCGGTGGAAGCTAGTTTTTTGGTCCGCTTCATCTCTCGTTTCACCCAGGAAATCTTCTCCATCCTCATCTCCCTTATCTTCATCTATGAGACCTTCGCCAAGCTTATCAGGGTACATACAATGGCCCACATAGTAGTAACTTTCAGAGAAACATGGTATAAAATCATCTTGCCATACTTAATTTGCAGCTTCCTTCTTTGCATATTCATTTTTTCTTTCTTTCGATCCTCTCTGCTTTTTTCATCTCCTCTCCTCTTTTTTCCTCTCCTCTCCTCTCCTCTCCTCTCCTCTCCTCTCCGCTCCTCTCCTCTTCTCTCCTCTCCTCTCTGCTTTTTTCTTCTTCTCTCCTCTTCTTTCCGCTCTTTTCATCTCCTCTCCTCTCTGCTTTTTTCATCTGCTCTCCTCTCCTTTCCTCTCCTCTCATGTACTCTCCTCTTCTCTCCTCTCCTTTCCTCTCCACCTATTACCCCTCTTCTTCATCATAGATTTTCAAAACTCATCCTCTGGTTCTGAATTACGAGTATTTGAATGAGACTGTGGAAGACCCCTTCCACCCAGTGTATGAGGTCCACAACTTTACGGACGAGCACGGCAATGTTAGCCACATCCACCGCGTACGTGAGAGAGCGTACCCCAACACCGCCCTGCTCTCTATGTGCCTGATGTTTGGCTGCTTCTTCATTGCCTACTTCTTCCGTCAGTTCAAGAACGGCATCTTCCTCCCAGGCCCTGTACGTATTCTCTGCTCTGGTTAATGGAACCTGCCTCTTCTCATAAATGACCTTTTCAATGCTGTCTCAGTTACAATGTCAACTTCTTTCGCTCCTCTCTCACAATCAGGCACACCGTCACTATCCATAAGCCTGTGTGTGATTTGTTTGTTGAATCTACTTCAACATAGCTTCAACATAGACTTTGAGCATTCTTTATATACTGTAACTGTTTTTTCATAGAAACCAACTCATCTTCACAGAAAACTAAACACCTTTTTCCATCATTGTTCTTGATTTACTGCCTTTCCCCAGATTCGCCGCATGATCGGAGATTTCGGTGTGCCCATTGCCATTTTCTTAATGATTGCCATTGACATCAGTATTGAGGACGCCTACACACAGGTCAGGAAAATGATGTTCAGAATTGATTCATCTCACTTGTGTAAAATCAGGAAATGTATGTTTATATCTAGATTATTGTTCCTGTCCTGAGACGTGGCTTTAGATTAACTGCAGCATGATGCTGGCAAGAGGGAACTAACACACTGTGTTATTGTAGACCATTTGAGCAGGATTAATATTTCATACAAGCAACCTGCACATTTGTGTTACAATGAAAATGTCCAGCACCTGCCATCTGTGAACAGATCAGCCAAAAGCAGCACGACTGCAAATGTTACAACTTACCCCATAGGTGAGGTTACATGTAACATATATGCATCAAAGTAAGTATGATTACTGAAAAGAGGCTGTGTCAACCATTTGAATGAATTCTTTTTAATTTATATGGGGGATATAGAGTTCTCTCATTGTTTACTTTTTGGAAGCTCAGTTGTAACACTGTGTTAAAACTACCACCACCATGTGGAGGCTGTACTTTACCCTGACTAGCTCTCACTTTGAGTTTTGAATTCTGTAAATTATACAAACAAATCAGTACTGAAACTCAAGAATTTTTACAATGAAAAAAAGTTATTTTATGGTACAAAAATAGTCTTCAGGGTGGATCTCAAGAAATTGTTGATTGTTGTTAAAATGTGCAGATGATGTTGCTATGGAAATATGAGAATGTGCTACTTGAACCTGTTTAACTACATAAAACATTTTATTAGTCTTTAAAAACAATGATTTATGATTGTACCTTATCTTAGTTATAGTACTATGATGTGGAGTAAGAGTTTACATATGTATAATATAGATGGTCTTATTAGTTTTTGCAGTTTGTTGCTATGAGAAAAAAGATCAAGTTCATTTCTTACATTTAAATATTAATTTTATTTTCAGCTGAAATAGGATGGTATGATGCATCAGTGTGGGCTAGTAATGTCTGTTACCATATTTACATATATTTTCTCTCTCACACATTTAGAAACTGGTGGTGCCACAAGGTCTGACTGTGTCCAATACCAGTGCCAGAGGCTGGATTATCAACCCCTTGGGAGAGAAAAAACATTTCCCCATCTGGCTAATGTTTGCCTGCTTCGTGCCAGCTTTACTGGTCTTCATTCTCATTTTCCTCGAGTCTCAGATCACCACGTGAGTAGCAACATGTAGGGCTCAAGCTGAAAGACTCCTTTAGCCCACTGCTGACACATCTCTCCACCCAGGAACACTAACATACGACACATGCTTAAAACATTTGGCAAGTGTGTTTTTATAAGGGGAGTAAAATTGCATCTGAAGGTGAATGCTGGAACGCTAGAATGAATTCTAATCAATCATAATAGTATCAAATAAATTATGCACTCTTTCTGTGCACTTTTTATTATTTCAAATCCAGTCTATTTAATGCCAAAAAAGCTTGCTGTATTGTTTTTATTGCATAGATTGCTCTGGCGTTTGAATAGTTATTTTTCAAATAATTCTGAACCATACAAAAAACAATCACATACAATTGAATTGTGATGAAATTTGAGATTTCATGATGCGTAGAATCATGCCCTAAAAATTCATGATCAAACTTCCCTTACAGACTGATTGTGAGTAAGCCAGAGAGGAAGATGTTGAAGGGCTCCGGCTTCCATTTGGATCTGCTCCTCATTGTGGCTATGGGTGGAGCTGCCTCCATTTTTGGCGTCCCCTGGCTCAGTGCTGCAACAGTGCGATCCGTCACCCACGTCAATGCACTCACCGTCATGACCAAAGGCCCAAAACCTGAGATTGAAAAAGTGTTGGAGCAGAGGATTAGTGGGATGCTTGTGGCTGCTTTAGTTGGTGAGTTTAGGATCGATTCTAGTTTAAGAGAGAGTAAAAGAAACTGTGTCTAAAGTTTTTGTAGAGTTCTCAAGACACGACTGCTGAACATCCTTCTTTTTGTAGAGCTACCTCTACTCAAGAGCTTTATTATTAGCTTTAATTGAAGAAAATGAATGGGAAGGAAATTGTCCCAAACCTTGCACAGTTTATCTAGAAATCATCAAAATTACAGCCAAAATGTAGACTTCCAGGTGGCTGCCACTACTGTTTTATGTGATGCCCAATTGTTTCGATAATGGTATGTCATACAACATCAGAAAGCACATAAGCAAGTGCATTTGATGTAAGTGTGAGATAATGTAGGTATGCAGTTTACACTATGCTAAACTGGAGGCTGTAAGCTATCATTACTTATCATTACATTAGCCTCATAGCTCTAGTGCAAAACTAAAGAAGCAAACTTCAGACACTAGACATGTCTAAGGTAAAAAAAATGTTAATTCCATTTTTGGAAACCATTACTTTGAGTTCTTTAAAGCAGCATTATGCAAGAATTGGTATTTTTTGCTCTTGCCCCTCTCATTATGCAAGAATTGGTATTTTTTGCTCTTGCCATTCTTCCTATGACAAGTCAGTGTACCGCCAAAATGATTTTGAAGCTGTTATTTTAAGGAAAAATTGTTACATAATGTTGCTTTAAATTGAGTTGATTATCCAGTTTTAAATATCCAATTGATGCATTTTCAACAACTGGTCTTTAGAATTGTTAACAGTCGGTGTCTGTTGTGTAACCCCAGGCATATCCATTCTCATGGAGCCTATCCTGAAGCAGATTCCCATGACGGCTCTGTTTGGTATCTTCCTCTACATGGGTATCACCTCTCTGAGTGGCATTCAGCTGTGGGATCGCATGTTGCTCTTGATCGTGCCCAAAAAGTACCACCCATCTGATCCTTATGCTACTCGAGTATGACTACACTTATTACCTTTCTATTTCATCTCATTTGTAGGTTACTGCAAGTGAAAATGTTAACACCTGAGACATTGTATGCTAGTTCTAAATAAGGCTTTGGCCTAAAATGTTGTTATAAGACAAAATAATACCCGAGGAAAACATTTTACAATTTACTTTGATTTTAGCTTTATCAGCATAAAAGCTCAGAAAATGTGTAGGTTCACTGGTCATTTTTGACGGTAAATAAAATGGCTGTATTTTTGCGATAGACATCACAACTCCTGGTTCCTGTCACCACCTCTACAGTGAACTATTTCACAAAAAGTCACATCTCAATTGAATTCTGCAGGAATTTTGAAAAAAAAAAAAACAGTGGACATTCCCTCTAAGGAGGTCATGGAGACATTTCTCCAGACAATGGCTGGGTCCTAGGCTAGGCCAGAATGAAATATTTAGTAAACAGAGCTGTCATTTAAATGTAGTTCAGTATTAGATTTATTCTTTCAAAACAGACACGTTTTTTTTCTTGCATCCCATTCATAATCGTATTACTTTCTCTTTTTCCTCTCTGCTCCTTTTTCTCCCGGTTGCCTTCCCAGGTTCAAACCTCGCGAATGCACCTCTTCACCGTGATCCAAGTGGTGTGTCTAGGAATCCTGTGGGCAGTGAAAATGAGCAAGGCCTCACTCGCCCTGCCCTTCATCCTCATCCTCACCATCCCTCTTCGCATTCTCCTGACCGGACGCCTCTTCACTGTGCTCGAGATGAAATGCGTAAGTGACTTTCTGACCTCTAGGCACATGGGCATGTCAGTTACGCTACGTTGGAATTACTGCTAGAAAACTAGTTTCGTAGATTTCAAATCATTTGTAGGAAGCTGTTAACAGGTTCACAAGTTGTGGATGAGATTAGAATGATAGACGGATGAGCAGATGATTCCAACCTAGGGGTATTTACTATAGATAATTATATTCTATCATTTATCATATATCATTTGATATTACCTTTTTGTTGCTTCTAAAACATCTAAAAGTACCTTCAGAGTCCAGTTTATAACATTCCAATCTACACTGTGTAAGTTATCATTGAACAACAGCAGTTATTATTTTGTGCACTTAGCTTGCTGTCATAAATGCTTATCTGTTTTGTTACTGCAAATATGATGTTGTATCTCATTGCAGCTGGATGCCGACGATGCCAAAGTGGTTCTGGACGAGGAGCCGGGTATGGACGTGTACGATGAATCTCCTTTTCCATAATTGACTCCTTGCCGTTCACTGACCGTTTGAACTCAGGGAGCATGCAACAATTCTGACCAGTGCCTTTCTGAAACTATCAAGTGAATTACAGCTTATACCAACAGGAACTTTCAGCTGATAGTTTTCAAAACTGTTCATTCAAGATTTGTTTAGACCCTTGCTGATTTGCATATCATCACTGTCCAAAGAAAACCATGTATCTCCTTTTCAATTTTTTTTTATCTTTCTACATCATTTCAACACACCAGCTGTCCTTTACGTTGTATGAAAAATTTATGATGAATGGACCAATAGAAATGCCACAAAATCACTTGGAATAATATCTCTTTACATTAACTCACATTATAGGGTAAGTGGGCTTTTGCCTTCTCCTGTAAAGTTACCATTTTGGATACTTATCCAATACTTGTTTTTTCGTTGGACAGCGACAAAATACATTTTGATCATTGGCCTGACCATTAATATACATTTCATACTATGCTTTTCCATGCTTTTTCCCTAATGGACTGTTTAGCTTTACTTTTGTTTTTTTTTTGTTTGTTTGTTTTTTTTACTTTATTTTGGTTTTGCATATTGTGAAATCTATTATCTTTTGTTCATTATTTTTAGTTTCTGCAACAGCTTAGTCCTATGCTGCCAGTGTGTGTGACTGAATCTAGTATTATTTTCTACATTAACAGTTGCCAAAATATCACGTTGTGCCTCCATGATTTGTCTGAATTATTGTTTTCACCATTATGTTTCAGGGTAAGATCACCTCTGTAAATATCTTAGGCCCTAAGTTGAATGAATGTATCAGCCTTTGAGTAGATCATAGATATTTGAGAACTTTTGAGTGGGTTTGAAAAGTGATGCATGTACATTTGATTTTATTGTTATACTTACTTGATGATTGATTCTGTTTTCAAAGTCATTTAACTATTAAAATTGTATTATCAAATAATCCAACTGGACTGCTTATTATGGACAAACATTTGTCGTGTGAAACGTTTGCTTTGTGGGCTGTCATATCGCTGCACTGCTGCTGCTTGTGTGTTTTACTATAGCTGTGACAAACCGCTGAGCGCCTGTCACTCCACTGATATTCTAACGAGGCTGCGCGCTCATTGGAAAATCATTTGTTTTCACCAAATCACAACGTCTTGATTGGACGATGCGGGTGACGCCCACAAACAGGCAAGGTGGAGTTGAATGATATTAAAGGACGAAAAAAGATGTAGCTGTCAAAGTGACTTAAAAAGGGGAAAGAAGTAGGGTGTATAAACGTGCACCACAGACCGTTGTTCTTCGGGCTTTTGTTCCCCACTTTCAGACTTTTTGCAGTAGAACACTTCCCAACTTTTCCCTCTTGCATAAGGACCACTCAGGAATCTTCTCAAAATTTGGCTTCATTTATTTGTAAATGTGGGTTACAAATCAAAACCAGAGTATGAAATCATCAGGAAAAGGAAAACAAAATCAAAACGCACGGGTGATATTATTTGTTGGACCTCCATGTCTTTTTCAAAGCGCCGAAGCGAAGCTGAAAGCGAATGGAGGGTAAAGCGAAGCCTGCGTGATACGCGCTGCAAAGCGGCGGGGGTGAAGAGAAGAGATAGATTTCATGAAAACGCGGATGGTCTCCTTTGGAGAGGGGGAGCGAGAGAGAGAGAAAATGGTGGGAGCGAGAGAGCTGCGCGCTCACTGGAAGGAGAGAGGGCGAGAGAGAGATGGAGGCGGGGGGAAAAAAGTCTGGCGGCTCTGCGGGGACTGGAGCGCCCCATGCCCTGGACCGGCGGCGCACTGCTGGCCAACATTCAACCCTCCCCTTGTTCCACAACCACTTCCACTCGCACAGCGCCTGCCACAGGTAGGGCTCGCCCCGCCGCACTTCGCCTCACCGACCGTTTGGTAAACAACAAAAAGGAAAACAACCCTCGGGGCTAAACTAAGCGACTGAGGTAAACTAACGTCTCATATTTTGTCTTTTACTTTGAATACGATTTTTTTAAAAAAAAGAAACGCCGTGTTTTTTTTTATATCGAGTCGACTGGTGCAGGCTAAGCTACAGCATTCCGGGGTCGCCCATAGCCGAATTTCCCGTCCGGAGACCCGGGTAAATAAAGCGCATGATCTCCGTCGACCGCGATTCCGCAACCTATTTTTTAGCTAATTTCGCAGAAAATGTATTTCGTTAAAGGTATCGGGTGCGTTTAAAGTTCAGTTCGGACGTGGTGTTTTTATTTCCGAGTGTGGAGTGCATGTGGCTGTGGCGAGGAGAACCAGCCGCCACTGGTTAGCCATCAGGGAGCTCGGTTAAATATCTCACCGTGTGGGCTTACTGCCCTCTCTCTCTCGCACTCACCGTACAATCTTCTTCGTGATTGCACCGAGTTTGTTTATCCGCCACCAGAAAGCCCACTAAGTGAGTTTCCAGCCACGGCTTTACCGTGCAGGCTCGTTTTTCTTTTTATTCGGGGGCGACACGGATGAACCTGCCTGGAAGACGGGGCTGGTAGTATGGCGGCTCTACAACAGTCGTCACGCCAGTGAGGTGCTCTCAGTCTCGGCTGTTGCATTTTTTCTTTTCGTGTCGCGATAAAATCATACAGTTGACCCGGCGACTGAAGCGTTTTATCGCAGATTTCTCAGTCGCAGACGCTACTAAAACGCACACGCCGCATTCAGCGCCAGTGAGGTTTTATTTATTTTTTCTCTTCATTCTTTTTCTCCAAGCCATTGAAGACCAGCTTCCAATCCGCCGCCATACGGCTACCAACACCTCGTGCTCAACCTCCGTATCCATCCACGTCAGTTGAAACTCGAAGTAACGGACGAGTTTTACGGTAAGATTGTGTTTCTAAGGTATTTGACCTAAAAGCAAACTTTATGCTTAATTTGTAAATGAACTTTGGGTCGTTTGGGCGAATTTGGGCTCCACTTCTCCCCCGGCGGTTGGAACCCGAAGCTAGCTAGTTCTAGCCGGCTAGCTACTGTAGGTCAGTCCTAGGTCGCTTAGTACTTATTTGCTATATATTTTTGGAAGTCAACAGAAAAATTACATCAGAATTAATATTTTTACCTCATTAAAACGAGAACGCCTTGTATAGTTTCCATATGGATAGAAGATACAATGTAGTTTGTTGAAAGGGGGTTTCCACACAAACCACGCCGTTTACGGAGGCGTGCAGTCGGCTGTATTCAGTGCGTCGAAGCCTGCCAACTTTGTCGAATAAAACGTTAAATTTGCGCAAAGTTAGCGCTAGTTGATAAAAAATAACGTTTTTAAGGAGGCAGAATAAGACATTAGTCGTAGTTTTGGTCGTGTGAAGTATTTCTTTATAAAGATAATGTTTGTATCTATCTCAGGCTTAACCTTCTTCCATGTCTATTTAGAGCTCGACCAGGTCGCTTCGAGCGCCGCCATTACTGATTCAGTAACGGCAACGCCTCGCCCTGGAAGCGTCCTGGTTGCTTTGTGACTGGTTTAATCACTCCGTTCAAGCACAAAAACGACATAAAACGTTTTCAGAGGGCGACCGTCCGCTCACATAGGTCGAAGCGGCCATTTTAATAGTGGACGTGAAGCCTATTTTCTTTCTCTCGCTCCGTTAAACCGTCGTGTTCTAAGGCGCGACCAAAGCCTCCATGGCGGAAGCCAGATCGACGCCCCGTCAGCACTGAGGCTGAGTCGGGTGGTGCATGCTGTAGTCATGATCATCCCTGGCCACGTCTCCCCCCTCGACGGAGACCGAAAGCAGATCCTCCGTGGTCAGCTGGTCGCCTCCAGCTGCCCGCCTGCCGTCGAAACGCTCGCTTCCTCCTCCCGTGGTACCTCCCAGTATCCTCTCGCCCCACGAAAAAATCCTCCATTCGACGCGAGAACCGAGCGACGAGAGAAACGGTGGCCTGAAATGCCCGCAAGACGAGCGCTTAGGGTGGAAATAAAGCCTCCCAAGTCTTACACCAGTTGACAAAATGGAAGATTAGGCGGATTGCCCGTTCTGGCTGGTGTCGACTGCAGAGTTATTTGAGATTTGAAACCGTCACAAGCAATGGGCTATGTCTCACGATGCAGCGTAAACGGTTAGGGGCGGTGTAATGAACAACTATTATGTGTAGGGCTGGGTTTTTTATTCCAATGTATAGAAGTGAGCAGCGAGTCCTCGAGTATTTTCAACATCTGTATGAACAATTCAGGTAAATAGGAGGAAAAAAAAACTGCGTCTTTAATTGTGAAATATATTAATCTCAATGTGTTTTTTTCATGTTCAGTTAATTATATGAAAACTGTTTTTAAAATATCTGATCTTATGTCATTCATTCATAGTTAGTAAATAAAGTTAAAAACGATGTTATTCGTTGCATGATGTATATAATGGTGGTTTGAACGTTAGCAAAAAGGTATTTCCAAAGTTTTATATTTAATTCACATTTTTTAATTATCCTTTTCTTTATCTTCAGAGGTGATTTTAGAAAATGAATGGAGACATGGACCCTGCCAGTAAAGCGCAAGGTGAGAGTAATGCTAACTGCTAGTTTAGATACGTTTCATTTTGCCTGAAACAGTCTGCTTTTATGTTATGAACTATGAAATGAATGTGCACCGACTGTATGCTTGAAACTTGTAAACTTACGTATTCATTTTTGCAGTCTGGGCCCAGGATGATCTGATGAAACTCTTGGATGGCATGAAAGTGAATCTGCCAGAGAAGGACCTGACCAAGTACAAGACCTCTGAAGCCCATATGGACTGGGAGAAGGTGGCTTTCAACACATACTCAGCAGATATGTGCAAACAGAAATGGCTTGAGCTCTCAAAAGAGGTGAGGTGGTCATTTTGCGATAGTGCACCACAAGATGTAGGATTTTTAGATTTTTAAGATACAGCATTACAACATGTATTACAGAACTGATAGTGAAAAACTGGACATTTGTTTTGGCCTGAATGTAGTTATTTTGAGGTTTACTGCTGTGGGAGTGGGACAGGGGTTCCCAATTGCAGTCTTGGTGACACCAGACAATGCATATTTTTATTTATTTAATTGTTTTACTATTTAGTAACTATTTTATTTAACTAATTAACAAGCACCTCGAGAGGGGGGAAAAACAAAAGAGTGAAGAGAGTAGATTTACCAGGACTGGGATTAAGGACGAGAGAGAGAGAGAAGTTGTGCATGTGTATTGTTGAATTGTATTGCGGCCACTAACTTCTTACTTGCATCGTTTCTCCTCACAGATCCGCAAATTCCGCACACTAACAGAACTGATTGTGGATGCACAAGATTACATCAAGAATCCCTACAAAGGGAAAAAAATAAAGGTAAACTGAATTTTTCAGCCTTCTGCAAAATCATAATTGTTAAAGCAACACTGTGCTACTTTTAGTACTTTAACCAAAGCCTAACAAAGTGGTTACAGTAAAACAGTTTATACACTTATTTTACACATTTTTTTCTTTTTAATTGTTACTTGAGTCAGAAACTGGCATTTCTCATCAGTTTCTTTTACTTCTGAATTGGTTCTTATGATATCCTGTTTATTTTCAACAAAATGCATTGTGTGCTGAAAAGAAGGATCAAATGTTATGTACAGAAGTGTTACGATTATAGGTGATGTAGTTGAGCTGAACTGAAGATGGTGCAGAAATTCAGTAAATCTAAAAACTGATGTACTTTCTAAGAGTCTAAGGTCAAACTCCTTCATGTTTTATCCTTTCTACAGAAACACCCAGACTTTCCCAAGAAGCCACTGACGCCATACTTCCGCTTCTTCATGGAAAAGAGAGCCAAGTATGCCAAACTTCACCCAGAGATGAGCAACCTGGACCTTACAAAGATACTCTCAAAGAAATACAGGGAGTTGCCAGAACGTAAAAAGGTAGGAAGAGGGAATGAGCTTTAGAGAAGGCTCCAAGCAGTAGTAGAAAGTGAGCCCAGATCAAATTACATTCTTTTAACACATGAGGATTAGAGATCATCTCTCATAAATTGGAGAAGCAAAGCCTGTTTCATTGTGAACACTGCAGTTCCATTACGTGTTGGGTTTAGTGACATGATCCTCTTTGTTTTGGGTTTCAGCCCCATGCAGCTTTTTCATCAAAAACCATATTACAAATGACATTAACACTGAACTGATTGTTTGTTTCTTTTTTTCCCCTACAGGAGAAATATGTAAACGATTTTCACAAAGAAAAGGAAACATTTGTGGTTAACATGTCAAAATTCAAGTAAGTACAAGTAAACTTTCTGTATAAGAGATCCATTGGGAAAATATAATTAATGGGATATTCAACTCTGGGCCAGTTGTTATATCTGGAGTGTTATTCACTTTTTTTTATTTATTATTTTTCATGCAATGTGTTAATAAGTGATGTACCTGCAGGGAAGAGCATCCAGACCTGCTAGAGACAAAAAGTAAGAAGAGCTCTAATGTACCAGAGAAACCCAAGACACCTCAGCAACTGTGGTATAACCATGAGAAAAAGGCCCTTCTTAAAATTCACCCAGATGTAAGTTCCACTGACCACCCTGTCCACCTTATGTGAATGTTTAATATTGTAAAAGCAGTCACTGTGTTGCATCACTTGATGGTGAAACCAAGACACTTATATAATGCCTTCTGCTCAGGCCACCACCAAAGACATCAAAGATAGTCTAGGAAAGAAGTGGACACAGCTGTCAGATAAAAAGAGACTGAAGTGGATTAACAAGTCTCTGGAGCAGCATAAGGAGTATGAGGTGAGGGCTGCTTTCACATCTGCTTGCTTTTTGACTGCTGGACAGCTGCTTCCTGTTGTGTACTTTAAATCAGGCATTCTTCAAGTGGGCCTGTTTTAAACATGTCTTGGATTGGCATTACCATGACTAACGGGCCTATAAAGGACTATTAATGATGTTATAAACATACACTCCGTAAAGACAGTAGGCATCAGCAAAAGCAGTGATGCACCTTGCTCATAAAGCTAACTTTTTGGCAGGTTCTGATTGCACCTCTTAAAACCCTGACCTTCTTCTTCTTATAGGAAAAGATGCGGGACTTGATTCAGCAGCAACCAGAGCTGAACCTGACTGAAGGCGACATTGTCAAGACCACTCTGACCAAAGCAGAAAGACAACTTAAAGACAAGTGTGACGGCCGGCCAGACAAACCACCATCGTAAGTGCAGACTAAAAAACAGAATTCTCAAACTAGAAACTTCTTGCTGGGTGTCCAAAAACTTCACTGTTAACCATGTGTGCATTATCTGTAAAACTGTGCTTTCTTTGTATATCAAGTAGATATGATTTCAAAGTCAGTAGTTTGTAATATTTCTGTGTGCTCTTGGAAAAGATGAGGCATGTTTCTTTTGTTACAGTTGCTTTGAAGTTTCTGTAGTAGCCGATTTAATCTTATTGCTCATGCTGTTTCTCTAGGAATGGATACTCAATGTTCTGTGCCGAGCTGATGTCCAGTATGAAGGATGTTCCCAGCACAGAGCGCATGGTCATGTGCAGTCAGCGCTGGAAACTGCTCAAACAGAGCGAGAAAGATGCCTATCAGAAACGCTGTGAACAGGTCTGGGCATCACAAATGCTTCTTAATGTGTAGAAGTAGTCCAAATATGAGAAGACCACATGAGCTGATGTGCAATGAAATGCGAATGAATGTGCTTACAAATCCAGCACTTTGCCATTGTATCCTCATGCTCTCTCCCCCTTTTTCTTTCAGAAAAAGAAAGAATATGAAATTGAGATGAACCGATATTTGTGTGTAAGTAGAGATGTGTTTTAATAGCCATGCTTGAAGTGTTCCTTTTCCTCTTTGTATTTTTGTGTTTTAACACTGTTTCTGCACTGTAGAGCATTTCGGTGGAGGAACAGCAGAGAATCTTGGCAGAGCAGAAGATGGTGGGCTTTAAGAAAGGCACTGGAGGCAGCAGCCCGGCCTCTAAAAAGAACTCTAAAGCAAAGGTGAATTCAGCCTGCTGATTCTGTACATTGCTTATGTGGTGTGTGTGTGTGTGTGTGGTTTGTCTTTATTCTTCTGTGACACATTCTTTCTGGGTTTTTTTCCATATACATAGAGCACTCCAGAGAAGCCCAAGCGGCCAATCTCTGCCATGTTCATCTTCGCTGAAGAGAAGCGGCCTAAACTTCAGCAAGAGAGGCCCGATCTGTCCGACAGTGAGCTCACTAGACTCCTGGCCCGCATGTGGAATGATCTGTCTGACAAGAAGAAGGTAACCCATCACACACAAAACCTACCAGCACTCCTTGTTAAAGTACTGCAGCTCCCTGGCACCTGGAGCAGTGAATTAATGTAAATTCATTACGAAATTGTGGTCATGGGCGAAAGCTTGTGCAGCCATAATGATTTGAGTATACTTGATTAGAAAATGATTAAATGCACAGAACTACAAAAAGGAACACACTTTAAAATGCACAAGCGGCCCTCTTCCTTACCTCACATTTTATGAAATATGTTTTCATAGGATAGTGTGTAGGAAATAAGCGGACCCTGAGGGGCACATACAACTAATAAACAATGAACAGTTTGAACTTTTCCCACATGGGTCATTTGGCTGAGGTGTGTGTGTGTGTGTGTGTGTGTGTTGTATTCAGAATGGCTGTAGCGTCAACTGATTACAGACATGTTCTCCAAGCTAATGCATTGCTTGGGGGCAAATTTTGTGCACCAGTTTTTCGATCGAGTGTACTCAAAGCATATGAAGCAGAAGCACGAGCTTTCGCCCACGGCCATTGAAAGCTCTGATCTCTTATAGGAAAAATACAAGAACCTGGAGGCGGTGTTAAAGGCAGAGTCAGAGAAACGGGGGAAAGAGGAGAAAGGCAAGCTGCCGGACCCACCCAAGACTGCACAGGAAATCTGGCAGCACAGTGTCATCGGAGATTATTTGGCTCGATTTAAGGTGAGTGACACATAAAACGTGGTCCAACTGAATCTTCTACTCAACTTGCTAGCTGATATGGACTGTATATCTTTTTAATACCATACGCATTTTCTTTTTTTGTGTGCTTGTTCAGAATGACCGGCCAAAGGCAGAGAAAGCCATGGAGGCCACCTGGAACACCATGGAGAAAAAGGAGAAGATCATGTGGATCAAAAAGGCTGCAGAGGACCAGAAGAGATATGAGGTGGGCATGACATAAGTTTTGTTATTTTGTTAACAATATTCAGATAGATCTAACCAGAATGAAGAAAAGACTTTTGGGTGCCTAACTTTATATTAGTACTCTGCCAAGGTACTAATACCAATAGGTATGTCTGTGCTTTTATATCATAACATTATATTAAATGCAAATAAACAAATGGTAAAAAGTATCAATTTATTTTTTCCAAAAAAGTTGATATTTAGTGCTACTTTGAAGAACAAAATTTGGCTCCAGATGTCTCCACAATGTTGTGGTGCAGCACATTTGATTTAACACAGTGAACTACTGATTAGCTAAACCAGGCAGTGCATGATGACTAAAAATAATACTGAGCTTCCTTCAGAAATTAGTGTTATTTGAATTTATTGTAACATTAGTGTTTTTCTGGGCAAATAAACTCTTACTGACCAGATAAAAAGCTTTTTAAATCTAATTTTCTCAGGTTCTTTAAATGTTCTGCACAGTTTATATGAATACATACATATTCATTAATTTATTTTTGAGCTTAAGTTATTAGCTAGCTGATAACTCTTTGTTTATGAAATGGTCTCCTCCTTGATAAAAATCTGAACGTGACACAGTGTTTATAGTGTTTCTGCTCTCACACTTCCCATGTTTCTTTTTGCTCAGAGAGACCTGAGTGAGATGCGTGCTCCTCCTGCAGTGGTCGCCTCAGGGAAAAAGATGAAGTTTGATGGAGAGCCCAAAAAACCACCATCGTACGTTAATTTTGTTGTTGCCGTTATGTGCATGCTTCTCATCCATTGCCGTAACTACATTGCAAGTTCTAGTGTTCTGTAATTTTCTGAAATCGTCATCATCACTTGGTGGCTGGGGATATTGTATACACTGACAATGATGAGTCGTGGGCAGCTGACAAGACTGAGCCTATTGTAATGTTGTCCTTTCGACCTTTATCCTCTCAGAAACGGCTATCAGAAGTTCTCTCAGGAAATGCTGTCGAATGGGGAGCTGAATCATCTGCCCATGAAGGAGCGCATGGGTGAGATCGGTGGCCGCTGGCAGAGGCTCCCTCAGAAGGAAAAAGACCGCTACAAGAAGATTGCGGAGGAGAAACAAAAGCAGTACAAAGTGCAGCTTGAACAGTGGCTTGCGGTATGTCAGTACTCCAATTCACAGCGTTTTAACATGCAAATTAAATGCTGTGTTTGGGAAAACATGCAGAACAGCTGTACGCAACTTTTACAGACCAACTCTGAAATGTAATTTAATCTAATGGTCACAGACCGTACAAAAGGCATTTTAGAACTTATGTTTAGCTCCCACAATTAAATAATGGCTAAAGAACATTTAAGAACTAGGCCTGGGTGATAGGTCGAGGTAATTGGATATCGCCGATGATGGAAAAGTAACCCGGTGGCGATGTGTTAAAGGTGATAATCGCTGTTTTGGTAAAAGAACTGAGAGGACAAATTCACCATTAAACAGCTCGAAAAATAGGTTGGGAAACTGGGGTTGATGTTTAAGAAGGTTACAGGCTCACACAGCAGATCCCAGAACATGACTTCTTTAACAGGCTACTAGCGCTGCTCTGTACGCAGCCCTGCCAGTTTGCAGTGATAGCGGAGGAGAGTAAAGTTCAGCAACCTCACTGCTGGGCTTTAGTTACAATTAGAGCATTATATACCATTAAAAAGGGAGGATGGGACAGTTATTTATTATCACCCACCTCTGATTCTTCAGTGATATGAAGTTGAAGTCGGCTGTTCGAGCTTCTTATTTGAATTTTCCTGTTCCACCCCCACAATTTAAGGTGGAACAGGAAATTTAGCTAGCCAGCTACTGAGACATCAGCATACTACCAGCATTTTTATGCTTGTTATGAAGAAAAGGACCATAATACATTAAAACAACATTAAACTAAAATAATACAATGGTTATCGTAATTTTAATGGAGAAAATACTTAAAATTGTAAGTGTCTTTGGTCGCTCGCGCAACCATCTTGCCTTTTTTTCTTTTTTATCCCCTCATAACACTGTTTGGAGTTTGCCTCTGAAAAACCTCCGTTTAGAGGGCCATGTAGCCCTAACTCTTCACCCTACCCCTCTATCTCAACAAAAAACAGGACATCCTACCCCCTAGGCGTGAACGCGCAAAACGGAGGGGTAAGAGCTAAAGGGTGAAATGTAAGAGAAAGGGAGGTTTAAGAAGCAATCAGTGTTATTACTCTGTGCTACGCACTGTAATGCCAGCTCCTTCACACTAATGACCCTTAATTTACTTTATGTGAATCGCAGCGCAGATCAATGCCGACGTGCTTTAGAACTTCAGCTCGCCTCAACTTGACTCGCTGCAGTAAAACGAGCTAAAGGACAAAGTTAGCGTAGGATTATGTTACCCCTAACCTCTGATCCTCAGCTACGGCCGGTGTGCAGTATTTTCTGTACAGATTAAATATCCAGGTGGTTGAATTATGAAAACGCAGCTGTGGCGACGGAAAACGCCTTGTTTTTAATGTGAAAGCACGTGGGCACAGCTTTGGAAATCACCTGCAGTCTGAAGTTTCTTTAGCACGCAAGTCGCCGCAAATCTGCGGCAGAAGTAGTTCAGGAATGCACATGCTTGAAGTAACGTTTATTATAATGACAGAAAATTAGTTCTCAAAAAACTGTGTTACTAAGTATCATTGTTTACTATGTGCGTTTTATTAAAAATTTCATTAAAACAGTTAAAGCATGTAGACTAAAATAGAATAGAAGTAGCTGCCATGTTTTTTTTGACCGTGGGCGACATTATGGATATCACGGTTTTGAAACACAAAATATCAAACTAATTATTTTGATATCGCCCAGGCCTAGTCGGAGCATGGCATTTCAGTTTTAAATTGAAAATTCAAAACGAGCAAAGCAAAGTTACAAAGGTGCCTGGTGTTTTATTTGTTTGTTTGAAATGTGACACAATTAATAACATATGAATTTGTTTTACAGAGTTTATCATCTCAAGAGAGAGCTGCTTACAAAGAGTACAATACCTTAGTAAGTTACTTTTTCATGTACCGTTTTGGTTTATTTTCTTTTGTGAAAAGGATCTTTGATCAATGTTTGCTTTAACATATACTTTTAAAAACCTTTTTATAGAAGAGAAAGGGGACAAGCAAACCAGGTGGTACCACTGCTAAACAGAAAGCCAAGTCCAAGTCCTCAGTAAGTCTGAACACTGACTGTTGCATGATCATAGGGAGTTGTTCTCTGTAAGGTAATGCACAGCTTCACATTTTCTCTTATCGCAATTGTATACTGTTTTCTAACAGGACGTGGACGATGACGAAGATGATGAAGAGGATGAAGAGGACGAAAAGGAATCTGAGGAGGCATCATCCAGTGCAGAGGATAGTGAGGAAGGGGATGACGATGAGGACGAGGGCGAAGATGAGGATGAAGACGATGATGTGAGATTTCTTGATTGTTTCACATTGTTTGAGGAACAGTTATTTTTATAGCACATATTATAAAATGCTATCTTCTTGCTATATGTAGCAACACAAATTACTGGTGCTGTCTAAAATGTGTCCGGGGCAACAGAACACATTTTGTTTGTTGATGAATAATTTAAAAAAAAATGATCAAGATGAATAATTCTTTTTACAAGCAGTATTCACTATAAAAGTCTGGCAAAATGATGCAGTCGGACTTAATTCAATATTTGAACCAGGCAAACTTTCCAATGTAAACACACAAAAATATGCTTCAAAATAAATGATTAATGAAAAGAGATTGTGCCATACATTGGGATGTGGAGTCTTCTCATTCTTTACTTTAGTGGGCTTAGTTGTTACAGCGTGTTAAAACTAACCCCACTGTGTACTTTTGCCTGGTTGGCTCTCGCTCTGAAATGGTTATGTTCTTTAAACTGGTGCTGTGTTACTTACAGCTACCATGAGTGTGATGAAGACTTTTGATAAACGTTTTATGTCACAAACATGGTTTTTATGTTGACTCGAAATATGTCTTGCTGTGAAAAATGCCAGAAATGTTTTACCTGAACCTGTTTAACTACATTTATTTTTATAGCACATATTAGGTTGTACCTCTCACTCGTTAAACATTTCAAACATGGAGGATAACTTTTCATACTCTCTCCCTAGTATAGATGCAATATTGAATTCCTTTATCTTGTTTCCCAGGCTGACGAGGAGGAGGATGAAGATGAAGAGGCGGAGGATAAGGAAAATAAATCAGAGAGCAGCAGCAGTGGGTCCAGCTCAGACGATTCGTCTGATTCAGACTCAGACTGAGAGGGAGCTGGAGCAGAGCGAGCCCGCAGACTGCCAGAGACCCTGTGAACTGAGCCATGAGTCAGAGCCATGGGCCTGCACTGCACTCCTCCAGCCACCAGGGGGAGCTCCCTCCACCACCACCACCACATCCACTCACTCAGCAACCATCTCTCTGTCATCCTTTGCTTTTCTCTTTTTTCCCCCCTTTACAGTCTCACTGAGGTTGTTTTCAGTTAAAGGCTTTTAAAGAAGGAAATGGAATGAAAGGAGGAGAAATTGCACACTCGTAGGACTAAAGATGTATTATACCTTCAATTCCCTCACAGCGAACACGAATCTGTTCTTTAATAGGGTTCAGCTCTGCTAGCTCGCAGACTTTCTTTCAACTGTCCCAAATTAGCTTTAAAAGATGCTGGTGGCACCATGAAGTAGACCTTTACCATCTTGTTTAGTGTCTAAAGCCATTATTTGAAGGAAGGAGAATAGGAATGATGCCCTTTCTCTTTTCCAGACTTGTTTGTTTGTTTTGTTTTTTTTTTCTTTTTTTTCTTTTTTTCTTTTTTTAGGGGAGTAACAGGCCCACAAGCCAAAGAATCTGTTAGCTAGGCGGATTTCTTTTGGGAAGTAAAGGGGACCAAATACTTGCACTCTAAAGAATGTCTGCTTTGTCTTTCCTATCCTCCTTCTCTACATCCTTTTCACAGTCGTCATCCTCATGCCTTTCCAAACCTTTTCTTTCTTTCTTTCTTTCTTTCTTTCTTTCCTGCTCCCTCAATTGCCATGGTGGTGTATTTTTGCTTCTGTAATTCTTCAGTTCGAAGTGTGGTACCTTCAGGAACAATAGCGCGATGTTTGAATGTCTGTCCGTGTGGAATTGTGGAATTGGCACACAAACGCAGCTTGATCATAGCATGTACATAAGCCACCATCACCTATGTGGGTTACTTTTGTTTGTTTTTGTTTTTTTTAAATTAGGCACCAATTCATCTGTTTAGCAAATGTACTTTGGACGTTGACCGAGATTCTTCCATTTGATCGCTTTAAAAGAGCGAGAGAATCTATCTTTGGAATCTTTTGTAATAGGCGAAACAAAAGAGACTATATAACGTTTTCCTTGGCCCAGATGTGTACTTGTTTGAGAGGAAGCTCCACCCACAAACCCTGTTGCTGACTTCTTACGATTAGAATTGGTGTTTTCCATCCAACCTGTTTTACTCTTCCAGCTTTTTATTTTGATGCTGCTTTGCAGGGCTGCACTTTTTTTTTTCTTTTTTTTAATGTTTGGTTTGTTTTAATTGTCTGCTAAGAGTTAGACTGGTTTGTTTTAAAGATATATTATCGGGCTTGTTTTAATTGCCTGCTACGTTAGATTATTTTCTTTTAAACGTCTGATTGTGATATCAGTTTGGCCCTCAATGCTGTGCACTTATCCTAGACGGCCTCACCAGCTGACTGTCATCTTAGTGTTCCTTTCCCTCCCTTTTCCCTCTTTTCCTCACTCCTCACACTTCTCTGGTTTTCCCCTCATCCACGTACTTCAACCACTGACTTGTTCTTATAAGCACCAGCTCAAGGAATGTAAAGGAATGTTGTATTTAATGGAGGAGAAAATCTTTTGTTGTGTATATATGAACAGTTTTGGGTCACTGTTTTTCTCCTCCCTATCCTTTAATTTTTTTTTAGCATTGTGTAAACACCTTGCTGGAATTGCAGCTATGTGCTTTTACACCTATTGGATGGTGGTGTCTGTTACGATGTTATGTACCCCAAAACACAAAGGACGCATCTTTAATTGGCGGCGCCCTTAAAGATGAGCAAGAACGTGAGGTCTGTCGGCTGTATCCAGCTGAGTTAACTTGACTCAGCTGGAAAGGCATGAAAGGTGGTTATATGTGGTTATTCATGATGGTGGTGAGGAACACAGGACACAGTCCTTAGTAGATTCGGCAATATGATTAGGAACAAGGAGATCAATGGGGATAGATTTGGTTCACTGCTGTTGTAAGGTATTTGTAAATATGTTTTCTTTTCTTTTTTTTATTGAGTGAAAAATTGTATTTTCATTTGGCCAAGTTGTCCCCTACGTGGTTCTTGTAGTGGCCGGTGGTCTGGATTTGTTTGTCAATTGCTCTGAGGAGGAAAAGATTTTAATTTGGTATGTTTTAGTTTTTATACCCCTCAGCTGTTTGTTTATTTGTAGAAATGGCAAAAAAACAAATAATTTGTACTGCTGATAATTTGGAACATTTGGATGTTTTCTATAGTCAGAGGTGTTATTCCTGGAATTTACCATTTGATCAAATAAACCTATCTTTAGCAACTGCGTGACTGTTTATTTCTTACTTTCTTGTAGAGGTGGTTCACTAAAAGAAATCTAAACTTGCCTGAGGCTAGTGAAGCTGAAAAACAATGGAAGTCTATGATACTCAAAATCTTTATTATATTAGACTCATTGCTCCAGTGCAGAACTACAGGAGCAAAATCAACTGTTGTTGATGAACTGAATTTGGGGTAAGGGGTTTATTGAAGTTTCATGAGAAACAATATATTAAACTAGTTTTAGGACAGAATACCCTTTTAAAGAGTGGGGGTTTAGTCAGAAATCCCAGGAAAAAAAAAACATGAATATCACTGTGGTCTAAAAATAGTAATTTCACAGAAGGCGGCAAACATATTCTTGACTTTTATTTTAAATTAAAGATTTTATTCCAAGTGGTTTGGAATATTTCTGCTGAGCTCTTAAATTGTCATTGCGAGAAAAAAAATTTCAACAACATTGTGTTCCCTTGCAGTATTTTTGCATTCCATCCCAAACCGTTCCCCTGCAAAACCAATTGTAACTGCGAGGGAATGCCAAATTAATGCGAAGCTTTTTACAGATTTTTCGTTTCGTTTTTAACCACAGCCCTTTAGGGGCTCCGTGCATTTCTACTGGTCCCTTCTTCAGGATATGTCCACAGTGTAAAAACAGCTGAAATGAAATTATACAGAAAGATAAAACTCGAAAAAACTGATATACTCTTTCTGTTTTTTGACAGCAACGATCCGCCGGATAGTGAACATGTAACAAATATAGTAGAAGCATAACACAAGCGGGAATCATAATTCATGCACATATGATAATATTAACACTTCCATAGTTTATAATTATGACGATTCTGAGCACTTAATGACCTTATTTAAGATTCAGGATCCAAAAATTGTTCTGCTCCAGTCTGTAACTGAATAAAACGCTCCTTGTTTTTACAGTGTCTGAAGTTCCTTATCTTCCCGTACAGCCCAATCGATGTGCTGTGGTTCGGTAGCTGACTAGTGACGCCTTGCGGGTGGCAAAATGGCTGCGCTTTATTTTTCCCACATCTTTACAACGTTAAAATATCTAAGGACGTGTTAATTTCTTTCACATGTCAACCGTTTTGAAAAGTATAACAGCTACCTGTTTTTTTCCTTTCACCAAGGTGCTAATCGTAAACTGCCCAGAAGAAGGACTCTAGGCCGTTGAGCTTCAGGGTAGGTGTAGTGAATTCTGTTACACGGCGGGGGCAAAAAAAAAAGCGCTTGTGTCTGCAGGGAGGGAGGTGGGCTGCAGATGTGTGTGCTCACACTGTGTTACTGTCTAAGTGAGCTTTGTAAACCCGTTTCTGAGCTCTTTAAATTACATTCTGAGAGTCTCTCTTCATTACAGTGGCTTGTGTCCACTTGTGAGCAGTGTAGATGCTAACTAGCTAACTTCAGCAACACAGAACTGTCACTGTCCGAATGTGCTCATTTCAGAAAAGCTGCAGTTATGAATCCAAACCGTTCTGGTCTGTTGACGAAGCTGAAGTCAGCTTCTTACTCTCACTCGTCAGCTTCTTGTTCGAATTTTCCCGTTCCACCTTAAATGGTGCAGAAGTTACGTTCTTGCACCTCAGGCGTCAGAATGTAACTGCTGCACCATTTAAGGTGGCACGGGAAAATTCGAATAACAAGCGAGCTTCAGCCTCGTAATCTGTTGAACGTTGGACTTCTCGAGAACCATGGCTTGAAATGCGTGGTTTGTCATCCAGCTGCCTTCTAAGCCAACTGTCAGAATAACATTATTTCTTCCCTGCGACTACACTGTCATTTCCTGCTAATAGTTAGCTAACTTAGCTAACTTCGTTAGAGAGGTTAGTTATAACTGGCTCCACTTGAGCAAGCTGGTTAATTTTCATGCCAGCTCGGTTTGTGATTGACGAGGCTAACGTTGGCTTCCTATTCGTCTGCTTCTTATTCGAATTTCCCGTTCCACCTTAAATGATGCGGCAGTAATTACATTAGCTACAGTTACATCCCGGTGTCAGTAACTGCTGTGTTATTTAAGGTGGAACAGATACGAAGCTAGAGAACTGGAGACTAACTTTTGTGTTGGACAGTCTGAAATTCAGATAATGCATCACAAATACGTGGAGGAAGAGTTTTGGGGGTGATTTTTAATATTTTCCTCATTACCTCCATATTTCAGCTTAGGTAGGAGTCTGTGAAATACCTCAAGTTTCATCAGGTTGTTCCGTCATCTGTGAGAAGTGCTTGAATTTCCTGAGGTCCACCTGCTCTAAGAGGCTGCTGCAGGTCAGTCAGATACACAGGCCTGTCTTTGCATAGAAGAAAGCGAGTATAACTAGGCCTGCATGGCAGATGTTGAATAAAAAGCATTGTTCTCATAGTTTTTTATGTGGCAGTACTGGTTCTTTTTTCGTCTGATCAAACATTAGAAAAACTAAATTTGTGATGCGATATTTTGTATAGTGATATTTTATGTAATGAGGTGTCGTGATGTTATAATTTTACCATATCACCCACTTCTAAGTCTGAATAAAGTATCTAATATCTGTATACATCCTCACAATCTGACAGTGTGGCTGCCCACCTGCTGCACCCAATCAACAATGACGACCCCGCTATAATAGCTTTTGCAAATGAAAATGGAGGATATGTCGCTGTCAGGCCTGGATAACACCAAGCTAGAGGTAAATAAATCATATTGTTTTTTCCATATGCTCCGTATTTAAATGAAAATGAAGCAATTAAGTGTATATATCTCCAGTTAACCTTGATGAAAAACAAATAAAGAAACCTTCTGTGTTGTCTGTCATGTCTTAGGCCTTGGCTCATGACATCTACTCAGAATTGGTGGAGGATGCCTGTTTGGGGCTGTGCTTTGAGGTGCATCGGGCAGTCAAACAGGGCTACTTCTTCCTGGATGAGACGGACCAAGAAAGTATGAAGGATTTTGGTGAGAGAACAAGTCATCGTTTCAGTTAGACTTTTTTTTTTCTGGTGCCAAGATGGATTTTTTGGTGGTTATGTGAGCTTAGACTTAAGAGGAGCCTCACAGCTGTGCTGTCTCTCTTGTAGAAATTGTGGACCAGCCAGGGGTGGACATATTTGGTCAGGTGTACAACCAATGGAAGAATAAGGAGTGTGTGTGTCCTAACTGCAGCAGGAGTATAGCAGCTTCACGCTTCGCTCCTCACCTGGAAAAGTGTCTGGGAATGGGCCGCAACAGCAGTCGCATCGCCAACCGCAGGTTAGCTCTCGTGCAGTTAAGCTGTGCAGATCTGTGCTGCTCAGTTCCATTCAGTTTGAAACAGTTAGGGTCAGTGTTAGGGTTCTTATTTGTCCTGAGGATCTTAGTTAACCAAAGAAGGATGAATCTGACATAATAAACACAGTCACTGTCATCCAGATTCACACAACCAGAAACAAAATTGAATAGAAACAATTTTTTTGGCTTCAGAAAGTTTCAAAATGCACAGGCATCAGTTCAGAGACAGTTTATTGCTAAAGAATGTACCGCAGTTTTATAATAATAATAATAATAATAATAACTAAGTAATAATAATAATAACTAAGTAATAATAATAATAACTAAGTAATAATAATGTAACTTAATTGTTAATGCACTTGCTGTTAATTTTAAAGTATTGCAAAACTTTTTCTAAAAGAGATCCTTAAGCCACTATTCCCAGACATACAAAAATGATGAGTATGTTAAAATGCTTAGCATTAGTAGTCCTTAAGTCCTTGTCTAATAACTGTTTATGTTCTGGGTCTGAGAAATGTAGCAAATAATTTTTAGTACCACTGCAATGCATGAAGCACAATGTACATGCAACCCACAGTTTTGTGAGTTATGTTTGTAGTTCCATGTAACAAAAGCATCCCTTCTCTGCAGGATAGCCAGCAGCAACAACACAAGCAAGTCTGAGAGTGACCAAGAGGACAATGATGACATCAATGACAATGACTGGTCATATGGTTCAGAAAAGAAATGTGAGCTCTCTGTTTTACTTTGTTGTCTCCTCCCTTAAGTACATCTCTTTTAGGTTTACTTGTGCAGTTTTTAATGTGCTTGTGTGTCTTTGTCCCTGACAGCCAAGAAGAGAAAGTCAGACAAGGTACTGAAATATCCTGAAACATGAGTTTTATGTCAAAGCTTGCTTGAAGTACAATGTTATCTATATGTGCAATTTTAATAAATAAATGCTTAGTAACTTTGAGCGCTTACATGCGGTTCTACTTTACTTTCCTAGAATCCAAATTCTCCAAGAAGATCCAAATCCTTGAAGCATAAAAATGGTGAGTTTGTTTTTGCTTGTTTGTGTTTAAAGTACAGAAATACTTTAGTGCAGGAATACATCAGAATAGGTCTTAGATTAAAAAAGAATAGATAGCTTAGATAAAAAAAAAAGTTAAAAGTACAGTAAAAATTTGAACACCCCCAGTCAGATTTCATGTTTTTTGTTAAATAAATTGGCACATCCTTTACAAAGAGGGTTAAATGTGGCTTTTTGTTCTGCAAAATTTAAAGCACCATTTCTGTTTATTTGCTGAGTTTAACATACTGGAAAAAAATAAAAATATAAAATGTAAAATGTGTTATAACCTTTGAGCAAGCCACATTTTATGGTTGTTTTTTCCCAATGTGTTTAATTAAGCAAATAAACAGTAATCGTGAATTTAAATGGGCAGAAATGTGTTCTGTGTACAGGATGTGTGCTTAATGTCACAAAAAAATGCTGTTGAACTGGCTTGATTCAAATGTGTACATAATTTTCACACAAAATCAACACAGTTATGGACTAAAAGTAACTAAACTGAATAACAAAACTGTGCAGAATATATTTAACATGGAAATGATTTACACGTTAAATCAGCACCTATTTTCAGTGCAGGTTTGGAACTTTACATATGTGGCCACACAGACAATCAAAGACAAAAAGGTTTATAGCTCGAGCTCTATATTTGTATATAGATATTTCTGTCTGTGAGAATGACTTCTTTCCCTTTTGTTTCTTTCTCAGGAGAGCTCAGTGGTAGTGTGAATCCAGACCTCTACAAGGTATTTATCTACTTTACCTTGAATCTGTTTGAGCTTGTTTGCAAGCAGTTGTATAGAGCATTCACCGGTTGTCCTTTCCCTAACTGCCTCATTGAAATGCTGCGTGTTGTTGTCCCATATGTGGTGTTGTTCACTACAGTGCTTTTTTCTGCTTTTTGCTCTGCAGTATAACTACAGTTCCGGGATCAACTATGAAACTCTAGGGCCAGAGGAGCTACGATCTCTTCTGGCTACGGTAAGGAAAGTACAGCTTTCTCTTAGTTATTCACCACTTTGCACCTATGTTGTCTTGTATCAGTTCATCCATACAGCCAAACCATATGTCTATATATGTTAGAGATGCACTGATTGTAAATTTTTATGTCTGATTTTATGGCTGATGGACCCTTTTTTTTTGATGGTTTTTTATTGGTGTTTTTTTTTTTTACCTGGGAACTCACACTCTGTGCACTAAATGAACATTATCAGTGTTCAGATGGCACTAATTACACTGACTGTGATCACTTGTAGACAGGAAATACTCCACATATCAGTCTCAGTGTTTTTCATGCCATCATAGTTTTATCAACGGTTGCATCTACCAGTATTATCTCATGCTGCTTTCTGTGAGAGATTATGCAGTGTTTGTTGTACTGAGTGTGAGTGTGTTATAATTTTGATCGTATGAAGTTCAGTCTGATTTTGGCTAGACAGTGATTCATTGGTCAGTAAAAACAGCTCTTGTTAAAAGCTTTATGCTAACAGCAGCTCTTCTCTCCTCAGCAATGTGGGGTCGTATCAGAGCACACAAAGAAGATGTGCACGCGGTAGGTGAAACTTTCACTCATGCGCACACACACACAAACACACCCTCAGGGCCTTCATGGCTTTCAGATAAGAGCTAATGATTTCTGTGAAATAAAAAATGCATGTCTGTGATTTTGAGTTTATTTTTATTTAATAGAATAATGCTTATATTTCAACTATGCATGTATTGTAGTAGTTATTGTATTTCCTTGTTAAGGTTGAGTTGGAAACAAAAAGGTTGAATTCTTCAAACACCCAGTCTTCAAAGAAATCATTGTGGTGTTTAGGTAGACACAACCATGTGAGCTGTCCCATTGGTTAGACCTTCAGTTGCTGTACTGAAGGCCTAATTTGTCAGATTAACCATTTACATAATTAGGAACTCACAGTGGAATCAACCAACCAATTTTGCAAGCTTTAAATGTCCACATTTAATCCAAAATGGTCAAAAAAATGTTTATGTGAATCACTGTTAGCTTAGTGCTAACATAATACTGGAATCCCATAGAGGGATATTAGCATTATTCTACAAGTGTGTTTGTTCCATATAAATATATGCATATATAAATTAACAATATAGTTTTTCTGATGCCACATCATTAGGACCACTTGTCCATTTACTGACCTCAGCTCTACAAGGCAGCTGTTGTCTGTTAAAGGCAGACGAGGAAACACGATGATGTTTAATTTCACCAAGTACTAAAGCTTAACTGAAGCCTGCTGATCCCCTGCTCTTACACAGCAGCTGTTAGGCCTGTTTAGTGTGCTGTAGATGGCTTACTCTTTCTAAATGTGTGTGTACATGTGTGTTAGTGTGCTTATGTGTGTTCGTTGAAATCTAATGTTGATTGTGCATGTGTCATGTAAAGGCATGATCTTTTTCATTTGAGTAAATGGAAATGATCGTGTCATGTTGGGACTGATATTATGGAACACAAGTGGCAATCTCAATTCTTTATTTTGTACACCTTTAGTAGTTCAGGGGCCAATTTTGTCTGTTTTGCCATTTAGATCTATTTGGCCGTTGTCTTATTAACGTTTGGTCATCGTCAGGAAGGATCCATCTCTATTCTGATTGATAAAAACGTGATCCATTCCTCCCCAATTGGACAATCTGAGATGGTTTTAAAGCACTGCTTGTTTTTCATGGCGTGGGACTTTTTAGACATCTGCCAGCACCCATCTGGCCCATTCTAACCTCTAATCTCTAACTGCCTGTTTGCTGGCAATGTCTGTCTAGTCTCTGGCCCATATGTGTCTGATGCAGTGCATAATGCCACATTGTGTCCTGGCAGGTCCCAGCGGTGTCCCCAGCACACGGACGAGCAGAGGAGGGCGGTCAGGGTCTTCCTCCTGGGGCCGTCCGCGTGAGTTTCACCCTAAACCCTCCCTTCCCCACCTTAAAGCCCTCCTGGCTGAAAAAAGCGCTCTTTGCTCTTTCTTGCAACCATATCCCAGTTACAAATCAAAGAATTTCTTGTTTTGTCTTGCTCCTTTTTATTTAATGTTATAATAATGTTGTATCCATGTTAAATCAGTGTTAGATCCATATCCAATGCGGTAGTTTTGAGCACACTCCTTCCTCAAACATTTTTCATCATCAATCCTGTGACCTAAAAGATCCCATGGTGTAAAAAACTGAAATTTCCTTGCTGTTTGCTAAGAAGCAAATGCATCATTGCAGCCTTGCAAATGATTCAGACATCCAGTTTTACAGTCACTTTTACTTTTTCTTTACATTTCAGCCTGGACTGCTTTTTGGATGAGGCACAAAGCGGGGCAGCCAAATTCAAACAGAGTTCATGTACATATATTAGACATAAAGGCAGAGTAACTAAATGAAAAAGTTGGACATGGGCTTTACACATACAAGCAATATCAGTGCTATATTGTGGTTAATATCACCTCTATTAGAGGAATAGAAGGTGTTTTTTTTGGTTATACATCAACTGTTATCCTATTCAAAAATGTGTTATATCCAAAGTTTTTATTGATATACAGCATTAGAATTAAATTATTTAAGCATTACTAAAATTACACAACTTGAGTTGCACTGTCGGTTTGACATGATGACAGCTTTCCACCTCTGTGCCATGGACTTCTTCAAATTCAAAGAGGCAAAGAGAAATGAGAGGCTAATGTCTGTCTAGCCTTGACATCTGCACTTTTGCTTCTTTTCTTCCTCTGTATTTATCCCATTGACCTAGAAGGTGAAAGGGCTTAGTGTGTAGGGCTTAAAGGAACAGTCCAGCATTTTTATTGACCTACTGTTTGCTAAATTGATGTGTAGCTTATTTATGAGTTCAGACTAAGCCCTCAACATGTGGTGGTAGTATGAGAGAAGATTGAGGGAGGGGGAGAACTCTAAGAACTTGGGCTGGAGTTCTAGGCAGCTTCTGCCTGTAGCTAGAAGGCCAGACGCCCCCCCTCCAGCTGTAGCAGGATTGAGGAACAGGGAGGAGATGGGGTGGCTGTGGGGATTCGGAACACTTTGTCACAGGGACAGAAGTGAGGATGTGAATTTATAGGGCGTTAGATTGGAAGAAGGAGGGTTTTCAGGCATGTTCCTCTCCCCAAACTAAGTACATTAATCTGCTTAGAATGAAGAATGGGGGGAAAACTGGAACATATTGGAGATATCGCAGGCGAGGAAGTAGTCAAGAAAAGAATAAACAGAGCGTAACTTGAAAATAACTAGCACACTACACAAGAACAGAAAGACTACACAATGAAGACTGGTGAAGGACTGAACAGAAGCTTTTATTACCAAAGCGTTACTTTATTGGAGAAGGAAAAGCGTTCTCATCAGCTCCCAAGTGTCACAGCCATCTAAGCGTTGTCTCCCTTCTTGTTGATGCTACAGCTATCGGTGATTAGGAGCCCAGGAAAATAAAATTGTCCTCGTTCTCTCTGGGTCGGTGGGATGGTCCACTTCCTCCTCCCACTGCTTGGCGTCATGCTAACAAACATGGCTGTCTGCATTTGTTAGCTGATGTAACAGAACTGGTCATTAGTATTCTGCTCCAAGTGTGTTGAACTGTGTCCAGTGAGGTTACGTTAGATAGTTAGACTGGCAACGTTTGACTGGGAGGAAGCACTTACTAGCCTTCACCGGCAGAAGGAACACAACTAGTCTGGGATGTAAATTGGCGATCAAAATCTGTTATTGTAACTTAAAAAACTTTGTTTTTACTGGTCCATTCATCATAAATGTTGTTCACACAATGTAACAGGCAACTAGCATCCTCAGATGTTTTTTTTAAATAGTGTTGCTATTGTAAAATTGATGGATAGAAGTGCAGAGGGATAGCGGTAGTTCTGGTGAATTGATCTGTGAAAAAGTAGAAAGAAGGCCTTTGTCAACACAATTGACATATTAATGCTTTTATGCTAATTATCTCCACAGAATGTAGTTTTTATTGATGTGTTCAGTCATATGCAAAAGTTTGGGCCCCGTGGTCAGATTTCATGTGTTGTTGATTTTTAAGTGAAATAAGTTAACACATCCTCTACAGAGACCACGAGCACAAATACTGTTTATCTGCTGATTGTAACATATTGGAAAAAATAAAACTTGAAATGTGGCCAGTGCAAAAGCTATGGCACATTTTATGCTGCATGTTTTGTTTCTTTCCAGTATGTTCAAAATCAGCTACAACAACAAACAATAGAAGTCTTGCAGCAAAATATTCAGAAGACGGTAATATTGAAGTATGTTCTCTGTAGAGGATATGTTATTTTCAACTTTAAACTTTTACATATGACTGTATGTGAAATGTTCCTTATCTGTAATAGCATGTCACGTAACAATGTTAAAGTTGAAGCATTCAAATGATTATCTGTCTCTCAGTCTTATCATTTCCCTTCATGCTAATATTCCCTTTTTGACTGGACCTAACTCTCATTTTCCATGTTACATTTAATGGACAAAGGAGAAACATCTTGGCATCTTCAAAATTGGTTGTGAAAATATGTGCATTTGGTTCACGTATCTCTCTAGACTTTTGTTTTTTAAATAATTTTAGCTGACAACGTAAGTTAGCTGAGAGCACCTTATAGCGTGCAGCAGGTCTGTAGTAAACTGAACTTGTTGATTGACAGGTCAGCATTGCCAGATCCGGAGTCAGCGTTGGAAAACGACGGTTATGACACTCCTGACGGACAGCTCATCATGTCCCGCCTCCAGTGGGATGGGTCGTCTGACATCTCACCCTCAGACTCTGCCTCCTCAAAAGCCAGTGAGTTCTTTATAAGCATACATTCTAGGGTTGGGTGGTGCCACTGAATTTTTTTTTTCAATGTCAAAGCTGCATTTCTGGTACCAATATTAATAACAATAGGCATAAAAGTCTCCTTGTGCACTAAAATAAGAAATCTTTGCGATTAGCAAGCAGACATAAATAATTGAAGCATTACTTAGAGAAACTTTGAATGATTCTGTTTGGTCATAAACCCCATGTTCAGTTGTTCAGCAACAACAGCAACAAATTCAGTTACATTGTTGCGGTCTGTTCTCTTTTCTCTAGCTCAATTTTTATTTATTATGTTATTTGTTATATAATGTAGCATTACCAGAAGAGTGTTTTTCTAGTATAGATTTTCCAGAAAATCTCGCTTCAAAGACTGTGCAACACTGCTGTAGGATGGAAGTAGGTTTACAACAGATGTAGTGATGGTGTAATGTTCAGGTTTGGCCTGAGTGTCCCTTTCAAATGCATTTAAACTGTGTGTATGTATATATATGTATATATATATATATGTATGTATGTATGTATGTATGTGTGTGTGTGTGTGTGTGTGTGTGTATGTATGTATGTCACTTAAAGTACAGATATGTGCAAAATGTGACCATTTAAAATAAAGCAGTTTTGGACCTCTCTGGTGGAAATGTGTAACTGCATGCAACATACAGAGGAACATTTTATATAGTCAGTTAGGCTTCAGATCCCCTCAAGCAGATGAATCTGATGCAAGCAAGTTTCAAGAGTATTCAAAGAGAACTCAGTCAAAACTTGGTGTAGGATGTTTCTTCTGAGGATGTAAGTGAATTGTCTACTATTATCATCATATCTTGAGATATGATATCTTGAGGCATCGAGCTGGACCTTCTTTCTGAGTCTGTGCATGTGACCTTAATACGTGAAGAACTATGACGCAGAAAAGCTCCTATGAAATCCATCCCAACACCTCTGACTTTTCAATTATTATTCTAGGCATTACAGGTCGACTTGTAGCAGTAGCACAACACCTATTTTAATGTCTTTTTTTCTCCTGACTCAGTAACGGTACTTCTTTCAGTTTTAACCAAAAAACATAGTGCTGCTTCAAGTCAAGTAGAATAGTTAGCTACTTTCTCTCTCTGCTTGCTTACAGAATAGATTTCTTACGTAATACGATTCAGCATTCTGTGATGCTTTTGGCCTGATTGGCCAATTCTGGCTTTCATTGTGTTTATGTGCTTGACCACCCTTGTTTTCACTGCTTTTATTTCTTTTCCCCACTTAATTTGCCTATGTACATTTTTCCCTCTCTCTCTCGCTCAGGTACTAACAACTCAGACTCTAAGAGACCTAAGAAAAAGAAGAAGCCTGGCTCACTGCTTGTGAGTAGTGCAGGGGGAGGAGAGAGAGAAAAAGGAGGAGAGCGAGAGAGAGAAAGAGGAGGCGGTGGTGGAGGCGGAGGAAGCAGTGGGAGTGGACTGGGAGGTGCCAGCAGCAGCTCCCAGAATGCACTTGCTCTGTCAAATCGTAAGAAAAGACCAAGACTGCCAGCTCCACCAGCTCCCAGTATTTATGATGACCTGAACTGAAAAAAGAACAGTCCTCACAAACTCATCCATATCAACGGTGGACAAGAGCGTTACAATGATTTATCTTTCTCATTTCCTTTTCCACCACTTTGTGCACAAGAGACCTTAAAGCAGTATGTATGTAATGTGCAGTTGAATATTGGGGTTTACATTTGTGATTCGCATAAACGTGCCATAGCATGTCCAGACTACAGTGTGTGAAGTGTGTAAGCATTGAGTGTGAGTTTGAGTGTGAATCTGTGGGTGTAAATGTACAGTACCGTACAAAAGTCAGAGACCACCCTTCATTTAATTTCCAGTCAGAACGGCCATTAAGTACAAGTTATTAATTTTTTAGAATATATTTCTGAGGATATAAAATATAAGACAGTGCACCTCCATAAGGAAGAAGAAGGTCTAAGGAAAATAAGTAAAAACAAGAGTTTCCAAAGCTGGACTTCAAAAGATTATACAGAGAAAATGGGACCCCTAACAACTGTGCAAGACCTGGTGGACCACCAGAACTGTCCCCAGCGGGTAATACTTAAAGCTTTGAGAGATGGAGAAATGTGGAGTGAAAATCAAGAGAAAATCAAGCTCCATTCTTCCTTCAGATATGAAAAGTCTGCAGGTGTTTCTGTCCATCCTTCCACTTTGAGAAGTCAACATAATGCTATGGGTCTGAAAGGATGAGTAGCCTTCAACAGTGAGAAAAAGACATTTGCAGATAGAAGAAAGGCACTGCTGATGCTTTCAGACCAATAGGCTGACCACCCCAGTCCAGGCCTCAGCACTATTGAATGAGACTACATGGAAAAATAAACAATTTCTAAGATCCCTGCAGATTTCTTTGGAAAACTGAAAGCAAGTGTCCTGAAAAGAATGGAAGTTGTAATAAATGCAGAGAGTGGACACTCTATTTGGACATTTATTTGCTAAATATATATTTTCTGTTTTTTTTTGTCTCCTGACCTTTAAAAATGTGTACTTAATGGCCATTTTTTACTGGGAATTAAATCAATGGTGGTCTCAGACTGTTGCACAGTGCTCTGTGTGTGTGTGGATCTTGTTGAATAATGTTAATATGGTTTGAATGCTTGTGCTTGTAAAAGTGTACAATAATGTTACTGCGACTTACTCTCTACTGTCAGTCAGAATAATGCTACTCCAGAATGCTACTTTACACTTGCCTGTTTCTACTGCTTCCTGCTGAATAATGCTCCTTTGATAATCACTGTTACAGCTTCAGGCCAAATTATGTTTCTTTGATAAACACTTTATTTTCTGCTGCCTCTTAGTAAATATTTTACAGTGTAAATTATACTATTTAGTCTAAAATATAATGTTAGTGATTTTTTTTTTTGTTTGTTTGTTTTTGCCTGCTTGTTTGTGGTCCTCCCTGCTAAATATTGCTCCCTCGGTGCATGTTGTCTTGTTTATGTCTGGTTTGTTGGTCTTTAACGCACTTATTACATTTGGGGTCAGTTTCTCAGACAGCGGTTCAAAAGGAGTAAATAGTAGATTTTTCAAAATTTAAAATTTCTGCATAATTGACGTTGAAATGATGAAATGATGCTGAAGTCATTTGTAGTGGTTTGATGTGAAATGATGATCTAGAGAAACTTACCAGGTCAGATTTCTTCATGTGTGATGTAGAGGCTTTAAATACTTTAGATATCTGGTTCCTATCGCCACCACTGTGAACAGTTCTCTCTCAGGAAGTTTCTCTAGAACAGAGCATTTCATATCAAACCACTTTAAATGAATGCTTACATTAAAGTTTGAATTATGTAGAAATTTAGAAAAATCGATGGAATTCCCCTTTAAGCCTAGTTATGGACTACACAGCGTTCTGAATGGAGATTCCCCATTGAAAAGAAGGTCTAGTCCAGGACTAGGCCTAATCCATGTACAAGAAACCGTTCCTCAGTGTTTTTGCTCTTAGATGTGAAACTTCTTTTTTATGATAAAAGGCCTACCAGAGAAGTGATGCGGTAGAGAAATGGCACTTAAAAGCCTGTGAAGTTCAGGTGGGTAATATTGAAAGATGCACTCCCTACGGATCAAATCCAGTCTATACAAAAGCCTTGTTGCTTTTAAAGTGGACTTTTATTTTGTGTTAATTTCCATATTTGTGAATTTTGTGAACTCAGATTTTAAGGCTGAGTGTTTGAGTGAAGCTGCATTTGTGGTGGAGGGAAAAAAAAAAGATTCCACAGGTTCCTCATCCCTACATATGAAGTACTGTGTATGGATATGTTGTTATTTTCAATGCTGGCAGTTCTATCTCCTCTCTGAGTGTACTGTGGTAGCCTGTGTTCTAGTCTAAATAAAGCCCAGCGTGTCTCAGGACGTATTTTCCTCCCGTCTGCCTCGTCACTTTTCCACTGTTACCAAGATCAACAGATGCAATGGGAAACACCCTATTCAACTTAATGAGACTCTAATCGTAGAGCACAAGTTTCCAGATTTTAAAAAAAAAATGCTACACTGTCAATATGGACTGTGTTGAAACAATGAGCAGCAAAATAATGTAGACCCAATCTGACTTTAAACTATTCATTTTCAATTTGCAATTTTTTTTTTACAAAAAAAAGCACTACAGTTTCTCATTCTGCAAATTTTTTTGTATTTTCTTTTTTGTCAGTGCTTTGTTATGGCAAGCTGTTTTTAGCTTTTAAGTTAAATGCAAATACTACTTAAAAATTCAACCTTTACTTTATGAATTCATTTTTTGCATAATTAACTTCTGACAACTAGTAATTGATTGTGACATATACACACACACACACAAACACACGTTTGTCTTGCTATACGTATGAGGACGTCCATAGGTTTCTATTGATTTGTGTTACTGTAGCTAAATAATACTACACCTAAACCTAGCCCTAACCTTAACCTCAGTAACCAAAAGGCAATTTTTCTGCTCTTATAGTTTTCAAATAAAAATGTAATTGTGGTGAAAACAACATATGTTCAAGTGAGGACCAGCAAAATGTCCTCACTTGAGCAAAAATTTCATATATTCCTATCAAAGTGAGGACATGGGGTCCTCACAAGTATAGCGCTACAAGAACACACACACACACACAGTTTCCCACTTTCACAAGTAAAAGTAATAATGTCATTAGAATTCAGACATTTCAATTTCATTCCTACTAGCCCAATTGTTTCCTTTCATTAAAGTGAAATTGGAAAAGGCATAACCTTTCAGTACTGAAAGTTTTAATCTTGCATGCTAAAATAATTTTTACTTGTGAATTTTTACAGTAGAACATTTTTTGTCCAATTCCAGATATATTTAAAACATTTCTCGATTTCTTCATATCAAAAAATGCAAACTAAAAGCTAAAATCAATTTGTATACTTGAAGGCAAGCAAAAAAGTCTTTCTTTACAATGAGAAATCTCAATATCACTGAGGGTGAGAGAACGACTTATTTTACTGGCCTGTTTACCAACTCTCATCTTTCAAACCTGACAAGTATGACACACAAGAAGGTTTACAGACAAAGCTCGTAACACCCCTGTGGCAAAACTACAAAATGTCATTTTTGCGAGGTTTATATCCACCCATGTGACATTGTACAGAAAATACTCCTTTTATTTACATGACTTTGCTTTTCTTTTTTTAGCACTTGTTAACATGGTAACCCTGTCTTTTTTCATGAGAGCAAAGGACAGAAACATGTTAGCTATATTTAGCTGTCACACACAGTATGACCTCAGAGAAAATAAAAAACAGGGAAAGCTATGAAATGTGAACAAAGGAAAAAAGCTATTTGAATAAATATGAATCTTAAATGATCTCCTGGAGCCCAACACAACACAATCTGAATTACATTCATTTGATAATAAGATGGTTGTTAATAAAATGAAATCTGCACAACAATGTTTTATTTCTATTTGTGTGCCTTCTCATGACAGCATGAGTGCTGAGGAGTCTGTGGAGATGTAACTAAAACGAAACAAGACCTACTGACCATTAAAGCAATATTAATGTCATATCCGTGGAAAGGCCAGTAAGAGCCCTAATATAACTGAGGACAAACTAGGCCTCAATTTGAGATTAAATTATTACAAAGGTTATATGATTCAAAAGCATAATTACAGCATCGTTACCACAAGTAAATCCGGGAACACATACACACACACACACTCTCTCTCACACACACCATTCCAGTCAACTAAATGGCACCAGAAGCCTTGAGGCTCCCTGAGTACACTGTCTGCTATCCCACTCCTTATGTACTGAACGCATCTACTGCTCTTTTTCCACCTAATACTACTCAGTTCTCCCGTCAAATTGGCACCTTTCGTCCATTCTGGTCTCTTCTTTATTCTATCCGACTGTCCGACTGTCCGTTTGTCTGTCTGTGGCCTCACCGGCTGTGCATGCCGAAGATGAGGAAGCTGAAGAAGACAGTGACTCCCACGAGAGAGACGGTGGCCGGCGCGGTGAAAAGTTGCCGGTAATTGATGCGGAAGTACCAGACCACGGCCAGCAGCACCACGAACACGGGCACAACCAGGCTGCCGGTGCTGAGGGTCAGGGCGGCCGAGCGCAGGCCGCTGCTTAGACCCCTGCTGAAACCTGCGCCCGTTCCAGGGCGGGGTGCTTCGTCTGGGTCGCGCTCTTGCAAAGCTGGGGCCTGAGCCTGAGAGATGTGGCAGTGGAGGACGCTGTTGTGGGTGATGTTGAGGGAGAGCAGCGTGCGGCGCGGGTCCTGCAGCAGCTGCCCCTGATAAATCAGCTTAATCTGCCGCTCACGTCCAGAGAAGTACTTACTGCAAGGAGAGAAGGATTCGATCGGATGAAGTAATGAAGTAATGTATGTAACTTCAACACAGAGCACATGAATGAATTAGTTTTGTGTGTTTGAAGGGCTGCAACAATTAATAGGCAAGATTAGACGTGACAATTTGAACGCCCTGTTATATATATTAAAAGCTCTCTATAAAGATCTAGTATGTTTATATAATCCATGTAGTTATTTCAACAAACTGTACAGAAGGAGGTGAAGGCAAATAAAGTTTCTATCAGGGGTGTAACGATAAGAAAATTCAAAATTCGATTAGATATGCGGTGGTTTCTCAACACAATACATTTTTCTATAAAACAGCAAAAAGAAGTTAAGTTCATTTGTTAATGTTGTCAAATGTTTACAGATACAGCTCACATACATTCAAGCTAGGGGTTGGATGATGCACTTATTTTCAGTTTTAACACAATTTTCAACTCTCAATTTTGCATATTTTGAATGCTAGAAATGTAGAAATGACTCTGCAGAGCTCTAATTGTATACTAATTTGTTTGGCTCAGACAAATAAAAGTTCTCAAACAGAACTTTTTCATAAGTTTTTCAAAAGTTCTCTAACAAAATAATTTAAAAAAATAAATCACATTTTCTGGAGTCTATCCCAGCTGTTGGCATAACAGTAATACGGTTTTAAATTTCTATACACAGTGTCAAGTTTTTCAATGCATACTGAAACTGTTACATCCTTAGTTTCTATTGTTTGGATGTACGGATATGTGTGGATATTCAAATACGGATATCTAAAGGCATTATTTGTTTTTGTAGTCGGATATTTAAATATGTGCGGTTTGAAACCAAATAAATAAAATAAAAATAAATACATGAAAGTATTTTTTATCACTTTTTAATAAATTTTTGAGTGAGTGTGCGATGTAGTATAAAAGTGAAGTCAGGACACACAGAATGTCAGGACACAAGCTCCTGATATCACGTCTCACATTAGCAAAATGGTCAGCTAGCCGCTCGCAATCAACACAACAATAAAAAATATTTTTTCATTGGAATATTATACTACTATTCGTTTACAAATGTGGATACAGCAAAATCCCTACTTTGTTGCACTTGATGCTGTGATGGTGCAAAGTAACAGGAAATCACAGAAGGCATAATGATTTGACAGGAATGCACCCATATGGGTATGGGTATTGTAAGCTGATGTCGATATGTGATGTTTTTCTATGTGACAAAACTAAGCATAAACATTTAAAAAAACATTTAGAAACTGGGACTAAATCAGTCTGGAATAAAATTATAGAGAAATATAACATTTATTTCTCTACAGTTACTGTCTGCATTTTATTCATTCTACTACATTTTTGTGCAGTAGCCCAGCGTCCCCCAAACGTCCTCACCTTTTCAACATTCCCACTGTATCTTGAGGCCTCAGCACCGCCAGCTCCTCGGTATCATTCAGAAACTTGAGACGCACAGTAATGCTTGTGTTTTCATCCTCTTCATCCTCCGTCCCCTCATCCTCGCCCACCTCATCCTCGGCGCGTCCACGGCTCACTTTCTTCCGCCCTCCCTGGATGTCTAGAAGCTCCTCTCCCGTTCCTTCATCTGATCCGTCCTCTCCGGCTTCCTCCTCCTCCTCCTGCTTGTCCTCCTCTGTCGAGTCATCGCTCTGCTGCTCTCCAGGCTCCGAGCTGGCTGGGGGTCCCGCGTAGCTGTCGTGGCCTCCTAGGCCGATGAGGGACGCGTGGGCACCCACAGTCAGGATGGTGCCCAGGATGTGGTCCCCGCGGTCAGCCACGTGGGTGGACAGCCAGGCCAGGACAAGGGCCAGGACCAGGATGACCACACCACCCACCGCTGTGGCCTCGTCCCCAACCCCATCAAACATGGACAGAGCACACACCGCCATCCCAGGACCCTCACTGCCTCTGCGGAAACACACAGAGGAGCCTTCATTTTTCAGTTGGAATTCCTTACATGACAGATTCTTGGACCCCTCGAGTGAGGGGGTAAAAGGGAATTCCACTGATATTTCAAAATTTCTGTACAATTAAATAGTAAAGAAAGTCATTCAAACACATTAAAGATAGAGAAACAGAGTCAGAATTGTTCACAGTGGTGGTGATAGGAACCAGACTTTTACCTCTAAAAGCTCCCTCACATAGTTATTACATGAAATTTAATATTACATGTTAATACTGCGCTGCCTGATGCCTAAGACATAGTTTACAATAGATACCACAAGGGTTTTGGTCTAAATCATAGGGTTTAAATCAAATCAACCCCTCCCCCCTCAGATTTTCTAGATTTGAATATAATCTTCATTACATAAAAAATCAGAAGACTTGGGTAGGTTCACTGGTCATTTTGTATAGGAAATAATAGAGCTGTTTTTGTGTTGTAGACACTGCAACCCCTGGTTCCCATCACCACCTCTATAAAGAAATCTGAGATGGTAAGTTTCTCTACAATGAACAATTTCCCATCAAACCGCTCTGAATCAAAAAATCTGTGAAATTCCTTTATCAGGAAACTCTCTGGTACGCCAAATCAAACGTCCTCACAAGCCGAACCCTGATGTCTGCAGTGTGATACAGTCCTTCTATAACAATTTAAAACATGTTTGCTATAATTTATCTGCTATAATTTACTGTAGTGCTGTCTTACAGTACACATTTAAAAAGATGGTTCTTCAAGAGTTCTTTTGTAAAGGCAACAGCTCTTTCTAGAACCAAGCATTTCTATATACTTACACTTCAAAGGTTCTTCAGTGAAGAAGATGGTTTCTATATAGAACTGTGAACACTCAAAGAACTATTTGCACGATTAAAGGATTCTCTGCATTGTGTAAGGGTTCTTCAGATTGATGGAAAACGTGCAGATGGTTCTATATAGCACCTTTTTGAAAAGGGCTCTATACAGCACCAAGAGTTCTTCTGTTGGTGCAAGCTTGACCTCCTAACAATAGCAGAGCCCATTTTGTTGCCATATAGAACCATTTTCAAAAAGTTTTCTACATAGAACTGTATACAATACAATACAGTACAAACTCAAGCTTAAGAACCATTTCACCATGCAAAGAACCATTTGAAGAAGTATGATATAGAACTCATGGTTCTAAATAAAAACATTGCCTTTACTAAAGAACCAGTGAAGTATTCTGTAGTACACAACTGTAATTGTCTGAACTTACTATAAGACTCTAATAGGAACAGTTTTACTATAAATAACTGTCATAATTAATTCATTATCAATTTAACGCAGTCCTAGAATAAACCGAAATACAAATAAAATGTTTTATCATTAAATTATGTTTAATCCAAGCTTGATTTCGCTCTGTGTTTAATAAACTGTACAGTTTAAAACTAAAATTTGTCTGTTAAACATTAATGTTGCTGAGAGCTCTTTGGCCCTGCAGCAGAATTAAAAGCACTGACTGATTACCTAATAGAGCGACACAGTTACGTTACTTACTTAGGTTAGCTGAGGGAATTATTAGCTTCAGGTTTAAATTAGTAACCGTACTTATATTAGAACTTATTCAGTTTTGTACACCTTTACGTTTCATTAGATGTCATCATAAAGCAGTGACTCGGTTTAAAAGGCGTCTGGGTGGCAAATACATCCGAGACGAAAAGTCACTGAAAAGCATACCGTTAGCTTGCGCGCTAGCATGGCGGCTAACTCTGTCCGACAAGCCAATGAAGCGAGCTATAACGAATCGATATGGTCACTAAAACGTCAATAAACGCGTGGCTGGACGTCTAAACGCCAGCACGACCCCGAGACGGACACACCAGCTAAACTTGGCTGTAAACTCTATGCTAAGCGGCTGCGGACCCGCTAACTTAGCTGGAAGCAAGCAGGCAAGGACGACCTTCGCACAGGAGTGGTCTCCCTAGTAAAGGCGGTTTTAAATGTGCCGATTTACACGTAGTGTACTTTATCTAGTGCGCTCGTGTACATGTTACAAAAACAAAATGGGTGAAAATGTACCTTTGGTCCGATCAGATCATAGCTGGATGTTTACTGTCCCGCTATTTGAGACTCGGCACCGCTTCGCAACTCCACCAGCCTCATAAACAAACATGCCCGCTGACGTCAAAACAGCACGTCACGCTCTGGGTTGCCAGACACCGAGGCAATGATAAGCTTATTGAAATAATACGAGCGTTAAAATATGATTGTTTATTTAGTCCAGATACTATCCAAATTCCGCAAACGTTTTTTGTCTTTCCTTTGAAACTCCAGCAGTGGGTAGTCTAAAACCTTTCACACATAACAGTGTTCCTTTCCTACTTCATATAATACAAGTAGCTACCAAACACAACTTGAACAAAAAGTCCAATAACTCTGGGTACTAAGTTCCCTATAGAACTGCAGTGGAACTCTCTTAGAACATTGAAGACTGGTGGTGCTATTTTTCATTTTTTAGAGTCATTTCGTTCTGAAAACAATAAGCTGAAAAGAGTCAGCAACAGCAAAGCAGTCCAGATGCAGTCACAGATAGACTAGAATGACTAAAATGGAACTGGGTAAAAAAAAGCAGGTTCTGTTCCTCACAAATGCAGAGGGTGTACAAAATAACAGAAACACCACATGAAGTATACATATGTACACACACTGGTGCACTCTGTGTTTACAGTTAATGAGCCTGTTGCTGCACAACTCATCGGCTCCTCTCTACCCCGTCCATCAATGGAAAGAGACAAGAACAGCTGCTGAACAGATATCATTTGGGTACTGGACTGTTCGTGACACAGCAGTGACGCTGACATGTTAGAGAGTGCAGCACAGGTTTGACTGTATCAGGCACAGCAGCGCTGCTGTTTGTTTTACATGCTGTGTACTTTATCTTCCCTACTGAAAAAAACAGCACAGGCCAACATGTATTCCATGCATTCCAAGCTGGTTTATGCTGGTTTGGTGCTGGTTTAGCTGGTCCAAAACACAACATATGCTGGTTTTGCTTGTGAGCTGCTATGCTGGTCAAAGCTGGTTTTCTAGCAGGGTTGTTGGTACACATTGTAGGTGTACAGTTAGAGACTGTAGCTTATCGTTTTCCACGCACAATCTGTGTCAATCATCCTCTTGCCTTCCATCTGTGGGCAGTTTCTGGCCACAGAACCACGGCTGGCTGGATATTTTTGAGTGGTGGACTATTCTACCCAGCAATGACACTGACCAGCAGAAACCCCAGAAACAACTTTGTGTCAGAGACACTTGTAACAGCACAGCACACACTACCATGCTACTACTATGTCAATGTCAGTGCAGTGCTGAGAATGATCCATCTTCCAAACAACATTCGGTTAATGGTGGGCCTATGGTGGACCTTTTCCATTGATGGATGGTGTAGAGGGGGCTGATAAGTTTTTACAGCAACCGATGGGCGACATTCAGGAAAAAAACCTGTAGAATTCAGCTATATGGAGGGTGGTTCTGCTGAAATGGCCACTGAATATCAGTATATATGGTGATTCTGTTATATGGTACACAGCATGTATGCTTGAGTAGAAGTCTGAGCATTTTGAAAACATTCAGAAAAGTACAAATCCATCCCAATCTTGCTAAGGTACATGGAACTGGGTAAACGTAAAAAGGTACTATTCACCTTTTCAAGACCAATATTTTCCAGAGTAGAGTCACTGAATGTCACAATATGCTCTCCTGAGAATATTGTGTTTTTAAAGACCACTGACACCTTTTTCACTACATACAGAGCACAATTACGCCTATTTAAGTGGATTTGGTGCAGCCCAGTGTGTGAAATGTTAAATAAAAATCATTGTATTCATCATTGCAATATTGTTGCAGGTGTCCTTTGTTCTTTGATGAAACGTTTAATCTAAATTCATATTTAAAAATATAGTACTGAACACAGTTCAGTCTTTAATATGAGCAGTATTGTATGAGCAGTATTAATATGGCAGTATTATAGCATTATCATTTACTTGACTGCTCTCGAGTGCTTGTATTACTGTCATGAAATTCTACTTAGCCTGGCAGAAGACAAGAGATATGTATAAAACTGTGTGGTTTGCCATTTTAATAGCATCTATTCACGTGTCTTGTGAGCACCATGTAAACAGCTGTAACACTGCTCAGTTCATGGCTATTTGGTTTCACTCAGCTGCTGTGTTCTAGTGTTTATTGGAACGAGAGTTCAAGTACTGTCCGTGTTTTGTGCTTCGTGTGTCAGTGGATCTCTCCATCGATGCGCAGCAGCAAGTACTCTCTCAGTGCACAGGGAATATCTAACTTATTAATGGCAGAATGACATCGTGCTCCCAGGTGGCGACGCAGTGAACATCGACAGAGGTGCTGGAGTTTGCGGGGCTGACCAATCATCCTCCAAACAGAGTCAAAGAACGGCTTATGCTCCTGGGGATATTGACAAAATGCACAGAGGAGTCAAAATGTAAGTCTTATAATCAACTGCAAAATAAGAAGAGAACTCATATCATGTATGTGGCTGTAGAGAAGTGTTAATAACAAATAACCTTTAGAAGTTCATCCGGAACATCCTGCAGCCACTCCTCACAGGCTGGCACCACCTGGAAAGAGTTCAGCATCACCTCCAGAGTGGCAGGAGATAGGACGCACAGCTTCAGCATCTGGATTCATACACATCACATCAAGACTACTATTTTTTTTTATTGTATATATATCGCTGCTGTCAATACAAAACCTCGTTTCTCCATTTTCGACATTTTAAAAAGCCTGTTGCCCTTAATGTTGTGTTGGACCAACACCAACGGCCCAAAATGACTTGGAAAAAAGTCTGGTTACATTGACTTACATTAAAAGTATGTTTATATATATATATATATATATATATATATATATATATATATATATATATATATATATATTTCATGTTTTTCATTGTGCATTGTGTCATTTTTTTTTTCACAAATGCAGATAACTCCAATGGTCATTTTATGTTTCCGAGTTAAAAAACTGCGTTTAATGGATACAAGTTTCTTTTAAGTGCAATATTTAACATTCTTTAACATAAAGCAAGCAGGTAAAGTGCCGATAAATGAAATATAAAAAGCCTGTTAATGGTCAATATTAAACATCTATAAGATCCTACCTCGGAAAATCCTATGGCTGAATCTCAAATGTCCCACTGCTCCCTATGTAGTGCATTATGTGAGTTTTGGCTTTAACACCCAACTATTACACTTTATGTCCATGAATTGTGCACACATGGCTGAATCCACAGTGGTTCTTTGTTAGACATACTGTGCTCTGTTTAGATGCCGTTATTTTAAGACCTACATGCTGCACTTTGTAGGGAGAAGGGAGCCATTTGAGATTCTGCCTAAAACAGTTTGCAGCAGTGTTGCGTCACCTGAACTGTATACTACCTGCTGATTGGCTGAACTGATTTATTAAACTGGATTTATCGGGTTCTGCTGGAGAATAGCGCCGACGTTCGACTGTTTCTGCTGTAAAGAGTGTGTGTTAAGAATAACTTACAACAGTCCGTTCATTTTTTTAAAGAATGGTGTGCAAATGAACTCTTCATATATTTATTTATTTTTAGATTTATTAGAAATTGTCCAAAATAAGTTGGAGTAAAATCTTGTTACATTAACACATATTAAATGGGAATTACCCCAATATTTCATATAATTACTCCATGATGAAGTAAACAGTCTTTTTTTAAGGAGTGGTGTGATGTGAAATGCTTCCAGAGTCACATGTCTGAAGCAACTCTAAATGCAACCTTACATACAGCAGTTTATTATTTTTTTAATACATTCCTGGCAGAGAGATACATATGGGTGCTGTTAAGAAAGAATAGTATCCAAAGAAAACTTTGAAAACTGTAGGTTTCAGATAGTAAATAAAACTGCAATAACTATGTTGTTATAGTTGTGTATCTGTAGAGAAATCAGAGTAAATAAATTTCTTTGCAATGGACCATTTCACACCATTCTACTATAAATGGCTTTGTTTACATCACAATGATTAAATTATGCAGAAATTCTAAAAAATCAGTGGAATTCCCCTTTAAGAATACCTTTTCCCCTTTACACGTAAAGCTTTCATTTTGAAGCTATACATTTTTTTCTGACAGTGACAAAAGTCCAAAACAGAAAACAATTTTTAGGCACTTATGATGCTTAAGACCGGCTTTTACTACCTGACCTTTGTGACGACTGCTTTTGTCCACTCCATTTATTGGAGTATGTGCAGTTTTGTTCTATATTCAGGCCAAGCTCATATTTCTAGAGTATTTAACACACCTTGCATAACTGGAGTTAAGAGATGCGGGTTCAGGGATGATATTGTGCTGCATGTGTGTAAATGTTCAGGTGTCTGGTGCGGTGGCTTACTCTGGGAGAGGGAGTTTTGGCTCCGTGGTTGAGCAGTGAGCGAGCTATCAGTTCTGGATGCTGGTTTGGATAATCCTCCACCACCTTCAGAGAAACAACACAGAGAAATATTCAGGTGATTACTAGTGTGAGCTAAAACATCTGGGCTGATAAACAGTCAAACATCTTGATTGAAAGTAATTAGAAAGAGTTACACAACCATTCAAAAGTTTGGAATTACTTGTCATGTCAGCTATATTATTTTATATAGGTGTGCAGAGCGGCTTAAACTCATTCTCAGGTAAAACTGTTACATTGGTGAAATAATAATTAGTAAAACTAAAAATAAAAAAAAAAACAGGCAGGTAAAAAAATATTTAAGTACTGAGTAACAAAAAAATACAGTGGAACTTCTTAGTACATCCAAAATCTATCATATGGTTTGAAGGAGCTATTCTTTTCTTCTTGGGGTCCATTTGGTTTAAAATAACATGCTGTCTCCAAAGCAAGTTGTGTGAATTACACAAAAAAGAAATTACTGTAATAAGACGTAGATCACTTATAAAAAGTAGATCACTTTACTTGCAAATATATGTAAGTAGAAGTATAATAATTTAAAAATGCTCAGTAAAGTACAAATCAATCAAAATTGTACTTAAATAAAAGGAACTGGTTACAACCTTAGTTTATATACAATAACTCATACAGTGCAAATTTAAATTAGGGATGCACAATGATAGGAATTATCGGTACCAGCATATATGATGCTAAAATTGTCTGCATTGGACAGATGTTTGGATCTGACTGATATTTCAAACCAACAGGTTGATATATGTCTGTTGTCCACCAGAAGAACAGAACGTTTAGGTGAAACTGGGTTACTGCGCTAAAATATCTGCATTTTATTCATTTTACTGCATTTATAACCCGACAGAAATAAATTATTATATTTATATTTTATAGATTTATCTGTGACGCTAATCCAGGTAGATTTGCTCCCAATTTTATTACTGTCTATGTATCAGCATTAACAAGTATGTACATGAAAAATATCAGATATCAGCACCAGCCCATAATTCACATATCAGTGAATGGATCATTTAAATATTACAAATTAGACACCAAAATATTTTTAGATGTTTTGTTGAATATTCAAAGCATTTTTGAGAACAAGAAGAAGTTGTAATACAAAGCATGATGTAATTATCTATTAGTCAGGTTATCTGCTTTGAATCAGTATTCACTTTAAATATGAACCAATCTGGAGAGTCATTTTTTGGTATAATTTAATTTTTTATGTTATGTGGCTTTTTGGTCCTTTTAGGACCATCTGCAGCTCTGTTTATCATTCTGGACACAAATAATATCACTTCATGTTTAATATTTCTTCTTATTTGAAAGTTTATGTGAAGTTGCACAAGACAGCATTATTATAACCATTTTTGCACATAGCTGTAATTTTTTAGTTTTTATATTAATGAAAACGCATGCAGGAGGAAAGATGTATTATAAGAGCATTAGAAAGACTACCTTTCCCTTTCTCTCTCTCTTTCTGTCTCTCTTAGACTCTCTCTCCCACTCTTTCACACACACTCTCTCTCTCTTTCTCTCTCTCAGGCGCTCTCTCTCTCTCTCTCTCTCTCTCTCTCTCTCAGTCTCTCTCTCTCTCTCTCTCTCTCTCAGACCTGTAGCAGGCAGTCCATGGGTGTGTATCCGGCACAGTTGGCTGTGTGCGCGCGCGCTCCGTGCTGCAGCAGTAGGTCAGCGATGCGGTAGCTGCAGTTCGCGCATGCGTTGTGCAAAGCGCTGTGCTGCTTCCTGCCCGCCGTGCGCGCGTCCGCGCCCGCGCTCAGCAGCATCTGCACCACGCGCAGGTAGCGGCCCGCCTCGGAGGGCCGCTCGGCTCCGGCGCACGCGGCGTTCAGAGGAGTCTCGCCCTCGCGGTTCGGGGCGCTCACGTAAGCTCCGTGCGACAGAAACAGCTCCACGTGCTCCTCCAGCCCTCTCCGACACGCCACGTGCAGCGGAGTGAGACAGGAGTCCCTCTGCGTCACGTTCACATCAGCACCACCGCTGACCAGCAGCTCCGCACAGCTGACCAACGACATACGAACACTAGTTAATCACAGAATAATAATCAGGATCAGCCCAGCCCTTTAAACCAGTCGTGCCTGGATTAACACGCAGTTTAAAAGCAAACTTAAAACCCTTCTCAAACTTGTACTTAGATTACTGTAGATTTATTTTAGTGCCTTTTTTTGCATCTCTTTTTTTTTATTCTGTCGTTTTATTTGACGTTATTTAATTGATTTAATTTTTCCTTTTCTTCTTTGCCTGTTATTGTTTTAACACGCTGAACTCATTTATGTTTTATTTCTGTTAAGCACTACAAGCTGCATTTCATGTATGAAAATGCTATATAAATAAACACTAATTATTAATATTTATTTTTTATTTATTAATATTTATCTATTTACTTACTTTAGTAGCACTATTATGCTTTTATTTTAGAAAATTAAACATAATGAAACATCACCATTCACGCTATTCTCACACAATACTACTACTATTACTATTAAAATTACTACTACTACTACTACTATTACTACTACTACTACTACTGTCACTACTACGACTAATATTTCTACTACTACTACTATTACTACTGATATTACTACTACTACTACTATTGCTACTATTACTACTACTACTACTACGACTAATATTTCTACTACTACTACTATTACTACTACTACTACTACTACTATTACTACCACTACTATTACTATTACTACTACTATTACTACTACATTCTAAATCAGGGCCCATATTACCGTTTGGTGATTTCTCATCTCAAATACACCTAATTCAACTTACACTGGCCCCTAAAAAGTAATTGGACATTTGTATTTGGACATAATACATTGAAAAATGTTCATGATGTTCATTGTGTTAAGAAAATAAATGTCAAACCAAGTGGCAGTTTCTTTGCAGATGCCAAAATGCATTTGTACACTTCTGAGTTCCTGATCCCAACACTGACTACACTATAAGATAAACTGTCCTAGACTTTGACATTCCCACCTCAGTGCTTTAGTGCCGTATAATTGGATTTCTTCTTCAGGTTTTCTCTAAACAAAACAACTAACATCACTCTGATGTTGTGCTAAAACTGTTTTTCTCTTAAACTATTATAATTTAGTTAAACATTTTATGAATGGCCCTGCGATGGACTGGCGACCCGTCCAGGGTGTATCCTGCCTTCCGCCCAAAGACAGCTGGGATAGGCTCCAGCACCCCACCGCGACCCAGAAGGATAAGCGGTTTAGATGATGTATGTATGTATGTATGTATTTTATGAATGGCTAACCTCTTAACATCCCAGACTTGTTACATACTAGGGCTTATTATTCAGGGACTTCAATGCAAGCTGGTTGAGCTATTCTTAGGTTACAGAAGTGTGTAATAAAACTTTGGGCCCGTAGGTGGGACGATGGCCTGGTTATAGTTCCCAAACACTTTTGGGGACCATTGTATCTGTTAATTACCAGGATTAGTATATTTGTTTGAGCAGGAAAATCACCAAACTGTGGATAGCAGTCTTCCAGGACCACAGTTGAAGGGCCCTTTTCTAGATTCTCCCAACAACCAAACATAACAATACTCAATACTTTGTTTTACTTAAGATAAAGCAGCTCTCAGATCACAGCATCTGCAACTGTATTTAGGTCCTCTGACCACAGTGGCCTCCACTCACCAGTAAGAATCAGGCGTGGTACACAGGTGCAACGGTGCATTGCCATCAGCAGCGATCAGGTCAGGGTCAGCACCGTGGTCCAGCAACAGTTTCACGCAGGTGTCGTAACCCCCAGCACAGGCATCATGGAGGGCAGTGCGACCCCCAGGGTCAGCGTCCACCTCTGCTCCTCTGAACAGCAGCTCCTCTATGCAGTCATAGCGTCCCCTGCCTGCAGCCAGACGCAGTGCAGATGTCTGCTTCACTTTAGAGCACATAGTCCACATGCCTGGGGTGCAGGAGGAAAGACAAAAATTTGACATTATTATTATTACTGTCAGTATTATGTGATTACTACATCAGAGCTTTGCATAAGAAGTAACAGAAATGATAAACATAGATGCAATAAAAGGGTATAACAACTTTTGAAAGTCTACTGTACAAGTCTATTGTATAAACTGCAGCTGGCAGTTAAAGGGCAGCTTGTGCTCTCAAATCATAAAAATAATCAACGACAAAAGAAAAAACAACAAAAATAGATGACATATTATTAAATATGGATTCTTACATATATTTAATACTTGTGTATGACATAATACATGTCATAAATAATATGTGTGTGTGTGTGTGTGTGAATGAGATCCCTACCCATCTCTGGAGTCCACACCATCTCCTCATGCACAATTTCCATCAGTGCGTTCACCATGCCAGGTTCTCTCAGCACAGTGTACACGCCCTTCATGTCTCCCCACATGAACGTGTTGTGGACGGCGGGGTCTCTGCAGTGTATCTGTGGTGGAGGGGCTCGAACAGTCTGAATCCTCTCTGTACCATGTCTGAGGCGCGGCGCAGGTGGCAGTGGCCGTCTGCTCAGTGCCCTCCTGTGGGACAACTCCCGGCGGGCATCCTCCCAATCCTGCAGCTCCTGCTCCAGCCGCAGGGAACGCAGGGAGGCCGAGGTGAAGGTAAACGTGTCCCGAGACATGGCAGCAGGGGCTTGGAGGCTCTAAGGAATACTTCCAGTCTCCCTTCTGTGGGTCTCAGTGGAAAACATATTACAAAACAGATAAGTACAATTTGCCTATAGTGTGTCTATAATTCTACTGTAGTTGTGAATATACAATAAACATAAAATAAATGGTTTCTTACAGACACATTCTGCTGGCTAATGTTGTAAAACGACAATGGCGCCAAAGATTGAACATCCTGTAAAATGAACCAGCATTCTTCAAAGAGGCCTAGGCCTACTCACCCTCAAAGGCTGGAAGGAAGGTTGTCAGAAATCTTTTGCTAGGCCAAGACTGCAAATAATCTACACTTTAACTTCTCCACTGCTGTTCAGTACTCACAGTGATAAGATCACTTAGTACTGATAAGATTAAGGCTGACTAAAAGAACCGCATGTCCTTTCAAAGTTAGCCAGTCACAAGATATTGTTGACCTGGCACACATAAGAGCCCTTGTTATTAATAGACTAGAACGCAAGCCGATATGTTATCGCTGTAGTACCACCAAATAACCCAGCAGAGGTCGCTGTAAAGCCACAGCCAAAGAGCACAGCCCGTTATTTCCTCTCTGGCACAAGTTGGACTTGTGCCAGATAGTGTGGCCTGAACAACTGCAGGTGAGGCCTTGATTCAGTTATAACGGCATGTTAAGATGCTCCAGAATAAATCTTCTGTTTGTGCTGTTTGTAGTTTTTCTTCTTATAACATGGGCATGAAGCAGTTACAACATCCAACACTGTTTTATTTCTAAACCCTTATTGTCACTGTGTGGTTTTGTTTTCTCATTCTTATTCTTAGCCCACATTGGAAAACCAGGTTAGTGATAAAGTAGGCTAATACTTTTCAGAGCATCTACTAATTTTATGGTATAAAGGCCCCTATTACCAGCAGGGCAGTGACTATAGATAACTTGTCTTAATTTGGTTTCTGAGAGGTTCACTATATGAGCTGCAAATCCAAACCCTTTAAGCAATGTCATTATTATTTTTAATCTCCAGTAAAGCTTCAAAGCTTCAAACTTTCAAGAATTTGAGTTCTGACAAGTTCCAACTTTGCAAGTCTTAGTAATACTGTAACATCAAACACAGCTGGGTGACAAATTAAATGAAAAAAATGAGGGAAGAAAGATGTGAGCGCAGACGCTTCCATACAGGTGTACTGCATGATAAAATGCAGTGCAACATCCTACACTGCTCTGTGGCACATATGAACAGCCCAGGCGACCTTAATTTTGAGACTGCAAAAGGCAAAAATCTAAGTGACCTCGAAAGCAGGTTCATTACTGGGGCACAGGTGGCAGGAGCTTTAGTCACAAAGACTGCTCAACTGGCTAGTGCTTCAATAGAAACAGTGACTAAAGCGACATCTGCATTTAGGTCAATGTGAAAGATATGAGTTAACAGCGCTGGAAATTGTGGTTGAAACCACACAATCAATGATGCTTGTGTATTAGTGTGATATGCAAAGAAAAACAGAAGAGCACCTGTTCCTCAGGTGACTGAGAATGTCAGGACAGGACCTAATCACACTGTGTCAGGAAGAACTAGCCTATGCATCCACAACTACAGAGAGATATTGTAGCAGGAACCTCTGATTACAAAGAGAAATGCACATCTGAAAGTTCACAGGCACTGATTACAGTCACCAGTTGAACATCTATGAGAGATTTCAGACTCTGCTCTCCACCATCATCTTCAAAACACCCACTGAGAGAATAACTTTGAAGAATGGCACACTAGTACAGTTCCAAAGACTTACAGAATCTATCTCAAGGCACACTATAGCTGTTCTGGCAGATTATGGTGGCCCAATATCTTGCTTATCCCTGCAAAAAAAATCAGAGAAATTAAAAGTTTCTCTTGGTTCCTGGTGACGTCCAATAGTCACTGATGGTATTTTGTGTTTTCCTGATTGATATCACAGTGAAAAGGATTCTAATGGTTTAACAGGTGTTCTGGGACAGATTATAGAACAGGGTGGGGAACTGAGGGCTGGAGTCCAGCAGAGTTTGATGATTTCCCATCTCTAGCACACCGACGAAACCTGCTAATTAGCTGATGAGTTGAATTGGGTATGCTTGAGTTAGAAAAATCACTGTGCAGCAATCCGGCCCTCAAGGACTGGAGTTCCCCACCCCTGTTATAGCAGCACTTGATGGTTTCCCAAAGGAATCTAAAGGTGTCCTACAGGAAACTAGTGGTCCCTAACCTCTAACCGTAACTCTAAGTAGTGGTAACCATTAAGCCAATTCCTGTTATAAAGCTAAGCCATCAGGTTTCAATCCTAATGATTCTATTGGTGTTTTTCCCTGCAGGGATGTTAGTTTATCCTTTAATTTGTCACCTGTTTGTATTTAGCTAGTCTGGCGGATGAAATTTGCCATTACTAATAACATCTAGGCAGCATCTAGGCAGTGACTACCCAGATAGCAGACAGTTTTCGGCCTTCCTGGCTTTCCTATGTGAGTGCTGATTGACAACCGGGTAGATGTTAGGCATGCAGGCCAGAATAGGGCCAGCTTCATACCGTTTTGCCTTATGTCTACATTTGTGGGACAATTCTGGCATAAATATAGTGGACCAACAATGTAGTCAGGCCAGATTGGGACCAGATTTGGGCCATATCCTTTAGTTCTAGTCACTTTACAGTGTGTGGGCCAGATCTGGGCCGAGGACCCAGCTCTGGCCGGTGTCGACCAGAGGAGGATGGGTTCCCCTTTTGAGTCTGGTTCCTCTCAAGGTTTCTTCCTCCTGTTGAGGGAGTTTTTCCTTGCCACTGTCGCCAAGGCTTGCTCACTGGGGGCCTGTAAAGCTGCTTTGTGACAACATCTGTTGTAAAAGGCGCTATATAAATAAATTTGACTTGACTATTCCCTGATAGCAAAAGAATAGTGGACCACTGTTGGTCCGCTGATGACAAAGCTGGCGGTCAACTGGCATTTTGCTCAGCATTTTCTGGGCGGCCCACTGGTGTTTAAGCAGAGTAATAGACGAAATTAAACTCAACATCGCTCATTTTTACCACTCACAGTGCAATTTACATATTTTTCCTTCCTTCCTTTCTGTAGTTATACTTTGAAAATTAGTTAAGCATTTTCTATAAAATCCCTTTACATCAGGCCTAGTCATTATTTTTTATTCTCTCAGGTGTTTGTAATATTTGTCTTAGTTTATTTTCTAAAATAAAGGGCTTTGTGCATTTAAAATCTATATAGGGATGAAAAACTAGTATGCAGGACTATAATGTGGGTGGTCCAAGGGTGGACCAGTAGTCACAAACGGTCAGCGGGGTGCTGACCTTATCAAGCCAGTGGACCGATATATGCTTGCTATCTGGGATTCTGGGCCAGAACAAACCAAAGATGTGGTCCACAAGTGAGCCAGACATATTTTGCTAACTAGATAGCTAGTTAACAGTGGTCTTTCATCATTCCTTATTCATAAATGATTATACAAGTTTACAGCCGTTTATTACACTCAGTATCACAGTCAGAGCCTATGATTTTAGTTTGGGAGGCAAATATTTTTTGTCACTTTAACTAAAATGAGTGTCCAATGTAACCAGTATTAACATCGATAATACCGTAATGTAAACTATTCGTACTGGTATCGAAATGAAAGCCTGCAGTACCGCACATCTCTAACTCGAGGCTGCGTCTTTAAGCGTTTCCAACTACGACCTAAGCTAACACCCCCAACCCAAACTTTCACTTTTCTTTTCGTGACCACACACAGAGATGGCAGTGTTTGAATGACTGAGAGACAAATATAAGTGGCAGAGCTGAATAACTGGTAAGATCAGTGATCAGGAGATCTGCTCCGTTACTTTAACAACGACGATGAAGGTGTTGATAATCGAGCTCATCTCGCCTGGAAGGTTTTGCTGGTGATCAAACTTCCTGTAAGAACTCCGTCGAGTGCGCGCGCACACACTCACAGACACGCAGACAGCTTTCTGAACAAACTGGTTCGCAGCTTTTAAGAAAATGAGCATTTTTCGAGCCGGTGGATTTGCTCCACGGGTGAGAAATCTGTGAAAATGGCATATTTACGTGGCGTTCAGAGTCGCGGACTGTGTGTTGTTCTCGCAGGGTTTGGTCTCTGGTTGTCCAGAAGATGGCGGAGGAGGGTCGCTCGCTCTGTGTTCGCGGGTTGCCCGCTGATTTGGAGCCCGAGCGGCTGGCAGATAAACTTCACATCCATTTTCTGCGCTCACGGAACGGAGGAGGAGAGATTACAGCACTCAGCATTAAATCAGCGGACCGGTTTGCCATCGTCACCTTTGAAGAGAGCAGAGGTCTCTCTCTCTCTCTCTCTCTCAGTCTCAGTCTCTCTCTCTCTCTCTCTCTCTCTCTCAGTCCCTCTCTCTCTCTCTCTCTCTCTCTCTCTCTCTCTCTCTCTCTCTCTCTCTCTCTCTCTCTCTCTCTCTCTCTCTCTGTGTAAATGTGTGTGACGCATATGTATTTATGACTTTGTGGGGACCAGATGGACCCTGGTTGATGGAAAACATGAACATTTTAACGTTGTGGGGACAAATGTTAAAATTTTAAAAAGCGTTTTTCTGGTTACTAAAGTTAAAGGGGAATTCTATGGATTTGTTAAAATCTCTGGATAATACAAATGGTTTCTGAACCAGGAACTATAGGAGCAGGGCTTGCTATGCTCACAACACAAATGTAGCCACTTTGTTTACTAAACCACTTCATCTTCTGAGTTTTTAGATGTAGTGATAATGGCAAAATAGTGGTACATGAAAGAATATACACTGACCAGCCACATCATGAAGTACACCTCCTTGTTTCTACACTCATCTATTATATCAGCCCCACTGACCATATAAGTGCACTTTGTAGTTCTACAATTACAGACTGTAGTCCATCTGTTTCTCTGCATACTTTGTTAGACTCCTTTAACCCTGTTCTTTAATGGTCAGGACCCCCACAGGACCACCACAGAGCAGGTACAATTTGGATGGATCATTCTCAGAGCTGCAGTAACACTGATGTGGTGGTGGTGTGTTAGTGTGTGTTGCGCTGGTACGAGTGGATCAGACACAGTGCTGCTGGAGTTTTTAAACACCTCAGTATCACTGCTGGACTGAGAGTAGTCCACCAACCAAAAATATCCAGCTAACAGCATCCTGTGGGCAGCGTCCTGTGACCACTGATGAAGGACTAGATGACCAACACAAACTGTGCAGCAGCAGATGAGCTGTCGTCTCTGACTTTACATCTACAAGGTGGACTGACAAAGTAGGTGTGTCTAATAGAGTGGACAATAGGTAGACACAGTGTTTAAAAACTCCAGCAGCACTGCTGTGTCTGATCCATCTCTACCACACACACTAACACACCACCACCACGTCAGTGTTACTGCAGTGCTGAGAATGATACATTCAAATAATACCTGCTGTGTGGTGGTCCTGTGGGAGTCCTGACCACTGAGGAACAGGGTGAAAGGGGGCTAACAAAATATGCAGAGAAACAGATGGACTACAGTCTGTAATTGTAGAACTACCAAGTGCACCTATAGAGTAAGTGGACCTGATAAAATGGACAAGAAGGGTAGATCCAATGAGGTTTACTAAATAAAGTGTCCAGTCAGTGTATTTTCTTTGGTACTGTTTTGCCTCATAATCCCCTGCATGTATCACTCTGGCCAGAGCTTTCTCAAAACTGTCATAAACTATGTCATACATATTTAGACATCTGGATCACCACCATTGTTGTGAACAGTTCTGTGTTAGGTTTAGGCACACAGAACACAATTGGGACCAGGGGGCAGTTGCACCCAGACCTGCAGTGATTGGGCCCCATAAAATCTTTATTGGACACCTCATATAGAGACAGACACAGTTGTACACCTATGACTCACAGAGAGATCCAGTTTTTTTACAACTTACATCACCAGTCAGCTTCCATTAACACTGAGGTCTGTTTATCTCCATCTTATTCAGAATGCATCTCACCCGTAGTAACGGGATTGTGTTTTTCAGTCACAACAATCACAACCAGGAACATGATATACATTATTTATTTATAACTCTAAAATCTTAAAAGACCAAAATGATTCAATTCAAATTTATATATCGCTGCTGTTGGTACAAAATCTGTTTCTCCAAAGTGGTAACTTTACAGCAGATGGAAAAAACTACTTTTAATGCAAGTCAATGGAACCAGACTTTTTTTCAAGTTATTTTGGGTCATTTCTTTTGGTCCATTCATGATGAAATTTACAAATAATGTAAAGCGCAACAGGCATTTTCAAATTATGTCAAAAACTGAAAAATGACAAAAATGGAGATGAAAGGTTTTGCTCAGACAGCAGCAATATATATATATAAATATGCTCATATAGTGTAGCAAACGTTTAGGTTATTGTCAGATGCTGGTGGGTGGAGTGGCATGCCTTCAGAGCATTGACTTGTTTGAGACATAAATTGCTATATCATCACTGCTTTGTTCATCATAATTATTTTTTGCATTGGCAAGCATATTCATTTTTTGCCCTGGGGTCCATAAGGTCCTAGTAAGGTCACTGCCCCCTATCTCACACATACACACACACACACACACACACTCAAAGTTGTATGCATGTCTGTTTGTTTGTGTATTTGTGAGCAAATAAGAGATAAGAGAGAAGAAAAGAAAGACGTAAGCACACTTTTCACATTCATTTTGTCATCTGTAGGTAAGAACTGAGAAGAGTTGGGCCTTTTGGTGGATAGTAATTAGAATAAAAGATATTCATAGTCTACTTCAGCAATAGGCTACTCCTTTACATTTTAATTAAGCCTGTGGCCTTGTATTTCCCTGCCATCTGGCCTGTTTTCCAAGGCTGCCGTGAGATGTTTGTTATTTATAGTCAGTTTGCTGGCGAAGAGAGAGAGTTTTTTATTGGCTGTCTAAAATGGATGTGTTTTGCTTTCTCTCTCTCTGTCTCTCTTTCTCTCTCTCTCTTTCTCTCTCCGTCTGTCTTTCTCATTAGTTTTACAGAGAGAATGAATAATCTGAATTTTCAGCCAACAATGAAACATTCTTCAGTTAAAAAGTGTGTATGTATGTGTGTGTGTATTGCTCTGCCTCTCAAAAGAGATTGATCTTCTCTCTGACTTCATCCAGTTGCACACAATGTGCTCAGTCACTGCCCACACATCTTAGAAGTGGACGGCAGGAAGTACGAGCTTTCTCTGAGTTTTCCAGGGCAAGAATCAGCTCTCCTGAACAAGGTATGCTAGGAGAAGAAAGAAGCATATTATTCTTGTCAGAAACAAAACCTTATATCACCAATTTTTGCTTTTTTTTCTATGAATGAATTAATGAATTAATAGAAATTGTCCTAAATGGCTTGGAATACAGTCTTTTTACATTAACTCACATTAAGTTAAAAAAAAATTCTTCTCCTCAAAAGTTAAAATTTTGCAGATACGGGTTTTGTTCTGACAGTGATGAAACACAGTACTGTGTAAAAGTCCAAGTCAAAATGTTCATTAAGTACAAGTTATTCATTATTCAGGAGATAATTCTGAGGAGATTAAGATAATCCACTTGCATAAGACGATGAATGTCAAAGGAAAAACAAGAGAATCCAAAGCTGCAGTTCAAAAATATATTAGATAAAATAGAGACAATGGGACTCCTAACAACCATGAAGACCTGGTAGACCACCAACACTGTCACCGTCCGATAAAAAGAGCTTAAAGCTTTCATATTTGAGAGAAAGGTAAAAAACAAGCTCCACTCTTGCTTCACATCTGAAAATATCCACAGGCGTTTTTGTCAAGAAGCCCTTACTGAGAAAAGGAAATTTACAAATCAAACAAAAAAGCTAATAGTGTTCTCAGAACAACAGACTGGCCACTCCAGACCTCAGCATCAGTAAATGTGTTTAGATTATTTGGATTGTAGTGATTAGTGAATGCACACACACGAGGGGCAGTGAGCACATTTGCCCAGAGTGGTGGGCAGCCCTATCCACAGCACCCGGGGAGCAGTTGAGGGTCATGTCCTGGCAGCTCAGGGGATCGAGCCGGCGACCTTCTCAGACCCAGACCACGACTCCCCTGTACTGTAAGAATGTGGGTTTCTCTGTAGGCAAGTCTCCCAAAAAAGAACGTAAGCTGTAATAAAGGCAAAGGTGATTACTCTAAATACTGAAATAACTGATATTATATACAGTTTTTGAGCTCACTGTATAATTTTCTGTTAAATATGAATAACTTGTAGTAAATGGCCATTTTGACTGGAAATTGAATAAATGAAGGGTGATCTTAACTTCCGCACAGTCTTAAGTAATAATATAGCTTCTTTTTTTAATATTAGTCATATAAATTCAATTTCATAATTATTTATAATAAAAATCTATTCCTTCTTCTCCCACTCCTTAAGTTATTTTGTTCTCACACAACCACTCTTTCTCCCCAAGGTAATCCTTGATATGTCCATGACCATTGACTGCAGTCAGCTTCCCCTGGGTGAGGAGACTGTAAAAAAGCTCTGCGCAAAATACCGAGGCCTTCGTGTCCAGTTCATCAGACCTCAGAGGCGCTGTACCTTGTATGGGCTCTACTCAGAGGTCCAGGCCTTTGTGTCTCAGCTGGTGGAGCTTCTTGGAGACTCTGATCCTCTAGGGGCAGAACAGCAAGGAGAAGCCAGACAAGCAGATGTGCCCCATGGGCTTCGTGTTGGTGGACTGGGTTCACTGTATGGGGAAGTCAAAGCTTCTGAGCTTTCGCTGCAGAATCCCGGTCAGAAAGGGAAAAGTATGGACCTGTCACAGGCACAGGGAGACTCTGGTAAGGAGGCAGACTGGACAGACGAGGCAGATGTAGAGGCTCTGTCCCTGATCATGGAGGCAGATGTCTTTGCATACCTGCGCAGCAGGAGTGAGCAGTACAAGCGTATATTGCTCAGCCATGGGGCACATGTGGTAGATGCAACATCCGATGGGGTCACCACATTGTACTTGCAGTCTGACGCAAAGGTCAGGACAGGGTCAGAGGCAGAAAAACACGTGAAGCAAGCCTGCAAGGAGCTTGGTCAGCTCTACCAGAAGGTAGAGAGCAATCTGCGAAGAGTTCAGATTCAGTGGAGTGCTCTTGGCCTGCGAGGAGGAAATACTGAGGCATTTAAGGAATTGCAGGCTTTGCTGCCAAAAGTGCTGCTCAGCTATGATCAGACCCATGTTTACATTGTAGGTGAGAGCAATGAAGTTTCTGAGGCCAAACAGATCCTCCTGCTTGGTTCAGGGAGTGGGCAGGGCTTGAGCCCCACACCAAAGAAAGGAAGTTCACTTTCACCATACCAGTCAAATTCTTACTACCCCACCTCTGAATCAGGGACAATACAAATGGCAGAGGAACAGGGTGAAACCAGAGCGGTAGCTCCTAAAACAAGCATGTCTGGTGCTGATCGAAGAGGGAAAGGTGGTGAAGAATACAAACTTGCAGCTCGATTTAAGAACTCTGAAATGGGTTTACCGGGGTTCTACCCGGGAGAAAGAGGGCGAAGTAGAGAGCTCCAGGATTTAACCACAAGCATGAACATGTTAGCGTTAGCATCAAGCTATGAGCCAAGGTCGACCCTAGCTACTGCAGGAACAGTCAATGGTGACAAGGCTGGAGTTGCTCCAGTTAGCGCGCTCAGAGTGACGGGTACGAATTGCACAGCGGATGATGTCTTATTTCAGAAGAAGGATCCCCTGTCCTTTGTAATTCCATTCAAAACCAGTGGACCAATCTCAACCAAAGTTAGTGGAACAAATTCTACAGAGTCCACCTCTAAATTAACACCTGCAGTCAAAGCTCCACCCAGTACATCTCGGACTGCACTATCAGGGCTTGACACTCATACGCTAGCTGCATTAGGAACTACGTCCACCCCTAGGTCTCCCTTAAAAAGAGCAAATAGTTTCTCAGGACGGCCTTCGCCAAAACTGGAGGCACAAAAGACTGAAAAGACTGGGATCAGTGGGGCCAATAAAATACCTAATTCAAATAGCTTTAGTAGTGGTAAACCTCCAGAGGAACCTACAGTTAGCCTTGTATCAAGAGAAGTCACTGTGTCCAACGTGATGTGGACCTATATGAAAGAGGCATATCGCTCCCGTTTGGATACCCTGATCTCTGATCTACAAGTGACAGAGAGCCTCACGGACAAGGATGAGGTCAGAGTTGTTTTGAAGGGATCAGAGTTATCTAAGGTTGAGGAACGTCAGGTTAAGCTTCAGAAGCTCATTGGCATGATAGCCTCAGACTTTTGTGTTCAGGAGCTTCGACTGGCAGATCTTGGTGTGACCGAAAGTAATGAGGTGTTTAAGGCATGCTGCTCAAAAATACGCTTACGCTTCAGCAAAATCTCACTGCGCAGTGCAGAGGACACTGTTCTCCTGATTGGGCCCAAACCACTGTGTACTCAGGCCACTGAAATGTTAAAAGAAGAGTTTCTTTGCGATGTGTCTAATTCTGTGCCTTACTTTGACAGTTTCACCCATCAGGGAGCTTTAGATCAAAGTCGAACCAGTGTATCAGCTGACCAGACTCGATTCCAAAGACAAATTAGACAAAATCAGACCAAAGCTGATGCAGGAAGTCTTGAGGGATACTCTATTAATCAAGCCCTCAGGCATACAGCCAGCCAGTCTGAGACCTGGAGTGTGAGTTCCATCCAGTCACCAAAGCAGAAGCCATCTGGTAAGGAGAGGAATGGTACACCTGGTGATTTAGAAATATTTAAGACGGGTATATTTCAGAGCCAGTCATCTGAGCGAAATGAAGCGCTGTTGGGACAGAGGGATGACTGGCCAAAGCCTCCACCCCCACAGAAAAAACAAAAAACTACCACAACGACTCTGAAACAGACTAACTTGCAAGTCCGTAACAAGTCAGAACCATGTGTTTGTGGGGACACCGGTGCACATGTAGCGCGTACAAGTTGTGGTGTGTTCTTGTGCCCCCTCTGCCTTCCACTTCATGCTGAGTGCATTGTGTGCTCTAAAGAGAAAGCACCCAAAGAACCTTCACAGAAAATGCCAGGGCACCAGCTCCAAGAGGAGCAGAATCCAGAGGAGCTCACAGGAAAGGAGGCAAGCAAGCAGCGGAAACAGGCACAAGGCATTCAGGGCACCATGAGGTATGTGGAGTTACCACTGAGCCTGCAAGGCCACAGCCGGTGCACAACAGCCAAGATCATCTACTGCATACCTGATGGCATCCAGGGGGTATGAGCACTTTCTTCCCTTCCTACAAGATCTGTTAAATGTCTTATATCTGTTCATAACTGTTTCCTTTTTTGTTCTTAAAGGAGGAGCATCCTAACCCTGGGGCACCATTTCAAGGAGGTATATTTGAGGCTTATTTGCCACTCAGCTCAAAGGGGCGGAGCTTACTGCCATGCCTGGACAAAGCTTTTAAGCAAGGGTTAACCTTTAAAGTTTGCCCAGCTAAAACGTCACCAGGCAGGAAAGCGAGAATAGACTGGGGTCGAATCCCTCACAAGACCAGAATGGATGGAGGGAAGAGTGGGTGAGTAAAACATTCCAGGTTAAAACTGTATTAAATAAACATAATACAATATACACAAAGATTATATAAACAATATTTTGTTGTTGTTGGAAGAAAACCTCGTTTCTCTAAAATGGTAATTTTACAGGAAAAGGAAAAAACCTACTTTCAAGTCATTTTGGGCCGTTTATTTTGGTCCATTCATCATGAAATTTACAGACGATATAAAGGGCGACAGGCATTTTCAAATTATGTCTAAAACTGAAAAACAACAAAAATGGAGATACAAGGTTTTCTTCCGACAGCAGCGATATAATGATTGTACAAACAGTTATATGCAATAATAGCTACAGTGGATTAAATGCAGTGGAGTCTTTAGGAACATTGCCACTACCAAAATGTTCATCATGCATCCCTTGTGTGGATTTTCTTACCATTCATTTAAGTTCCCTGACTGACTATCATACCTTGTTTGAGTAAATGTTTATGGAATGAGTGATATAACTAGTAGAAAAACTACTCAGGAAAAATCCTTTGTGGTAAAGTGTGTTTGTGTGTGTTTCTGTGTTTGTATACAGGAATGGATATCCAGACTCCACATATCTTAATAACTTGTCTGAAGCACTGATGGCTTGTGGGATTGAGGGGGTCACACTGAGTGAAAATAAAACAAAGTCATAATTCTTTCACATTAATTATAGCCCTAGGTCTTACCTATTGGGATGTTTATATTAAGACTGTACAAACCTGTGATGAAGGTATTGTGAATGTTTCATGATTTACATTTTTATTGTCAGTTCTGCATTTGAAATGAATGAAAAATGAGAAAAATGATTTTGTTTGTGTGTGCTGGGATAGTACACAAGTAATGTATAGCAGCCTGTGATTTTTAAAGTTTCAGTACAATATTGTTTAACCTCTTGTATCATTTTGTTCATTATATGTTTTTGTTTTTTTAAACATGGTGATTAAAGCAATTATTTTAATGTGTTGTAGAATTTTTATCTTATTTATTTTCTAAAAATTAAAGAGGAATTCCACAGATTTTCCACAACTTTTGTATAACTCAGTCACTGAGATGTAAACAAAGTCATTCAGAGTGGTTTGGTATGATGTGAAACTTGCTGACTCAGATTTCCACAGTAGTATTTACCATCCAGAATGGCCAATGAAGCTACACAAGTCTTCAGAGTTTTAAATGTGATGTTGATGATGATAAAATAGCAGTAAATTGGAAAAAAAATGTTTTCTTTAGGTACTGTTTTGCCTTACATTGACCTATATCTACAGTACTGGTCAAAAGTTTTAGAACATACCCATTTTTCTAGGTTTATGAATATTTACCCAGTTTAATGCCTCTGTGGACTATCTATGATGTATGAACCTCTAAACTGCTCCTCCAGCTGAATGTAATGCTGGACCCGGAGATGTTTAGTGTGGCCTCTAAACTGCAAAAAACGAAATATTTAAGATCTGGGCTAAAACAAACCAATCATGCTATAATGCTAATCTTACAAGAGTCACTTTAATATTAATATATAACACTGCATTGTTGTGGTGTATAAACAATGGATCATCATATATCAAACTAAGCAGGCTTAGTTCATGACGAGTTGTTTACTGTCTCCTGAGCAAGGGAATGGATGAAGTAGAAAGAAGATGTATTTATGTTTCATTACAGTAAACATCAGTTATTATATTGGGTTCATTACAGGGACCTCCTCCATACCACTGCTGACACCTATGCATACTCTATTGTTGGATACAGCAGTGAGCCCATCCTATTTTTCTGCTAACAGCAAGGGAGCAGTATAGGACAATGAGAAGACGGTCACCAAGATGATTTACTCCTGCAGTAAACAAGCTGATCAGAAGTCAGGAGAGAGCTGAGTCATGCTGAGTGGGTCCTTGAGCAGTTCAATGGAGAAATCGCTGATTTGAAGAAATATGCCGTCACATTGTGAGGATCACAGTCATTTTTTTCAGCTAACAGGACCTAATGTGGGGCCCTGAAAGGTCCTTCAAAACCTCTGCTTGATCTGACCCAGATTCAGTCTGCCTGCCTAATCAGGCACAGACTCTGGAGCTGTTCTAAAAAGTGTCAGAAAGCAGGTGGAGACAAAAAGCAAATGAAGAAATGGAGAGTGAGCGAAATGGCTGCCAGCTGGAGGTTTATAGCCCCTCAGAGAACTGCAGAGGTTGCCAGACTGTGATGATGAAAGTCATAATCAGATTAATCGACTGTATTTTTGCAAGATGACTTTGCTTTAAAGTTTCCCTTTAGGGCTGACTGCACGAAGAAATGATTCTCTGATGTGTAGTTTGGTGCTGATTTTGAGAGAAATCTCAGCTCTTTGATTTCAGCTGTCTGATCTTTAACTGTGTTTATCTTGGCTTTTCTGTGCTCTGTGATCTTCAGAAAATACTAAATTGGTGGGACGGTGGTGATTTACTGTTAATAAAAAAGAAATGCATATAGAGTTAAATGCAAAAGTTTGGTCAAATTACATTTTATTCATTTTCAAAGTGAAATTAAGTTACACATCCTCTACAGAGAACACACTCCTGCACATTTTCATACACAATTACTGTTTATTTGCTGACATATTGGAGGAAAAACACATTTTCTAAGCCTTATCCTTCTGGGCCGTGGGGGGACGCTGGAGCCTATATCCCAGCGGTCATTGGGCAGACGGCAGGAAACACCTTGGACAGTTTGCCAGTCCATCACAGGGCAGACACGCAGACATATACATTCACACACACATTCACACCTAGGGGCAGGTTAGTGTGTCCAATTGGCCTGCATTGCATGTCTTTGGACTGTGGGAGAAAACTGGAGCACCCAGATGAAATCCTGGTTGCCCGGCTGGGGAACCAAACCCAGGCTCAGTGTTACTGCAGTGCTGAGAATGATCCACCACCCAAATAGTACCTGCTCTGTGAGGGTCCATGGGGGTCCTGACTACTGAAGAACAGGGTAAAAGAGGGCTAACAAAGTATGCAGAGAAACAGATGGACTACAGTCTGTAATTGTAGAACTACAAAGTGCACCTATATAGTAAGTGGAGCTGATAAAATGGACAATGAGTGTAGAAACAAGGAGGTGGTCATAATGTTATGCCTGATTGGTGTACTTTTAGTTAGAAAATCATCATAACATGTCATTTGACCAGGGGTGTCTCAGATTGTAATGATATGTTTTATTTATATGAAAATGTAATCAAAATATTAATTTTATAGTAATTGTATTTTTAAAAAAATTGTATTCATAAGTTCAACAACACACCTTCAATAATAACGTGCGAAAAATAATGTGCATATCCTGTCAGTGTGGAAGCAGCTCAAATTTAGGGCACCATTTTTGCAGAAAGGAGAAATTATATGGTTATTTGTTTAAAGCAGGTGTTGTTTGGTGTAAGTCTCCCTCTGACAACACTGACATGCTCCAGTGATTTCATTTCATTGTCCGGATTTCGTAACAGTGTCCCCATTTAATTTCCCAGTCAGGGTGTTATAGGAGTTCATCTTATATCCTCATTGTTAGAGGTATTGTGGAGTTTAGTATTATTTATTTATTTATTTTTTAATCTTTTTTGTTCTTATTGCAGACCTGTAGTGCATGCAGAGACTGTAAGGAAGGAGGGAGGCTGGTTAAACTTATTATTTCCTTCCAGTAACACATGTAACCATTCAGCTGTGGCTCAGAATACAGCTATACAGCTGTTAGATGCTCACTGAAGCAAAGCACTGTCAGCAGGTGTTTCCATCTGAGGGTGATTCAGATTTCACTCCTCTCAATATGGTTAAATTGCATGAGTACTTCTAGCAGGAGTGAAAGTTAACTTCAAATAGTGAAAGGTAGCTTCAAATAGTGGGCTAACTTGGGAGAATAAGCCCCCCAGGCTAAGATGCTCTCTTCCAAATGATGGGGCCAAATCTAATCTCAGCATTAACTGAGTGGCTTTGGTCTAATGCATTCTGAAATTTCATCGGGATCACTGCATTCCTGGGATTTATTCCCCTGGAAAAAGTTTGGGGTCAGTTGACCTCATTATTGTTCTCGGGCTAAAAGTGATCTATAGTGAACTGTACAAGAAACATTGGTCCAAATATTTGACTATGGGGGGCTTCCACACTATAGCAGCACATTTTTTTTTTCTTTTTTATTTCCCTTTTGAAGAGAGAATGAAAAGTTAGACTTTCAGGGTAAGAAGCTCCTCCAGATACAGGGCAAAAGGCCTCTTTTAGCAAACTGTCCAAAAAGATTATTTAGTGAGCTTTTCCTCACAAAGAAACAGAGTTGTTCACTGACTAGCTAGCATTAGCATTACATGCTAGCTATAGCAATCATAGCCTGCATTAGGCAACATTTTTAGCATTCTTGTTGGAGACGAGTTTGTATGTGTCAAGTTTGTATAATCATTTGCACTTAAAAATGAAATGTTGAATGCTACTGCTGATAATAATGAATTATTTTAGAATTGCAATGAATGATTAATTACAAAATTTATGAAAAATACAAGGACTACAAATGATTTGACATCAATTACACATTCTGTAAAACCTCAATGACAATTTTATGAAAAAATCACCAGAGGGGCTTCTTACCCAAGATTTGGGGTGGCCTTGGGGAGCATCTTGCCCTTATAGCCTTTTTATGCTATAAAAACAAAACTGTCCTCTGTTCCAGTTCATTTCTCCTAACTGTATGTTTATTCATCATCCTGTTCATGCTAAACCTATACACAAATATGGCTTTTATTATACCATTATACTGTATTGTATTCTACTTTTCAAATTCATTTTACAAATTTAAAATTGGTAACCTTTTTTTAAATCAGTAGTGATGCGATAAAAAGACTAGATATAATGTGACAAATGAAGTGATAAAAATTCATCTGTTTTTTTTACCTTTATTGTTTAATCGATTAAAAAAAAAGGGCTCATGAAAGCTACAAGAACACATGGACAAAAAAGATATGATATGGACAAATGGTGAATTTGTTTGCTTGGTAAAGCATTTTAATAGTTTACACACAGAATTCAAAGACCTGTAAAACAGGTCCCACCACTAAACCACACCTCTTTACTTATCTGCTGTGTCCTTCATTTTCTCTTTCTCACAAACACAAGATTTAACCAGGAAGCTTCTTTTTGCTCTGACAGACTGATTTCTACCAGCCTTGATTATAGTAAGAGTGTAAAAATGGCAGAAGTAGCTCAGGAGGACCAAGACCCTTTCAGCTGCCCTATCTGCCTGGACCCAATTGAGGAACCGGTGACGATTCCTTGTGGACATAACTACTGCATGGCTTGCATTAGGGATTACTGGAATGAGCACGAGCACACAGAGACCTACAGCTGCCCTGAGTGCAGGGAGATCTTCAGACCGAGGCCTGTTCTCAACAAGAACACCATGTTTGCTGAAGTGGTGGAGCGCTTCAAAAAGGCAAAACTTCAAGATGCCTCTCCTGTCAGCTGTGGACCTAGAAAATGCAGCGTGTGCGCTGGACAAAAAGTCCAGGCTGTCAAGTTCTGCCCACAGTGTGAAGAGTCATCTTGCGAGGCTCACGCAGCTCAACACAACAGTATGAGCTTGAGGGAAAAGCACACTGTGATAGTTGTTGGTGGAGAACCCCCAAAGAACATCTGTGTTCATCACAACATGCCGTTAGAGATCTACTGTCGAACCGACCAGCAGCTGATCTGCTCTCTGTGCTTCGTTGAGCATCACAGAGGCCATGATGCTGTTTCAGTTGGACCCAAAAATACAGAAAGACAAGTGGACATAAACTCTCCTCAGAATAATGGAGGAAGACGGCACAGGAACAGGCACAGGTCACATGAGCACGGCAGGAGGCACAAGCAGAGCAGGCATGGTAGGGGACATAGGAGTGGACACAGGAAGAGCCTGCATTTGAAAAGTGGGCATGAAGCGGGTCACCATGAAAGTCACAGGCGCACACTTGGCAGGCATGGGCACGCTGAAGGAGGTGGGCATACACTGGGCAGGAACAGGAGTGGAACACACGGAGGGTGGCGCAGGAGCAGAAGGCGTGAGAGAAGCAGGCATTAGAATGACTCATTAAAGCAACACAGAGGGCGCTGCTGAGAATGATATGGTAGATTTTGGAGTATAAGGGAGGGACAGTGCTGTGATTCGGCATTTACATGAGACATGTAAGTGAATTTAATGTGCTGAAAGAGTTGCTTAGTTCTTAAATACATTTCCACTGGACAAAATTATATTTTATTTCTTGAAAGTAACAATCATTACTTGCTTTTTTAAATTTGTTGTTATTGCATATTATTCCTGTTGTAACAAAATCTTGTATGTCGCAGAATGTTTTACATAACAAATTTACATGATATTTTTAAATAATTCAAACATTAATACATAAGCAAAGTAATTCCAAGTGGTTTTGTGTGAACTGGTTCATTTTAGAGAAACTGAATCTGATTTCTAAACAGTGAAGCTGATAGGAACTAGATGTTGCAATGTCTATTATCCAAAACCACCAGTCAGCCTACATATCGTCGCTATCCAGAAAAAAAACATGTATATAGAGTGTCTCAGGCATCAGGTGGTGTGTTCATAACCATTTAATGTAATAACTTTCTGTGAGGGAACTTCACATCAAATGACTGATGACTTTGTTTACATCTTGATTATATAATTATGCAGGAATTTTCAAAAATCTGTGGAGTTCCCCTTTAATTTCATGGTAGAAGTAAAAATGTTCCTAACTATAATGTACTTTAATGGCAGTAATTTCTGTTGGTCCATTTGTCATGAAATTTTCACAAAGTGGTGATTTGAAAATGATATAAAAAAGGCTGAGATGTGACAGCAACAGTATTTTGGAGGAAATTGCAAACTGTGCAGCATGACCAGCATTTCTCCCTGAAAATTAAAACCTTAAATATGTTTTATTTTGCAGTTAAGTGTTTTTTTTTATATGGACGTATTGTATGCATACATTCTTGAAGAATAACACTTTAAAGGGCTTTACAACTTACTTGACAAATGTATTCACAAACTGTTCTTTTTTATACACATAAGCCAAAAGGAACGACAGATTTCGCATAATGTAGTGGAGTAAAAAGTAAGATATTTGACTTTGAAATGTAGTGGAGTAAAAGTAAAAAGTCATCCAAAATGGAAATACTTCAGTAAAGTATGGATACATGAAAAAACTACTTAAGTACAGTAACGAATTACATTTACTTCATTACTGTCCACCACTGCTTTTAATGTAAGTCAATGGAACCAGACTTTTTTAAGTCATTTTGGTCTATTTTGTTCAGTCCATTCATCATAAAATTTACATACAATGTAAAGAGCAACGGAGATATTCAAATTATGCCAAAAACTGAAAAATGAGGAAATTGGAGATACGAGGTTTCTGATGTTCCAACATTAGCAATATGCAAATATACTAATGAGAGGATTCAAGATGCAGCATGAGGCCAGTGCCTGAGCACCAGGCGCCAAGGGAAGTGGTGCTTGGTGCTCAGCTACCCATGGCTTTAATGTTTTAAATCTCATCCTTTAATCTTTTTTGTTGAATGGTAAACTGTGAATGTGTCCTGATCATGTCGACATGAAAACTCTGCTTTATAAAATGATCCTGGAAACTTTTTTTCAGATATTTGTGGGACAATTAAGATAAATGTTGATAATATTCACAAATATTGAAATACTGAGTTTAACATAAAGAAATTTGACTGTGCCAGAACTTTTGCACAGGCCACATTTAATCTATCACTTTTCCCCCACACAGTAAGTGTGCATTAAAATGTGCGGAATTGTGTTCAATGCAGAGGATGTGTTAATTTATATTTATTATAAAAAAAAATTTACAAAGTATGTTATTTGACCAGTGGTGCCCAAAAGTCCAGACTTTTCCAGACTGTTCTTTTTTCACTATTTTTAAATAAATCATTTACCACAATCAAGCACACTTTATGAGAGACCGAGAGGATAAAGGAGATGAAAAATCTAAAGAATACACATGAAAAGTATGTTTGCTTAGATTTCAGTAGGCTTACTAGGGGGCTTCTCCCTGTATCAAACTGCATCAATACAACTGTTAAAGAGATACTTTGACCTGTAACATCTGCAAGTCCAAGTGTTTCTGAAACACTGCTTGTGTGAAAAACGACTAATAACACAGCAGGTATTTTTGTTATGCTCTTTTATTAGTCCTGGAAAACATGTAAGGCATAATGGTAACATCACACACAGAAGCGTTACGAGCTCTACGGTCCTCATGACCACGTGTGTGAGCCACACGTGATCCAACCCAGAGTCAAGCACAGAAGCAGCGGCACTTCAGAGGGTTTCGAATAGAATGGAGAGAGCAGTGATGGAGGGATTTGAAGAAAAACAGAAATAAAACAACCTGTCGCTCTTCTCTGACGTGTGTGGAGGGGAGGGTCAGTAATAGAAGAGGAAGAGGAAGAGAGCGATTGCGGTTTGAGGGTGGTAAACCAATTTCGCTAACTCATTATATAATCGGGTCTGACAGATGGATGCGAATGTCAGTCAATCAAAGTGACTGACTGAGGGTCTCTGATTAGGGCGCAGTATGGACGGAGAGGAAAAAAATGGACAGGGATTACGGAGAACATCAGCTGATACTGTATGCACTCCTAATCTAACACTGGCCCATTAACTGATACATTACTTCATAAGTACTGATAAGCCTCAATGGCTACCTACCCATGCTTTAAGAACTGCATGACAGGGTTAGCACTGATTAACAGGTTAATACACTGATTTGTCTAGAAAGATCAGATCAAATAATCATTCAGATCTGTTGGCACCGACATGCTATTTCATATCTGATGAATGCAAGGCTGCAGTAGAGCCAGTTCAAGCCAGAGCTCGGCTCTGAAAACCTACAGGCCGTCCTGCAGGGAGTTTCCTGTTCTGGGAAAGTTATTGGGCTGTGGAATGGAGAGAGGAAGCGCTCGGGCTCCAGCTGAACCTCGCTGCGGCTTCTCTGGCTCCCAGCCGCGTCCACGAGAGACGCTCACACCTGCAACTGAGCTCATCTCGTGGCCACGCAGGCTCCCAACCAAAAAGAAGAAGAGGGGGAAGGCGTACGAAATGCAAAACGATTGTGTCTGCTAATGTATAAACCATATGCCACTGAATGCATGCACTTGTAGCCCAGATGTTAATACTGCTGGGAGTGGATTCTGCATGATTTCCGAGTCGACTCCATAATGACTGATTCTTTTTTTTTACTTTGTTATATTTTTTTGCTGCACAGCCAGACAAAACTAAGATGAAGCAGAGGGAGGAGGCGGAATCTACAGCTCTGATGTCACACGCAACTGGGACAAGAACTAGAACCGGAAAGCAACTCTGCTGGAACACGTCAGCGAATGACAGTAGAGTTGGGATGGAAATCGGGGTTCTAGAACCAGAATGTTCAACCGGTCAACAGTGCAGTTACTTATGATGGAAAAAGACACTGTTAAACAACTCAGACTATTTTTTTTGTTAATTTTTCTGTTTTTAAATAGCTCAGCAAAGACTTGTTCGTTCTCAGTTAGCAAGTATATTCACAGCACAGCACACTAGTTAACATTAATTTGTTCCGTCTGCTGTATCGTGATGGCAGGTTAAGTCTGATCTATGGTCAGCTGGTAGGATGGTGATGCACGATCTGATCTGTCTAGTATCATACATACACTGCGTTGGCGCTGTAAACATGATTTCACTGATCTGGCGTCAGACATCAGCCCTTTGGAACAGAGCTGGTGTGCCGGAAGGGGTGGCGTGTCATTGTGGGTGTGGATGCGTACGTTCATGCAATGCGGAGGTATTCCGGTGTTCGTTAACGATCGCCACAGTGAGAACTAGACACAGATTGCATGGATTGGAACGTTAGCGAAAAAGCCGGAAAAAGTTGTTAAGCACCAGTAAATTTCAGGGGCACGGTCAACCACACACGACAGGTACGACGTCGGTCTCAAATCTTTCTTTTTTCCATCCGCTGGTCATCTTTAACCAGAAAAGAGATTCTGTTTCGTTTTTCCTTCTCTTTCGTCTTTCAGTGTAGTAAGCATAGCTGGAGTGAAGGCTTGAGCCTCAAACAGAGTTTGGCACACTTCATCAGGATCAACATAATGTCACTCCTCTACATTTGAACAGAACTGCAGCAAAAGCCTTTTTTTTTTTTCAACTGAAACCCTTGAAACACTCAAACCAAATAGTAGGCCTACACAGCAACAACAACAATAACAACAACAAAAAAAAGGAATGCAAAACAAGGAATAGGTAAGATAAATGAGGACGGACACCCTTCACTTTTGTGTTAGTCGGGGGTCACGTGGTGCTCCAGGATCAAAGCACCTTTCACAAGAACACAGGGAGAGAACTGGAGGAACACAACAAAGAAAAAAAAATCCAGATCCGAAACTGAACCCGGATGGGAATCCAGTTCCAGGTCTTATGTCAGAACACTGTCACTTCTATAGAAAGGATGGCAGTGCCACACCCTTCCTGGTGCATTCTGGGTTACCTCCTCCTCAAATGTAAGGAAAAGAGCTTTTGTGGGGTTTTTTTTGTTTCTGCTCCCTGATGGGATGGCTGGGATGCAATTTGTGTGTGTGTAAATGGGAGATGTAGAGACTGATTGAGATGAATAACTGTATTACTGTTGTTTATACATGTGCCTGTGCCTGGGAGCAACCTGGTGCCTTTCTTATGTTAAGAAACAAATAACCATCTGAGTACGTGTGGCTATTTGTGTGAGAGACAAAAACTAGAGGGAAAGTGTGTGGAAGTTAGCGGTGAGCGGATGCGAGTGAAAGCTGGAGGGGACTCCTGAGGAACAGTGGACTGGGAGTGGGACTGCCATCCCTATAAGTGCATTAAGATCCACAAGCAGAGTGCAAATAATACCAAACCAACACAGGTCATTCATCAGAGAGAGAGAGAGAGAGAGAGAGAGAGAGAGAGAGAGAGAGAGAGAGAGAAAGGAAGGGAGAGGGAGACAGAGAGGGAGGAGAGGATGCTTAAAGAGAGTTAGAGATATAATTGTGGACAAAAAGAAAAGGGACCGGACATGCTAGCTCATAGCATAAGGGAGGTAGAGACAGAAAAACACATTTTTTTTTGTATCTAAATCTGACAACTGACCTGAGGACAGACACGCACATCCCCTCAAACACAACATGCACACGGTCTGATTCTCTCAAACAGCCAACTGGACGGTTCATTCACATCAGACAAAAACCAGACTCACTGAACGAAAGCTGGGAAGTGTCTCAAATACTGGAGAGTTCTAAATCACTGCAGTGCATCTATATCGCCACTAGAGGCAGCAGAGCACTACCACAGTGAAATGGGCTGGGGGGAGGAGGGAGGAGTCAGTGGGTTTGATTGACAGGTTTTAGAGCAGGGAGGGGGAGGGGTTACGCCCTTCTGACACAGCAGTCTGAATGAAGCAGCAACCACACTAATGGAAATAATGCAAAATGTCAACACAAGCAAGAGACAGATCTGAAAACTCTGCATACACAAAGCAGAGAAAACAGATAGCGAGCATGTATGTATGCATGCATGCATGTATGTATATTGGGGGAGCTGACTCATCTCTTACTGGCCAAACGCCTGTTGCTATGCCAACCAGTGATGGTAAAACAGAGCCAGAGAGCAACTGACAGACTATGAAACAGTGTTTATGTGGAAAACCGGCTAACGTGCCGCAAGATAGCAAGCAGTCATAAGGACCAGAGTGCAATGCTCCGAATGAGGTGGAATCCTGGAGGATGCCTCTGGAACGAAAGTGCATTCACATCCTTATCTCAGACTGTTTCAACTGCCCTACCTCTAATACAATAACCTGAGAATGTGTGGAGGGAGATGTTTGCTGTAATTGCTTCTGCTTGGCAGCTGGGTTCATTAAAGCCCTGGCAGGCTGCAACGCTTAACGACAGAGAAAAATGATTCAGTCGTTACACAGTGGAAGCTGATAGATTTATCAGTGTATGTATGGGCGCCACAGTGCAGAATGAAGCGTCGGTGGTTTCTAAGTGTAGTGCCCATCAGACGCATAGCTCTCCTCCAAGCCATGATATTAAGTTCTGATTTTTTTGCTTCCGTTTTTTAAAAATGCTTCTGCCATTTTCTAACAGTCCCCGCAACTTTTTGCTGGTCCACAACTGCATAGTGCTGTAAACAGGACAAAGTAATATGGAATGTTATTCCTTTTCTTTTTTTCTTGAAAAGCACAGATTTCTGAGGCAGACAGAGACTGTCATTGAGCATCTTATGTCACAAATTACGATGTCCTAGTCTGCAAAGACTTTGCCGAACAGGCTACAGTAAGTGTGCCTGCATCTACACAAGTGGTATCTCTTTAAGCCAATCAGAAACAGTGACTCCTCCTTTATTGTCACAGTAAACTTTGTGGGTGGGGCTCAGTGATTGATCTGTCAGTCAGTGAGTCTGGTCCAATGAGAAAAGAAGAGAATCAGTAAGTAGAAGACAGGTAGAGACAGACTAGAACGGAACATTCCAGGTCAGATAGAGGGATAGGACAGAGGGCGGGGCAGATCTGGGAACACTGTAGTCATGGCAACAGCACGCCCGCTGAACCCAGGCCTTTACCCATATCCTTAGCAAGTCTCAAACAAATGCTTGGAAGGGTATGAGTAGTGGTTAGAAGAAAAAAATTCTGCTTGTGTCTACATAGATAAAGAACAATTCAGTGGTACACAATAGCAATATGGTGCATTATTGGCACAGAAATAATGCTAGAATTATTATATTAGTAGTGCGACAAATTATTGGGGTGTTGGGTGTAGCGAGATCTGATCGGGTTAACGTTTAGGGGTATATGTGGCAGTATAATACTGATGAAGCACACCTTGAAGGCATGCAGTCACAGATTAGTAAAAAGCACAGAGCCCAACGCTACTGTACCTGTAGCATGAATACTACCAGAAAGGTACAATGCATAACATAGATATACAGTGGCATAGTTGAGTGGTACGTCCCTGTTATGTGATGTTATGTGTGAATGTGTGTGTTGCAGTGAGTGTTAAGCAGCATTCGAGTGCTGAGGATACTGTGTAAGGCTGGTTAAGTGATTGCAGATTTCGGTGCGAGATGTTGATCTAAGGCCAGAGTAATCGCCTGGGGTTGAGCTGAGAGCTGGACTACACTGTAATCCCCACCACCCCATAACATAAACACGCTCATATACGCACAAACACACGCGCGCGCACACTCACTCATACACTCAACACGCAGACTCAAATTATCCCCTACTCCCTACACAAACACGATTCACAGCCACCAATTTTCTGCCTAGCCGCCTTCCTTTCTCAATTCTCCTCCTTCTTGGGCTCCTCTTTCTTTTCTTCCGCTTTCTTGTCCTCCTTCTTGGCCTCCTCCTTCTTCTTCTCCTCTTTCTTCTCCTCCTTCTTGGCCTCCTCCTTCTTCTTGTCTTCTTTCTTCTTGTCCTCCTTCTTCTTATCCTCCTTCTTCTCTTTCTCGTCTTTCTTGGCCTCCTCCTTCTTGGGCTCCTCCTTCATGGGTTCGGTGATGAGGATGACTTTGCCGATATTGTTCCTCTCCTGCATCCTACGCATGGCATCGCCAACCTGCGCAGAGAGAGAAAGAGAGAGACAAAGTGAGAGATAAAGGAAAGGACAGAGAGGGAGAACATAAAAGTGAGAGTGGCAGAGAGATAGAGCAGCTTGAAGATCCATCTGCTGGGGTAAGAATATCTAACAAGCTGTCAGGCTGATCTAATACTGGACCACATGACACACACACTTACTGATCAGAGACCTTTTACAAGCTTGTTGAAGGTAAGATGAGAGATGAAAGACAGTAACGGAGAAAAGCATGCATGATTGTTTTCATGTTCAGACATTTAGAGGTTTAACAATACAATGTATCAAACTGTATTAGAGATGTTACCTGTTAACTGCCCAACGCTTTCGGATAAAAAGTTTAGTTAATTTCAGATAAACAGTTAAATATGCTGGCTTCTCATTCAACTTGAGGACCATTCTTAAAGGCGCAATAACACAACTTGTTCTGGTAGCCCTACTTAGTGATGCACAACTCTGGCAAAGCTGACTCCTCAACTTAACCGACACAAAGCCTTATACAGATTAAACCACCCTAAATGTAGTCTACAGCAGTAGCATAACTAGGACATTTAACCACATGACACAATGCTAAGGTAGGCTACAACTGATTCTATATCATGTTACTTCTATTGAGTGTAGCCTTTAACTAAAGCCTCTAAGTTTGTTAGCTAAGGGTTATATATAGTTAGTCCCATGACAAAAAAGCTTAAAAGTTTCGAGCTACCGACTTTATGTTGATTGTTGTTTAAATATTGACTTCAAGCTAGCTGGGGTCAGGCCACATAGTATTGCTGTCCAAAGAAAAACCTTCTTTACTTTTAATGTAAAAATTAATATAAAGAGATTTTATTACAAGAAATTTTGGAGCATTTCTACTGGTCTGTTCATCATGAAAATGTATGTAAGTCAGCTTCTGTGTTTAAAAGGAGTAGAAAAAATAAAAATATGGAAATATATTTTTTGGACAGTGATGTGTTAGTTAACCTGGATATGTGGTAAATGTAAATGAGTAGATTACATGATGTTACTATCATCTTTGTTAGTTAGGTTCAATAAAGCTGAAAGTCTTGTTTACATAAAACTGTGCTGTGTTTGATGTTTTTATGGGTCATGTTGGTTAAAAATTAATGATCAACTAATAATGATGGGTTATCAGTCAAATCAAGTTGCCAAAATTCACATCCCAATATTGTGTCATTATGTATGCATAGTACTGCACTGTACTGTGGCATCATAGGTAGCATGTTAGCTTTTGGCTAGTGCTGAGGCCAACATATTTAATTTGTGGCTTACAGAGCTTTAGACTGGGAGGCTTTAGATCCAGAGACACCTAATCAAAGTGTGTCTGGATTTACAGAAAAGCAAAGTAAATAAACTACATAAAGCAAACATCTTTTCATATTCACTATTGTTTACATGTCCTTACTGTACACTTGCCTTGCAGACCATGTTGTTTGCCATTTATACTTAAAAACAGCAAAAAAAAAGGCTTTATGGTAACATGTTTTCACTGTTTCTCTAAAAATCTGGACAGCCAAACCTACTCATAGTGCAGAAACTCTGGTATTTGCTGCTAAGAAACCAATCTGAATGAATTCTCAGTCATTGTACTTTTAAAACATAAATGCTTTAATAAACTGAAAATGGTAAAAAAAAAAACTGGGATACCACTAATGTATCAAACCATATTATGAGTTTTATGAATTGTTACACTCCTGCAACGCATGTTATCTTTCAAACAAGCCATCATTCTGTCTCTGCTCCTCCTCTGGCCATGTCTTTTCTTCAATCTTCTCTCCTCCTCTAGTCATCCACCTATACCACACCACCCAGCAACAAACACCATGGCAACAAAGAGACATCTCCTAGCAACAGAAAAAGCCTGACCCTGACACTGACTAGCAGACAGAGAGAGAGAGAGAGAGAGAGAGAGAAAGAAAGAAAGAGAGACTAAAGAACTAAATATCAAAATTATCCAATCCTGTGTCCAGAAACTCTGAGTTTTGTTACATTTTCCTGCCTCTACTAGAGATCCCAGCAATGTATTGCTTTTATAAGCTTAAAACAAAATACGGTATGAAAATACAGCAAAGTTCAACACATGTTCATTTATTTCAGTGATAACTGTAACTGATTGCTGTCCAAGCAATGTATCTTGTTAATAATGGGCTATGGTTGCCAAGCAACACAAAAGTCAAAGATTATTCCATAAATGTTATGTAATATAATAAATTGTATATTATGCATATTGAGTACTTTACGACATCTTCAAATGTGGCTCGGCCAGTCAGATTTCTGTACCAGAACAATCTGAGATTTTGTGATAAACAGGACTGTCTTTGGTGTCTCTGAATATCAGCTAGCTTCATCACAACCAACTTCAACGCCATCTACCCCTCTCTGACCATCTCTTCAAACCAAACAGAGAGAGAGGTCTCCATAGCAACAGGAGAGTAGCACAGACTGAAAGAACAGAGAGGATGAGAGAGGGCTGAAGTATACGAGGTAAGATGAGAGAGAGGAGCATCGTATTCATCAAAGTAGGGGTGAAAGAGGAATGTATTAAAGGAAAAATCAATAGATGAACGGGAGGTGAAAAGGTCCTTCTGTTGAAAAACAGACACGTGTATGTACACAGAGATCTTCTCGAGGTGCTGTATCATGTCAACAGGAACTTGACCTCAGCACCCCACACAAATATGCACACATGGGCACACAGGCTATAATGCAATGTACCGCAAACCAGCTGAGTGTGATATTTCTAAGTGTGGACAATATGGGGAAAACGCAACATCATGATATTTGACACTTCACAGTTCTTTGGAGTTGAACCAGACATACTGCACCAATAAAACAGTGACATCGCATTTAAAAAGGCTATAATCTATAAATACTATGATTTTTTAATAACTGTTTGCAAAAATAAACTATTTAACGGGATACTATGGGCAAAATAAACAACATATTCATCGCTTCATCTGTTTTAAACATGCCTACTCGAATTTTGAAAGACAAGGGATTTGGAGTGGATACTTGGGGCCTGTAGATCAGTGGCTAGCGATCAGGATTTCTTGAGTGTCACAGGGGCTCGTGAGGCTTGTGTGATGTATTTGCATAATGCATGATGGGTATTGTAGTGAGAAAACTGATAAACGAAAACACAAAAATAATAAAAAATTGTGAATTCCGTGTTTTTCGATAAGGCTGATGGATGCGATGTCGCACTACAGAATACTAAATAACATAAATGACATATAGTGTCGCTTTCCAAGACAAGGATCAAGCGTAGTCCTGGACTATACAGCATTTGGACCAGTGATTTTCCACTGAAAGGACTACACTTCACCCCTGTCCGGGAAATCAACCCATTAAATGGCTGGAATGTCCCTTTAAGAAGGAGCTGGGGAAAATAATTACACAATGAACTGACTTCCAGTCAGCTACTTGTCACTATGCAGTTTAGTGAGTTTCAATATACTGGATGTTTACAGGCTCTTTTCTTTTTTGGTCTGTAACTGTTTTTATGATATGTGCAGTTGTTCAGTGTTCTACAAGTACTAATGATACCAACAATATACTTGCGTTGTCGTGTAATTACTTAATGGTGATAAAAGGTCATACTGTCTGTATTTCTTTAACATACACACCTGCTCCAGGTGGTAGGTGGAGTCAATGCGGGGTTTGACTTTGCCCTGGTGGTACAGATCCAGCACTGCATTCATAGCCTGTGTGAGAAGCTCAGTCTCCGTGTCCAGGTAGCCCAGGTGGAAGCCGCACACGGAACGGTTGCCCTGGATCAGACTGAGTGTGTGCACGGAGAACTGCTGGTACCAGGTCTTCGCCACCGCAAACAGGTTCTTCTTCTGGCCCGACAACATGTTGGCCGCACCTGTTGAAGCCACATCAAGTTTTACCATCAATCACAGTGACACCAAACATTCATAGTGGCTCCAAAATGTATTCGGACACTTTAACCACTGTTTAACTGATCCTTTAGGCTACTTCATAAAAATGTTTAATCAAAATATGATTTGTTTTAGAGAAAAGCACAGCATAACATCAAACTGATGGTATTCTCTTAGTGTGGAGGAAGCTTGGAAACAAATCCTGACCCAAACTGTACAGAACAGATGTGGAAACCTTAGTGAGTCAGTAAGCTTGTGCTCAATGATGGAATCATGAATTTAATAGTGTAGAGATTAAAGAAACTACTCAAGCGATACGGATATGAAACACACCAGCCGGCTTTTGAAAAAAATGAGTCAAAAAAGAAAAGGACAGTCTCTGAACGATCTGTTTAAAATAAATGCCACAGCTTGACATTTATGCATTGGCACAAATGTCCAAATACCAGGGTCAAATCTAAGCTCAACAGACTCGGAATCAAATTTCACCTCATGAAGTGGAAGTTCAGCAGTGGGAAACAAGCTCTATTGCAGCTTAAGGCTAGCTGAGTTTTGCCTATAGTCTTTTAATGAAACTGAATGCAATACAACAGACATCAGCATTTACAGCAGTAAAGCATCTTAAAAGTTAGTACAGAATTTTAACTGCCTGTTTACAAGCTATATATTTAAACACATCAACTCAGATGAATCAATAATGCATTGTAAGGCACCAGACATTCATCTCACTCATGTAAGATTAGATTCACCACAGTAATTATTTTGCAGATGTTGTGCTAACTGACAGTTTAAGTTATTCCATGATGAGGGCAGCTGCTAAATGCATACCTCTACAGTGGCCACAAAATATACCTGGACACTTTAACTGCTGTTAAACTTTAACTGGTTCTTTAGGCTACTTCATAAAATGTTTACCAAAATATGATTTGTTTTAGAGAAAAATGCTTTAGGCACTGTTTGAGTTGCTCTTGCCACCATATTAAAACATGACATTGCTCAGTCTGTGTGGTTTCTAAGCCCATTTTGCAGTTCTATAACTAAGCAGAGCATGTCGTACAAGAAAGCACAGATATACGCTAACTCAAGCTGTCCAACAGATGGTAGCTCATGGTCAGTGAGGGTCACACGTCGTCCAAAGCTCTGCTGAAGGCACAACAGTAAGCCATTTTCCGCTGAATGACTGCACACTGGCGCTCACTGGTGATAGATGTGTACACAAAATGCATAACATTTTTCTTGGTTGCTCACAGTGTATAATTCCTCTGTGATTATGACCTAAGCTAACGGGGTCATATTATATCATTTAAAAGACAAAATTCTTGTTTCTCTATAATTTTTAATCAAAATGTATTTACTTACGCCCATCTCTAAAACAACTTCTGGTTTTTGATTACATCACTGCACATGAATGGGTGGGGGAAAAAAAAAAAGCATTCTCAATTAACATTAACAGCCTCCTCGTACTACGCCCTACTACCTGTCATCAAGCTCAGGCAGCTCCGAGACCCTCCTTGATACCATATTTCACTCAGAAACCATGCAGACGGAAAATGGGTTACGATTTATGATTCATATTGATTTTACTTACGGCATTTTTCCATCAGGCTGTGAGGTACGATATGGTACAGTTGTAAGTCTGTGATTATTTTATTGTCATTTCCACTGCCAAGTGAGTCGTACCACACCTGAGTACCTGTGCTGAATTTGGTTATCGCTCTTGCCAGGGCACCAAATGTGCCGAGCTGGAACATACTGGTGGAGCTAGTAAGGGTGCAAACCAGCATAGTCACACACCGTGGAGAAGTCCAGCAGACTAGCAGACTAGAGAAAGTTAGGAGTGGGCAAACTCTTGTTAAAAATAGAATGTGCCACAATCCAGCACTGGAAGTTTAACAAGTTGCCCTGAGATGTGTCTTCTTGTAAAGAGATCAGATGTAGCCCTGTGAGACTAAAGTTCAGCCCAGCTTGTTTTGACTGTTGTAAAAATAACCCACTACTTCTATGTCTGAAGTGCAAAACATTCAATTTTGAAGAAGTAATGTTTGGAACTAATTTAGAGAACTTCTCAAATGTACTTCAACTAATACCACTGGTTATTTTTTAATCAGCTCTAGAGGAGTAATGATTACCTACAGCTTTCACTATGCTCGAGTGATGTCAGAAAACCGCTGGTCGTGTACAACAGAGTGATTTATGTTTGTGTTTGTGATTGTTTGTTTTCTTCCAGAAGTGTGTCACTTCTGCACTTAATTTTGGGAGTAGATTAGTGTGATGAATGGTGCCACTGTGTGCGCTGTGTGTGTTTTGTGGGCGAGCGTATTACTGAAGGAATTTCTATGTCTGAATTCTCTGTGTGTTCTCCAAGTACGTGTGAATAAGAGCTTGTGTTTGTGTATGTGCTGAATTGACCGGCTGGTGAGCCATTGTTTCAGCGGTTCCACTGGTGATTCCTCTTCATTTAGTGACCCATTACATGCCTCTTTTCCTCCCTCTATTTCTCACTCTCTCACTTTTCAACACTGCACTCTTTGACCCCCACTTTCTCACTGTCCTCACATCCCCTCACACTTCTGTTCCCATGTCTATCACTCCCCGTTTCTTTCTGAGCACTTTTCCACTCTCTCTCTCTCTCTTTTTAATTTCCCCCAGTCATTCTTCCTTTTGCAACCTTTACCCAATCACTTCTTTCTGCCTACTGCTGAGCAGTACTGCCAATATCATAGTATCAGATGGTATTTAATTGGAATGCACCAAAATGGGAACTGTGGGCTTTAACAGATGTTTTTCATGTACATGTTTATCAATGCTACATTGTAGAAACTGAGATCAAATCTAGCTTGTTTTAAATTGTTTTCTTCTGTTTTCTTCTTTCTAAATTACCATACAGAGTATTTTTACTGGCATGGCAATAGGGACACCATTATTTAATTGAATATCACCACTGATATGTGGCTAGTTAGCCATCAATAATCACTAAAACTATTGTTGTGTGTCTCCAGTACTGGTTTACCAGTATAAACAACATATCATCCAGCATTATTTCTGCCGAACAGCCACTCTCACTCTGAGCACCACCACCTCTTTCCTCCAGTTTCTGCTCCCACACACAAACACACACACACACACACACACACACACACACACACACACACACACACAAACACACACACACACACACACACAAAGCGGACTCTGAGTCGGGCTGAGAGTTGGACCCGACCCAGTCTGCTACATTCGGACACATTCTGGGTTCTGTGGCAGATAGAGGGCCCATTGTTCCACTGAACTGCCATGATGCTGATAAGCTGAAGCAGGAGGGAGGGAGGGAGGGAGGGGGAAAGAGAGAGAAAGAAAAAAAAAAAGAGAAACTGAGTGAGAGAAAAAGGAGAGAGAGAAAGAGGGAGATAAAAAGAGAAAGAAACAAAGAGAGAGAAGAAGTAAAGTGAGAGAGAGAAACAGAGAAATGAGAAAGGAGAGAGCGAGAGCAAGAGAGAGAAAGATAGAGACAATAGAGTACACACAAAGAGAGAGAGAAAGAAGGAGAGAAAAGAGATGGTGTGAGTAAATAAAAGATTGAGAAAGACAGGGAGAATGAAGGAGAGGAGGAAGAGAGCAAGCAAGAAAACAAGCAACCAAGTGAAAGAGAAAGAGTGAGTAAGCATGAAAGAGGAGAAAAAGAAGAGAGCGAGACAGAGAAAGAGAGAGAGAGGGAGGGGGAGAGAAAGAAAACAAACTGAAAAAAAAAGGAGAGAGAGAAAGAGGGAGATGGGAAAGAGATATAGAGAGAACATAACAGAGAAAAGAAAGAGAAAGAGAAAGAGAGAGAGAGAGAGAGAGAGAGAGAGAGAGAGAGAGAGAGAGAGAGAGGGAGAGAGAGAGTGGGAGAGAGCAGGGCAGGACAGGGACTGAAGGGTGTTGTGTTGTTTAGTGAACTTGTCAGGGCAGCGAGTTTTCTGGTGCTGGGGAAGCACAGGGCTTGTGTGTATGTGTGCAGGGGTGCACGCCGATCATGCATGCTTATCCTACACTATCAGCTGAGGCCTACATTCTCTCCACATTCATGTAACAGTGTCAGCTTCAATGAGCCGTTTCAGTGAAGCACGCTGCTGAATCGAGCCTTTGTGGCCTGTGAGATGGAGCCCAATCACAGGCATAAAGCAATAAACTAAGTTGATTTTCAACCCCAGTTGAATATTGAACCGCTCTGAATGGCGATGGACTGAAGTGAGCTGTGTGTGTCCCTATTGACCCACCGTAGCTGATGAGTTTTCCCATCGGCTTCAACAGGTTGTAGCCCTTGTGGGTGTCAGAACCACCCAGGGGATCCAGAACTATGTCCAAGCCTGAGAGAGAGAGAGAGAGAGAGAGAGAGAGAGAGAGAGAGAGAGAGAGAGAGAGAGAGAGAGAGAGAGAGAGAAAATTTGCATTAAGGACTTTTCTTGCTGTTTAATATTCTTCTTTGTCTTGATTCTGTGGACAGGGAAAAAAATGTTCTTCCATTTCACTTGATAATACGAATCAATAAAAATCTGCCAACCTGTGAGTCATTCAATGTGGGTTTTAAATGCACACATACAAATTCTTAATATGGCACTCATCCTCACCCACACACATACACAGAGCCAAGGGAACTGAATGGAAACGATACACTTCAAGGTTAAAATAACCATCCAGATAAGTTATCAAAATGCAAACAACAAAACACACCAAAGCCAGATCTGCACTTTTGAGGCTTTTCCTGAGCGTGAAACACAGTTGTATTTGTTACCAGCTGAAGCAATTACTCACAAGGGTATGAGCACAACACCCCAGCCCCCCAATCAAAGCTGGTCCTGAAAAGTAACGTTTTAGCAAGTGACATTTTCTGTGGGTTTTGAATAAGTGGCTGTGCAAAAGTTAGAGTCCTTCATTTATTAAATTTCCAGTCAAAAAGGCCATTAAGTTATAAAATTTTCAGCATCAGAAAAAAAGCAGAAAACACATTTAACAGAAAAATATATAGAAGCCTCAACAACTAAATCTAATATTATATAGAAATATTTCAGTATTTAACGTGTCCACACTTTGCTTTCATTCCAGCTCTCATTCCTTCTAGTTTTACAAGGAAATCTGCAGGGATATTCTTCCACACCTACAAAGTTCAGCCTTACAAGTTGGTTGTATTTTCTGCTTCTCATGATCCAAGTACAAATTTGGGCTCATCAGTCCACATAAAACTACATCTCTGATCAGGAGCGCCACCAGGGATTTTGGGCCCCATGAAAAGACATTACCTTGTGCCCCACCACCCCAACACCAGAGGCCATGCCACTGTGGTGGCAACAAAAGTGCAAAAACTTAGCAGTAGCTTGGCTACTTAGTTAATAGCCAGCTGACTATTTTAAACAACAGTCTGAGGCTTCAAAATACGCTAACATTAGCATGTTAATTCCCCAACATATCAAAAGTTGTAAGATAAATAACACTGAATATAGGCTTTCATTCTGGGGCTGATCTGGACTAATAGGTTCGTTTTTGTCTCTGGAGCTGTTCATAAATGGTAGATTAGCTTTTGTTTCTAGGGCCCATCTAAGCTAGTAAGGTAGCTTTCACCTTTGGGGCTGATCTTGCGGACCTCCTCCACATAATCCCGTGTACGGTAGTCGATGGGGTGGGTGACTCCGCCCTCGCTGATGACCTCATGCTTAGCTGCGGAGGCAGTGCCAAACACAGTGACGTCTTTCACTGTCTTACACAGCTGAGTGGCAGCTATGCCTACCCCTCCTGTGAGAGAGAGAGAGAGAGAGAGAGAGAGAGAGAGAGAGAGAGAGAGAGAGAGAGAGAGAGAGAGAGAGGTATGTTAAAGAGCAATATAAAAAAAGGGCAGCTGAGGAGAAAAACTCTGTGGTCTTAGGACCTCACAAATGAACATACACACGCACACACGCACACACACACGCGCACACACATTCAAAATGTTGCCCTAGAGTGAACATAAATATTTTGGCTGATTCAGATTCTGAACCTGATTACTTTACGGTCAAATTGGCCGATGGCTGAATTTTGTTAGTTTTTTTTTTGCTGTGTGGGCTAAATGAACATATGCAACACACTAGTACATTTTCAGTGCTTTCTGTTAGCCAAAGTTGCAATATAAATAATGTTCTTTGCTCTTTAATGAGCCAAAGTGGAATTCTTTATTGTAAATGAAAAAATCAGCTGCCTATTTAAAATAATATGAATCACAAAATGCTGCATCAAAAGTAAAATAAAACTACTTAGCAAAATGAGTTGGTGTAGGTGTAGCAGCAGATGTCAAATACAGCGTACAGTGTACTTTACCTGGGCACAGGTCTGCCAAAGTAAATAAAAAGAAACTGGCTGACTGCCAATCTCATGTTTGAAGAAAAAATCTGCTGATTTTGATCTCATCCAGTTCCAACTGTGCATATCTTTAGCTTGCACTTAATGCAGGTCTGGCCTGTGGGGAGTGCCACAGAGAACTGGCTGAAGTCTGAGGCCCAGTTGTGCCAAAAGGCTGCATGATCACCGACAGCAGCGATGCTCTTTTGCCATCAATATATAACATACCAGCCACCTCAGATGTCTATATGGTCATCTGACAGAGCAGACTGATGCCATACAACAACATTGTCAAGAAATATTAGCAAAAGTAAATCAACAAGAAAATCATCAATATCATTTGACTACGGGTGCCCAAACATCTGCACAGCCAACTACTGTAAGCACTAATTTATACATACAAAAGCGAATATGAGTCCTGTGTGTGTGTGTGTGTGCACTGGACAAAAGGAAGGAGAGAGGCAGGAAGTGGAGAGGAGGAGAGAATGCGTTCATAAAGGTCACTGCGAATGATGGCCTAACAAAGGGCAAAAGTCACTGAATACCAGAATACCACACACAGCAGGGCTGAGGGTGTGCAACATGTTGTATAAATATTGTTGACGCAATATAAAATTCTTATCTGCACCCATTTGCAATAAATGAATGCACTGTACATGCTGAAAAAAACAGCTGACCTGGAAAACCAGAGCTCACCAATTTATTCCCACACTGAAAATACTGTCTCAGGGAGCAGCCAGGAGAATAAGAGAGAGACCTCTCAAATAGATAGATAGAGAGATTGAGACCTCTCAAATACACGGAGAGAGTGATTGAGACCTCTCAAATACACGGAGAGAGTGATTGTGACCTCTCAAATACACGGAGAGAGTGATTGAGACCTCTCAAATACACGGAGAGAGTGATTGAGACCTCTCAAATACACGGACAGAGAGACTGAAACCCATTAAACAAACAGAGACCTACCAGACCCCCTTTTACAGGTGTTTGTGTGCAGTCTGTGGTCCTAACGTAAGCAAAAGACAACCATGCTAATGTCTTTCTCCTCTACCACTCCTCTTTCTGTCTCTCACTCTGTCTGAGGTGAATCTGGTTTGCGTTGCCATGGCAACTCTAAGCAAGTTACCCTGTCTGCGCACAATACATTTGCGCACATACAAACACATTTCCCATTTTCTACAAGCTTCTTATTCACCTGTGCTCTCTCTCTCTCTCTCTCTCTCTCCTCACAGACAGATAGCATGTGTGTAGGGGGCTCACTCCACCCCGTGACTTCAGGGACCTCATCACAAGACCTGCAGTGGAACTTCCAGGAGAACCCTAAACACTCTCTCTTAGAGTTGGGTGTGCTGAAATGCACATTCTTCATGTGTTCTTATTTCAGCTAATCTTATAAAATACGCACATGCGTTACATCGGGCCCCCTCCGTAACAACCCCTCCATAACGATCCTCGAAGTTTTCTCACTGAGGGAACGAGAGAGACTATCATGGGACAGTGAAACCCTACGTGCAAGTGGGAGGGGGAAAGAAAGTAAGAGAAAGAAGGAAAGAGAAAAAGTAGAGAAGAAAAAGAGAAACAGGAAAAGAGAAGGTAAAGCAAGAGAAATACAAAGAGGAAGAGAGGGAGGGAGAGAGAGAGAGATAGAGAGAGGGAGACTGACTGACTGACTGACTGAGTGAGTCCAGGAACATAAGCAGATTCCCATGGTTAATTCCATTTGTTACGCTCAGGATTAAATTCCATTGTTTTTATGAGGAATGAGGAGTGATGTTCATCTAATAAGGTTCATTTTAAAAACAAGGCTACAGCAGGACAACACACACACACACACACTGGATACAGGGACGTCTTTATATTTCCCCTTTCTACTTACACATTCACACCCACACGCTCTCACAGATTTGGCAGCCACACTCTCGGTCACAACAGCATGACCCTCTCTACTGAAGAGGAATTTTCCCTAAAACACTGAGGAATTCTACAGATTCCCAACACGCAAGCAATCCCAGCCCACACGAGGAGGGCAAGCAGAGGACAGAGAGAGAAAGAAAAAGAGAAAGAAAAAGAGAGAGAGAGAGAGAGAGAGAGAGAGAGAGAGAGAGAGAGAGAGAGAGAGAGAGAGAGAGGGGCTTGTTTTATTATAAGCTGACATCTTCCACACTTCACAAACGTCACTGCTGTTGGATGTATTTTTAGGAAACAGTGTATAAATGAACACTGCAGACTTCTGACGGTACAGTAATATGCAGCTAGTTTTGCTGTAGAGTACAGAAGAAAAATGAATGTACATATCGTCACTGTTAAATTAGTCCTCTACATTGTGTGAACTAGAGCGGTGCACAGGTACCCAAGCACTCGGTTATTTATTTGAGGTGCCAGTATTCAGAGACTGAAATCACTATCTGGGTACGTATTTCATTATGAGAAGACAGAGAAAATATACATACTTACAATTCAGCGACAGTTTTGCTTATATCTGCAAGTAAATATCTTATGTACTCCGAAACATGAGGGCCTGAACGTTAGTGTGTTGCCAAGGACGAGTTGGATGTGACTGAGAAGCCAGAGACAGCGCTGCTTTATTACTAACGACTCTAGCTGATGTTAGCTAGGTCCAGAATCAACGCGAAGGTATTTCTCTGAGCATCCAGTGAGCAGCCAAGAGCTCTGTTAGCTCATTAGCTCATCTGAAGGGGCAGCCTCTGTTACTCATCCAACACAAAAACCTACTGATGTCTCCTGGCTGATTTTGGATAATAAAACATTTTCCTTCGTGTTCTGCTGTATTTTTGTGCAACACCAGTGCTGTCACCTAAAAACGTAAGCTGACAATCCTTCATTATTTTCACCCAAAGTCCTTTTTTTTGTCCTTCTTTGCAGTTAACCGGACATCCATTCATGAACTCTTAAAGATATTCAAATATCGAAACTAATCGGATTGTTCATAGTGTGAACATTTGCATATTGCTGAATGGAGCAATAGAAACAAGTCAAAAATGACAAAATTACAAAAAAATCTTATTACATTTACATACTGAAAATGTACATTATATTACAACATGTATGTTTACATGTTTGTAACAACCTAAAAAAATGGTAACTGGAAAATGCCCACTTTGTGTGTGTGTGTGCGTGTGTGTGTGCGCACTTGTGCTCTGTATACTCCCTGACAAACTCTTCAATAAACTGCCTCAGGAACTCGAGCTCTGACTACCTAAGAAAAACGCAATCTTAACTTTGCAATCTCTGCATCAAACTCTCAACACCCTGCGACAGGCCTGGGCGGAAGGCCAAAAAATGATATAATGCAATTTTCAAGCTTTAAAAGTATCACAAATGAAAAAAACTGCTTGAGACAGCTTCAGAGCTAAGAGATCTCTTGACTGCAACCGCAGTTAAGATGATTGTTTCCTGGCCTATTTGCTCAGTAAAACCGCAATTAGGGTTGCACAAATAATTGTGTTAAAATCAAAATCGTAATTTGCAATTTTTAAAATTGCAAGAGCCGCAATTTTAAGTGTTCAAGCACCAAGTGCGAAAAAACTGATGCGCTGGCCTTTTTGGCAATAAAAGGACTGAGCTTAATTTAAAATATATAAAAGAAAATAACTGCATTTAAATTGCAAATCACAACATTGGTCAGAAAAATCACAATTAAATATCTTCCCCAAATCACGACACTAGTATTTTCTCCATATCATACATCCCCATCAATCAGCATAACACAAAGTAGCATCAAAGGTCAGGAACAGACATTTAGGCCCGAAGAGCAATATGGCAACAAATATAATATCACAATACATGACGACTTTATCACAACAAACAGTTAAAATCTCAATGCACCAGTCGTGCCACATTAAAAAACATGATCAAAAATAATAAGTACAATAATTTGGGCAACATTCAATTTAAACAGATCTCCCACCAAAAGAATGCAACCTTTTGATGGCGATTCCTTGTTAAATCTAATTTCAATGAAGGAATATGGAAACGTTAAGTGTTCAATGTGTGACACCATTTATCATGGTAAAGATATTGTATCATCATCACATCACACCAATATCATGATATCAATCATAAATATATAATTTGTTAATTGTTAATGTGAGACTGGTCTTTGCAATATTGATATCGCAGAAGGCTGCAATATGAGCTTTCTAATCAATCCTAATGGTTTTACTGTGAGCATCTTGACAGTTTCAGATGAGTGTTTGGGTGTTGATGAATTAGGGCATTCAGGTAGCTCCAAAAATAAAAAAAACAAAGCTATTTTGGTCCAGACAGTCTTTAACCATATCACATTACTGAATCACCAATGTGTTTTTAATATATTTCAAGTCGCATCTCAGTCATATTATGTGGCAATATAGTCACAACACTAGTATTCTGTCCATATCGTGCAGCTCTATCATCCAGCCCAACCCCAACTTAATCGAGGAATGACAGTTGCAAAGGCTATTTCCTCAACTGTGTTTGTAAGCTCAGTGTATTATTTACAGCTTCCCCAGGTCAAGGTTCACCTTATCATGGTTTGATTATTAATGAGGTTGTTGATTTGTCTGAGCATGTGAGTCTGCAAAGCAGTTATTGTAACAACTGCTGTCACTGACTGTGTATCGTCACTGTCCAAAGAAATACAAGTATCTCCACATTAATAACTTTAAAGGAAAGCAAAAACATTATTCTTTCAATATAATTTAATGTAAAGAGATTTTATTGCAGCTAAATTTGAAGCAAATCTGTTAGTCCATTCATCATGAAATTTTCCCCAGCAATGTAAAGGACAGCTGCCGTGCGCAAACTATTTAGAAAAATGGAAAAAAAAAGAAAAAAAATGGAGATAATATATTCAATTCACACTACACTCTTTAAAATAAAGGTGTCAAAAAAGGGTTCTTCTGAGAACAGAACCTCCACATAATGTAAGGTACTTTAAAATGGTTCTTCACATTCATTTACAATAATGTCTCATTAGAGACTAATTCATTGTAATGTGGCATCTCTCTGAAGAAGCCTCTTGCACCTTTATTTCTGAGAGTGGTAGTTCAAAATCCCCCCTTCGCCCAACCAACTGCCCACACGGGGGCTGCTGCAGACTGGCCAGAGCAGAGAGTGTGCGTGTGTGTGTCACGGGCTCAAGATGTGAAGAGGAAACACATTTCCAGTTCCAAGATCAATTAAAAAAAACATCCTGTGCACTGAAATCCCAAATGCTTCCTGAGACCACATTCACCCTCTGTACACGCGCACACGAGCACACACACACACGCACACACACACACACACCTGATGAGATAGTGCCAGTAAACTATGTAAAATATGTCTGCAGTTAATAAATCTTACAAATTTTGTCCCTTACAGATATAAAAATAGATTCAAAATATACACACAGTTTTAACACTTCTGTTCAAACTACATGTTTAGTGAAAGTGTACTGTATATCGCTACTTTTTACAGAAATATTAGATCTTTATATTTACATTTTTTGAGTTACTGTTTACAGAAATGTCCTCTTTTATTTAAATTATCTTTTATATCTTATTGGCAGGTGTCTTACTGCAGGTGTGTGACAGGGTCAGGAATGTTGTTTTTGGTAACAAGGTTTGATGTTCCAATATTCAAAGCTTACTTCACACCAAGGCACGCCCACATTATGTTTACAGATTCTGCGATCTGTCACATCTGTAATGGACGGTCAATAACCACAACAAGAATTATTGTTTCCAAGTACTGACACTACATGTTGAGTCAACGGCTTTTTTCTTTTTCAAGTTCAAAGAAATGATTGTCTGTTAGGGGTGTAACAATGCATCATGACGTGATTTCACAGCGCTAAACCGTGACAATGTGCATTGTGGAGAACGGACGTTCTACTAATTACGTCTTTAATGTAACTGAACTGATTTAACACCAAAGTCTGCACCATTTAACATCTCATCCCAGGATCCTCCTGTCTCCCAGCACTAAAGGGTCATTAGTAAGCTGCGCAACCACATAATTATAGTCATCATTTTTCTTTATTGAAAGTTTGTTCAAAATACTGAATCGCAAACCCAGTGAATCGAACCTAATCATAGGCCGAGTGTCTCGTTACACCCCTATTGATTCCAATACTTATTTCTTGGCTGAAATGTTATTTGCCTTTTAAAACCGAGGTTTTTGAACACATGAAACACACTAGTGCATGTGCTTGCTATTAGGAAATCATGTTACTGATTTGGCTAATAGCAAGGACTGGCATTTTAAACTCAACGAAAAATCAGCTGCTTATTTAAACAACATTAAATCAATTAAAAAGGTACATCGAAATAAAGGAGACACTGACTGTTTAGCACAATGAGTCATGCATAACTATGCTACAACATTTAACAGCAGCTTCTCAAATACAGCTTGAATGCACTAACATGACTCACTTTATTTACGTCACAAAACCGCAACAGCCAAAATCTAAATAATAAATTGGTGGATGGCCGGTTGCAGGTTTGGAGCCCAAAAAAACAACCGATTCCAATCACGCACCCTCAATTGTTTTGTATCATGCATATGAGTTTACACATTCCAGTTCTCTCCTCTATCACTGTCTCACCCTCTCCCCTTCTCCATGGGTGCGGTGGTCAGAGCGGGTGGACTGTTGGACAGGTTCTGCCTTCTGTGACACTCCAGATGGATCACTGTACTTCCTCCTGACGTGAGCCAAACATACACACACATGCACACGCACACACACAAACGCACACACACGCACACACGCGCACACACGCGCACACACGCGCACACACGCACTCTCTCTCTCTCACCAGGATTAAAGTTCACTTTCACATCCAGAAAATCTCTGGACCCCTGCATGTGAGTGTATTCACTTAATGAATTCAGTCAAAGGATGCAGATGTTTAAACTATTCGTGCCATTTTAACAGAAGAAAAGGGAACAAAACAGTCCAATCAAAACAAGCTGTCAGGTTTGCAAGACATTTAGTATCCAGTACTCAGAAAGAATGCACTCATTAATCTTGTTAATGCTAACCTTTTAGCATTATTAACGCTAACTGAAATAACATCTAATATGCTTATATATTTGGAAAATATATTTTTCATATATTTGAAAAAAAAATGATCAATCTCTCCCATCCATTAATAACCTCTCACTCCTTTTACATTTTGGTTTATTTCTCCAACATATTAAATTTGGCAAAGAAACAAAAACTAAAATGGCCATATTGCCAGAAAAATGCCACATTTAATTTTGTTCCCTACAGAGAATGTGTTCACTTCTTTTGTATTATGTAACAGGTAATTCCACCTGTATTCAAACTTTCACATATGAATGTATGCACACAAATGTATGTGGGCAGCCGTCGTAATTATTGAGGTCAGGTGTTTCAGCCTCATCCATTGCAAACACGTGTATAAAATCAAGCACATAGCCATGCAGTCTCCATACACAAACACTGGCAGTAGAATAAGTTGTGCTAATGAGTTCAGTGACTTTAAACGTGGCACTGTGATAGGACGCCACCTTTGCCACAAGTCAGTTCATGAAATTTCTGACCCGTTAGATCTGTTCTGGTCAACAGTAAGTGCTATTATTATGAAATGGAGTTTCTAGGAATAACATCAGTTCAGCCACAAAGCATTAGACCGTAAAAAACTCAGAGCAGGGTCACCGAGTGCTGAAACACAGAGCACATACAAATCGCCTCTCCTACTTTGCATCACTTACTACAGAGGTCCAAACTGCCTCTGGAAGCAACATCAGCACAAGAACTCTGCGTCAACAGCTTCATGAAATGGGTTTCCTTGGCCAAGCAGCTGCATACAAGCGTAAGATGCGCAATGCCAAGTATCTGCAGTAGTGATGTAAAGCACACAGCCACTGGACGCTGGAGCAGTGGAAACATTTTCTCTGGAGTGATGAATCATGCTTCACTAAATGCCTGATGGATGAATCTGCGTTTGACAGATGCCAGGGGGAATGCGACCTATCAGAACACTAAAAACCAACAGCAAAGTTTGGTGGAGGAGGGGAAATAATCTGGAGCTGTTTTTCAGGGTTTGGGCCTCTTAGTTCCAGTGAATATTTATGTTAATGCCACAGCCTACAAAGACATTTTAGACAACCACATGCTTCCAACCTTGTAGCAACAGTCTGGAGAAGGTTTCTTCCTCTTCCTGCATGGTTGTGGCCCTGTGCACAAAAAGAGCTCCATAAAGACACAGTTTGATGGGTCTGTTGTGGAGGAACTACCCTAGCTCTGACCTCAACTCCACTGAACACCTTTGGGATGAACTGGAACATCGACTGCGAGCCAGGCCTTGTCATCCAACATCAGTGTCTGACCTCACAAATACTCCATTGACTGAATATGAACAAAGTCCAACAGACACACTCCAAAATCTAGTCGAAAGCTTCCCAGAGGAATGTAGGCTGTTAAAGGTGGAATGGGGAAGCTCCAGATTAATGCACATGGTGGTGTAAAGCACGCCACTGGACTTTGGAGCAAGGGAAACGTATTCGGTGGAGTGATGAATCACGCTTCTCTACCTGGCAGTCTGATGGATGAGTCTGTGTTTAGTGAAAGTCAGGAGAACATTACCTGCCTGACTGCACTGTGCCAACTGTAAAGTTTGGTGGAGGAGGGGTAATGCTATGGGGTTGTTTTTCAGGGGTTGGTCTAGGCCCCTTAGTTCCAGTGAAGGGAAATCTTAATACTTCAGCATACCAAAACATTTTGGACAATTCTATGCTTCCAACTTTGTGGGAATAGTTTGGGGAAGACCCTCTTCTGTTCCAGCATGACTGAGCCCCAGTGCACAAAGCAAGGTCCATAAAGGCATGGCTGGGTGAGTTTGGTGTGGAAGAACTTGACTGGCCCGCACAGAGCCCTGACCTCAACCCCATCAAACGCCTTTGGGATGAACTACAATGGATCCAGACCCTCTTGCCCAACATCATTCTGACCTGACAAATGCTGTTCTGGATGAACGGGCAAAAATTCTCAGAGACACACTCCAAAATCTTGTAGAAAACAAGGGGGACCAACTCCATATTAATGTCTATGGATTTAGAATGCGATGTCATAAAAGCTCCTATAGGTGTAATGTGTACATGTCCCAATACTTTAGTCCATATAGTGTCTGTGTGATGGTCAGGTGTCCACATACTTTTGGCCACATAATGTATCTATTATGGAATGTTATGATACCCATATTAATTTCCCTCTAATACAAGAGGAGCCAGACAACACCTGCTGCGAATTAAACATAATTTGGTCTTAAGATATAAAAAACATTTGTGATATCAGATATTCTAACATACATTGGGACTCCAATGTACCTCCACTGTTCTATTCATAACATTGTTTTATTTATTGACTTTTGTGATAGTTTTATAGTCTTGAGTAGTGTTTCTTAGTGTTTCGGGGAATAGTTGTGCGGTGCTGTGGGCTTCCAGGAGCTGGATTAAGAAATGTTGTTCCAGAGTCTTATTTTGTTGCCAATTACATGTGGAATCAACAAAATCCGACATTTACTTTTGTTCGTGCATTCACACTTAGATGTCGCAGTCTGGGTGTGATTACATTTATTTGCCTTCTGAGATAATGACTTGTTTGTGCTAATTACTCTTTCACCAGGCACTGCAGTTCTGTTATGGCAATTGGACTTTGAAAACAAAATATAAATCCATAAATAAAAGCTAAAAAGCAAAAGGAAAACTGCTGGCGTTGTTTCTGGACCAAAAATATATCAAATCATGGTTTAAAAATATGGTTTATATTGTGACATTTTCGCATTGTTACACCTAGAGCTGGCTGGTAATCACTTGTGTCAGACCTTCAAACCATCTCAAAATATTACCATGGTATATTGTATTTTCAGGGGGTCTATGGAACCTGTTAGTATCAGCATCAATTCCTGTAGTGCTAACATATGCTCAATAACAGCAGAATAAATGTTCAGCAGAACCAAATCAGGCCTTTACCTCAACATAACATAAAAAAGAGACATCTAAGGCACCTATTAGAAGTTATTCCCCTTAAATAAGTGGGTTGTCTATGATTTATTTTAGCAAAAAAAAGCTAAAACTTAAGAAAACTTATAATATCCTGCATTTAGTTGTTGCTAGTTATTGCACAAACACACACAGTATGGGTGAAAATAAATAACCCAACCGGAACAAGCAGGTCCTCTGACTACCTGGCACACAGCCACTATCGCAGCACAATATGTACAAAACAGATTATATCATATTACAATTATACTGAACACTGTACTGACAATAGGACAGATGGGCTATAGGTTTAATTTTTCTACTGGGTGATACTGCACTGCACAACTATGACATTTTCAGACAAAAATGGCATTATGTGCATTAGTCAAACCATAAGAATGCCAGCAATTCTCAAAAACAGTCATCGCGAGCAGCTGAGATGGTCACGTGCTCAGAACACTTGGCCAAATCGTGTGTGATTTATTAGAGCAGGGAGAGAAGGGTGATTTACACCGAGCAGGAACCTTAAAACTCGGCTTGCTTGATTTGGATGGACCAGACTTACTATGAAACAGAGAATAACTGCTGCACTGAGTGACACTATGATGCTGTCATTATCAATTATGTTAGTAAGAGGGTAATACACTGAAAGGCTAAACAATTGAAAGAGCCTAACTATAACAACCATCTTGAGAGGAAACGGGCCAAATGTGACAGTATTTATTGCTATTGTGATAAATCATGTTATAAGCTTTTCTGAGTATGCTGTGGATACTGTCTGTACTTCAGCGCTGGTAACAGTATGTTTCATTACAAAGAGAGCAAAATTAGTCCTGTTTACATGCAGTGCAGCACAGCATGCACAATTTATATCATTTTTACATTAAAATATACTCAATTTCTGATAATATTGTACTGGAGCTTTTAAACTTTACAAACTCAAACTTCAGAAAAACTAAATATTACTGCATTATTGTTATGAATACTGTGCATCATGAAAATGTCTATAAACGTCTCTAAAGCATATTTTTGCACACCCGTAATGCAGAGCCTTCAAACACCCCAAAAAAGATAAACAAGCTTTTTAAATGGCTGTTTCTCTCTGTAAGAAACCAGTAGGAGAATTTTATGCATTCTTATCATGCAAACTGTCAAACAGTGATTACTGATACACTGAGAAAGTGGATCAATATAGAGTTTAATACAACACTTGTGACAGTCCTAATACATTCCACTAAAGACTGTAGGCAACACTTGGCACTGGCTCAAAACCAGAGACAAGCAGATCTGAATTATTTATTCACACAAACTAAGGAACACAAACTATCAGCAAGATGCCAAAACGATTGTGTCTATAAACATACAAGCCGGCCTAAAAAGTTGCTGCAAATATACAAACAATGCTGTCATTTACGAACTAAACCTTCATGCTAAGTGTAACTGCCAGTCTTCAGTAATGCTAAGGCTGACCTGATCACAAATGTGTAAATAAGAAACGACTCCAACAGTAATCCACCATATTCATTTACTGCAAGAAACACACTGTAAAACATAATAATTGCTCTAACTTAATTTTTTTGGTTTACTTGTTTGTTAAAATTACTAATACAAATGTTGTAACACTTTTTTCTTGTATAATCCTTAGTTACTTAGGTAAACCCAGTTAAGATCAGTTCATTTGTATACATCCTATGGACTGAAGAGTCTTTTGCCCAAAAAGCTTCCTAGCATTCATAGCAGTTTTGCTGGTTTGTTGTTAATTATCTCTTATTTTTGTAATTTATAAACATAATTCTCTTTGCAAAAGGTTTGTGTCACAGCATACTCTGTTAAATGTGAAGACTGGACACATTTTACATGTATGTGTCAGGCTCACCATAACAGAGTTTCGCGTTCAGGCTCACCAGTTCAGCCTGGCGCCATGAATGCTTACAGAATGGCAAATACGCATTAAGCTATTGAGGCCGCAGACACGGATGATTCTAGTCTCATGTGAGCCATTCATGCGTTACTATACAAAACAGTTTGTTTAACTTAATTGAATTGTTTAACTGATGCCAATACATTACACCAGGAAAAGTACTTGATTTAATTTACCATAATTAATTAAAAAGAACTCAATGGAAATTATTTATAATTATTGGGCTGCTTGATTTAACCTTAACTGCTGCAGTTAAGGTTAAATCAAGTTATTTAAGCTTGAACCTGTTAAAAAATATATATATTTCGTTTTTTCAAGGCAAAAAGTCTGCATGATTTTTTTTTTTTTTGTTAAGTAAAACAAACTGATTTAAGTTTACCCAGGGATGGCTACTCCACTGTCTTAACACTTGTAATAACTCTCATTGTGGTTTTATTACTGCACCAATTAATAAGAATGATTCATTAGAGTGTGGTTTCGTCTTTATACATTCGGGACATCCAGCAACTGGGGTTGGTCTTATTGTAACTCATCAATATATTACCTCTCTCTCTCTCTCTCATATAGACACTCCTCCTGTTATAAAACACTGCGAGATGCACAGTTACGCACACATGAATGCACTCACACACACACACTCGCATTCTTTGTGTAAAACGTCCCAGAAGATATTTCGATCCACCCAAAACACACACACATAAATATAGGGTGGTCTCTGACATTTGCGAAGCACTGCAGACAAATCACTCTTGATTATTTTTCTTTTTGCACACTCTCACTCTCTCAAACGATGATGTTTGCAGCTATTCTAACACAATACTGTACTTTCTCATTCCCTCGAAAGCCCGAGAGTCCAGTTTCAGCAGCTGCAACGAGTCACACACATACACACAGGTGTGTGTGTGTGCAGGTCATAAAATAGTAATTAAATATTATTGCATATATCCATTGGCGTAAAGCCCTCAGGCCTGCTGTCAACAGCTTCATAAAGTCATCTCTGGACAATATCCCACCCTATAAGCCAAAAAAATAACCTCTTTCGCTCTCTCTCGCTCACACATACACACACACTAACCTGCAGCCATGTGGATGAGGACGCTCTGGTTCGGGCGCAGGTGTCCGAAGTCGAATAGCATCATGTAGGCGGTGATATAGTTGACCGGCAGAGCCGCCGCCTCCTCAAAGCTCATCCCTTCCGGCATGAGGAAAGTGTGTGTGGCTGCCACCACAACTACTTCCTGCCACAGCCCACTGCGGTTCAAAACCATCACCTTATCACCTACCTGTGGGTGAAAAGACAAAAACAGTTTAGAGACCTAAGTTTCAGAAAACCTAAAAGGATGTGAGAAGTACGGAACACAAACAAGATTTATGACATTGTTTTAATTCAAGCTACAATCCTGGAATGTTAATTGTAGTTTTTATTCATGCTCTACCCACAAATGTATTCTTTTATAGCACCTATTGCCAAGTTGGACAAGCTTTATACAATGTTGGCAAACACAGAATTCAACCGAATGAAAAGTCATAGTACACTTTGCTTAAAGCTGCTAATAAGGTTTCCAGTTTGAGGGTTACCAATGTGGAATACACTGCTGTAGCTAATTAAAGCGACATTGTCAATGATAAATTTGCCCAGTGTTAATGTTAGTTTGATCTATCCTAACAGTGTAGCCTTGCACATGCATTCAAATAAGTATCATTTGAAACTATTTTTAAGGTATTTTGACAGAGTGCACTTGCTGTAGTTCTGAAAAGCTTGAAAGCATGTCTAACTTTGCAACAGTAGTTAGGAAAGAATACATTTGTGGGCAGCACTCGGACAGTTTGTCCTAAAATGTGACAGTTTAAAGAATTTACATGTGTACATATGTATCACAGCTGTCTGAATGATTAGAAAATGCCAACTTTTACACGATATAAAGAGGACCAAGATGTGAATATGAAATGTGAAAATATATATATATATATATATATATATATATATAAAATATATAAAACACACACACACACAGAAGGCAAGTTTCCCGTAAACGCAAGCATCTCCTCAGGAAAATGAAAAGTGCGTCACATGGCGTGGAGTCCTTCCACATCATTGTGGAAAACTTCAGTATTGGTTTCAAATAATTAGAGTTTGTTGATTCTGGTTTTTTTTTGGTTTTACAGTTTATTTTGTAAAGATAATAAGCCTTGAAATATTGGTAAATTGATACATTCAACATTTCGAAGATTTATTGGAACAACAATATGGCAGTGCTTATTAAATTGCTTATTATGGCAATGCTAAAACCTCAAGTGTGCTTTCTGACTGTCTTAGGGCATTTTGGAAGTAAACAGTGTATGGTGGTTTGGGTTTGAGTTTCAGGACAGCTGTTTCAGTTTCAGGCAGTGTGTTAAAGCAACTGGGGAAACCTGTAAAATTACAGTCAGGGATCTTATTTCTATGAATTTCTATGAATTATGACAACAGCGGAACCCTTTTTGGTGCTGTATAGCAACATTTAAAAAATGTTCTTTAAATAACTACATACAACAGGTTTTTCATCATACAGAAGAACTATTTATCCTGCTCTCTCTATTTCATCTTGCTTTCTCTTTCTGTTGTTTTGCTGTATCCTGCATATCAAGCAGGATGTTGTTTTCAAGTGGTATCAGCCCTGTAGTGGAGAAGTATTGTGTCCCCTCTTGATACTCAACATGAACAGAGATTATAAATGGCTTGTCTAATGTCTCTTGTAGTAACGGGCAAACAGTACCACACAGCTGACATTACTCCACTGCTGCTCAAACTGTTTAAATGCAACTGTGGTGACAGATGCAGGAAAACGAAGGGGACAAACAGCATTTTTAATCACCATTTTCATTACCATTATTCAGAAGATCTTAGATTTTGAGATTTTGTCATAAGCCTATTTAATCTTCATTATGTTTGGTGGAAATTCTGTTTTTTTCCCTTTTTTGACCAAACCTCGAAAGTATCATTTTTAACCATTTTTAAAACAGAAATTTTCAGTGCCTGAAAAGTCAATGCACATATAATTTAAAAACACTAAGATGTTTTTTTGAATTATCACAGTTCTATACAAAACCACTGCCTTGAGGAACCAAAGGTTTCAATTGTGTACTACTATACAATTTAAAAAAAGTAAATATTCACAATTTTATAACAGTCTTTCACAGTGTGGTAAATAACCAGCAGTGAAGAGACCCCAAGATCCCACACTCCACCCCCCAGCCCCCTCCCCGCCTTAACACACACATGCAATACTGGACACAGGAAAACTCATCCAGCAAACTTCCACAACTTCCTCTGGAATCAGGAGACACAGGAAACACTACTGTGCGTGCGCACACACACACACACACACACACACACACACACACACACACACACACACATTACGCACATACACAGACAACTATGCGCTTTGCGTTGCCTTTAGAACTATCTTAGTTTACACATTACCACAATTCAGAAAAAGGTTCTTGTCTTTCATTCTCCTTTATTATCTTCAGTCTCTCCACGTCCCTCCCTCCCTCCCTCCCTCTCTTATTCCCTCCCTCCCTCTCTTATTCCCTCCCTCCCTCCCTCTCTCGCTCTCTCTCTAACAGGATGAGTTCTTCTCATCAGGGGAGCAGCCAGATTCTTCAGCCTCAATAAGCATGAGACAAGAAGACAAGCATGCACACATGCAGGAACACACAGACACACACACACACACACACTTTCAAATACACAAGAGACTGGACAAACACTCTTCAAACTAGGGCTGCAAGATTAATTGTTTTTATATTAAAATCGCAATTTGAAGGAGTGTGTGTGTGCGTGTGTGTGTGTGTGTGTGTGTGTGTGAGTGAGTGAGTGTGTGTGCGCTAGGGTAGATGTGTGTGGTGAGCAGAGGGCCAAAACAACATAACATATAAACAGGATGGGAACAGGAACAAGAAAGGCAGGTTTGAAATCAAGATTTTTAAAAAATGCAATTCATAATATTACACTATATGTTGTTGCTAAAATACTTCAGATGTTTAATTTTTAAAAGAAAATATTAAATTAACAAGTTACTTGCAAACCTTGGCCTTGAATGTTTATGCCTCAAGCCAGAAAAAGTGGATGTTTTGGTCTTTTTGGCCAAAAATAGGCCTGGAACTCAACATATAGAATACATTGCTATTAGTAACTATATTCATTAAAAAAGGTGCAATTTTACCTAAAATAATTCAACCCTACCTCTCTCATATCACACACACACAGTCATAACCCATTTAGACTGAAAATGAGACTGAGAAGTACAAGCACACACACACACACACACACACACACACACACACATATATACACAGACTAATAGGCTCAAGGGAGACATGAGCATAACTGTCTATTGAGTCCAATTAGAGAGCGATTCTATCTGAACCACTCCCCCCACCCTGCTCTCGCTCTGTCATTTCAAACTATTCCCAACTCACTCTGTCCCTGCCCCAATTCCTGTCTTCTCATCGTTTGCCTTATTCTCTCTCGCTCTGTCCCTCTCCCCCTCCTCCCACTTTTACCCACTCCCTCCCCTCCTCCCTCCCCCCTCTCTCAATTCTGTCGCTCCCACAGTCTCTCCTCCTTTGCTCCACTGTTCTTCTTCTCTCTCTTTTAATTGGAGGCATTGTACAGCATAGATCAATAGACGTGGGTGCCTGTGCCCAACCGCTATCATGACTCACACTGTACAGCCTCACAAACACACTCTTTCTGCTTTTCAGCTCTAAAAGCATACGGCACATTTAAATAATGATCCTTGCATCAAAGACTCGCTACTGTGTATACAGGGGCACAGTCAACACACACACACACACACACGTTATATATATATATATATATATATATATATATATATATATATATATATATATATATACATACACACACGCATATATAGATAGATATATAGACATAGATATATATAGATATATAGATATAGCTTAAGGGAAGCAATCTTAGTCACACACTTAACATCAGCTAACAAATCTACCAGAAAAACAGAAGTTTGAATTTCCCCAGTTAAATGACATTTGTTGACTTTTTTTAAAGTGAAAATAAGTCAACACATCCTGTAGAGAACAAGTTTAATTTTTCTTAAAACTGTTGTGCTTATGTTGAGTTTAACATATTGCAAAATAATAAAACATACACATAAACAGTAATTTGCTGTTGTCGGAACAAAACCTCATATCTCTAAAACGGTAACTTTACAGGAGAAGGAAAAAGTCTACCTTACTTTTAATGTAAGTCAATGGAACCAGACTTTGTTCTAAGTAATTCTGGGCTGTTTCTTTTGGTTCACTCATCATGAAATTTACACACAATGTAAAGGGCAACAGACATTTTCAAATTATGTCAAAAACTGAAAAACAACAAAAATGGAGATACGAGGTTTTGTTCGGACAGCAGCGAATTGTGTATTAAAACGTGCAGTGCTGACAACAAAATATGTCATTTGACCAGAGGTGCCCAAACTTTTGCATAGAACTATATATTAGGAATCTAGCAATCAGATTATTTTAACAATTCATTGAGTTGAGTAAGAGCCTAAATTAAAAAAGAATGAACTATAAAACTAGGCCTCCAAAAAACATTAAACTAGGGAGCCTTCAAAAAACCTAAAATGTATATAAAAACACTACATGGCCAAAAATATATATACACAAATATACTGGCACATATACATATACACACACACACACACACACACACACACACACATATAAAGCTTGTAACTGGTCATTAAAGTCTCCATACAGTTCATAAAATAAATGTAAAAACTTTACTTCATTAATCTTTAGTTGACCATTTCATTTTCCAACTCATCACTGTTGCATTTTCTAATCATTTATCTCTCTCATTTTTTATCACAGTTTATACAGTTCTCAGTGGGGCGTGTCTGCTTTTGTGACAGCTAACACACCACTGGCTAAAAGTTTCTGCATTAAATACTACTTTATGTTTATGTGTTTATGACTGAATGAGAAGTACTTTTGTGATTTTATGACCATCTATATTTACAGATCAGAGCTGTCCAGGTTATAGTATTCTCTGTGGTTCTTTATGGGTGTGAAAGCTGGACAATAAACCATAAAATATTGAACAAGAAAAATATTGATGCCTATGAACTTTGGTGTTGGCCTAGACTTTTGAGAGTATCTTGGACTGCAAAGAAAACACACAATCTCCATCCCAATCAAGCCTCACCTCTCACTCAAAGCAACAGAACCAAACTGAAGCTCTCTGATTTTGGACATACTTTGAGAAGAACCAATTCTTGGAAAAGATCATTATGTTTGGAACCATTGAAGGTAAAAGAGGAAAAGGATGTAAATGCTCCAAGATGGATGGATACAATCAGAAGGATCTTGAACAAGCCATTCAGAAGCCAAAAGACCCAAACAGAAGACAGGATATTCTAGAAAAACATTATCTATATGGTTGTTAGGAGTCAGATTTAACAGCACAAAAGAATAAGAAGACAACGAAGAAGAAGGATTATTATTTTAGGTGGAAACTCGTCCTAAAACAAAAATCGCCTTTCATTTTTTAACTGTGATCTCAATATGGCATTAGCTATACCACACATCACTGAAATGTTCCTCTCTTCCATGTAATGTTCTGTTTTCCAACCTGTAGCCAAATGTTATATTTACTTGGCTGATATTAGTCACCGAAGTTAGTTACAGGCACTCATGACCAGCGGGAGCAGAAAATGTGCAGGGACTCGGCTGCCTTCGTTTCATTTATGCATCACTGTTTTGCAGTAGAATAATGCTATAAGATTGTTCTTGCTGTCCAGTAGCTCTTTTTCTATGATACAGAACTAAATCCAGCCACACATCCTTACTAGGGCTGTTCATGATTAAACTCACTGAATCGATTTTAAAAATATGTACTATTACTATATTACTTTTTTGGATGAAACAGCAATGATGAGTTGGCAATGTACATGATGATTATGCATATTTTAAATTCTCCTGCTGATGGACACACCCATTTACATGTATTTTTTGCCAAATAATCTTTTAAATACTGCAGTATTTTTAATCATTTGTTATGCATGTTCAGTTAAAGAAATGGTTCACAAAAAATCATGTTATTTCTTTAGTAAATCATATTGTGCCCTAAACCACATTGACAAGGCTGAGCAACCGTAATGAAGACTTGGAAGCTTGATGAGAGAAGTTTCATGTGTGTATTTACAAAAATTCTTACGAAGATTTGGGTGACTACTGCCTTCAAGTGTAGCAATGTTAGCCTTATAGCTCCAGCGCTCAACTACACAAGCAAAACTTGGAAACCAAACGTGTCTTGGCTGATTAACTACAACAGGGGTAAATGGGAAAACTGTGTAAAAAATGTATCAAACTATTTCTTTAAGTCAACATTTATTGTTTATCTTATTCATAAAAAACTCTGATTATTCATTTAGTCAGTCATAATGATCAGCAGATTACTTGATATCTCAAAAGATCCTAATCGTAAGTCCTAAACTTTAGCAGTTTATCTGACTGACAGGGCTGTTTCTACACACAAAAGAACTCCATTGTTTTATATAAGAGTAAATCAATAATACCAAACAATTTTTTTCTATAAAATGTGGTATTAATAAGTGCTATGCCGGAGCTGTAGCTGTCCATGCAGTGGCAAATGAAACCTAATTCATCATTTTTTAAATAACAGAGTTATGGTTATAGAAAGAAGGAAGACGAGAGAAAGTTTGACAGAGAGAAAGAAAGACAGACATAGAAAAATAGAGACTGACAGACAGACAGGCAGGAGGAGAGAGAAAGCAGGAGGAAATTCCATCCTGACAGTGTGGGCTGGGGAAAGATAATTGAGAACAGATGTGACTGATCCCTGCAGCCGGGCTCTCTGATAAACGCAGCCGTATATGTACGTGTGTCTCGCATGCATTACTCATGCTAAGCAGCTGATAAAGAAAAAGACGGGACACATCCGGACGGTAAAAGAATTATTCCTCCTTTGTTAAGTCGTGTGAGGTGATGTCACAGTTGGCGTTCATTCACCACTTTTATTACCCACAAGAGCTGAGTGTGTGTGAAAGAGAGAGAGGGATGGAGAGAAAGACAGTGGCTGTTTCTCTTCCTCTGCTGCTAAAATGCAGCATTATACTAAAGTCAGCATCAGCAAATTCCAAAGTGCACATGTTTACCAGCAAATCCAGACCGTATGATCGGCCTAGGTGGCAGTAGGAAAGCCTGTGAGACACATCTGTCTACAAGCAATAACGCTTGATGGACAGGACTGGGTGGACAACCTTTTAATCGAATTTCAAGGATGAACGAGTCAAGGGAAAGTTGGACTGACATCTCTTTGCTCAGCTGGCGAGACAACGCCTTACTCTTCTCTTTCTCGTTTGCTTTCTAGCACACATGATGACCGACCCCCAAATGGCTTACTGGACAATTACCATATGTCCAAAACTCTGTAGACACCTGCTCATCCAATGTTTCTTCCCAAATCAAGGGCACTAACACGGAGTTTTCTATTGGTCAATGCTCTTCTATACAGCTGGTTTCCCAGACATGGATTAAGCCTAGCTGTATAAGCATTACAAATTCCCCTATATCCTGGTCTGGGAAACTGTCCTATAGTCCACAGCGCACTATTTAGGTGTAGAGACCACGCAGTGCACTACACAGTCAGCAGGAAGCCATTAGAGATTCAGAAAATGTTTCACCATCGGCTTCTTTCAGTTGTGCGACACATCTAGCCAAAGATGCTTTCATCCAGCAGCCATCAGAGCGCGTTGCCATAGGGCGTCGCCATGGATACCATCACGCATGACTCATCGATTTGTTCCTATGGAAGCGACAGAGCATCATGTGACCAGACAGCTCTCGCTGCGTGTATTAAAACATATTTACTGATTCCTTTGCGAGTTTTATTTACATTTATACGTTTTCATGCTTATTAATTTTGCATAAAGGATGAAAGTTTGGCTGTTAGCGTTTCATCAGACGACAGGTGCACGAAATGCGTACATGGCGCGCGCCCTGCACAGATGGGCGTAGCCGCTCCTGTAAAAGTGGGTTCTTACAGACAGATTTGGCAAATAAAATATTAAGCTTAAGTAATTAATTAAAGAAAATGAACACAACGCTTGATTTGTGTCACCGTATCTCAAAACGGCGGTATGACAAAAGGCTCGCGCACACTTCCATACCTCGCGCCTCGCCCTTTTTTCCCCGCGTCGCGCACGAGACACCTACCGACCCCCTCCAACCCTCCCAAAACCTACCCCACCCTACCTAACCCCCCCGCCCACCCACCTCCCTCCCACGCGCACTCCGAACCCGCCCGTGACAGTCACCACGCGGCCACATGCCTCTGGAATCGCTTCACCCCGGGGCGGGGGGGGGCTTTTCTTTCCAGCTAAAACCGATGTTTAATCGTTCATCGGGGTCCACCATTGCTGTCAGCCTGTCAGTCACTGTCAGCGGAGGCTCGGTGGGGCGGGCTGGGTGCACCTTCCACTCCCGGTCCTTATTTAAACCAGTGCCAACTTCAGACCTCACTGCCTACATCTCGACTCAAAAAGCCAGAGCAAGTGGCGTCTCTGTGGGGGCGCTTAGACCGTCCCCACCCGGCGATAAAGAAGTGAGGCTACACCCCCTCCCCATATTCACGACATTCACCTATTGTCTCCGAAGCAAAGCACATTTCTCCTCACAGATCAGCTGCTGACTTTTAAACAAGCTAAATTTGGCCCATAAAAAGAATAACAATCCCTATCAAGCAGCTCTACCACTAATGTCTGGTCTTCACTGGTCATTAGCCAGATAAAAACAGAGATATGAATGCCTGTACCACAATAGCCTACCTGCTAGCCTACTGATGCTAAACTTTGGCCATTAATGAAACCAAGCGGTCCAAATCACTCTTTAATTTACGGTCTGTGTGAACTGTAACTATAAAGCCTGATAGGCACGTTCATACACCGCACACTAAGGCTCTTTACTAGTCCTGTGTTATGTGTTATGGTTTATTGCTGCCTTAAAAGTGCCTGTGAGGACAATTAAAGTTCAGCTGAAATGAACCGAATACATCTTTATTAACGAGGCTGAACCTGGCTTCCCATTTGCCAGCCTCTCGTTCTAATTTTCCGTTCCACCTTAAATGGCGCAGGAGTTAAATTCAGGCGCCCGCAGGAGCCTGAATATAACTGCTGCGCCATTTAAGGTGGAACGGAAAAGAATACGCCAACTTCTGCAGTTTACCTTGTCAGTTTACTGAGGTAAATGTGATGTAAGTTACAGCCACAAATGGCAAAATTATGCATAAACGAGGCGAGTTACGCGAGTTTAAGCTTTAAGCTCGTCTCCGTGCTGTTTACACTGATTCAAACACATTTTAATAAAAGACGGCTCTTACTTTTCTGTCCGTCACCTCCTCGCCCACCGCCTCGATGATGCCGGAGCACTCCATGCCCGGTGTGACGGGCGGTGACGGGAGCCGGTCGTAGAGCCCCTGTCTGGCCATGAGGTCGGCGAAGTTGAGCCCGCACGCTCGCACGCGCACCATCACTTCGCCAGCCTTAAGCGCGGGCTTCCCTTTCTTCACCTGCAGCTTCACCTTGTCGTAGCCGCCGTAGCCGGTGAGCACCAGGGCGCGGTAGCTGAACGCATCCTCCTCGGCGGGTTTCTCCGCCGGGGCTGCGGCGGCGGCGGCGGTGGCGGCCTCGGCGGGCGGAGGCTCCGGTTTGTTCTCCGTCTTGGGTGACTCGGCGGGCTTCGTGTTCTCCTGCGGCTGCTGCTGCTGCTTCTGCTCGTCGGCGTTCTGCTGCTGGCTGGGCGCGTCCTCGCCGGACATGATCGGAGGAGTCAGTGTGGTGGTTAAAATAGAGAAAGAAAAGAAGAGCCAAGAGAGGTTCGCTCGGTTTGGGCTGCACGCTCCTACTCCGCCTGAGAGAGTGGCGTACAGAGAGCCGCCGCTGAGAGAGAGAGAGAGAGAGAGAGAGAGAGGTGGAGCGAGAACGGACGGACCGACTGAAAATGTTAAACGGGAGTCACAACCCGCTACGCCTTTCTCTTTTTTCACTGTCTTGCAGAGAGGGGCGCGAGCCTGAGGGCGTGGAGAGAGAGAGAGAGAGAGAGAGAGAGAGAGAGAGAGAGAGAGAGAGAGAGAGAGAGAGAGAGAGAGAGAGAGAGAGAGAAGTGGGAGATGCCTCGACTACAATGGCCCGCGCTTGACAGCTCAGTACAAAAGAGTCCGAGCGGAGAGACCCGGAAAACCCGGAGAGACGGAACCACGGAACGGAGGGAAATTTAATAGGGCGTTTTCTCATCTTTCATTCTTTCCTTTCTCCTCCATTCTTTTTTCAATCTTTCTTTTGCATTTTCTTGTTTTCCTTATTATTTGTTTCTTTTCATCTTTCATAATTTAGTTTCTTTTCACATTTCTCTCTTTTTTCCCCTGTTTTCTTCTCATTTCTTTATTTTTTCACCTTTTTCAGTCTTTTTTCTTGTTTACATTCTTAATTTTTCTTTCTCGTGTTTCATCTTTTTCTTTCTTTCTTTCTTTCGTTGTATTTGTTGTATTTCTTGTTTTTGTTCTTTATTTTCCTTTTTCACATCTTTCTTTGATTTCTTCTTGCTCTTTTTTCTTTCTTTCTTTTTTAGTTTCCTTTCTTCCTTTTTAATTTTGGAATTAAATTAAAATAATTTTGGAATTGTTTACTACATCCAGAACCTCTGCATCCTATACTCTATCTGGGTAACAGCTTGACAGTGTTACAGGAGGATGTATATTATTAGTATGGAGTGAGGAGAAATCAGCTTGTCAAGGAAATCATACATAAATGGTGGAAGTGCTAGTTCTGTGCCAGAAAGGAGAGTGATGTGCGTGAGTGTGTGAGTGAGGGAGAGAAAGGGAGAGAGAGACTAATGGGTCAAAAGGAAACGTCTGTTTATTCCCCCAATTCTCTGGGACGGATTGGGAAATCACAGAAAGCTCACACACCATTGTTATCAGTGTCAACACAGAGAGTCCACTTATTCCCAGCCCATCACACAGCAAGAGTCCTGATCTACGGTCAGATTCCTACCTTTGTTATACTGATCTCTGGCACTAACGCTGATCTCTGAGGATCAGCCTGTGTGTGTGTGTGTGTGTGTGTGTGTGTGTGTGTGTGTGTCTATAAGGGAAGTTCATATCTTACTCATTTTTTAAAAACTTGAACCATTAGTGCATTAGTGTCTTAAAGGCTCATATCCAACATTTATTTTGTACTTTATTTTTTCCACCAAAGCCAATTGATTCATTTTTCCATAATCGATTTCCATCCTCTCTTTATTCCTTAGAATATTTTAAATAAAGAACTGTTCATATTATGGAAATTGATCAGCAGAACAGCCCATTTTGAATGCATTGCTTTTGTGACATCACACATCCAGCCTGTTTCATTCCAAGGGATAAAGAGAGGTTGGAAAATGGTCATGTGAAATGTGTAATGTTTTTGGTGCATAATTTCATACAAACTTTATACATGAGCCTCAAGAAAAACAGTAAAATCCTACAAAATTGTAGGATATTAGCCCTTCAGTTGATGCAGTGCTCACTAGACACTCTTATCCAGTTTATAATTTGAATGAATCTAGCATTTGCCAAAGGACTCTAATTGGTGTACACTCTCAGAAAAAAAGGTAACAAGCTGTCAGTGGGGCAGTACCCCTCTTGTCACTGGGGTGGTACCCTCCAGGGTACATCTCAGTACCTTTAGTCAGGGAACATAATTGCACCATAATCCACTGATATTATATTTTTTAAGTTGTACTGACTCCACACACCCCGTCTCATCTCCAGGCTTTTTATTGTACTGTTCTGTTTTAAAACATTAGGTTATGAAGAGGTACAAATATGTACTTTTCACCCAGAAAAAAACACATTTAAGGTAAACAATTGGACCTTATAACCATTGTTGTACCTTTGAGGGTACATTTACATTGTTTGTACCTTGATGAACAAAAAAATGTTTTTGCACAGAACCTTTATTTCTAACAGTGTAGTATGGTGCACATGACAGGCAGGGAATTAAACCTCAGTCTTTTGCATGGAGGACAGTAGCATCACCCACTACGCTACCCCAAATGCCCTCTTTCAAAAAAGCAAGGAACATTTGGTTTGCATGATATGCAAAGTTTAAGTTCTGTAGAGTCAGGAACATTGCAACACCTTGTCCTATTTTTAAAATAAATGATACAAAAATAGACTACAGGACACTGAAAACCACACTTTTCTTATCTGTTTTGTATCAACAAAACAGAAACACACACACACACACAAAACAGGCCGAGCACACAAATGAGACTGCTGAATAATAAAAGCATGCACTCATGCATGCACACCCACCCACATGCCCACACACAAACACGCTCTCTTACAGTGCTAAAGAGCAGCGAAAGCGCGCGCAGAAGGAGCACAGGAAGCGCTCGAAGAGGAACAGGAAGGAAAGAGTGGTCGCTGGTGCCCAGTACCGTTCAACTCTATTATTATTTATAGTCAAGGTCACTGCGATACGTATATGACCAGCTGGCAGCGAGGCTTTCTTTAATGCAAGCTACAAACCACAAAACAGCTTGAACTGTAATTAGAGTATGGGTGTCATGAGTCACTACACACCTAAAAATGATGGCTCCTCATGGGTTCCTTAGAAAAGAAAGTGGTTTTATATAGAACCATGAGCACTTAAAGAACCTTTTGCATGATTCAAGGGTTCTTTGCATCATGGAATTAGAGTATGGGTGTCATGAGTCACTACATACCTAAAAATGATGGTTCTTCATGGGTTCTTTAGTAAAGAAAATGTTTTTTTATAGCACCATGAGCACTTAAAGAACCTTTTGCATGATTCAAGGGTTCTTTGCATCATGAAAGAGTTCTTTGGATTGATGGAGAGTGTGCTGTAGACGGTTCTATATAAACCTTTTTTGAAAAGGGTTCTATCTAGCACCAAAATGGGTTCTTCTACTGTTATGGTGTCAAGCTTTTAACAACTAAGGTTCTACATAGAACCATCTACAGCACACTCTCCATCAGTCTGAAGAACCCATTCATGATGCAAAGAACCTTTTAATCATGCAAAGGGATCTCTGAGTGCTCATGGTTCTATATATACCCATTTCCTTACTGAAGAACCCTTGAAGAACCATCACTTTTAAGTGTGTACCATTAGTAGCACCTGTAGAGTGATTATGACTGTAGTCTGATATTAGCACAGAAATGGAGTGTCAGGCCAAAACTACTGGGATAATATCAGCTGCATTCTGATTGCCTATTCACACATCTGTGTATCCACACCTCCAGGCAACAGTTTTCACAATTTGTCAGGGGACAAAGTTAAGTTCTAGACAGCAGTAGTGAACAGCAGCCCGCACTGGACATTGTGACAAAAAAGAACCTTTTGGGGCAACATATATGGACCATAGTGCCAAATTAGTTCAAACTGCGGTCCTGCAATAAAAACACTATTTAAAAAACCAATCACATATTCCGACCTTACATGTTTACAAGAACTATATTATGATCTATTTAAACCCAAGGCATTAATAGAAGCTAAATATATCGCTGTTGTCGGAACAAAACCTCACATCTCCATAATGATACCTTTACAGGAAGAGGAAAAAAAACACACTTTACATTTAATGTGAGTCAACGGAACCAGACTTTTTTTGCAAGTCATTTTGGGCCGTTTCTTTTGGTCCATGCTTCATGAAATTTACTCACAATGTAAAGGACAACAGGCATTTTCAAATCATGTCAAGCACTGAAAAATGACAAAAATGGAGATATGAGGTTTTGTTCTTACCTCAGCGATGTACAAAATCATCATTTACAGGGTACTTTCTATTGGGAACTGTCTCTCCCAAACCTAACGCCCTAAATTTAAACTTGTGAAAATAATACTTACTTACTTTTTGATTTTTTTAAAGTGAAGCTGAAAGATTTTGATTTATCTTGAGTTTAATTTTTAAATAAAAATCTGCTGTCCCTCATTTTCATGTCACTACGCAAACACAGAGTTTTAGCCCATGGGCAGAGCTCTATTTTAGCCACACCCCATCTTAGAGCAGGAAGTGAGACCGCATCCCTGTCCCTCATGGCCACATGGTGAGCAGTTAGGTCCCATTGTTTTGAAGTAACTGTGCTCCAAAGTCTGAAAATCAGTGTGTAACATTATAATCGTCACTATCATCTGTAATTAAGTAAACACTTTTCGTATTTTAATGACTTTAGGTATGCACAAGTGTTCAGAACTGTGTTTACTAGTCATGCACTGGCTAGCATAACTGTATTCTGCTCAAAATTAGTTAAAATTGTCTCTACAGAAACATTTGGTAAAGTTTTGGTGGTGTTATGATAATTAAGGTACATGGTCACTCAAAGTAACAGGACTTTAGGCTGAAGTCCAAGTCAGTAAAAAGTCTGAAATGTGTTTTCAACTCTGACATTGAACCGATTCGGTAGAATGACCCACATAAAGGTGGCTTTTTTAACAATCGCCAAATACAGCAGGCTGTCATTCGTTGTTTGGCATGTCAAATGACCTCTTCCTGACAAGGTAGGCAGTTCTGGGTCTTGTTCTGTGTTAAAAAGTACCAGCTTTGCCAATGAGCAGAAGCCTGGCTTGTGAAACTATTCTACAGCAGTGCAGTTTGACACTGCTGACATTCACATTCCTCTTCATTGAACACAACTAATTCAACTCATTAGCTAATTAGCAAAGTCTTCTTGAGTTGAATTCAGATGGAAAACACTAATCTCTGCAGAGCTGCGGCCTGAAAGGCCTCCAGTTTGACACCATGGTTCAGCAAAACAGTCCAGACTATAACACAGAAAGACATTATGCAATGCTTCAAAGTGAAAATGAATGTCACTTGTCTTGACAGAGTTGTTGATCATGCACGCAGCCAAAGGCCACCATCACAAACACTAGAAGAGTTAATGGTAAACCGCAGGTACTAACGTCCAGAGTGTCTCACTGTAAGGCAGCCAGGAAGTGATCAGTAACCTTAAAAAGGGAAATCATTAAGACGTAAACAAAGTCATTGAGTGCTCTGAAGTGAAATACTGCATTCTAGAGTTCTAGAAAAACACAACGAGTCAGAATTATTCACAGTGGTGGTGACAGGAACCCAATGTCCTAATTATATAATGTCTGTAAAATACCTCCCAAAAAAATTGTACACACAATGGTCACAAATTAATTAGTATTTTCTATATCTATTTATGATGGAGACGTACATGCAGGTGCTGTAAGGTTAAATAATACATTTCACCATTATCTACATTACATATAAAAGCTCAAACGACAAGCACGTATATACTCGACTGGCAGGGTATGTGCATTTTACACGTCTTGTGTATTTACTTCAATCTTAAGCTTTAAGAATCCAACATATGACTACATATGCATGCAAATGAATCTCTCTCTCTCTCTCTCTATATATATATATATATATATATATATGTATATATATATATATATATATATATATATATATATGCATATTGGAAACTCATTGTCTTCTTTAAAAAATTTGAATTTTTGATCAACTATGAAAACTTTTGCAAAAGTTTTAATAACATAAAACAGCTATTCACTAATACTTAGTTTGAATTTTGGGCACAACCTAGTACTTATGTCACAAATATTGTACATGTATGATGTTGTTTTCCTCAAAATAAACCTGATTAAACCTGATAAAACCTGATTTAACATACGGAGTTATTGCAAAAAGACAAAGAAAGCTGGCTCATTTGTCTTAAAAGTCTAGGTGTCCATTAACTTCTGACAGGCAGTGTACACACATCAACAGATTGGCTATTGATTTTTTTTTTTTTAACTTTTTTTTCTTGATCTCTAATGCACAGTTGGCTGTGTGCCAATGTGTCAGCATTCAGCTATTTAGTTTAAGTGCAGACTTTATTATAGAGTAGAATATTTATTTACTGCAGCCCATCATCGCAGATTCAGTAAGTATACAGACACAGTCCATAAATAACTGGACAGTGGCACAGTTTTGGCTCTGTAGTCATTAGATTGTCACTCATTGGATTTAAAATGAAACTATGAGTGTGAGTTGAAGAAAGTGGGTAAAGAGCCAGATTTCACCTTCAATTTTCAGTTAGTTGCATCTGTTTAGGGTGAGTCATATAGGAATTTTGCAAGAATGTGCTGGCAATCTGGAACTGGATATGGATTTGCCAATAAAGCCTCTCAAACTATTAAATTTAATTAAACAGAGAGAGAGAGAGAGAGAGAGAGAGAGAGAGAGAGAGAGAGAGAGAGAGAGAGAGAGAGAGAAATAGCTTAGCTAATACAGCAAAACAGGCTGGTGTGTACAGACAAATGCAGAGAGAGAGAGAGAGAGAGAGAGAGAGAGAGAATGGGAGAAAATTAGTATTGGTCTTGGCCACTTAGGACTGGCTAAGATATCCACTTACATAGACACATAACCGAGAACACATCCAACTACATAATTTATCCAAGCGTTGTTTCTTAACTTTAGACTGTCTGAACTGTGTTTGTCCAGTTTGAAGGGCAGCATCTGTCTCCCTCTGCTGGTTAAACTTGGTAATGCACCAGAAATTTCTGACTTTCCATAACCACTTTTCCCAGTCTTGCTTTTGGAGCCCCTCTACACTGCAAGTTGTATGATAACACTACTACTACTACTACTACTACTACTACTAATAATAATAATAATATTAATAATAATAATAATAATAATAATAATAAGCATGCATTTCCTGAAGAAAATGCAGTATGATTGAACAACTTGAGGCAATTTTAGGTGGTTCCTTAAGTGTTGCCACGTAGCCCAGGTGATTGCTAGTGTGTTGCTATGTGGCTGCTATGATGTTTCAAGTGGTTGCCAGGTGGTTGCTATGGTATACCAGGTGGTGGCTAGAGTGTTGTTAGCATACTAATATGGGGACATAATAGGGGTTCACAAACTTTTGTCCATAAAGTTCAGAATAAAATGGTTACTACATGGAAACCATACGTCCAGTAAAAAAGCTGTACACCATTCATGACCATACACACCATTCCCGATTAGACCGATCATTCTGTAGTTGAAATGGTGTGAATATCTTGAAAACTGCACGACAAGTTAGCAGGACAAACATGCTTATGTGTGTTTGTGTTTACGTTACAAAAACAGTACTAATACATTTTACATGAACTTTCTCCAACCTCTCTTTATTCCTTTACACAGGCAGTTTTTGTTGCTGTGCTTTTAAGATTTTTATATGTAAATGATCTCCATTGTGATTGGCTGCCCTGTATTGTGCCTCTTTCAAAAAGCAGTCCGAGTTGAAATACTCCTTATAACTTCAATATGAATTGACTGGGCTAAACTGTTATAGGCAACCAGGTTGTAAATGTCCTGGTTATTTGTGACATCACAAAAACAGTTCATTCATAATTTTTTTTTTTAGCAGGAATTTCCATATATGGACAGTTCAACAGTGTTCATATAGTTTTTTATGCAATTTATGCAGTTTTCCCCTCCCCTTAACTGAAGTTGATGCCAAGACATGTTTCGTGTTTGAAATACACTGTTAGATAACAGGTAATCATACAGTGTCAAAAACCACATAAGCACGTCTATTTGAGATTACTTGTTAGCTACTTTAGCCTCGTAGCTGCTGTGCAAAACTAAAAGAGCAGACTTCAGACATCAGACATGTCTTGGCTGACATCAGAATTGCATCAATCATATACTTGCCTGTAACATTGCTTTTAGTTAGCTGGCCACAATGCAGCCTAAGTGCTCTGAAGTATATGAGGACTGAAAAGGTGGAAGGCCCACGTAGGAACAGAGACCACAATAAACTTCCCATGTGAAGCTTTATACATTATATACTATTTATTATATAGTATATTATATTATATACCTTTATACACTCTAGTGGCGTGAGAATGGCATTAAGCCTTTTTATGATCTCTTTTTTCTTTTGTAGTTCATTGAATGTACTCCAAAACATGTTTGTTGGAAAATTTTGATACTCTGATTGTTTCTGTGGTCTTTCAACCTGCATATTGTCAGTGGTCCCTAACTGAAAGCAGCCCCTTCATTTTTATTATATATTACATTATATTGCCTTTCTTTATGTGCATATATAAATAAATATAGATATAAATATATATATATATATATATATATATATATATATATATATATATATATATATATATATGCAACTGCAATGCCAGTATTAGAGCAGTAGGTGGCGATAGGAACTGCAAGCAGCTGATTATCTAAGGTAAAAAGCATATGATGTTTGATTCCACCCTTTAAAAAGTCCCATGTGCTTATACATGTCTGGTTCAGCTATGGCTATGAGCTATAATCAAGTTTGTTACAGACATACCGAAGATGATGTAGGACTATAATAAGTGACAGTGAGACAGGGGTGTCCAATCTTATCTTCAAAGGGCCAGTGTGGCTGCAGTTTTTCATTCCAACAAAGCAGAAGCACACATGATCTGCTGAACACTGAGACCAACTGATTAAACAAGCACAATCAGGTGAGCTTCTGCCTGTTTGGAATGAAAATCTGCAGCCACACCGGCCCTTTGCAGATAAGATTGGACACGACTGCAATACGGAATCTTGGACAGCAATCAAACACGAAATTTTCTAAAACAGGTTGGAAGTATATTGTCTGCCTGAATACATGCATGTATGCCAGAATCAACATTCAGTGACTCAGAGAAGCCTATTTAAAAGCATTAAAAAGCTTGTTTAGATTTGTACATGTTGAATCAATCAATAAAAAATAAATAAACAAACACCTGGCTGGAAATGCTCTGAGGACTGCCTATATTTACAAAGACTGTTCAACAGGATGTACAAAGTAAAGAGAATGATTCATCATATCATAGCGTTTAAAAGACAAAAAGATTTCCATAATCTTCATAAAAAATGTAATGATTTTTAGACACCTCTAGACTGATAAATCAGTGTGATTATCAGTTATTAATCTAAGTGTTACTGAGCTCTGCTAAAGCCTGAGTAGACTGATAAATCAATGTGATTATCAGTTATTAATCTCAGTGTTACTGAGCTCTGCTAAAGCCTGAGTAGACTGATAAATCAATGTGATGATCAGTTATTAATCTCAGTGTTACTGAGCTCTGCTAAAGCCTGAGTAGACTGATAAATCAATGTGATGATCAGTTAAAATCTCAGTGTTACTGAGCTCTGCTAAAGCCTGAGTAGACTGATAAATCAATGTGATGAACAGTAATTGATCTCCGTGTTGCTAAACCTTTTTGAGGAATGATGGGACTGAACCGTCTCCTCTGTAGTGCACATGTTCACAAGTGATAAGCTTAGTATTGGTGTTGAACTAGACTCCTGCATGCGTTCTGTGGCAAGTTACGTACATGTCATTAACTGAAAATCACAAAGCTACACACTTCATCGTCAAATTTGTGAGATTTTGTTTTTGGGATATGGTGAATGGTTTACTTTGCTCATGAGATAGCAGTGGGATTGTGGGAGCAGCAGTGGACTGAAGCAGGCAATGAAAGCCAAAGTCATGTTGAGAATTTTCTAACTTAATTCTTTTTGAAAAAATTACATGAACAGAACTTTCAACCAGTAACAGTGAGAAAGGTGTGATTTTTAAAAAATTACAACAGCAGAGTTTTGCCCTTGTGTCTCATCAATATGTCTTCTAAATGTGTTGTAAATGTATTCTGAATGTTACTTTTTATATAATATTCAGTATTCAGCCATTACTGCTTTTTCAAGGTGTTCTGGCCAACCCTGGTGACTAATGGGCAGCACCAGTCCTCGTAGAGAAACACACTGGCACAGTTGTGTGCAATTTCATTTTACACTGATACATTTGGCTGGATGTTTTAATAAAAACAATAAATTCAAGTGTACAAGAACCCAACTGACTGTCCAGAGAAAAAGAGAAGTTTTCTGCTTACTGAGATTTATAACAAATACTTTGAAGATCTAAGTGAAAAAGTAAAGAGTGTACAAAAGTGTTTTTGCCCTCTTGAAAATGCAAAATTAGACTTTGTCATTCCAACTCCACAAATAGTCCAGTACGAGAGGAATGCCACCCTGAGTCTGTGTAGCAATACAGACTGAGGTTAGGGCAGAATAGCTGTAGTTGTAGTTACTAAACGTGTTAAAGTAAAAGGTTATAAATAGGCAACTTAAATATGTATAGTTATTGTACCCAAATAATAACACAGTGAAAAAAATAATAGAACTCTATCTAAAATAATAGCACTTAAACACAGTGCTGTGCAAAGGTTTTAGGCACCTCAGAAAATGTAATTAAAAAGCTCTTTATCTGGTCAGTTAGTGTCAGAAAAAACTCTAATATTCAAATAGATATGAATAACATTAATGCAAAGTAGAGATTTTGTGCATGACAGTATTTTGTTCAACTGTTTCCAAACCTCGCTTCCAGTCAGATCAGTATTATTTGTAGTCATCCAAGACCTGGTTTGGCTAACCAGTACTTTATTATGTTAAATCCAGTGTGCTGGTGATAACGTTTAATAAATCTATGCGATGGCTGAAGACATCTAGGAGAAATCTGGTAGCAAACTTTGTTCTTCAGACTAGCTCACAAGTTACCAACTACTGTATATTTCACATATTTGTATATTTTATATGTATTTTTATAAGGGAAAACACACTCATTGCTGAGATAAATGGTTCTAAATAATATACCTAGGTACCTAAGCTATTGAACAGTACTGCATATTAATGTATATGCTGCATATTAATATATATATATATATATATATATATATATATATATATATATATATTGATATAGCCTGAACATGACCCTTTATAGTGAGTTCTCCTCTAGGGATTCAACTGCAGTTTCAGTATTAAAGCAGCAGGTGGAGATATGAAACTGCAAGCGGCTGATCAATCAAGGCAAAAAGCACATGCTGTTTCATTTCTCACCTAAAATCCCACATCTTTGCCCCTGTAGTTCCTCACTCTGCCTGAAAAGAAAATGAAAGATTTACATAATTTTGTCTCTGAAACAAGTTATAAATACTGTGCAAAAATATTAGGACCTTGCAGTCAAAATGCTCATTTTTGCACTATACTCAGCCAATTTGATTAAAGAACAAAGCATAACTATTGGACAGAAGACTGGATGCTGTGAACTTGTGACAAGGCATATGTTATTAATTTCAAAATAAGATCACTTTTTAGCCCTGTCTAAAATAATAGCACTAGGGAATAGGAAAAATGAAGTTATTTAAAGAGCCCTTATCCTCCACTTCTCTTGTATTTTATTTTTTTTTTCCTTTAAGGTCCACTTACGACATTTATGTGATTTTATGTTCCAAAAACAGTTGTAATATATTTTTACGTGACCAATTTCCAGCCTCTCTTTAGCCTTTAGAATTAAACAGGCTGGTAGCAAACAGGCTTACATGTATATATATATATATATATATATATATAGTGATGTAATATATATATATATATATATATATATATATATATATATATATATATATGTGTCTCTTTCAAGAGACAGGACTGGACTGAAAGAAAAGGGAGGGGCTATACAGCTGTTGGCTGAACAGATGGATATCTGTAAATGTGCTGGTTTTCATGACATCACAAATCCAGTTAATTCAAAAAAATAAATCAGTCTGTTTTGGCTTATTTTCCAGATACGGACCAGGGGGCAAACAGCACATTTTGAAACAATGGTTACATACTGCATTCAATACTTTTATTTCATATTTTACTTTTATTTTTATTAAATTCTAAAATAGAAAGTATTTGGTCACAAACACCAGTGGGAACCTAAAAGGATCTGCAAACTAGTGACATCACAGATCTATTCAGTACAAAGTTTTTGAGTTGAGGGGTTTCTGGCTTCAGCAAGTGAAATACATGCTTCATTTGCATAGTTGGTTTTAAAGACTGTTTGGTCTGCAAGTTTTCACTCGTGTTTTGGGTCATTGCCTTGTTCCATTGTAAAGCAGTCCACTGAGTCTGGAAACATTGTCTTGTAAACAGACAGATGAGGTGATTGTGCACACTTCTGAAGCCTCTATGCTGCTTTAATCTTCACTTACATCACCAATTAGATGAGTCAGCAGACTCAGAGCCTGCCATGCTCAGATAGCCATGTCACTATTTCCACTGTGCTTAGATGAGCTGGTGACAGCTCAGTAACAGTAACGATCACGCATGAACAGTAAAAATGATGTTATTCAAAATAACATATATGTAAGTCCTACTATATAAATGAAAGCAATGTGTGTCATAATAATGTCTTCATTTATGTACATATTATACAACCCTATTTCCAAAAAAGTTGGGACGCTGTGCAAAATGTAAATAAAAACAAAATGCAATGATGTCCAAATTATTTAAACCCTATATTTAATTGAAAATAGTACAAAGACAACATATCAAATGTTGAAACTGAGAAATTTTTATTGGTTTTTTTGCCTATCTTGAATTTGATGCCAACAACATTTTCCAAAAAAGTTGGGACGGGGCAAAAAAAAAGACTGATAAAGTTGTGCAATGCTAAAAAAAACACCTGGTGGTTGATTGACAACAGGTCAGTAACATCATTGGGTATAAAAGGGCATCTCAGAGAGGCTGAGACTTTCAGAAGTAAAGATGAGGAGGGGTTCACCACTCTGTGAAAGACTGCACGATCAAATAGTGCAACAATTCAAGAGAACGTTTCTCAACATAAAATAGCAAAAAACTTTTGCTTTTCATCACCTACGGTACATAATAACATTAAAAGATTCAGAGAATCTGGAGAAATCTCTGTATGGAAGGGACAAGGCCAAAAACCAGTATTTGCTGGCTGTGATCTTTAGGCCTTCAGCATTAAAAACAGACATGATTCTGCAGTGGAAATCACTGCATGGGCTCAGGAACACTTCTGAAAACCAATGTCTTTGAAAACAGTTTGTCACTGCATCCACAAAGGTAAGTTAAAACTCTAAAACGCAAAGACGAAACCACATATAAACAAGATCCAGGAATGCTGCCACCTTCTCTGGGTCTCATTTAAAATTGACTGAGATGAAGTGGGAAAGTGTTCTGTGGTCCGACGCATCAACATTTAAATTTTTATTTTGGAAATCATGGACACTGTGTCCTCCAGGCTAAAGACCACTCAGCTTGTTATTAGTGCACAGTTCAAAAGCCAGTATTCATGATTGTATAGGGGTGCATTAGTGCACATGGCATGGATGACCTGCACATCTGTGAAGGCACCATTAATGCTGAATGATATATACATGTTTTGGCAACATATGCTGCCATCCAGATGACATCTTTTTCAGTGAAGGCCTTGATTATTTCAGCAAGATGATGTCAAATCACATTCTGCATGTATTACAACAGCATTGCTCCATATTAAAAGAGTCCAGGTGCCAAACTGACCTGCGTGCAGTTCAGACCTGCCATCCACTGAAAACATTTGGCTCATTATTAAATGAAAAATATGACAAAGGACACCCCAAACTGTTGAGCAGCTGAAATCATATATCAAACAAGAATGGGAAAAAAAATTTCACTTTCAAAACTACAGCAATTGGTCTCATCAGTTCCCAAACACTTACAGAGTGTTGTTAAAAGAACAGGTGATGAAACACAGTGGTAAACATGCCCTCCGTCCCAACTTTTCTGGAACATGTTGCTGCCATCAAATTCAAAATAGGCATTTATATTTATGTTCTGCACAGCGTCCCAACTTTTTTGGAAATGGGGTTGTATATGACCAACATGTGTAATATATGTGCATATGTAATAATAATATGTATCAAAGTACATATATGGAATAAGAGTTGTCTACGCCTAACCTAACAAACCAAGAAGCCCAGGTTAATCTGGGCCTGAAAATCCTGACAGTCAGGATGGAAGAGAAACTTTATGACAGTTCATTCAGGAACGCCAGCAATCTCTGCCCAGATATCAACTCAAAAGCGGGCCTATCCCAACTTCACTTAAAGAGAACATCATTCTCGGGGTTGGGCTGGTCAGGGTGTGGTGGCCTTTGTATTGAAAGAGGCTCTCTTGTTATGAAAGGGTTTTCTCTTATTGCCCATCGTTTTGCTTACAATAACATACCAGTGCTTTTGTCTGAATCAGGTGTAGTACAGGACACAGCCTACATGTTATCATCAGCATCTGAAGCATTTCATTCTCTTTAAGGGTCCTGCTGATGCTCTAAAAAACACACTATCACTACACTGATGAAGAAAGAAAAGACAAAAATCATTCTAAACAATTCACACTCACAATTGGACGGTATTGTTTGTTTATAAGACCACATATTTTTTACCTTATTTGCTCTTTAATTTACTTAACAATTAAGTTACTAATTAAAGACTAGTCATAGATATATCTGTTTCTAATGTTTTTGATAACTGTCCTTTGTAACTTTTTCAAATTATTATAACAGAAAAAAATCAGTGTTTTAATTTTTGTTTGATATAAAATTCAGTGTTTAAAATAAACTCATAATTAAAATAAATACATAAATTTGATGTTTTCTATACAATTTAATCACATGCATTATTTGTTTTCAAATACCTGATGACATGTCCCCTTGCCTTAACTCTTGAGAGTTAAGGCAAGTCTCTTGAGAGTTCCTGTCCCGTCTTCCACAAACTGGGAGCACATTTCAGTCATGGTTTGTGTTTGCCTGTTTCAGCATTTCACCTGCTGTTCCTAGCTGAGATTTAGTATTGAGGTCTGGTGATTTTGCTGATCAGTCAAACGGTCCCAGTTTTCCATTATGTTCTTTATGTCCACCAGGCACATACAGACACCCTACAGTTGTCATCCTGGAATGTCGGGATGTCAATGCTGCATTCTGCTCAGACATGCAGACAAGCACAAAGTTAGTGGATGAGTGGGCTAAAATGGATAGGAATCTCTCTCTCTAGTTCTAGTTCAGAATAGCTTTATTAACGTGACTGTGAGGTACAGTATTGCTAAAGCATCACAACAGTAGAAGTGAACAACAAAAACAGTAATGAAAACAGAATAAGATAACTAAATAAGATAATAAAGATAACTAAAGATAATAAAGATGTTAAAGCAAATGTTAAAGAATAAATGATAAATGCGTCTAATGTTTTGTCCAGGGAGTTTATTATGAGGCACACGTGTCATATGCCCTGTATGATCAATCACTAATAACTATAATTAACAGTATCTCGTTTGGCTCATTTAGAAATGCATAAAACTTTGGAAATAAAGTTTCCTACAGCGGCTTCTGTCACCTAAATCAATGGAGTGATCAGTAATAACCCAATCCTCTCAGACTGGCGCCCAGAGAAAGTTAACAGTCATGAATATCCACCATACGGCCTCACACAAAGGAATGAATGAGAACAAAAGCGAGAGATGAGGACCGTCCGGGGATTTCATTGGACGTCTGGCGTTCTGTGGGCGTGGTTATTCAGATCAGGGGGTGGGGCGCGACCCACACGGCAGACTGAGGACGCGAAGTGTCAAAAGGGAGCGAGGTGTGACTGTGGGAACTCTCTGTCTCTCGTTTTCTCTCTCGCGCTCGCTATTATTCTCCCGTTTTCTCTCTTTTCCCCCCGCACTCTATCTGTCCCGTTTCCTCTCTGTTATCTCTCTCTTTCTCCACCCGTCCCTCTTTCTCTCTGTCTCTCCCACTCTTCTTACTCACTCCTACAAGACTGTTTCTCCACTTCTGCCCACTCACCTTCTCAGCCTCTGTCACTGAGGGGTGTCTCCGGTAGCAGCGGGCGGTGGTTGGTGTCCTGGCCGAGCGCAGGGAGTTCTAGGCGGTGACGGTTGTTGCCGGTGCGGGCGATGGAAGGGCAGGGCAGCCGCTGTAAGATCGTGGTGGTGGGCGACACTCAGTGTGGCAAAACGGCGCTGCTGCACGTGTTCGCCAAAGACAGCTACCCTGAGGTAAGCTAACCTGGAGACTGGAAATATGACTGACCAGTTAGGCTACTACCCACCTCTGGATGCTACGACTTCTAATGGGCATAGAATTATACAAGTAGATAGTTTTAAACTACATTTGCTCTGGTACCAAAGACTACACGCAGTAAAAATCCCTAAATCTGTAAGTCGTAACTCGTGTGCACTTGACTGTAGCCACCTGAGAAGCTCAGCTTTGAGAGACTGTATAGCAGACTTGCCCAGTTAAGTTCTGGACTTTCTATTTGTGCAGTTCTGTTTCTACGAGTTTATTGGGTGTATTTTCGTCTAATGCACAAAAAAAAAACAAAACAAAAAAAAACAGTTTTATTGAGTAACATTTCTCACTGCTCTAGGTTATAAACTCTATTAATGACTGTGCACTTTTAATTGTTCTGGCAGCTCTTCTTGTTTTTGCCTGCCAAGAGTTTTGTTACATGGGCACTAGTTTTTTTTAGACCCCAGCTCAAGGCTATCTTTGTACACAGCTCACTTTGAGACTACAACTTTTGAAAAGTTGCTAAATTAATATTTCTGCATAATTCAATTGTTAATATGTGAACAAGGTCATTTAGAGTGTTTTGATGGTATGAAATGGTGCACTGTAGGGAAACTTACTGACTCTAATTTGTTCACAGTGGTGGTAATAGGAACTGGGGGAGTTGCAATGTCCACAACAGAAATATAGCCTTTTTATTTACTAGCCAGAAAGACAAGTGAACCTACATCCACATCCACATCCCTTCTGAGTTTTTATATGTAATGTTCATAAAGTTAAAACAGTATTAAATTAATAAATAATTATCTTAATAAATAATAAATCTTTGGGGACTATTTTACCTCACCACACCCTGCATGGTCCTCTCCACCATGAATGTATTTTTAAAAATACATTTTAGGCCAAAACCCTATCAAAACAGTGTTTCTGGCATCAGGCAACATATGTGTAACCACCTCATGTAATAACCCTCGGTGTGGTAACTTTTAGAGGCATTAAACACTTCAGACGTCTGGTTCCTATCACCACCACTGTGAACAATTCTGACTTGATATCTAGAACTGATGATTTCACACAAAATCATTCCAAATGACTTTGTTTACGGAATGTCTGCATTAGTGGAAACAAACATGTAGAATTTTCTCTATACATAGGTTAACAGTACCAACTTCATTTGCTATGTACGTATGTAAAATGTACATATGCCTTTTAAGGAGAAAGCACATGCTGCTTTGCTGTTGCTCTTAGTGTTTTATTTCAGACCCAAATGATCCCAAAAAGAGAGCAACAGCATGTAATAAACTTCAGTTCCTAGGCTGATGGATGTACTAAGACGTTCCACTGCACTTCTATAAGGAACCCAGTGCTTGAGGAGTTTCTTCACCTGATACTTTCTTTCCTTTTGTTTCTACTTGAGTGATTATTTCATTGAAGTAACAAGACTTCAGACTGGTTTTAGGCTACTCTACCCACTTCTGATAAGTGGGCATATAAATTACAGAAAAGAAGGACAGACAGTGATTTCCAACCCCCACTGCACGGCCCATGCAGGCCTGGTTGAAGTTGTTTGCTCGTGTTGTTTCAGAGCTACGTGCCCACCGTGTTCGAGAACTACACTGCAAGCTTCGAGATTGACAAACATCGGATTGAGCTGAACATGTGGGACACGTCAGGTAAGGCTTTTTTTGGATCTGTAATGGTGACATTACCCAGTAATAAACTGATTTAGTAAAGGCTGCCATTGGAAAATAGCTCAGGGTCTGTGGTCATCTCAAGGTCAGTTTCGTCTTCTAGAGGTTCTAATTACAAAGGAGGATATCGGTGTACTGTGGTGATGATAATTTCTTTATTTGGATATTGTTTTTATGAGAAGTTTCATTTGGTGTAACAAATTTTGGAGCCATGTTTACTGTTTGCATTCCTTTGTTCGTGGCGGACTGCTTGTGTGGCCTGTGCTACCCGAGAGAGCATGAGCTTGAATTAGGGATGTGCTGATATGGGAATTATGGATCGATGCTGATATCTGATATTGTTCATGTCCATTCCTGCCAATGTCGACACAGACGTAATTACAATATAAGTACAACATTTATTTCTGTAGGTTTACAAATGCAGTAAAACAAATACAACTGAGATATTTTGGCACCATAACCCAGTGTCACCTGAACATTCTGCTCTTCTTGAGTAAAATAAATAGAATGTACATTATACATGAACTGAACAGGGTAAATGTGGCCTCTTTGCAGTCTCTTCTGATTCACTTTTCTTGACTTTTCTTTCTGCTGTTGAGTTTCTTGGAAAACTTGCTCAAAGCACGATTTCTTTTCAGACCAAATGAATTGCAAAGACCCTTTTGAACATGGCTTATAAGAGGCTTTTTTTATAGAAACATTAAGTTTCCTGTAAGCATGCTTTCATCCCTTTATACTGGAAAACAGCTTGAGTCTAAAAAGCTCAGTTAACAGCCATGACTAAGAACAGCAAGCAAAAGGCCTAATTTATATTGCTATTAGGACCTGATGGCTACTGTTTTTACTGATAAAATAGTCCCATATTAAGGGTTTCCAGCCAATAAAACACCAATTAGGTCTCTTTAAATGTAGCCGAAGAGCCACATTCAGGAATGTTGTCCAGCTGCATTAAGGTTAGATTTACAAGTGGCTTGTTCTATGTTTATTTTATTTAAGACTATGTAAGTTTCTGCTTTTTATTTATTTAAGAAATTTGACAATTGACAACTGACAATCATATCAGTCAGTAAAAAATATATTAAAATATTATGTCAGCTGATATTATCGTTTGTCAGAATTTTTAACCTTTAAAATCAGTATCACTATAGGTAGTCATAGGCAGGATACCGGTTCATACAGTAATCTTTATATGAAGCACAGATAATGCAACATGCAGATCACGCTAACACTAGCACGTTTAGCTGAACGGCCGAGTCAGGGATGTTTCGGTCCATCACCGCTGTGTATTCAGTTGCAGTCTGAGGCAGTCCAATACTTCTGAGGCAGATGACATAACAGAACTATGAAAGGAATGACCAGTCGCTTGAATACACCCCACTGCTTGCCACTCTGTGGGCGTGTTCAAACTTTTGCATATATTGTTCAGTTCTAATTTGAATATTTTGCACAATAAAAGTATTTCAGATATAGTTCAGTTGTTAAATATGTTTTTATTTAAAGTAGAGGGGCATCCCTGAACAATAAGCCACTGTTAACTAGTTATTGGTGACAAAAAATGTTTATATCAGTCTTGCTATTAAATATGTGTGTTTTCATTATTAAATGTTTACAGATTTGCATGTCATTCAAAATATTGCATCAGTTTGTAAAGATGTTTGTACCGGGATATTGGTGTGTCAAAACGAGCCTCAGAAACGTACGTGGTTGAATGCCGTGTAAGCTTTGCAGCAGCTCTGCATGAGAAGTGTGTGCATGTGCATGTGTGTGTGTGTGTGTGTGTGTGGATAGGGTTGTCAGTGTGGATCTTGGCACACCGGGTGTTACGCTACAATGCTGTTTACGCACTTGCCCTGACACACACACAGACACATGCATTTAGAGGTTTCTCAGCGAGTGTGACCTATAAAACACTCACTTAAGGCCAGTGGGGTATTTCCTCACCCTGCAATAAAGTTATTTCAGGCATTTTTTTCTCATATTCCCTTTCCATTTTCTGTGGGAAAATGTTCCCAGGCTGGCCTGCGGTTCTCTCTGGGGGACTGATCAGACCAGTCTTGCCCTGTTAGAGCATATATTTTGTCGCTAATGCCCCTTTGGCCTTGGGAATGGACTCTAGCAGTTTCCAAATCAAGTAGGTTGGTCTGGATATCTGTGAACTTTCAGTTTTGCAGAGTCTAAAACAAACAGGCTATGTGACAGCTTGGTGTCATTGGCCCTGCATTTTGTAATGTTTACTGTGCCGGTCCAGGCTCCTCACTGGCAGATCAACAGTTGCGCCCCATGACCCAGACTGCAAAGGGAGTAAAAAGCAAAGGCCAAAACATGGGGGGAAAAAAAAATCCCAAAACAGGACTAAGATACAGTTTTGACCATTCCAGAATTTTGACGTTGATACTAATACCAAGTTTACTGTTACAATGCTTCATATCCAAACCATTCTACGGCAAATGCTGAAAAAACATATCGTCACTGTCAGAACAAAACTGTAATTAATAACTTTACAGGAGAAGGCAAAAAAATACTATGTTTTTTTTTCCAAGAAATTTTGAAAAATTTCTTTTGGTCCATTCATTGTGAAATTTAGACACAGTGGAAATGGCAACATGTTTAAAATAAGTAAAAAAAAATGGACAAAATAGAGAAATGAGGTTTTGTTCTGACAGCAACAATATCATTGTCTAAAGAGATGTGTACTAAACTGAACACAGTACAATATTCAGATTGTTACAGATTCAAAATTAATATTTCATTTAAAATAGCCTTATTCACATGTTCTGAAAAGAAGGTAGTGGATTGGTAGTGAGACAGTAATATATATAATACATCCTAAAATTCATTGCAGAAATGGGTTATACCTTATATTAATTGTTTTTAGGGAGTTAAGGTTACATATATTACTGAGTCATGGCTCTTCCTGAGGAACATCAATATTAACAAAGAATGAACTAATGTCTTTAGGCCAAATTTGGCCCAAACAACCTTGCTGATTTCAATTCCAGAGGTGTAAGAATAGACATATTTTCAGGTTCTACATGATTTTGATTGACTTTTCAACATTTTGTGTTAATCAAAAGATTATATACTGCTACTAGTATGTACTAAGTTAAAGTTTTCATGCTTTGTGGTTTCTGAGAAAGGAGGCAAATGATTTTTTGATGCTGTTTTGAAACTGTTACATGCTTACTGTAATCTGATAGAATTAAGGCCAAGGGCAAATCAGTGTTTCAGTACAGGCTGGACACTTGTGGCCTGAGATAGGATGATTATATGTATTATTTATGGTACTACAGTGATATCATGCAGCTTTGAGTGAATTCAAGTCAAGGACGAGGCCAAGGGAACACAGGTAGAATTAAATGCCTTCTGCTTTCACACTATACAGACTATTCAGTATTTGGTATGTGTGTGTGTGTCTGGCTGCGCTGACCATCTGGAGAATCAGGCCGATAATTAGCAAGCGATTATGTTGCATGCTAATGAGGTCCCTGCGTGTCTGTCTTTGAGAGTGCCATGACATAGTTCTCTGGGAGGAAATGTCACCATGTCAAAGCAGCTGATTGGACAGATTGATTATGCTGTCACAGACCAGTCAGCTTGTTGTAAAGAAGTAAGGTCACAAAAAGGAGCTTGAATGCCCTATCTGACACAAATCTACTAGTGCATCTCTAAGGGTGGGCGATATGGCAGTCACTGTGTTATTATTGTCATCATGATCAATTATGTCACAGTACTTTTCTGAGTGTATCATGGGTGTCATCAAAACACCAAACACCAAATCACTGACCAAATCCTAAAATGGAAGTCCAGACTGATTTTGAGGGCAGTTTCCAAGTATACACTTGTAATTTGAACACCATAGATCACTACATCAGCTGACTGTGCACCAAAGTGCATTGTGAGTCTCTTGTTACTAAGTAACGGACAGAGGAACGTTAGCTAGCGTTTACAGAGGCTGATGAGTCTACTGTAAATGAAACTTATCAGATCCTAATGCTGCATTTACAAACTGTTGGTCATCATATACATTTGTGTGGACTTGTTCTAATGGTAGAAGCATGCACTTTTACAATAACAGCGGCAAAAGCTGTAGCTCCTGTGATGAAATTTTGGGTTCCTTAAAGACTTCTTTTAGCATCTTGTGGTCTGCTCTTGGGTTAAGTTTGATGGGGTGGCCTGGCCTGGACAGGTTGCCAGTTGCCATTTGTAGATTACCTTCCGAACAGTGGAAGGACTGACTTCTAATATTTTTTTAAACACTTCTCAAACCCCTTCATAGTCTCATAGGCATCTTCAACCTTCTTTCGGAAGACCTCAGAGAACTCTTTCGATCTAGGCATGATGATGCCCCAAACTCTAATAACAAAGACCAGATATGTGAGGTCTATATTAGACAGGTTATTTCAAGATATTCTCTAATGGTGTTCTAATCGTTAGCACCTCATTGAGTAGACCTGATGTCCATTTGACACATTTGAAGAAGTGATTATATATAGGGGTGTACTTAGTTTTTCCACATAATGAAATCGCATTTCTGTTTATTTCAGTTATATAAAAGATGAAAAAATTCTTTTAAGTGTAACTTGTTAAATTAGATCACTTTATTTACCAACTTATCGATATAGATATGTCCAAATATGATGACAAAAGTCTGGACTTTTCACATGTGTATTTACTTCTTCACATGACTATATATGGCAATTAGCTATTGTTTTATCCATTGTCCACTTGATTGTAAACCTCGTTTGTTTGATAACCTTTTATGAAGTGCACAGTCGTTCAGTGCTGATGATCTCAATTAAATACTCAGGAAAGCGTATTGTGACATCATTTGTACTGTGACATCACAGTAACAGTCTCTTTCTCTCTCTCTCTCTCTCTCTCTCTCTCCCTCTCCCTCTCCCTCCCCTTCTGCCCATGTGGCTTCCTCTCTGCGTAGTGTTTGTTTATGTACTCCCGATTGCTCCTCTACTTTGCTTGTAAAGAAGCTTCCAAGTCTCTCAAGTGCTGTTTGGCCTTTCATTTTAACATCCTCCACCTCTGCCTCTCCTATATTTTGGTTTTCAGATCTGCCTTTTTACTTGGATTCTATCCTTCAATATAAGCACTCAAGAACACAAACTCAGCCCTGACCCCTCGTACACGCTGTGCACTTATTCAGAGTCAATACCACCCTTATAGGAAAGAAAAATCTAAAAAGGGGTCTTCTTAATGTCTCTGTAGTTTCTCCTAGGCAACAAGATCAGACACTGCAGATGTCTCTCCTGCAGAAGTCTCTCCTGAGAAAAAGAGCTCAGAAATCTCATGTGTCCCCTCTAGAATTTTAGTAGATATTTCAGTAAAGTCACCCTGTAAGCCTTTAACATGTGATTTGTGTCTGGATTGTATCTGGACAAACTCTGATTGGATAAACTTTCCATTTTCACTTTTCTACTAAAATGTGTCCCCAGTGTGGCCAGATGAGATCTGACTGTACTAAAAGCACATCAACGCATATGTTGTTTCCATTTTACTTGACCGTTTCCTTTTTCCCCAATTACGATACGAGTCGACAAGCTTGGACAGCTTGGACACTGTCTTTCTTCCCAGAGCGCAAGAAGGCTCTTAGTTTGGGGATAAAGCCAGCTTCACTTATTCTCTGTCTTCTGTTTCGCTGTTTATTCTCGCACTTGTTAGTCAGCACTCGGCAGACGGATGTCTGTATACACGTCATTGTATACAGATAACAAAAACGCATTACATTTGCACAGAGGTTGGAGTGATCCGTCTTGATCCGGAGGTGTTTACACCTGGCTTTTCATATATTCAAGTGAAATCCGAACATGATCCAATAACCTTAGAATCCAAGGTGTAAACAGGCCCATTGTGCTCTGACTTGCTAAGATAGTAACATTCATGTTTATCTGTAACTAAACTCTCATTTTGCTTTATCTCTCCTGTATATCATGTCTCCTTTTTGGTCTAATGCTATTTCTACTGATGAACTTTAAGAGAATCGCCATATAGTCTGCAAAGCCATTAAAGAGTAACATTTGGCTGATACACTTTTCCCCTGGGCATTTTTTAAGGTAGTTTGGGCACCCCGATCAGTTGATTTTCTAAGTGAAAGTAAGTTAACCTCTGCACATTTTAATGCCAATTACTGTGTATTTGCTGAATTTAACCCATTAAGTTATGGCAATTTTATATTTTAATTCTGTTTTAACTAGGAGAAAAATGCCATTTATACTTTTATTCCCCATAGAAAATGTATTAACGCATTTACACTTCAAAAACTCACAAAACGTGTCATTCAAACCTTGAAAACCTTAAACTGTAAACAAATCACATTAGCTGTGCTGCAGCCATGATTCTGATGAAACGTGTCCGTGTGTGTTGGTGGTTAAGCTAATCATGAAGTAAATGTGTGCACAGTTGTGGTTAAGCTAATCAAACTGGCATTTCTCTGCTTTTAGCTGAAGCTATGACGATTGGTAATGACACCCAGGCTCATAAACTGGCACACGCTGGCACACACACTAACATTAACCCGTGCTGTGTCTTTGAAACGCGCTGATGAGGTACGAGCGTGTACGCTAGGCTAATCAAACTGGCGTGTTTGTGCTTATAGCTGAATCCACCACAATCAGCAATGACATCTCATACAGATACACACAAAGCAGGAGAATCGCTTCAGCATGAGTGAAGTGTAACTCAGAATATTTACTAGAACAGATTTAGGCCAACTTTAAACGACACAAGTTTAACGTCCTCTCATATCACTGATACAAGATCAGTCAGAACGATGAATCTGTAAATAGCAGCTATAGAAAAAGCTGAATTTGCTTCAGATTTAAATTTAATGCACTGAAAGGAGGCAGCGAAGCTGTTCTGTGCTAGTTTTTGCTGTACGAACGACAACAATGCCCCCAGGCGATTAAAAAAAACAGATGAAAAAGATAAAACAGAATGACACACATTCAACACACACACACACACACACACACACACACACACACACAGGCTGGGAAGAGGAGCAGCTGGGGGCATCCATGGATAAAGTTTATGCATCAGAGAGAGAGGGGCTTTGGAGAACAGACAGATCTACATCTGTGTCCCCTTTAAACACACAGACACATGCAGTGAATGGTGTGTGTGTGTGTGTGTGTGTGTGTGTGTAGCTTTGTGTGTTTGTTTTTGTACATTTTCAAGACAACAATGTCCTGACTTTGTAGGAAAACCACAGAAAAACAGGACTAACCCAGAAGGTCAGGCTTTGTGAACTGCTTTTACAGAAGCTCCATGTTTCATTTTTTTTAATTCAAAAGGTAAAACTATTACTTTTTGGATGTTGTTTGGAGTTTAAGGTTAGTACTAAGAGTACTTATGTGTGTGTATATATATATATATATATTATTGGCACTGTTTTGTACAATGTACAATATCTTCATAAATAAATAGAAAAATGTATTTTTTATCATTACAATATTTGAATGGATGTCTAAAGTTATTAAACAAACAAACCTTAAATGTTTTTTCAACTTGTAGGAAGTGATTTTAAAGAAAAGAAACAAAATATGGCACATGCAGTATTATTGGCACCCTTTCCTATTACTTTTTTGCATGCCTTTTAGCAGCAATGACAGCCTAAAAATCTTTTTTGTAGACACGTACAAGCTTATTGCATCTGTCTGTTGGTAGTTTTTCCCACTTCTCCATTGCAAACTTTTCAGGCTCTTGGATGTTTGCAGGGTGTCTCTTCCCTATGGCAGATTTCAGCTGTCCTCAGAGATTGTCAGTGGGGTTGAGATCAGAACTCCAGTTTAGAACAGGACTTCTTTTGCAACCATTCTGTTGTGCTTTTTGATGTGTGCTTTGGGTCTTTACCATGCTGGGGGACCCATGATTCTCGACCCAAACCTAGCTTTCTTACACTAGGTAGCACATTTTGCTCTAAAATGCCTTGGTAATCATTTTCCCTTCAATTCGGTTGAGGTCTCCAGTACCTGAGGCAGCAACGCAACTGTGTGGGTCATATATACACTACTGTTCAGAAGTTAAGCATATCTTGTCATTTTAACAACTTCTGTTATTTTATATACAATACTTATTTACAATGTGTTTTTATATATTACAAATTATTCAGCAAAAGTTTTTTTTTAACTTTTTTTCATATTTTAAGAATTCTGTGAACAGAGAACTTGATAAGTAATTTACTTATCTTTAAAGTTATCTGCCTTGAGATTTGGTCTCCACTTTTGAAGTATGATGAGTGTTCTGGTTATTAAGGTTATTAAAACTTAATTATAGATTCTATACAGCTTTCTCAGTCCTTTTAGAACCATCTACAGCTCAGTTCATCACCCTGAGCTCATCTATACATTTCTTCATTTTTATTTAAAGCGTCAAATTCTCCTACTAATTATTTGAAATAACTGGAAATTTTTCGTATTAGAAAATAATTTTATATACTTTCCTGCAGCCAAATTGGTTTTGTATTAACATTGTTTCCAAACTTTTGAACAGCAGTGTATGTGTGTGTGTGTGTGTGTGTGTGTGTGTGTTTATTTTGGTCTCACAGCTGGGTAAGTGAACCATCAGACTGAGATAAAACATATGAGGCTGCCTTTCTCCCTGATGCTGCTCTTTTACTCTGGCCTTTTCTCTGCCTGCGCACTTCTCTTTCTCCTCCCTCTCTCTCTCTCTCTCTCTCTCTCTCTCCCTCTCCCTCTCTCTGATTGACAACCAGCCACAGGGGCTTGTGGGACATGCGGTCCTGTGCCTGCTCCCCGAGGCCAGCACAAAAATCACCAAGAGCTTTGATCGCCACTTCAAACATAGACACTCTCTCTCGTCCCCTCTCTTCCTTTCTCTCTCTCTCTGACTCTCCTGCTGTAGAGGAGACAGAAGGAGGGAAATGTTTGATTCCATTGTCTGGTCTGTCACTTTCTTTGAGCCTTGACGCTCGCCGTAGTCCATCGAGGGGCCTGCGGGATCTACAGGTGTTCGGTCCACCGCCATATTTCTCCAAGGAGATCAGTTTTCTTGACAGAGCCAGGTGCTGTGGTGCAGGGCAGCACAGCGGGAGCACTCACACTGCCAATCAAAAGTTTGGGAACATGACACGACTGAGGCTTTGGGGCAGAATGCATAAGCTGGTTTATTGCGGTTTATATAAAAAAAAAAACCAACAGAAAATAAACAGGAAAATAATATTGATCATGATGTCATCATTTCTATAGCACCTTATTTTTCAAATAAAAGTAAAGTTTAAAGTGCTTCATAAATAAAGTGCTGCATAAATATACACACAAAAAGTTGGGATGCTGTGCAAAATGTAAATCAAAACAGAATGTGATGATGTGAAAATAGTGCAAAGACAACATATCAAATGTAGACAATTAGATTTTTTTATTTGTTTGTTTTTTTGAAAAATATAGGCCCATTTTCAATTTGATGCCAGGAACACATTTCAAAATAACTGGGACAGGGGGCAAAAAAAAGACTGGCAAAGTTGTGTAAAAACATTTCACAACTAGTTGGGTTAATTGGCAGCAAGTCAGTAAGATGATTGGGTACAAAAAGAGCATCCTAGAGAGGCTGAGTCTTTCAGAAGTAAAGATGAGGAGGGGTTCACCACTCTGTGAAAGACTACACAAGCAAATAGTGCAACCATTCAAGAATAACATTTCTCAATGTAAAATAAGATCAAAGAACTTGGGGATTTCATCATCTACGGTGCATATCATCACTGTAGTATGTATGTAATGGACAAGACCAAAAACCCATACTGGATGGCTGTGATCTTCGGGTCCTCAGGTGGCACTGCATTAAAAACAGATATTCTGTGGTGGAAATCACTGCATGGGCTCAGAAACACCGCCGCCTTCTCTGGGCCCAAGCTTATTTAAGATGGACTGAGGCGAAGTGGAAAAGTGTCCTGTGGTCCGATGAATCAAAGTTTTAAATTCTTTTTGGAAATCATAGTGGGCGTGTCATCCAGTCTAAAGAGGAGAGGGACCACCCAGATTGTTATAAGCACTCAGTTCAAAATCCAGCATCTGAGATTGTATGGGGGTGCATTAGTGCACATGGCATGGGTGACCAGTAATGCTGAATGATATATGCAGGTTTTGGAACAATGTATGCTTCCATCCAGATGATATCTTTTTCAAGCAAGGCTTTGCTTATTTCAACTGTTTTATTTTAACATTTGACATGTTGTCTTTATACTGTTTCCAGTTAAATATAGGGTCGATGATTGGCACATTTTTGCATTCTGGTTTTATATACATTTTGCACAGTGTCCCAACTTCTTTGGAAACAGGGTTGTAGTATGTAAAAAAGAGTCTGAAGTAGTGTGTAAAAGTTTCAAAGTGTACCATTCTCTCCTTCATCACAGAGGAGGCAACTCACATTTTACCCATTTAAAATATGTTTTCAAATAGTTTTTTCAACAGTTTTTTGTGGCTTTATAAGGCTGGGATACAGGAACTCTGGTGTAATACAGTTTTCCCTCAAAACATTTGGCCAGTTAACATCAATAATTTTGTTGCACTCAGATTTGTATTTTATTAGGCTTACTGGCCTAAACAGTAATCTGATCAGACTGCGGGTGGTGGAGTGGGAGTGCAGGCGTACTGATTTGTGTGAAATTTTGTCATGAGTATGCTGTACATGGACAAAACAGGTATCACTTGCAAATGAGAAACGAGGCAGAATTTTAAACAGTGTTGTGCTGCAAAATCGGGTCATCGTCAAGGAATTAGAGTCAAGTTTCTATGTCCCTCGTAGAAAAGATAAAAAAAAAAAAAACTTTATAGTTGCCGGTCTAGAGTTTAATTTACTTATCACAGTCTTACCTTGCAGATGATACAACATCTTCAAAGACTTTCTGTTCTATGCTATAGCAGAACGCAAACTGTCTCTGCTCTCTCTCTCTCTCTGACGGCCTTTGATGATGTGTATATGTGTATTTAACTGTGTGAAAGAGACTGTTTAGCTGTTAAACTGTGAAGTGTAGTAAAAATAAAGTTTCTGATGCTGTATGAAGGTTTACTCTCTCTAGAGGTTGATACCTATACATATATATATATATATATATATATATATATATATATATATATATATATATATATATATATATATGGAGACTAAACTGCAAAAGCAGCCCGTTTTCAGTTCATTATTTTTGTGATGTCATAAAAACCAAGTCATTTACATATATACACCCATTAATTCAACATAAGTTTAGCCCCACACATTCACACTGGAGTGTTTCAGCCTGGACTGCTTGAAGTGAAGCACAGTACAGGGCAGCCAATCAGTAGAAAGTTAATTTATATATATATATATATATATATATCAGAGTGATTGAAAAATGGCCATGTGAAAAATTAACTTAACACAAACATTGTTAAGTGCACACTTTGTATTTTTTATTACTTATTTGTAGAGACAATTTTGTTGTTTAAAGATTTCCCATTACCATCATCAATTAATGTTTTATTATTATTCTTCTAGCCTTTACTAAACCTAGACTATGTAAAATTTGGGGAATGGGGACCTCTTTGGTGGAAAAGTGTAATTGCACGCAAGAACCTTCTGTAACGTCGGGTGTGCTTCGGACCCCTTGCTGAATGAATCGGATGATTGCGAGCGGATTAAAAGAGTATTCAACGACGGCTCAGTTGAAGCTTGAAGGACATGTTTTCTGATGATGTAAGAGAAATATCTACTATTGTCATCATAGTAGAATGATGAAGATCAATATAATGTTGATTTTGCATTCGAAATCCAAACATTAAGCAGGACCTTCTTTTTGAGCCTGTGTGTTTGACCTGAATACGTGAAGACGTATGATGTGGCCTGTAAAACTGAAAAACTCTCGCAAAATTCAACCCAACGCCTCTCGCTTTTGAAATTTAAGGCTTGTATTTTGCATTTTTTGTCCTGAGTCGTCTTCTTCCAATTATAATGGAAGAAATCATACACAGTGCTGCTTTAAACTACATATTGACTCACTGTCATATTTGGGAGCCACCAAGAAGGATTTTTCATAGGGCTAGGTGTCCTCAAACTTTTGGTGGGTAGAGTACCTGTAGGGAATGATCAAACTCCATTGAGTCCAGCCACAAATTTGATATTCTACTCAATATCTGCGCTGTGGCTCAGAATGTTGGGCTGCAGGCAAAGATGTGAAGAGGTGCGTCCTGAAAAAAAGACTTATTAAATGTCTGTTGAATCTCAAGTATGAGTTCCCCAAAAGAACCACAGAGCTGTCTCTCTCTCTCTCTCTCTCTCTCTCTCTCTCTCTCTCATTGCTGCAATGCTGACCACCAGCCTCACCTTTCCTCTTGTGCTGTCCCTCTCTCCATCCATCTTCACCCGTCCGTCCTGAGGTGGAATTGAAGTGACCTCTCACTCAGCGAGCTTAGTAGAGGAGCCACCATCTTTTATTTCATCTGCTTCATTTCATTGGCCTGCAATTCACACACAGACAGTTTAGAGTTTAGAGGTGGAAGCTCCAAATTCTCACAGCAGATTGTGCCCTTTCATAAATAATGTGTGTACATGTTCGTATCCGAGAAGCAGTTGTTTGGAAACTTAAATCTCATTCTCATAGTCTGATGCCGCAGCACAGAGACACCAAGGTCATATCTGTTTACACTAAGCTTGCATGCTGTTGTACTTAGAGGCCAAGGAACAGTCAGACAGCAGCTGTGTTCCCTTTATTACTGCGTCTATGTTAAGTTGTATATATTGATCTGCTTGCGAGGGAAGTTGGCCATTTTGCTGCCTATGTCCAGTCTGGGAGCAGCACAGTGTCACCAGCAGGGAGAAGTTGTCTTGGTGCTGTGTGGGGTGTTACGTATTTTGACAAACACCACAAGCAGAGCTACAATCCCATGATTAGAATCTACAGTAGGCCTGGGTGATCAGCCCTAATTAGCATCATTTCTAGTTAAAAATTATGATTATCGCTAATATCGCCAAAAAATAAATAAATAAGACATGTGGTCCGCGGCAGCTTTGACCTACTTATTAAATAATATAATACTGAGTAATCCAACATCTTTGAGAACTACTTCGGTTGTCATTATAATAAACGTTACTGCAAACACGTGCATTCACGAGCTGCTTCTGCTGCAGATCCGCAGCACTTTCTCCACATGATGCTACAGACTGAATCATAAAAGATAAGCTTTGATAAACATGTTTAATTTTACTTAGTGTTTGTGTATGCTTGTCTGCAGGCTCTTCTTACTATGATAACGTGCGGCCGCTGGCGTATCCAGACTCAGATGCTGTCCTCATCTGTTTTGACATCAGCAGGCCTGAAACTCTGGACAGCGTCCCAAAGAAGGTCTGACTCTTCATCAAAGTTCCTCTTCCTCTTCTTTTTACTTACTTTGTTCTCAAATGCGATCTATTTTACATATACATTATTTTCATTTATAAATCTGTTATTTATATATATATTTGCATAAATGAAGACGATTTAGAAGTTACACTTTACAATGATGATAAAAGCATGTCATTTTATATGAATTACTTTTCACTCATCGTTTAAACAAGTGGAGAAAATCTCTGGAAACTGCAGCTTCTACACTTTCAGTCTCTACCACATTTGTCAGTAGAAGAATAGACATATTATAATTTGAATTTGATGACAAGTGTGTACTTCATTTCCCTAAGAAGTGATTTCAAAATAATAGCTAATAGACAGATTTATTACGACAGTTTGAATTACTATATCAGATTTTCAGCGGGTCAAAAGTCACTTGGTCAGTATTTGATGGCATTGCCTTTTAACTGCTTAACTTGAATCAAATACTTGGGTTAGTCTACCACAAGCTTCCAACAATACTTTGCCGTACTTTTTGCCCGTTCTTCCGGACAGAACTGCCGTAACTCAGTCAGGTTTGTGGGCCTCCTCACTCAGACACACTTTTTCAGTTCAGACCACAAATTTTCTATGGCTTTATGATGGCCACTCCAATAATTTCACATGTTGTCTTCAAGCCATTTTGACACAACATTGGAGGAATGCTTAGCACTGCTTTTCTGCTGGAAGGCCCAGTTGTGACCAAGCTTTAACCTTCTATATAAACCTCCTTCCTTATGATGACATCTGTTTTCTGAAGTGCACCTGTCCCTTTTCCAGCAAAACACTTTTAACAGTTAACAGTTAGGATGGTGTTCTTTGGATTAAAAGCCTCACTCCTATTCCACCATACATAGCCCTGATCATTATGGCCAAAAAGTTCAGTTTGTTTCATCTGACCAAGGAACACTCCTCCAGAAGGCCAGGCCTTTATCCTGGTGTTCACATGCAAACTTCAGTCTGGCTTTTTCAGTCCAGTCTTGGACTTGGGCTTGTTCTCTTAATGATGGATGTAGATACTTTGGTACCTGATGCTTCCAACTCCTTCACCGGTTCCTTGTTTATTGTTTTGGGGTTCAGTTGAACCTTTCAGACCAAAGTTCCTTCAGCTTTGGGAGTAATTTGTGCCTTCTTCTTGAATGATGTCAGTGTTTTTATATTTGCATACAGCTGTTTGTAAAGATACTTGTTATACCATAAGTTGTTTGGAAATTGCCCCCAAAGAGGAACCGGACTTCTGGAGTTGCTTGAATTTTCCCATGGTTTCAAGGGAAAAAGGCACTGGTTCTAATAGTAGGCCCGTAAATACAGCCACAAGTGCACTCCTAATTACAACAATTGGTCAGTCAGAAGCTTCTAAAAGTCACTACATCAACTTCAGGAATGTTCCCAACTGTTTAAAGATACAGTCAATGTGGTATTTGTAAACTTCTGACCCAATGGAAATCTGATATAGCAAGTGAAAGCTGATACCTTAATTGACTTTCCAAAAGAAAAGTACAGCAAAACGAAATGTGTGGAGTTTAAAATGTGTGAAATGTTTGCATAATGTGTTTAGCCTAGATGTATGTAAACTTTTGTCAATAATAATAACAACTCCAGATTTCTAAGTGCATTCTATGATGCACATATAAGCTGGAACACAATGTTAGGCTGTTCTTGTGCATCACCATAGCTACAGATTTAAATGTGATAATTATAGGATCCCCTTACTAAATTCTTGTTAAAGGCAAACAAATAGTTGAATGAATATAAAGTCACCCTTTATTTTTTAGTTTTTCACTGGATACATAGGCCGTAAAAGGTTATTGAAATTAGCTTAGTGTGAAAAGCATGCTGTACATTCAGCTGGCCTGATAATTACACATTATTTTGAAAGGATAAAGCTGATTAAGGGCATTATCGTTGAGAGCAAGTACTCCATCTCATTGACGGAAACTATGAACTGTTTTTGTTTGTGATTGTGTGTTTGTGCATGTGTAGTGGATTAACTGAAAGTGCTGTTTTATGCTGGAAAAAGGTCAATAATTATGCGGCACACACAGGGTGTGAGACTGGTCCTGCGGGGTTTAAGGATGTGTGTGGTTTGGGGTGTGTGGTCTCCCATATCAGCCTTAAATGCAGTTGTGTAGGGGACATTCCCACGCTTTAAGAGCTTAATAGTTGTTTTGACGTGCTTTGTGCTTAAGACTGTTTGGTTGTGTAATGTGTTTCGTCTAAGAGTTGCTTCACCCAGCGTGCTGAGTCTCAGCCCACATGTCCTTACATCACCTCTGCTTCTAGAACTCCTCAATGCAGTCTACAGTTGCTCAACCTCAAAATACCTCTCCTCACACTGCATTTTGTAGGAGCACATTTTGTAGCTGCTGATTAAAAACTCATAAAACCCACTAAAACACCTAAAAATCCCTTTCCACGTTTTTCAAAATACAGTACCCAGAGGGTATTATATAATTTAACGATGATAATATCAACATATGGGACTATGTAGTGGCTAAAAAAAAAGTATCAGTCAAAACATACATTAGACAAACATGTCTAGCTTTAATGTATGCTAATGTAATCTGATTTAGTCCAAGTAATTCTGGACCATTTCTCTTGGTCCATTCATCACGAAATAAGGGCAGCTGGGCAACTGGCCATTTCAAATGGTGCAAAAAAAATGGATGGGATAGCAGCGATACTTATCTTTCAAGCTTCTAAGCAAAAGCTTTTAAATCAAAATAATTCATATCCAAAACTAAATTTAACATGATGAGGAAAAACACGACAATAGGTGTTTTGATGGGTCTAAAGGATTGAAAATGTTGTCATGGTTACCTTGGATGAACATTTATGAGTACCCATTTAATTTTTTGATTACATAATTACATCAAATTATATGTCATTTTCATATGTTTATTCACAATCTTTTTCTTTTTCATATTTTTTTGTTGTACAAATTACTGGCCTTGTGTGTCCAGATTTAAAATAGTAAATTAAGTGAACCCCCATTTTTAGCCATATGATAAGCCTTGTAATAAGCTCAGAAAACACATAGACTAAAGAAAAATGAAAATTTCACATACAGTGCAATAATAACTTACACAATGTAGATGTACATGCGAAAGTTATGAAACTATGCTGTAACTATCTAGACACAGAAAATTAGATTCAAATGCAAATACAAGGTATTCTGAATTTAAATATAAGGTATTCTGAATGTTAATTCTATTATGACTTCATTCTCAATGTTAAACATAGTACTAACATACTAACATCATATTAGTATAATTTTATACATGTATCTCTAACAAAATGTTTTTAAATTATTGATTTTGAACTTTTGAATGGTTGTGTGAATTCATTAGGTATATACAAGCCTTTGACTGGTACTGCACACCCTGCTGTCACCTCAAAGACTCAGTCGGCCATGTAGGCGGGGTTAAGAATGCGACAGGCCTGGAATGTCAAGGGATTCTGTGTTCTGACTGGAGCATGAGGGATGGTGTTAGGGGTCAAAGGTCATTTGGGATATTTTGATGGATGGATGAACACATTCAACTGCAGGGGAACAGTGGCATAACTGGCATAGCTGAGCCCGGGGGCTATAGAACCAGAGACAGTGGCGTTGTTTAGATGCCTTTGGTTGGTGCTGTGCTAGGTGAAAAGCCACTGAACAGGAGCAGGATAAAAGCTACTTTTGAGCAAAATGTCTGCATGCAGATTTCTTTGTCTCGGTTGGTTTCACGTTGTTGGAAAAATATATGCATGTGTGGCTATCACCATCTTTTCTGACCTTTAAAAAGCAATTCAGTCGTAAAGTGCTTTTTCCATTTACCATCTGAATTGTGTTTACCACATACCACCTTTGGCCAAATATATGATCAAAACTGCCAAGACTACTACAGTAATTTATGACTTGAGAGTAGAGTTTAAGTCTAAAGTTCCAGGAAGCCAGCTAGAGGGGTATAAAGCCCCGTAGCATTGGGCTGTGGGGCAGCGCAACTGTGTTTTCTAGAGTGATGGAGCTCCATCCAATATGTTTTGAGTGTTGAGTTTGTGATCCAGAACTCATCATCCAACATCAGTACCTGACCTCAGTAATGCTCTTGTGGCTGAATGCAGTCAAATTCTTGCAGCGATTTTCCAACATCTAGTCTAAAGCCTTCCCAGAACTAGCAGAAGCTTTTACTGCAAGCAAAGGGGGACAAACTCCCTATTAATAAGAATGTAATATTGCTCTGTATTTTTCTAATCCTCTTTCTGTCTGTATCAGTGGCAGGCTGAGGCTCAGGAGTACTGTCCTAATGCTAAGCTGGTGCTGGTGGGCTGTAAGCTCGATATGAGGACAGACGTCAGCACCTTACGAGAACTGTCCAAACAGCGCCTCATACCCGTCACACATGAGCAGGTGAGAACACACACACGCACAATCTCGAGAGGGAAATGAGAAGACAGCAGTACAAACTCAGAGAGAAGGGAGTGCAATAAGCAGGAAAAGGAAAGAAAGACTGGTGCAGAAAGTCTCACCTGCAATATTACTGTTTACACAGCTACAGCCAAAGGGCTCACCAGAGAGATCGCTCTCTCTCCCACTCACACACACACACACACACACACAGTCTGCTGAGTTGAGTCGCAGTGTGAGAGGAGTCACAGTGTGTGAGGAGTTGACAGACTGCAGTGTGAGAGTCTATTTGGAGGTTAAGAGTGTTTAATATTCATGCCTGGGATTTAGCAAAACCAAAGGAATAATAAAGCTACAGAAGACTTTGATGAACAAACGCAGCCTGATATCACAGGCTTTAGGCTTCTGTGTGTATGTGTGTGTATGTGTGTGTGCGCGTGTGTGTATGAAAGAGTGGGGGGAAAAAAAGACTTTAAAGAGCGCATATCCTAAATTTTTCTTGTAATCTAAGTTTTCACCTTAGGTCCACTTAGAACATTTGTGATTTTATGTACCAAAATCAATCAAGATTCATTTGAAAACTCCTCATAGACCACTTTCTGCAATTTTCTTTTTTGTCATGATATACATCAGTGGTTCCCACAGGTCTGAAATACACCTGTTGTGTGTTCGGGGGAGGGGGTGTTGCTCTAATATGCTAGAATATGTTCTAAACTTACTTCAGCATTCTTTATACTTGCATGTTTGATTTAGAATAAAAAAAGGAAGTAGTTATTTATTATCTTATAATTTTGTAATGTAACTTTTTTTTAATTGAGCAGCTGATATTGTGTCTCATGTTACATGAAATGTCATACGTGTAAAGGAGCTCTGATTGGCTGCCCTGTAATAAACCTCGTTCAAAAAGCAGTCCAGGCTGAAACACTACTTATAACTTCAGTTTGACTAGGCAGGCCTAAACTTCTGCAGGCTGAAAAGGTGGATATATGTAAATGAGTTGGCTCTCATGACATCACAATAACACTGAATTCAAAACCGCTTCATTTTCATATATGGCCTGTATGGACTGGGAGGCAGTGGTACGATTTTAAACTGTAAGAATGTTAACAAACTACACCAAACTCTTTTTTTAAGCAAGGAAAATCTGTTTTTTTCTATGATATGGGTTCTTTAAAGTGGAACAATCTTCCAGAAATCCACACACTTTAATCAGCTTTCTTCATGTTCGCATCCTGCTCAAAATCCCCAACATACTCTCCCTCACTCTCACACACGCACACACACACACACACACACACACACACACACACACAGTGCTGGATTTGTTTTCTTGTTCACTCAACCGAGTATATAAGTCATGACACCACACATACTGCTTATGACAACTGCATTCAGATGCATGATCTCGCTCTCTCCCTCTCTCTCTCTCACTCACCCATGAATGTTAAAAGAACAAAGATATGTATATAGAGCCCTGTGTAAGCTTCCTGCTACGAGGCTTATCAGCTCCACTGATGAGAGAGAGAGAGAGAGAGAGAGAGAGAGAGAGGGAGGAAAGAAGAGGAAAGGAGAGAGAGAGAGGGAGGAAAGGAGAGAGAGAGAGAGGAAAGGAGAGGAAAGGTGAGAGAGAGGTGGAAATAGTGGAGAGAAAGAATGTCAGTACAAGAGAGAGAGACAGAGAAATAGGAGATAGAGAGAGAGAGAGAGAGAGAGAGAGAGAGAGAGAGAGAGAGAGAGGGAAAAAGTGGAGAGAGAAAATGTCAGTACAAGAGAGAGAGACAGAGAAATAGGAGAGACAGAGCAAGAGAGAGAGAGAGGGAGGCAGAGAGAGAGAGAGAGAGAGATGATTTTATCAGCATTTTTAAGATGTCAGACCCAACATTGAGAGAGAAAGAGAGAGAGGAGAGAGGAGAGGAGAGGAAAGGAGAGGAAAGAAGAGGAAAGAAAAGGAGAGAGAGAGAGGGAAAAAGTGGAGACAGAAAATGTCAGTACAAGAGAGAGAGACAGAGAAATACGAGAGATAGAGCAAGAGAGAGAGAGAGAGAGAGAGAGAGAGAGAGAGAGAGAGAGAGAGATGATTTTATCAGCATTTTTAAGATGTCAGACCCAACACTGTTTGATGCCCACGTTCCCACAGGAGCACAGAGACCTCCGAGATCATTTACGAGCAGTTCTGTATATGAAGTTGTTAACTGTGTAAACAGTGAAGAGCACAGCTCAGTACTCAGACACAGCACATGACTGTTACTGTCTCTAAGTGACTGGGGGACAGTCAACTACTAAATGGAATGCATTAATTGTGTCCTTTTGCGGTCACCTACACAAAGAGGGCAAAATAGTCATTTCTATTTATATATGATGAATTGTTCAGCCCTAATGAAATACTAAGAGAAAAAGAAGGATATGAAAAAAGAGAGGGGTAGAGAGAGAGGTGAGGGAGGAGGTTTGAAAAGTGTGAATATTACATATAGATTTGGAAATATTTTATGTACTTGTGTCAGGTTCGGACAGAACTCAGACGCTCACAGACTAGACTGAAGTAAAACGACTTTATTAGCAAAATCAAAGTCAAACAGTACAAGGTCAAAAGCCTGATCGAGAAAACAGTAAACATAGGGGCAATCCAAAAAACAAAAGAGTCCATAAACCAGACGAGAAAGTCCAAACCAAAAATACAAACAATACATAAAGGGCTAGGCTACAGCAGGGTCAAAAATAAACAAAGCAAAGGTCAAAAATGGACAGACAAACTGGAAGGCTCGGTAATGCTCTGTGAGACAAAGACAGTAATTCACAATGACCTGATGAACTGAGGGGGTTTAAGTAGTGTGTTAAACAGGTGACCTGAATCAATAATCAGCTGAAGTGGAGCACTGGGGTGTCACGTGAGGGAGATCTGGGGTCATCTCGTGGGGCGTTCTGGGAAATGGAGTCTGAGAAGTGGTGACAGCGGGGTCGGAAGGAAGTGTGACAACTTATAAACAGATTTTATACATATTTAAAAATATAAACATTTGATTTCAATATTTTAAACTATACCAAGAAGTTATTAAACGAATAGTCTCAGACACATGAAGTTTATAAGCTCCTAAGCAAAATATCCTCATGTGTTTGCATAGCAATTTTTTTCCCACCACTGGGGGTTCTTGTTGTAGCTCCTTTCTGAAAATCTCTTGCTTCTACACGTCACTCAAAAATTATAGTCTGTAGTTGGTCATTTGCATGTTAGTCAAACAGCCCTTTCCTGCCAGAAAAGGCTATTCTTGTCCATGTTATGCAACAATACACACCAGTGAGACTATTAAATGATAAATAATATTCTGGAATTATCTATACATTTTTTTCAAGGTATCTGCCTTGAGATTTGGCCACTACATTCGAAATATACACACGCCAAGCCCTTCATTAGAACACAGATACACCTGCTCATTCGTGTACTTATCCAATCGGCCAATCACGTGGCAGCAGTGCAGTGCATAAAATCATGCAGAGAAGGACCAGCAGCTTCAGGTAAAGTTCACACCAACCATCAGAATGCAGAAAAAATGTGATCTCAGTGATTTTGCTTGTGGCATGATTGTTGGTGCCAGACAGGCTGGTTTGAGTATTTCTATAAGAGTCTCTAGAGTTTACGAAGAATGGTACAATAAAGAAAAAATATCCAGTGAGCTTTAATTCTGTGAATGGAAATACGCTGTTGATGACAGAGGTCAATAGAGAATGGCCAGACTGGTTTGAGCTGACAAAAATTCTAAAATAACTCAGATAACCACTATGTACAACTGTAGTGAGCAGCAAAGCATCTTAGAATGCACAACATGTTGAACGTTGAGGTGGATGGGCTACAACAGCAGAAGACTACATTGGGTTCCATTTCTGTAAGCCAAGAGCAGAAAGCTGAGGCTGCGGTGAGCACAGACTCACCAAAACTAGACAGTTGAAGACTGGAAAAATGTAGCCTGGATTTCTGCTGAGGCAAACAGATGGAATTTGGCACCAACAGTATTAATCCATAGACCCAGCCGCCAGACTGGTGGAGGTGGTGTAATGGTGTGGGGAGTGTTTGAATGATACCCAGCCTATTATAGTACTATTGCTGAACATTTGCATCCCTTCATGGCCACAATTTACCCAACTTCTAATGGCTACTTCCAGCATGAGAATGCACCATGTCACAAAACAAAAGTAATCTCAAACTGGTTTAATGAACATGACAGTTAGGTCAGTGTTCTTCAGTGGCCTTCCCAGATCTGAACGTGAAGCACACCTTGAGGTGTAGGTGGTAGAAGATTCACAGCATGAAAATGCACCTGTAAAATCTGCAGGAATTGCATTACGCAATCATGTCCGCATGGACCTGAATCTCCAAGGTATGTTTTGAGCATCTTGTGGAATCTATGTCATGAAGAACTGAGGCTGTTTTGAGATCAAAGGCAGGCCCTACGCATTATTAGGCTAGTATAGTGTTCCTAGTAAAGAGCTCTGTGAGTACAAGTATTGAGGATATTTTATTAAGTTCATTCTTAATGCCATACTAGAGCTTTAATCGGGCCTGAAAGTTTAGCCCGAATCTGAATACCATCCAAGAATTTTCTACCAAGCTTGACATGAGCCCACACACAGCAAAGTGCAGAATAAAACCAACAGCACCGGTTAATGCACAGTGTCAATATTAGAAATCATTAGAGCACACAAATAAAATATAAACATTGTAAAATAGTATGCTATAATAAAGTAATCACCTATCCAAAAATGTTAAAATTCTGCTTTAACAAACTTATTTTTCAAATAATCCTTTTGAACAGCATCTCATACATTTTTATTCTGGGATAAACCTTCCTTAATGCAATGTTTTCATGAAACAGCAGGGTAGTTTAATACTAAAACTCCATTTCTGCAGATAAAAAAAGTTACATACAAACAAATGAAACGTTCCTTTGGCTGCACTAAAAAGCACTTTCCTGAATCAATTACTGTTTATGTCCTGTTTTCGTATGAGAGTGGGCCTCTTGGACCTCTGTGCTGTGAGGGGGTGACTCCAGCTTAGCAGGTTAAAAACGATTTAAGTTAATGAAAGTAGTCAATAAACAGTAAAACTAAACCAGAGGCAAATCTGATAAAAGTGGAAGGCGGGCTGTGAGAAGCCCAACATTTTGAACTCGACCCGAGCCCGACACTTCTGAGACCGAGCCTGACATGAGCAGTCAGGTCCCATCGAGTTCAGACAAATGTTTCAAGCTCTATGCTATACAGCTTACTCAGTTATTATGGAATCATCTGCAATGCCATTCATCAGCGTGACAACTCTAAAATTCCCAATTATTATTTTTTTTTACAGCTTGCTAGTTTATGAATTATGAATTATATGAAACCTGTGAATTATATGAGTTCTACGAATATATGAAAGCTGTGATATTGCACAGGACCTGCATATTAGAATAGTTTTCTGCATTTTTCCACAGCCAAATTGGTTTTATATTGTTGAAAACATGACTCTCTTTCTCTCTCTCTCTCTCTCTCAGGGCAGTCTGCAGGCGCGGGAGCTGGGTGCAGTAGCGTATGTGGAGTGTTCATCACGCATGTGTGTGAACAGCGTGCGGGACGTCTTTCACATCACCACACTCGCCTCCGTCAGACGGCCCACCCCTGGACTCAAACGCAGCTCCTCCCGCCGAGCCCTCAAACGCATATCCCACCAGCCCCTGCTGCCAATCAACTCTCGAGCCACGCCCCTTGAACCCTCCCCCACTCTCAGGAAGGACAGAGCCAAGAGCTGCATTGTCATGTAGAAAATAAGCCAAAAAACACAAACACGTTCAGCTGTGTTCCGATCTGATCTGCGTAAAATGGGTTTCTCGCAGCTGCTGTCTATTTATGAGACTTTTATGGTCGTATATCATGTCAGATTACGACCAATTAAAACTGTACAGATGTGTGAACACGTTCCACAGAGGACTATTTATTGACCCTTACATTGTTGTTGTCGCTGTTATTATTTTGATGCCGCTAAGTAAACAAAGAGGAAATGAACATAGAAAACAACATGCATGGGACTTCATCTGTGAGAGCTGTTTATCTTGTATTTTTAATTGGTAACACTTTACTGTAGGGCAGTGTTCATCAGGCTACATGACGCCAGGCATAAAGTAAGTAATAGTAAGAAAGTAATATTTATTTTTATTAGTACATTAAAACACCTTACATTGCACCAATGCTTTACACAATTTAGATAATAAAATAATAAATGAAGAAGCAAACGAGTCAAAAAGGAAAGCAAGATTAAGACCAAAGAATATGTAAAAAAGAACATCAGACCAAAAGTAATACCAAAGAAAAGAAAAACAAAACACAAACAACACATAACACTCACATCTAATATACTCAGCTACGTAAAAGGCCAAACAATATACGATCATACGCAAAAATGTGGGTGCCGGGGTCAAATAACATGTTTTGTTGATGTTAACACATCCACCATAGGGAACAAACTTCAGCACATTTGGAGTTGGCCTAAAAGTGCCTTACATGAACATTTATGACTGCTTATTACTATTGGTGTCGTCTGTCACAAAGGCTGCTTCTGTCAACTTTGATGTCAACATTTATGTCAGGTAATTTTTCTGAAAAATTGGCTTGTCATGCCCACTTTTGGGGAAATATCATAGCATGTTTTCACACCTTACTTTGTAGCTTGGTATATATCACAGACATGGAGCTGATGATGTGACATAGCTAAAAGTCCCAGGAAACAGAGTAAAATATAATATATAGTATAGTATCATACAGATACAAGAAGATAAAACACACTGATCGGGAACGAGTGAAGAGACGTGCAGACGGACAGACACACAGACAAAGCAACACGTGAATGAAGGAATGAATGAACGAACAATATTCATGTATGGATAAAGGAATGAATGGTGGCCTAGCATGTTAGCTTTTGGTTATGCTGGATTAGCTTTAGCTCACCAAATTTCTCTGACTCTGAAACTGTTTTGTGTGGGCGGGGCAAGAGATGGCAGCCTTCTGATTGGTCAGGGGAATGCTTACGGAAGAATTACCCAAGATTAGGACCGCCCAGTTTACATTGAGAGGAAAGAAATATGCTCAAATATGTTGGTCATTCATTGGTTACTGGGACATTATTCAAATGGTATTAGTAGTACATTTTTGCTGTAAGAACAAGATTAACCTAATTAGTAAGAAAATACAGATGTAAGCTCCTTAGATCTTTAAATCTTATAAATGGTGAAATGAAAATTACCCAAGGGCCAAAGATATGCTTAATTTAAGCAAGCTTTATGACAAATGATGCCTAGTGGAATATACGTTTATAAATGTTTATGTAGGTTTATGGCAGTTGTCATGAAGGGCTTATGTGGGCGTAGCCTTATGAACATTGCCCTACAGTAAAGTGTTACCGTTTAATTCATATTTCTTTGTAGTTTGCAGACTTTTCTGCCAGAGTGTCCACCTCAGATGTTCCACTGCCACCGCCAGAGAGTTAATTCAGATAAGCTTGCGTCTCCAGAGCCCTCAGAAACTTTTTTATTCACTTCAGTGGCTCTAATGGGAATTGGCAGTCATGGGTGATAGTGCTCCACTTACATGGAATTATGCACTCTGGAAACGACACTGGGTCAGAATGCCAAAAAGGTCATATTTTTTCACTGGTTCACATCATATCACGTAGGAACCAGTGTAGAACTGGCTGATACAGTCAGATAGAGGCAGAATCACACGTCTGTACTGATAACGGCTGATGCCTGGAGAAGCCCATAAGCCTAAACATGGTGCGAGTCGGGATTTAGTAGGTTATTGACTCGTTTCACACTCTAGGCAGGTGAAAAAAGCACATCAAGCTATACAGTTGGCTGTTATTATTCAGCATTCACACTGTTCAGCAATCTCTCCTGGAGGAAAAGAGGGATCACAGCAGGGTTGGCACTATCCATGTATTCCCGTTCAAAATAAAATCTCAATCAAGAGAATCTCAGCACTGTAAATGTTGCATTGGTATTTTGTCTTCATGCATGTGTGATATTTGTGTATGTAAATTCTGTGAGAGAGGCAATTGGAGGCATGGAAACTACTGAGCCTATGTTTATCAGGAACGTGCAGCTGTTTCCCTGGCAACCGCCTCCCGCCTTTGTGATGTCACAACGGAACTGAGAAAAGAATGCTGTTGCCGTGGTTTCCGGCTCTTCCACGGGACGTCTTGTCTTATCTAATGAACACCAGTAAATTAACGTGTGCACACGCGCACACACACACACATGCTGACGCACACACACATGCTGACGCACACACACATGCTGACGCACACACACACATACACACACGTGGCATGGGGTTGGGTGAAGGCAGGAGGTAGATGAGGTTGGCAAGAGCAGTCGTGAACCAACAGAGCACCACGGCTCAGACTGAGAGTAAGAGGATTACTCTCTGTGTGTGTGTGTGTGTGTGTGTGTGTGTGTGTGTGTGTGTGTGTATGAGTGTACTCCATCATGTGCCCTCACACACAGATACATACACACACCTTACACCCCCCACCCTCCCCACCCCTCCAGTGTTCTTGGCTGACGGTGTGGAGTGCGGCTCAAGGAGCCCTTGAACTACACATACACAATCACCACAATCTCTACCAATTTACACACTGTTTAAATTCCAACAACTCTTCAATGTTTCACATTTCTGGATAATTAATTGGTTAAGATGTTAAAAAAGTCATTCCGTGTGGTTTGATGTGAAAAGCTCCAATCTAGAGAAAATTAAAAAGTTGTTGTTCACAGCAGTGGTGATTGGAACCAGAAGGCATATTACAGAAACTTCCTATCTTTTGTCCTAAGTTAAGATCTGAGATCAAGGTAAGATTTTTCACAATTTCATTTCACAGAAGTAAATCTTAATTTAGGGATTATGTCTTACAGCACCTTATCACAAGAAATCTACCCAGTTAAGGTCAGTAATCAATTGTTACGTCTGACCCAACTGATGATACACATACAAACATTAACATAATGAAAAGTAACATTTAAAACATTTAGCTAGACAGCTAGCGTTACAGAAGTAAAAAGGTCAAAACAGAAATGCGATAAACTGGAAGGTAAGAATTTGTGCAGACCCCCAAACCCCCCAGCTGTTTCATGGCTTTTGTTTACCATTTCCAAAGCTTTATTCATGCTAATACACAGCCACACATTCAACTCCCCCTTGATGTTTTCATCAGCCTTAACACACAAAGGCCCTATGAAAAAAGAAAAAAAAAATCACTCTCATAAGTGAACCCACAGTTTTGCAATATCGTTTGGCAAAAATATAATGTCGTTATGCTAGATAGAGTGAACCTGTTATGCTGCCTAAAAATGATAGAAAAAGAAAGTTAAAACAAAAGTTAGGACACTGTTGAGGTTAAAATGAGGACAGTATGTAGGAAATTTTGTCTAGTTAGGATATTTCTGTAATACTGTTTTCTTATCTGGAGTTAGAATAATATTATGAACTTAAGAACTGTAGTTCTGTAATAGCTTCTGTTCTAAATTCAGTCCTAACTGAAGTTGTCATGGTGAAGACTTCAGAGTTAAGACGTTTCTGTAACACCCTTTTACCACTACTGTAAAGAATTCAGTCTGTAAGTGACTCTAAATTGAACCATTTCAGATCAAACAACTCTGAATAACTGTTTGCATCTCTGTTTTATCTGACAAGATAAAAACTGTTTAAATGAAACCGGGGTTTGCAACCTAAAAAAATGTAACGTCATTATGCTAGTAGTGATGCTTTGTGGCCTAAAAACAAAATAAACGGATGGTTAAAACAGAAATCACGACACCACTGGGGTTGTCTTAAATTAGGACAGACATTTTGTCAAAATAGGATGTTTCTGTAATACTGTTTTCTTAAGTTCATAATATTACTGTTATACTGTTATAATATTACTGTAATACTGTTTTCTTAGGTTCATAATATCAGAATAAAATCATGTAGTTCTGTAATAGCTTCTGTTCTAAATTCAGCCCTAACTGAAGTTGTCATGGTGAAGACTTCAGAGTTAAGACGTTTCTGTAACACGGCCCCTGGTCCCTTTTACCACTACTGTGAAGAAATCAAAGTCTGTAAGTGTCTCTAAATTGAATCATTTCAGATCAAACAACTCTGAATGACTGTTTGCATCTCAATGACTGAATTAGGAATAAATAAAAAAATCCCCTTTAAGCTGAAACAGACCCACACATTCTACTCACACCTGTACACACCCTGAGAGTGTGAGACTTCTTCTTTCACACATACACTTTGCTTCAACGATCTCGTCACAGTTTTCAACTAAAAATTCTCTCTCAGTGAACATCATACACAGAATTTGTTTTCATTCATGCTACCAGACCTGCATGATATATGAAATAACCATGCTGTGACTCCGTGGCAACAGTGCAAAAGTCAGACACCACTCTTTGTTTATTATTATTCCAGTCAACGCTCATTAGGTACAAGTTATTAATTTTTCAGTGTCAGAAAAAAGAAGGAAACATATTTAACTAAAGAAGACACAAAAGCCTCCAATGCTAAGTATAATATAAACACATTCTTTACTTTTATGCACCTACTACCACTCTTCCAATCATAAACTAACCAGTCACAGTCCTCCCAATAATGTTAAGTGACCCTTATTAGTCCCACTTGCATAAGGAAGACAATCAAAGGAAAAAAGTCAAAAAACAGGAGTTTCTAAATCTAGAGTTCAATAAATCACTGCTGTCGGAAACAAAACCCTGTACCTCCATTTTTGTTGTTTTTCAGTTTTTGACATAATTTGAAATGAGACTGTTGCCCTTTACATTGGGTGTAAATTTCATGCTGAATGTACCAAACAACACAGCCCAAAATGACTGGGGAAAAAAGTCTGGTTCCACTGACTTAAATTAAAAGTATGTTTTTTCCTTCTCTTGTTAAGTTACCATTTTGGAGATACAGGGTTTTCTTCCGACAGCAGCGAAACGATTAAAAGATACCGAAAAAATGGGAGTCCTACCAACCATGCAAGACCTGGCAGACCACCAAAACTGCCACCATCAGATAAACAGCACTTAAAGCTTTTATCTTTGAGACAGAGGAGAAAATCAAGCTCTTACTTCACATCTGAAAAAATCCCACAGGCGTTTCTGTCTATACTTCTATTTCGCACCACAACACCAAAACTGGGCATCTGAGATGTAAAGTGGAGGTTTTATGGACTGCTCTAAATTTGTAATTGGGATTATCTGGACTGTGGAAAGTGTAAAATGCAACCAACTTCTAAGACTGCTTTGGAGGTGTTTGTAAAAAGTATGGGAAAACATCCCTGCAGCTGTCTTTGGATAAATGAAAGCGAGTTTCCTGGCTAAGCATATCGGGTTCAGAATATTTTTGTTTACCATAAAAGCGCAATAGCAGCGATTTTCAAAAAGTACATTCATTTTTCCCCTATAGAGCATGAAGCCTTAACTCACACAGTTAGACATGAGAACATGTGTTCTGACAGATTCAAACAGAGCGTCCACATCATCTGCAGCTACATCAGAGTTTCAACCTGAAGGACAAACATAAACATGACTCTGCGCTCCTACACAACACTGAGTTGAGCCGATGGGACATTTGCGCTTCTTAAAACAGATGTATTTTTAAAAGCTTGCATGTTGAGTCCAAGTACATTATCCGTGAAGCACGTTCTCTGTGTTTAAATCTCTCTCAGGTGCACTCACACTTTCTTTCTCAAGGTAAATGAGAAATTGATGTTGCCAAGGAAACTTTCAAACGGTAGGTAAGCTGTGCGTGATTGTGTGTGTGTGTGCACCGATTCTGGAGTTCAAGCACTGAAGAGTGACGGAGATTTTTACTGCATCTTTTCATGAGTGTATTTTTAGTATGCAAAGCTGTTTTTTCCCCAACATGGTCAAGTCTGAACGTCGCGTAAATGAACAAGAAATGTGTTTTTAAGACTAGGCTCCTCATAGTCTGTAAACAAGGACACTGGTCTTCACATATGCTCTCTCTCTGACAGTAACAGAGCCCCATAGTCTGAGAGAGCGGTCATCAGAAGGACAGCTTCCAGGGCTCAACTTATTTTTGAAAATATAACCACAGGAAAGTAACTGTAAAAGCTATTAAACAAAAGAATTCCAACCAAAATATGCCATAGTTTTAATGCTTGATCTGAAACAGATAGATAACTCTTGATAAGATAACTCGTTAGGTATACCCAGCCGTAGTCAGCTATTTCTACTGGATTTGATAGTGACATGCAGGTATCAATATAATGTAATAATGTATCACATAAATGTATAATGTAATATATAATCACATATCTGACAAAAATGATTTTTAATTTGAGTTTTAATACACAGAACTGAGTAAAAGTTCACTGCATAATTGAGGACATTCTAATACACTTACGGTGAAAAAAAGCTTAATGTGGCTTAATGTACTAAGGCTGTTGTTTTAGTACATTAAGCCACGTTAAGCCTTTTCCTTATAATGAGTTTAAATGGGAAGAAAAAAGCTTAACGTAAAAATGATTACTTTCTTTATGGATCACGGGTTCACCCTTCCAGTGGTAGAGAGAACTTATGACCAGTCATAAGTGCGTGAGGTTTGGTGTTCCTAACGGACGTAACGGACATGAAACGAGTGTAAAGAGCACAATTAATGAAAAAGACTTACAATTAAGCATCTCTTTCACACCTCCTGCCGCACGTCCTGCTCACACCTTGCATATAATATAGCTAAATTCTCACCTCATATCTGTCAGCTGCTGGCTCTCGCATACTTTCTTCTTTTTCGACCTTATCATGAAAAAACAAGTTGATAGTGCTAGTAGCAAAATTACCAAGATAAGATGATAAGTAGGCACTTAACCACCAGTTTAAAACTTTCCTCAAATATCATTTACACCTCTTCCAGTTGTTAAATGAACAGGAAAGTTGAGGAAAAGATTTTAGTTATTAGTGTTGAAAACTATGCTAAAGTCAATGCTAGAGTCTCTGTACTGGCTGTCAAACGTCGACACAGTCTCTTGTGGTGTGGCTACTGTACACTTAAAGCTGCTGTGGGTAATCTGTATAAAAATAACTTTGTTATATTTGCTGAAACTGTCACTATGTTCCGACAGTACTACATGAGACAGATAATCTGTGAAAAAATCAGGCTCCTCTGGCTCCACCTAGTGCTCCTAATGCCATTTGCAAAAATCCACTGAGCCTGAATAAAAACAACCGATCAGAGGCAAAAAGAGTGTCTGATGAAGTTAGTGTTGATCACTGCTAGTGCACATGCTGTGGGCAGCAGCCCCCAACCTGCATGACAGACAAGTAAAAAACTGCCCATCCTTTCTTTGCTGACAATAGCGTAGCTACATGACCAAGACGAGTAAACAGAAGAAGACAAATACAGAAAAGCAAGTTAAAAGAAAGAATTAGACAGAGCTCCAGATAAAACAAGGGTCAACATCAGAGCGGCTTTTCAGAGGCGGAGGAAACTAACGTCACGAGACCTGAAAGGCTTTAAGTCAGATGCTGAGTTAGCCACATATCTGCTTGACAGGAAATTACGCCTACTTGATTTATGTTTTATTTGATTTTCAAAAACAAATAATCACAAAGCTAAGATGTTAATGGTTACAGTAACAATCTGTAGCACATATCATATTACTGTGATGTTGCATTCAGGCTAACGTTATTTTGTTTCCAATGCTACAGCTGCTATTTAGCATTATTTTATTTGAAAGCTGCTGAGAACATCTTTGTAAGTGCCCATGCAGTCAAATCATTTCGGTCCTGAAGTTTATGTGTGTCTGTGCTCTCACAGCTAATTGTTCTCATTAGTGATTTGCTGTTTATTTAGCACTTTTATCTGTTATCAGTCAAACATCTGAGCACTGAAATAAGTGTGTGCTAGTTGCTGTTGTTACTAACCTGCCCGTGCACAGCTGCCTCCTCTGCAAGGGGGGGGTTTGGAGGCAGGGCTGGCGCGCAGCGGAGGGGGGGGGCGGGCCTGGAAGTTGTACTCGTCCAAATTTTCAAGCTAAGACCACTCTCTTCTCAATCCTACCTACTGCAGCTTTACACATCTTTTTTAATACAGTAATATGTTGAAATCTGTGAAAAACATAAAAATGCTTACGGCTATGCTTACAAACTCTTTAGCTTAGCTTTAGCGGTTTCCTGCTTTGGGCCTAACCAAGGTTTTTAGAACGGGAGGTGGAAGCAACAGACATATTTTATCAATAATTATCAATATAAGTAATGCAGGTACATTTGTTTACGACAAAATGTATTAAATATTTTTGTTTACAATAATTACTTTAATTACTGTAAAGTTTTTAAACACCCCCCCCCCCATTCTTTTCTGGAAATGAGGCCTATGGTCATCTTACTCTGTAAGCCTTTACAGTGGAAAACGTATAAAACTAAAGCCATATTCGAGCTGGATTCATTTAGTTACTTATTACTGACAAGATTCGAGATTTTGTTCCAGTGATGAATCTGTAGTGTGTGGTTTTCACAAGTCTGACAATCATAATTCAGCAGAGAATGGCCTTCTGTAATTGGCTGATCCTGGAGCTCTCTGAGTAATAGTAGTCCTGTTCCAGTCCAACTCACGCTAATGCAATAACAGAACCTGCTAATAGACAAGGCAGTGCTGTGCTGCTGTTGTTATTAGCTGTGCCTTAAAGCCACGGATACAGCCGAGGTAGGCTGCATTTCTTGGCTGTCTTGTCACTGAAGGCTGTCCCGTCCTTTGATCCTTTGAATGCGGCAGAGAAATGCGCCCTTCATTTCTGAGAATTCAAAGGCCTCAGCTGGTGTACCCTTCCAGACTTTCAATCACCCACAGCCCAAGTTCTGAAAACCATTTAAAATGTTATAAACAGCTGCGAGTGGGCGAGATGCTGCAGCCTCACTGTTTACACACTGATATTTTAACAAACTGATCATATTTTGGTCATTTTAGGGCAAAACGATTGGGTACATCAGGCCTAGGCTGTCCTGCCTTCGTAGTGGCTGACACAAAATAATCACTCAAATGTACTTCCAGTGTTAAAATCTTGTTAATAAACACGTCAAAGCTACAAATAAAAACGACTTGCAAAATATGCAACATATTTAGAATCAGTTTTAAACTGGCCAATCAAAATTCCAGTTTAACCAGTAACCATAGCAATACAGGTGTCACCATATGCATGTTATGATACAAAGGTCACAAGACAAGCCAAACTTTCAATTTAGTCGAAAGATCTGTTTTTGTTTTTTTGTTTTTTTTTGGTTTGGTAAATACAACAGATTTGTTTTCTATTTTTTACTAAAAAATGCATCATATTGTGATGCAAAAATGGCAATATGTATCATATCATAACATTTGCACATCATTACACCCCTAATATCTATAAAGCAGGGCTGTCTAAACGTTTTTCAAAGAGCCCCAGATTATACTGTGTTAAAATACTGAAATGTTATTCACAAATTCACATTCAAAATTCAAAATATCAGCACATAGAATCAGCTCTTTCTGTGTGCTGCTGTGTTTCCTATCACTGTATAAAAGATGCACAAGGCTTCTGTTATTGTTGGACTGCTCATTCAGAGCTATTTGGATCAGTAAGCACTTATAATGAATAATTCAGTTGTTTAAGGGTAACAAGAAAACATATCTATTAAGAATATTTCTACTGAAGTACACACACACACACACACACACACACACACACACACACACACGCATTATCTAAGCTGCTTATCTTTCTGGGTCGTGGGGGGGCTGGAGCATATCCCAGCAGTCATTGAGTGGAATAGTAATATAATTATTTGGTTTCATTAGATGACATTCTTTACATATCAAATAAATAGACACGTTTTTTAGACCATAAAACGTTACATTTTTACTGAACTACTGAATTTGCTCTGATAAGAAGTTGGTGCTGTGAGTCTCACGTAGTTCGCAGTTGCTTTAACTTTTTTCCCCTTTCCTGAATGTTTATTTTAATGTCCACGCTCTGTTTCATATTCATCGATATTAAATTCATTACAGTCTTTTAAAATACGAGACACTCACATTTAGGGCTGGGTATCGTTTGAAAATGTTCGCCACCGATACCAATACGATACTTTCAATTCAATATCGATACCATAACGATACTTTTTTCAATATCTTTTTTCTAATACAAAAAAGGAATAATTATTAATATGATTTTCTTTTTCTACCGCAGACCAGATAGATATCAGTGTGTTCGACGGTATATCTCTGGTTGGGGGCTGATATGCGTTTGTCATCTCTCTGATAAATAAACACAGAGAAAGGCATATTCACAAAGCACAAACACATTATTGTGACCACTGTTATGGGTCTGCCACAGAGGGATAAAACAAATGATCTATCCCGCGTATCCCACCTAAACCAGGGAGATTCAGGAGTCGAAAAGGGCTGCAATCCTTTAACGATAAAACTGGTCACTGCTCTGTGGAGTTCTTCCCTCCTCTCAACTGACATCCTGAGCTTTTCGGCCACAGTGAAAGGGGTTGTTTCTCCATGGGAAACCGCATTAGAGCGAGTAGAACTGACCCTTCCACTGTCAAAGCCCTCACCTCCAACATGAAAACAACATTTAAGTTAATAGGCAAATTTATGAAACCTACGAAACATGAATTACATCAACGTTACAGTTACGTTCACACGGCGGCTGAACTGTAGCCAGCTGGCTAGCTAATACGCGCTAGTCTTATGCTAATATTAGCTGAATCCTGACCGGCGCTGACAAACGGCGTAGTAACCAGTGTTGTTTTTCTCCGGCAAAGCGTGAAAGGTGCACAGTAAACCGTTAACTTACCTGATGATATTTTATCACTGGAAACACTGGTGTTTGAGTGTGGCTGTAATACATTTCTCATTCCCGGCGGCGTCGTAGTTCTGTTCTTCATGCAGTCAAAAAATTCTGCAGTTTTCTTGACAGAGATTAATTCCATGTGTAACTTAAGCAAATGTTTCATCAGATTTGACGTATTACCCGCTTTAGAAGCCACTATCTAAAGGCACTTGTTGTACCTGGAACTGTTCTTAGTAACCCTTTGAAAGTAGAGTCACTTCCGACCTCTTCGACATATTTAGCTAGTTTGCTGCGCGCTCTCTGTGTTTCTGTGCGTCAGGAAGCCAGTCGCGTTTTTTTCTTTGTTTTCTCTTTTTTGCATTAGTAGTAAGATTACTGCACTAATCCCTTGTGATTGGCGTTTTATGCAAAGTATTGAAAATGGCCATCCGATGTTTTTGTGGCTACTCGGTAGTACCGAGAAGTTTCAGTCAGTGCCTTTTCGGTATTGAATTTCGGTACCCAGCCCTACTCACATCTACTGTGTCTCCTGATGAAGTATTCAAGTTTCCCTCTTACCAAAATCGCTGGTTCTCAGTGTGAAGTTATAAGTGCTTTATGGCTGCAGTCTTGACTAAATGTCACTGAGTAAATGAAGCTGCAGGTCCAGTCAGAGAAGAAAAGCTCTTAAACTTTAGCTAACTTCATTACCACAGTGCAGCGCACTACACTGTAATTTTACAGTAGTGCTGCCACCATCAGGTCAAAGGAAAAACTGCAACGTACTAGCTGGTGGGTCACTTTTAACACACTCTGAAGCCACAGAGTTTCTACACACTGTGTCCAATCATTGTCCACTCTAGTAGACACTCCTAGCTTGTTGGTCCACCTTATAAATGTAAAGTCAAAGACAGTAGCTCATCTGTTGCTACACAGTTTGTGTTGGTCATCCTGTAGTCCTTCATCAGTGGTCACAGGATGCTGCCTACAGGACGCTGCTGGCTGGATATCTTTGGTTGGTGGGGCTACCTCTCAGCTTAGCAGGGAGACTGATGTGTTTAAAAACTCCAGCAGCATTGCTGTGTTTGATCCACTCATAACACACCACCACCACATCAGTGTCACTACAGTGCTGAGAATGATCCACCACCCAAATAATACCTGCTCTGTAGTGGTCCCGTAGGGGTCCTGACCATTAAAGAACAGGGTGAAAGGGGGCTAACAAGGTATGCAGAGAAACAGATGGACTACAGTCTATAACTGTAGAAATATAGAGTGCTCCTATAGGGTGATAAAATGCACAATGATTGTAGAAACGAGGAGGTGTACTGAGTGAAGTAATGGTTAAACTCCAACAGTGCTTTAGTCACACCAAAGACTGGATCTAAATGAACAGCTACTGCAGTGACTAGTGCTAAATTATTTTGGCTGAATCCTAATGTATGCATGGTTTCTTGCTGTTAGACTGAACGGCTCTGCAGCCGTATTTAGCGCCTGTAGTTAACAAGTGTAACACTCTCATAGCAAGCTAGCAGGCGTAGAGGGTGGGAAGCTAATATCATTGCTTGTTCAAGCTGTAGTGCAATAAGAAACAGTACAATCCCAACTTCACTATCACACATCTGTCATTAGCACGGACACATACAACACACACGCACACACAAATGTTTGGCCACCGTACAGGCCAGGTGGAATGGGACTGGGTGTCTGGCAGCATGTTCCGGCCCTTGCCCCTGTCTGTCAGAGTCCTTGGCCAATCGCTTGCCCCCTGCTTAGTGACTGCCGCAGCAGAAGCGCAGGCGCTGTCCCAGACCAGCCAAAAACCTGCTGCTGTACAATATGGCCTCCCACCCTTTAGAGGAAAACAAAGAAACGCTCATTCACACTTCACCACCGCCCCCACCATAACGCTTGTCTTGCTTTCATCATTCATTTCCTTCCCTATCAATGCAAGCATACACACACATGCGCTCACAGCTGCCAGTCAGACAGCAAATCTCAGAAGGTGGCAAAGCACCAGGGAAATCAGTCAACCTTCACACCTACACTGAAAACACAGACATTATACTACACACACTCTCGCACACACACACACATACACACACACACACACACACACACACGTACACACACGTATATATGTATATATTTATAGACCTGAATCATATGTTACATTACATTTCATATAAACATTTCAATAATTTTAGTATTAGCTCTGAATTCTCTGGAGCGAGAGAGTGACAGGGATAGACAGAGAGAGCGAGAAAGAGGGAGAGATAGAGCAAGAGATAAGAGATGGAGGTAAGAGATAGAGAATGAGGGAGAGAGAGTGCGAGAAAGAAAGATAGAATAACAGAAAGAGTTATGACAGGAGGGAAAGTGATATGATGGAAAAGAGATAGAGAGAGAGGGAGGGAGGAGGTAAAGGAGAGATAGTGAGATGCGATAGATAGAGAGAGCAGAGAGAGAGAGAGAGAGAGAGAGAGAGAGAGATACAGAGACAGAGAGTAAGGAAGGGAAGGAAAGAGGAGGTAAAAGAAGTACTGAGAGGCAATAGAGAGAGCAGAGAGAGAGAGATACAGAGACAGAGAGTAAGGAAGGGAAGGAAAGAGGAGATAAAAGAGAGGTACTGAGAGGCAATAGAGAGAGCAGAGAGAGAGAGAGAAACAGAAAGTGCAAATGGGAGAGAGGGGAGAGAAAGAGAGAGAGAGAGACTGGTGTGTTGTACAATGTGGTTCTTGTCTACACTGAGGCTGCACTGACAACTGCAGAGTCAGAGAACGACAGCTGTACACACACACACACACACACACACATACACACACACACACACACACACACACACAGTTTCTGTTTTACTATAGTTTTCGTTCATCATAATTCTGCTGTTTACATCTTTTGATTTCAAATTTTATGGAATATTTAACAAGTTGATTTTTATTTGTGGTTTTTGATTGATTTATAAGTAAGATGTTAAGAACATACGGATGGTCATGTTGGGTGGGCCAGTGACAAATGAGGGTGGGCTTAGGGCCATTCATACTGAAATCAATGGTGTTAATAGGGAGTTTGTCCCTCTTTACTGCAGCAACAGTCTCTACTCCTCTGTGAGGGCTTTACACTAGATGTTGGAACATTGCCCAATGCTGGGGGGCTTTATACCCCTGTAGCTGACACTTGGCATTAGGCACGGTCACCTTAGGCTGCTCCGGAGTCCCATTCTATCTAGTGCTTTCCTATGGAGATTATACAAGATGTGTGTGTGCAGTTGAACACCTGTCTCAGCAAAAGTGCACCTTAAAGTAACTAAACTGACTAATTACAAGGGGCTTCTGGATACTTTTGGACGATAGTGTCTATGTCAGGATACCTTGAGTACTATATATTGTATTTATTGGTATTATTAGTTTGCTGTTTGTGTTTTGTATTGCTAGCACTAATTTCACTAAGAGTAATGCTGTGTACATACAAGGATAACCAGAAAATAAAGTGATCTCTGAAAACACACACACACACGTGTTGTGGCCCGGAGTGTGTGAGCATTCGTCTGGAAAAAGGTGCCTTCATAAAAAGAAATTAGATTTTATAGGATTAGGAATTCCAGTTTTGGTAAATCAGTCAAATTTAAGCTCTCACACATGAACACACATGAACACACACACACACACACACAAACTCACACACTTAATCAGCTTTTTTACCCTGATTAGCAAACATTGTTTCATATTCTAATTTTCTCCAAAATAAGCCCCCTTACATCATCTCCTCTACTGCTGTCCTCATGACATGACTCGCTCTCTCTCTCTCTGCATTCTCATCTCTTTCTCTTTACTACTCTTTCTCCATTTTTCCCTGTTTATCTTTCGCTCTCTTTTTCCTTCTCTCTCGGTTGCTCTCTATTTCTCTCTGTCCTCTCTCCATCTTTCTCTCTTCCTTTCTTTCCCCCTTTCTCTATGAAAACACTCAGTGAGAGGGAGCAATTTATACCAACAATATAGCAACACACACACACACACACACACACACACACACACAAACACATACACACACACACGCACACACACACACACACGCACACAAACACACACACACACACACACACTGTTATGTGTTTATGAGGCTGTTGAAGTATCACTCAATTTGTCCTTTAGTCAATTCTCACTCTCACACTTTCATATTCTCTCTCTCTCTCTCTCTCTCTCTCTCCCTCCCCACACCCCTCCCCCCAGGCTCTTACAGACTCTATCGTTTTTTCGTTCGATGGCTCTTCAGCTTCATAACAGCTCAACTTTCTGATTACTGCTGCTTCCTCTTGTCATATCCAGCACTTATTGAACTGAACTTATTGGGACATGACAAACATGCTTATGCTAACAGCACACACTTTAAATGTCACTTCCCCTTAAATCACTTTCACCGATTGGGTTCGTCAATAAAAGTGAATGTCCCAATTTCTGCTTTTGACTCAACATTGTGTGTGTGTGTGTTTATAAATTTCAATGCACCCCCCACCTCCCCAAGGTCATGTCTGTAATGAACTATTCCATGTTGTTACATCACAACAACAAACTGGCATGAAGAAGACTACAAAACGATTACCTACAATTTCAAGAGGCGGCTCTTCAGAATGATTTTCTAAATGTCGATACTGAAATCAAAGATATCCAAGTACAGCAGAGAAACACGAAAGAGAAAGAAAGCAAAGACGGCTGCACCACTCAGGAGGCCAGAGCCTCAACTATTTTAAAAAGGTACATTCAGGAGGCCCCACTCCTTTCTATTGCCTAGAGCCCCACATTCACTAAATTTATTACTAATTAGCACTGATTTTTACTAAAATATAATGGAAGGTAGAGTTACACCTTTTTTCTAAGTCATTTTGAGCTGTTTCTGTTGGTCTGTTTATCATGACATTTTAACAATTTAAAGGGTACCTGAAGTTTTCAAATTGTGCGACAAAAGTAAAAACATGACAAAAATGGAGATACAAGTTTGTTGCCTAACAGACGTAATATGTATATGAGATATATGAATGACCCCACATCCTGACATTGTATGTACAAACAAACCTGTGTGCGTGTGTGTTGTGTCTGTCTGTCTGCCTCTCTATTTAATTAGACCTAGAAAGACTGCTAATGAGGCCCCTGGAAAGCAGCCCACAGACACCCAACTCGGCAAGCACACACACACACACACACACACACACACACACACACACACACACACAGATGCACCCAGGCTGGCATATGGAACAATAAAATAAACATGATGTATATCCTACTCTCATTCTGCACTGTTCACAGGACCTATACGAAAATTACTGATACTATAGCCATCATCACACACACACACACACACACACACACACACACACACACACGTACACAATGCGCCCACTATGAGGCAATCAGAAAGACAATCTCTCACTCTCTCCTTTTCTCTCTCTCAGTGGGTGGTCTATAGTGAGCTGTGAGAGTTTGTGGTGTGTGCGTGTATATGTGTGTGTGTGTGTGTGTGTGTGTGTATGATGCTCTGAAATGCCACTTCAGCTCAAACACAGGCAGAAAGAGCGAGGCAGTGTGTGTTTGGGGCAGCGGGAGAGAACGCAGGAGAGCTAAAGCAGCACACTGCTGAAACAAGCACTTCTGTTTGATTTGCTCTGAGATTAGGGAATAACACTGACCCACACAAATAAACAAGCAAACACGCTCGCATTCGTATTCCTATCTTTGTGGGGTTTTTCCATTGCCTTCTTTAATCCTGTAGCCACATGCTGTTATGCTAAACTTAACTCAAGCCTGACCTTAAACCTCAGGACCTAAAAGAAACTGTTGAGCTCTCTAATAAAAGGAGATTTTCTGTGAGTGAATGTGCAAATAAATGAATGAATGAACGAATGAATGAATAAATACAAATGGACACAATGAATACAAAAACAACCATTCTGTGGGACATTTGGTCCCGACAAAGAGCTAAACACACACATATCTTTTATGATTTTGTTTATCACACTATCTAGGCTACATCAGTGGTCACCAACTCCAAATCCACTTTCCTGCAAAGTTTAGTTCCATCCAACTTTTAACATGCTACCCCCGCCCCCCTTTAGCTAATACTAATGCATTCACCCAGCCAATCAAGGACTTCTGAAGAAGAGAATTAGCTATAGCAGGTGTGACACATTGTGCTTGAAAGCAGACTCACAAGGAAGGTACGTCTCTAGGACCAGGGCTGGTGACCACTGATCTACATTAGCTACACAGCACACAAAAAAATTTAAATGAATTTTCGGTCTTCCAGCCCAGAGGAAAGACCACCTCCCTGCAGCCATGATATATTATTTTGTGGCTTCAAGCACAGTGCTGTCCTCCCACCATGCAAACTGCGTGTTACATTAACAGAACAGATCATCCACCTTACTGTTAGAAAGTGTTCAGTGTAATGCTCGCTCTACCATTTGAGAATCACCTTTGTGCTAAGATGCTCCTGGGAAACCCAGCCCTGAGTATTAAACCGTTGCACAAAAATCTTATGTGTATATTCTGCCCTCTTGTGGTGAACATCAGTCATTGCTCCGGCGTTACATACTTCATTACCATTATTTGATCCTCACAGCTCTGAGTCAGCCCAGATCTGGTGGCTTATTTTTCCATGGTGATGTAATCAAAAATGAGAAGATATTTTAGGGATAGGTAAAAGTCAAAAGATGTACTACAACTTACTTATCTCTGGCACGAGGGGCATCACTAGAGGGCTGCTAAGCCTGTTCTAGTGGTGTGTGAGGGCATGGTCCTCCATGAGAATCTTTTAATGGCCCCAAAATGTCTGTTGACCATGAACTTTTATAGCAGCAACAGCCAGAAAATGTATTAAAAATGGCGATTTGGTCAAATTGGCACAAGCAGATCTGTCTCTTCATAGTTTGTATTAAGCAACGAGCTAGTATGAGTCAAACAATATTTCCATGCACTTACAACAGGCACAGATCAAGCAAAGGTACCGAAGTCAAGCAATGTTATCTCCTCTCTCTTAGATAAGCTGCAATGTCCTAAATATACTATTAAATACACAGACTGCAGATCGGTTCAGTCTCAGTAGGTGATTATGACTAGGCATATTAAATATGCTAGGTATCATAATTTCATGGCCATAGTGACACATATTATATTTTCCTCAGTTAAGTTCAATTAAATTCTGTATTCATTTTAACTGAACGCTTAAACAATTCTTAATCGCTTTCTTCTTGATCACTAACCTCCACCAAATCTGCTGCTTTAGCTCTCAGTCTACCTCAGCTTCTTTCTCACCCCCTCCTCACATGTGTTTCGTAATAGATATTTTTTATTAAACTCTGATTTAAAAGACCTCAGGGAAATAATGAGAGATCAGTCAATTCGCTGTTTTTGTTTTAACTGGTAAAAATCTAGTTTTAACCCCTTAAATGGCCAGAGACCACTGGCAGGCCCAAACTTTAATTACATACTTGTAGAACTTCAGAATAGCTCAGCCAGTTTGCAATGAAGTCCCTGTAGTTACTGAACAATAAGCCTTAGCATGTAATAAGCCTGGGATTTTAAGAGGTTAACTAGTACAAATCTCTGACTAGCCCTCGACTGAGCTGCCACCTTTTAATTTCCATCTACAGGTTGAGGAATTGATGGATATAAAATTGCATTATGATCCACATTATATGACTTTTTCACTTAAAATAACTTACTGTAAACAACAATAAATGGCAAATACTGGTGTCATTTCTTTCCAAATACTGCAGAGAACTATAAAAGCAAAAAATATATACTCTCATTATAAAGTCAAAGTAGTTGTTTTGTCAGCTAGCTAGCTAATGTTAGTGTTAGCTTAACCCTTTTCTTTGCCACAAATCCCTACTGTAGGCGGGAATCTTCACTCTGTAACTACTTACTGTTTCACTCAGTAGATTATAGTTTTTGAATAAGGTTGAATGTTTTAATTACTGAGTTTGTTGCCAAAATCCTACCTTCAGCTTCAGAAGTTGCCGACTTACATTACTTTGTAAGTGAGTAAAACCAGAGAGCCTTCCCCAGGTCTGATATGATTGGATTACAATTTATAAGGTCTGATATGATTGGTCAAGGTTTGGGTTACGTTACATTAGTGAATCTCTGCTAGCACAGCAGAGGCAGTGCTGCATTAGAGCAGCAGCAGCGCCTCCACCTGGTAGCCACAAATTAATTATCCCATTACCATGTCCTACTAAGTCATGGTCATGACTTTGCTAACTCATTCCCCCACCTTACTGAGTCATGGCCACAACTTAACTATCACAACTTAATTATCTCATTCCACTATCTTACTAAGTCATGGTCATGACTTAGCTAACTCATTCCCACACCTCACTATATCGGAGCCACAACTTAATTATCTTATTTCCACACCTTACTTAATTGTGGCAACAACTTGTTTTCACAACTCACTGGTCACAACATATATACCATAACTTAATTATCTAATTCCTATGACTTACTAAATTGTGGCCACGACATAATTAACTCGTTCCCACGGCTTACTAAGTCAGGGCCACAACTTAATTATCTCAACTTAGTTTTCTCTTTCCCATATGTTATTAAGTTGGGGCCATAATTTACAAAACACATTCCTCACCTTACTAAGTTGTGGCCATGACTTATCTATCACAACGTATCTCATTCCCATGTCTTAATAAGTTGTGGTCATACATTGGGATCACGTTCCCACACTTTAGTAAGTGGCCGTGTATTATTTTATTAAGATGGGATGTCACCAGAGAGGCCCCATAGAAAACAATAATAACAGTCTCACTGAAACTGACTACCAGCTCCAATAAATGTCTAGAACTGCCACATAGCCAACATATACTTTATTCATTTCATATAAAAACAAACAAAAAAATCAGAACAAGCAGACAACAGGTGCATATTTGAACAATGTTTTCACAGGAAATCAAGATGATCCATTTAATCCTCAAAGAAAAGAAGGAAAACAAAAAAAGCACATTTCCCACTTTGAACCATACACTTATCCTTCATGTTGCCTGATACTGAGCCACTGATGGTGACTTGATCTTCCACCCACATTCAAACTCTACTCCCAATGTTCAACCTCTACAGCACGGTCATAATAGAATGTGATGGTCATAATAGTGTCATAATTTCATATGTAGTCATATTACATTGACATTGTGTGGTCATAGTGTATAGATGTCCGTGATGCTACACTATAAGCTACAGTATGATTATTTGTCAAAATGGTCAGTATATGGCACATATTCAGGTCACACACCTACTTGCTCATAATGTCATGTCAAACAGTAATAAAATACTAATGTGTTACCACTCTGGTCACATTACCTGGTCAAACCTGGAGGGTAATAACAGCTGCAATGTTCTGTGATCACATGAGTTTCAAAGGCATTTCAAAATACTCAAATATTCTGTGGACCGAGTCTCTATAAAAGATGCACATCGACACTTGCCTGCGTGGCTACAGTTTCACTGAAATGGCCCTTTTTGAAGGTGTACTGACCACAGCATTAGCTGCGTCCTTTCATCACCTTTCTGCATATTCCTGACTGGCTATTCTGTTGTACAACACAAGCACACATAGTTGAAATTCCCAGCATGTGCAATTACTGTGATAAACCACAGGCATGAGCCCGCTTACTGTAAAAGCAGTGGTCCTCAAGTCTGGTCCTGGAGTACCACTGCCCTGCATAGGTTAGTATTTCCCCTACTCTAACACACCCACACTGCATCCCAATTATATTCTAACTTCTAATTCTTACTGGTTTTTGAGTATGTAGTATACAGTATGTTCACAAGTGCCAAAGTTGAGTATATAAAGAACCCAACATTGCATACTTGATATATATGCAGTGCAGATTTTTTCAACAGACTGCTGACAGTAGTAACATGCGTATCAGCCAATCACCAGTGTAGATTTTGGAACAAGCATGTTCATTGGCTCACGGGTGCTGATAAGACTGACAACTTAGGTACTGAAGTGAAAAAAAGTACTTATCCTCTACGAAAAAACTTCTGCACATTTTACTGAACAATTACTGTTTATTTACTGAATTTAGCATATTGAAAAAACATAAAATGTGTCTTGTGCAAAAACTACGGCACATATATTTTTACCAATATGTAAAAATCAGCAAATGAATAGAAACTGTGTGAAAGTGAATTCAAACGTATTTACAATGGCTTAATTCATATTGTATGTCTGTGGCTGAAAACTACTTCAACTGCTATGATTTGTTCAAGCCTGTATTGCAAGAAATTTTGAGTAATGAAAAACCTACAGCTCTGCATTCCCTGTGGACATGTTAAAATGACTGCAAGACCCAATTTGGACAGCGCCAGTGGGGATGTTGGACACTACTGTCTCACATTGTGATGCAAAGCAGCAAGGTAAACGTTATAGATGGCTCGAAAATTAGGGAATCATGGCAGTTATGGGGTTGAGCACTACCCAGCTAACATGATCAAGGTGGAACTTAAGGTTAGTAAATTAAGCAGCGCTCTTCTACAGGAATGTTAGTATAAAGCAAAAAATGAAGCTTAAAGCTTTACTATGTAAGTTTTGTGGATTTGGAGACCTCTCTGGTGGAAATCTGTAATTGCAGACAATGCAAGAACATTTTGTAACATTGTGCTTCGGCCCCATTTCCCCATAAACATCAAGCCAGACCTTCTTTTTGACCCTGTGTGTGAAGACATATGATGTGGGCTGAAAACTCATGCACACCATATTTTAGAGTTTTTTTTTTACCTGACTCAGTAATGCTACTTACTTACAAAGTGCAGTGTACATGGTCACATCTTGTTGTGACGTAACCTATACTAGCATAGCAACATCACTTCCCATTAGGACAAATTGGGGCAGCATGTTAACATTCTGTATACTAACCTGCCAAAATCTTATGCCATCACACTAAAGATTAGCATGCAAAATAAACGTTATAGTAGGGGTCCCCAATCCCGCTCCTGGAGATCTACCATCCTACAGTGTTTAGCTTCAACCTCTGAACTTGCCAGGACAGGACTGGGCACCCCTGCCTTATAGTATTGGTGTATATTATTCAACTGGAACCCAGTACTAGTTCAACTCAGGAAAGGTTTTTTTTTTAAGAAGCTGTGCCGGGAAAACACTACAATGTGCAGGGGGTGGAATTCCAGGGCTGCATTCAAAATCACACGCTATTGGAGAACTAGTGCAGTATATAGTGTGTCAGCCATGCTGCAATGTTTGAAATCTCAACAATCAGTCTTTTGGCTGTTCTCCAGTCAGCTCACTATTTCAAACGCTACGAAGTGAATAGTGAATGAGTTAATGAGTGTACAACTCAACACAACGCCAGTCTAACACTGCTGTAAAGACAAAGAACTTCCACTAGAGGGCGCTTCAGCGACTGCTTCTTTCCCTCAGTAATCTACTCACACCCTCTAACTCTTGTCCACCTAAAACCTCTCTCATTCCTTCCTCTCCACTAGGACACTTCCTTTCTCTCCTTCTTTCTCTCCTCACGAGCTGTGATTGGTTCCAGACCTGTTCCGCTCGCTGACTCGACATTCCACAGCTGGCCGTGGCAAAGTTTCAACCTCATGCTCTCGCCAAGAAGGGGGAAAAAATGAAAAGAAAAGAAAAAAAAACTAACACCACACAATCTAAACCCCTAAAGAATTCTGGAAAGAAAGATGAGGAAAAAAAAGGGAATAGGAATGGAGTAAGAGAGATAACAAATGAATGAATACGCTGCTGTTAGATGTCCACAAATGTAAGAAAAGATCAGCAAGCTAGAGGTTTGAGTTACTCACATTCACAAAGAGGAATGCTAAAGCAAAGTCATCTCAGCAAGAGTACAGCTTTAACCCACTCATGTCCTACTACATTTAGTATGATCAGGAAAACTGCCACAGAACTCGGTATTAACTGAAATTGTTGTAGAGCTATACCTTTGAAGTACATCTAATAGGATGCATTACATATTATTTTCATACTCAAATTCAAATTTGGATTTTCTACTGTTTTGTTTAAAAACCAGGGGTCCCACGTGGCTGAAAGACTGAATGTGATAAGTCATGCAAACTCACTTTTCAGCCATATGGTTTGATCACTTTTAAAATGTTCTCCACATTTGTGGTCAGGCAAGCTCGGAGAACATATAGATCAAAATAAATGTGATAAAATTTCAGAAGCGGACATCAGTGGGTTAAGGCAAAATGGCCAGAGTGAAAAGCATTTGAAATCACTCATTCTTTAAATCACTCCAGCTCGTTTCTGTCCCACTGCGTCTTTCTTTTCGTCGTATTTCTGCATTGTTAAACATATCACATGCTATCATTTCCTTTCCTCTATAATCACTATGATTATCGCATACAGACAGCGCACGATTCAGCTGGAGATACTGCCTACAAAGAGAGAGACAAAGATAGAGAGTGCAAAGAGGTGAGGTGAGAGAAAAGATGCATGAAGGGGGGAGGAAAAAGGAAAAAGAAAACACTCCACAGGCAGACGATACGTGGACTCTGACCTAAAAACCAAAGAATTCATTCCACTTCAGTTGTAAAATGAATGAGAAAAAGAACCGCCACCCACCCCATTCCCCGGAGTCACAGTCTGACAAAAATACTGCTGTGGTATAATACTTTGGTTCGGATTATGCATTTGCTTGTGTTTCAACCTCCGTCGTTTGGAAGTTTCGAGTTCATTTTTTTTTGGTTTGTTTCATTTCAGCGATACAGAAAATCTAAAGTACCTAAGGCAGGGTAACACTGGAGTGAAAGTACGGTTATAAACAGCATTTCCATAAAGAGTTACAGTGGAGAAAAAAATACACTTCGGTATGTGCGTATCAGCCAATCTTAGCTGACCTTCTAAATTGGTGGAATCTGATTGGTTGACGATCTCGATGTGTTGGAATGACGCAACAGTAAGAAATGGGGTGGAGTTTCACCTCTGTTCACTTTTGATTGGCATCTGCTGCGCTCCACACAGCTTTCAGAATGTCTCCACAAAATCAAAAACAAAAATAAAAATTGAATTCAGTTCAATTAGTCATTGAATGTGCAGGCTAGTTTTCATTCTTAATAATCACTCGTCCTCCATTATTCCCCTTGCTCGTTTAGCTCCATATCTGACACCAGGATGTTTTTCTCTGCCTCCTCAGAGGGGGTGGAATTAGTGCGGCTGTACCGAGCACCCTCGTACGACCCAGAGGAGCCAGAGCTTCTCCTCCGGTAGAGATAAACTCCGCCCACCACGAGGGCAATCAGGACCAGCACAGCGAGAAGGATGAACACCAAAGCAGGAAGATGATCCACGTCAGCTATGAACACACAGAGAGAGAGAACCATCCAGATTGTGAGTCAAATTTATTGTATTTATTGACTAACATCATTCCAAACACATGCATTTCAAGAGCTGTTGCAAATTAAAGCAACAATTTAGCAAAAAATCTGACCAAAAGTTTGTCTCTTTAGTTTTCTTTCACATTGTTCTAACTGCAGGCCTAATTTATAACATCTGATTCAAATCGCCTCAAATAGTGAGTCATCTCAAATAGACTTATTTAGTTTCTGACAATGTATGACACACTGTTATTTATAAAAATGGACAAAAGTACAAAAGTACAGACAAAATTAAGAACTCAAGGCTGCTACTATTGACTTTAGCAACCTACTTTTGTTCAAATGTGATTTTTGGCTAAATTATTCCTTTAAAAGCTTCTTTCATGATTAGTATATGATTAGTATCACATTGTAGAGTTAAGCAGAGACAGCACTTACCTGCTACACCTGAAGAATCCAGTCCTATAAGAATAAAGAGTTGAAAATGAAATTTTTTTAAAAGATGATAAAAAAGCAGCTAAGAAACATAATAAAACATGATGCGTGATTCTGTACCTCTTGCTCATTTGCATATTTAGACATAATTGTGTGTGTAAATGTCTTGTGAGTAGGGATGCAATTGTGGGCTGATGCCAATATCTGATATTTATCATGTGCATATCTGCAGATACCCACATGGATACATTTATAATATACTGATATCGGGACTACAGCTACAACATTACAGCATTACAGACAAAATGTCACATTTTGGCTCTGTCCATTTTTATAATCTACATTCTTTGATCCCAGCAGCTGCTCAAATTTACATTGTGCGACAAAAATCATGATGAATGGACCAACAGAAATGCTCCAAAGTTGCCTGAAATAAAATCTCTTTACATGAACTTAATTTAAGGTAAAGAATGTTTTTGCTTTCTCCAGTGAAGCTGTTATTTTGAAGATACGTGTTTTTTGAATTGTACAGCGACGATTATTTTGGTGGGGTTACAAATACATGAATGAATAAAATGCAGATATTTTAGATGCCCTTCTCTTCCAGAATACAATAAATCATAAAATATCGATTTGCAATATCTCTCTGGTGCTGATAAATGGTTTAAGCAATTATCTGCTGACGCTGATATAATATTATCGTGCAGATTTGTGTCCCACCTCGTGGCCGTTTGCAGATGACTCCGTGAGTGCGATTCTTGCAGGATCCAGGTCTCCAGAACCCCGTGTTGCTCTGCACCCAGAAGCAGCTGTTAGCAGAGAGCATGCTCAGATTAGCGTCCTGCTGCTCCCAGTTGGTGTACTCCACCACCGAACTGTCCTGCCACTGCAGACCGCCTCCTGCACACAAACACACACACATAGAGAGAGTTGTGCTCAAAGTTAAAGAAAGAATAAAAAGCCCTGGATCAGTCAAGATGAATGAGGCTGCTCTTACCTCTGGGGTTAAAGGTCATGCCGAGCCACGCGCCATTTGCCTGCTCTTGATAGCCCTGAATGTGCTCCCATACGAAACCATTCTCATTCTCATCCAGCACTGACAACAGCTCCGCTCCCACTGAGAGAGAGAGAGAGAGAGGTAAAGTGAGAGGTATCACAACTGTAACGCGCCAAGCAGATTCAGACGCTCGCAGACGTAAAACTCCAAGGAGGCTTTACTGATAGAATCACAATCCAAAGTCGTCGTCACAAAACAATCATGGGTGAATTCCAGAAAGCACAAAAGAAGCAAACACTCAATCATAACACCAGGTGGAATGTCCAAAAAGGGAGAGGCAAAAACGTAGTCAGGAATACAGGCAAAAGGTCATAAGTCAGAGATCGTACACAATGGCAAATAATCCGAAGGGCAGAGCAAAAAGGGCAAAGTCGAGAAACGAAAGGCAATAAAAAGGTCATACACGAAAAAACATACAATGGAATGAATGCTTAGTAGATCATGCAGTGGATACAATACCTCACAAAGTCCCTATGCTAAAGCCCGGGCTATAAACTAAATTCAGAATTCAGGTGAACGAGAGCGCTGATAGGAGCGCGAAGTCACGTGAGGAGTCAGGTGATCTCCCATAGAATTCTGGGATGTTGAGTCCAGGTTAGTGTCGGCATTGGTTGGCTGTGTGGAGGTCATGTGATCTCCCAGAGGATTCTGGGAGATTGAGTCCGAATCCAACGAGATACTCGGAGGATGCGTGACAACAACAAAAGCAAAAAAACTGTAGCCTGTACAGTGTATACATTAGCCTGCAAGATATTATTAGCGAAGGCCATTTTAACAATTTTAAACATATGGTGCCGGTTTCCTAGATCAACATTACGGATTAAAATTTAGACCAAAACCTGGCCTAAAGCCTGGAAAACTGGCGCAAAGTATTCAAATATCCGAACATGTGATTAACTGGAAATCATGGAGGGTTCACCATTAATTCATTACGTGCAACTAACATAAGAGATGATGCATATCTGATCATTCAGTTGGCTTATTGATTTGTGTTTTAGGTGTGTATGATTGGACATGCTATCAGCTGACCTACAGAATGTTAACTCAGCAAGAAAGAGAACTCTCATGATTATACGCTGCACAAATGTCATAAATAAATATGTCACTATATATATATATATATATATATATATATGCCCTTATTCGAACACCTCAATAAGCAAACACAGACTAGGATGAGTTTAGATATCCATATGTTCAAAAAACAACACCCATTTGTACCTTTAGCCAATTGCGTGTGTGTGTGTGTGTGTGTGTATGTGTATGTGTGTGTGTGTGAGTGTTACCTTTTTTGCAGGTGTGCACGGCATCATGCTGTAGCCGTAGCTGGTTCAGGTTAAAAGCATAACAGTAGTTTCTAAAAGGAATCCAGGGCCAGTCACCCAGCTTCTGAAGGCAATGTCCCGGATACCTCCACCTGTGAGCAATGTCGTGCTCTGAGAACAGAAACATGCAACACACACATAAAACAGATTCTCAGAGGTAAAGTATTTAAACTCATTTCATTTTGATGTGTTTCCCTGTGCTTAAAAAACAAGTACTGGGACAGAATTGTTCACAGTGGTGATGACAGGAACCAGATGTCTGAGAGTTTAAAGCCTCTAAAAGCTTGGGTTTATCACCAAGATTGATTTATGCAGAAATGTTTAAAAATCTGTGGAATTCCCCTTTAAGAACTGAAGCAAATCAAAAATATTTTTATTCAAATTGTATATCAATTTAATCAAAGTCACTGAATAATTCAGTGTAGTTACTGAATAATTTATAATGGTACCTGAATAATTCAAAGTAGTCATTGAATAATTTGTAGGTATGTAATAATAAATCCTAAAACAAACTGCAGAACAATAACCCTGCAGTTTAAGGGGTTAAATTTCTGCATCAGCCTTACAAAAACACTCTCTCACTCACACACACACACACACACACACACACACACACACACACACACACACACACACACACACACCCTACCTGTATTAATTTCACAGATGGCTGCGTCTAATTTAGCATCACAAGCAGACACAGTCCATTGGCCCCTGGGAGTCATGTGACCACAGCCAAACACCTGATTGGGCTCTCCATCCTGCCAGTCACTGAAGATGACATCCTCTTCACCCAGCCATCTGTAGCTCCGACCCTAACAAAACAGAGGTGTCATTTATATATGTTTGAGAAGACATTTAAATTTTCACTGGGAACTCATAAACTGAACAGCACCGCCTCACCCCGTCGTTATGCAGGGCGATCCAGGCAGGTTTGCGGAGCGTACTGAGCAGGAGTGTGAGGTATGCGTGCTGCCGCGGGTCTCTTATTGCAGCCAGACTGCCATTAACAGACTCACACACCTGCAGAGCCCCCTTCCAGTCCAGTCGCTTCTGTAACAAACGATACTGAACCCCTTGAAACTCCAATGGCCCATCTACCGCAGGGGGGAGTGGGTCCACACCAGGGGGTATAGCACGGTCTGAACACACATACAAATACATTCTTTTTATACAATGTCAGGATATGCGGTCATACTTATGTCCCATACATACATATACTCAAATAGCATTTCTGTGCATCATTAAAAGAGATGAAACTGACACATGAACCCACACCAGCAGGATTTTGCATTTGGTTGTAGTCACAGATTTCAAAACAGGAGGCAAAACAGTTTTTCTTTACTGCTAGGACTTGCAACTCTTGGATTTAAGTATTTGGATTTGTAATTGAACTACCTGATGGACTACAATTACCATAAACACTAGAACTTAGCCTGAGCTAAGCAGTATATAAAAGCAGTAGGACAAAATATTTGAATAGAGTGCTGAGAATGAACTACTACCCAAATAATATCTGCTCTGTGGTGGGTCCTGACCATTGAAGAACAAGGAGAAAGGGGGCTAACAAAGAGAATGCAGAGAAACAGATGGACTACAGTCTGTAATTGTAGAACTACCTGTGCACCTATATGGTCAGTGAAGCTGATAAATAGTAGTAAATAATGGAGTGGACTTTGTGTGTGGCCAGTTGTTGTGTGTGTGTGTGTATATATATATATATATATATATATATATATATATATATATATATATATATATATATATATATATATCAAGATTATTTATATATGATAAAATGTATACACACCCTTAGTCCTGCTTAGTTTGTCAGAACACTTTGTGCTAAAAATGTATGAAAACAGCCACACTCATCCACAAAGGTTTGGTTTTTAATTTTGAAATCTAAAGAATTCAAACATCTAATATCCCAAAACAACTAGAATATAATAATAGAACAATATATTCCTATTTTTTTCATTAAACCCAAACTGTACGCTCTGCATACCTAGCACCAGAACAGAAGAAAAGCCAGGCATTTAAATCCTTCATGTAAGTATGAAAACCCTGCAACACAGCATGGACTTCCATGTAGCTGTGATACCAAACTGACAGAATGAGGTAGTGGCTACAGAGGAATGTTGTTTTACTGACCTAGTTATGCTGTTCTACAATAATTTGACTTTGCTGCTTAATAAGGAGAACATACCAGTACCTATGTCATTCCCTAATTGAACATGTACGTATATGATTATGACTTCGCTGTGAGCGAGTTACCTTTGTTCTTCATGCAGATGTAGCCATGTTTCTCTCCTTCACAGCTTCGAGATGACCACATCCCTGTGGTTCTGTGAGGACTACTGTGCAGAAGCACCACACAGTTACGCTAGTAAAACACACAAATACACACACAAACAAAAAAGAATATAAAGAGAGACATCAAAAAAAAAGACACTGATAATAAGCCTGCACAATATCAACAAACTATGAATATTGCAATTATACTGCTATATATGATATTCACGATATGCCTATGTCACAATGTAACAGTTAAAGGCTGGACTACATTGCTTTGATACATAGATTCATCAAAACACCCATAAAAACACTCAAACACATGAACTGTGAATGGACAAGACGCTCACAGAACATTGCATAAATAAACTGACTGGTTGGATGGCTCATTTGCATATTGCAGATTTCTTATTTGCATATTGCACATTTCTTAAGGCCAATATGGCAAAAATGATACTAACTAAATATTTATGTGACAGAATAAAAAACAGGCAAATAAGAATTACAGAAGAACAGATCATCAAGAAAGTAAAGATTAAAACTGGTAGAAAGCAACTGAGGTTGGATGGATAGATGGATGGATGGATAGTTATGAGAAGTAAGAGGAAGAACTACTGGTTAGATGGTTTAATTAGGGAGTTTTAGAACACTTTTCTAGTACCGAGTTTTTGTTGTGTCCACTCTTGTCCACAGGCTCCCCAGGAGCCCAGTTTGTGTAGCTAAGCAACCCAGGCTCTGCCCACTTGAACTGTCCTTGAGAATCTGAGGTAAGCCCCACCCACAGATGGAAACTGGTGTTGGGCAGCAGAGTCACCAGGAAGGCTAAGGCAGACAAAGGTGTGGAAGAGTGCGAATAGAGAAAAAAAATATGTTAAACAAAAGAAATTTGTCTGTCACACAGTTCGCTGAAGGATTATCTTTATTGCCAACTGCTATCCTGTTGTTTTGGGGTTCCACAAGGGTGGGCTCTAGGCCACATTCAGATTATTAAAACCATGCTCTTCGCCTTGGCTCGCATTAAAGAGAAGGCAGCTTGAGTTCATTTTGTGTAAGATTCAAGCATGCTTCTTTGTAAACCCAAACTACATGATCAGCACATTAGGCATGCCTTGGACCACAGAGGAGAAACCAGACATTTAAGGCCTTCATAAGTATTTAAAACCCTGCAACACAATATATGAATTTCCATGTAGCTGTGATACCACACTGACAGAATGAAGTAGTGGCTACAGAGGAATGACAGACACCAGTGTTTCACTGGCCACAATACTGCATAACGTTACTTTAACCCTTAAGGTCTCCATACATTTCTTGTAGAGATGATATTTACCAGGCTTAGGCCAACAATATGACGTTAGGGCGGAGAAAGCTAACAACCGCAGACGCTGTGCATAGGCACATGGCAGCTGGGGGAACTCCACGGCCAAACACACTATGTGGCAACGCCTGTGATTGGACGGTGTTTTGGCCCAGCTAAAATAAAACCTTAGAAAGTATGCACGATTATAAGCTTGTGATGGTGGTTTTGGTGTCGCACAAGCCTCACAAGCTACATTTTTCTGGAAGTACACTGAGGCCATTAGAAGTCACAGTTAGTACAACATCAAAAGCATATTGTAATCATATATTAATTGCTGTCATTTGTAGCTCACTGAAACAAGAAGAGAAGTATCTCTGAATGTGTGAATTTTAAACCTTCAATTCCCACCACTACCTCTACTTTATAACCCTTAACTACATGCTTTATAACTACTTTATAACCTTATCTTTGTTTCCAACACTGAAGGTGCCTCAAGTTGGCTTTCCAATGCCACTCTTGTTCTCACAGGTGGCCGCATATGCTGTCCAGATTTGACCAGAGAATATAAAAAAATCCACTGTATATGTATCGTCGTTTTGTTACATACATTTATAAGTTTCTCTTCCATATTTGTGTAATACTGTAGGGAATAAGAACGAAATGCAAAGAATGAAAGGAAGAAAAAGTTCAGAGAGGTAGGGCTGGGGACTTTGGAACCCCGCTTCTACGATTAGTCCAAGAAATTTCTTTAAGACAATCATTTAATTTAGACTGTTGCTCCATCTCATCGTAATTCATTCGCATAAAACTGAGATAATTTTAGCTCAATTTATCACGTCATTTTGCTGCTGTGTTGCTTGTTACTAGGTCGTGGCTACACATCACCTGCTCCCTTAGGAAATGACTTAAAATAATTTTATTTTGCTTGACATTTTCAATACAAAAGAGACATTCATTTATTTGCATGTTTGTGTGTGTCTGTACCTTGTTCAATGTGACTGGGCACTGTAGTTAGTTTTGCCTCTTGAGACTGGCACATCATGTTGGCGGCAGACCAAGTGACACGCCTCAATTCCTCTTGCCCAAACAACTTGTAACACTAGCAGAGAGGGGAGGGGTCAAAATACAGAATATAAACACAAATAGACAAATTTAATTGTTCTATAATGTTTAGGCTAATCATTACAGAAAGTATTCAGCGTTCACGTTCAATAAAGCACCACTGAGGATGATGTTCTACAGAAGTACTACTGAGTAGAAAGTTATGTCTTTACTTTGTGAAGGAACGGACTCCAGCCATCAGGACAGCCTGCTGGGATGAGGGGCGGAGTCGGGGTGGGTGGGGGCGTGCCCGTGACATTTACTCTTTTACAAACATATGGCAAATCTATATGACACTTCTGTTCCGCCCATTCACCTGAGAGGGAGAGAAACTGAGAGTAAGTTTTACTGAATTTTAGCTGTTATGCTACCAAAAATATTTGTGATATTAGATATTATATACTAACATACACTGGAATGGCTTTTACTGTTCGATTAGTAACACTTTATGACATTATCTTCTTTTGGGAACTGGACTTTGACCAAATAGTGAAAGCAAAATGCATTTCTTTTTTACTCCTGTATCGAAAATGTATTGTGTCATGGTAAAAAAAACATGATACATATTGTCTTACGACATGTACTGCATTAGATGTCACGCCTCTAGTGTATGTAAAAGAGAGACACAATGCACACTGCCGAACCTTTAGACCCAGATATGTAGACACACTTGGAGTCTCTAGTGAGGGGGCGAGGTTGCCCAGGTCCCCAGGACACATAGTTGAGCACAGAGTGATCAGACCACCTGTATCGGCCATCGTTCTCAAATGTGTGCAGTCCAATCCAATAAGGATCACTGTCCATTCTTGACACCTGGAGACATACATACACAGAAACACACTTTTCTGAAATAGAAGGTAGAAGTGGGTTGTTCGCTTCACAAGATATCTTTATAACATTTCACACTGTAGGATGTTTATGCTTATCAGAGTATATTGATATGTGTGGATATCTTTAAAGCAATAGTTGAGGGAAAAAAAATCAAATTTACACAATTTTCCATTTACTTCAAATGTAGTCACTCACCCAAACTGTGCCCTGCTTCTTTAATTTTGCACTGGAGCAACAAGGCTAATGTAGCGAAGACGTGATGGACGCTTATAGCCACTTGTTAGCATGGTGCAAGCTGCATGCCTAAATCATCACATACTTTCCTTAAACCATGACAAGTAATGTTGAATAGACCCGCTTAAGTGCTTTCTGACACTGTATGACATACTGTTATCTATAAAAATGGAAAAAAAAATGTATGTCACACAGCAGCCATTCTGAAGCCTGGACTCTGTCTGTACGTTTGTCTGGTTTTATAGATAACAGTATGTCATACAGTTTGAGGCAAATACACTCATCGTCAAAAAAAGTTGCACCCAGAAGGAAGTGTCGGATTGCAGTGCTATTCAGAATAAAGACAAAGGTTACCAGACTGATATGGGCAATATTTATTAAGCTACACATACAGAAGTATTGTCTCTCAGTATGGCGTCGGGCCACCATGTTTGCTAACGAAACATGCCAGACGTCTCGGCATGGAGTTGTAGATGTTCCTAATGGATAATCCATCCCATGCAGCTTGAATATTCTCACACAGTTCCTGCAGATTTTGTGGTAGGGGTGGAGTGTTAGTAGCATGTCCAATAGCATCCCACACATTTTCAATCGGGGACAGAACTGGCGATGCGGCTGGCCATGGCACAGTATCTGTGTCTTCAAGGCAAGCTCTTGAGACGGCAGCAGTATGCGTACGAGCGTTGTCCTGCTGGAATAGTGCACCGGAGTATGAGTTCAGAAAAGGTAGAGCCATTGATTGCAGAACCTCTTTAATGTAACGGTGGGCTGTCAAAGTGCCTGTAATGAAGTCCAAAGGCGATCTTGCATCGTATGAAATTGCAACCCACACCATGACATCAGGCCTTCTGGACGCGTGACGCCTGACAACAAACCGTTCATCTTGACGCTGACCACGGTGCCTCCTCACACAGATTCGTTGGTCATCTCCACCAAGACAAAAATGGGACTCGTCACTGAAGATGACCCGCTGCCATTCTGAGTCACTCTATGACATTCTGGCACAACGCCATTGCAGTCTTTGGCGACATTGATGTGGTGTTAAGGGCAGTTGTCTAAACAGTCTGCGTGCATGTAGTCCTGCGCCGTGCAGCCGTCTGCCAATAGGGCTGGCACTAACAGGATGACTCATGTGACCCCTCTAGAACTCTTCCGACTGCTCGAATTGCTTTCGAACTCTTCTCCGAGGCATACTTTGTTTGGAAAGGATGCTACCAACATAAAAGCACGAGTCAGAATTGAAAGCACGTGCAACGGGACGACCTTATATAGTCAGTCAGGTACAGCGACAAGGCCCATCCTTGCTTATGTCATTTGTGCGGTCAAGCGTGAAACTTGAATCATTTGCACATCTTACGATGTCAAACCTACCCACAAAGTTTCATTCCTTTTGGTTGATTCCTTTTGGGTGCAACTATTTTTTATAGATAAGTGTATGTGATGATTAGGCAGGTAGTTTTAAGAATGCATGCTAAACACTATCAGCAGAGATTTGCTCTTAAAAAATATATGGAGATTAGAAAGGTGTTTAGATTTGACCGATGTTTCAAACTGATATTTGATATGTTTATTGTACTCTGGAACAGCAGACTGTTTTGGGTACGCTGGACTCTTGTATGAAAATGTTTGCATTTTATACAAATACCCATAATGATCCATAAATCCATAATGAGAATTTAGGTTGATCTACTCCAAATTTGTCCAAATTTATCTGCATCAGTATCAGAATCGACAGATACGTGTGTGAAAAATATCAGACATCAGCACTGGCCCACATTTCTCATATGCGTGTATCCCTAGTTTGTATGATACTAATTCCTACAGTTTAAGCTTCTATTACTTGTTACTGTACCAGCCTCATAGCTGCAGTGCAAAATCAAAGAAGTAAACTTTAGACACGGAACATGTTGCTGAATGACTACATTTGGAGGAATGGAGGAAATTGTAAAAATGTTTTTTTTACAAAACTTAACCTTTAAATGACTGACGCAAAAATCTGTGTGTACCTTGTGCACGATGCTTGCCACAAACTGTCTCTCTTCGATAGAGTGTATGGAGGCGAGGGAGGCGGAAAACCAGGAGCAAATCCTCCGGGCCTGTTTCCATGTGGAACGATGCGGAAACAGCTTGTACTGGGCCTCTTCGAAATTCACCCACTCAAGACCAGAGTCTACACACCAGGGTACAGACACATGGACACAAAACATATTCCATATATTTACCATAAAGTTTTACTGAGCTTGTTTAATTTTTGGTGAAACACAAATAAGAACGTCACCATCTTGAGTAATTTACAGATTTTTACCTATTTTTTTCCCCAGTCTAGCCATGGCCAAATGCATTCGCTAGCTAGGTTTCCCCTTGTCACACAGTGCTACCAAGATGGGAGGATGAGGGCTAGCACATGCTTCCTCCGAGACAAAGCAAGCCACTGCATATTTTGGACCCATTGCTATTTTAGTGTCAAACATCATTGGGTAGCTCAACATGCTTGAAGGAGAGCGCTAACTGGCAATTCTGTCATGTCACCTAGTAGACGCCCACAATGGCTAGCATCGTGCTAAATGATGGGGGAGAGGCAGGGCCATCTACTTATGCAATCTCGGACTCCCGACCACAAATGGCTGTGGCATCGCCAGGGATTGAACACACAATCTTCAGTTTCCCAATTATTTTGATGATTAATTAAGTAATCAGAGCTTTTAAAAAAGGCAGATATTAAAAGTGAAACAATAAGCATCCACACACAGCCTCTGAGATTCCAAAATACAAGACAGCTTTTAAAGACTTCATTAAAACATAAAAAATGTGTGTCTATAAGGGTGTTTCTTACTGTAAGAGAGAAACTCTTATCAATTATTTTTTAAATCTGAGTAATTGTTTAATTGATTAATCTTAACAGATCTAATTCATACTGGCTCTTCCACACATACAAGAACACACTTTCACACTGGATGCTCAGACAGATTACAGTGAGCTGTTGTGAAATGGACACACTCTCAGTCCACAACATACACACACTGTGTCACACAAACCGACACAAACACACAGAAATACACACTAAAGATGATCCAGCATTACAGACCTTCAGCTGTCTCAGGCTCCAACTCCGCTTTTCCTGAATCAGACAAGACACAAACATTTAGACTCAAATAACCAGTGTGTGTTTGTCTGAGTGTGGTAAGTGTGTGTGTGTGTGTGTGTGTGTGTGTGTGTGTGTGTGTGTGTGTATGACAGAGAGAGAGAAAGAGAAATATTACCTTTGGGTATTTTGCAGATCCAGTCCAGTTCAGTGTCACATTCTGTCTTTAGCCAGTTCATGTCTGCAGGGTTCGCTGCTCCACACTGTGCTGAGCTATACGGACCCCTGCCAAAGTTCTGATAGGACACCTGAGAGAGAGAGAGAGAGAGAGAGAGAGAGAGAGAGAGAGAGAGAGAGAAATAGAAATGCTTCAGCCTTATAAAGATATACAATACTGTGCAAAAGTCAGAGACCACCCCTCATTTATTTAATTTCCCGTCAAAATAATTTTCGGGACTTCAGATTTGCAGTATCTTCTATCTGATCTCCTCAGAAATATCTCCTGGAAAATAAATTATGAGGATGATATGAGTACAGAAAGCCATTACTTACACTGTTATTCAAAAGTTTGAAATCAGTGTTAATATTTAACAATAAAAAACAATTTTTCTGAAGATAAATTTATAAAATGAATCTAATTTGAAGCTAGTTTTCTACATCTTCGTAGGTTTATAATAATTAGCGGCAAGCTGTAAAAATATGATTTGTCTGTCACTCCGGGAATTTGTGATCACAGATTCATGTAAATTCAATCAACTCAATAGCTTGACATTTTTTTTTCCTCCAGTGCATTTCAATGCATTATTACTGTACTAAATGTCAAATAACATGGATAAGATGATTCTAAAATGACTAGGAAAGCTGTAAAACACTGAGAATGAAGTTATCATAAGATTAATATTCAGAATACTTTATGTATCAAATTTACTTGATGGGAAATTACCATAAATAGATCATTACAGTATACTTTTTATCATCTCATATTGAAATAATCTTGTCTTTAAAAACTGAATAAAACATCTAAAAATACCTTCTGGTGTTTATAATATTTTAATTTAGTGCATAATATTTCAATCTACACTGTATAAGAGTAGAACAGGCTCACTTACAACTGTTCTATCACTCCATGTCCAGCTGTCGCTGTTCCGGCGGGATAAACCAATCCAGATCCAGTGACCCTCCTCATCCCTACACACACAGCCAGTCAAAACACACACACACACACACACACACACACACACATAGCCGTAAGTACTCCTGTTCGTAATTGCTCATGCATGAGTGCAGAGTGAAATTTATGACTTTTGTCATTGGCTCACATTTTTGGGACCAAGGCCCAATCCCATTTCACCCCTTGCCCCTACCACTTAGCCCTCAGCCCTCTGTTTTGCATGTTCACGTCTAGGGTTAGAGTGTTCCGATTTTTATTGAGATGGAGGGGTAGGGCGAAGTGTTAGGGCTACATGGCCCTCCAAACGGAGGTTTTTCAGAGACACACTCCAAACAGAGTGTTATGAGAAAAAAAAGAAAAACTGGCAAGATGGCTGCGCGAGCGACCAAAGAAACCCACAAATGTGAGCATTTTCTCCATTAAAAATTATGATAATCATTGTATTATCTTACTTTAATGTTGTTTCAATGTATTATGGTCATTTTCTTCATAACAAGCATAAAAAATCGCTAATAGCATGCCAATATCTCAGTAGCTAGCTAGCTAACTTTCCCGTTCCACCTTAAATGGTGCAGCAGTCACATTCTGGCGCTTAAGGCGTCAGAACTGCTGGAACGGGAAAATTCGAACGAGAAGCTGGTGAATGGCTGACTTCAGCTTCGTATCACCAAAGAATTAGGGTGGGCGATAATAAATAATTGTCTTAAACCCCCTCTTTTAAGGCATTTGAATGCCCTAAATGTAACTAAAGCCCAGCAGCAAAGTTACTGAACTTTTCCCTTCTCTGCTATCACGGAAGACGGGCCGGGTCGCCTACAGAGCACCGCTAGTAGCCTGTTAATAAAGCAATGCTCTTTTAATTTGAGGGTTGTCCCATTTCGTATGGTAAGATTTCAACCACTACCCCTTGTAACTCCAGTTCAAAGGGGTTAGGGTGACACTTGAAAACAAGGGGTAGGGGTAAAAAGAAGAAATGGGATTGGGCCCAAGAAAGTCTCCATGAAGCAAATATGGTGGCATTCAAGACATACTTCTGGGAGCCATGCACCACTGAGCAATTCTATTGAAAACAATAAGCACTAATGCTAAGTCTCGCCGAAGTCCTATACTACCTCTATGGTATCATATGAACATTATAGAGCATTATGAAGTATTTTTAAGTCAACAATGCATTGACAGTAAAATGTCAAAATGACTGCATGTATTGCGGCCATTTTAGCAAATTGTGTATATCCATTTTTAAACAATTTAAATAATTTGAAAACACCAGCTGCCCTTTACATTTTGGGAAAACTTCATGATTAGTGACTCCTGTGAACTCCTGCAAACTTACCATTGCGGAGATATAAAGTTCTCGTCCAGCCACGAAGGTATATACATTAAAGAGCATTATAAAGCATTTTTAATAATGGCATAGTGAGTATAAAACAACACATCAGCAATTGTTTCATAATCTTCATCCTTGACAAATCATCTAAAGTCGCTGCAGCCCTACTTCACAGGCAAACGCAGCTACTCAGAACAATGCAGTAAAGCCACGTACACACACAAATACACACACACTCCCTTTCACAACCACACTCACCCGAAGGCCTCATGAAGGACCTGAAAGACGAAGGCTTCCTCATCTGAGTTGCCAAAGCTGGCCAGCTCAGCACCGTGCTTCTGACAAAACATATGAGCCTGGATCCACGTCAGCTTCTTCTCCAGCTCCCCCGCTTGGAAGACCTGCAAGAGTCAGCAGTGAGAACACACACATACACACGCCTGCAGCCAATGACAATCCCACAAACGTTCTACAACCCACAAAAAACAGTGTTGGGAAATATATATCGCCTGTATTAGCACTAGCGTCACACATCCATCCATCATCTTAACCGCTTATCCTTCTGGGTCGCGGTTAGCGTCACACAATGATGCTTATTTTAGCTTTAGCATGATTTATACACAACAAAAAACATAAACCACATCGACTATAAGTGACTTTATATACAAGACAGGCACTAAATAAACAAAACAAACAAACAAATAAATCATTGTATGTCACTTACTGGGCACTTCAGATTATTTTGAAAGGACATAATATTCAAAGTACATCTTACACAATATTTCCTTTCTGGAAATGTGCTTTGTGGTTAGTTCATGTTTATAATACTGATCCTTTGGCGTAAATTTTTTGTAGCAAAACAGACCAAAACAGTTCAATATGCAAATTATGTCAGGTCTGTTAGAGATTCTTTTAGTGTAGAAGATCACTTATCAGGAACGTCTGGGTTCTAGGTATCTAGAGTCAGAAGTTTCAAAAAGTCAAATAATAAATTATGATTTTTGATAAACAATTTAGCTTTTCTCCAACATTATATGTTCTCATATTGAAGAACCATGAGATGACTGAACAGAGATGGAGACTCAAATCAGTGACTGGGACACGAGTCGCATGGTGACCTGATTCGTAACTCACCTTGGACTCGTGCTTAACTGACTCCTGACCTGGCTCGTGCTTAACTGAATTACGATTCGACTCAGACTCAAGTTTAACTGAATCCCAACTAGATTCAGACTTGCACTTAACGGACTCCTGACTCATCTCAGACTCACGGCTAACTGACTCCTGACTCGTCTTAGACTCGTGGTTAACTGACTCCCAACTCATCTCGGACTCACGCTTAACTGACTCCCAACTCATCTCTGACCCACGCTTAACTGACTCCTAACTCATCTCAGACTCACACTTAACTGACTCCCAACTCATCTCAGACTCTCGCTTAACTGACTCGCAACTCATCTCAGACTCACGCTTAACTGACTCACAAATTAACTCAGACTCTCACTTAACTGACTCCCAAACAGACCCATGACTTGAAAAAAATCAGCCAGGGGGAAAAAAAGCACAAGCGAAACTGACTGAATAAAGAGCGCCAACAATAATACAGTAAATAAATACAACCATACATGTGCAAATTTGCCTTTTAGTTTTACTATGGTCATGCACAGTGCATTATGGGTACTGTAGTCAATTTAAGTTATTACTTTGGCAACTGCAGTCACTGCTGTGATGCAGAACACTCTTTTTTCACTTTTTCTCGTTGGCACCATGTTTTTTGTTTAATAAATGAACTGTCTGCAATAATGCTGAATACTTCACCAACATTCCAGTCCAACTCAACCTTTTGATAAAGGAGAGATGCCAAGGTCCGTTCAGTACTGCTTCAAATGAGTCTTTTATTATGGAACATCTTTCAGTCTGAAGGACAGAACTAAAGCACTTCTCGTAGTAAATGTGTTTAAGGGAATGAGGCAAAACTAGCAGTAGCTAATTCAGCTGTAGTTGTCAGTGAATCTACCTGAAGCACCATATTTTCTGCACTCTGTCATGAAAGGCTTGTTATTTGGCAGGAGCAGCTTATGACAAACTGAAATTCTCTACTAAAGACTCAAGACACGACTCGACTCAATCTGCCTCAGGCTGAATGGTTTTCTGTAATGTAAGGCTTGTTATATAAAGCGGTGTCAGACTTGACAGATACAGCTAATAATGAGACTGAAATTCTGTACTAAAGACTCGAGACTCAACTCAGACTTACACCTCAGAGACTCGAGACTCGACTGGGACTCACACCTCAGAGACTCGAGACTCAACTCAGACTTACACCTCAGAGACTCGAGACTCGACTGGGACTCACACCTCAGAGACTCGAGACTCAACTCAGACTTACACCTCAGAGACTCGAGACTCGACTGGGACTCACACCTCAGAGACTCGAGACTCAACTCAGACTTACACCTCAGAGACTCGAGACTCGACTGGGACTCACACCTCAGGGACTCGAGACTCAACCCAGACTTACACCTAAAAGACTCAAGACTCGACTGGGACTCACACCTCAGAGACTCGAGATTCAAGTCAGACTTACACCTAAGAGACTCGAGACTCGACTGGGACTCAAACCTTAGAGACTCAAGACTCAATTCAGACTTACACCTAAGAGACTCGAGACTCGACTGGGACTCACACCTCAGAGACTCGAGACTCAACCCAGACTTACACCTAAGAGACTCAAGACTCGACTGGGACTCACACCTCAGAGACTCGAGACTCAACTCAGACTTACACCTAAGAGACTCAAGACTCGACTGGGACTCACACCTCAGAGACTCGAGACTCAACTCAGACTTACACCTCAGAGACTCGAGACTCGTCTGGGACTCACACCTCAGAGACTCAAGACTTGATTCAGACTCGCACCTCAGAGACTCGAAACTCGACTGGGACTCACACCTCAGAGACTTAAGACTCGACTTCAACTCGCACCACAGAGACTTGAGCCTCAACTCAGACTCGAGACTCGACTCAAACATCTCAGAGACTGGACACTTGAGTCAGACTCACACCTTAGAGGCCACAGCGTCAACTCAGACTCACACCTCAGAGACTCGAAACTCGACTCAAACATCTCAGAGACTGGACACTCGAGTCAGACTCACACTTTATGCTGGCCTTACACCAAACGACTTTTCAAGGGATTTCGCTGTCTCAGACAAATATCCAATGTCGAAATAAAATCATGAGGGTCTTGCTAGAGTCGCGTCGTCTCAATCGTTTAGTGTAAGGTGGTCAAGATGGTGGTCTTAAGTCAGTCTTTTTGCCGTCTGGACGCCACGACAAAATCAACCGTGTTTAATATTATCGTAAGTTTTAAGTCTTGGCTCACGCAAATAGTGACGCGCCAGGGGTGCGTGTGAGTACTTGCGAGCTCCACTTTAATACAATAATCATATTAACTTGAATGTAAACTGCCTGCTTTAATATTTTAGGTTCACTGAGGTAACAGTGATGTAATGAAATGCACAGAGGACTTTAAGAACGACATTATTGAAGAATCATCGATTTTTTTTCCTATTTTGCTTCCTGTTACACTGTTTGTTTTTTATGGTTTAGTTCATAATATCCAATCAACAATGCTGAATCGCTGCATGTTGTGTTGATGTGTAAATCTTCATATCAAATTTAAAAAGTATCTGCACTTTTTACAGGTTAATTAAAAGATTCTGGGTGATGATCTGCCAGAATATGCAGTTCTACAGTGAACTGGGCTGAGCCTCAGATCCTGACATGTTCAGCCAGTGTATCTTCCCATCTGTATCACTATAGAGTGGAAGGAAAAGTGTTTATCTGCTTGTGAATGTCCACCAGGTGCATGATGGGGAATAATCTCAAAAATCTAGTTGCAGTCTTGTAAATAGTGACACTGCAAGATTCCTAGTCTTTGCAAAATCATAGTCTGTGACTAAAAACCGTGACACTGTCTTTAGGTGTGAGATGGTGTAAGACTTCGGTCTTTCAAAAGTCTTTTCAAAGTCTTTTCAAAGTCTTCTAGTGTATGGATAGCATTAGAGGCCACAGTGTCAACTCAGACTCAGTTAGGGGTTTTTGGCTGTGCTCATGGCTTGGAGAGGAGATGAGCACCATTAAATCTCACAAAGCTCTCTGAAAAGACCAGATGGGCAGACAGCAGCTACTAATCAACAAGCCAGAACGGTTGAGGCCCAGATTAAGACTGACCCCGCATCCAACTTGCAAGCTCCAGGGTGGGAGTGACCAGTGTGCTACTAGAGCCAATTCCACCAATTCCACTATCAAGCTACCACATAAGAAGTGTTGCAGAAAAGTGGCAAGAAAAAATAAAGGTAAGCTCAAATTTACAAGTACAGTCTAGTTATTTAGATATAATAAATGTTTTTATCATTTAGTAAATTTATCACATTTGGTATTGTAATAAACTCTTTACAAACTTGCCCTTTTTAAGCCAAACAGTACGATGTGACAAGGCTAGTAAGTAGACATTAGCTGAGGTGAAAACAGGCACATTTGACTTTATGTTGCCTTTTTCAGCGTAAAATTCAAGTCACATGTGACCTACTATGGGTTTTTGTGGACAGGGTCTAGGTTTCTATATAGTACATTAACAGTAAGATGCTAAGTGGTGCTTCTTTGTGTCCAGCGTTCAGTAGGCCGCTCTACCAGTGACATGGAAACATCAACAGATATTCTTATTGATATATTCAACAGAAATATAATTCAAAATGTAATTGTTTCAAAATATTTAAAAATTCCAATTGAATTAAAAATAATAAAGACTGAAACTGCTTTTGTGATAACCTGTTGCCATGGCTTACTAAATTTAGAAAATACTGATGATGAATTTAATCAATACCGCCTACTACGTGTACTGAAAAAAATCCATTTAAATATAACACAAGATCAACACCATTATTATCCAGAGAAAGACAGTTGTATTAAAGTAATAAATTTCATTAATGTCTACACATTTCAATCAATTACATTCAATGCCTCTTGTTTATCAGTCTAAAAACACGCTTCAGTCACACAAACACACACACCTTATAGCAGTGGCGCAGCGTGCCGGATGTTTTCCACTCAGAAGGGCACGTCCCGCTAAGAGAGGGAGTGGGCTGTGGTTTGGGGGGTCCAGGGAAGATAGTAGAGTCTTTTTCTTGTCTGCAGATGTATTTGGAGCGTGCACTCATGCACTCCTTCACCTCCCACAGGCCTGTAGCATGTCCTGTCGCCATTGCAACACATCCGCCTTTTATAGGGGCTGAAGGTAAAAGAATATCATACAATAGGTTGGCCAAATTTACACCATTTTCACAAGTGTAGTCGATCAGGCGAGACATGTTTGGTGGAAAAAGTTTGATTTTTTGGTTGTGCAGTGGAGACATAAGACTAACATTGCTAAAAAATTAAATAGGGGCTTAAAAACAAAAACACAAAATCTTAACAAACCAGAGAAAACAAGGAATAGATCTTGCTTTTTTATTGAAAGATTAACAGGCTATGGTAGATTTGTAAGTATAAAATTAATCAGATAGCTAATAGCTTTTAGTAACTTCGTCCACATTTTCTTACTTCGACAAATTAGCTAATTTCACAGACTTCTTACAGTGAAATAAGAAACTTCCTTTCAGAGAACTGAAAAGTTTTAAGGCTCTCCACTATGAAAGAAGAAATTCAAGAATTTCAAGATAACGGCACATATTTTAGGAATATAAATAACTTTATATCTTAAAAACATTCCAAAGCTTTTTTTTCTCAAAATAAGTAAAACTGTCTTAAATTTAGTCTTTCATAGTGGAGAACTTCAACCCTTTTCAAGATGGCTGATTAATCTCATACATACTAATCTAGTCTAGTACAGAATGTTTTGATTTGAGCATTACAGTATTGATTTATGACCATTTTAAAGACTTTTTACAGTTAAAAGCTTCTCTAGTATTGAGTATAAAGCTTGTTCAAACATTCCCATTTCAAGAAATTTTGTACAAAGTGAGGTTTTGAGAAGATGCTTAAAACAAGATTGATGTGCTAGTTTTTTCTCAGTTTAGTTGGATGACATTAGATCAAACTAGTGTTACTTAAACCCAATAACAACACCTGAAAGCAATGAAATATTTACTGATTTTACAATACTAAGATCATTTACAGCACAAGGTATTTTTAAGTCTTTTAAGAGATCTTTATTAAGCATTTTTTCACCATGTTGACATATTTTTTTTAATTTTGCACCTTGATTTGAATCAGTTTAGCACTGTTTAAACTGCATGGCTAAATCATCACAAACTTGATTCAAACTACAAGGAGTTGTTCAGTTATATCAAGTAGACTTGCTAACATGGTTTCTGACACTGTATGACAGACTATTATCTATAAAAATGGACCAAAAGTTTGAGGCATAGCTAAACACAGGAGTAGCAGCCACACTGAGGCTAAAATGTTGTTTTTACTCCCAAGTTGCTGGCCATAGAGCTCTAATTTACTCACCACAAAAACAAACACAATGGCCAATCTCATCTCTGTGACTACTGGGTAAGCCTGGGTTTTTATTGTCTGTAACTGTCTGTAACTGTCTGTCTGTCTGTCTGTTGGATAGAAAGCAAGCTAATCAGATTTTCCTACTATGCACTAAAAGCGTAATTTTGCTAGTATTACTCAGTGCACTACACAGCGACGATGGCCTTGGTCTAAATAGTTTTGTATTTGTTGGACATCCTTCCTATACATGCAAGCAATGTGAAAATGTGGCATTTGACAAAACGATGCATTGTGCAAAAGTGTGCGCGGTTGTAGATGCGTGTGTCTTTATGTGCGTGCCTTTATGTGTGTGTGTGTGTGTGTGTGTGTGTATACCTGGCTGGTCCCGGTTCCAGTTGGCGTATGTCAGTTTCTCTCCAGTGAGCCAGCGGAAGGGGCCAGTGCTGTTCTCATCATGCAGACCCAGCCAGAAATGATCGTTTGAACGGCCAAACACGAGACTGTTCACAAACGCCTGCTCAAACCTACACACAAACAATAAGCAGCACATCAAATCACCAAATAGATACTCTTAATATTATACGTACATCCAGTGCAGACGTCAGAGACCACTCTTAATTTAATTAACTTCCAGTCAAAACAGCCATTAAGTACAAATTATTCTTTTTTTAATGTCAGGAAAAAAACAGAAAATATATATTTAACAGAAAATTACACAAAAGTCTCGACAACTAAATGTAAAAGGTTCAGTAATTAATGTATCCACTCCTTGCCTTTATTACAGCTTCCATTCCTTTTGGAGACTTGCTTTCAGTTTTTCAAAGAATGATACAGAGATATTTTTGAGTTGTCTTCTCACAGTGGAGGGATTTGTTGATTTATTCAGATCTGAAGTAAGAGTGGCGCTTGACTTTCTCCTCTCTCTCAAAGATGGAAGCTTTCAGTACTTTTTATCTGATGGCGACAGTGTTGGTGGTCCACCAGGTCTTCAAAGGTTGTGAGTCCCATTTTCTCCATATCTGATCTACTTATTTTTTGAACTCCTGTTTTGGAAACTCCATTTTCCATTTACTTCCCCATTTATTATGCAACTGCAAGTAGTTATCTTACATTTACTCTCCTCAGAAATATCTCCTGAAAAATGGCTGTTTTGGCTGGAAATTGAAAAATTCTTTGACATTTGCACTATATAAAGAAAAGGTCTTTGACATTTGCACTGTATAAAGAACTGTATAAAGAAAGCAGTGATGGACACAATGTACATATCGCTGTTGTCGGAAAAAAACCTCATATCTCCAAAATGATAACTTTACAGGAGAAGACAAAAAAACACTTTTCTTGTAATGTAAGTCAATGGAACCAGACTTTTTTCCAAGTCTTTTTGTGCAGTTTCTTTTGGTCCATTCATCATGACATTTACATACAATGTAAAGGGCAAGAGGCATTTTCAAATTATGTCAAAAACAACATGGAGATATGAGGCTTTGTCCCGACAGCAGCGATATACACATTACACACATACACATATAGTATGACAAAAAGATAATATTAATTAAAGTTACCCTGTAATTATTGCAGACTTTAGAATGTATTTTTAGATTCTGATATGTTTCGATGTGTTGCTTGTGTTTAAGAGGTACACAACATGTCAAAAATGCTAAACTGTTCACACACCGCTTGTATAACCTGTATAGAACAACTACTTTGTATTGCGATTTAAAGAACCACATAACATGCATTTCAGTCTGGTTAACGTGGCTTCCATCACTTTTGAGATAAAGGCAAAACAGAATTTATAAATTTTTGGGATAACAGTGCAATATTTAGCCTCCAACAGTGTCAATTAAATGGAATCACCAATGCATAACTATGCTTGCTCCTTCTCCAATACTATAAGTGAAGTAGAACATCACTAAAAATAAAACCTCTAAGGTGTTAATTAATCCTTAGCATAGCAGTGCTAGCATTTAACCCCAAAAGAGTTACACTTAGATAAACAACATTTTCCTCAACAATATATAGACTGATGCATTAACGTTTTGGCACAATAAAACTTTAAAGAAGTCCCAGAGTAAAGAGGAGAAAAAGGTGTAAAAAGGAGTAAAAAGGTGTTTACGAAAAAAATAAATAATTAAAAAGAAGTTGAAGGTAGAGGCAAAATGTGCCTAAGTGTCAGAGCACTTAATGACCAAAGGGGTAAAGTATGGTCATTTTTATTTTGGCTGTCCAGAAATGAGGTGTTACACTGAAAATAAAGTAGTTTTTCCATGTTAATGAGGATGAGGACTTTTATTTTGAAAAATGTCTCTCAGTAAAATGACATAGTTGCCCATATTAATATAATGTAAGACATGTATGCTTTATAAAAGTTGCTTTAAACATTCATGAACATGTTATGAAGTGTTTATGTAAGATGTTATGAATGTGTTGTATAGACACCCAAGTAAAGTGTTACCAATTTTTCCCATGTTAAAAAGTGAATTAAATGGAAAATTGTCATACAGCTGTCATGTATAGGCAGAAGACTTTTACCTGTTGTTGATAATGGCTAATGTGGAATTCTTGCTGGCACATGCCCTTTTGGCATTGTTAAAGGTTACAGACTCCTCTCCAACCCAGAAACACGCAGGACTGTGCCACTTCCAGCCCTGGATGGAGAAATCAGGAAAAGGTGGGTGGGGGGAGAGATTAAGAGAGAGAGAGAGAGATAGAGAGAGAGAGAGAGAGAGAGAGAGAGAGAGAGAAAAATGTATTTGTATGTATATGTAATCATAGACTGAGATGGACATGCTCTCACAAGAAGCCAAATAACCCAAAGGCATCCAGCTGTCAGCCCAGCCGCTCACGCTGGGGACAGATGTGTTCTCTCTTTGGGTGTCTGACCTCTCAGTAACTCCTAATGCAGACAGTCTCATGAGATATGAATGCAAAACAGGATGAACTTAGCTTTAATTAGGTAGAACCCAAAAACATTAGGCTGGTACACTTTACAAAAATCCTACACATAATCTCACTGCTGTCTTACCAGAACCTCACACACTGTAACCTTAAGGGAATGGTAAATGGTAACTTTGCAGCAGAAGGTAAAACCCTTAAAGCTACACTATGTCAGATTTGGGGATCTGGAGACCTTTCTGGGGGAAATGTGTAATTGTAAACAACATGTGGAAGAACATTTTATAACGCTGGTTGTGCTTCTGATCCCCTCCTCAAGCTGATCACAGCCCATGTAAAGAGCAGTAAGAGCAGCTGGAGTTTTCAAATGGTGTAAAAATAGAAATTAATTTAAACAAAGAAATTACAAAATTTTGACTTGACAGTGAAGATTTACTGTTTTGTTTTGCTATTTGCTATTTATTTTGCTGCATTTGGAGCCTTGTGAGCCTGAGAAGTTTGGTGGGCCTAGAAGTAGCCTTTAACCTTTGACCTCCTGACAGGGCCATCTAGGATGCAGCCATTTGGGAGGGAACTCATATTACAACTTAGACAAAAGGAGAGGTCACAGTGAGGTAACAAGACACACACACACATTCATACACAGACTTATTTACCTAATTAAATGAAAGCATATATAAGAATGTTCTAGATGGCCCAGGAATGGGAAGCTTTAGATGAAGGATAGAACTAAGAGACAGAAGGCAGAAGGAGAGAAAGAGTGAAACAGAGAGAAAAAACAGAATAACAGAGAGGAAAGAGGTCAGAGAGAGGAACAGATTTAGCAGACGTATGAAAATACTCACAACTTGGTGTGTGTGTGTGTGTGAGTGTGTCTGTGTGTGTGTGAGTGTGAGTGTGTGTGTGAGTGTGTCTGTGTGTGTGTGTGAGTGTGAGTGTGTGTGTGTGTCTGTGTGTGTGTATGTGTGAGTGTGAGTGTGTGTGAGTGTGTCTGTGTGTGTGTGTGAGTGTGTGAGTGTGTTTGTGTGTGTGTGTGAGTGTGTCTGTGTGTGTGTGTGTGTGAGTGTGTGTGTGTGAGTGTGTGTGTGTGTGTGTGTGTGTGTGTGAGTGTGTGTGTGTAAGAGTGTGTATGACTGCAGTATTTACAGTGTGTCTCTGGCAGGTTTGTGCAGATTGACTACATCTGGAGTTCCAACAGCATGACACAGCAACACTGAAAAGACTCTTTATGTGAGAAAGGGAGAGAGAGAGAGAGAGAGAGAGAGAGAGAGAAAGAGAGAGAGAAAGAGAGAAAGCGATAGATAAAGAGAGAGACAGATAGAGAGGGGTATATAAACACAGAGAGATTCAGAAAGAAAAAGACAGGAATCAAGAGAGAGACAGAAATAGAGAGAGGTACATAAACAGCAAGAGAGTCAGAAAGAAAAAAGAGACAGAGGGACCAAGAGAGAGAGAGAGAGACACAGACAGGGGAAGAGAGACACATATAAAGAGTGAGAGAAAATGAGAGAGAGAGACAGAGATAGAGAGAGAGATAAAGACAGACAGCGAGACAGAGACAGAGAGAGAGACAGAGAGAGAGAGATAAAGACTGAACTTTCTAAAATAAAAACTGAATTTAACAGGAGGAAACACAAACAGTTGGTGTAGTGTAGAGGTAACACTGCTGCCCTCCTTGAGTTTGACCGGAGTTTGGTTTCCCCGTCTGGTCAAGCACACCACACTTAACCAATAAGAGTCCAAGACTCCTAACGCTACATTTGCCTTCCTCTGTAACACGATTAAAACTTGAAATTACTTTGGATAAGAACGTCTGCCAAATGGTGTGAATGTGAAACTACAGGCTTTAGAGTAGTTTTACATGGGAATGTGAGCTGATGCAGTTATTACAAAATTATCTACTATAAAACAACAGTAGAAATAATCCTGGTTACATTATTCCAGTATTAGAATGAGAATGAGGTTTCACATATGAAGTATGGAGGCACTTACTTAAGAACAAAACTAACAACACACTGCATTCATCTGAGAAAGCCAGGCATGTGGCTCCGGTAAGCGCAATTATGATAAAACTTATGTACTTGTGAGCAGCTGAACTTAGTCAGTATGCAAGATCCCTTATCAGTGAATCAGTCATAAAAATTACAGACATCTTATGTTAAATTACATCACCACACCTCCCCACGCAAAACTAATCCTGTAGCAGTGCTTCAGCCAGACAATTCATTTAAAATAACAGAAACAAGAGACATCATATCTTTGCCTATCTAGTCTGTGGGAATACTAGTATGACCTTTAAATGTGTTCCTTAATTTCTATTTCCCTTTAATGATTATTTTATTTGTTTTATTATCATCCTGTTCTTCTATTTTTTTATTTGCTTCCATTTTGTTCATGAATTATTATTATTATATCTCTGCTGTCGGAACAAAACCTCGTATCTCCATATCTCCAGTTTTTCACGTAACTTGAAAATGCCTGCTGCTCTTTACATTCTGATGAATGGACCAAATTAAATGGCGCAAAACTACTTTGAAAAAAGTCTGGTTCCATTGACTTACATTGAAAGTGATTGATGTTTTTTCCTCCTCCTGTAAAGTTACCATTGTGAAGATATGAGGTTTTGTTTTGACAGAAACGAAATATTATGTAAAAATATACATTTATAATAAAACTACAGTTACTCTCCAAACTGTATGACTTATTTTTATGAGAGCTCCTTTTAATTGTTTATATGTATATTACTGATAATATAACCAATATAATCAACATGAATTATATTATTTGATTTGATCTGAGAGACAGAGCGATGAAGAGTCAAAGGGAAGGAGAGTAAAAAAATGGAGATGCTTAACATGTTAATACTTAACATGGTGCACAGCACAGACTGTAGACAGAATGAGAGAGGACGGACAGAGAGAGAGTTAAAGATGAAGACATGTAGAGTACCGGTCTGCAGCCGTGGTCCTGGATCGGTCCATCTGTCTTCTGAGCAGCTTTCTTACAGATGGAGGGCAAGGAGACATTACAGGGGCTGTCATTCCAGCGGCCCTCCTACACACACACACACACACACACACACATTCATGTACAAACAGAGAAAAATTAATGAGTTACATGATGCAGGTGTATCAAATTCATTTTTAATGCTTGTTCATGAATTTGTTACTTAAAAGGCCACAGTCCATAACAAAAGCATGGTATAATCTGTAGGGATGTGATATTTGAGTATCTGTGGAAGTTCATTACTATTACAGTTGTTTTGTAAAAATACAGGAAATGACTGTGTTTTAATTTGTAGCTCAATACAACTACATTACAGTAATCTTGTGGTCTGAGTGGAGTCACAGTATAAAGTTGCTATTTTACTGTTACTTAGTCACTATGGAAAGGAAAATTAGTGTGAAGATAAGGCAGCTGGTAGCTGGTAATTTACTCTACTTTTACACTTATTTTGTTTTACAGTTAACGTAAATTAAACATAATCCACTACGTAAGTAACTGTATACTTAACTGTGTAATTATGTAAGTAGATCTGAATTAAAATGACAGCAATAACGAAACTTCTGAGGGTTAAATGCCTTCAATTCCAAATGCCTTTTCATCGCACTTCTGAGCCACGTAGCATAGCAGAGTGACTCAACATAGCTGGACAGCTCTAACTGACTGCCCACACTTATTACAGAATGCCTGACCAAAACAGCTCTCTGGGAAGCAGAGGAGTCTATTGTGCAATACCTCCATCATAATAATAAAGCAGCCAAACGCCTTCTGCCGGCACTTCCGGTCGCAGCCTGCATATTAACTGACCGCTCTATTCAGGACAACCGTCCACTAATGCTAAATGGAAAACATTTCATAAGCAGGGTATATGTTTTCTTCACTGAGCTCCAAATAATGTTAAGCACTTTTAAAAGGGTTTCATTCCATTACCCAGATCTGAACAGACAAGAGGTTCCAAAACCACCACCTACAGTGTAGAGCCTGACTGTCTGACTGTGTAACTAAAACTACTGGAGTATAAAATTATATCCTAGTATATATATTTAAAATATAAAATCATATCAGTCAATATTATCAGTACTCTAATTTTTTAGCCCCTTAAAATCAGTATTAGCCACACAATTTTCATATCAGTTTAGTCTTACTACAGTATACATAAGTAGTGGGTGATAGTGAATATATATCACAATACTTCACAATACTTCTAAGAAATGTTCACAATACACAGCACCACAATATTTATTATCTTCTAACATCTGATAAGTTGAAACAAGCAATAAAGAGCCAGTAGTGCCACATTAAAAAAACACAAAACTAAGCCCAAATGATTATTATTTAAATTCTGACATTCACTAAACCTAATTAAAAAGCACTAACTGTGCTGTCATTGTAATAAAGCACAGTTAGTCTGTGTTCTAGAAGTACTGACGATAACTACAACATACTCAAAAAAGCATACTGTGACACATTGTGATACAATTTATATTGCCCTAAGTGCGCACTGGACCAATGGGGTACAAATAGCTGTGAGTGATGTGGTGTGGCAGGGCAGGTTTTGCCTGATCAGGAAGCTATTTAATCTACATAAATCTAGAGTTATTATTATTATAATTAATATATTCTATTTATATATTCTATGTGAACTGCATGTTGTATATTCCATTTGAATAGCATATTATTTAAATGTAATTGTGTAATTCCAAAGTTACTTACATAATGAACTACATTTACATTCGACAGGTTCAAATCTGCAGTCAGATGCAAGCGAGGGGCTAGAGGGGGTACTCACCGGGCCCCACATGGTGACGCAATCCTCCTGCGTGTTCAAGAAGTTGTTGGGCTCAAACGGGTGCCAGAAAGTGAAGATGACTGGGGTGCGGTCTGTCCACTCAAAATTCATCTGCATGGCGGTGTCATGCAGGCCTATCCATAATTCATCTACATCTGAGAGAGACGAACAGAAAGACTTGAGTTGTACACTCAGATACTGTGAGTGTGTGTGTATGAGAGAGAATATGACAGTGTCATAGATGCCATGTTTGAAATTTGGCCTTTAGGGTCTGTCACACTGTCAATGTCTTATTAAGGCTCTTTTTTGCACCGTTTGAAAAACCCAGCTTTACACTGGGTGAAGATTTTATTATGAATAAATCAACAGAAATGGTAAAATAATTATTTAGAATAAAGCTCTGTTACTTAAATTTATATTAAAAGTTAAGAATGTTTTCTTTCACCTATTGACAAGATATGAAGCTGAGGCTTTGTTATAACAGCATTGATATGTGTGTACCTCTTTTCATTTGCACAGTGATGAACTCCAGCTCCGGCAGGGTGTGGATGCTGACTAGGTGGGCATCCATCTTCTGGCAGGTTTTCTGGGCAGAGTTCCAGTCCATCTTCTCAGAGTTCAGCCTATAGCATCCAGCCTGGAAGTTCTGCCAGCCTACATCACACTGATACTGACCATCATCTGCCCACGAGTCTGAAATACACACACATACACACAGTGATGAATACCTGCCCTGGGTTTGAGATGATCTTCAGAGCCTAGAACAATAAAGACATACTAATAATTTGTTACAAACCCAATTCCAAAAATACTGAGACAATTAATAAAATGCAAATAAAAACAGAAAGCAGTGATTTGCAAATTATTCTGACCTGCATTCAGTTGAAAGTGGTAAAAAGACAAGATATTTAAAGTTTCAACTAATTAACTTTTGCGTATATATGATTCTAAATTTGATGCCTCAAAAGTTGAGACAGGGGCATGTTTTACATCACCTTTCCTTTACATCAACATTCAGTAATCGTTTGGAAACAGACACTAATTGTTGTAGTTGTGAAAGTGGAATGTTTCCAATTCTTCCTTGATGTAACAACTCAGCTGCCCAAAAGTCCAAGGTCTCTATTATTTTGCGTCACACTCCATGTACTGCACTTCGTAAAGTGCCACACATTTTCAATGGGAGACGTGTTTGGTGTTGTTTTCCTGAAACAAGCAAAGACGTACCTGAAAAAGATGGCAACATATGTTGCTCCAAAATGCACACGTACCCCGCGCACTAATGGTGCCCTCACAGATGCACAAGCTAACACTGATGACATTGCCACTAACCCACCCCTATACCACGACAGGTGCTGGCTTTTAAACTTTGGGTTGGTAACATTCTGGATGGTCCTTTACCTCTTTGGCCCTGAGAACCAGATGTCCATTATTTCCAAAAACAGTTTGAAAACTGAACACTCCTTTCCCACCTTTCCAATTTGTGTCAGTCCATCTCACATGAGCTTTAGCCCAGAGAAGTCGGCGGTGTTTCTGGATGTTGTTGATATATAAGCCTTCTGCTTTGCGTAGTAAAGTCTTAACTTGCATTTACAGATGCAGTGATGAAATGTGTTTACTGGCATTCATTGAAGTTCACAGGGATTCAGTATTGGTTTTTGGCCTTGTACTGTACACAGAGAGATTTCTCCAGATTCTCTGAATCTTTTAAAAATGTCATGGGCTGTAGATGGTGAAATCTCTGAATGTCATGCATGTTTAATTATATGCTGAGAAACGTTTTTTTAAACTGTTGGACTATTCGTTTATGCATTTTTCGCAAAGTGGCGACTGAGTCTTTCATGAACGCTCCTTTTATACACAATCATGACAACATCATTTATTACCTGTTCACCTGCAGAAAGTTCCAAAACAGTGTTTTTAATCATTTTACAAACTTACACTTTTTTGGAATGTGTTACAGGCGTCAAATTTGGAATTAGTATATATTTACAAAAATCAATAAAGTTGATGTGGTAAAATATTAAATATCTCTTCTTTGCACTGTTTTCAATTAAAAACCTATTTTAAGAGTTTACAATTCACTGCTTTCTGATTTGATTTGCATTTTCCTACTGTCATAATTTTTTTGGAGTTGGATGTGTACTTTGTATACAATATTAAGTATTGAGATATAATAATAACTCTCTAATATGTCTATTTAATTAATATAAACTATTCACCATACTGTACTTCTAGTTTCATTCAATATGTCAAATATTGGCACAGGAAGAAGTTTGATAATATAATTTAATTCTCTGTTTTAAATATTTTTTTGCCAAGTCATGTGCCTTGAGATTTGATCACCCCCTTAAAATATGAAGCAATAACTAATTTTGGACATTTTTATATAACTTTAATCTTAACGTTATACAGCTTTCTCATTTAATATGGAATTGTCTACAGCTCTGTTCATCTTTTTACCTTTTTCACAGCTCCCCAGCTACCTGCTAATTATTCAAAACCTGTGGAGGTGCACAAGACTGGCATATATCTGCAGCAACTAGTTTTATATTACTAAAAACATTGATTCCAACATTTTTAAAAATGTTAACATGTTTTTTACCAATTTTTAAAATCACATTAAATCTTTTAAATACCTTCCTAAGACCTCTACAAAGGAAGAATAATAGATTTTCCACTTCAGCTCAAATATGGCATTTATTAAACGGCCCATATTCTGTATTGTCCTTCTATTTTATTTTTTTCTCTTAAGGTCCACTTACAATATTTGTTTGGTTGTATGTGCCAAAAATGGCTATAATTCATTTTTACATTAGCATTTTTCAACCTTTCTTTATCCTTTACAATTAAACAGTGGCTTCAAGACTGATATAAAATAAATGAGCTCTGTTTTGAATTGGCCGTCCAGTATTGCGCCTCAGTCAAAAAGCACTCAGAGCTGAAACACTTCCAAGAACTTCAGATAAACTGTTATCTTTTCTACTGCTTAATCCGCGGTCAGTTTCTGAGCAGAGGACTACAGTCTGCTGGATATTTTTGGTTGGTGGACTATTGTAAAGCAATTTAATATACATGACTTTTTCACCCCAGCCTTTACGCTGAATATTATAATATATTAAACTGAATAACTTATATATGAAAAAATTAGACATTTCTAGTCTTTTCATTGCCTAAAGACCTTTTTAAGGTATTATTAAAACTTTTGAATGACCTGCAGTAACCTTGTGCCAGTGTATACATATACACACACCTGTGGTGAAGGGGTCCAGGGTGGCGTTGGGTCTTTTCTTGCAGATGTAAGGCAGAGCCATTGAACAGTCTCTGTTTTGCCAGCGGCCTGAGCTTTCAGTGCGGATCACAGCACAGTTCTGATCCTCCTCATGATTTGGCTGGTCTAGAAACACACAGACACAGAGTCTTTATTCAAATCAAGCCTGCCTTATACAGACAATTACCTGCAATCTCTCAGGCACCAAATAATGCTCTCACTTGCCACACTGGGTGAATGCCAGGCTTACAAGCTGTCATTTGAAGCCACCATGAGTCAGCGCTAGCTTAAAGACTTACAGTAATCAGCAAATAAATCAAGCTATTGTTCCACCTGGGAGAAACGAGTGAGCACATGTTATAAAGTCTGTAGCTCTGTGAGTGTGATTCTCTCACCTGTCTCCCAGTTGAGGTATTTAAGAGGGGCAGAGTCAGCCCACTGCCAGCCTCCATTAAGGTCCAGATCATTCAGACCCATCCACAGGGCAGCACTATAACCAGTCAGCAAACCTGAGGAAGTGATTTTGTTCCAGATTTAGCACTTTTTTACTATCATCAACATTATATATAAAAACTAAAAACAAATGTAACTGTTTTGAAAAGTATAATAAAATGGAAAAAATTTGCACTGCAGGCATCACAACCCCTGGTTCCTATCACTACCACTGTAAAGAAATTAGAGTCAGTGAGTTTCTCTGCAACATAACATTTCACATCAGACCACCCTCAATGACTGTTTGCATGTCAACAATTGAAGTATGAAGAAATCCTGAAAAACTGAAATGTGGAATTCCTCTTCAAGTCATCACAAATAGAGATTTCCCTGCTTTTTTCTACAAAAATGGACAAAATAATGGATCTAATTAAGGTCGCGAGTACCGCCCAAAGGTACATTTTCTTGCTCAAATGTTGCTGTTTGGTGGCTAAGAAGGCCGAATTGTGATTCTCCTGAAATTCATTAGACAAAAAGGAAATATGAGATATGACGAGAGAGGAGAGTTTAGCTGCAGATAAACATGAGTGTTATTATCTCATTTACTGAAACTCAAGAGGCACATGTGAGATTAGTGAGGTCCTCTTCTCAGGAGAAACATTTGAGCAGCAGGAGACTCCAGCAAAAGTCTCCTTTATCTTTCCTTATGATCTCACTGTTATCTAGGAGAAACTGCAGAGATATTAAGGAGGTCTCTTTTTAATTTTTGTCTCCTATTGGCGTTTCATCTGTTTAAAATACTGGTTTAGCACTGTTTCATATTAAAGATAAGAGTAAGTCATAGAGTCAGAAACCATGTAAGTATAAGCTCCCTTTACTTGCTAGTTTCATTAGCCTAATTGCACCAGTGTAACACTAAAGAAGCAAACTTCAGCTACCAAACATGTCTTGGCTGCTCAATTCCATTATGACTAAGGGGGAAATTGTTGAGAGCACAGGTTTAATCATAGAAACTCATATTTTCTTTGAAAGTTCTTTCAATTGTTACTGATAGTCCATTTTTACCATGACTACCATCAGCTTCATTATCTCTGTTCCTTTCTCTCTGTCTCTTTGTCAGTCTCACCATTGATGTAGCTCTGCTCCTCCACCTTGGTAATGCTCAGCAGGTCTGCCCCCTGCTGCTGGCAGCTGGTACGAGCCTCACTCCACGACAGAGTGGCCTGGAAATTAAACTGGTAGCAGTTATCCATCAGAGAGTCGGTGTCCCAGAATGTCTCACAGTCCGCACCTACACATACAGAGAGAAAGAGAGAGGGAAAGAGAGAGAGAGAGAGAGAGAGAGAGAGAGAGAGAGAGATTAAACAGGCATGTTCTTCTCTGAGCCAAACTACTGAACTGCAAGCCACTTACGTTAGTGGCACATCTGAATCACTTGAACAAACAGCATTAACTGTTATGGTAGGCTGGGGACAGCTGTAAGAGTAGGCGGTTTCTGGTAAACTGGACTCACTCTTAATGGGGCAGAATCCCCAGCGCTCGTCCTTGCCGTAATCGTGGGTGGTAGCACACCAAAGATGGCCGTCCTCCCGCCCAACACTGGTGCAGCTGTGGAACCACTGGCCATCGTACAGGAAGGGCAAGTAGCAGGGCCGGCCATGAGAGTTCCCCTGAATAGTGTAGATCTCTATGGAGATAAATTTGCAAGGTAGCCTTAGTCAGCTAATCGGCCAGGCATACAAACTCTGCAATGCAAGAAGTTCTTTCGAGAAGTTCGCGCATGAAATTTGAGCCCTGAAGTAGTGCCCTTCTTTTTGTTGCAGTTACTCACATAGGCTTTAGCATTCAAACTTAGCAACTTAGCAGAGCAAAGTGATGAAGACTTGGAGTAATTTGCCACCTAAAACCAGCAAACTGAATGCTGTAGCTTTGAATCATGAAGTATTTGAAAGCAGTTTACTGCTGTTACTTATACACAGATTTGTCCACCATTATTTTGGGGAATGAAATAGGAAATGTGTCAGGTCGCAGTGATTTCTGGGCAAGTTTTGCTCAGCCCTCTGAGGGCTCATCTAACACCCTTTTCACTTGGTCTTAACACGGCATCTGGGATTCCCCTGAGGAGAAACGCCAAGGCCAAGTGGACGAGGGCATGTTAAAACTGGTACTGAAGTGGGCAGATTGTTAACTTTGGGTAGATCAGGTATCTTGTACCTTTTTTGACTGACTTTGTACCTTTTTGACTGAGCACCTCACGTTAAACAAAATGGTGACAATAACTGAAGTCGTATATGGAAATATATGTCAGCAAAAAGTTAGTGTGAGTTTTTTGATCATGGAGTTACTACATGAACACCTGCATTTCATTTTTTTGTTAAAATCATACAACCACCAAAGTACAAGCCTAACGTGGCCAGACTGGCTGACTACTTAGTAGCTAATGTCTAATGACTGTCCTGAAAATAGACACTTTTGCTTTTATGTTTTTGACACTTTTACACTACACTGTTGTGTAGAATTATGTGTAAATCTTACGTTTCTCTTGAAAACATGAAAATTTGAGGGAAGTAAACTCACTATGCTAGCATACATGCTAACAACATTAGCGTTAGCTACCAAGCTAGCTAATTAGCAAAAGTCTTTACAAAGTTATAATTCAAGAAACCGCAATCCACACAACATATCATTCTAGTTAACTTTCTGGAGCACTTAGCAGTCCAGTAATACGGCTCGGTGAGTTTATTCTCACCTCAAACAGCAAGGAATTCTGTGAAACTGTGTTCAGTAAGTCTGTTGACTTCAACTGCAAGTGCTTCCAAAGATAGAGGCAAACTTCTAACTGCATTCTTAAAGGGCTCATGTCATGCAAAACTGGACTGTTCTCACTTTTTTTTTTTTTAAATAAAAGACTGTAATGTAGTATAAAGACATTGCTAAAGTTTCAAAACCATCCACTCACTAGTCTTTAAGGTCAATATATCGCTGCTGTCGGACCAAAACCTCATATCTCCATTTTTCAGTTTTTGACATAATTTGAAAATGCCTGTGGTCCTTTACATTGTGTGTAAATTTCATGATAAATGGACCAAAAGAAACAAAATTACTTGGAAAAAAGTCTGGTTCCATTAACTTGCATTAAAAGTATAATATGTTTTTTCCTTCTCCTGTAAAGTTACCATTTTGGAGATACAAGGTTTTGGTCTGACAGCCAGCAATATAGAAATTAAGCTGCCTGTTTTGAATTAATTGTTTTTGTGACATCATGAAAAGTAATATATTTGCTTATATTTCCGCCTATTCAGCCTACAGCAGCTTAGCTCCGCCCATTCACAGTGAAGATATATGGAAAGTTTCAGGCGCAATAGAGGACAGCCAATCAGAACACAGATCACTTACATATATCAGTCTTAAAGGCACAGTAACAAAAACAGCCTGTTTAATTCTAAAGGATAAGGAGAGGTTAGAAAATGGTCATATAAAAATGAATTCTAACTGCTTTTAGTACATGAAAGCACCAACAGCATTATAAGTGGACCTCAGAGCTTCTGTTGCTTTTGTGAGACGCATCTCAGTCAATGCATTTACTGCTTTATTTATACTTCTATTTTTTGTTGCAATGAAAACATGACTATAGGAAATGATTAGAGTCAGCTTAAATAATAGCGATCAGCTGAAATAACTGCAGCCAGGCAATTATGTAATAACTGTGACAGGCCTGTAGGTCAGTTTGTAACATGTTAAATCACATACAGCTAAACACTAAATCAACCCGAGCAATCGGGTCACCTCTGTCACACTAGCTGCACACAAAAGTTAAGCAAAGGTTAAACTCTGTGTTATAATTTTTTAATCATAAAAATATTTAACTGTTCCTTGTTGAGATGTTCAAATACTGTTCCATTAAACTCTGGATGTCTGAGAAGCAGAAGTGGTTAAAATACTCATGCCTAGTTCTCAGTCTTGTTCAGCTTGGCAAAAAGCCTGTTCAGAGGAGGCCAAAAACACTCAACTGCTGTTGCTACACCAACACAGAAATCATTACTGGACACATTTGGCTGTTCTGACTCGGTAAACAACAGCGACAGACTAAGCCAAGAAAGGCATAACTTCAGTCAATGATATGACAAAAGAGCATGTTTATTAAAAGAGAGCCTCTCAGGACGCATCTGTCTGCCTGAGCGGCTTTGGCTGCTGCGCACTACTGTAACTATAGAACGGTTTTGAGCAATGATCTCTGTCTTTTCCAGGAATGACTCGCTTTTGGGTAAATGTGCACAGGCATATTCCATCACCCCACACAAACTCTTTCTCTTTCTCTCTCTCTCCCTCTTTCCCTCCTTCTCCCGTCGCTCTCTTTACTCGCTATTGACCGAAGTTAATCTCTACAGTCAAATGGGATGCCCGGCGGTTTCTATAGCAACAGCCACATTCCGAAGGAGGAGCAACGGAGAGAAAGAGGGAGAAGGGACAGAAAGAAAGAAGAGAGATGGAGAGAAATATGGACAGAGAGTGAGACAGAGAGATACACAGAGACACAGAAAAAGAGAGAGAGAGAGAGAGAGAGAGAGAGAGAGAGAAAGAGAGAGAGAGAGGAAACCAGAGAGAAAAAGTAAGCAAAAAAAGTAGAAAGAAATAAAACGAAAACAGAGAGAGAGAAAGAGAGAGAGAGAGACAGAGAGACAGAGAGAGAGAGAGAGAGAGAGACAAAGAAAGAGAGAGGAAAAAAAGGAAGAGAGAGAAACAGAGAAAGTGAGAGAAAGAATAAGAGAAGAGAGATGAGGAGGAATATAAAGACTCAGATAAAAGAGAGAAAGGGGACAGAAAAAGTGCAAGACAGAGAGAGAGATGGAGAGAAACAGAGAGACTTGCACTTTTTTCTCTCTTTTATCTTAGTTTATACTTTATACTCCTCCTCATCTCTCTTCTCTTATTCTTTCTCTCACTTTTATATATATATATATATATATATATATATATATATATTTATATATACACACACATAAAGAGAGAGAGGGTGAAAACGAGAGAGAAAGCATGAGAGAGAGAAACACAGAGAGCGAGACACAGAGAGAGAGAGTGCAGTGGAGAACTTTGAGACTATGTGAATGTGAATATGGGAGAGAAAGTGAGAGAATGAAAGACAGAGTGTTCTGCTGTTCCACTGACTGTCACTCGTCTGTGGAAAAGTACGACACTCCTATTAAAACCACACACGCACACACTCAGACACACGGAGTGAGTAACGTTAGTGGCATCTCCTCAGGTTGGAGTACACTTCACTGCTGCTGCCTCACTATGACAAAGATGACAAGAATCACAGACGAGCAGAGAAAGAAGACAGCTGTGTTAAAAACAACACATCATCTTTAATCCAGTTTAGGTCAGCCTCAATTCTGCACTACTTTCAACACAACCACTTTGTTGCCTTTCAGTCTGGCAAAAATTCTAATTTACTCAGTTTTCCCTTCAGCCCATATAAAGTCAGTCAGCCAGACATGACTTGCTTCTTTAGTTTTTGCACTGGAACTATGAGGCTGACGTAGCCAACGAGTAATGGAAGCTTATAAATGCCAGATTAACAACATTCAACCTTAAATCATCACACATGCTCCAAAATGTGTTGAGTTGTTTAATAATCTCAAAAAGACTTGCTTACAGGAACGCATCAATATAGGATTTCTAATAAAGTGTTGAAACTGGGGAATCAAACTGGATTAGCATTATAGAGAAATGTTACATTCATTTCTATACATTATAAATGCAGTAAAAATTAATAAAATGCAGATTGGCTAAACATTCTGCTCCAGAGTATAGCACACATAATCAAATATTGGTTTGAAATATTGGTCCAATCTAAGCATCTGTCTACAATTTCAAGCAATTATCTTCCCTTACGGATATGAAACCAATATTATCGTGCATTCCTGCTTGCATATGTGGTTTCTGACACTGTATGATGTACTGTTGTCTATAAAACGGGATAAAAGTACAGACAAAGGGTGACACACTTTGGTTCATTTTTATAGATAACAGGCCTGTCATGATACAATCAATAATCATGATTCTTTAACAGGGATCTCTAATGTACAAGACTAAAGTGGCTCCTAACTTTAACTCCAATAAACCCCCTGACCCGTCTCAATAAATGTGGTTTCTGCGTTCTTCTATTTACACGTGCATGCCTCAACGGACGCAAATGCAGCCCATTCACATTCTGTTCGTTGTGACATATACATGTTGCGTACGTAAAGGCAACGACTGTGTGTAAATAACAACTGCAATCAGCTCAAATAACTGCGGTCAGGAGATTATATAATAATGATGATAGGCTTAATAACAGCAGAGGTGGCCAATATAATATGTTATCATTATTGTGATAAATAACCTCACAATATGCACAATTCTAAAGATTATAGAGAGCCTATACAATAATGATAACCAGCGTAATAGTAACTACATAAACTGCACATTAACAGGTATGTTTGATTTTCCTGTTCCTTCTTAAATAGACTATTTCTGCAAGCAAATGATTTTTTAATGTGACACAACTATTCTGCTGCACTTTGTCCACTCCAACTGCACAGAAAAACTAAAGATTGTGATATATATGGCGCATCATGAAAGTGAAGTATCGTGATGCTATATTTTTTGCCATATTGCACATTTTTATGTCATACAGTATCAAAACACAGACAGTGTGTTTCAAATGTCTAAGTCAGAGATATGCTTTGTTCTCATGTCCTGAAAAAAAGCGTGTTAAAACAGCGATAACACAAAAAAATGTGTCGTTATTTAAAAAAAATCTGTGCTGGCTGAGACATTCAGGAAAAAGAGTGTACCAGCCCTCAGACTTTCGCTGGCTGTAGTTAAACCACACGGACTGTCCCTAGAATACTGAGCTCAGTCTGTGAGCTCGGTTACAGCTTTCTCACTCGGGACACGAAGATGTAATTCTGGAACACTGACACAGTGCTGAGATGTTAACTGAACAATGACAAAAACCTTATTTGGACAATTTTCCACATACCTAAAAAAGCCAAAGGTATGTCAGACACATAGCTAAAGACGGTAGTAGCAGCCTGAATCTTGTGCTTTGGTCCATTTTATAGCTAACAGAATGTCATACAGTGTCAGAAATTGCAGAATTGGACCCAATTTTCCCCCCTTAATTTTGTCATGTCCAATGTCCCACCTGCTAGCTAGGTCTCCCCCAATTACAGAACGCTACCAAGCTGGGACGGTGAAGGCTATCACATGCTTTTTGTGAGACACATAAAAAAAGCCATAGCATCGTTTTAAACGGCGATTAAGGCAAAGTTATCGGACAGCTCAACACACCCATGTTGCCCAGTATTGTGTTGAGTGATGGGAAAAAGCCATCACACCCACCCAGAGAAAGCGAGGATAATTTTCTTTATCAAAGTTGGGAACCACCATCAAATAGAAGCAGACAATCATGTAAACAATCACATGAAACATGTGAACTGCTTGCTTGGAGGCTACGGAAAAGGCAAATCCTTCAGGCAGTCAGATGGCCACGGCTGTGGAAAGCATTTTTAGTTGAAAACTTGCCAAAAATTAACTAAAGGTATCAACAGAATGTGAAGAAAGAAGTTTTGATGTTATGTCAAAGACACCAATGTACTGTGTTGCAGAGATATCCACTGAAGTTAGCATGCTGATCAGCTCGTCTAAGGCCCGCCATGTCTTGTAATACCACTTTGTACCTCAAAAGGTGACAGTGAGTCACTGTAGCATCGAGTCTGCCATCAGTCCAACATGAGAGGTTGAAGAAGTAGAATGCCCGCTCCCAGCAAGAAACTGCAGAGAATAAGTGACTTAAGTAAAGGGAGTAAAGGGAAGAAGTTTGATGCTAAAGTCGCAACACTTCTTCTAGACTGGTAAGTAAGAGGGAGGAGGAGGTACTGTTTATTGTTTATTTAAGAAGGGTGAACATGTCAAAATAAAGCTGAGTTTAGGCAGTTGGATGGTCGCGCTACTTGGGAGCAATGCAGTTTGAGTCAAGTAAGTGATGATTTAATCCGTAGTTAGCAAGACGCTAATTAGCAAGGTAAAACTTCTATTACTTGTTCGCTACATTAGCGTTAAAGTAAAGAAGGCACGTCTTGGCTGACTGAGTACATCTGGAGTAAAGAGATGGTCATTTGTGTTTGATTTTTTTGCCAAATTATTCCTTTAAAGGCTGTAATACAATTGTAACTAATGACAGACAATAAACAGCAAACACTGTATGATATCACGACAACATATTTGTAATGAAGTAATCTTAAATGGAGCAGTGTGTTTACAATCACTTTAATCTGCTATTTTCTCTTCAGACCCCTTGACATCATTGCTTAGCTTATGGCAGACATCTGGACAAGCTCACTTCATGTCTTAGATAAGCTGAATCCAGTGGACAGAAAGGCGAGTGAATCAGTGTGATTCTCAAGCAGACCATTGGACGATTGGACACTGGCACGGCATTTCACTAGACTACACTTTTGGTATTTAGTTCATGATATCAGTTTAGATTTTATGAGATAGAATTAACCTTCAGAAGTCACATTTATTGTTAAATGTAATTTTGTATGATATATTTCTTGTAGCTCATTGAAACAAGAGGAGAAATTCTGTTGAACATGCAGATTGTTTCAATCTACACCACATTTGTGTTTGTCAGTAAAAGAGCAGTTTTTATTATAATTTGAATTTGAGGAAAAGCTACTGTCTGCACTTCTCTTGTTTGATGGAAAGGAAACACATACTTTAAATTTTTGCCATGTTTTTTTTGGCATTTTCCAAAATCAAAGCGTTAAAAAAGTCGGACAATAAAATTTCAACATAACATGTTGTAACATAAGCTGAATGTGCTGCAAAACCACAGTAATAATTGGTGAGAAGTAAAATGGGTGAAAAGTAGAGAGAGAGAAAGAGACAAAAAGTGGAGAGACAGATTGAGAGAGAGGCAGAGAAAGAGAGAGACAGTGAGAGAGAGAGAATAAGAAAGAGACAGAGAGATGGACGTAGTGAAAGCTGATAAAGTTCTAATATCAGGCTGCATTGCTGCACAGCTGTCGGACGCTGAGTCTCTCTACTGTTTACAAACATGATCCAGCCTCCTCACTGGCCGTCTCTCTGGCAAGCAGCCAAACAGGCGGCATTCAGAGTTGCCCTTGGCTACAAATCCGCCAGTGAGAAGCAGATCCTGGCCTAAAGATCCCCAGATGTGCTGCAGACCTCCATCACAACGGCTTACATGCTCACTCTGTTTTTCTGCCGCTCACACTTGAACGGATGAGCGTAGCCTAGATCAGTACTCTAGTGATATCACTGATACGTGGATACAACACTGACACAAGCAGAAGTAAAAGCACCTTCCCAAAAATAACTTACATAGAAGTACAAAAGTGTCAGGTCAAAAAGCTACTGAGTAACTTGGGGAGCTCCAGTGGAACTTCTTAGTAAATCCAGCGTCACTCAGCGTAGGACCTGAAACTTGTTACGCTCTATTCTTCTCTTTTTGGGTTTTTCTTTAGCCTGAAATAAAATGCTAAAGCTGCAAGGAGTCAGATGTGACCAATCACAAAGCAGTACAGATGTTATCACCAATGAAACACATTGCGATTAAACACAAAAAAGGTATTAGTAACTAAATATGAACTGCAAAAATGTAACTGATTGGACACCCCTGCTTCAGTAGATAGTGGTGTAGGCTACAACCCAACCAGCTAGATACGTTAAATCTCATCATTTCTCACTGGATTGAACAGGATTTTTGCCAAAGCTCTCTAAAGCTTGTCATAACGGTTACTACGGAGGAACGCAATTGTGGAGCATGGATAGGTCAATTGCTGACATTGTTGGACAGCGTAAAGGCCTATTCACACCTTCCGATTTTTAAAAAAAACAAAAATGCATGTCAGGTTTTATGGATGGATGTGGATCAGACTGACTAAATACAGCTACACTGCCATGGTTGCAGTTTTAATAAAAGTCTGTTTATTCCCAGTCTTTTTGTGGACTGAGGTGTACCCAGTATAAGCCTTCTAATTGCAGTGCTTAAAGAAAAAAATGATAAATTCATCATCGCTACTTTGCAAATTTTTCTTCCTCTTCCATCTTCTTCCTGTTTTCCCAGAGCATTAAAAATAAGACCATTAGATTTGGGGTGACGGTTCCACTATGCGAAATATTGCATCTGTTTTTCCATATGAAAAAATTGTACTTGTTGTGAAAAGCCTTAACTCTGATGCTCTGCTTACATTATGACAGCAGTGTACGACAAAACTTTTGCCTTTAGCTGCAGCAGGGTATAAACTGAAAGTAGATTTTTTGCACTGGACGCTTTTAGTTGAGGTCTGCACGTATGCATTCACGTACAATATCAACAAGAACACATCATTAGAAACATTAGCATGCAATCGAAACACTTTTGGGATAAAATAGCGTTTAATATAATCACCTCGCATACCGGTTGGAACCCCACTGTTATTCCAGTAATACTATCCCCACAATGCTGTTTACATGGCTGCATGTCGGTGTAGGATGCTAATTACAACACCTCTGCTGTGATGCACAGAATAAGATGTAAACGCAACAAAACATTCAAGATTCTTTGTTGAAGACTTTTTTTGTCACACAACTACACTGGCTGTATTTGGATTCTGCATAGCTTCAGGTCCAAAGTAAACAATACACAATATGCTAAACACACTGATAGCTCTGCAAAAGCAGATTTCGCAAACATTCTCCTCCACTTTCCTCCAGAAACACAGCCCACCCTTGTCTTACCGCGGTATGTCTTTGTGCAGAGGTCCTGATCGTCCCCGTACAGTCTCCACTGCAGGTTGTCGGGTGGGCGTCTGACAGGCAGGGTAACTGTGGCCGAGCCGTTGCGGTCAGTAGCTGGTGGTTTGGGATTGGGCAGGTGCGTATTGAGGGACTCCAGGAACTTGCTGCAGCTCCAGGACCAGCGTACCCGGGGGGGCTCCCAGTCACAGCGGAACATGCCCAGCGGAGAGCGGTCGGCCAGTCCGCTCAAGTTGCCCACGGTAATGCCCAGGCAGAGGGAGGATCCGAGGTTGAAGAGGCGGTTCCTGGTCACCCACTTCCACAGCTGAGCATCTTCATTGCAGGATGAGGAGAGGTAAAGACTGTGATCCCGAACACCCAAACAGCCCTGAGCACCCTCATGGTAAAAGGCAAAAGTGTCCGACTCAGTCGACTTAGCAGTGTGTGCTAAAAGAGAGACAGAGAAGAAGGGGAGATGAGAAAGAGAGTTTATTTTTATTAATGTATTTTCCTCTGTAATCATTATTAACATTAACCATGTCATTTTTTTATTGTGTGTAAATGCAATTTTTTTGTCATGCCAGCTGTACAAAACAATTCAATATCAAAAAGCTGCCGTTGTGCCGTCCATTTTATCTAAGTACAACCAGAGAACTGGACAGAACTGTGAACTGTTTTCACAGCAGGGGGTTCTAAATCCCCCGCTTTCATCCATCATTGCTCACCAGCAGCTCGACATAGTGTCCCGAGCGACAAGATTAATTGGTTTCATATCAAACTTGCAATTTGAAAGAATGAAATTTTCAAATCACAAGAGCTGCAGGTCTAAATGATCACCTGCATGTCTTAAAAGTTTAAAGTGGGAAGATTTTTGCACATTTTTTTGGGCGACTGAAATACTGGGATTACACACTAAACGATTAGGGATCACACACTGCTTAACTTTTCAGCTGCTGCTAAACCGAACCGAACTCACTGAACTCGAGCGAACTCTCGCGTTCTTCCGTTACTAGGTTCCGTTACTGATTTAAAAATGTGATCAGTGTGGTATTTTTTAGAGTTTTAAATGTTCATTAACTCGATTGTGCTCATGCCTTAAACTCCACTCATTAGAAAGCTTCTCTCCACACGTGAGTGACTTCTTGCCATTTTTCTTTATTTACTTGCTGTATTTTCTTCTTTTGTGCTCCCTGTTTTCATTGGCTGTTGCAGGAATCTGTTCAGATTGAGTGTTGACCAATTTACACTACTAGATTACGCTCAGAGTCCAGTCGGAAAAATCAAATGCAATCGGGAGGCACAAAATCTGAGTCTGCGCCGCTCACACACTGCTTGATTCTCTCTCCAACTGTCCACTCCGACTGACCCAAAAATCTGCAGACTTGAGCCAACGAGCACAGACTAAGAATCAGGGCTAAAATCATGGAAAAAGTTGTGTAGTGTAACCTCGGCTTCAGCTGACAATACAAAGCTTGTGAACCACTTGTGGATGAGTCAAACCAATCAGTAGCAACAAACACAAACTAACTGGCAGTCAGCTACACTATGCTTAGTGTTCAAGCCCTGGGCCAGAAAAAGTAGATGAAAGCGGGTATTGAAAAAAGGGGTCACTTTTTAAATCTCAATCCCAAAACATTCAATTAGATATCTTGCCCAAATCATTCAGCCCTAACAGAGCCAGAACATTCATACACTGAGAGTCACAACACTTTATAAACAGAGAATCAACAGTGGCCTAGTTAATCTGACAACACAGACAAGGGGAAAATTTTATTTGATTAAATTAATTACAAAAACCCAGTTGATTTAGATTCCACCAGCGAAAAATGTCACTAGGGGGCAAAAACTACTCATAAATTTAGGCCTGCGAAGCCTTTTAAATCTGAATAGGAGCAAGAGAGATAAAGAGAAAGAGAACGTGAGGGAGTGAGAGAGGGAGAGATGGAGATACGCACAGAAAGAAAATGAGAGAGAGAGATTTCATAAAGAGAGATAGAGACAAAAAGAGAGACACGGAAAGAGAGAATGAGACGACGAAAGGACGAGAGTGGTGAGAGGGAAAAGGACATGAGACACAGAAAAAGTAAGAGAGAGAGAAAGAGAAAAAAGAGATGGACTGAGTGAAAGGACAAAGCGAGAATGCAGTTACTAGCGCAATACTAGAAAACCGATAGAGAACCGTTATCTGAACGCTGTTAATGTGGAAAAGGGAAAACAATCAATATCCATAACAGATACAGGCCCTAGTGTCCTCTGTGGCTTACGATCAAAACCAGAAACACTAGGAAATCAATAGCGCACTGTATGATTAATAGCATTTACTTATCTGTATTAGAAAGTGCTGCTCAGCTCATCCCAACACACTGAGAGTGAACAGACAAGCCTTAACTCGCCCCAATTCACACTAAAGGTTCCTTTAGTTATGGACCTAATAGTGGACTCACTCTCCCAGAAGTGAAAAGTGTTTCCACATGGCCGATTCAACACCTTGATTTCCTGGTGGTCATTTTTGTGTGTGTGTGTGTGTGTGTGTGTGTGTGAGCGAGCTGTTAATAAAAGCTGCCGAGCTGTGACCTGACATGGCCTTCTCTCCCCCAACAGTGGAAGATTTTGTGGTGAATGTTCAGCAAAGTTGTTGGACGCTATTCACACAGCGCTTCTCAGACTGAATCTACACTCTATTACTTGATGGTTTGGCTTTGCAGCCCATCGTAATTCAAACTGCAAAACACATTAAATACATAACAGAGTTCTAAAATCCAACAACCAGCCTAAGAAAAACGCTTTGGGAAATTAGAAGCTCTGTAGCTTTTGCAATGCACATGAAAGCGTACGTCTACAATAAACCAACAGCAATTTTCACTCGCTTTGGGGACGTTTTTGAGCAGCAGCAGCTTAAATGAAGGAGGGACCTGGAGGCCGAGAGTAAACTGAGCTCTGAAAGAACCTTTATTTAACAACATGGAATATACAGAGACCAAGAACTGAGGAGGTGAAGGAAGACAGAAAACAGGGAAAAGAGGGGATCTGGAGCTTGACTGAGGTCACAGGGCTGGAAGGGTAGAGAGAGAGAAAAAAAGAGAGAAAAAGAGGGAGACAGAAAGAAAGAGAGACAAAATTAGAGACAAAATGAGAGAGAGAGAGAGACAAAGAAAGAGAGGCAAAATGAGAGACAAAGAAAGACAAAATTAGAGAGAAAGCCAGAAAGAAAGAGACAAAATGAGAGTGAGACAAAATGAGAGAGAGACACACACAAAGAAAGAGAGACAAAATGACAGTGAGAGACGGAAAGAAAGAGAGACAAAATGACAAAGAGAGCAAGACAGAGAGAGAAATACAGACAAAATGACAGAGACAGAGAGACAAAAAGAGAGAAAGAAAGCCAGAACAAAAGAGAGTGAATAAGAGTGAGACAGAAAGAAAGAAAGAGATAGAAAGAGAGAGAGAGAAAGGGAAAGACAAAGAGAATGACAAAGATCAAAACAGAGAAAGCAAGAGACAGAGATGAAGCCAGAATGAGAGAGAGAGACAGAATGACAAAAAAATAGATCAGAAAAAGAGTAAGAGAGAGAAACAAAGGTATAGAGAGAAGGAGAGACAGAATGACAGTGGAAGACAGAGAGAAAGAGAAAGAATGACTAAAGGAGAGATAAAGAGAAAGACAGAAAGTAAGTGATTAAAAAGATTAAATTAAAAAGAAAACAAGACCGAACAAGAGCAAGAGGAAGAGAAAGGAAGGAGAGAGGAGAAACAGGAATGAAAGAATAGAGACAGAATGAGAGAGAAAGAGAGAGAGAATGAGAGACAGAGAAAGATAAAATGAGAGAGATGAGTGAAAGAGAAAGAAAGAAAGAGACTCAAAGAGTGCCAAAACCAACAGCCTTCCCAAAAGCATGGTTTCCTCTCATCCCTCTCTCTTTCCTTCTCTTGGAGTGGGAGGTGTGTGTGAAGTTACAACCACAGATCCACTGAGAGAGAGAAAGGGTGAGAAAAAGAACGAGTACCAGAGCGCAAGAACAAATGCAGACAAGTGTAAATGAGTGCAGAAAATGATGGTGAATGAAGAAAAGAATGAAAGAGAAAAAGGCTAAATATAACGAGAGAGAAAGATTACTTAAAAATAACTTAATTTCTAATGTTCTACTGTAATCTATAATATTACCTTTCTCTTATTTATGTTTATGTGTTTCTTGTTAACTGCTTTGGCAATAGTGTATTTTACTACCACGACAATAAAGCACTGTTGAACTGAACTGAACTGAACGAGAGAGACAGTAAGAGAGAGAGAGAGAGAGAGAGAGAGAGAGAGAGAGAGAGAGAGCAGGAACAACACAGCTGTGATTTCAAACTGTGGCAAGGATAAAAAAGAGAAAAAAAAAAGAAGTTTGTGATGAAAGTGGTGGGCAGAGAGGGGAGCACCAACCCAAAACCAAACACAGGCTCTCCTTACTGACCTCAAGCCTAAAGAAAGAAAATAAGTGAGGAGGTAAAGATGAATAAACAGTGGACAGTGAACCGCTGTAAACCTACGACAAACTCCCGGAAGGAAAATGTGTTTTACAGTAACTGCAGTCTATAAATACCACTCACACACAAACAAACACACAAACAAAGCTGTTAACTCCTTAAACTGCAGGCCTTAAACTAAGAAATTAAGACTTATTATTCAGGAACTACTTCATTATTTGGTAACTACTAATTACTACTAACTACTAGAGCTGCATGGCATGAACAGTGCATTAGTATTAGGATCACACTGCCACATATTGTGACTACAACAGAGCTTTCATTGGTGAAATGTGACATGGTTAAATAACGGGATGCTTTAACTTTTGCTGGACTGCACAAACACCTTGATTCATCATGAGACCGACAGAAAATGCTGTGACTGGTCAGGATGCTCACAGCACACAGTACAAAACACTGTGATTGGCTCCCCAGTTACAGTGTCTAAACATTAGCCCTGGTGATGCCACAGCCACCCGTGACCAGGATTCTGGGTGTGTAGGACTGTGAAATGGGGGGTGACCCAGCTAGTGGGTGAGAATCGGCTATGACAAACTTGGGGAGAAAAACTGGGTTAAACACCCCCACCCACCCACAAAGAAAGTGTGATTGGTTAGCAGCCTCATTTCCATATTTCCATGCTTCATCTTTCTACAATATCAAATATCAAGACAAAGCAACAGTAGTAGGGATGTGCGTGGGTACTTGGTCAACCGCTTTCAATCCCAGGCTTATCTACACAGACTACAATGCATATTCGCTGAGCTGTTCTTAGGTTATAGAAGCGTGTAGTAAAACTTTAGGCCTAAAGGGTTAAGCCTATAGCCCTCCCTTAATGTTTTGTTGTTTTCTTCTTTCCCATGGTTAACCAGATATCCATTCAAAAACCCTTTCAGATACTCAAATATTAAAATTATGATCTCTAATAACAACCTGAAACAAACCTGATTATAAGGGTGTGGAGGAGGCTTAGGCTTAATACAATACCCACCTTCAATTAACACACAAACACACACCCACATCAAAATGCGTCATCATCATTATCATGACCTCAATACCATAGCTGATGATGATGATGATGATGATTGCTGTAGACCTGTAAACGCTTTTCTTTTTCCATAAACACGCACAAAGCTGAAACAGGCCGCAGTTTGCTACTAATATCTCCTGTCTTCCTCTCTTGATTGTGAGTGAATGGTCTGTTCAGACTGCGGTCAGTTCACCCAGTCGCTGCCCCGAAGCACACAATGGGAGTGAGTGAACCACCAGCTGGGGTGAAGCCGTAACTCTCTAGAGTGCACGTCTGTGTGTTTTGAGAAACGTGTGGCAGCCTGTGTGTGTGTGTGTGTGTGTGTGGTGTGTGTGCTTCAGGGAGTGTAATCAGATATAATCACTGCCCTCCTCTTCTCTCTCCACGCTGTTCACTGAAAAAATGTGACTCGCTGACGTTACTTGATTCGACTTTGTGCATCATTTTCACATTATTAAACTATATTACATCAATAGAGTTATTACCAAAAGTGAGTGAACTGAAAGCAAAATGCCTGGATGTAGTATATATTTCAATCATGTGGAAGTGATGTACATTTTCGAATCATCGTGTTTTCAGTGTGGATGCTAACTGTGAGCGAAGGCCAACAAACACTGGCTACGTTACGATGCCATAAATGCGTCCTAACTAGGACAAAGCCCTGGCAGTAGTGAGCCTTTGGAAAAATCCAAACTGGGAAAAAAAAGCAGAAAGAACACAAGTCGAAAAAATTGAAACAGAAGGTTTGAACTAGGACGAATCTTTCCATGAGGCAATGATTCTGCATTTAATGAAACCCAATCTGTGACAGGCGTGGATTAGATGACTCCTTCCATCTGTGTTTTCACCCCTTTTTCTCCTGCTGAACCCAATTCACCTTCTCTCAGCTCAGAATGCAAGTCACGTGACCGAGGAGAGCGCTGTGATTGGTGGAAGCCAGATACCCTTTATTACATCACAGCGGACTGAACCTTTAAAGACAGCAGTCTCGTAAGCCGTCTTGTAAACTTCAAAGGGCTTTTTTTCACTGCAGGCTGAGCAATTAGCTACAGCCGGATGAAGAGGATGGATATTTTTGCGATTTACTTCAAACCATCTTAATACTGTCACGCTGAATCTGGAGGTGTTCCTGCATAGTATTGATAAAATGGAAATTCCAAATAGAAATGCAGACGAATTAGATGATGAAATCCCAGTGCAATAACCTACCACAGTTGCACTGTGAGGCACTATTGCCTTTTGGCCAGTCATAACACAGTATGTTACTGTTTATAACAAAGTCATTCTATATTTATTACACATTAACAAGAAATTTGTTAGTCATGCATTTCTCTAATACACTACGCCATCAGGTTACTGATCCATATTGAATCAACTTACTAGAACAATTGCAGGTATAGGCTGAACTTTATTTAAACTTAATTCTTGTGGTATATGATATTACATGCAAAATCTAAACCTATAAGTCAAATCTGACCTACTATTTGGCTGCGGCCCCATACAATGGGAAAAAATGGTGCTACGCTTTAATTCCATTATTCAAAATGAAAGGTTCCCTGAAGCATAAAGCCCTCTGACTTGGTTCTGGCGCTGTTGCTGTAGTGTAGGCCACTGGCAAGACATACTGGCTGAAAGCAGGCTGAGTGGACGGCCATATGAACCTCCACAGTGAGAGCTCACTTACATAATGCTGCTTTTGGCTTCAACGGTAGCAAAGTGTGGGCGAATCTACTCACGGAGAGCAGTCTGCGATGCTCATTGGTGGGGAGTTTCAAGTGATTCTGATATCACTGTAACCATCAGAAAGAAAGTCAGGGCAGTGTTATGTCTGATGCAATTTATCTGGTGGAGATGTTGTGGATCCAATACCTAATATCGGTGTCGGGCCGATACTAGCAGCAAACACTGAATCAGATATTGGAGTAAAGAAAAAAACAAATCCAAGTCTTTAACAAACTTATCCTGAGATGTCATAAAATGAAAGTATAGTAAAGTAGGTCAGATGATATGTAGCCATTGTAGCCATATCATTATCCTAAGAACAAGTAGCTAATTAAATAGTCTAATTTTGCACACATTTCAATTGTAAGTGATTAATATTGTTGGCTATACTTGTCTTCTTATAGGGTAGTAAGTACTTGCTTGATCATTTTAGCATGGTACTTAGGCAAAGTGCTTTAGTTAGCCTAAATATAGCTCATTTTGAAGTTTTCAGAAAAAATATCATATTGGTGTTAATATTCAAGGTTTTAATATCAAATCAGAAAAAAAGTGATACTGTGCCATCTCTGCTAGCCTATCTGGCCAAACAAGGCTAACATGCCAGTGGCCTCTCCTGCCACGCAACCTTCAGCATTCAGAGCAGCAGGTTTTAACACAGCGTTCAATTTAGCCTGCAGTAGAATCCTGTCATTTAGATAATTAGCCATGTTTCTGGAACATCCCACAACCGTAAAAGGCTGCTAAAGGTTTTGTTGCTGCAGCTACAGTCCAACACTCACGTTCCCAAGCAATAACACAACCTTTAACTTATTGCACATACAAAGCGATATGCTTCAGTCTTGGACGAGTATTTAACTGATGGACCGAACAGCATCCAAACTGCATCTGGTAAGACTATCGCCTGATGTTTTAGCTATTTCTATAATTAGTCGTGTTTTTTCTGGCCTGCTGCTACTTTTTAGTCCTTGTGCAGTTATACATCAACAGTAGAGCATGCTAGCAAAAGCAAAGGCTGCATTGCAAAGGTGGTCCTGGCTGTCTCAAGCATGCATGCACCCTAATACATCTGACTAACATACATGTTCTAAAGGGAATTACAACACTTAGTCTGCACATATTACAGACATAATACTGTATGGTAGCTACACTCTGTGGCTATTACTAAACCTAAAAGAAGATCTTATCAGTAAGTACTAACATGTTAGCTTATAGCTACAGTGTTAGTTTAGGGCTAACATATTAGCTTGTGGCCGAAGCTTTAGATCTAGACTCTCTAAAGCACAGCTTTTGTTTCAATTTTTGGAATTCCACCATGTTAAATGCTCTATTCAACTGAAAACGGGAAGCATTAACATTAAAAAAACATAAGGCACATTTTCAGCCACTCCATATTTTTGCTTTATCAAAAAGTACCATCTGTATACCGTATCAAATCAGATTCTTAAATGTGTGTTTTGTTGCACCCTTACATACAAAATACAAGAAGTATCCATATAACAGACATAAGCAGAATAATCATGTTTGCTGGATGGCCTATGAGGGCCAGCAGCTCCCTTGGTGTGAGGAGCGTGATCTTAGTCATGCATTATACTGTGGTCTTCTCATGTTCTGCTTCTGGGCTACCAGCTCACTGAAGGTTTTATTATGACAGATGTTGGGGTGGGGGGTGGAGGGCACAGTGTGAGAGTGGAAAAGGATTGAGGGAAAAGGAGAGAGAGAAAAAAGAAAACAGACGGGACAAGGAATAGAGGGTAGAGAGAAGTCAGGGTTTTATATAGATGATCCTTTTGTTCTGTAAACACAGAAAACCAACACACAGGAAATTCTGGCAGCTGTTTGTTTCTCCACTCCCACTGCCTCAGCGAATGAGTGCTGATCAAGAATCAGCTTTCACTACATGACTCAGTTAACAATGATAAAAAAAGAGGCGCTGGTCCAGAGCTTCTGGATCGGGATATGGCCTCAGGTCTAACTCCCATGGTTTCCAATCACCGTCAGTCCACATAATGGAAATACAACAAAGGGCCTCACTGTCCTCTGATTTAACATGATCATCAGGCCTAACCTGGACATTAGGGTTGTGGTGATTTGAATCAGGACCTGCCAGTGAGCAATTTTTTTTTAGTGGTCATTTTTTTAAGTTAACTATCTATCAATACTGTGACAATGCATGTCATTTTTTGAAGGGACATATCAGTATTGATGGGCATATCAGCTTAAAATGCTGAATCAGATATCGGAGTGGAAAATATCTTATCTAATCCAGTATATGACGTAAAGTGTTTGAGTAGTTATATATTAGTTATATATTAGTTATATATAGTTATATATTATACACTACTCCTCTATACTCAATTTATAAAAATAACACTGTCGTTTTTAACACCTTAGCATTCCAGGCTTATTACATAGTAAGGGTTATTATTCATTAACTACATTAACTAATGGAGCTTTTCTTTGGTTATGGAAGTGTGTAATAAAACTTTGGGCAGGCTCGCAGCTTGGTAAGGGGTGAGAGAAACAATATTAGCTGATCCTCACAGGTATCGAAAAAGAAAAAATGGTATTAAGCCATCTCTAGCTCTGAGATTCAAATAGCTTAAAGAGAACAGTTCAGAATACATTAAACTATACGAACTGTAAGTTTCCTGATTGGAAATGTGGCTTCTGACTGGTTAGAGTTTACAGTAAGTTTAAGGTTATCTTTGGTGTTATTACAAAAGAAGCACAGCAAGTACCACATTTAGCAAAAGGCCATGCCTTACTTACCTTTATAAATTCAAACTTAAATATAATCTAATAACATGCTGTGAAATATAAGGAAAATAATGATATTGAACATTATGAATACCACTCAGATCTACCTGATTTTCAGGTTGAATGTAGTTGTTCTTTGCAAACCGACAACCTTAAATGTCCTCTTTATTTCTCAAAAACAGTCTCTCTGTCTACCTCTGAAGACATATACACTCATTTATAATGTCTATTTCCAGTGCTTTTGTACCGCTACCTTTGTGCAGACTCCTTCAGGCTGCTTTGACTGGCAAACGCGTCGAGAAAAGTGACGTTAGCTTTGAAGCCTGAGGAAGCAGTGCTGCTTAAAGAAACGGGAAACTTGAAAAGATTCTGTGAACACGCTCTGTGAAGTATTTTCTGTCAGGTTTTAAGTTTTTTGTGCGTGTTTCCACAGATATGTGCCTAAGATAGAGCCGTGACAGCTGTTGCCACAAAGGTGTAAAAACCGTCTGGGCTGTCTCGTGGATTTCCGTGAGGGAAACTAACATCAAGCAAAGCTGTAAAATTGAAACAAAACACAACGACTGCAGCTTGGCATCGTGTAAGTTACTACAGTTAAACAGAAGTTTAGGTAGGATCTGCTTCTGAGACATGAAAAAAGTGGAAAGGAAGCATGAAATATGGCCACGACTCTGAAAACAAACTCTCTCACCAGCATCTCTGTTGGGATCACCAGTGTTGGGATTTTGCTAAGACGAGCCAACGGTCGCATAAGCAGAGCTGGGCAATATGATGGTATTTATCGTTATCGTGATAAATTACATATTATATATAAAATGGACATCGTCAGTACTTAAAATCACTTTAAACCTGCATATTTGATTAAAAGGATATGTCATGTTTAATAGGATTTAGTGCAGCACAGTGTGTGAAATGTTGAATTGGATTCATAGTTTTTGATAGTACTTTTAAAATGTGGCACTGCTTGTCTGTTTTAACTTATTACATGTTGGAAAAAATCAATGTGTATCATAAAAAACTTTCTAAAGAATCACAATAGCACATTTTGCAGTATTAACCACCTCTAAGCATTTGGTGCTGTTTTTAGTGCTTCTAGATTATTCAGGTTATTTGGGACTAGATTGGGTTTTGTAACCATAGTTTATTGGACCTATTTTATATTGATATGCCCTCAAAATCAGTAGCCAAATTATACGAACTTCATGTAATTGTGCCACACATTTGCATTCAATATACAGAGATTATGTGACTTTAACTTTAACGATGGAACAAAACTACAGCATTTCAGTGCAATTTCACTGAATGGAGCTTCGGGACTGAAACACCTTCCATTCATTGAAATGTACTTTAATTCATGCTTGTCCACTTCACGGAAATCAGTTACGTAAAAACAACACAACTATTTAAGATTTCTTTTATCAAGCAACACTTTTTTGAATGTGTGCATGGACACAGATGAGAAGAGACACATGCAAGACTAACAAAAATTACAGTGGCCTATTAAGATCGTGCTCTACACGTTAACACTGCTGCGTTGTCTATCACTTTGTAATCGCGTTGGCACCACTGCATGCGAAGCCGTCGTGTCAATAAAGCCCATTAAAGTGAAAAAATCTTACACCTCCCCTCCCCATCCCCCCTCTCCCTCCACATCTGGTTCCACTCAAACTTTGGACTTTTCTTTAGCATTCCGGAGCATCGCTGAAGCCTCTTTGCCAGCACAACCAAGTCAAAGCAGCGTCCTAAAAGCACAAAACCAAACTCGAGCCGTACATCGGCTCTTCACGCACCTCTGTGGCCGCGCATTAATGTGTATGTGAGGGAGGAAAACAAAGTTGCAGAGTCTTTGTGAAGCGGGTTTCTTACCTGTGAGCGCGACCATCGGGTGCAGACTTAGGAGCGATAAATATAAAGTGCATCTACAAAAGTGAAGAAGGTTTTTCCATGAGGGTCCGGGCTTCTCCCGGCGATGCATGGCTGCAGCGAGCGCCGAAAAGCAAGACTGAAGAGTGGAGAGAGAGAGAGGGAGAGAGAGACACACAGAGAGAGAGAGAGACACAGAGAGAGAGAGAGAGTGTTAAGTGTCCGGAGAGGGGAGAATGGTGTGCGCGAGCCCGCGCGCGCGCGTTCAAGTAGGTTTTTATTCCTGAACCCGTTCAGTTCCAACCAGAAGTCGCACCGTGAGGAGTTCACCATAAGTTTATCTGAAGCTATAGCGCCGGTTTACAAACCAAATGTGAACACTGTATGAGCTTCAGAGGAAAGAGAGAGAGAGAGCGAGAGAGAGAGAGAGATGTGAAGCTGTAGCTGAATTAGCCTCAGCAGCAGCTGCACTTCGGTTAGCCTACTTTAGCTTCCCCTCTGCCCACGTCACCACAACGGGCTGCACACTGTGGGCACCAAATTACTGAAATAACACCTCAAACACTCTTTACACGACATCATCCTACAATTGTGCCAGCATAAATGAGGTCTAGTTAACATCTTGAGGTTGAATGAGCATCTGAAATACACTGTCATCGCCAAAACACGCAGAGAGGTTTGTGTTCCCCACTTTGGGGGGTATTTTCACTGCCTTCTGTACAGATGTAGCCTAAATACATTCTCAAGTAAAAGTGATTACTTCTGTCAAAAACGTAGACGTAAAACCTCTTACAAAGACATTTAGAAAATAGGGGAAATTAGAGAATTACGAAAGTAGCTGGTAAGGAAATGTCTGACTTCTGAATTCTTAGTCACATCCAGCATCAGCTTAGCTGGTTTGTTATGCTCTGTTCTTCTCCTTTTGACTTAAAAACAAATGCTAAAGCTCCACAGTGAAGCTGTCCAGGAGCTCAATCGACAGAACTCAACTTAAAAAGAAAAGAATTAGCTAAATCTATCTGAGTGAAAAGCAAATCACTTTCATTACAAATATAGACTACTTATGCACCTACTGGGGCCTTGCTAACCAGGCTAGCCAACAGTAGCAGACGTGTCATTCAGTGCTATTTTCTAGATCATTCAGATCTAGATTCGGATTTCTAAATCATCCAGATTATTTAGCTTTTGTCACCATAATGGAGTATATCTATTTTCTATGTATTGCTATGCCCTCAAAATTAGTGAAACTCATTTAATTATGCCACACATTTCCATCCATAATACAGACTAATACATCTGGTCTAAATCCTTCTACTTTTGGTTTAAAAATAAATGCTACAGCTCCAGAGTGAGAGCTGTGAGCAACAGCAAAGCTGTCCAGAAGCTCATTTGACAGAACTCAACTTAAAAAGAAAAGAATGAACAAAATCTGAGTAAAAAGCAAATCACTTTCCTTACAAATATACTTTTATAACTTTTATAGTATTTATAAAATACTCAGAAAGTACAAATCAATCAGAAATTCTTGACTAACTAAAATGTATAACTGACAAAATGTAAACACAATGAGGTCTAGTTAACATCTTGAGGTTGAATGAGCATCTGAAATACACTGTCATCGCCAAAACACGCAGAGAGGTTTGTGTTCCCCACTTTGGGGGGTATTTTCACTGCCTTTTGTACAGATGTAGCCTAAATACATTCTCAAGTAAAAGTGATTATTTCTGTCAAAAACGTAGACGTAAAACCTCTTACAAAGACATTTAGAAAATAGGGGAAATTAGAGAATTACGAAAGTAGCTGGTAAGGAAATGTCTGACTTCTGAGTTCTTAGTCACATCCAGCATCAGCTTAGCTGGTTTGTTATGCTCTGTTCTGCAAAGCTGTCCAGAAGCTCATTTGACAGAACTCAACTTGAAAAGAAAAGAAAGAACAAAATCTAACGAGTAAAAAGCAAATCACTTTCCTTACAAATATACTTTTATAACTTTTATAGTATTTATAAAATACTCAGAAAGTACAAATCAATCAGAAATTCTTGACTAACTAAAACGTATAACTGACAAAATATAAACACTTACTACTCATTTCTTCTGTACTCCTATATCTAAATCCTGCTGGGCATTACCTAAGCCAGGTCTAGCTTTACCTCAGGAACCGAAAGGTAAGTTTCCTGATTTTTTTTTTTCCCCCAAATAATAAAAAAGAAAGAAAAATAACTGCCAGACTTCCCCACCTATGAAACAAAACATCATCATTATAAGCTCAAGAACGACCTGTTGCTCAAAATGTTGACAAATTATAAACCCCAGTTACTTAATAACTGGTACACTTAACAGCTCTTAAACAGGGGACAAATTAATGTAGACCAAATCAGCTCCATTATTTATCCCCAGTAAAAAAAAAAAGCATACAAATTCTAGTAGCTCTTCAAGGTTGGGTCTGATTCTGAATACTGTGGTTCTGCTCAGTCCAAACTGTCTGTTTTTAATTCAATAGAAAATGATAGGGATTTAAAGGTTTTACAACCCATTTCAAACCACACACACTCCAAGACCATCATAAGCCACCGACCATCGGTCTAAATTACGGCAGCTGTTTGAACATTTAAATGTTTTTCTTTGTGTGTGTAATTTTTTACGCAAACAGCACATACGATTTAGTGATTAAACATGGGACGGGCATACATTCTGAGGCCGTGGCTGAAAACTGAGAATGCTGTATGCTGGAGGAAAGTAGTGAGATATTCTAAATATGTTCTGACGTTCGTTTGTTGACTGACTGAGGGATAAAGGATCATATTACGCATACTGCAAAATGCTTGAGAGTTCCAGGTGGCTTGATTACAAAGATTCTGAGCTGACCTGGAGACGGGGCATGTACAGAACAAGTCTGCAAAGTTCTTCTGTACAGATAAGACCTGCACATGTTGCAGACTTGCTCTGTACATGTCCTGTCTTATATTATTTAGAATATCGTACTACATTCCTCCAGCTTTAGTTTTCAGCCACTGCCTTTAGTCTTTAATACAGCTGTTAACGAACACATACACTGAACTTTTTCCATTTTTGTATGCTTTCTGTTATACAGGCCTTTAGCCATGTACAATCTAGAAAGAACAGAGAACATACAAAATGAAGTGTGAGGAAAAGGTCAGTGCATGTGTTAGTACACAGCTATATTAAAGACTAAATACAAGTTATGAAAAGCCACCATGTGGGTATGCATTAATGCAACATGGACAGGATCAAGCAAATGTGGATGCTCTACAGGGCAGAATACTCTCCTTATCTATTCTCCACAACTGTTTGTGCACTTTATCTAACCATGAAGACAGGAAACATGAAATAAACAGCAATGATCTGCATACACATACTTTAAAAGGTTATTCTTCCAGGGTTCTTCAGTAACGACATTCAGCCTCATTCACCTTGCTTTTTTTCTTAAATTTGTTCTTGAGAAAGGTCGTAAGAAAAAGTCTACGTCAGATTCATGACATTTTTAAACCTCAGAATTGTTCACACCTTTGTACTGGTGGGTGTGTGTAGATTCTGTTCTTACGTAAGAGCAAATCCCAAATAAGTAAACATTGGTGAGCGTCAATCTTTGCGAAAATGGCATAAGTGGGTTTTAAGTAGGAATTTCTTCTTCAGAGCAGTTTGTAAATAAGGCCCTATGGTTCTGTACAACGCTTGAAGAACCATCTTTAAGACTGTGTAGAACATGGGCATATGTCAGATGTTATGGGCAGATACAATACTGGATTCCATGCTTAATTCAGGTCACAGTACACCAATTTTTGAAGGGGTTGCACCCAACTCCACACTGAAATACACAAAAGCAACTAGCATTACCTTTTTTATAGGTTTATTCTGTTTGTCAACCCATTTTCCTTCCTAACCATGACATATTAACTGAAACACGGTGTAAGCAGGGTCTCAGTGCTGGCTGACGATTTCTGCTCTGTGATAGGTGAGAGTGGTGGGAGGTTTAGGTGAAACAATATATTTTTGTTAATGTTTTTTCCCCACCCACTGGTGCACAGTGATGTAATCAAAAGTCTGAAGACATTTTAGAGGTGGGTAAAAAGAACTACACTGAAATGAAAGATTATAGGAATAATTAGCTTGTATAGTGGTGTTTCAGCAAAGGGTTTTTTTTTGATATGGCTATAAGCTAACAGAAGATAGAACACAAAAAAAAGAAGTAGGGTGAAGGGCAAGAGTGAGCGCTGGGCAAGCAGAGTATCTCCTGAGGGGGCTTCTCAGGTATTTACCTTCAAAGAAACAAACATTTTAGAGGTGGGCAAAAAGCACTACACTTCAAACATTATAGGAAAAATGGAAATTGACGTTTTAATGATGTACGAGTATTTTCGCTTAATGTGACTAAGAATATGAATTAACAGGGTTGAGTTTTAGGACAGAGCACCCTGACCAGACAAACAGCGGTGTTGAATTGTTTGGAAAATCAAGAATGTTCCCAATTTTCTCCCTCGCCAGAAAAAGAGCGTTCAGAAAGAAGCATTAGTGAAACAGAAGAATCTGAGTGAATGGAGGAGAACATTCTAGATTCACCCAACAAACAGGTATTTCACATCAATCAAACATTTGTTTCTATACACACTCAGCAGGCAAGAAATGAGCCCTACATAAACGAGCGTGTGTATGAGTGCATTTTAAGATAATCAGAACTAAAGATTAGCCTCTACAGAACAGCTGTCATTTACCAAAACTCATCACTGTGACACCAAAACAGATAAAAGTTATGTTCCATGTAAATGTGTGTTTAGCTTAAGTCTAGCCTTATTAGAACATGTTTTCAAAAGAAATATTCTGCTTTCAAACTACAGACCTACTTTGGGGATACTTGAGCACAAATGTTTAGGAAACCGAAGTGGTTTATGTGAAAGTTTCATTGCTAGACGAATCCTTAAATTCCACATCAGGAAAAAAAAGTTCTAGAAATGTGGCAACAAAATAATGTCAAGCCTGCCAAATGTATTAATGACCAAACTGACTGCAAAGAAACTACAGACCCAAAATGGTCAGCCAACAATGAGATTTTTAGTATGTCACCGCAAAAAACTCAAATCAAGACAAGAGTGTGCAGGATTTTTAACCAATAGTATTTAATGATCATTGCCATCTCTGCCCTGTACCCCTGTAACTATCCCCCCTCCCTCTGAAAAGTCCTCTTCCCCACACAGTAGACAATCAGGACCAGGAATCAGCTATTTAAACAGACCTAAATAAATATGAGCATGTGTGTATGAGTGTGTGTACACATGTGTGTGCGTGTCTGTGTGTGTGAGCACGCAAGTGTGAGAGAAACAGCTTAAAATAATGGAAAAGAAAAATCTAACTTAATCTCAAGTTTTAAAAAAAGGGTGTTAGACTTTTTTTTCCCAATTTTAAAACATTAAATAGAACATACTTGGGGCCACTGGTTAGTGTCACTAAACCACCTACAATAATAACCATTCTAAAATAGCTTTTCTTCAAACCATTTAAAAAAGAACAAAACTAATCAAGTCAAACAGCACCACCTATAGGTAGAGCTAAGCTTTGGTCACAGAGGAGGAGGGAAGAAAGAAAGATTGACCAACAACAAATGTCGCAAAAGAACAGTTAGTTGATCGAGCTATTAAGACTTCAACTTTACACTTTAAAAAAAAAAATTGAAGAGTAAAATTTTCATGAATTATTCTGTCACTGTTGTAACATTTTGCATCGTTGAAATACTAAAAAAGGGGAAAACGTCCATGACTAATGCAAGTTCTAAGTAATTTTGGACAGTTTCTCTGGGTTCATTTAACATAAAATGCAAATGCTAAAAAAATTGACAAGGTTTTGATAAGACAGCGACATTTTCCTTGTACAATGGTGTTCCAGCAAAGGGTTTTTTTTTGGATATGGCTATAAGCTAACAGAAAGTAGAACACAAAAAAAGGAGTGGGGTGTAGGGCAGGAGTGGGCGCTGGGCAAGCAGAGTATCTCCTTTAAGTCCAGAATCTGTTGCATTATCTTACACAGAAGACACTAAAGTAGGAGTGAGGGGGCTTCTCCCACAACGTCAGGTATTTACCTTCAAACAAACTGAAGACGACCTCTTTACTGAAAATATGTATGTGTGTGTATAATGTATGTGTGTTATGGGGTGCAGGGCATGCATCAGTCCATGTCATTTGCCCAAGTAGTTGCAACTCTGTCCTCTTCTGCTCCATTCTGTCCATTTCTATTTGTAGCATGAAAACACCAGCTCTTATGAATTCTCGTTCTCTCTTCCTCTCTCTCACTCTAAGGGTGCTTTTTGTCACTCCCCTCCCCACATTACAAGCTTTGAAATGCTGGGGAGAGGAAGAGGAGCAGAGGGGACAGACATCTTTCTGTCCAGCCCTCCATCCCTCTTTCCTCTTCCTCCTGCTCTTTCTCTCTCTGTAGGTAGAGGAGGATCTGCCTCTACCTAGGGCACTGCAGAGCTGGGTGGGGCAAATACGAAGCCCCACTCTCTCTGATCCAAATCAGACAGGCGCAGATGGATGGAGCTCTCAGTTTGAGGCGCTGCTGCTGGAGGAGCTGGAGGTGGAGGCGATGGCTGTGTTGGAGTTGCCGGTTGTGGCCACCGATTTGCGGATGTGGGGGAGCAGGAAGGGGTCACTGGCCAGCTGATGGACATCAATACGGTCCTCCTTACGGTAAACCAGACACCGACGAATGAAGGCCTAGAAGGATGATTTGATATATAACTACACAATCAGACAATTGTGTATATAAATAAAATGAAATAATTTAATAGATATAATTGATATAAATTATATTATTACAAGGTGGGAGCTTGTCTTAATTCAGCTTGGGGGGGTGGGGGGGGTGGGGGGGGAGATGAGAAACCAAAATCTAGTACAGTATTTCCACCTGCAGAGGTAATGCTATATTTAGCATATTTAAAATATGTAGCAAAGTATTAGTTCAAATTTCTGATGTTGCTTCGATTTATATCAGTCTGTGTGTGTATTTTTCTTAAGTTCTTATTTTGCTTAAGTAAATTTATTTCAGCAGGTTTTATAGTGGCTAATTATTCTGCGATGTCCCTTCACTTTTCAGTAAGAAACATTAACATCTAAAGTAAATCTGAAATATTTTTTATTTGCGAAACAGCAAATTAAACAAAACCAAAAGATAAATAGACAAATCTACGTAAATATTGCTTTCTAACACCAGCCTGTGGGCCCAGCAAAAATGTATTTAATACTGGCACTGTACAGGCATCTGAAAGTAACAGCTGCACCATTTAAGGTGGAACAAGAAATTCAAATCATAAGCGTCACATTAGGCAGCTGACCAAGTCAGGCTGCTTCTCAGGTGGTGTGAGGAAAAAAAAAAAACAAAAATCACTTAGTTGTCTATGTTGGCTTAGGCCAACTCCAAATGACCGGCTTTTTCTTTAAGACCACTGTCTCGAAAGCAAAATGGACTACATCAGATTTAAAGAACTCACTAATAATCATGACTTGACAACAAGAAATCACTTTTATTTTTGGATATCGGCCAGCCCTATCAGTTCTACCGAGCTGTAATAAAGAAGGGTCACTTTATACTATTAGGGAAAATAACACAAAGATATAGAGAGATGGAAAAAAAAAATTTAGTTGTACCTTAGCCTCAGGTGAAACTCCAGGTTTGGGAGGGAACTGCACCTCAGTGGCTTTGAGTATAGTGTTCTCCTGTAGGATATCCTGCTGTGACTGATTATGACCAAAGGGCTGCAAGAGTAAAGGAAACACAAGAACAGGCAATCTAAGATATTTCAGCAGAGTGCTGGATGTAATAGAGTGTAAACATACATTACGTTAAATGACTTCAGTGAACAGTAACTGAGGATTTGTTTTGAATTGCTGAGGATTTGGGGGGGGGCACACTATACATACCACACAATTTCTAGAATTACAGTCTAACTGAGTTATTAGCAAAAGCACATCTCTAAGTGGAACACTATTCATTACATTATGGCCAAAGGGAGAGCCTTACGGGCTTAAGTGAAAAGGTTTCCCCTTAAATGTACATTACCTTTTTCCCATAGAGGCACTGGTAGAAGATCACTCCAACTGACCACACATCCACTTTGTTGGAGATCTTAGGTGGCTCCTTCCCTACCACAAAGCATTCTGGGGGCAGGTACCTACAGGAAGGAGAGGGAGCATATTAGATGTGGCAGCTAATCTAGAACATGAGAAGGTGTGTTCCTCCTCAATTTGTTAAGGCCAGAATTTTAAATTCCACCTAAATTACTTTGATCACAACCGACGTTAGTTAATTACATGTCGAGGCTAACTATTTATGCATTACACAGACTTTTAACCCATGATAAGCCAATAATAAAAAGATGCATAATTACAGTCTACATCAGACACACATACCAGTAGGTCCCAGCTCCTTGCGAGGTGAGCTCCATGCCATCTACACCGTAGTTATCATCGTCCATGATCTTGGACAAGCCGAAGTCTGTAATCTTTATCTCCCCGCATGCTGTGCCGTTCACCAGTAGGATGTTACCTAAGGAAGGAAAGAGTCATGGGTCATAAGTTCTATTTGGGTCACTGTGAAGCATAGTGATTACTTCTGACAAGGTCAGCCTGAAAGATTTGAGACAAGTCTGCCAACTCAGTAGACTTTTTCTTGTGACCATGATGGCAGCAGTCTCCATTTTAAGCAAGTCTGTTTTTCTAATGTCTGGAAGAACAACAGAATGATGTATACTCTGCTGCCATCTGCAGGTTGCAATGCAGTGAAAAGAGGTTTTTCCATCACCCTGTCTTTTGCTAAGGTTATTTTATCCGAGTATTGTGACATAAATGGACATTATCCACATTAAATGTCTGCAGTGTGGAACTATTTTTAAAAGTGCAAATTAAAAGAGTCTAACAGCCACCTGTAATGACTTGCAATGCCAGTCAGGTTTAATCAAAAGAGGGTTAAACTAGAAGCACACAGAATGTTCAGTGCCCAGCTCTACACTCTAACAGCAACAATACATGAAAAGCCAAGAAAGGATGCAAATGTTAGACAAACTTGAAATCTAGGCAGAATATTCAAGACACCTTGCACATAACAACAGGAGGGTGGACAACTATACATTTGGTCTGGTCACAATGAATCTTGTAGCCAGAATTACAGAAACATGTTTACTGTGTATACTTCACATTTACAATAAACAAACATGCTTCGGTACCAAAAAACAGCCAATCCACTCTATGCTCTACAGAACACTAGAACCTTCTCAACTCAACTATGAACTTTCTAATTCTTTGTTTTTGTAGTCGTCACTACTGCCACTGGCAGTAAAGTCATATCTTAATAACCATGTCATCATAGTAGGCTACAAAAGAAAGCAGAGTTTTAAAAACAACATGTTGGCACATTAGAAAGGAAAAATCCAAGAAAATCTTATATGATGCAATGAGAGCCACGTCCAACCAACCAGTTTCTAGATCTTGTGCAGGTGCGTAAAAAGCAGTTTTTTGTTATTAATGATTGATGACAAATATTTGTAAATGTGTGAAAATTTAGCAAGTTTGGCGGTTAATTAAAAAAAAAGAGAGGTAAACAGCAGTAAACCTAAACTGTGTTCCTCGCTTAAAGTATAGACTGTGTAGCTGCAGTTGTCAACAAAAACGACTGGACCATGACTGTCGACAGATACTCAATATTATATGAGTCTGATCAGAATCAGAGCCAAAAATACTTGGATTAAGCACTCTAGTAGAAAAACCTTCAGAATCACAAGTGTGTCTGTGTTGTACCTGGTTTAAGGTCATAGTGGATAATTGGTGGGCGGATCTCATTCAGGTATTTGAGGGCGTTGACAACCTGCATGATAATAGACCGGCCTTCTTTCTCAGACATTAACTTGTGCTGCTTCAGGTAGAAATCCAGATCATTGCCCTCACAGTATTCCAGAACTGTGCAGAATCTACAAACACAAACAAATCCACTATTTTTGCTTTTCAGACAATTTAGGATAGACAGAAGTCAACGTTAAATTACAATGCATTCACTCTATATCAGCTTTGCAGTTAGAAACACAAAAACAAGGGCCTCAAGCAAGCAGTTAAGAAGAATTTCTCACGAGTCAGTGTCCAGCGAGAAGTAGTCGTAAAGTTTGACTATTCTGGGATGGTCCAGCTCCTTGTGGATGCGGTATTCTCGGCAGGCGTGTCTGAAACCATCAGTATAGAATGTTTAAAAACCTCCTCAGACAGACTTAAAGGCACAGGCAGAGTGCGCCTCACCAGTGAACATGAGCGCATGCTAAACACATCAAACAAAAACAAATATATTTGATGTTTTCCTAAAATGCACTGCGCACAGTTTTAGAAACCAAATATAATGCCTCAGTGGTTTCTTTGAATTACAAGAGATTCAAGCTTTGGGTAACGTAAAAATGGCATCCTACTTGTGGTAGTTCTCTTTCTTCTCATCTCTCCAGTTTTTATTTAGCTGATGGATTTTTACAGCCACGTATCTTTGCTCCGTCAAGTCAAAGGCCTGGAGGAGATGGAGACAGAGAGAGAAAAAGACTGTCCATTACATAATCTAGTGAGACCTAAGCACCAAATTCAATACACCCACCACATACGCACCATACGGAAAATTCAGACACGCTTTAGAAAAAAATACCACCATAGCACCATGTGTTAATAAAAATTATAAGCTTGATAAAAACTTGTAAAAAAATAATGTCTCCCCCACCCTAGATTCTCTGGAAAGCTCCCCTACCTTGTATACTTCACTGAAGCCTCCTCTGCCTAGCAGGTGCAGCAGTAGGTAGCGGTCATTCAGTGTGGGGTGATCTTTGAACCTGACACAGAACAAATCTAAACTTTAACTTCAGCTTAGGCACTTCAAAGTTAAACCAGCAGGATCTCCAAATTATCAGATGTGTCAGCAAAGCCTGTGCAACTCTAAAACAGCTTTGTTCAAACAGGGAACAAAGAAAAGCAGTGTTTGTGTTAATGTCATCATCAAACCCCTCTGAACATAGCTACGACGGAACAGCGGAAAGAAAGGAACATACTGTGAGTTATCTTCGTTGTGTATTCTCTTGAGTTCTCGGATGTGAAGATTACGCACTCGCTCCAACCGTTCCAATTCAACCTGAATCTCAGCCTCCTCCTACACAAAAACATACACATTGTGTATCCTTTTAGCTAAAAGCAGACACCATCAAGATTAACAGATTCAAAATAAACAAAAAAGCAAGCAAACAAACACCGGCTTAACATATGCGTTCTGCGTACCTTCTTTAAGTGGCCGAGTCTCAATTTGAAAATCTCTTCTTGCTCATGATATTCTGCTAGTGATAACCTGTCAGCATAACAAAAGCATATTACAATTCAATAACATTCTAAGACAAATATGCCAAATAATGCAAACATGCAGGTAGTGCCTCATTCTCTGTCTCTGCTCACATCTCATTCTCTGCCCCATTGCTCTTGTTCTTGCGTTTGTTGGGCTCCAGGCTGGGGGGTGGGGTCTGGGACACACTGGGGGGTTTCTTCTTAGCCAGGAGTTTCCTCTGCCTCTCAATGTCCTCTCTCTGAGAGTTCACCCTCTCCTGCTGCCTACACACACACAGAGATAAAGGATGAGGGAACAGATTAACCCAAACAAAAGAAATCCAGGAAACACTGATCAGCCCATACAAAAGCCATAGAGAGACAGATACACAGATAGATAGATAGATACACAGATAGATAGATAGATAGATAGATAGATAGACAGATAGATAGATACACAGATAGATAGATAGATAGATAGATTATTGTCTGACACTATATTCCAATCCTTTAGTGCTATTCATGTTGTATTCATTCACGTTGTGTAAACATGCAAACATTATAATGTATTGTGGTATCGCATGACATGACTGGCTGATCCAAAAGTACTAAGCCACATAGTCTCCAAAAGCCTCAAAATTATCCTAAAGAAAATACTGAATGCCTTCATGGCTCCTGTCACATTAAAGTCAAATGTATCTGAAGTTTCGCAGTCTGAAATACACTCGACTCGAACAGAAAAAAAAAAACAAACACTCTCTCTCTTCTTGGATTTCTGAAGACAAGTTTTAAACTGGAACTCTACAAATCAAACACCAAAGCTGAGAGCAGTATTAAGTCAGCTTTTCTGTGCTTTATCACAATGGATAATGAGCAAATGCCTTTACTGACTGTCAGATCAGTGTAAACATGCTCTGCCTCTCGTAAATGGCCAAATAAAGGTTATGCATATAAGCATAAACACAAACAAACAAACAAACAAACAAACAAACAAACATGTTTGACAGGGAATACAAGCTGCTGTGACTTAATACCCTAGACTAGCTGTTGGCTACATTAAAGCGCTTAAAATTACATTATGTCCTTCAGCATATCCCTAGATTCCTAAAAAGTAAATGCATTTTTATTTGAATACATAAACAAATTGTTGTAGAAGTTTTGGTTTAAAAGCTGAAGATATTAAGCTAAAACACACAATGAGGAGCTTTACCGAAGCTAAATGACTTATCACGCAAGCCAGCAATGGGGCTACTGAAGTTGAATTAAAGAACCTGAAAGAGAGTCAACAGCTGCAGAGTGGTTACATGGAGGCAGGAATTAGATCACAGTAAAAGTGAAACATAGCAAACTGAGCAAAGTGGTCTTGACTGGCTAGATATAACTGTATACTTGAACTGCATTTGTCTTATGTTGTGTTAAATATGTTTGTGTATTTATATGACTTGTTTATCTAACTTGTAAAGGTGTATAGAAGTGCGTTTTGTCTTACTTGACTAGGTTCTGAAAGGCGTAGCCATCGGTCCACTGCTCTGTGAAGGAGGCACCGTGTCGTACTGTGGTGAAGTGGCCCAGCCGCAGCCGATCCTGCATGCTCTTATCCCGGCACGCCATCTTTTCCTGCTTTGACTACACAACAAGCAAACAATTAACACAGGCTCTGGATTACATCAAAATTACCCACACTAAAGGAACTATGATGCACACACCTTCTCAATGAGCAGCTTCTTGCTCATGGTCACGCACTTGTTGAGGCGTTCTTTACAGCGCTCCAGCATTCTCTGCTGCTCATCAATCTGTCTGCGCAAATCACAATTCACCTACAACACAAAAACATCTCTAAATCAACAGACAGGCTGGGTATAAATCAGAAACTAGAACTGGTCCAAAGGTGGTATTGGAGCTGGGTAAAATATACAGGAACAGGGTTTTTACAGAAGTAACTGGAATAACCATATATATATTAAGAGCTTATGTTCAACGTAAGAATCTTCAAAGTACATCTTCGGCATAACAAACAATATTGAATATTGGACATTTTTTCAAGCCTTCATTTTTCTTTCATGTGCCACTGTAATACCTGGGCTATAGTACAAAAGCTAAAGCTCAGTATAGGGGTGGGTGATATGAATGAGATTGTTACCTCAATAAGTTATGCCATAAGCTTTCCTGAGCATACCGCGAATATTATTAGTACCTAAACAATACTAATCCACTGCATGTTTAATAAAAAATAGACCTTAAAGTGGTTCCCAAGTGGTATAGCTGTTGAAAACATTGCCCTTAAACAGCTATGCTATTTGGGAGGTTTAAAATCCTAACAATGCCTTGAGTCTGTGAGAGTGTAATTGGCTAATTTATGTGTCTGTAGTAGAAACACTGAATATTTAACTTACAAACACTAATAGCTTTCTACTGTTTTGCCAGTGAACTGTCCGTTTTAAACTCCAAAAGATTACATATCAGGATACGAAGCTCAGGAATGTTTTCACCTCTAGTTTAGCACAATGTGGTGCATTTTTTTGGGGGGGGGGGGGTTTGGGTGCGGCAGAGGATGTACGTTGTGATTTTACACACTGATTGTGAACAGCGCTGACACGGCCATCCCTACCCTGAGCAGATCGTCAATGCGCCCTTCTTTCTTCTCCAGGTCAGAACTCTTGCTGCTTTCCAACGCAGCCAATTTCTCCAGAGTCAACTCCGACTGAGGGGAGAGAGCATGAGTGTATGTTGCATCATCTCTTAGTGTATGCTGCATCATCTTTACCTATGTACTGTTTAAAAGACAGTGTGCGAGTGTGTGTGAGTTACCTGTGTTGCTCGGTGCTGCGTGTGTGTGAAGGCTGGTTTGATGGAACATGAGGAGTGAGAGTGGTCTGTGTTTGCTGAACCGAGAGAGGAGGGGCTTCCCTGCTGCACCTGTCAATCATATTTTCATTTATTATATTACACTAATCACACAAACACTGAACATTGTGGGCTACATAAACCGAAGCCTGTTTGGCAAGCCATTAACAGTAATTTAATTCTAACTAGATATTAGAGATGATGGGTGGATGAATGGACAAGAAAGGCAGCCAGTGCTGCAAAGAGACAGTGATGGATAGGTAGATACAGAAAGCAGTGGCAAAAAAAGAAAGCAGTGGTAAAAACGAAAGGAGGGAAGGAGAGCAGAGAGGGGGGGGAGAAAAGGCAGGAAAGTGAAAGAGAGAAAGCGAGCGCAGGTGACTCACTGCAGCAGGAGGGTTGGAGAGAGAGTGCTGGGGAGAAGAGCGCACCACAGGAGGAATACCACGCGCCGGACTAGTGCCAGTGCCACTACCCCCCGCAAACTAGAGAGAGAAAGAGAGAGAAATGATTAGGATAAAGGGTGAGTGGTTAGTATAAAGCCTGAGTACTTAAAAGAAACCTTGTTGCTGGTCACACAATGTGGCTTATCCATTTCATATTCCACATTAAATAACTTCCACCATCCCTTAGAATTAAATAGGCTGTTTTGATACCGTGCATTTAAGACTGAAATGAATAAGCTCAGCTCTGATTGGTTGTCCTGTATTGTACCTCATTCAAAAAGCAGTCTAGGAACACTTGACAGACACTCACAGTTCCTTTTCTTGTAACTGAATAACTTTTTATTGTTCAAAAACACTTGAAATATTGAATAAAATAACAAAAAACTGAGACTGGTAGTGTAGGTTTGGCTAATAAGCATGCCTGCCAGCTCCCCTGGCAAAAAAGGCACAGCAGGTTTACAACCTAGCTCATCATTTTCAACGGACAGGCACGCTTCAGTTGTTACTGGTGGAATGTGATGCTTTCAGACAGCCGGGGTTCAGTTATTTCACATTCACTTCCAGTGCGATGATTAAATCAATTAACAAGACTATATAAAAAACAATATAATGGTCAGGTTACCTTGCTTTCTCTTAGCACTACTTCCATAAGCCTCCATTCATTCCATCTACGCTGCCACAACTGCAGACTTAACTAGGCACAAAGCCCCTTAACTTTAGGCTGAATTTGCTTGTTGTACATGAAAACAGCCTCTCATTACAGAGGACTGTGATGATGATCACGATACAACAACAACAATAGTCCAAAATGTGAAGTATTGTTGTGAATAGCCAGATCAAAAATGGTGTGAATAGCCTGGTTATTGATTTTTGCCTTAAAACTCACTTCAGGTTCATAGTCTAAACCCTGGCCTTGTGAGAACTAGACTGTTGTAGGAATTCCTTTCATTTCCTTCAGTGGTTTTATCCATTAATTTGCTTTGAGCTATTAGCATTTGTCGTTGATAAATACTTCTGCAGCCTCTAATTTAAACACGAGAGGACTCTTCTCAGCTTTGGTCAGGAGAAGGAGACTGCGTAATAATGACTTCAAAGCAGCTTTTTATGATCCCTAGGATACGGTCACAAGTGTGCCGTACGTTTTGGGTTTCTGTATTTCACGAGAACATGAGTGATGGTGGAAAGGAACTGGAAAATGTGTGTTCAGACAGACTGATAATTTAAATAAATAAACAAACACAACGAAAACTCATCACTGCATTTCATGTATGTTTTTATATTTTTTGAGAATGTATTCATATTTCTGATTCTAGAGAGATGAGTAGTGACATTTAAACTACATGGCAAGATATTCACCTTTTGCAACAGAACCTACCTCAAAATAATCACTGATCTTGTGTCCTCGGCCTCCTGCTTTTGCTAGTGGGGGGAAAAAAGGAGAAAGGTCGCAACATGCAAAGTGAGTCTGGATGTGTCGGAACACAAGCAGAGTTTTGAAATCTCTCAGCTTCACTAATTCAGTCAATCATGAAATACTGGAGGACATAATGTCAATCTGATTCTTTATAACTACATCAACCACCATCAACCATCTTCACACATTCAAAAACACTTGTAGACAAAGTGTAGTGTCCTCGGCAGATGAAGAAAATGTACTATAGTCACTGCCGCAAGTGGAACGGATCCAAAAGCCTCCTACCTTGGCTGTCAAAGGGGTCTCCTTTCCTTTTACGTGTCCTCTGGTCATTAGACTTCTTCTCAGGTGTCTGTGAGAGAGAGAGAGAGAGAGAGAGAGAGAGAGAGAGAGAGAGAGAGAGAGAGAGAGAGAGAGAGAGAGAGAGAGAAGGAGAACGAGACAACAGCAAATCAATGACATCACTTCATTCCACAATCCTATTCATTCCAGACGTTTCCATGAAAACACTGCTGCTCACCCAACCTACAGACTAGACACCAGCCTCCCCAGACTAAACAAAAAACAGTACAGTACTAATGTAACCCCATTACACAACCTCATCACTGCACTGTCCATCAGCCCTACCCTACTGCCCTCAAAACTTCAAACACTGCACCTAAAAGGCTCTTGGCCTTTCAAAAAACTTTTAACTACTAGAACATTCTGCCATGCAGTTCAGCCTTACACCAATGTAAAGATATATGAACATGTGTTTCATTGTACAGCCAGTAGATTACATTAGCAGGATGTATTCAAGCACATATGTTGATATAGGTTTGATTGTAGGCAACGTTCTGAGGCTTAATTTAGGTATTGCGTAATCCTTTCTGAGTACTTCCTGTAGGGATGGGCAATGTGGCAATACTAATAATCATATCACAATATTTTAAGAGATTTTCACAATACGATAGATGCCGTTTGATAAGTCACAGTGTCAGACGTCTGGCGACAGGAAAGGTTACCTTCTGACTTGAACAGAGATCTGATTGGGTCGATGGCTGTCAGTAGAAAGTCTTGGCATTTGCCCGAGTTAAGCCGTACACCTCACATAAATTAAAAGTTTTCTTTCCAGAGGTATGGCGGATTCATTTGAGTGTTTCCTAAACAACCTTTGTAACGGATTAGAAAATAAAATGGCAGATATTCATGTAATTTAAGAAGGGTTTATTCCAAAGCAGTGGCTACATGAATCAAGACAATATGGAATTTGATGCTAGATTAGAGCAACACAGCAACAGTACTCTAGTTTAAAACTGTGATGTGAACTAGCACAATCATTTATTTTCACTCAGTGATTCACATGTTATGCAACAATAATAGGTCCAATATTTCTCTCATGAATCTATGGCATTGTCAGAATTTGATCTGCCAACAAAAGGGAGAAAGCTTTATGGGAGCCCTCTAAAGAAATGTTTATAACAAATATGATGACTTTTGGTGGTACAGTTACACAGATACTGAACTGTTTTATTCCAGTGGAGTGTCTATAATGGGGCTGCACAGGCACAGTCTATGCCCTTGTTCTACTGCAAGTTTAGTTAGGATCTTCATTTTCTTTAGAAATAATAAATATCATATGCTAATGTGTGCAGGAATAAAAGCCAATCTTTATCACACACCACTGGAAAAACTGTGAAAGAAGCCACAGTCAAAAAGCCAGAAGACGTCAAGAAGGATTTAAAAAGTTGGATTTTTAAACCACCTTCAAATTCAGACTGGACCCTCGACAGAAAGAGAAAACTCAAGTTGAGGTAGGCGCAGTTATTACTGACAGCTATCACTGCTGTACCTGCTAGAAAGAGTACTTGCTTGACAACGTTACCAAGTGTCACTTCTGCGACGTGAATATGGTGGTTTCACAATCAACTCTAAAAATGTGAATACATTGCAAGATCATGATATAATAAAAATAGACACACAGTCTGCTTCAACCACAAGACGTGTTGCTGCAGTGATTCGTGGGAGCAGAGTTCTCTGTTTGATACATGCACAAACACGTTATTGGTCAATTTATTCCCTAGCATTTTCTCTGAAATGGCTTTGACAATAAAAAGCATGTTTTTTTTCCAAGTGGCTGGCATGATGGCACCCTCTGACATTAAAGAACACCACTGAAAGTGACCGTTTTCCTTTAAAAATTTATGCCACTTAAAAGTATTTTCTAAATCTCCCTTCAAAGAAATATCAGCTGGTTGCTATTACAGATAACATATTCCCACAAAATGCTTTGCAATATCATTTCGTGTCACCCACCTCTAAGAGAAAGAGAGAGAGAGAGAGAGAGAGAGAGAGAGAGAGAGAGAGAGATAAACTAACCTCCAGCTCCTTATCACTCAGGGAGCCAACGCTACACAGACTCTGATTGGACGATTCATTGTGCCCGGAACCCTATGAAGAGAAGGGAATAAGCAAGTAAATAAACAAAGACAACTAACTTCAGACGCAGACATACAAGCTGCTGAGAACATCCTGTTTACAACTGCAATTCTCCATTTCTGCCTCTTCGTAATCTCTTGAAATTTTCTCAATCCCATCACACTCAAAAATGCACAATGACATTGAGTTCCAAAGTTGCATAGAGATGGAGAGAGAAGGGGAGTGAAGATGGGCGTGGAGCACAGAGGAAGTCTATTCTGTAATTTTTCTTTCAGGACACTTTGAGCTCGATGTTGAAGAAAAACACTGAGGGATCCGTCCTGACGCACCTGACTTGCACTGCATGAGGTTGATGCAGTCAAATGCTTCCACTGGGACTGCACAGTGATTCATGGTTTAATAGTCTCTGCAACATGGCTTCCCGCAACATGACAAATCGTAAAAGCCCACAATTATCGGATTCTGCTTGGTGCTACACCTGGGGCATCAAATTGGAGCAATCTTGAGTGCTCCAACAGATTGATGAACTGCAGATATTCAAGCGCTCTGAGAAAGTATGTTTTTCAAATCCAAAAAAAAAAAGTCTTCAGGCATTCGTTCCACTACATAGTTCATCATAATTGCAGCTTTAATTATTCCATATCACACATCTCTATTTTTCCACGCTTAGGACAGCAAGAAGATGAAAGCCGCTAAACCGACAGAGAAAGTGAGCGTTCTGAATCTTTTCTTCGTCAAAAAGGTTGCCTACATGCTGCTTACAAACAGGGTTTCCAAAAGCTGGCTGCAAAAAAAAGAAAAGCAAACAGTTTTAGAGCTGCTAACTGATAAAAGTCCTTCAGATTAGGGATGCGCATGTGACATTCAGTCCCTGATGTGTTGAAGAATCAAACAGGATTCACTGCAGCTCAGTTAACGACACGCCTGATCAGAATACTATGGACATACCATTAAACAGAGCAAGTTATGTCTGCGGACCTTTGAAATGAAATGCACTCCACTTTCAGTTAGCAGGCTTTACGATTAACTGCATAGCCTCACTTTGTGCAAGCGAAAGCATGGTAGATCAAAAGACATAAGGGTAGCAGAGACATCAGAACCATAAAGTGGTTGCAAGGAGATCACATTGGACACATGCGCTTAGAACGGAGTTGGAGATTAACGTAAAGCAAGAGGGACAGACAATGGATGATGGCAGAGATGGAGGGATGAAAGATGAGACATTTTGGCTTTTCGGCTGCGTGCTGGCAGACCTTGGCAACTCCGACCCCAGTGAAGCGCGCCTCCAGCAGCTCCTGCCTCCGAGGATCCAAACTGTGCAGTTCCTCCATCATGACTGAGAGAGAGAGAGAGAGAGAGAGAGAGAGAGAGAGAGAGAATGGTTTGCATCTGATTATGCAGCCATAGTGATGCTGACGGACTGATACCACAGTAATGTGTGTGACATGTTGAGTCATGTGTCACTGCATGTTTTATCGAGACCTTTCTCAGAATTCATGAGTCTCTCCCTCTTTCACACATACACTGAACATCCACAGGCCCCACTAAGCCTACAAGCATCGTCAAGAGTCATACGACTCCATATGACACGTACAGAGACCTAACAAACAGATACAAACCTGTATGAGCTTGAGTTAGTAAAACAATCACAACACCGAGCTCTTCTCACAACATGAGCCAAGCACATCTCACATCGCAGCACAAAGCCCAATTCTTGTAAGCTGAGCCTCAGTAACTTCATTAGGTCAGCACTAGGTTCAGGGAGGTGGCTGGAAGGGAAAAAAGATGCCACCCAAGAGCTAACTAGCTGCCCAGGTTAGCTAACAACTAAACTAGCCCGCTAACCAGCTAGCTACCGAAGTATTCAATCATTATCGGTGCAACAAAGTTACTTCCAGCTCAAATAACTGAAAATAGAACAGAAAGTGCGAAACATTTGTCAACCCATCGCACTAATTCACAAAAACAGACCACGTATTTTCTATGCGTTGATTATTTTAGGTATAATTTCGAGGCTATGTAGTTGGCTAACCCAGCTAACCACCACGCTAGCCAGCTAGCAGACTGCTCTGAATCACCGTTCGTGTTCATGTAACGAGCAAATATGAAAGAAAATCTCTCAGAAAATGTCTCCAACTTTTTCCTCGGATTTCTATCCTTACTGACCGTTGCTAGTGGGTTAGCTTATTAGCAGGTCAGGCTGTTGGGGTTTGGCAGCATCATCCACACAACACTGTTAGCACTGATTGATGCAGGTTAACTAGATTCCTCACAAGTTTTTAACACTCAGCAAAAGCTGTATTTTTACCTGAGGTGTTAATGGCGATTTAACTTCTGAAGGGCTTATTTCTTTTGGTTTAATGTCCGAATGCTCTCCTCCCTTCTCCTCCTCCTCCTCCTCCTCCTCTTCTTGACTCCAGTCTTGTCTTTCTCGACTAGCCCGACATTCCCAAGCAAGGCCTCGTCCAAATCCCCGCCTGTCCCCAGCGCTCAGTGGCCGGCAGCTCCGACTTCCAGCGGCAAGCGGAAGGCCGGGACACCTCCGACTCGAGGCCTCGACACGGTCAACCTCTCCCACAAGCCCTGCTGAAAAGCCACAGTCTATTAACTGATCAGGCTACGCTGCGCTCCTTTCTTCCTTACAAAGCGATGGCATGCTGCCCGGACGCAGCGTTCAGAGCGCATCCACCATCGCTCCGTTTTTCCCTCAGCGGAATAAATCTCGACCTTTCTCCTCGTTCCCGTCTGTCTTCTCCGGGTCAGCACCGAACCGGGCTCGACGCCTGGAGTGATGAAGCTGCACGTAAAGACAGGTTCCGCGCTCACATCTCTCGAGAACAGACCCGCCGCTGAAAAGCTCCGCTATCCGTACCGTACCCGTCCGTTCAGTCCAATCCGGATCGATTCGGTTCGGTTCTCATCATTACTAATGTAAACAACTATCGGTAAATCTCACGTTCTCTCGTGAGATTGTGTACGCTTTTCAACCGCTCGGCCACGCCCATTTCCACATTCCACCATTCCATTCACGTTTTCTTAAAAGGGAATTACCAACATTTTTCAATTTATTTGCATAATCAATTCATTAAGATGACAAACGAAGTCACTCAGAGGGTGAAATACTCGGTTCCAAAGAAACATAAAGAGTCAGAATTGTTCAACTGTTGACAGAACCCAGAAATCTGAAGACTTTAATGCTTCCAAAAGTTACCTCACAGGAAGTCATTACATGAAATGGTTACGAATACGCTTCCTGAGACTCTGAGTGTGTTTACGTGCACTCAATAATCCAAATCAGATTTTGTCAGTAATCCGATCAATGCGTTCACATGCACTCAGGTAATCAGGTAATGGGGAAACTCCAGGTCTACATGAGTCAGACAATAATCAGATTTCTGCTTTGCAACCAGCCAATAAACTCACAGAAGATGACGTGACGTAAACGTGATGTAAAACTCAAACATCGCGCCACTTTACCTGAAAATATTAACATACCTCATCTAGAAGATGAAGAATATTTAAATCCTTCATTTCGTCAAGCATGTAGTTGGTTTCAGCATCGCTCCAAAAGTGTTTTGCTGCTGTCTCGTGGTAAAGCTTCTTGCTTATTTCCAGCACTGCGGTCTGTTTTCACACATGCACAGACTGAGAAATCCAAGAGAAATCAGATTAAGGGGTTTACATGTGCCAAGAAATCAGATTACTGAGGTAAAATCATAGTTAGAAATAGTTAGAAATAGGACATAGTTAGAAAAACAAATTAACCAAAAGCTCGACTAAACAGGTAAGTTTTTAGCCTAGACTTAAAGATGGAGGCTGTGTCTGAGTCCCGAACACAGACTGGTAGGTTATTCCAAAGCTGGGGGGCTTTGTATGAAAAGGCTCTTCCCCCTGACGTAACTTTATTTATTCTGGGTACTAATAATGAGCAGCACCTTGTGATCTAAGTGGGCGTGTCGGTTGATAATAGGAAATAAGGTCACTGAGGTACTGAGGAGCAAGGCCATTCAAAGCTTTATATGTCAGTAGAAGAATTTTGTACTCAATGCGGAATTTAACTGGCAACCAATGTAAGGTACACAAAATTGGGCTAATGTGGTCGAATTTCCTGGTTTTGCTGAGAACTCTGGCTGCAGCGTTCTGGACTTACTGAAGCTTGTTAAGGCTTTGGCTGGAACAACCAGAAAGCAGAGCGTTACAGTAATCTAACCTGGACGTGATGAAGGCGTGAACTAACGTTTCTGCATCCTGCAGCGACAGTGCATTTCTTAATTTAGCGATGTTACGCAGGTGGAGGAAAGCTATTCTGGTAATATTGGTAATATGCTCATCAAAGGCCAGACTGGGATCAATCATGACACCAAGACTTTTTACAGATGTGCCTGGTGCAATTGAGAAACTATCGAGCTTAAGAGTAAACGTAGGCTGATTATCCCTAGCAGCTTTTGGACCAAAAAGAAGGACTTCAGTTTTGTCCGAATTTAGTAAAAGGAAGTTGCTTGACATCCATTCTTTAATGTCTTTTACACAGTCCTCTATCTTATTAAGTTCAGTTTTGCCCTCTGGTTTAGCTGAAATATATAATTGTGTATCATCGGCATAGCAGTGGAAACTGATGCCATGTTTTCTAATGATGGTACCTAGTGGTAGCATATATAAGGTAAATAACATGGGTCCTAAGACAGAGCCCTGTGGAACACCATACTTTACTCTTGTGAGAGCTGATGGTTCACCATTTACATTAACAAACTCAAAGTGATCACTAAGGTAAGATTTGAACCACGAAAGAGCTTTACCTGTCACTCCTACTAGTTCCTCAAGCCTGTCTAATAGAATGGAATGTTGTCCATTGTTCTCAATCTTAAGTGATACATCTGTGAATCCCCCATGTGGGAGCGGTCAAGATCCACTTGTAAATGATTGTTCAAGGATTCTTTAGTAATGAAGATGGTTCTATATAGAACCATGAACACTCAAATAACCCTTAGCATGAATTAAGGGTTCTTTGTATCATGAAAGGATTCTTCAGATTGATGGAAAATGTGCATTAATGCACTATAGATGGTTCTACATAGAACCTTTTTGGAAAGAGTTCTATCTAGCACCCAAAAGGGTTCTTATATTGTTACAAGCATCATAATAATAGGACCTTTTTGGGTGCTATATAGATCTACTTTCAAAAGGGTTACATACGGAACCATCTACAGCACATTTTCCATCAATCTGACGAACGCTTTCATGATGCAAAGAACCCTTTGAGTGACTATATAGAACAGTCTCTTTGAGTGACTATATAGAACCATTTTCTTTACTAAAGAACACTTAAAGAACCATCTTTTCTAAGAGTGTAGCCTAAACCCATCCTCAGTTAAAGGTGGTGTTACTTTGCTAAATAAAATAATAATATGATTTAAGTAGAAAAAAGTAGAAAAATATTTTTCCAAAAATAACTTTAGCAGAAGTACAAAAACACCAGGTCAAAATAATTACTTATGTACTGAGTGGCACTTTTTAGTACATCTATTAGCAGAGGAACTGAAGTTTGTTTGGCTCTATCTTTCTCTTTTTGATGCACTCTGCTAACCCTGTACTATATTAGTTACAGCTGTCTGGCTTGTGTAATTACTGCCTGCTCAGACAGCAGCTTGATGCTCTTATGAAGCCGATGAACCGCTGAGAGAATCCGTGCGCTGTTCAGCGGCTGCTCCAGGTAAAGACAGACGTTCAGTGGTCAACAGATACAAAATTTCCTCTAAAGCTGGACACACTACACCACTTTTAAAATCCTTACAGATTTTGAAAATGATCAGCATCACCCACACTTCTCATCTGTCTTTAGCAGAATTAAACAAAATCTGTTTGTGCTTTTATGCATGCACAAGTGTAGCAAAACCGCAAGCTGAGAATGAAGAGAAAGTTGAAATGCAGAAATCACAGTCAGAGCTGCAGAAATACACTATATTGCCAAAAGTATTCACTTACCCATCCAAATCATTGAATTCAGGTGTTCCAATCACTTCCATGGCCACAGGTGTATAAAACCAAGCACCTAGGCATGCAGACTGCTTCTACAAACATTTGTGAAAGAATGGGTCGCTCTCAGGAGCTCAGTGAACTCCAGCGTGCTACCATGATAGGATGCCACCTGTGCAACAAGTCCAGTCGTAAAATGTTCTGGCTACTAAATAAACACAGTCAACTGTCAGTGGTATTATAACAAAGTGGAAGCGATTGGGAACAACAGCAACTTAGCCACGAAGTGGTAGGCCACGTAAAATTACAGCGCGGGGTCAGCGGATGCTGAGGCCCATAGTGTGCAGAGGTCGGCAACTTTCTGCAGAGTCAATCGCTATTGACCTCCAAACTTCATGTGGCCTTCAGATTATCTCAAGAACAGTGCGTAAAACCAAGTACAATGCAAAGCATTGAATGCAGCCACCACTGGACTCTAGAGCAGTGGAGACGTGTTCTCTGGAGTGACGAATCATGCTTCTCCGTCTGGCAACCCGATGGATGAGTCTGGGTTAGGTGGTTGCCAGGAGAACGGTACTTGTCTGACTGTATTGTGCCAAGTGTAAAGTTTGGTGGAGGGGGGATTATGGTGTGGGTTTTTTTTCAGGAGTTGGGCTCGGCCCCTTAGTTCCAGTGAAAGGAACTCTTAATGCTGCAGCAGACCAAGAGATTTTGGACAATTTCATGCTCCCAACTTTGTGGGAACAGTTTGGGGATGGCCCCTTCCTGTTCCAACATGACTGCGCACCAGTGAGCAAAGCAAGGTCCATAAAGACATGGATAAGTGAGTTTGGTCTGGAAGAACTCGACTGGCCTGCACAGAGTCCTGACCTCAACCCGATAAAACACCTTTGGGATCCATTAGAGCGGAGACTGCGAGCCAGGCCTTCTCGTCCAACATCAGCGTCTCCTAAACCTTGTGGAAAGCCTTCCCAGAAGAGTTGAAGCTGTTATAGCTGCAAAGTGTGGGCCAACATCATATTAAACCATATAGATTAAGAATGGGATGTCACTCAAGTTCATATGCGTGTGAAGGCAGACGACGAATACTTTTGGCAATATAATGTATTTCACTATGGACTGACTGCTGACTTGAAATGAAAGTGATTATTTACCTGAATTCAACAAGCAGCTCCTCTGCCTCTGCTGTCCACTACGCTCTTCACCTTTTCTCCTCTCTCTTTCTCAGAGCTCTCATAGGTTGTTGCCTGAATTACTCATTCAGTTCAATTGCTGACCGTCTCACATTACAGGACTCATGAACGTTTTGGGTCATAAAAATGAAACATTATGTTTGAAAATATCACTTCAGAGCTTGAAGACAATTGTCAATTGCTTCCGATCGAAATCCCAACCCAGAAAATGATTTTAGATTGTGACAATATGTCAGGAAGGGCAAATCACCCTAAAACGGGGTTAGAATCACCCTAAAACCCATATAACGTAGGCCCAGTTTAACACGGATTAACATCTCTTAGCTGCCTATCTTATTTCAAAAGCAGGGCACTGTTTAGTGTTTTTTAATGTTTATGGTAAAGTTTATATTAAATCATATTCAGTCTTTTTCAGTAAAGTAACAGGACATCAGATTAAGTGTTTTTTTAACAGAAGGAAAGATTCTCATAGCATAAGGATTCTGATTCTCATGCTACAACAGAGAATCTTTAAAACAAAAGGTAATTCTTTCAGTTTCCTCAGATTATGAAAGTGCAATCCAAATTGAGTCTTAGCTTTGAGAGTGTTAATATACTTTTGATCAATGCATTTCATATTGATATGGTTTTGCTCAGCCTTGGCCCTTAAATAGCCTTTCTACTATATGTGAAATCACTTCTCGATGGAGAAAATGGTTTCATTCTTATTGCAACTGGGTTCAGAAAGGGCTTGATTTACAAACTGATTCATTAGTGACACACATACACAAATAGCTGGCTATGTGTTTGATGCCAACCTGACTCCATATTTAGTAAGGCAATGCATTCTACACTGATACAAGCCATATCAAAGTAAATGCAAAACACAACAAATGGGATTCTGCCTCAATTAAAAGTGAGGAACAAGTTTGTATTACATTCATGTATGGGTAACGTAACTTAAACTCATATTCAAGTATTCATTCTTGGTGGAGACTTAAATGTACCTTTCTGAAATAACTAGAGCAGCAGTGCAACAAGGTCAGCTCAAAAAACCTCTGTGCTAAGTAACTTAAAGAACTGCAGTGGAGTTTCTTAGTTCATCCAGCCTCCATCAGCGTAGTCACTGAATTTTTTTAGGTGCTATTGTTCTCAATTTGGGATCATATTGGTCCAACATAGAATGCAAAAGATCCAAAGTCAGAGGTGATATAATGTAAGAAAATAAATCCCAAAAAAAAGGAATGAGTAATGGTAATGACTAAAATGTAACTTAGTAAACAGTAGATTCCTTTCCTCACAAATATACTTGAACAGAAGTAAAAGCTTTTTCATTTGAGTAAACTTGTTTCTACCCATCTCTGATTACATTCTGAGTAAATATGGTAATTTCAGGCATTTTAACGCACCCGTAACTCCTCAGACCCGTGGTTATCAAAGCAGGGCCCTCTGGCCAGTCTATGTTTTTGATCTAACCCTGCTCCCAACACACTTTTACCATTTATTTAGCATTCTTAATTATTTAGTTCAGATGCGTTTCTAGCTAAGAGCAAAAATGTGGACCACCTGGAGGGCCTTGAGGATTGGTTTGGTTTGAGTTCCACTGCTTCAGATAGTAGTAGTTGTGGAGAAAGCTGTGGTTGTGGTGGATGTGTAGACATTGGTGTTGTTGGCGAAGTAGTGGTTGCTTGATTAGTAAAGTTCTGAAGATAGCAGTGGTAAAGGCAGCGGTGAAGACAGCACAGGTACAAAATTGCGATTTTATATGCAAATACCTAAAGAGCACAATCTAGTGTACATTCTTGAAAAACAAACTTGTGTGTTCTCTATTTTTACACCTTTTCTAGTGGGCCACAAAAATACAGTATATCTATGTGAATATAAATGTTTACTTTATACCTCTGGAATCTTTGGAAAGAAGATAAAGTGTTGCTATTATTGTTAGTAAATCTGCTGATGCTTCCAAGAACATCACTGCTGAAGCATCAGCAGATATACTAACAGAGCCACTACTACTACTACTACCGCTACTAACACTAGCTTAATCTTTGTCAAATAGAAACATAATAAAGCACAGTTCAGAAAATTGTGGTTATGTTTTGTCATCTTTTATGTGGCCATGAAAATGTAATTAATTTGGTAAGAAAGAACTTAAACTAAGGTTGCACTGATAAAACTTTTTTCCTTCTGATACTAATACCTGATCTTCAAGTATCTGCCAATACCAAGTACTATACAGAGCTGTGGTGTCTATAGCCACTTAGCTTTGCCTGACTGTACAGGAGCTGAGACACGACTGTTTTCCCGTTTTGTCTGAGGGCTGATGCTGTGGTCTGAGGATGTCCTAAAATGTACTACCATATGCACGGGTGGGATGTAAGGGAATACAAGTATTGGGAATACATATTCAGAATACAAAAATTAAGTACCTGTATTCAGTCCAAGTTACATTTTGTAAGGCAGTAGTCAGAATACAGTTACTTCTTATCTTTAAAGAATACTTTTAAAATATTTACCCATAAATTCTCTCTCTCTCTCTCTCTCTCTATATATATATATATATATATATATATATATATATACATATATATATACACACACACACAAACATGCATATATATATATATATATATATATATATATATATATATATATATATATATATATATATAGATAGATACATACATTCACGAGTGATGAGCTTAGCTTTTGTATTGAAGTGGACTTGTCCATCTTCCATGGCAAGTTACATACCTATCATTAACTGAAAATCACATAGCTACCCACTTTTAAGTCAAATTTGTGAGATTTTGTTATTGGGACATGGGGAATTATTGGCTTAGTTCATGGAATGGCAGTGGGATTGTGGGAGCAGCTGTGGAGTAAAGCAAGTGATAAAAGCCAAAATAACGTTGAGAATTTTGTATTCATTTTTTGGTATTCATTTGAATGATTGATCTTTTTCATGAAACATATTAATAGAAAAATTACATGAACAAACCCTCCAACCAATAACAGTGAGGAACAGTGTGAATTAAATAAAAAATTACAGCAGTTTTTCAAAATGAATTCTAAATATCTTCTGAATACATTACTTTATGTATTGTAGTTGAATAAATCACTGAATACATTTAAGGACAGGGTGTTCAGTATTCTGTAAAAGTATTTTGCCCAACTCTGATCATGTGTGGCTTTTTATAGAGGCATAACATCTGATATCATACAGGGAGATTCACTTGAAAGAGGCCCTGAATATTCTGTGATAACTCTTGCTAGAACAAAGCAATCTGAACAAAACAACGTGCAATGTGATCCTCAGTATATGGAGCTTTGAACAAGCCGGGATGCCCCTGTGTCGGAGCAATGAGGTAGGCACCGGACAGCCGTTGCAACATTTAACCTCCGTTTGCAACTTGCGGGTGCATACTCCTGCACCCCTTCATGTGTCTGGCAGAAAACAGAGACCACTTCCAGCATCGCATGTAAAGCAATCAATTACACATACGTCAAGGTATGTAGCGTATCTTTTTGGTTCAGATTACTTGCTATCGACAGATACTTGAGGATCACGTTTAGGTATCAGAAAGGAAAAAGTGCTATCAGTACAACCTTATTTAAAAGCTCAGTTACATTCATGTGTGGAAATGAAAGGATCTTGCTATAATTTGCATGAAATACAATCAATAACTTAACATTTTCTCAAACCCACAGTTTTTGTCATCACTTATCGTTACCACGATAAGTCAGTCAACCATCACTGTGCACCTACTGTTTGAAGCCGCATAACTAGGAGAGCAAAATGAATTGGAGAAAGAAATCTGTTCTGTTAAAAGCATGCCATCTTTTATTTAAGATATAAATTTAGGTAAAAATATTTAAGATGTTTTAAAAGCAAGAAACCTTGCCATTTGTCCATTGTGGCCAGTGGGCACTAAGGAATGAATGGATTTAAAGCCCTTCCTCCACATTCTTCAACTTGCTGATTCATCTTCTGCATTACTCAGGACATTCTGTGTTCCAGTGATGAACAACATGAGCATAGAAACCATGACAGGAAGTCACTGACACCCTCCAGTCACATTAGTTTTCACCATTCTCTTCTCCTGTCCCTACTTTGCATCTTAAGTTCTTGTGTTTGCTAAATCTGTTTCTGATGGTTTCTGTCAACTTATCAGGTTTCCCTCAGTCCAGCTGGAGCATGGTGCTAACTTCTTGTCTCAGTCCTGAGCTGCAGGTTCTTGTGAAGGCGTTTGGTTCTTGCGGTACTTGCACTGCACCCACACTCTGTACATGGTCAGCTGCTTTCCTCTGTTCACCTGGAGGCGCCGGTCCACCAGGTTCTGCACCTTCTCCAGTCCAGCTCCAACAAACAGCTCATGCAGCTCTTCTGAGAGGACAGGAAGGAAGAGAGAGAGTGAATAGTAGGTTTAAAAAAATGTTCTCAGTTTCAAATGTGTCACTGAAATAATAACAACTGATTTACCCAAATTACTTAAAGCTCCAGTGAGGAAGCTATCAGCACTAGTTTCAGCACTTCAATAACCGAGGTTTTTAAGTCACCCCAATAACCCACTCTCTGAAATGTACATAATAAGTATGCTTCAGAGTTACCCTGGCATGGCTGTGGTGCTGTTTCAGCATTTCCTCATTCAGACAATAAGTATAGGGCTGGTATTTCAGCTTAAGCAGAACTACACAGCCACATTTCAATCACAGTACACAATATGAAAAAACATGGACAGCAACATCTAGGTGGTTTGTCCAGTGCATGTGAAGACACTTTACCCTGAGTGAAAAAATAGACCCGTGTTCCATCTCCTCTGACGTAGAAATTTTCAGATAAGCACCTTCCTAAAACAGATAAAACAAAAACGTGTTCCACAGTTACTTCATCTGTTGTTGGTTAGTGGTCAAGATATGTTTGCATCTTAAGTTTTTGATTCTTTCGTTTTGTATGGGGACTACAAGGCTAAAGTAGCTAACAACTAATGGAAACCTATAGTCACCAGTTAGCATTTACATCAAGCTGTTCACAGCAATCTTAAGAATACTTGCCTGTGTGGTTTCTCACACTGCATGACATGAACAAAAGTATGAAGATGGCTGCTAATACTATTTCTTTTAGCTTTATTCCATTTTATAAATGTCTGTATGTCATACAGAAGAAAACTGATATTATCAAGCATCACAATAATTTATATAGGTGCAAATATTATGCAAATGATCATTGTTTTGTTCTCCTTCACATGCCACAAGATCTTTTTTCTTTTGATTGCTTCATTGTTGTGTCACTATTCTCTTTGCACAATGATTGTAATATACAATCTAGTTAAAAGATGTATGTTATATACTGCACTGACAGAATATCAACTAATTAACTACTCATACATACTTTGAACACTACTTCAAATGCTTGTTTCAGTCTGACAAAGAAGTGAACTCCAGGACAAGATCTACTCTCAGGTAGAGAGTAAAACAGACGAGCTGTTCATATCTCATATCTATTTCATATCTCTACAATGCTACTTCGTAATGATATTTTGTATCTACATTTGGATCATGATGATATTGTTTAATGTGACAATTCTGTAGATGATATTAACTGCAGACATTAGTTTTAATTTTACATTTTCATCCAAGCTTAAAGCACACAGTTTTGAGCTACTAGGTTTAAGAGTTTACATGATGCTAAACTGGTGGCTTTAAGGAAACAGTTTGCCAAAAAAATCTAATTTATATGATTTTCCACCAAGATTCATTTGGTTGTTTAGAACTTGATCTATGAGGCCAATGTTGCTAACAAAGAGTGGAAGTCAACAGTCACCAAAACAGTTTCCACAAATACCTGGCAAAATCTTCATATTTTTGCTTCAAAATATGTCAATAAGAAGAATTTGGTAAAATGGCACAAACAGACCGTTTTTACACATTTAAGACAAAACTGGAACTACATTATTATCTGCCATTCCTTTTAGCTTCCATTAGCTGATAGCTACTTTAGCTCCAGCACAAAGCTGGCAAAGTAATGCACTAGCACATGTGCTAATATGCATGTAAATGCAGTTACTGCACTCTAACCTTTTTTAAAACGAAGCTGGGCCATGTCGTAGCGTCCATAGTCCCGCAGTAAGAGAACTCCCCCTGGTTTGAGCAACCGAGCGAGTCTACTGATAGAACTCTGCATCCTGAGGCAGAGAGAGAGAGAGAGAGAGAGAGAGAGATATTATGAAGTTATTCTTTACTCACAGTTTCACATTTATGATTAACTTATCACTACGTAGAAGTTAAATAACACTAGCATAAACAACTATGGCTGTCACAGGTGATACACTTATCAACTCTATATCAACTCTCTCCATCCCACTCACTTGTCAGGATGCAGAGCGGAGAGGACGAATATAAGGACGATGACATCGAGGCTCTGCTCTGGCATTGGATACACATCCGTGACATCACTCAAGTCATGAACGAAGGCGTGACAGCGAGATGGGTCATACTCCGGATTAGACTGCAAGCCCATCAATAAAATCAAATACAAAATACAAAACCAATAAACAAAGTAACCAATTATCAGATTTATGCTATGCTCCCTCTCACCTTGACTAGGTCAACAGCTGTGCTGGAAAAATCACAGCAGTACACAAAAAGACCTGGATCACTAAAAGACACAAAGGAAAAGTAACATAACATGATGTATTTTTATGTATTTGTGGCACTGATCGTACTTCGTATACACTGTCAGAAAAAAAGGTATGAAACTGTCGCTGGTGCAATACCCCTCTTGTCACTGGGGTGGTACCCTCAAAGGTACATCTCAGTACCTTTAGTCAGTCAACATAATTGTACCGTAGTCCACTGAAATTATATTTTCAAAGTTGTATTGACTCCACACACCCCTTCTTGTCTCCAGGTGTATTATTTTAAAACATTAGGTTATGAAAAGATAGAAATCTATTTATTTCTAACAGTGTATGATAAGTGGACAGTGAGATGCATAGCCATTTACACCTTATATTTCCATGCTTCTTGGCAGAGTCTCCAATGACTGTTTATAATCGAATAATTTAATGACTGAAAGAAACAGTATTATTTACCTCAGCAATAAAACACTAACGTTCTGTCTTACTCACTTGTTGGTCTTGAGAATTGGGAAGACTGTATTGCCAACTCCACAGCCAACCTAAGACAACGGACAAGCATTCAATTGAAAAGGTTAGAAAATGATCTCACACAAATCTGTATGTATACATGCACAAACACACAGAGGCACAATGAGTATTAAACGGTTCACCTCCATAATACGATAGGAAGCTGAGGCTCCAGGAAACGCTGTTTCTTCTATGTGCAGAGCTGGGCTCTCTTCACCATTTATTTCCAGGTTTGATGCACTTTCTCTGGGTTCATTTGAAGTCTGCTCTGCTGAGCTGTTGGGTTCCTTATGCTGAGGGGCGAGCTCAGGGAACTCAGTGAAGAGCCAGTGGCGGTCCTTAAAGAAGCGGTTCTCATGGATAGTGTAGAAGGCATTCCAGTACTCGTTAGCTTTCCTGTCAAACTCTTCTGTTCAAAGGAAGCAAACAATTCTCAGAACAGAGCTGTGAGTTTAATGAACATGTCATGCTTAAAATAGCACACAAGAGAGATAAAAAAAAGATAAAATAGTCATTAAAAAAACCAACAAAATAATTTTGATATATTATGGATGCTGCAGATGTCAACCACAAGAGAAAGGTAAGTTACAGGGATGCATCTATACCATTTTTTCAGACTGAGTATAAGTACATGTATAATACTATGTACTAAGTAACCTACTTAGAATTAAGTAGTTAGTGTAACTGAGTGCAATATACCTTAACAGTTAAATCATTACAATCTAGCTGATTTTAAATGATGTAACTTAGCTGGCTATGCTATATTGTTCAGCTTTGATTGAGCTGCACAGCAGTGGAGAAGAGCACGTTTTATTCCATGTCAGAAAAGCACTTCTGTACAGATGTAAGTAATGTATGTCTCACAGTTTTAAACCCTAATCTGTCTGTTTCAACATCAGTCTCTGGAGCACAGTGACAGCAGGAATCACATCCGAGGAGCACACGTGTAGAGTTTTATGCCTGGAGTATTTTGTTTGGCTGGTTGAGCTGTAGTTGAAACGTCCTCTAAAGCCACACATACACTGTGCGATTTTAGAAATGTTGTTCTTTGGTGAGTCACACTGTACGTCTGAATACACAGCCCATCGCTTAGAGACCAAGCCTATGATATATATACTCGCAGCTGTTTCATTCAAAATAACAAGCTGTGAGCCGAGTGCTGAGGAAGGAGAAACTGAGCAGCACTGCACTGACGCTAAAGCAGGTGGTGATGTACATAGCAGGACAATAAAGTATCAATGCATTCTATGTATAGAATACATTCGTATTAATGTTTATACCTCACTATTCAGTTAAACAGAGTAAAGTTGGCACAGACGGCCTGGCAGGAAATCTCGACTCTTTCGTCTGTTTTTCTAGCTTTCATTTCTCCAACCATATTGGTTAAGTGGTTGTGATTGTGTGTTTAAATCACAATGTATTCCTGGTGGGAATACACCAAAGTGGAAAGTGAAGAGTGGCTTGAGTCATTTGTTCATTAGCACGGCAGTGTACATTCGGTTTACGTCATATAGCATCAGTGGGTATCGGAATGTTGGTATCAGTGAATTTTTATGAGTATGAGTAAATGAGCCCAGTGTCGGCCCAATACCCAATACCAGTACCGGTATCGATGCATCCCTAGTAAGATATGATCCAAACTGCAGAAATGTATTATATGTAAAGCTATCAATTATAATTGGTAACTGATGTTCCTTTGGTACTGAGATAACTTTCTTAGGCCCATAGAAATACTGAGTCAGGTTTGATTTAGTTGATAAAAGACTACCCACAAACCTTGTTTCTCTGCTGGTAGAGGCTGGTTGTTCTCCTGTACTTTCTTCTCAGCGGCCTCCTCCTGCTCCTTGGACCACTCCACATTATCCCTACCAGATCAGCAGAGAGCATAAAGACTGCTGAATACATTTGACATCATGGAAGATCTTGTTTGCTTCATTCAATAATAATAACTTAATTACATAGTGATTAAGTTATTATTAATGAACAGTGATTATTAATAACAAATGACATTTCATGTTCTTCTGAACAAATTATGTGCTGGTTTATATGATGTATTTCAAATGAATCTGATTAGATAAAAAAAATTAAGCCAATAATAACATGACCATTTGGTGGGTAAAATCACTGTTGGCTTCACTGTTTGTAGGCAACTTATGATTTTAATAAGGACTAAACTTAATATTTTATTATTTATTAACATTTTTTATTTCTGCATCATTAAATCTTTAAGATGTAAACAAAGTCTCAAAGAGTGCTCTGGTTAAAAATGTTCCATTCTAGAAAAACCTGACGAGTCCGATTATTTCACAGTAGTGGTGATAGGAACCAGACGTCTGGAGCTTTTAATGCCTCCAAAAGCTACCTCACAGAAATGTTTAACAAAAATGGTTACAAATATGCTGCCTGTGGCACTGTTTTACTATAGTTAAGATAATCTTTGGCCCAAACCTTTTTTAATCCATTTATGGCAAAAAGACAAATGCAGGGTGTTGCAAGGCAAAATAATACCTGAAGAAAACCTTTTTAAAGACATGTAGGTTCAGTGGTCATTCTGAAAAGCACGAAAATGCTTCTCAAAATAACCACTGTGTTGCAGACACCGCGACGCCTGGTTCCTATCAGCACTGTTTCTCTAGAATGGATCATTGACATCTAACCACTCTGAAGACTGTTTACAACTCAACTAGTGAGTTATGCAGAAGAGCTGAAAAAATTGTGGAACTTCCCTTTAAAGAACTGGAACTTATGACGGCGTTTTAGGGCCACTGTTAAGAATAAAGTCATGCTATTTCGAGGAAAAGAATTACGCATTAAAGTGCCATTAATACCAGGAAAGGTCGCAATATTGTGGCCAAAGGCTTTGCAAAGGGAAGGCAGCACCTCCTCGTGTTAAAATGAGGGGCGGTTATTAGCAACTGTTATTAGTGAAACAAACGGCTGAAACGGCTGAGCAGGAAACTGTGTTTATTTAGAATAAAGAGCCAGACGGACTCGGAGGAAACTGTCTGTCTGTCTGTTCTGTTGAAGGAGAATCGCAGGCGGTGACCGTCTACACGGCTATCAGGGCTACATCTCCATGCCATTCAAAGAGAGCATGAAGTTTCACGGACAGTGAGAATGATAATCAAAATGATCGATCCACAAAGAGCCAATAGTGTGTGGAACTCCGGCGCGCCAGCACAGCAACCGAGACCGCTACGCGTTATTGCAGCCCCCTACAGTTAGCCTACAGTTAATTTTTATTAACAGTGGCCCTAAAACGCCGTCGTAGGAACTGGGAAAGGGAAAATATGTGTGAAAATAGAAAAGCGAACAGAATGGAAGATTTCCTTTCCCATTTCCAAAAGCCTTTCCAGCTGTCCTGTGGCGCCCTGGACCCTCTGAGAGATATGAGGAGGGCTGAATTTGGTGATGTCTGAGCCACAGAGCTCAGGGAGAAAATGACTCACCCTCACATATCATTTTAAAACGTGCTCCAAAGAGAGATTAATAAAGTGTTCATTTTGTGGAAATAAGAGAAACTGCGCTCTCAGTAAAGCCTGGACATCTGAGCTTTAACAAGATACCCCGTCTCCTACCAGGCATTGTGCTGAAAGACCTGTCGGGGGTCTGTGAGGAAGCGAGTCCCGAACTGTGGTCGTTTTTGTCCGTCCTTGCAGTTCGGTCCGTCTGCGGACTCGCTCATTCTCTGCTCAGACACCGGCACACCGACAGCAGCGGGCGCCGCCATCGTGCTGCTGCTTCGTCTTCCTTGAAACGGATGGTGGCGGTTCACTGACCAGCTTGAGGAGCATTACTGCCCCCTACTGAAATGGAGAGGGGAGTGAAGCTTCAGGAGCGGAGGAGGTGACGGGTCACAGGTTGGAGAATGAGTGGGAAAGCTCTTAACGCTCAACATGGCGTCTGTTTACAAGTCCCGCTCTTAATGAAAATGAGCTTGTCAGCTTGCTGGTTAAGTAGCGGCAACAGCCCCCCTTGTTGAGGAGATATGCGCATGCGCATGCGCAGTAGCCAGAAGAAGCTAAAAAAAACATTTTTTTTGAGTGTTATTTGAGACAAACCTACGGAGCCCCGCTGGTGACATCCTGTATAAATAAAAATAATGCGTGGCCACGCGTGGGAACGAGATCCTAATGCATGGCCTCGACTTAGTAAGGCATGGGAACGAGATCATGGCTTACTTAGTCGTGGCCACACCTTAGGATCTCGTTCCCATGCTTTACTAAGCTGTGGCCACGACTTAATCATCTCATTCCCATGCCTTACTAAGTTGAAGGATGTCACCAGCGGGGCTCCGTACCAAACGATACAACCAGTTTATGATGTTTTTGTAAGATTTTATCACTGATTTGAAACATGTTTTTGAAGTGTTGAAGTGTTCCATTTTAGTGTGGATATGAAGTTTCCCTTTTGTGTGGCATTCGCTATACAGCGCAGGAGATTAGCAGTTCAACTGTCTCCCTACTTTGACAGTGTTGGCAGAGCCCTGTATCATATCCAAGCCCATATAAAGATAAGGCATTCACATTACCTTTATGAGCATCTGTTGCAGATGTTTGAGGAAGGCTCTGAGTTAAGCCAGAAATCCAGTTCTATAAAAAAAACACTTAATTAAATTGTTAATGTAAACTAAGTCGTTTATTCACTAATGCTGTTGGGGATAAGAACCAGACGTCTGAAGTGTTTAATGTCTGTGTAGCAGGGGTGGGAAACTCCGGTCCTGAAGGGCTGGATTCCTGCACAGTTTGGTGATTTTCATGCTTAAACATGGCTGATTCAACTCAGCAGTTAATTGGCAGTTTTAGTTTTTCTGTCAGAGCAGAGAAATTAGCAAACTGTGCTGGACTCCTTCCTGCAGCTCCACACCGCTGCCGTAAAAGCGAACTGTTACGTATATAAAATGATTACAGATACACTGACTGATACCTGAGACATTGTTCTGTGATAATTTTAACATAAAGCTTTTGAATAGTAAATAAAAAGGTAAATAAATAGGTAAAAAAATATTTTTTTGTTCTCCATTCAACTAACATGTAGGCAAAGCTGAGCAATTATTATATTAGGAACTCCATAAATGATAAAAATTATAATTTTTAATTAATTTTGTGCCAAGAGTTTCAAGTAAAGTGATAAAATCCACAAGCAAAATATGGAGTATCAAAATGTCAGAAATTAAATCAAACTATTTCTGCTTATTTTCACTCATTTGGGGATAAATTATTTATTACTCATTTTGCCAGGTTTTTTACATTTGCTGATTTTGCTGATACATTTTTCGCTTCTGATTTTTTTCTTTTGCTCCTCTCTTTTTGCACTTTTTAACTGGGGGCTTAGAAGAGGACGTTCACCTGCTCTTTCTATTGGTCAACTGATTTGGAGTGTCAGGTCTTCTGAACACGTAGCCACTGAGCTTGAACCACCTCCAGCATGGCGGAACACGTCATACTGAGTGCTGCTATGAGTGCAGCGTTGTATTGGCGCATCTGACTCTATGAGCACTGTTTGTCATATTGTTTTAAATTATTAATGTAACATGTTCATGGGTCCTGTGCCAGCCTGTCTAAAAAGATATAACTGTTATTTTGGGCATTGAAAAAAAAAACGTAGTTGTTTATGAATGAACAAAGCTGTACCACCTTTTGAGTTTTAAAATGTCCTATAGGGCTAACTAGCCTAGCAGTGTCCTATAGGGCTAACTAGGAGAGCCATAATGGAACTAAACTGCTGATTATCTGAATATCTGATGTTAGTTCACTGCACTCCAGTGATTTGGAGCAGCAGCATTCTGTAAATGAAATCTTTTTTGAAAAATTAAGTTTGATTTAACATTTTTATACATAACATTTTATATTTTGTGGATTTTATAATTTTATTTGAAATTTTTGGCACAAAATTATCTCTATAAGCCTTACTTTACAGGTTTTCTCAATACATTGAAAATATACCATTCAGTTTTGTTTCTGTTTTAATATCTTTCTGAAAAATAAAAATCTATAGATTGTTTACATACGAAAGCCCTGAAGGGTAAGATTAAAGTCTGTTCCTGAGTCTGCATTCAGCATTCATATATGGAAAAAATGTGGAAAAATTGCCTAACACTCAACATGTTACACCAGCAGGGGGCTGCTGTTTGTTTGTTTTTTTCCCCCTGACCTCAACCACAAGGGCAATTCAGGTCAGTTCAAATCTAAAGCTGGTTATTTTTTTTTAAAAATAAAAAATTAAAATTTTAAAAGTAGTTTTTTAAAATTAGAGTTTATTCAGAAATGTATTCAGTGTGAGGAAAAACACATTGCGTCCATTAGGCCTAAAACAATGAAATTACCAGGACCACTGTACAAAAAAGCAAAAAAGGGAGAAAGATCAACAGTTTGGCTTTGGCTGAGGGAAAAGGCACTTTAAGTTTAATCTAACACACTGCTAGATTCCATTAGTTTACCTAGAAGTCATTAATGGGAATATAAGGAATTGACTGGGTTTGGTTCTCTGGCTGACGTTTCCACATTTTCATGAATGACTGAGTCTCCAGCACCGAGCAGTCTGGTTTCCTACAGGGTCCAACAGAATCTCAACCAGTGCTGCCATGGCAACAAAAGTTTTGGAACTCTAGAAGCAGTCACATGATGTTGTATCTATGACAACCAAAGTAACCAGAACCAAGAATGAAACATGACGTTTACATGAGCACTGTGCTGCAGCACAACTCCATCACTAAAGTGCATCAAATATTTCTAATTTTCTCAGAATAATCAGCCACTGCAACTGTACATAGTGCATGTACGCATTATTTTCTCAACGTTCATTAGTTTGGAGATCAAACCCGAGGCTGCAACGTCATCAGAAAAGCTTATAAGCCTTGTTGCTCTTGCAGGTTGCTGTTGGGTCAGGTGTTCTCCTGAGCTGCGGTGACCATCTGTAGCAGTGCAATGACAACTGCTACAGATGTTCCGTTTCATTCTCCCATGGCTCGTTAAAGTTATATCTAATTTGCATTTATGTTTGGGTGCTTTGCTCAAAATAATCCCAGGAATAAAATAAATTGAAAAAGACTATATCCACATTCTCAAGTGATTCATGGTTGCACTCAGCACAGTTTAGCATTACAGCAAAATCACAAGTCTGACCCCTCACCACCTCCTCATCATGCCAGCAATTCTTCAGTAACAGTGATATTTCTGTGTGATTGGTGGAGTGTCACTGAGCTGAGTGATTGTTTGTGCTGGAGGTGTTACATTCTTATGTGTTGCCACTGTAGGTCACATTTGTAAAGGTGGTGGTAGCTCCTCGATATAACGGGTTATTGGCCTGAAAAAGAACAGATGATGCTCTTGATGAAAAACAGTGTAAAACAGCAATGCAAAGTTTCATATGTTTTTACCTAACTAGCTGTAAGTATGTCTTTCTCCTCTAGATGTCACTAGATGTACATGTGTGAGATGCAGTTTGCTTGTTTACATCCATCCAAAGTGTCCAGTTGATTAAACACCTCAGCACTTCCACCTTCAGTTTACAACTTTTAGGATTTAAAGGAATGGTTTGGTGAAAAATCCTCATTTTTTTTACCTTACTTTCTTAACTTACCCCAGATGTATCGATCAAGCAAGATATATTTGGTGTCCAAATTATGCTTCTCTAGTTTAGCACTGCACATTTGAGCCTAACAATGCTAACAAACACAAGAAATCAATAGACACCCAAATCTTTTCTGTAAATCTATCCCCAAAACTGCTCTCTACCTGCTCAAACTACATCCAGCTCTTAATTCATTAAGATTATTTATTGTGAACTATAAAAATGATCAGAACTTCACTGTGTAGCTCAATGCCGTGGTGATATCTTCAGTTTGAAAATTCATGGACATAATCTGTAACATGACATGTGTGCATACAAAGAGGAATTGAACAGGGCCAGATCATTCCATGGATTTTGTGGGTGCCTGCCAGGGGCCCAAACTACAAGGGGCCCCACATGCAATAATGAGAAAATCTAAACAGCTATTTTGACTCATTGTAGAATCTTTACTAGCTGCATCATCCTCATTGGTAGTGATCTTCGAAGCGTCTACTTCTGCACGTAAAGTCATCAGAGGTATGATATAAATGAAAAAAATTCCACACCTACTGTGGTTGTGTGCTTTACTTATGGTAGACGCGCTTCTTAATGCATAAGCAATCTTCAATCTTGCTATTGTTTCATGTTAATTGGAAAAAATATGCACTTAAAGCAGTGATGTGCCCAATACTGCGGTTAGTATGCCACTGCCATGGTGCTGCACAGCCCTCATGTAACCTATGGTAATATCATAAAAACTTCCCTGACCACCAAAAAAGGTAACCAGGTACCCGAAGGCAGATTCTGTGGGGGAGTTGAAATTGGGCACAGGATCTGCTGCCTAAATTGAATTTCAAGCACATTGAATTGAATTCAGAACCATCTGCCAACTGTGTTTGCACACTGTGGAATTAGACCTCCGCATTTAACCCATCTGGGCAGTGAAACACCCACATACATGCACACTAATGAACACACACACTAGGGGGCAGTGAGCACACTTGCCCGGGCAGCCATAACCACGGCGCCCGGGGAGCGATTGGGGGTTAGGTGCCTTGCTCAAGCGTACTTCAGTCATGGACTGTCAGCCGAAGGGATCAAACCGACAGCTTTCCGGTCACAGGGCTGGTTCCCTAACCTCCAGCCCACGACTGCCTAAATGCCCACAGCATTCAGCTAAACAGTGTTTTTTTCATTTTAATAGTTTACAGTAGGTTATACCATGTGCTACAACACACTGACAAGTCTTTCCAACCTTAATGAGACCTGAATATGGTTTGAACAGTTTTGAGGATGTCTTTATGGAAAAGATTTGGGTGTCTATTAACTTCTAGTGATTATTAACAAAGCAGCTCCAGCACTAAACTGAAGAAGCTTGACTGATTGACTACGTCTGGACTAAGTGATTTTTTTGCCAAATTATATAGAGATATGTATATATATGTTTGTGTGGTTTTGTCTCACCGCTTCCCACTTGGCCTTGGCTCGTTCTTCCTCAAACTTGGCGTATTCTCGGCGGTCATGAATGGTCACTAGCAGCTTCCAAATCAGCAGAGCAGCCAACCCCAGCAGGAGAATAGAGCCAGCCACATAGGCTATCACCACCAAGATATCAGGACCCTTAGGACACTCTAAACACACACAGCGTGAGAGAGAGAGGGAGAGAGAGAGAGAGAGAGAGAGAGAGAGAGAGAGAGAGAGAGAGAGAGAGAGAGAGAGAGAGAGAGAGAGAGAAAGAGAGAGGGAGAGAGAGAGAGAGAGAGAGAGAGAGAGAGAGAGAGAGAGAGTGGGGGGGGTGCTATCAATCCTGCACAAACTGACCAGCCATGTTCATTACACAGCGGCTTCAACAACTACATGTATGATTTTGTTCAGTATTTAGTCTGACCACTCTTTACCTTTCTTACAGCTTCCATTCCTTTTGGGATACTTGCTTGCTTTTTTAAAGAAATCTGCAGGGATATTTTTCCACAGAAACATTTTCTGCTTCCCATAATGTCTGAACTCTGGTGTGGTCAGTCCTTTGTTCTGAGAACACCAGTAGCTTCTTTGTTTGATTTGCAAATGTTCTTCTTTTTTGTCTATTTTCTTTTCTCAGTAATGTCTTCTTGACAGCTACACAACCTTTCAATAGTGTTGAGTTGTCTAAGTAAGAGTGGAGCTAGATTTTCTCCTCTCTCTCAAAGATGAAAGCTTTAAAGAAGTGTTTATCTGATTTTTGACGGTTGTCGAATAAATTCTATTAATTTCTTTGAGTTTTTGAAACTTCTGTCATTTGACTTTTGTTCTTTTGACTTTCCCCTTCATTATGCATGTGGATTATCTCATGTCTAATCTCCTCCTGAAAAACAAAACCTTACTTTAATGGCCATTTTGACTGGAAATTAAACAACTTAAAGGTGATCTCTGACTTTGGCATAGTACAGTATGAAAAAGGTGAGCAGGTCAATTTGACCTCAATTTTGAATCAAGTTGATGAGAAGTAAGATCTAAGTGGCTTTGAAAGAGGGTTCATTATGGTGGCTCAACTGGCTGGTGCTTCAATAGAAATGGTGTCTAAAGCGACATCTGCATTTAGATCAATGAGGAAGATATGAGCTAACAGGGCTGGTAATTGATGTTGAAAACAAACATTCAATGAGCGTGATGCTCATGCATTAGTGCAGTATGTTAGGAAAGAAGGGCAGCCGTTCCTCGGGAGACTACGAATGTCAATACAGGACCTGATCAGACTGTGTCAGGAAGAGCTATGCATTCATAGTTATATGATAGTGGAGTTCAGTGCATAAACCCCCTCATTGCAAAGATGAATGAACATTTGAGAGGTCAGTGCGTAAAAACATTCAGCACTGGTCTGCAGAGACGAGCAAAAGAGTGATGTGGTCAGATAAGTCATTCTTCACTAGGTGGGTGGGTGCATGTGTGGCATGAAAGACAATGACGGTACACACCTAAATGCTTGACCTGTGTTATTTTTCAGAGTCCAGAATATCTGTCTGCAGTTATAGGCTAGTTCTAAAGAACAATGCTGGCTAGGATTAATTTGAAACTATAATAAATTAATACAACAATGTAATAATGTCCCATGTTTTGAATACATTCTTTTTTCCAAATATTACAGTATATCTCACACTCAATGTGAATCTTTAGCGCATAGCTTGACTATGGGTTTGACACAACTGGTTACTGAACCACATAACATTCTGATTGGTTGCCGCTTGGCTTATTTCCATACATTTTGTCCAGAAGGAGAGAGCCCCAAGATGAACTCTGACTGAAATCATGTTGATTTGATGCTGGACAAAAGCACTGAATCAGTATAGATGTCTGATGTTGAAAATGCATTGACTTTACTTGTCATATTGGTCAGTGATTCAACACTGGAAAATCAATAATGTTAAACATTGATCCAACGTTGATTCAACAGCACTTACTTATAGCCGTTAATACCTACTGGACCTTGTGTTGTGAAGCAAATTCTACCAACTCATGATGACAACACAATAGCCTTATAGCCTGGTCATATAGGCATGTGTAAAGGATGATGCAGTGGGTAACACAATTGCCCTGCATACAGAAACTTAGCAGTTTGATTCTCATCCATGTTGTTATAAAACTCCTCAGGCAAATCCCCAAATGCAGCTCTCACCACCACTGTAAATTGCTTGGGATTAGTGTCTCTGCAAAATGCCTAAAAATGCCTATGTTGTGTTATATTGTGTAAATACTGAACTAAATTTCCTCTGCTTTCAATGTTGCATCAACACAGCACAATCATAGAGTAAACCTTGTTTCAACATGAAATTAACATCAGTACTGCCATTAGATCAAAAGCTATTCAACTGTCAGTGAATCTGTGTTTTCCACTGTTGACTTTCCACTGTCGAATCAATGGCCAATACACAAGCAAGATCAATGCAAATTTAACCCCATATGCAAAGGAAATATAATTCATGTTTGACATGTAAATATTAAAAATGGACAATATTACATATATTACATATACTTATGTGCATGTATTTCAATATATTTACATATATGCGCATATAATGTATAAATACTAAGAAAAGGTACAGTTAAGCCTACTTAGCACATACATATAACTTCACATATACTGTACAAATATTTTTAATACATGCAAATATATCGATATATATTTTTCTTCCATATAGGGCATCAGAGATCTGGTTTTGCCCAACATTAAATCAACATAGTTTCAGTCAAAGTTTGCTGTCTGGGCAGGGTGTGCATCAGCGGTTTGATGACATGTTTATCTTGATTATCTAAAAAAAAATCTAATGAAAAAGGGATATCATTTTGCATGATGTCCCTGTCTATTTTAATGCTGTGTAAAATTTCAGCCACCTCAACCAGTGCCAGCTCTACCTAATAAGCGACATAAGCAGCTGCTTAGAGTCCTGTGGCTGTAAGAGGGCCTCCTAACCACTTCTAGGTTATTCCTGTACCATTATGTTGTTTCAGATGCTCAAGCGAGGGGAGAAAAGTAACTAGTTCAAAAAATCAAGGCTCAGAAAAGAGTGCACATATCTGGAGCTGAAAAACAGAAAAGAAAGGAAAGAAAAAAAAATAAAGATAAAGGTATGTTTTTTTGTGATGTTAAAGTTATGCCATTATTTTTGGCTTGTAGTTAAACAACAAGAAGTAGCTGATTTGGAGTCTGTCTAATGAAGCATTTTCAACTTAGACAGGCTTTTTGACAGAATTTTAGCTTCACAAACACAGTCACGATAAATGTGTTTATAACAGCGGTTAAAGACTTCTTCTGTTAATCCAGGTTTAGATACTCAGGCTGTGATTAATCTGTTTATAACAAGCAAATCATGGAAAACATAAGAAGGAGCTGCCAAAGAAGAAAAAAGAAACCATACTACCTAAATATGTAGAAAGTAAAGCATTTATAACAGTAAAAAAGCAATGGTGTTACCACTGCCACCAGGGTTAGATCCAACTAAGCTTAAAGTTAGCTGGGTAAGCAAAAAATACTGCCCCCTGATGCAGACCCCCAGATTGAGAGTGCTGATAAATAATTTTAACTGTAACTTATTAGACCCTGAAATGAGAATCCAATCAAATCATCAGCAATAATTAGCCACGACTAGCTAGATATAGATGTATATAACTTAGATAGCTTGTGGTAGTTATTTCTTTTAGTCTCTAATTTTACAGTACATCAGCTAGCAAGATGAGGGGAGCCCCAAAAACCCTGCATAGAGCCCCCAAAAGGCTACCTTCCCCAAAACACCTTCCCGTGTCCCTGAGTGCAGTTACCCTGCAAATTGTTCTGTGCTTGCCAATATTCAAAATCTTAGATCTGGAAATATGAAATGAATTATCTTGTTTGAAAAGTTGTTTACGAGTTCATATCTTTGAATTCATGCTAATCAATCATGAAAATGTCTTTTACGCCGCAAATAGTCCGAAAATCTTAAATTTGAGTAATTAACTGGTAAAACAAGCTACATTAGATACAGTACCAATTTGTACCATTCTCCTAAAATATGTTTCAAGATTTAGGAATCACAGTTTTTTTCAGTTTCCTCTGCTGAGGTTGTTCATTTTTCTGTTATTGGGTACACTTTTATTTCTTTTAGTTTTCAAAGATTTTCTGTCTGATGTTCAAACAGTGGAACCTTTTCCTGTTGTTCAATTTTCCAATGTCATCTCACTCTCATTCTCTCTCACTATCTGACACTCTTTCATTTTCACTTGCAGTCCTGGTTGTGATTTCAGTAAAGTGAGTTTCCTGATTTAAGATGTCTGCTCTGAGATTAAGGACTAGTTTTAAGTTAAATATGGGTTTAGGCCTAAATTTTCCAAGATGAGCTAACTTGTTTGAACAGTAACAGCATAATCATCCTCCACTAGTATTAAGTAATTTGCCACTTAAATCAGTTATTTATTTTTTTATTCCTTAATTAGAAATTATTTGCTAATATACAGTGTATTTCACTTATTACTATGCTGTAGCGAGTCTGATGTCAAGTAATTTGATCTAAAAACCATTTTCTACTTATTTCAAACCTCTGCATACTTATCAGAGCCCACTGATATCTAGAGTGGAACCAACTTATTTTAGGATTTCTTATCAAGTAAAACGATCTTGCTGCATGGACAGATAATTTCAGTAGTATTAAGTCATTTTCTACTCAAATTCAGTGTTCATTTCTTGTATTTTAACTAAACTTTTTTGCAGTGTACCTTTTTTAGATGTGCAAATGTGGGAGGTAGACAGTTTACATTGCTGCTCTCAATAAGTATCTCTACGTTCTAGCCTTCAGTCTTCTTTAGATGAGATTTGTTGCATCATGCAGTAACAGCTAGTGCCTGTCTGTCCCCATGAACCCACTTCCCAGCATCTGAAGAACAGCTTGTGCCATTAAACGCCCCTCAGTGTCTCTCACCAGGTTCTTTGACTAGGTAGAGGATGGATTTGCCGCTGATGTCTTCATGGTACTGGAAGTGATGAACACAGTCGTCCTCGTCTTTATAGGTGCAGTTCACCGCACCCTTCTCACGGAAGACTGGAATCAGTGGAAGAGGGAGACAGGTCAATTACACAAAACCAAAAAGACCTGCAGGAATTTAGAGAAGTTAGAGACTTAATAAGTGTTTTAAAAAGTGTTGGGCCTTTTTCAAACACCTATTTAAAGCATGAAGGTGGTAACAAAATAGTTTGATATGCACGACTGAAGCGGCTCATATTTAGCCTGATTTCCTGTCACTCTGAAACCTTAACAAGTTTCCATCAAGAGATGAGGTCTGACCACAGTGACCATTTTTGGATCTGAACTATCCTGATAGAATGATTTGCTCATCTTCTGTCATTTAGTTCTTGAGGAAAGTGAACGAGCCCAAGATGAACGCAGGTTTCATTTAAAGCCCTTACAGCAGATTCCCAAAATATGACGGCAGTTCGCTCACATAAAGCACCGTTTTAATCTTTCAATCAACATATTAACACAATTCTAACTATGAATAACAATTTGAGGTACAATGACATGAATATTGTTTCTCAAATCTATGTGTGCCACAATTGTTGGCACCTTACAAACTCTTATGAGTGAAATCTAACTGAAGTATATTCAGTTTATAAGTTCATCTGAGTGATTAGGAGCACTAAAATGGTTAGCCATGACTTCATGTTTCGCTGGGGTATAAATATGAGGTGGCACTCTGGCCAGACTCTTTTAGTCATCCACCACTATGAGTAAGACCAGAGAATACAACGGTGTTAAGCAAAAATAGATTGTTCAGCTGCACAAATCAGGAATTGGGTACAAGAAAATAGCTTAGCAGTTGAAAATGCCTGTTTCCACTTTCAGTTTAAAGTTACTGGAAATGTTAAGAATCTGCCGGGAGGAGGATGTGTGTCTATACCAGGGGTTGGCAACACAAATATTAAGAAGAGCCATTTTGTCCTTTCAGCAAAAATCAAACCACCTTGGGAGCCACAACATTTTATGTCCGTTTTACCATGTTGGCTGTAAATATGTCTCAGAATGTGTTACTGTACTAGTATAGGATAAAAATATAATATAAATGTTAATATAAACTTTGCTCTGCTTTAAGCTTTAGGTCAGCTATAACTTTTCTCGCATCTATAGCAGGAAACCTTTCCAAAAGCAGAACAGTTCGTTGTAAAATGTCTCTCAACGTTCGACTTTTTACGAGGCTGAAGTCAGCTTTTCATTCGCCAGCTTCTTGTTAGAATTGTCCTGTTCCACCTTAAATGGTGCCTGAGGCGCCAGAATGTAACTGCAGCACTATTTAAGGCGGAACGGGAAAATTCGAACAACAAGCTGGTAAATGAGAAGCTTCAGCGTCATGACTTTTTAGTGTTTGACAGTTTCTTGTTGCAGATTAAAGGTATCAGGAAACCAGCTGACTGCTTATAAATGCAAACAATCCATTAGATCAAATTATCAATGTTTGTCTTAAATCTTTCTCTTTGCCTTTACCTTAGCTACTAGCTAGGCGAGACTGTTGTCTGCGTTGCTGTGTGACCAGCACTCTGCGCGCTGATCTTCAGGATTAAAGGTTGGTGAATTATCAGTTATATATTAACTCCAGCGTTTATTGCTAAAACTGTGTTTGAACGATCAGCAGAGCTTTATTTTACTGCAAAGGAGGATTATTTTATTTATACCTAAAAACCTAGTTCTGCCGTGGAGCCACAGGGCAGTAAAAGAACCTCATGCAGCTCCGGAGCCACATGTTGTTGACCCCTGGTCTATACTGACCCCATGCACAGTGAGGAGGATGGTTTGAGTGGATAAAGAATCTCTAAAGATCCAAACCACATCAAAGTCAATACAAAACGGTTCACTGAGCACAGAGTCAAGGTTTTTGCCATGGCCTTCCCAGTCCCCTGACCAAATCCCATAGGAAACCTGTGGTATGAGCTAAGAGCCCACAAGCATGGAATATTAAGGTTCTGGAGAGATTCTGTTTGGAGGAATGGTCTTAGATTTCTCGCCATGCGTTTTTCGGTCTCATTACACTGCAGAAAGTGCCATCTTGGCATGTGAAATGATCTTAAATCTAGTCAATATATCTAATATTTCTAATTTTGATATTGTTGTAAGCTTATTGTAAAATTACTCAGCTTATTTCTAGACATTTTTTACTTGTTCTAAATGATTGTAGTAAGTCAAATTATCTGTCTATATTGGCAGATATATTTACTTCCTTTAAGAAAAATGCTTGAAACAAGCCATTTATCTGCCAGTACAGTGAGAATCCAACTTATATATATATAATATAGACCAGATTTAAGATCTCTTGACTTGCCAAGATATCAAGATATCACTTTTTGCAGTACAAGCAATATAGGAAAAGACTCAGTGCTGTTATCTTTGCAAAGACAACAAATCTTAAATTATATTAAATAGTTTTGAGAAAAATATTTATTTCATTGTGAGATTTAGATTATTCCTTTCTATTGTTGTACTTCAAATAACTGGAATATTTGTGAAGGGCACTGTACAGTTGTCAGAGACATGTGAAAATAAGGATGTATGACAGTATGTATTACCCAGCTCATCCACGAGTGTGATGTCGTCTCTGCAGATGGTATTACAGCTATTCTTCTCAAACAGCGTTCCTCTCTTATAGTGCTTACACTCCACACAGTCCCTACACACAAGACCAGACATTACCTGTTTAACAAAGTAATCCATGACCTAATCCAAAAGATTATTACAGTAATGTCATCTGATTACATCCTGTTACTTCTGGATGTTTAGTGTTTTTAAAGGCACATAGTTAAATAAAGACAATTTACAACAAATTTCAAGGCATTTTTAAACAAGACAAACAGGAGAACTGCACTGGTTTATTAAACAAAACTACAGATTAAAGGTGACATACAGTGTAATTCTGTGCACTTCGTGTGTGGTGTATCCATTTACAAATGTAATGATGCAGGTCTACTGCGGTGAAAAACCTGTATGTTCTAGCTCATATATGATGTGATCCACTTAGCTAATAGGTCAAAAACATTCAGCGCCCATTCAATTTCATGTAGTCATATGCAAAAGTTTGGGTGCCCCAGTCATCTTGTTGATTTTCTAAGTGAAAATAACGCATCCTCTGCAGAGAACACATATCTGCACACTTTAATTCACAAGTTGCTGCTGTCAGAACAAAACCTTGTATCTCCATTTTAGTCGTTTTCCAGTTTTTGACATAACATAATAACAAAATGCCTGTTATCCTTTACACTGTTCGTAAATTTCACAATGAACGGACCAAAAAAAATGACCTAGAATTGCTTGGAAAGACGTTCCATTGACTTACATTTAAAGTAAAGTAGGTTTTTTTCTTCCCCTGTAAAGTTACCATTTTGGAGATGCGAGGTTTTGTTCTGACAGCAGCGAATTACTGTTTAACACATAAAATGGGCCCTGTGTAAAAGTAGTACATTTTATGTGTCTGCACATTTTACTTTTTCCCAATATGTCACCCTCACAAAAAAAGATACAATAGATTATTTAGAAAAATTTCATTTAAGATCTTTAAATTTATTCTCTGTAGAGGTTAACCACTATTTTCAATTAGGAAGTCAACAAAATGTAATTTGACTAGGGGTGTTTAAATTTTGCTTACAGCTGTATATTTAGACTTCTAACATGCAGTGAATGGCTGACATTAGAAGGCTAGTTAGCTCAGTATGATTACTTCCCCTTTGGGTTTTGTTGACTAATGTACTAATTTATCCCAGAGCTAAAACAAACATACACCTTCTATCTCCAAAAAGGTAACATTACAGAAGAGGAAAAAACCTTCTTAACCTTTAATGGAATTAATGGAAAAATGATTTATTACAAGTCATTTTAGATGATTTCTATAGGATGATTGAAAGTGATTGTTTTACACAACTGCCAATTTCAAATTGTCAAAAAATGAAATATGCCAAAAATGGAGATATGAGGTTTTGTCCTGATAGCAATGTTATGCATATCGTCACTGTCCAGTGTCTCCAAAATAGTGACTTTACAGGAGAGGGCAAAAACGTTCTTTACTTTTAATGCAAATCAATGGTAAAAAATTTTTTCTAAGCACTTCTGGTGCATTTTATTGGTCCATTTATCGTGAAATTTTTACACAATGTAAAAAAACAGCTGCTGTGCTCAACTGATGTAGAAAAGTGAAAATCGCCAGCGACGATATGCTTTAGAAACACTACATGCAGTTCTGCTTGTAACACAACTGCCTAGATTTCTAAATTTGACCAGGAGCACTGTCCCGACTTTTACTCCTGGAACAGCACTCCGGTACAATTCAATGCATTCCGGCCCATTTCCACCCCTGTGTACGCAGCAGCGTGCATGCGTTTGAATACCCCCACATTACATGATCTTCTAAGTGACAATAAGCCAACACATCCTCTACAGAGAAAAAGCTTGACACGTGGCATTTTTCTGAAAATTTTAGTGCATAATTTCTATTTATTTGTTGAGTTTATTATATAAAAAAATAAACATACAGTTTAATCGTGTCAGTTTTTGCATGTCACATCTTTTTCTGTTTTATTTTTTCTAACTTCAGCAAATAAACAGTAATTGTGCAGTAAACTGTGCAGTATGATGTTCTCTTTAGACGATGTGTTATTTATTCATAGTAATGAACAAAATGTTGATCAGGGGTGCACAAACTTTTGCATATGACTGGACCTACCTAAAAACATACACCCACACACACAAACACACTCACTTTTTGATGGTGCAGGAGTCGGGGCAGGTGGGACACTTCTCACAGGTGGCGCCGTACGCTCCCGGTTGAGTGCACTCACACACCCCACATGTACAGTGACCACGCCCACTACACAGCAGGCCGATACTCCCCATACAGCTGTCCGTCCTCGTGGAGCAGTTACAGCTTTCACCTGACCAATCGGGGTTACACTGACAGAACCCGCACACACACTCGCCATGACCTGAGAGAACACACACACACACACACACACACGCACACGCACACACACACACACACACACACACACACACACACACCCACATACAAGCATAAGATTAGACAGCATTTACACAGCTATTAAAGAAGATACATTCAGCATTATTCACAGAGTTACAGTAAATGATTCAAACAGTTCAGAACAGCAGCGCTACTGTGGTGTTCTCAGCAGATGTGTGTAGTAAATAGTAATATATTGATGGATTTGTACTCTATTTTTAATTCATAACACTTTCTTCTACTCAAGTATTTGTATACTAGGGAGTAAAGAAAAGTACTTTTCACTCAGTTGTTGCTGTTCTGTGTTTAATCTCATTATGTTTTGTTGGTGATAACATCTGTGCTGCTTTGTAAATGGTCACATCTCTGACTTTGGAGCCTTATCGTTTTATTTTAGACCAAAAAAATCCCAAAAAGAGAAGAATAGAGCATAACAATCTTCAGTTCCTGCACTGATAGATGCTGGATTTACTAAGAAGTTCCACCGTTCCACTTCCATAAGTTACTCAGTTTTCAGTAGTTTTCCACCGAATGCCTCTGTATGTCTATTAAAGTTGTTACTGTGAAGTTACTTTTACTTTTACATGTGTCATTATTTATATTTAAGTATCAATACTTTTGCTGACGTCAATACTGTGTGCTGACGTAGGTTACTCTACCCCATCTCTGTTTCTCAGAAACATCGTCATTTACTGCACTTCACTAGGTCTAAAAGAGTCTTCTCTGAAAACACCCTGTTCACATTGATTATGATCTGTTGTATAAATGCACTCTGGAGACATGTAACCATTTCTTTATCAGAACACAGAGTGACTCATTTAGTCAGCAGCTAATCAGCAAGGAACCACATTATAAACACTATATATATAAACCAAAGTGAGTATATATATAACTTTGGTTTTCCATGAGTTGTAGTTTTTCTATTACAGTGAATACTTTTTAAGAATCTGGAGCGTACTTCCTAATCCAATACTAAATTACCATAGCAGTACTCAAAGACATCAACTTCTGGGTATTTTTGGTTTTGACATCCACCTTTATGCCATTTTTCAGGCATTAATTTTAGTTTTAGTTTAGGTTTTTAAACTGCCATTTAATGAGCAGTTAACGAGCACATTTCTCCACAGCAATTTTCATTTTAGTGATAGGGTTCATTGACAGTAACTGTGTTCTACCATACTGAAAAAAGCAATGTGATGAATACTTGACTTAAATGTGTTCATCAATTCCACACGTTCATCAGTTTTGTTTGTCAGTTTTACTTATTTTTGGCAAAAAAAATGTTACTATTGTGTTTTCAGCAGAGGTGGGTAGTAACTAGTAAAATACTAATGGACTTGCCCTCTCAAATCATGATACTTCCTTCTACTCAGGTATATTAGCGAGTAAAGGAACCTACTTTTCGCTCAGTTACAGTTTTGCCATATTTTGTATTTAGTTAATGATTATATGATGATATATAATGTATTCATGTGGAAACTATGTACACATTTAGTGCAAATTCTGTACTCTTTCACTACAGCATTTACTCTTACATCTAATAGTCTGGCAGATGTTCTTATCTAGGGTGACTTGCAAACAAGGCCAGTGAGGTAACACACATAGAGGACTTGAAAGGATTCATAGCCTAAAAGACCAGAGTCTTATCTGAGCTTCTTCAAGTGCAGGTATAACTTACAACCACCAGCAGCTGTTCCACATGCCAATTTCACTTCTCTTATTAAACCTGATGAATATCCTGCCAGTGTCTACAAAGCCATGCAAGTTGCTGCACAGTTTAAGCGGCTCTGAAATATATTAGTGTCTTCCTGTGTCAAACCACTCAGATTTTTGTCTGCCTCTATCATTTCTGTTTCCTGTGTCATGGCTTTGCACTTTTCTGGCCCTGTTCAAGGCTGAGCCTGAGTGCTTATACACTTACATCCGGTGGTGGACTGGTTGCTATAACATGATCCTGCCAAATACCGTGCAGACAGTATCATCTGAGAGACAAACTTCCCTTTGGTTTCCTGACTTTCACTTCTATTTTGACTGTCTTTCGAATGTTTCAGCTGTGTTTGGGTGTGTAACTGCTAACTTTTGTCGAGCTGAGTGCAGAAGAACTTATATTGTTACGCAATAAATTGATAATGATAATCTTTTAAAAAGTTAAAGGGAAAAACAAATTATCCTCACTTTTTGAAGTTTGAAGAGTTTGATGTAGTATGTAAACTTTCTTTAACCGTTCACTCATCAGTCCATACAGTCTATACATGGAGACTAAGCTGTAAAAAATCCCAATTCTTGAATTCAGCCTACAGCAGTTTAGCCCCGCCCATTCACACTGAAGTTATAAGGAGTGTTTCAGCCTGGGCTGCTTTCTGAAAGAGGCACAATACATGGCAGCCAATCACAACAGAGTTCAATCAATTAAACAGCCTGTTTAATTTAAGGAATTAAGAGAGGATTTAAATGCGTTATGACAGTTTAGGTTTTTGGTATGTAAACCTACATAAGCAGAGTCATAAGGGGATCTCAGAAGAAGACAAATGTAGGATATGGACCCTTTAAAGACATGCTAGTCCAAAGGATTATGTTTAAATGTTAGGATTTTGTTTCAGACAAATATAAATAGTGACATTAATGATTTTAAATGTATTTCCAAAACGGAAATGAAGTCAGTCACTGCGTCTTTTTGAACTGCCGCTAATGCAACGTCATTGGACAGTATGTTCTTTTTAAAAAAATCAGGATTATAGATTATATCGCCGCCCCCCACACAAACACACATATGACCTGTGCTTTTAAACAATAAAGGCCACTGCACACCGGACGTGCCGCAATTTCCAAGCATTCAAGATCATTGCTTTTAATGAAGATGCACACCCATATTCAGCACCTGTCACTTTCTCTGGGCACCACAGTGCACCACTCTGCATTTTCCTATTACGTCATTAAATTACTCCCACAACAAGACCTCAAAAATCGATGTTAAGTGACATGTGGCTTGAAGTGGACACTGAGAAAAGCAGACAATAAAGATGAACAGACAAATGCTGAGTCTGTTACCTCAGGCAACATTACTAGCCTAGTATTTTTCACTTTGTGTCTTTTCACTAGAAAACAACATGTTTGTGAAGAGTCGAAATTGAAGGTTTTATCCCATTTATTCTGTTCTCTGCTTTTCTGTCGATGGTCCATATTTCTTTGTTTCTCATCCATTTGCTGCTGGATTTCGAACTGTACAAACTCCTCCCCGGCTCCAGCCGTGTACAGGCCTTCTAGACGGACAACATCTACATATGTATGCGTCTAACACTCCATCCTTGCATTGTCTAGTGCGTATGCCCCCTAATGCATCATGAATCAGAATGAAGGAACTTGCATAAATGACAGTTTTGGAAACCATTATTGTTATAATATGAGGAACTTTCATTACATCAGGTAGGTTGTGGATGATCAAAAAGTAGGTTTACATGATGCATTAAGTTCTCCAATCTCTGAACTCATTTTAGAGAGCAAGAATGTTGCACTGTATTCTTCATAACTCACCTAATTGAACACGCAAGCCCAGGCATGCACACACACACATACAACTCCATGTACATCACACACAAGTTCCTACCCGTCCCCAAACTAACCCAAACACATTCATAGACATGCATATATTCTTCAAACCACCACTAAGACATCTTGCTTGCAAAACAAACTTGTGTCATAGACACCGTGCTTCTTTATTTGGTAATATCCTGAATTTTGTATGGGAGCACAACGTCCTGGGAACATTACACAAGATCTGATGCGCAGATGAGGCCCTGGATTCTGAACCACAACTGTGCACAGACATGTTGAAGGGATGAGCAGCATTTCATAATATGCTGTAATAAATCACCAAGAATGGCAAGTAGGTTGGAGCGTAATATAGGGCTCCAGTATCTAGGTATCTAGGTATCTAGGCATCATCACCTTATATGGTGGTGTACTGTCAACTCTCTACAACATGAGTTGGTACTTGTTGCAGTAACAAGGTGTGGACTTCAATCTCAAAGCAGCTGAAATCTTTAAACACAGGCCTCAAATTCAAGTGAAAAACCCATATTGTACATGTTCTTGTGTTTTACTTTTCCACAAAAGTCCACTTACAATGCATTCATGTACTAAAAATAGACAGAATTCTTTTTTACAAGACCATTTTCTAACCTCTCTTTTACTCGAACTAGAATATGTTTTTGTTTCTGTGCTTTTAAGAAATACATTTAAATGACCTTTGTTCTGACTGGCTGCCTTGTATTGTGACTAATTCAAAAAGCAGTCCTGAAACACACTATTAAGTTCGGACAGAGATCTTTAAGGACGTTGGAAAAACGAACTTCAGCCACTTCATACTGATGATCTTTTTAAGGCTATTTTGACACATTTGCTTCCTGACTATCAGGAACAGCGCAACATTCAATCGCTTTTCCTACATCGTCCACACCAATATCTGCAGCAACAACACTCTTTATCACTTCAGTGTGGATGGGTGGCTAATTGGGGTTGCATGATTTGAGATTCAACAGTTATGTGATGAAAGTTGAGTTGACGCAACTAATTGTTGATGATGTCATGAATAAAACCACGGCAGAAGGGATGCTTTGCAACAAGCAACTTTTGACTTTTAAAATCCATGATGAAGCCAAACTCCATAGGTCAGTAGAGTGTGACATGGCCTTTCTAGCAAACCCTGGACTGCTATGCTAGCCTTCAAGGAACTGGAGATACAGACCCCAGAATCCCCCAAATTTGTATCTGACTTACAAATTGCCAAAACATGGTCAGCCATGGTGGAGGTTTGAAGAGCTAGATAAATTTATAGCACTGTAACTCAGCGAAAATAAGAGTAACCAACTTCAACCTTTACATGATTATAGCACATCATACCCCCTGACTCCAACAACACATGGCTTTTTGTTGTAGTCATTGGGAAACTGGAGATAACGTTCAATATCTGATTATGAAGCACTGTAGATCAGCTGGGAAATGTTAGAATGAGGCCACACTACACAGGTCAGTAGAGCATGCCATGCCCATTCCAACAAGCCCTGGATTGCATTCAGGAAACTGTTGTCTTCTCTGAGACATCCATGTTGTTAGTGTCATAATCATGTGATCAGCAGGTCAACATCAAGCTTGAAGCACCATCACCAAGCAGTGAAGTTGACAAATCAACTAATTGACTAATCGACTAGTCTGTACAATCACAGTGGCTAAGCCTCTGTATCTTGAACCGGTGGTCAAATGTAAACAGGTTTGTGGTTTACCTGCTGATTTTGCACAGTTGTTGAAGGTTTAATGATGTTTACATAGCAAAATAAACTCTTTCATTTTCCAAAACAGCCTGAAAAATGTGTTTTTCCACGATATGAGCCCTTTAAAATCCCCCCCGCGTCTCAACAACGATTCGTTCACCATGCAGGCCTCACCAGAGCAGAGTTGTCCTTTGGAGCGGATGCAGTTGAAGTCGTCACACTCGCAGTACTTCCCCCACACCTTTCCAAAGTCATTTGAGTGACAGCTGCACTGGCCACACAGGCAGTCTCCTCGCCCACTGCAGGTGGGTGCCTGGGGGGCGGGGTTACAGCTGTCCACCTCAGTGGGTTTGTAGTCCCCTTCTGTACACTCACAGTGTGGACCCAGCCTTCCAGCATCGCATAGACACACCCCACACTCCAGGGTGCCGTTGCCGTAGCAGGCGGGGCTAGCAGGCTGGGCGGAGTCGTAGCAGGCGCAGTCGCAGGCAAAGTCCACGGTAACCTGCAATGTGTCTTTAAACCCCAGCGGCTTAATGATGAATGTGCGGTTCTTCTCTTTAGGGCAGACCCTCAGCATCGCTTCCACATTGAACGACACCTGAGAAAAAGAGATAGAGAGAAAGACAGAGGGATGGAGGAAAATCCCTTTCAAAACCAGAACATTACTGGATGATCTATTCCAATAATGCTGGAAAACTCCTGCTTGCTTTTTATTAGACAATGGCAGGTCAACAGGTCATACCATTTGGTGATTTGATAAAAATATTATTTACTTATATGTTTTGTAGACAGCTAATATTCTTGTCAAACTGGGTTGAAAAACATGTTTGTGACATCATAACAACAAGCAGTTTAATCTTCTTGTCTGGAAATGTTCCGGCTTTTGTTCATAATTGAGTTTACCTGGCACATTGCCCAGAATTATATTAGGTGACGTCTTGGCAAATTGTCTGTACATTTCAGGTGCAGCTGCAGGTTTGAAAGGGACTTAAATGGGAATTCTACCGTTTCACATTTTTTGCAGAATTCAGTGGTTGTGATATAAACAAAGTGTGGTTTGATGTGAAACAGAGCATTATAGAGAAGCATAACTTTTTTCTTTACAGTGGTGGTGAAAAGAACCAGGGGTCACAATGTCTGAGCACACTGAACCTACATGTGTCTTCTGGGTTTATATATGTAATGCTGATAACAGTAAAATAGTGATAAAGCTAAAACAGCTTAAAACTTGTAAACCGGTGTTTCATTCATCATAACCCATTTCATGTAACAACTTTCTGTGAGTGAGCTATTAGAGACCCTTAAAATCCCAGGCTTATTAAGTTAAGTGACCCTTATTAGTCCCACAACGGGGAAACTCACCTCCGCATTTAACCCATCTGTGCCGTGAAACACCACATACACACTAGTAAAAGCACACACACTAGGGGTAGTGAGCACACTTGCCCAGAGCGGTGGGCAGCCCTATCCACAGCACCCGGGGAGCGGTTGGAGGTTGGGTGCCTTGCTCAAGGGCACTTCAGTCAGCTCAGGGGATCAAATCGGCGACCTGCCGGTCACAAGGCTGGTTTCCTAACCCCCAGCCCACAGTCTAAGGCTTATTATCCAGTAACTACAGGGACTTCAGTGCAAACTCATTAAGCTATTCTTAGGTTATAGAAGTGTGTTATAAAACCTTGGACCTGCTGTTGGGCCCTGACTATTTAAGGGGTTAAACTTGTCATCCGTCTGGTTCCTATCATCACCACTGTGAACAATTCTGCTTCGGTAAGTTTCTCTATAACAGAGCATTTTACAACAAACAACTCCAGATAACTTTGTTTACATCTTAACAATTGAATTATACAGAAAAAGTAAAACCATCAGTGGAATTCCTCTTTAAGAGGGAAGGATTCAGATAAATTACACAATCCTGAGTTCTGACTTCTCACTTTTGAGTTAAGCCACAGACTGCACGTGCATATTGCAGCTGCATCACACCATATTTTTTGGTGAATCTTCTTAGACACATACATCTGTTCCCAATAGTTTAAATAGTGTTATACTGTTGGTAGATATTCTTGTCTGCTGTCTCATAGTCCAACATGTCTTTGAGACACTAAAACAAATTTAGGCCTGGTTTAAAGAAAGTTGGAGAAACAGCTGACCACTGCAAGTTGCTGAACATAAATTAAGCAGCATATCTGCTGCATGTGTAATATCTCCACCCACTTTTTGCACAATCCTCTCACATTTCACGCAGCCCTCCCTTGAATGTGATAAGCACATTTTTACATGCATATTTTGTTCGTGTGGCAGTTTTGTATGTAATGCGCCCAATTTGTACCTGAAATCGATGCATAAATCTTAATACATCTGGCCTGTAGTGTTTAGTTTAGTGCCTGCAATAGAACACGAAGCTAGAAGATCACCTGTGCTTGCATTATGTCCTGTTTATATTTGTGTGAGTCACTGACCGTGTCTCCAATCTTGAGTCCTAAGCAGGATCTGACCCCAGGCACCACCTCTCCATTGAGGCATGTAGCGTTGAACGACAGTATTAACTCATCTGGAACACCCAACACCTCCAACTCTGCTTTGGATCTAATATTCTGCGAGGGTCAAAGAGTGCATGGTCAACATGTTGATCAAATATCTGAGGTGATATTCTAGCAGCACAGGACAGGTAATGGTATATTGAAAGTACAACATTTAGGGTTAAATGATCATAATTGGCCAAAACTTTCTCCTGGCACATTATTTTCAAGACTAATCTGTGGATGAAAGTCAGAGACCACCTTTCATTTCTTTAATTTTCTAGTCAAAATGGCCATTAAGTATAAGTGTTCAGGAGATATTTCTAAAGAGATTAGATATAAGAAAATCCTCTTTGCGTGGGAAAGTCCATCAAGTTTCCAAAACAGGAGTTAATTCAACTACTTAAGAGATATAGATAACCCTGCAACACCTGGTAGACCACCAAATCTGTCACCACCACATAAACATTTAATCTTTCAGAGAGAGGATTTGAGAAGACAACTCAACACGATGGATCTGAAAGGATGTGTAGCTGTCAAGAAGATATTATTGAGAAAAGAAAATTGACAAAAAAAGAAGAACATTTGCAAATCAAACAACGAAGCTGCTGGTGTTCTCAGAACAATAGACTGACCACCCCAGAGTCCAGACTTTAACATTACTAAATGCCTTAAGGATTTACTGGATTGTGAGAAACAGGTCTCTGACTTTTGCACAGCACTGTAAACAAATCAAGCGAGCAGGTTCAGTACAAATGCATTGATTATTAAAGTAGTTGTCAAAAATATCAGCTGTCTGAAAAGCTGGTTAGGAGCCTATTTGTTACATATCAGTGCATTCATTTAGTTCTCAAAGTGCAGTAAATAAACAAGATTATCTTTGCTGCCTGTTGCTTTCGAAATAAATTGTCTAGTAAAAATAAGCTAAAACAGTTGGACGTTAGCTGCCAGAATGGGAGCAGACGTCAGAATGGGAATAGGCCATTAAAATCTGAGATCAGTGCCCCCCCAGTAACGTTCAGGGCTGTGAAATGAATGTCATGTAAGAGTGGGCGGAAGTGAGAGATTTCAGCAAAGTGAGCTGGGAATTCCTGAGCATGTGAGGCTCACCGTGTATGCGTCCTGGATGAGCTGGATGATATTTCTCGAGTCGTAAGACAGTTTGCCCACGGTGGTGCCAGGGATCAGTTTACTGTAATTCTGAAAGACAGCAAAACTCTCTGTGAGGGAGTGTGGAGGTGCAACACTGCACAATGTGACAAGACAGTAGACACTGACCCTATTAATGCATGTATGAGGGAGAGAGAGAGAGAGAGAGAGAGAGAGAGAGTATGGGGTGGGTATGTTTGTACACTCACAAGGTACAGGGGCATCACGTTGTCAGTCACGGCGAAGATGAGGTTGATGTTATTCTCTGACAGCTTGTCAGCGAGCATTGCAATGGAAGGATAGTCCTAAAATACATATTCACATAAATGCATAAATGTACATGTAACCCAATGCCTTCTTATTCAGCAGTTTAAATACCCACACAACACCACACAAAATAACTTCTTATATCTCATAGCCACGTTTGTGTTTGTAAACAGAATAGAAAATATTTATAGTTGGAATTTGATGAGTAATTCTTGATTCTTGTGGTGTGCAAAGTCACGATTTTTGGAGAAAGGCAAGCTGTCCTTTACATGTTTCCCATGTTTTTGTCATTTTTTGACATTGAACAAATGGAAAAAGACAGAAGTGCAGACCCTTCAATCTCAGCATTATTTGGGTCTCCCAAGTGGTGCAACAGTTTAAGCCAGGGATGTCTAGTCTAATCCACAAAGGGTCGGTGTGGCTGTAGGTTTTCACTCCAACAACGCGGGAGGTCACCTGATGAAATGAAGACTAAGTTCAACTGATTAAGCAGGTAGAATCAGGTGTGCTTCAGCTTGTCTGGAATGAAAACCTTCAGCCACACCGGCGCTTTGCGGATAAGATTGGACACCCCTGATTTAAGCGTTGGCCTTGCCTTCAGGAGATCACAAATTCCCAGCAATGTTCTCTCTCTCCACTATCTCTCAATGAGATGCTAGCCAGCACGCATACCTGTTAGCTGACATAGCAGAATCGTGGGAAGTGGGAAGAAAACTGGACAAAAAAAAGAAAACTTTAACCATACGGAACGTAAATCAAATCTAAATGTAATTAAGCATGTAATTAATGATGTAATCAATTCCATATTAATGTAATTACTTTTAAATAGTGTTCTCTAACAGTGAGTTCCAATGGCACAATCTGATTGGTTGAGAATTGTTGTACCTGTTGCTAAGTAACGACTCGCTTTGCGCTGCAGGTAACTGTTACTAAGTTTGTACTTTAACACATACAAAAACAGAAAACGGGTACATTAGAGAACTTCTATAAGACAATATTCCATCACATGTGGTCAGATTCGGAAGGAAAGATGTGACAGAACCTGTTGTTGCTCTTAAGTAAGCTTTTCGGTTGACAGCTGTGACGGCGGAACAACTAAACCAACTAAACAAACTAATTTCTGAAATCAATAGAGTACAATTCGATGCCTGCACCCGAATCACAGACATGATGTTACTCATGGTGACTCTCCCTCTGATGTTCTATTGCTGAAAAGTAAAGTAATAGTAACAACTTCACATTCTAAACATGAATAAAGAACAGAACGCCTGTGTTCTCACTGTCTAGGACTGTTTTACTGCTGTACACTGTTGGAATGTTATGGGTCGTGGTGGGTTTCTGTATGTCATTGTTATTTAATGAGGAACACAAGTAATTGAAGTCAGCATGGCTTATCATCATTGATTATTTATGCAAAAAAAAGTTTTGGTATGTAAAAATAATTAATAATTTATACAATAACCCAAGAATGTAATACCACACAACTGCACTTCTGTGCTCTATGGTCAATCAGACACATGCAGTTACAATACAAAAACACACAGCTAGTTTCACTGACCAGTAAAGTAGTCTTGTCATAGTCGTTTTCATTATTGACATAGCACTGTCCGTCACTGGGCTTGACAATGCCAGCGACTCGGCCATCCAAAGCGGTGTGAGTATTAGCGTCTGTAGTAAACACCAGCAGGTGGGACGCATCTGACCTCCATCCAATCTTGTCCTACAGCGGGAAAGAGGGGACTTAGCACCTTGTTTAGAGTGATATGGTCTATGTGCAAAGGTCAGTAAAGCTTTCGAAACCAAGATTTTAAACATTCTGATTAAACAGCATATCACATGCATTTTCTACAGGAATCTGTTCTGTCAATTGATTATTGTTTCAAATCTTTTGTAATGCTACAAATTCAGTTCTAAATAAGATGGACAATTTTACCAGTCTGACAGGTGGCACAATGACATCCAGGCCCAATCCTATTTCACCCCTACAACTTAGGTCTGACCCCTCCATTGTGCGTGTTCACGCCTAGGGGAAGGGGGTCCCGATTTTAGGGAAATGTAGGGTGAAGTGTTAGGGCTACATGTCCACCCAAACAAAGGTTTTTCAGAGGCACACTCCAAACAGAGGGTTATTAGAAAAAAAGAAAAACTGGCAAGATGGCTGATCAAGTGACCAAAGAAACTCACAAATGTGAGAATTTTCTCTGTTAAAAATTATGATAACCATTGTTTTATCTTAGTTTAATGTTGTTTCAATGTATTATGGTCCTTTTCTTCATAACAAGCAAAAAACTGCTAGTAGTATGCTGTTGTCTCGGTAGCTAGCTAGCTAACTTTCCCGTTCCACCTTAAATGGTGCAGCAGGTAAATTCGGGCGCCTGAGGCTTCATAACTGCTGCCATTTACCATTTAAGGTAGAACGGGAAAATTTGAACAAGAAGCTCGAACAGCTGACAGCTTCATATCACTGAAGAATTAGGGGTGGGTGATAATAAATAATTCTCTCATTCCCCCTCTTTGAAGGCACATGATTCTCTAAATGTAACGAAAGCCCAGCAGTGAGGTTGCTGAACTTTACCCACCTCTGCTATCACTGCAGACCGGCAGGGTCACCTACAGAGCACTTCTAGTAGTCTGTTAATGAAGTAATGTTCTTTTTTATTCAAGGGTCCCATTTCAACCGCTACCCCTAGTAACTCAGTTCCAAGGGGCAAGGTGACTCTCGAAAACAAGGGGTAGGGGTGAAAATAAGAAATGGGATTAGGCCAAAGTCTCTACTTGGACACCTACACAAACCTTTTTCCTTTGAACTCATAGATACATTTCAAATAAATAAACATTTCTCCAATAACACATTTTCATGATTTTCCATGGATGTCACACCACCTGACATGGTCATGGCTGCTATACTTGACTCTGCACCATAAAGCTCACTTGGGGTCTTGTTTATGGTGAGATGTGTTGCCCACTCTTTCTTAAAACCATGTCAGAATTAAAGTCCTTTTTTGTCTACTGTGCTGTGCGACATTTGAGGAAATCAGAATTTGCAGACAAAAGTTTTCTTACTATGTTGAAAACTTTTAAAACTGCCCTATTTTGCAATATGTTATGATTTCAAAAGTTGTAATTATAAAAACATTCAATTAAAAAAAAATATTTAACACAGAAATTATTTGAGTTAATCTGCATATATGACTGAACAGTTGCCTAAAATGAATTCATTTGCACTGAAAATGTTTTCACATGGAGGAGGTACTGTAGAACAATGTGATTTATGTCATGTATTTATTAAATAATTTCATGAGAAAATAACAGACTTGGACACCTAAAGTGCAGGCCATGTCACTGACCGCATACAGTCATTTACCAAAGTTTGTGCCCCCTGGTCAAAATAAATTACCACATCCTCTACAGAGGACACACTTCTGCACATTCTAATGCACTATTACTGTTTGTTTGCTAAATATTGGAAAACAATGAAAATAAAATGTGGCTTGTGCAGTTATGGCACATTTTATATTTTATGTTTTATTTTTTCCCCAACATGTTCAACTCAGCAAATAAAAAGAAATTGTGCACTAAAAGTAGCAGAACAGTGCCAAATTTAAGCTTATTCCTTGTAGAGCATGTGCTAGTTTCACTTTGACTGGGGATGTTGAACCTTCTGCATATGACTGTACTTTTGTTTTAAGTTTTCATTTTAGTCCCATAGCTCATACTTTGCATCTGTGTGCTTTCTCCTGATTCCTCTTTCATTTATACCCAAAGCCGTCATTACTAAGACATTTCCATTCACACTTACTGTATTTACTGTAAATAACATTTTCATTAAGAGTGGCTCTAAAATTTGGTCTCAATGCATTTAACTTAAAATAAAAATTTTCAAATTCTACACCAAAGCGGGTTTTGATATCTCAATTCTCTCCACCTAAGAGCCCTGGGTAATCAATACCAGTGTGTGTGACTCACCTTGCAGACCACAGCCTGTAGAACAGCATCAAATCCTCCCTCGGGTGCATCTCTGTTTCTGGACACTTCCTGTTTCTTCACCTCCTCAGTGAAGCGGCTCACCTGCTCGGTCAGTGACAGCACGTTCTTATAGCCAAACTGCGGCCGGCAGACTGTGCTCATACTACAGCACCCATGATTGGGCACAAGAGAAAGTGACAGTGACAGAAGTGAGGTACAGAAATAATAATTACACCAATAGAGTAATACTTGCTTCTATAACAATACATGCTTCTGTAATACAGTGAGGGGAAACAAGTATTGAGACACCTTTGTTTTTGTTATTTTATGTACTTTCACTTCAGATGTGTAAACATAATGTCTTTTGACTCTGTAGTTATGTTATAAATATGAGCAAAAAGTGTATATACATAAACATAGACAAAGAAATATATGGAAAAAGTATTGACAGTATATGAAAATAAACATGTAAAGGTTAAAAATCAAAAAAATCAAAATATTTTTCAAATAATGCTGAAAAAAAACGGTGGTGGGACGGGAGTCCATGTTACGTGTCTCAGAACACGACGTCTTTCTCTTGCTCTTCTTTAATAAGTACATGTGATTTACGTTTTCCTGAAGCTGCCATAATTTTAAAGTGAGTAAAAACACGTGCGCCAGCTGAAAACTCAGGCGAACACACTGCTGCTCGTCTCACTCTGACTGGACTCACGTGATGCTTGTTGTCATGGTAATGTCTACACGAAGTAGTTTCTCTACCCATGCGTGGATCAGATTACTTACAGTGTCCATGTAAACAGGGATTTTCCATCAGATGGTTGAATTTGAATGGAAAAAGCTATAGAGCCCTAGAAAAGACCTTAAACATTCCTGACAGGACAACAGAAGCGATGATATGCAGTTGGAAAGTTCATGGAACCACAACAAATTGTCCCTGGAAAGGTGAGCCAAGATTTCTCTCAGACTAATGATAGTCAGTCACTTGACCAGCAGGAACAATAAGCAATGAAGGGCACCACAATCATCTTCACTCCTATGCCCTACACTAACAAAGAATCCAAGAAGTACATCTAAAATCTGCACACAAGCATTTAGACAAATCAGAACTCTTTTGGAACAATGTTCTCTGGTCAGATAGAACATTAATAGAACTATAATTCAGTAATAATTCAGCTCATCATGTTTGGAGATAGAAGGGTTGTGCATATCATCCCAAGAACACCATACCCACAGGGAAGCATGGTGGTGGAAGCATCATGATGGGCTGCTTATCTGCAAACAGTACTGGGCTTTCACTTCATTCATGGAGTGTTGTACAAGGAGATACTGAAGGAGACATTTTGACAGAACAACGATCCCAAACATATAGCTAAAATAACTCAAGACTGGTTTCTTGGAACTCATTGAAAATTGATGGAGGATTCTGGATTTAGAGTCTATCAGGGGGACCCATATAACTAATTAAACTGCAATGCTGCAAAAAGGTGGAGATGTTTCAAAGCTATATATTGCAGTGCAAAGTAAAAAGACTTTATGTGTGTAAATTTGAAGTGGATATACACAACTGATATGTATTAACTAACAAAAACAAATGTGTCTAAATACTTGTTTCCCCTCACTGTATATGCTTCAATGTATATTGCATTTGTATTATGCAGATTTCCTAGTACTCTTGTGCCTGTATATTTGTATTAGTTGTTTATAGTTTGTATTTAGTAATGTAGTGTCCATTTATGGGCTCATCTGTTCAACTAAGAGTACTACATGCAAGTGCACTTGGCCAATAAAATGACTCTGATTCTGAGGGTTTAATCAGCAGCATTTATCATCATTAAGACTGTATCCTCAACCTTAAAGTGCCCATCTACTACAATTTTCTTGGATTTTCCCCCCAGTGTCCACATTTGTGTGGGTTTCTGTACCAAAAAACATAATTTATTTCTACATGACCATTTTTTAGAATTATACTGGCTATTTTTGTACTGTGCATTTAAGACTAATATATGTAAACGTTCTCTATTCTAATTAGCTGTCCTGTATTGTGCCTCATTCAACAAGCATTCCAATCTGAAACACTTGTTACAACTTGAACATGAATGGGCAGAGGTAAGCTACTGTAGATTGAAAAGGTAGTTATTTGTAAATGTTTTGGCTTTTGTGACATCAGAAAAATCATGAAAACCTAGTTTCCATATATGGACTGTATGGACTGTGGTGTGAACGGTATGTTTTTAAATCTTAAAAAGTGTTTACACATAATATAGTTTTTTTTTTGTCAAAAGTGAGGCTAAGTCATTTTAAACTATATGAACCTTTTAAATATTGTCTACCAGGAAAGAGCAAGTTTTTCACTGATGAAACTTCTATTAGTTAGTTTGTACAAATTAAGCCGTTTTGTTGACGCCAGCTCACCCAAAACAAGGGTTCTTCACAGCCTCATCTGGATACATGTACATGTATGGGGAGAGAGTTTTGTCTACAAATGCCCCAAATCCCATGCGCAGGTTACTAGTGGTTCGTCCCATAGCTGTGGCCAGTTCATTGCCAAGAGAACGGAGACTGAGTAAGTCATCCTTCATAGAGTACGACAGGTCCATCAGGTAGTACAGATCTACTGGATAATCAGCAACCTGCCTAACAGTCACTGTAAAATGTTTCGAGTCACCTGATAGGGGAGAGAGAGAGAGAGAGAGAGAGAGATAATATTGAAATTGAAAAATGTGACAGCCATAAAAAAAACCCTTTTTTCACTTTAACCCCTTGAAAGTTTTATTACACTCTTCTGTATCCTAAGAATAGCTTAACCAGTTTGCATTTAAGTCCCTGTAGTTACTGAATAATAAGACTTACATTTCATCATAAATGGACTGACAGAAATAGTTCAAAAACACTGTGCCTTAAAGCAGCAGTATGTAATATTTTTGTTAAAATCAAAAGTAGTAGCATTACTAAGTATAGAGAAAAAAGAACACACTATAATTAAGTGTGCATGCGCTACTGCGAGTCCACCTGTGAGGCCTGAAATAATCATTTAAAAGACAGAGGATGGATTTGACGGGAGTTTTGTGAACCACGGCACACATCCATACATATTAACGTCACACACCCAGACTCAAAAAGAACTCGATGTTTAGGTCTCAAATGCAAACTCAATGATGAAGATATGATGACAGTAGTAAATAATAATAACTCACATCCTCAGAAAACATGTCCATCACCAAGTTTTGACTGAGTTCTCTTTGAATACTCTTTCAACACACTGACATTACACAATGTTCTTCTGCACATTGTGTGTAATTACATATTTCCACCAGAGAGGTCTCCAAACTCCCAAATGCTACATAGTGTTGCTTTAAATCTTCATCACATCCCCAAAATAGTGACTTTACAGGAAAAGGAAAAACATTCTGGACTTATGATGGAAGTTAATGTGAAAAGACTTTTTTCTAAGTAATTTTAGACTATTTATATTGATCTGTTCATCAAGAAAATTTAGCACAATGCAAATAATGCTTGCTACACTAACATGCATTACAGTTAAACCTCAATAAAAATGCAGGGGTTGCATTTTTACTGTATTCTTCCCTGAGGTCTATGTGGTATTTATGTGGTTTTATGTATCAAAACAGTTGTTATTCATTATCATTTTTCAATCTCTTATATTCCTTTAGAATTAAACAGGCTGCTTTTTTAACTGTACCTTGGAGACTGATACATGTAAATATATCTCTGCTCTGATTGGCTGCCCTGTATTGCGCCTGAATCGAAATGCAGTCCAGACTGAAACACTCCTGATAACTTCAGCAAGAATGGACAGGCCTAAACTGCTGTGTGCTAAATCAGTGGATGTATGTAAACACACTGGTTTTCCTGATATCAGGAGAAAAGTTCAAAACAGGCTAGTTTTGCATGTTCATTTCCACATATAGTCCGTATGGTATGATTGAAAGTCATACCTGGCCGGAGGGTAAGGTGGATTCTTTGGGGTTGAATCTGTGTGATGTCTCTGGAAGAACCCTGTGCTTTATCACTGAGGGGGCGGTCCTCCTCGACTGTTATACTACTGGCTGGAGACTCGATAAACTCTGCCCCACAGCCAGACTGCACCAGTATGCTCTTGAGATTGCAGCGGGAGAGACTGGACCCACCCTGGCCGATGTCCTGATGTGCACACACACATTCAGAGTTGACATTCTCAGTTGGTTGCCATAGGTGTGTTACACATTGTTGCTGTCATAAGACAACCTTTTTTATTATTTATTTATTTATTTATTGCGCTTTTTAACACATTTAACTAAACGCTAAGTCAAAATTAGTTACAAATATTTTTAAATAAGTTAACTTTCCTGTATGTACAGTACTGTGCAGAAGTCAGAGACCACCGGTCATTTATTTAATTTGCAGTCAAAAATGTAATAAATGTATTATATAGTAAATGTTATATGCATTTTTTCAGTATTTAGCGTGTCCGCTCTTTGCCTTTATTATACCTTCCAATCTTTTCAGGAGACTTGCTTTTGCTTCTTCAAAGAAACCTGCAGGGATATTTTCCCACACCTCTAAAGTTCAGTCTTAGAAGTTGGTTGCATTTTCTATTTCTCACAATCAAAGTAATCCCTCTTTCTCTTCTCAGTAAGCATGTCTTGACAGCTCCACATCCTTTCAGTGTTGAGTTCTCTTCCTACTGTGGAAGGATGGACAGAAACGCCTGTGGATTTTTTCAGTTCTGAAGCATAAGTGGAGTATGATTTTCTCCACTTTCACAAAAAAGAGATGTATGAAATCATTTTGATCTCCTGTTTTGGAAAAGCCTGCTTATTTCACCTTATTTCACCTTTCTGAAAAAATGACTAATGTGTACGTAATGGCCATTTTGACTGGTGGGCTCTGACTTTTGCGCAATACTATATGTTTTATATATATATATATATATAGATAGATAGATAGATAGATAGATAGATATCATGTGTTTCTTACTTCCTTAGAGCACCAAGCACAGGTTGGATGAATAGACAGACATTCCTTGCATGTTCTGACACCTCTAGAGGTACATATGTTTGAGCCTAGAAACACACACACATATATATCAATAAAAGAACAAATAGAGAGTGAGAACGAGAGATAGAGAGAGAGAGAGAGAGAGAAATTGAGAGAAGGGAAAGACAAAAAAAGGGAGAGAGAGAGAGAGAGAGAGAGAGAGAGAGAGAGAGAGAGAGAAAGATTAATTGGCATTAATCGTTGGCATGAGGGTGTGTTTTTGCCTCGCTCTAGTCACATACAGCAACAACTAAAACAAAGAGACGTCGATGTTGCCTGAAAACTTTGAAGTGTTCAGCATGGTTGAAATGAGGATTGATGTTAATTTGACTGTATGTCAGAACTGAAGCATCAAACATGAATAATACGCGTGTTCATTGCTTAACATCAGATTTTACTGTGCAGCAGGCAAGCAGGTCTAAGACATCTGATAAACTGAGATGTAAAGGCATTTATCTGGCCAGTCAGTGTTTATTTGTTGAAAAAAACATTAATAAAAATGCAAGTAAATAAACAATAGGCTGTGATTTGATTGTGAGTTAAACATTTCCAAAGCTCCCCTCGAGGAGATGTGTTTTTCAAAATAGGCATCAAGTTTGCAATGTATTCGCATATTTTAAAAAAGATACGTAAACATTAAAAATTGAAGTCACACTTCACTTGGATGGTCTCGTGTAGATGATGTACAAATACTTACATTATTAACAAACTTTATGATGAGACTAAATTGATCAACAACATTAAGGTAAGGGTTAGGTTTAGGAGTGAGTGTAGGTTTTATGTGAAGTTAAGGTTAGGTTTAGATTTAATAGAATCTATCACACTTAGGTTTAAGCTCAGTTGCATTTAAAAGATATTAACTTGAATGTTCGTTAAGGACAGACTGAGCACCTACAAAGCATCTACAGTGGACTATCAAAATAAAATGTCACCATGCACATGTTTAACCTACATATGTGCATATTTTTTAATACACAGACATTCAGTATGTGCATATATTGTTAAATATTAAATATTAACCCAAAGCCTGCAATTTGGTAACTGTAGGTGACTAAGCTACAGACATGATACACATATCAGACCATTCAGCAGACCCGGTCCAAACTAGTTAGCATGACAACAACAAGCTGTGACATCAGCATCAGTGAGTAATATGGCTCGGAAAATCACCCAAAGTCCTCATATTTTTGCTCTGCATTTTGGTCTTCATGTTCCAACAAAGGTTTAAAACAGCAATATGATTCACACATCAGATCACTCATCAGACTCTGACCTTACAATCCAGAGTGATTTCATCCACCTGTGACCATCCATCGGCCAGCAATCCAGCTCCAAAATCACCCAAAACCACTTGCTACTGTTAAAATACATATCTGCTTTTAGCCTTCATGTTACAAACAAAGGGTTAAAAATAGTGACATGATTCACAACCAGAACACTCAGAAGAACCTGCCATCACTAGCCAGAGGGAGAAAAACCAGCTCTAACATCCCACAACCCAGAAATACAGCACAAACACACAGCCAGATCACTGTAAAACCTGCTATTAACTCTCTGCTTTAGCCTTTATATGACAACAAAAGGGTTAAAAATGGTAACTTTGAACAGCACATATATTTTAAAACATCACATATACTGCACATATTTAATAAGGAGCAAGAATGTGCATATATAGTTTTCTTTAATATGGGTATCTAATCAATCCTTCATTAAATGTTAGAAAGTGTGCTGCTGATTGAATGGAACAAATCCATGCAATAGCTGGAGTGACAGGAACTAAACCTGTGTACTTCTAACTGTGTTCTTTTAATCAATATATTAATAACTTTAATAAAGTGTTTATTTAGCTTTTTAATGGCAAAACACACTCACTGTTGAGATGAATAGTTTTAAACAATGTTCTTGGCTACCTCAGACCTAAATAAAGCCAAACATATAGGATCATATTTGTGATTATACCATGTTGTTCACATATCCCAGACAAACATGGAGCACTCTTACCATCATCTTACTGTATGTAGTGTTAAATCAACCAAAGCAGGTCAAATGTTAACATGACAGAGAGAGTGACTTATTTATTAACACAAAACTGAAATCTGACTCACCTGAAACTGTGTAAACTAGAATGAAAAGTACCAGTGCCGCCCAAACTTCACCCAAAAACTTCCCCATTTGAGAATGTAGACGTCTTCAGACGCCGATGCCTTTCAGCAGCTGTCTGTTCTCTTCCTCTCTTCCGCCCTCTGTGTTTTCCTGTACGTCTGTGTGAGTGATAATCAGAGCAGTTTTCCTCCTTGTTTGGGGGACGGGTTCAGATGGGCTGTGCTGTTTCAGAGGGCGTGAATAACCACGGCCTCTTACCTAGCATGTCCACACTGGCAGAACACACGGCTGTCAAGAGGAACAAAACATAAGCTACTGTAATAATTCTGCCAAATATATATTGACTGGTGAGTATTAGATCTACGATATATTTGCAGCCTAACTACACAGAAATGTGAAATGTAATAAGTTTGTGCAGTATAATCTCAATTGGGGTTTGATTTTTTGTTCAGCACTTATTCTTACGAAATGATAAGAACTTGAGAAGTTAGTCTACAGTGCTAGACTCTGCTCTTCTTTCTCCGTGTAACTATTTAGAAAGTTAATAAAATAAAATAAAAATTTGTTTCAGATCAGCAGTGAAAAGTGAGATCAGTATCTATCTATATCTATATACATGTGTGTCTGTGTGTGTGTGTGTACAGTCAAAGGCAAATGTTTATTGTGTTGCTTTTCTATGTAAAAGTAAGTACACATCTTCAGCAGAGAGCATTTTATACTGTGTGTTTTCTTTTTTCCCAAAATATTAAAATCAGCAAATTAAAATTATTAACTAAAATGCACCAAAAATGTCATATTTAAGTTAATTGTCTGTACAGGGTGTGCTAACATATTTGCACATAGAAAATAAACAAGCCATGTTATTGTATACTGTATTTTCTTTTACTTTTTGTATTTTTTGATATATTATTCATTATTTTGTGAAATTTATGAACAAGAAGTTAATAAAATGACAAATGCTAAATTGTAATTACCTGTTTATATTAATTTTTTATCAGGCTATCTGTCTTGACATTTGATATCCATTTTTGAAATATGATTTCTGAATATTAATGTTATTAAAAGTAATCCTCAAAGTTCTCATTCTTTTTAGAACCATCTACAGGTCATTCAGCACTCTGGAAACATCTAAATTGTATTTAGTTAGGAATGTTTTCTTTTTTTCCCTCCACCTGCAGGGATATGATTTTAGATATACAAGGTTTTATTGTGCTGAGGGTGCATGTTCTGAAATGCATGCTTCGAAGTAGGAAACCAAAGGAAGATTACTTAGAAAGGGATTCCACAAGATGTAGAACAACAAAGCAAAATGAGTCTTGTTGTTTTCTGGAAGAGGGTGGATGTTGTAGGTCTTTTGTGCTTCTGGTGGCTCTTGTAGACTGATGTGGGTAAAGCCCTGAGGAGTAAAAACACCAGATTACCATCATTACATAGCAAAGTCTACATGATTAATGTAATCTTAATCTGAGCCAAAGTAATTAACATTGCCCAACACTGCACGTACCCATGATAACGCACTCTCTCTGTTTTATTGTTGGATTTTAAAAGTACAATAGTAGTGTGGGGCTTAAATACAATCAATTGGGGAGCTTTTCAGATTCTGATCATCTTGTATTTCTTTGTCTGTACACACAGTGCACATTCCTGTGCATGTAGGTACATCCAGCTCTTCTTACTTACCATTCAACAATAAAAGATTTTAAAATGTTCGTTCTCCACAGCTCCCACAGTTCTTTATTTCATCTACACATGAATTCATTTTAGTTTAGTTTACTGTGTTTTGACTCTTTTTCGCTGGGTAAGATAAGCTTCATTTGACAGTAATGTGCAGCAGGAATTTCCGAAAGCATTTGCAAGATTGTTGTCTGATAGTAGAAGTGAGGCCATAAAAATTTGTATAACAGAGAGAGAGGGGGGGGGGCAGAATTGGAGCGAGAGAGAGATAAAAAGAGGGAAAGGGGTGGAGAGAAGGGGAAAGAGAGAGAGTGAAAGAAAGAAAGAAAGAAGTGGAGGAGGGACAGGGAGAGAGGGGGGCAGAATTGGAGAGAGAGGGATAAAGAGAGGAAAAGGGGAGGAGAGAAGGGGAAAGACAGAGAGTGAAAGAAAGAAAGAAAGAAAGAAAGAAAGAAAGAAAGAAAGAAGGGGAGGAGGGACAGGGAGAGAGGGGGCAGAATTGGAGAGAGAGAGATAAAAAGAGGGAAAGGGGAGGAGAGAAGGGGAAAGAGAGAGAGTGAAAGAAAGAAAGAAAGAAGGGGAGGAGGGACAGGGAGAGAGAGAGGGGGGCAGAATTGGAGAGAGAGAGAGATAAAGAGAGGAAAAGGGAAAGAGAGAGAGTGAAAGAAAGAAAGAAAGAAAGAAAGAAAGAAAGAAAGAAAGAAAGAAAGAAAGAAGGGGAGGAGGGGAGGAGGGACAGAGAGAGAGAGAGAGAGAGAGAGAGAGAGAGAGAGAGAGAGAGAGAAGCTAAATTGTACTAAATACACAAGCTGATCAGGCTAAAGACAGTGTGTCTGTAGAGTACAGAGAGCTGTCTGTACATGTGTGTATGAATGCCCTGCTCAGATGATGGCATGCGTGCATGTGTGTGTGTGTGTGTGTGTGTGAACTGAAAATAAAACACAAAGCAAAGACAAAAATGCAGATAGAGAGAGAGAGAGAGAGAGAGAGAGAGGAAGAGGAAGAGAAAGGGGGAAGGAACGAACACGACAAAGAGAGAGAGGAAGAGAATAAGGCAGAATGGGGAGAAAGAGAGGGAGGGAGAGCACGAGAGAGAGAGGAAGAAAGGAGGAAGACAGAGAGCAAGACAGAAAGAAAGAGAGAGGAAGGAGGAAGAAAGAGAGAGCAATACAGAAAGAAAGAGCGAATGAGAGAAAAAGAGTGAGAAAAGAGAAGAGGAAAAGAGAGAGAGAGAGAGAGAGAAAGGGAAGAGAGAGGGAGAGAGAGAGATGGGGAAAGGTAGAGAGATAGGGAAGAGTAAGCGAGAAAGAGTGAGAGAGAAGGAGTGTGTGAGAGAGAGAATGATGGGGATGAGGTGATGATTGGATTAATGACAATTAATTCATTACTTCATCGTCATCTTTGTACACACAGATCCTTTAATACACCTTCACCTCTTTCACCCCCTTCCCCTCTCTCTCTCTCTCTCTCTCTCTCTCTCTCTCGTTCATGGCCTGTTGCTTAGTTACTGCCATCAGTATGTGCTGGAATTGTGCTAAGAGATTGCAACAGTGAGAGAGAGAGAGAGAGGGTGAAAGGGTTGAAGGTGCAGTAAAGGATCTGTGTGTATGATGACTGAAGTAATGAAGCTGCTGCTCTTGTTACTCATTATTACAAACTCAACTTATTGTGAGTGAATATTTCTCCCTGTATGATCGCCTTTACTGCTCTGTTCCTGGTACTGGATGAATAAATAAAAACATCAACTTCACTTTGACTCGTGTGGTATGAGAAGAACTGAAAAACTACAGAGATGAACCGCAAAAAAAGTTGGCAAGTGAAAGCCTCTCAAATGCAGTCCATTAAGGCTATTTCTCCTTTTGTTTCTAAAACAGTAAGGCTATTCAATCTATTTCCAGAAGTACTTGTTTTAAGTAATTCTGCCAAGTCAAAAAAAAAAACATCCACAACTTGAAAAACATCTTATTATATACACAATAAAGTTCCCACATCTGGAAGAATAGGTACTCTGTTTATCCATTAAAAAGATTCTGTATTTTCTGTGTTTCAATAGTTGCTACTCTGTAACTGTTGCTGGTGCAGTCATTTGTTTATCCCCTTAAATGGCCAGGACCCCCTGTCACAGTGTCACTCCTCTGGGAAGAGGACTCTCCCATCTGGGATTGGCTCACTCCAGCTTTGGCTCCACCCTGACTCCGCCCATTTACTACAGCTTGCATCTGCATGGACATATTAGAAGCAGCCCCTCCTAGTGAGACTTGTAGACCTCACTGTGGGGTAAATACGTTACATGCTCCACAAAAAGCTTCAAGACAGCACAAGTGAACGTGCCCAGTCCTGCTTCTGTTCATTAAGGCAGGGAGTCCGGCCTTCTAGCTTAAAGTAGAACTCACCCGAACTCCAACCCAAGTTCTCAGAGCTCGTTGCCCTCCTACATACAGTCTCTTCTCACACTGCAACTCTTAAGGCATGGTCTGAACTCACAAGCCTTATGGTGTAATAAGCCTGGGATTTTAAGAAGGTTAAACATGACTGGATGACCAATGCATTTAGAATTTGGGCCCTTGTATTATATACTTTTCACAACCCCTTTGCAAATATGGTGCCACTGGGAACTAGGGTGGACCTAGCCCCAAGCGGTCCCGACAATGGGATTTGAACACAGCATTGGAACATTCATATTTGAATATTGACTCAACAATCAGCTTTACTTCAACCCATTTATCAAACCTGTCCCCTAATTCTGTCTGTTTCCCTAAAACACAGACAAAATGGTGTCATTTGTGACACACGACTGTAAGAATTGATTAAAGTTAGACCTGTTGAACAGTGCTGTGTATTTTCAAAGCATGTACAACATGCACTCCAGCAATGTGTTTCACTGTATCATTCATGGAAAAAAAAGAATCATGGGAACATTCCACTTTGTTCTGGTTTAAAGCAAGCTAATTTGTCCTGTTGATATTTAATGCTGTGTGGTTTAATGCAGCAGGCTAACCAAAGTTTAACTCAGCCTAATACAAAGCCATGAGATTCACAAACTCAAATATAGCTTCACAATGCTGCCCCAGTAAATAACATATGTCAACCAAAACATCTCACTATATAATCTCAGTATAATCTTATTTCTGCCATCATATCCAGAATGTTGTGATTTTACGACAATGTAAAAAAACATGGCTGCACCCTCAGTTGGCTTCCTGTGCCTATATCTTTAAAAGGCTATTTTAATACACTTTATATTTGTCACTTATGGTAAATTATAAAAAGATAAGTCACAAAGTATCACCAGTTTATTAAAACATGCAAAAAACTGTCTAATGAAAATGGGCATGGGATCCATGTTCTGATCTTGTTTGTATATAACCCTGCTGGTGACATCCCTTCTTAATAAAAATAATGCATGGCCACAACTTACTAAGGCGTGGGAATTGGATTCCCTTGACTTAGTAAGGTGTGGAAGCAAGATACTTGAGTTGTGGTTACGACTTAGTAAGGAGTGGGAACAAGATAGTTAAGACAAGGCCACAACTTAGTAAGACGTGGGGAAAAAAGATGTTTTAGTTGTATTTACAACTTAGTAAACAATAGGAAAGAGTTATTCGGTGGCCATGACTTAATAAGAACAACTTAATTATCTCATTCCAATGGATCACTAGGTTGTGGCCTCAACATAATCTTGTTCCTATGCCTTACTAAGTCATGGTCACAGCTTAACTATGCCATTCCCATGCCTTACTAAGCTGTCGTCCCAGCTTACCTATCTCATTTTCTTGCTTTACACAACAATCTCGTTCTCACACCTTACTAAGCTGTTTCCACGGCTTAACTATCTTGTTCCCATGCTTTACTAAGTTGTGGACACAGCTTAACTAATTCCCACATCTTACTAAGTCATTGACACAACTATCTGGTTCTTACGCCTTACTAAGTCATGGTCACAGCTTAACTATCTCATTTCCATGCCTTGCTAATTTGTGGCCACAACCAAATTATCTCCCATGCCTTACTAACTTGTCGTCCCAGCTTCTCTATCTCATTTTCTTGCTTTGCTAAATTTGATAAACTTAATTTATCTTGTTCTCACATCTTACTAAGTTGTGGCCACAGATTAACTGTCTCATTTTTATCTCTTATCTCATTTCATTGCTTTGCAAACTAGTGGCCACTCCCGTCCCCACTGTTTAGTAAAATAGCTAATTATTTAAGTTAGTTTTTAATGCTGTGAATGACTGAGTACCTCCTCATAGAATGTCTGTCTATGTTCCAGCAGGTGATCTTAGATCTGCAGATACTGACCTCCTTCAAAGACCTTCTGTAAAATACAGAAAACATGGAGAGGCCTCGTTCAGTTATTCTGCTTCTAAACTGTGGAACTCAATTCCACCTTCTATGAGACAGTCAAGCTCACACGTTTAGGAAACTTTTGAAAACGTATCCTGTTCACTTAGCATTCAATTAAAAACTGTCTCTTTGGTATTTCTTTTTAACTTGGTCTGTCATCGTCTATTATTGTCAAACATTATCACCTGTCTGTGATGCACTTTGAGCTGCTACTGATATGAGAAGATTATTATTATTATTGCCTTCCTGGATTGGAGTCTTGGCATGGCAGACATTTTTTGTGGTCTAAGGATTTTCAGAACTAAGTCATCTGGAGCAGTATGCTCCTGATAGGGTCTCCTAAAGTCAACAGGCCTAGAGTGAAGACCCAGACTAACACAATCCAAAATCCCCTATGGTCACTTGACACAATGTATCATATTCCCTGCCCAGGAGATACCGGGACCTACCCCTGGAGCCAGACCTAGATGTAGTGTTCCTCTGTAAGCATCTGGTGGCTGAGCAGACCATGTAACCTGGCCAGGCTCAGCCCAAAAAGGCAACGCAGGGGGACTATGTTGTTCAGCGTTGGGGTGCAGTGCCTTATAGTCAGTGGGAGATGGTGGGGAGCAAGTAAGCAAAGTTTATTTATATAGTGCTTTTTACAACAGGTGTTGTCACAAAGCAGCTTTACAGAAAAATCAGCATTACAGAAAAAAATCCGGGTCCAAGCCCTCATGAGCGTCGCCAGTGGCGACAGTGGCAAGGAAAAACTCCCTAAGAGCAAACCTTGAGAGGAACCAAGACTCAGAAGGGGAACCCATCCTCCTCGGGTTGACACCGGATAGCAAACATTGTTAGTATAAAGTATTATAGGACAAAGCGGGGAAAACAGGTGGAGCAATGGTTAATTAGATTAGTTTTAATCATTTGATTAGGAGTGATACATGGAGTAAACAGCCTATCATTCATTATAAGTGTGCAGATATAGTTAAAAGAGGAGAAAATAATCCAGCTACACTAAATTTAAAACAACCTTAAAAAACAACCCTTTATTGGCCTGTATGTATTTGTGTGTAATGACAATTTAAATAAAAATGGTGAATATATTTAAACTGTTATCTTAACTCAAAAAATGCTAAAAAAAAAAATCTAACTCAAAATGGCTGTGTTACAGTCTCAGCAAATCATTTTTAAGTTAATTTAATTTTTTTCAGATTAAGTTACTCCAACTTTCTGCAGCATTTAAGCTGTGTTAACTTAATTCTTTCATTAAGATGTGCAGTTAGGTTTTACAGTGCTATTGCTACCACGACCCTAGCTGGATCAAGCGGTTTAAGAAGATTACTGCTCTTAAGAAGGGATGTCACCAATGCGGCTCTGTAGATCTCCCATAGTGTTCCACAGATGACATGGATGCTCTGTAATAATCACATTCTAAAACTGCAGTACTCACTTTGAGCAGACTGTTGGAGACAGGCAGAACTTGCTTGTGGAGGATTAAATTGAGAACCTAAATAAGGAACTGAAATGTTTGCTTTTCTTCATTATATTGTCTGCTGTTGTCTTTATTAGCCCTATAAGCTGTGTATAACTGATCGCTGTGTGTGTGTGTGTGTGTGTGTGTGTGTGTGCACTCCACTATGCTGTATTGATTACCTCTCTATTCCCCACTGACAACCCAACCCTACAACAGCACACACACGCACAGCCTCAGGATGTGTTTGGGACTATATAGCCGATTTAAGGTCAGTTGGGGCTAACAGCTCATAACGGCCGTTTAGAATGAGGGCTGAGGGAGATGCTGATCTTTGACCAGAGACAGAATTTCACTCTGGAATGAAAACAGATGGAGAACACACACACACACACACACACGCTCACACATACACACACACACACACACACACACACACACACACACACACCCACAAACACAGACTGTGTTTGAGATCTGTATCTTAACCCACAGAAACTTCATCTCTCCCCAGTGATTGTTTTGTATTGTGTTCTGAGAGCCTGCGTGAGTGAGCATGCGCATGTTTGTCTAATGAGTCTGCAGCAGGTCTCAGTCAGAACCTCCACAAACAGTTTATTTTAATTATCTTATTTTAATAATCTCTCTCTCTCTCTCCCTCTCTCTCTCTTCATTTCTCTGTTCCTCTCTCTCTCCCCACTTTTCTTACTTTCTCTTTCCCCATTTTTATATCTCTCTCGTTATGTCTCTCTCCATTTCTCTCTTTCTTTCTAAGTCTTTCTGTCTCTCCTGCCATTTCTGTCTCTCTTGTTCTCTTCCTTTTTCTCTTTCTCCTCATCACTCTTTCTTTCTTTCTTACTTACTTTCTTTCTTTCTCACCTCTTTCTTTCTTGGTTTCTCTTTCTTTCTCTCTCCCTCCATCTCTCTCTCTTTCTCCCCATCTCTCTTTTTCTCCTTTTCACTGCTCAGTCTCTGTCTCTCTGTCTCATATTTTCTCTCTCCCTCCACATCTTTTCCATGTTTTTTCCCTCCTCTCTTTCTCTCCATCATTTTCTCTCTCCCCCTTTTTCTCACTCTGTCTCTCTCTCCATTGCTTTTTCTCTCCCTTTTTTTCTTTGTCCATCTTCTCTCTCTCTCTCTTTCCATTTCTCTCTTTCTTTCTAGGCCTTTCTGTCTCTTTCTCTCCATTATTCTTTCTCCATCACCTTTTTCTCATCTCTTTTTTCTCTCTTTCTCTCTTTCCCTCTGTCTCTGCTCTGTGTCTCTCCATCAATCTCTCTCTCTTTCTTTCAAGCTACAGGTTTAACAACAGCCACACCAAGAGTAACAGCAATAACAGCACCACTACGACTCATTGTTTAATACTAATGAGCAAACTGGCAAGGTATGTTCAGCCTCTCTCTCTCTCTCTCTCTCTCTCTCTCTCTCTCTCTCTCTCTCTCTCTCTTTCTCTCTCTCTCTCTCCCTCTCTCTCTCTCTCTCTCTCTCTCTCTCTCTCTCTCTCTCTCTCTCTCTCTCTCTGTATTCAGTCAGTGGGCTGAGTCTGGTTCAGACTAAATGAATACTGAATATATGCTGGTCTTACTTCATTAAAGCCGGTGATAAGACTTCTTAGAGTTACTTTGAATAAACAGAAATGAAAACACGGTGGTCTTAGCCAGCTTTCACTGAAATGACATTCTCTGTCAAAAACACACACAGATACACACACACACACAATCATGCTGTGACCCCCCTCTGTTCTTTTGACTTCTGCTCTATTACTAATGCAGTTCTGCCAGAGCTCATGGGGTTATTTCAGTACAGTAATGTGGAGAGAGAAAGAGAGAGAGAGATCTGAGAGCCTGCCTATAGAAACAGGCTAATATAAAAAAAATGACTCCCAAATTAGTAGACACCACAGAAGTGCTGCATTCTTTGACTAAGTGTGAAAAATGCTTAATACAATTTAATATTACACCCCCATGTAGCCACACGCCCAGTACTGACAGATTGCACTTCCTATTTATAGACTAATAATAATAGGATAACAGACGAAAAACAGTAGTACTGTGGTACAGCTCTACTTTCCACAATACAAGGTTCACTGGGTGACCCACCCAAACCCACTAGCATGCATGTATGCAAATGAATGCATGGAACAAGAATATCTGTACTGCACTTGTAGGAAATAGCATAAACACCTTCAACCACCTCTACATACCGTACACAACTACACTGTTACCATTTCAGTCACTTTCCTGTTGTTGAACTAATAACTTATTTATTTATATGTATTTTAACAAAATGTAATGAAAGGTTGTTGTTGTGGATGCAGCCTTTTTTATTAAAGAGCAACAAATCAGAACTACTGGCTCATACCTGCTGATATAGAATGTAAATCATGTGGAAATGTAATTTAATGTTTTTGACCATTGACACAGGTCAATATAAAATACATGGTTCATAAAAAAACAGTAGAAACCACAGCAGGGCTGCATTCTAAGACTACACCCCCACCTCATGTAGCAACAAACCTGATACCCACATACTGCACAATCCTATTTATAGACTAATAATAACAGGCTAGCAGAAGAAAACAGGAGTACTTTGGTAGGTCAATCTGATTGTGACAATACAAGGTTCACTGAGTGAGCCATTCAAACCCACTATGCATGCATTCATGTCTATATACAAACAAATGCATGCAACAGGTATATCTGTACTGCACTGATAGGAGAGAGCATAAAGCCCGCCACCTCTAAATACTGTACAAGTATACATGCATAAGCTACTGTTACCATTTCAATCACTTTCTGGTTGTTATAACAAAAATAACAGTAACAGTAATTCTTGTTGTTACATTTATTTTTATTTGATTCTCACAAGCAGGCTTTTTATTAATGAAGTCAAAAGTGTAGATAGTAGCACTTTATTTTGAGTGATCCTTTGTAAATGATTAATAAACTCTTAACAGAGTATCAGTAACACATAAACAACATATCAGTGAAGTAGCAGTTGTGCATCATCTGAATACATTAAGGTCAATGTCTTGAAGTAGTTCTGTTTATACATTGCTTACATGAAGTAGATGAACTATTGATGTATTACATGAAGTAAACTTACTATATTACTTCCATTAACCTACTTCCCTCCCAAAAACCCTGACCCTAACCTTAACTCAACCCAAAACCTAATCCTAACCCTCACCCTGACCCTAATACTAAATCTAATCTTAACCAAGACCTAATCCAGTTAAAATCCACTTACAGAATGGTGTGAATAGCACGTCTGTAACAGCTTGTTGGGGGTATTGAGATGGTCTGTATTAGACATGTTACATGTTCAGTGACCTCTCAGGTTAAACATCTACAGATATGAACTTGGACACTCCAAACAAAGTGAAAAACAGATGAATTCAGCAGATTATGAACAAATTTTATTTACATAGTTAATTAAAGGTCTCTTGATAACCTACTAAATGAATTCACTGCTGCGACGTTATTGACATGTTGTTGAAATATGACTGAGAGTCTGTTGAGTGTTTATTTAATCTAAAACACCACTCAAAATAAAGTGTGCAGACTCATACCTGTTGATACAGAATGTAAACATAATTTATGACCTTTTATTAACTGGGAAATTATGTGATCATGTAATTACATATGTATATGTATGTAATTATAGACATACAGTTATGTAATTACATATAAATAATTATGTAGTTATCCAATTCAAATGACTAATAATAGAAAACAAAATAATAACAATAAATAGACTGTCAAGGGTTAATAAATCAATTACTGTCATTTGAAAATGCTCTGGAAATGCAGCATCTAAATATGGTCGATAAAGCTCATTAAACTAAGAACTGAATGGAGAAAGAGAGAGTGAGAGAGAGAGAGGCATGGAGTAAAATTCAATTCTTCACCAAGGCTGCAGGCATGTAACATCTAAGCATGCATACAATTTGCTTCTAAAGTGGTTCTTTTCAGGAATAGTGTTTTCTTCAGGCACTAATTACTTATAAAGAAGAGAACAGAGAGAACAGTGTATCCTGCTCTACTCCTCCTTCTCCTCTAGATGAAGGTGTATAAATGTGTTTTTGATGCATCTGAACTGGGGAAATTCTCAGAAATGTGCAATTGCAATAATTAAAACCATTGACTTGAATCTCTTGATAATGTTAATTAAAGTGATTCATGTTAAAGCAGTTAAATGTTGGACTAAAGGTAGTAAAAGGTCTCGTACTACTAATGTTTCTGCATCTCTGCACCATCTTTCTGATGAGTTAACTTTATTAGAGCGCTGAATAAAGCAGAATCCCCTTACATAGTAGAGCTCTTAAAGGCTTTTTCCTATAATAGGTCTCTTAGGTCTTTGGAGAAAGGGTTCAATTACCCAAAACAACATTAAAAACTAAAGGACATAGGGCATTTTAAGCACAAGCTTAGCTCTTGTGGAGTCTTCTCCAATTCTAATTACATGAAAACATCTCTTTTTAACTAGATCATCCTGCTAGCGAAGTGAAAAATCTATAAACCCCTGAGACTCGACAAGAAAACAACTTCAGCATCACAGCATGCTTGTGCTTCAGGTAATAATAGTTGTTTATTATGTTGTTTAGAGAAATGAATTGAAAATAAATAGTGATGAATAGTAATTGATTATGTTTTGAAAGAGAATGATTTGTCATTCTTTCAACAACTGTTTACGCAGTAAAATGAACTCAGTATCCAAAATTCATCACAAAATACTGCTCTCTCTACAAAGTGCAGAGAAACGCTAAGAAATAGGTGTCAAAAGGGGTATTTTAAAGTAATGCCATAGAATACCACTTTTGGTTCTCTAAAGAACCTTTCAATGGATGGGTCTTTAAAGAACCTTGTTCTTCACCAATTAAAGTTTTGTTCCTCAAATCATTCACTACTGTGCAAAAGACTGTGCACCCTTTATTTATTTAATGTACAGTCAAAATGGCCATTAAGTACAAATTCATTTTTCAGTGTTAGAAAAGCAGGAAACACATATTAACCAGAAAATTACAGTCTCCAACACTAGAAATAATATTAAATCTGTCAGTAATTAATTTGTCCACTCTTTACTTTTATGAACCTACTGCCACTTTAACTCTTCCATCCTTCTAATCTTAAAACCAACAAGTTACAGCTCAGTCCTCCCAACAAAAGCTCTTCCAAAGCTCTCTTACTGATACATTCCCTTTAAAAGGCACTAACTTTCAGACCAACAACTACCCAAACTCATCTCAGCTGCCTTCCAAATATCTTTCTCGTGAGCATCTGAAATTGCTAAAAGAAAATATTTCTGAACAGATTAGATGTAAGATAATTCACTCGCATGAGGAAGAGCAAAGTCAAAGGGACAAAGGGGAAAAAACGAATTTCTAAAACTAAAACAAATTATTAAGAGTTAAGTAGAAAACGGGGCCTTTACAACTGTGATTAGTTACAGAAGACCAGTTTGACCACCAAAACTGCCACTATCAGATAAAGCTTTCATTTTTTGAGAAATGGGAGAAAATCAAGCCCCAATTTTGCTTCAGATCTGAAAAAATCCACAGGTGTTTCTGTCCATCCTTCCACTCTGAGAAGACAGCTCAGTGCTTTGAGTCTGAAAGGATGTGTTGATTTCAAGAAACCTTTGTGGAGAAAAGGAAACAGACAAAAAAGAAGAAAATCTGGACATCTGAGATGTGGAGTAAGGCACTGTTGGACTGAGGAGTCATTAATTTGGATTGTGAGAAGCCAAAAGTGCAACCAACTTCTAAGACTGACTTTTCGAGTTCTTAGAACAGATTTTCTTAGAAAAACTGAAAGCAAGTCTTCTGAAAAGAAAGGAAGCTGTGATAAGGCAAAGGCTGGACACACTAACTATATTATTATGTTGTTATATTGTTAAAGCTTAACCTTAATTGTTGAGGCTATAACCTTTGCACAGTTCTGTACATTGAAGCCAAGAAGCACTTTAATAATTTTATTTTCATGCAACTTGATTTTGATTCACATTTCTGTGCTGCTCCACATTGAGCATAAACATGATTGTGGGTCCATTTAATTAAATCAGTTCTGATTCCATGGTGGTGCAAACACAGATTAAATGATGTGCTTAATTGCAATCATATGAAAAGCTGTTATATTTCTGGTACACATGAGTGAGCGCAGGAGTGTATGTACAGGAGGTCAGCAGGGGACGTTGCAACTATGCAGTTAGTGCAGAAGTTGCGTTTAGTGTGTCAGTAGTTTGTGAATGTGTCGTTGCGTGTCAGTGCGATTGAGTGCATGAGAAGGAGCAGGGCAATGCCCATCCGGTTGCTAAGGGACATCTTCACTTACATTGTGTTGCTAGGCTGCCAATTCCCCCAGCTAAGTGGGAACATCTCTCAGTCCATCCATCTCTCTCTCTCTCTCTCTCTCTCTCTCTCGCTCGCTCCAGCCCCTCTCTCATACCCTCCCTCCTATTTTTCCAACCAAAATAACTTAACTAACCATCTGTCGCCATGCAAACAGGTCGCTCGTTGCTAAGGAACAAGTTGCAGACCCTTCGCTACATGTCTATATGTAGGCTATCTGTGTGCTATATTTGTAGTATAGATTGCTAAATGCATACATTCTCTGTATCAGGGGACGATAATTTCACTACTGACATCAGGCGTCTTCCAAAGGATTCTTTTTTTTTTTCATCACGGAGGAAGCACTGAAAAAAACTCAACCAAGAAAATCTGAAAGTGAACCTAAAGCCTGTAGGAGTTGGAAAAAAGTACGCTGCGTTCCCATTCACAGCCCTCTGTTCTCTATAGCTCACTCCAGCTCCGCAGCCATTGCTAATCCCCTGAAACTGTTAAAGGCCTTTCATGTTTACACCTGTGTTAATCATTGTTAGTCCGTTTAATTGTCTTCAGTAATGGAAAAGTAATTGACTAGGCCCAGGAGAGCAGGTGCATACAGGTGATAAACTCCTGCCTGTCACAAGTACATTAAATTAATAAAGCTACCCCCTTCGTAGCATAACTGTGCTGCTACATGGATTCGGGATTATTGCCGAATGATGCTTTGGGCTGACCTTTAAGTTGACCAATTAAACAGAGCTGATTGATTGTTTGTATACATCACATATAAAAAGTATTCACCTCTTGGAAGTTTTCATATTGTATTATCATAGAATGGATTTAAATTGGACTTTATTTGGAGTTTGCGCAAGCGTTCACCCCCATTTAATACGACCCTCCTAATATGACTGATATGACATTATGGTGGCATGATCTACACCATGAAAACAGCTCTCCAAGCAACTCTGTGACAAGGTGATTTAAAAGCATGAGTCAGGGAATGGTTACAAGAACATCCCCAAATCACTGAATATTCCTTGGAGCACAGATAAATCAACCATTAAGAATTGGAAAGAGTACAGCGCAGCTGTAAATATGCCAGTTTGCTATGCTATGCCAAATCGCTATGCTATGTGATGTGATGTGTCCAGTGTGCATTGGCCTTTATGATGGAATTCAGTATATCAATACTGAATTCCAGGTTTGCAGATTTATTCATGAGAGGTTTTATAATTGATTTGAATCAGGAATCATCACCAAGCCATGGGCCTGCCAGCTGGTCCAAAATTTTAGTACACACTTCAATAAACTAAGAAAAGCTCCTTCAGTTTGCATTGAAGTCCCTGTAGTTAATGAATAATAAGCCTTAGCCTGTAATAAGCCTGGAATGATAAGGGATTAAATGCTACACTGCTAAAAAGAGGAGATGGCTACTAAACCCCCTTTTAAAGAAAGCTGACCTGCGGCCCTAACGTTCTGATTTTATAGCAATTAGTGTTGACTTCGCGTTTGATAAGTGCTGTGCTGATCATTAATAGCCTGGTAGGCTTTTCAAACGTCTGTTCTTCCCACTGAATTTGTAGTAAATAAAATGCAGCCTTAAAACTGTAGGACTTTTATTATGCATGACTATAAACTACGCATTGCGGGGAATGTGTGAAAGGAGGGCTATTGGTGTGACATTGGAATGAAATGTAGGCTATTGGGCTTCGGCAGCTTGGAGCTCCAAATAAAGTTTTAAGAGCACAGGAGTGGGAACAGTTTAGAAATGACTAATTTCTTTTAATTGGCTGGATATATAAGTAATTGGAAACAGACACAGCCGTGGTCAGTCAAGCAGTAGCCAAATGTAGGCAGTTAACCTGAAGCCTGTTAATTTTGCTGGCTTGGGAGGAGCAGGAGAAAGTGTTCAGGGCTTTTGGGGCTTTAGCTCGAGCCAATAAATAGATGACTCATTGGTCAGCGTTTCAAGAGGGAAAATCACGAGAAACATCCGTAGGCTTATTTGTTACATGGCTGCAAATGTTTAGTTCTTTTCTACCCTTACAAAGAGAATTCATTTGTGGATGCATTGCTGATAGCAGCACTGACCTTTAGAGCAACCTGAAGTCACAATAAACACACTGATTTGTTAAAGTAGAATTGGGGAAAAAAGTATAAGGTCAAAAAAAAAAAAACCTCAAGTGCTGAATTCTATATAGAACTGCTGTGGAACCTCTTAGGCTGGCTTAAGGCTGGTTTACACAGTGAAACTTTCATGCAACTTCAGTTGCTTGAAACCTACATGAAACTAAATTGCATCCTGCAACTCTTTAGAGACCTGTTTCATGAAACAGCCAACTAACAGCCAGTAATGCATGATTTGATCTCATCAGACAACATGCTTTCAGATGGATTTCACCAGATCAGTGGACAAGAAAAGGAAACAGAACAAGGTTTCTTGATGCTGCATAATTTTACACAGAGCTCATATTACTTTGGGAAGAAGGAATGACTGAGATCTTATCCTCGATGAACTTGTGCTCCTAGAACAGGATGAGTGAGACATCAAACACACTCTTAAAAAAGATGGTTCTTCAAGGGTTCTTTACTAATGAAAATGGTTCTATTTGGACCTAGTTCTGTATATTCTTCTTCTTTTTAGCAGTGTGGATTATAATGGCTATGGAAACATTCATTTTCAAAGGCTTAGCACACACACAACAGAAAAAAAACTCAAAGATTAATAAAGAACTCTAGATAATTAGAGAAATGACAGATATACATATATAGAAAAAGAAAAGAATGTCAAATCAGCCAATCAATGCTGGAAAGAATATCCAAAGATTCTAAAAATGCAGCAAATATGTAATTTACACCTTGCAGATGACTTTACAGTGATAATGGTGTTGCATGCAAGCAACTCAAGTTGCTTTATGTAACTGTCAGGTTGCACAGAAATTATGTTGTAATTATGTAGGCAACTCACCGTGTCACTGTGTAAAGCCAGCCTTCGCAGCCTACATCCAGCATCTATCAGCATAGGAATGGTTAGGCTTTAATCTTCTCTTTGTGGGATCATTTTGGTTTAAAATTCAAATTATGCACAAAAGGAATTAAATATGTGATTGTCTTGTCTATAGTCAGCCCAATGAAACTGCATATGTTTCTGTTTTTAAATAACACCTTTTCAGCACTAATGGACAAATTGTTGTTGTCAACTTCAGCCCCAGGGCTTAGTCTGTGAGGAAATGACATCTGGCAAAAAGATTACATCAACGTTAACTTTGCATCCTGAAAGTTAGCATGAAATGAGCTGTAAGCCTACTTTTTAATCTGATTCTGATTTTAGCTGTAGGCCTATGCATGAATTTACCATTAGCTGTGAAATAAAGAACAATATTGATCATTGCGATTGAGAGATGTTTTTGCTTTTCTGTTTCCTATGGCAGGACCGTACTGGAAGACACTGACATCAAGCAATCCCTCGAATCAACCGGATTTTTGGTCAGCAGCTCCGTACCACAGCCCTGCCTCACACAAACCAAAGTGATCCGAAAGCTAAGCTGCAGTCTAGGTAAGCTACACTTTTAGTCTGCCCCCCCAACAAACACTGTTCCAATCACAAGGATCCAATAGCCGAGAAATGCAGCCTACATTTAAGGACATTACCAGAGTATCTTATGAAGTCCTCTGTCACCCATAATCCTTTGCACACCCATTTGGATCTGCAGCCTAGGCCTGAATAGTAAAATATACATTATTTCTTTAGTTGTGTATCTGTTTAAAAGGGTGTAAATTGAATGCAGGGTGTGAAATGCACCTGCTTTGGGTAAGTTGAAGAGTTTTTAAGATTTTATTATTAGTTTATTTACAAACTAATGTTTACTACCAGCTTACTACCATTTACATCAACAGCGGTACCACTCTTACCACTTGCTACCCTTTTAAAAGGCTTATGAACAGTCTAAAATGAGTTTGTTATCGCTTATTGATTAGGTCATAAACACCTTAAAAATAATTAATAAGCAGTGATAATACATAAATACAGAGCTTTGCCTTGCCAGACAGTGAGCCCACATTCATTTGTACTGTAAAACCTCAGATGTTGCTGGTTACTGATCTTGCTTTGCATTTTCTGTTAATCAGTATTAAACCTGTCAGCTTAATCACACATTCATATTCATCAGATAGAACAGCTCACTGTTGCCCTTTATATTTATGTGTTTTGCTTATTGAGTATTTATTAATTGTTTATGAATTAATTAGTAATTGTTAATAAACTTATTGTAAACCTTTTATAAACTCTTTATAAGGGTATACTTATTGTTAAATGGTACCACCAGAACAGAACAACCAGATTTTGCATGTTGACTCCCTTCTGATGACATGACAAAGCTGCTTTGGTAGACCGCTCCCTTTTGCATTATGTAACATAAACAAGCAACCTTCACTGAAACATTGATTTTTTTTTTCTTAATTTAAAATATTATTTAGGATTTTATTTTGTAATCTGATGTTGGTTATGTCCTGTGATGGACTGGCAACCTGTCCAGGGTGTTTTCTGCCTTCTGCCCAATGACTGCTGGGATAGGCTTCAGCACCCCCCACGACCCAGAAGGTTAAGTGGTTTAGAAAATGTTTGTGTGTGTGTGTTTGTGACGTTGGTTAATAATCATCAAGTGACATCTTTAAGATCTGATTTTTAATATTTGTAGCCAAGCTACCAGTTTAACATTAATATGCTTGATGGGTCATTTTTTTAAATAATTAAAGAGTTTGACATTTAAGATTGTAACGGTTCACAGTGGTTGCTATATTGCCTGCTTTGGAGGATCGAATCAATGGCTAAATATCACAAAAAACACTCTTCAGGGGAAGCATATGTGTAAAAATAATTATGTGAGCTCAGTATGCAAACTGTTATTAGTCTGTTGCACAATGAGACGCATTTCATGACTGCATGAGCTTGCACTTAAATCAGAGAGAGCAAGCTAGTAGCTTAATATTAAACTCCAGATGCAAGAGCAAAACTACTTCACCATACTGTGAAAAAGGGTTTTTTTACAGACATTGACCATAAATGAATACAGATTTTTTTCCGTCTTTTTCTTAATAAGAGAATATATCTGTAATATACAGGAAGTTCACCTTTTTCAATAAATCTGCTGTAAAAATACAGTTAAAGCCTGTTATTTTTAAATGATAAGAATCCACAGTCTGCTGCTCAGTGAGACTCATTTTGGGACCACATGAGCTCTTATCTAAGCCATTTATTCTTCTGGGTCATGGGGGTGCTGAAGCCTATCCTAGCAGTCATTGGCCAGAAGACAGGCCACACCCTGGACAGGTCACCAGTCCATCAAGGTATCCTGCATTCACTAATTTACAAAGGAGCAGATCACTAGAATAACCTTTTCTGCAACATTTTTGCAGAAAAAAAAGTTCCAACATGTTTGCCAGAATTACCTTTTTCTCATTTTTAATTTAGAACTGTCTCTGTGACATTTTCCCACCACCACATGTGCGCACTGGTGCATGCCTTTAGCTTTTCAAAGCTAGGTGGGATTATATGTATTTTCAGGGTTGGTTTAATTTCATGGCAGCGTACACTGTGTGAATGATTGAAAAGCTGTAAGCTTAAGAGGAACTTTGATACATTTTGAATTCGACAACGCTAAAGGCCACAACACGTCACCATCACCAGTCGTGGAAATGTGCAAAGCTGTAGAGTTGAACTCTGACCCCAGTCTACCACAGTAGATCATTAGGCAATCAAGTAATTAGTATCCACAGGGCTCCTTAATTAACAGGCTAAGGTGTATAAGATTTGGGTCAGAGGTGAAACCTGCAATAAGGTAGATCAGCAGGAGGTTTGGAGACCACTGAGAAGTTTTTAGAGGCTGTTGTGATGGGAAGGCAAAAGGTGACAAAAGGCAAAAGTTGTGTGCCATGTCATAGACAGCGCTATGACCTAGTGGTTGTCACCAACCCAGCACAGTGATTTTGAGTGACAAAGAACTCTTTAAAACAGGGCTGGAATGTTTTCAGACCAGGAGTTACACAATGTAGACCAGCCCATGCCAAACTCGTACTGTATTTACTTTCATCTTCTTAATTTCTTGCTCTTATTTATATAAGGGCTAGCTTGTGATAAATAAAGTGTTTTCATTTCCAATGCCAACTTGTTTTTTTGCAGTTCTTCCTGCTGCTTCACCTGTTTCATGCATGAAAATTACTACATTGGTAACAAAAATAAAATAAGCAATAATCTCTGTAGAGGCCTGCTTGTTGTATCACACAATAGTAAATTCATACAATCGTGCTGAATTAGGCATGTTAATTCAGTTCCACCTTAAATAGCGTATCACTAATACACTAGTCCCCATACAGGCATTAGAATGTAACTGCTACACTAATTAAGGTGGAACAGTAAATGAAACTAAGAAGCTACTTTCAGCTTCATCTAACTTCTGTCCACTGTACGAGACTCACAATCAGAAAACCAGAGCTGTACCACTTGAGTGGGGGTCGCTGGTTTAACCCCTAAATACATTTAGGTTTAACATTTATAGTTTGTCTGAGTGTTCTTATGCTTATATACATGCGTTTATACATTAGCTCAAAGTAACCAGCCCGAAACACTGGGACCACTGGGAATTTCCTGACTCTCCTGATTATCCACTCTGAAATTGCTTTGAATGTTTAAATGGTGCCTTCCACCCATTGACCACTGAGATAGGCTCCAGCACCCCCTGCAACCCAGAACGATAAGCAGTTTAGATAATGTGTATGTGTGTTTAAATGGTTCCTTGCATGGTTAATGGTTCTTCTCTGTGAGGGAAAACTTGTTGAATAAGGTTACTTTAAAATCTTTTTTGTTACTATGTAGAACATTTTTGCTAAGACTGTTGGCTATTTCACACACAGCCCCTGAGTAGAGATGGCACGATTTTTCTTTTCAGATACTGATACCGATAGTGAAACCTTCAGTATCGTCTGATACTGATCAGATATTTATTGCAATAAAGTGATGCATTTGAACATATACATATCAACTATAAATCGGCTAAATAAATAGGCTACATTTATCTTCTGTTGGATTTATAGTTGATATGTGCTTCTGTTCTGTTTTGAAACACATCTTGAGGCAAATTAGTAGACAAATAGTGAAGGAGCTGTAAATTAATCTGCACTGGAATTTGCTGAACACAGCAAGGTTAAAGTTACATTTTTCTATGTTTTTTATGGTGGATGAAACTAGTAGCCAACTGAATGTTAATTGTGCAGCTACTCTCTTAAAACAGATGGTTCTTTAAGGATTGTTTAGCAAAGGGAATGGTTCTACTTAGAACCACAAGCTCTATATAGAACCACTGGCATGCTTAAATGGTTCTTTGCATCATGAAATGGTTCTTCAGATTGATGCAGAATGTATTGTATATGGTTTGACGTAGAACCTTTTGGAAAATGGTTCTATATAGCACCACAAAGGGTTCTGCTATTGTTAAAATGTCAAGCTTGTAACAAATATAGATACATATAGAACCATTTAAACATGTTCATGGTTCTATACAGAACCATTTTCTCTCTAAAGAACCCTTGCAGAATTATTTTTAAGGCTGTACAAGCTTGACATTGTAGCAATAGCAGAACCCTTTTTGGTGCTGTTTAGAACCATATACAACACATTCTCCATCAATCTGAACAACAATTTAACCATGCAAAGAACCATCAAAGCATGTTCATGGTTCTTTATAGAGCCATTGCCTTTCTTTAGAACCCTTAAAGAACCATCTTTTTTAAGAGTGTATAAGCTTGACATTGTAACAATGGCAGAACCCTTTTTGGTGCTATATAGAACCATACAAACACATTCTCCATCAATCTGAAGAACCAATTCACCATACAAAGAATCATTTAAGCATGTTCATGGTTCTATATAGAGCCATTGTCTTTCTTTAGAACCCTTAAAGAACCATCTTTTTTAAGAGTGTATAAGCTTGACACGGTAACAACAGCAGAACCCTTTTTGGTGCTATATAGAACCATACAAACACATTCTCCATCAATCTGAAGAACCAATTCACCATGCTTAGAACCATTTAAGCACGAAACAGTTCTATACAGAACTCATTCTTCAAAATAGAACCGTTCCTTTTACAAAAGACCCCTTGAAGAACCATCTATTTTAAGAGAGCATTTTACAATGAAACAAGTTGTGAAGAGTTGGAATCAGAGTTGAGGGCTCAGCTGACTGAGCTCGCGCTCTCTCTCTCTTTCTCTCTCTACCCCCCACCCCACACACACACACACACACCTTCACGCGCACTTACAGTGAGCCTATGAGACGTCCAGTGCGCGCGCCTCTCTGTCTCTCTGTGGACTGAGTGACTTTTTCCCGCTTTGAGCGCTTCATTCTGCTTCATTCTGCTACGAAAACCTCAGCTGCAGAGCGACTCGCGCGTGTCTTTACGAACATCTTTTTAACTTCATTAACTTCTGCTTGCGGAAAGCGACCGAGCCTCCTCGCGAGCGCATGGACTGAGGGCTGCCCACGATGAACGGCACGCTCTTCAACCGCACCGGCGCGCTGCTGGACCTGGTGGACTGCTGCACGGGGAACGGGACGGAGGTGAGCGCGAGCGACGGCGGCGGCGGTGGCGGCGGCGGGTCGCTGGCGCTCGAGCAGGAGGAGCGCAGGCTGTTCGTGACGCGCGTGGTGCAGATCGCGGTGCTGTGCGTGCTCTCGCTCACCGTCATCTTCGGCGTCTTCTTCCTCGGCTGCAACCTCATGATCAAGTCCGAGAGCATGATAAACTTCCTCGTGCGGGAGCGGAGACCCTCCAAAGACGTGGAGGCGGTCATGATCGGCTTGAGTTAGTTCCGGCGCGCGCATGCCGAGCTCCGGTGGGGTTCACGAGGACACTCCAAAACCCCGTCCGTCCAACAGAGGCTGGGATTTGTGGAGGAAAACTGGAAGTTGGAAGTGAGGGACTGATGGAGAAAATGGATTTTGCACGCGCCAGATATGAGAATGTATTGATGTTTATGAATGTTCGCGTAGCTCTTTGTACTTCAAACTTTTTATATGGTATATGTGCGTCACACGTGCACATATATACACTCAAAAAATCCACCGAGGGGCTGTTTGACTTGTTGATGTTGACCGCAGTTGTGCTGACTGTCCTGAATAGAAATGTGTGGCACAATTGAACGAAGCTCTATTTTTGAGTGTATATACTGATGTTCACTTCTTATTATATGAACCGGTTTGTTGGATTCGGGTTATTTGACTTTTGACTTTTACAGTGAAACTATGTTTACATGTTTTTACCTCAAACGCAAGAAGACAATGTGGTCAAAACTTTGTTTGTATTGAACTTCCAAAATGCATGGACTTTAATGATGGAGTAAATGTAGCCTATGCATCTGGCACCGTGGGTGTTTTTTTAGTTGTCTTCTTTTCCTTTTCTAAAGCCGTATTTTTCTCTACACGCACGCTCGTCCGGCGGGGACACCTGCACGTTTCCTTCTTCGTCCTTCGCCGCTGTGGTGTGTGTTTTGATGGGAGCTGGTCAGTTCATCCGTCAGCATGTTCCTGATGTACCAGGTGCTTCTCTGTCCTGCTCTCTCTATGATGAAACCTCAGTGCCGCATGAAGTCTTATTTTTTTTTTTGTACACCATGATGATACTTGAAGTAGTGCAGCATGTTGTGTCAATAAAGATGCTATTTCAGTTTCTGCTCTGCTTTTTCTGGTTTGGAGATTGTGTTTGAATGTGAAGGCATCAAGGGTCAATGTCAATGTAAAGGTGGACCAGTGAATTTAAGGTCCAGGTTGTGTATCTTAAATAAGTTTTTTTCCCAGGGTAAAGCAGTGTATTTGTACCTTTTCAAAGCCTTATTAAAGCACACACACACACACACACACACACACACACACACACACACACACACATACAATCAAATAAAAAGGCTGGGTACAAGACAAGGAGTCCATACGACTTCAAAATATAGAACTGCAATGGAATATGGTACTTGAGGGTACCACCCCAGTGATAAGAGGGGTACCACCTCAGTAACAGTTCAGTACCCTTTTTCCTGAAAGTGCAGTTCCTGAATTTTCTCAATAAGCTCATATAAAAGTGGGGAAAAACAACACAATGTGCTGTAAAGCTAAACACTATCTGTGGATGATGACGTCTAAACAGCCTCAGGGGAAATAAACTGAAATGGTGGCCAATTTTAAAAAAATTAAATAAAGTCTTGAAAAGATGCCCCCCTACCCGGGGTAAGAAGCCCACCTATCGAATCTTGGATCAATTGGTCAACAAGGTTTATACGTGTTTATATATCAGATCACTTGCATTTTTCACGATTGTGTTATTAATCAAAGCATAATGCTAAAAAAATTATATTTTGAAATCAAACCGAGGCCTCTATCAATGTATCTTAATGATTTCACTTTAGTTGAATAAGCTATGGCAAAAGACAACTGACAGTAAAATAGAATGCATTTGTTCATGAATTAAACAGTTATTCTGATTATATAAATTACATAATGCAATTATATGTTTCTTCTTCTTCTTCTTCTTCTTCTTCTTCCTATTATTATTATTATTATTATTATTATTATTATTATTATTACAGAAACCACAATGACAATAGCCATCTAAACATAGCAACAGCATTCAATATTTGATTGGTAAGTTAAAATGATTATTAAACATATCAAAGCAGAGTAGGTGTGAATGTAAGCAGAACTCACATACAGACAGTTGTATGCTAATGTTTTGTCACCCAAATACATATATTGTAAATTTTTTAACTGAACACAATCTCTGCAACAGATTAGTGTAAACACTACCATTTTCTGCAAATGTTAATGCACAATTATTTTATATCTGATTAACTTAAAAATTTCAGCATAAATAAAATAATAATTGTGGCTTTTGCAAAAGTTTGGACACCCTACTAAGTCAAGATAGCCTTTTCCCTTTTTTTCTAGGAATATTTCTATTCTTGTTTTAGGAATTTTTCACCCATCTTCCCTGCAGAACACTTCTAGTTCTGCAATTTTCTTGGGCCTTCCCACAAGCAGAGCATGATAAAGATCTATCGACAGATTTCCAGTGATGTTCATGTCAGGGGGCTGTGAGGGCCATTCCAAAAGCTTCTGCTTGCATTTCTTGAAGTAAATCATGGTGCACTTTGAAGTGTGTTTTGGGTCATTGTCCTGTTGTAGTAGACAGCTTTTTTCAGCTTCGGTTTCTTCACTGACCGTGTCACATTTGCTTCCAGAATTTGATGATATTTAGTGAAATCCATTCTTCCATCAACATGTGCAAGGCCTCCTGTGCCACTGCAACACAACCCCAAAGCACATTAGATCCACCCTCATGCTTAACAGTAGGCAAAGTGTTCTTTTCGTCAAATGCTGCTCCCTTTTCTCTCCAATCATATCTTTGGTGATTGTGGCCATCAGCTCCATTTTTACTTCATTAGTCCACAGCACCTTCAAAACGTCTCTGACTTATCTAGATGTTGTTCTGCATATGTTCAGACACTTCATGACATTGGACAGTGTAAGTTGAGAGCTGGAAAGACTATGATATATTTTTACAGCCTTCCTCTGCTTTGTAGGCTCAATTAGCTTCATTTTCAGATTCTCAACCTGCTGCATAGAGGAGTCCAAGGTTGTTGAGTGTTTGCAGAAGGTTTGAAGAGTCAGAGAATTGATTACACTCTGGAATTGTCATTAGCAGATTTCTAATGACAATTCTTGACTTGCCTAACTAGACTTAATCAATAGTAAGGCGTAAATAGTTAATTAAGTTTCAAAAGTTTACACACTGAAAGGATGTCCAAACTTTTGCCCATGGCACTCTAACTATTTCATTTTTAATTATACATACATGTATTATCATGTTTTTAAATTTGTGTTCTCACTCAACTGTAAGAGCTCTTACAACATGCTGAACAAACTAATAAACATGAAATACGCCAAAAGATACAGACAGCAGAAATGGGTGGAGAATGACAGACATAGTGTGATGAGAAATCTTAAATCTTAACTAATAAACTGGTAGACCACCAAAACTGTCCCCAACAGATAAACAGTAATTAAAGCTTTTATCTTTGAGACAGAGGAGAAAATCAAGCTCCACTCTTGCTTCAGATCTGAAAAATCCATAGGTGTTTCTGTCCATCTTTCCACATGTACTGGTCACCATAGTCCAGACCTCAACATCACTGAATGTATATAGGCTTGTTAGACATGAGAAGCAGAAAATGCAACCAACTTCTAAGACTGAACTTTGGATGTGTGGAAAAATATCCCTGCAGATTTCTTTGAAAAACTGAAAGCAAACAATCATCCAGCTAGTCATTCACATTCATAACAACACTGAACAGTAACCATCAGGGCTGTGATGACTCTCTGTTTTAGAAAGAATAAACAGGTGCATTCAAAACTCTCTCAGTTATTTTACTGGCAAACTGGATATCGCCAATCAGCAACGTCATCTATTCAAGTCTTTCTGTTGCCAGTGAACCTGAAAACACTCAGGGGAGGTTGCCAAGGTTTGAAGGACTAAATGTGAAATTATTTCTTAAGCCAATTTGGCAGATTACATGACATGTAAAAATGAGTCATATAATCTGTTAAAGTTTATTGATCTGAGTTTTGCAGCTTGAACCTTTTCTAAAGAGTAAAAAAAGGCTGGTCAGACTTCCTTCTAAACTTTCTTCTGAGCACTTTCACACCTTAAATGGCCAGGACCCACCAGCGGGCCCAGAGTTTTATTACTGCACGCTGCTAAGATTAACTCAGTCAGTTTGCACTGAATAATAAGCCTTAGTATGAAATAAGCCTAGTATTGTAAATGGACAAAAGTGCACAATGAATTGGCCCAGTTAATCATTGGCCCCAACACCTTGACTGTCAATCTGGCTTCAGGGAGCATTGATTCTATCATTTGGTGCGACCACATGTTCAGAGCATTACAGTAAAGTCCTACTGTGTGTTTTTTTTCTCTTCATGATGCTAAATGGAGTTTCTGTCAACACAGTTCTCATTCGTCTTCCAGTCTAATGAAATTTCTCTCCTTTCTCCTTGACAGATTCGAAATACTCAGTGCTTGTTTGAACTCACTGACTTTGGATTCCTTTGTCTGCTTTCTGATGCAGTTCTTGTACCTTCACTTTTCCTTTTCATGTTCGCTCCTTTTCCTTTCTGTTTCCACTGTATCCTTCTTCTTCCTTTTGACCAGACACTTTTCTTAGCTAAGGTTCTCCAATCTTGTGCTTATTCTTTGGTTCTCAGCTCTTTATCTTTCTCACTTTCACTTTACCCCTCGACACAATCTTGAAAAAGATGGTTGTTCAAGGATTCTTCAGTAAAGGCAATTGTTCTATATAGAATCATCAAGAACCATTTGCATGCTTAAAAGATTCTTTGCATTGTGAAATGGTTCTTCAGATTGATGGAATATATGGTGATGATGTGTTATGTGTTCTATACAGCACCAAAAAGGGTTCTTCTATTGTCAGCTTGTAACAATAGAAGAACCCTATTCAGTGCTACATAGGACCATTTTTTTAAAAGGTTCTATATAGAGCCACATAAAACACCAACACCACCAAACTCCATCAATCTGAAGATTAATTTCACAATGCAAAGAACCTTTTAAGCATGCAAATGGTTCTGTGAGTGCTCATGGTTCTTTGTAGAACCCTTGAAGAAGCATCTTTTTTAAGAGTGCAGTTTATCTTTACAGATACTCAAAAGTTTTGCGTTCATTCCATCACCTACTCTTAAGGGATTCTTTCTTTTCTTTCCTCAGTCTTTTTCCCTCCTCTGTCTTCCTTCCTCCTGCTTCTTGCCCTCCCTTTTCAGCTTTGCCTTAAATATCTGTCTTTTTGTTAAAAACGTGTCTTGAAAATGGTGACACTTGTAGAATTAGAAACAAGATCCTCCACTTATAGTAAAAGCACTTGCTGTGAGAGCTGCTCTTTCTGTTATATGGTTTGAGCAGGAAAGCTGTAGTGATGTTTTACAGGATCGGGAATTTTAAACAAGAATGTCTCATCTAATACAGATCAAAACAGGACGAAGTAATCCAGGTGCCATCTAAATGTTCCTTAGAATGCTGAATGCGACTAGGAAGCTTAGAAGGCCCTGAGAGGTCCAGCTCCCACTGACTTTTTGTTTTTACACTTTGCAGTCATATAAAGGTCATATTCCAACTTGTGTAATTGTATAATGTCATATTCTCACCTGTATCATTGTATAAGGTCGTATAATGTCAAATCTCACTTCATCTGTCATATTCTCATTTGTCTAGCCGCATAAAGTCATATATCGTTGTATTATCTCTCGTATTGTTGTATAACATTGTGTACTAATTTGTATCATCATGTAATGTCATATAAAGACATATGTACATATGACATGTACACTTCTATCATACAATGTCTCATTCTCACTTGTGTAACTGTACTACAGTGCCAATTTCTCACTAGTATTAACCTATAATGTTGTATTCTCGCTTATATAGTCATATAAAGTCATACAATGTTGTATTCTTGCTTGTATAGACCTATAATGTAATGTTCTTGCTTGCATAGTCATGTAATATTCTAATTTATATGGTGATGTAAAAGTCATACGATGTAATACTCTCACTTTTATGATTGCATAAAGTCATTTATACAACAGTTACTTACGACCAATCTGATTGGTTAAGAAGTGTTTTTCTCATGCTGTCATGTGATAACTATGTTTTTACACAGTAACTGTGTCATTCTGCTGAGCACTGCTTGCTAAGCAATGTTTCGTTTCTACTCTAGCGTATACAGAAACAGACACTGGATGTGTGAGATACCTTCTATACGATAATATCTGACCTGCAGTTCATTTGGTCGGACTCTGAAGAGTGCGACAGCAGGCCCACGGCAAATGCTAAACCTGCTGTTGGCCATTAGCAAGCTTTTCAGTCAGCAGCTGCGACGGCGGGACATCTGAACAATCTGTAATTAGCCTGAAAGTAACAGAATAAATAAATAAATAAATAAATAAGATGGACTGTGAAATGCTTTACAGACTGGCTGGAACAAAATAACCTTCAGGTTAATCAAGCAAGTGCAGAAAAAAACTTTACATACTGTAGTAATTATTGCACATAATGCAAAAGCCTTTTTCAGTGGAAGGAAATGTCAATATTAAAGCACTTTTGATACAGTATGGCGGCTTCTTTGATTTATTTTTTCTTTATTTTGCAGAATTGTTATAAAAAGTGACAGAACACTGCGTTATTCCTAATAATGTCTGGTGTTTTGAGGCTGGATTTTATTTCTGAGCAATAAGTTGCATAGTCCAGTTACAAATGTAGCCTAAAATAATCTTTAAGTAAAAGTTTTGTTTTACTGATATCTTTTTCATAATATATTCCTTTCCAGCTTTTGCACTGTTTAAAATGTTAATTTTCTGTGAAATATGTTCATTTAAAGTAAGAAATGATGCAAAAAAAGATGCCTTATAGGCTTCCACTGGGCATAGAACTGCATCCAGTCTTAGGTTCCAGTCTAGGGTTGTGCCTTGTACAACCACAAGCATAAAACCAGTGACTCAAGCAGAAATGAGAGTAGAAGTGATGAAATAAATGTAGAATACTGACTCAAGTAGGAATTAAAGTAACTACCAAAAACAACTTAAGTACAAATGTATCAGGTCCAGACAATTCTTAAGTACTGAGTAACTTACTGAACTGCTCAGTCACACCAGCTTAGGAACTGTGTTAGTTAGGTTCTGTTCCCCTGCTTTACTTCTCAATTCAATTTTTCAAATCTTATTAAAAAGGACATGATGTGCATTTTGACATTTGCATAAATATGTATATGTATTTTAGATTAAAAATATAATTAGTGTTATCAAAGCTTTTAATTGTCTAGTTCACTTAGGGTTAGGGTTGGTTGCGCCACCTTACTTTTCAGACTAATTTTAAATTAAATCTACTTAGACACCTGTGGAAACCTTTGCCCTTGAACTTGAGTTTATACTTACATGTTTCCATATAAATAAACATTTTTAGAATAATTACACACTTCCATGGTTTTCCTGAGGTCAGACCACATGGTAAACGGAACCATTTATGAAAGAGCTACTGACCTTGTCATTGCACCATAAAGGCCACTTGGGGTCTTCTTTATGATACAGTATCCTGGCCCCTCTTTTGTAAAAGTATGTCAAAATAAAAGTCTTTTGTTTTTGGTTGTGACATTTGAGGCAGTTAGAACTTTTTTCACCGGTTTTCAGTGAGTTTAGCACTTTTAAAGTTGTGCTATTTTGCAACATTTTAAAGTTTTTAAACAAAATTATATATTATTTAGAATTGCAAATGACTAAATGAGCTTACTGACAGTTTACTTAATCAATTTATGTAATTGGGCAGTTGCACCACTTGACATTTTCCGACTTTGAAACAAAAACAAACTAAAATGAATTTTATAAGGATGCACGAAAATCGCTTGACATAAAGAGGTATTGTTGAATAATTTGATATAAAGCATGCATTTTTTTAATTTTTGGGGAACAAAATGGACTTGGAGACAAAAAATGTATGTCATGTCAATAATCTACATACATAGAGTTGCTCTCATTTGAAAATATTCAGAAAAGTAGCATTAATTTTTTTCCCTTTTTTTCGTAAGTAAATGGAACTAAATACTAAATTTAACTAGCTAATACTCTATTACTATTACTACTATTACTCTACTGTTATGCAATATAAAAATACATACTTAAGCATCATTTATTCAAAAAAGGCTATGTATAAACATTTCTATGTTGATGTCATAACTGATATAACTAGACTAAATGTAACACCCAACAATATTATTTCTGTTACTGCTATTGAACCGCCTTTTCTTTTTTTTGATGCAATATTAAAAGTTCTGTGTTGCTCACCTGCATCCTTCCCAAAAAGCCTTACTGCTGATTCTACACTTGCCAATTTTTGACTTACTGAGCTATTTTGAAACTGAATTTTAGAGTGTTTATAGTGAAAAAAACTGCAGAAACAGGTGAGGTGAGGTCATATTCATGGTGCCACAGTAAATATGAATCCTAAAAAAACCCCACACTTCTCACATCTTTTGCTGTGCAAAGTTCTGGCTCCTTGCTGTTGACATGGCGACCGGTGGCCCCGCCCCTCTGGTGTGAAGCGTTAATGAGGGCTTCTGTTTGGCCACCTTGCCATTAATCAATAACATCAAACGTTCCTCAAAGGCTCACCTCACTCTTTCTCTTCCTCCTTCGTCCCCCTTCTTCTCTGCAGATAAAAAGAAGAGCGGTGATCAGATGTGCGGGGTGGCCGTACTTTAAGGGAGGCGGCACAGGCAGCAAGGCAACGTGGGCTATATTTAGTTCAGTTCCATTTCAGCAGTTAATCGAGAGAAGAGCCTGCTGACTTGCTGGAGTGAAAGAGAGGGGAATGGAAAAGCAGCTCAAAGTACCTGTTGTGTGCTCATGCACTCATGTCTTATTTGCCTAGTCATGCCTGTCAGAATGGGCCAGTGGAAATCTGACCCAAAACATGACTGAATGACTGTGTGAGTCTCTCATGGAGAAATTGCATAGAAAATGTGGCGGCATTAACATTTACTGTTCAAATGCTTGTAAGCACCCATGTCTAAATAGGAAATAATCATTTTATACAGGACAAAGCTTCATCTTTACCACGCTCTTAATCATGTTCTGATTCAGCTGTCTTCAAAGAAAAGCCCCCTGTCTTACTAAAAAAATATTTTTACAGCTTCCAAATGATGTTAGTGGATTTGTTTTGTGAAATACATGCTTGTAAAGTAATACACGATGCAAAAAATATCATTTTCACAATAATCTGCTTGAAAGTGACAAGCATAAAAGCAGTTTAATGGCGTTATATCCTCAGGATATTGTGGAATTATGAATGAGTTTTAAACCTAATGTGGTGTTAGCCAAGAAAAGACACAATTACTCTCCTTGTTGGCAATCACACTTACAGCACAAGACAGAATGCTTGGTAGTTAGCCTTGAGACTAGAGAGAACAAACACTGACAGCAGACACAAACAAACACCAAATAAAGTTCTGTTAAAAACATATCAGAAAGGACAAAGGACAACACATAACAGCAAACACTTCAGCCTTGTCCACATATACAGTGGTATTTTTTTAAAACACAGCCTTTTCTATGCGTTTTGGCCTTTCGACCTCGTGTAAACTCCGTTTTAGGTCACTGAAAGTGAACATTTTGCAAAACTCCTTCCAGGTTGAAGATATGCAGAAACTGTTTTCAGTGTTATTGTGTAGACAGGAAAATTGAGTTTTTGGCTTGTAACATCAAGAGTGTGCACCATCATCTCTTTTGTTTACATGAGGTGATTTTGTGCATTGGTGGACGTTGCCAAAGTTGTGCTGGTTTAACATTGCTCATTGACCTGTCCATGATCCGACCACACACGTTCTTTCATAGCAGCTGTTGCAAGATTGGACAAGCCTTACCAAACTCTAGCACAAACCCAGACCCAATGAGAAACTGTAGTGATCTTCATTTAGAGTCTGCTATGCTAATGTGAGCTCGAAAACACAATATCATTTTCAGTAGACTGACAGAATTTTAGTTGATTAAAGTGCTACATTTAGTCAACTAATCCAGTTGGATAGAACAGCCCAAGCTGTAGGACATTTTTTATTAATAATGCTTCTTAGTTTAAAAGTTTGTTATTAGTCCTGCCTAAAAGAGTGTTTCTGTTGTTCACAGTATTATCAACTATTAAAATGAATATTTTATGAAATGAAAGAATGAGAAGGTTAATTAAGAACAGAAGGGAGCTGATTTAACCCTCCTATATCATTCATTCCATGATGTTAATTTATTAACATCTTTATCCTTGGGGCCAGTTTGACTCCAGCAATGTAAACCTCCAGGAAATATCAAAGTTCTGGTGGGAACTGTCATTGGTTCTCACACTGCTGCAGATACAGTTATGTTAGGGCCCCGAAGCAGAGCAGTTTTTTGTAGATTAAAAAAATGCATGTTATAGTGATCTTAATATCATCCAAAACAACCAAATGTGTGTAACATGTTGATATTTTCTTATGTTTTATACAACTAAAACAGTCTGGGGTCAAACTGACCCCAAAGAACACTGATGCGTATACAAAATGTGAACAGAACATTGAAAACGTATTATCAGTCATCCCCATTAAATTAAGAAAAGTCATTAAATATGCAGCAAAGAAAGCAACATCAATCATTTATTCAGAGATTTTAAACACTGAATGGGGTCAAATCGACCCCAAAGATAATAGGAGAGTTGAGCTGAGTCCAAACTTTTATTTTATTTTCTTTATCCATTTTTTATTAAATCATATAACACATGCGTGATTATGTGAAAAAGGAGATTTGATCATTTCATTGTAGGTTATATGATAAAAACTGAAAAATCAGTAGATAAAATAGTTTTAATTAGTGTGATTTAAGTGAGTTATGTGCTACAGTTTCTTATCAGGCTGAACTGGATTTTTTCTAGCATTCTATAAAACTTGTCCAACCTCACAAAAGCTGCTTCGAAATAACAGATTTGTGAGTGGAGCATGGACAAGTCAGCATCACTGACCACAATTGTTAATTGAGCATAAAGCAGCACAAGAGCCCCAGGAGAGTTATCGGTAATAATAGCACAATATTAGAGAAAACTCAGCTGTTCCATCAGTGATATATTAGAGTTTCTGGTCTCATTCTATACCCCATAGACATCTATGAGAGGTACATTTTGTGCCATATCCTACTTTAGAAGTGTCACCAAAACCAGCAAAATCATAAAAAAACACAGAAAAATGGAAAAATGTATTCATAGAGAGGATTTGTCCTTTAAACCAGGTGCAGAGGTGGGATCACACACACACACACACACACACTTAGAGCGGCTCATCAAGCAGGTGTCAGGAGTACCCTTTATAGCAGCAACATAATCAGACAAAAGTGAAATCATGTAGTTCGTTTCCAGTGCTCGCTCTCTCTCTCTCTCTCTCTCTCTCTCTTTCTCTCTCTCTCTCTGATTGCCCAAAACCTGTTAAAGTCCACTAAAAGTGACTTTTGAGGATTGCATTGTATTGCATTGTTACTTTCTGAGGCTTTTTCTGGAGAGCAGCCTGCAGCTCGCTGTCAGGGAGGAAAATTGGAGAGAGAGGGAAACAATGACTTAAGAGAAGTAGCAGTGTCAGAAACGACAGAATGTGGGGCGAGAAAGAGAGAGGAGGCAGAAATGTCACTCGCAGAGGAGTACAAGCACAACCCCATCTCTCCGGCTCTTTTTTGCGGAGGCTGTGACAGTGGACAGACACACACACACAGAGACAGACAGACAGACCGGCCAGCAGGGAGGTGTCACACACACCTGTCTCTCACTCAGTGCGCGCACACATACACACACACACACACACACATACATTATACCTCTATTACTGCCTTTACCTCCGGTCCAATACTGAGCCCTGATGTGGCCAGAGGAACTGAAGAGGGGAAGAGAGAGAGAGAGAGAGAGAGAGACTAGCATCATGCAATATTGAAGCTTAAATGCAGTGCATCTGTCTGTTTCTGTCTGCTTGGCAGGCCACAGCTGGACATGGACATCATATGAATCTCTCTGACCATTACTAACAATAGACACACACACACACACAGACACACACACACACATGTGAGAGCTTATGTAAAGTTTGACTGAAGCTAGAACACCTCAAAAATGTAACTACTAGATTACATGTCAGAGAAAGACAAGGAGCAGCAGACAGAAAGGAGAAGAATTCAAAACAGACTGAAAACTCAAAGAGATTGAAGTGCTTGTTTGGTGCAAAATCACATTTATGCAATTTGCTCCTTAACACACGACGGGTTTGGTGTCTGAAGCTTGCTCAGTTTCAAACTAGAGCTACGAAGCTAATGCTCCTAACAAGTAATGGAAGCTTATATATACCAATTAGCATCATGCAAACTGCATTCCTAAACCATCACACACTCGCCTTCAACCTTCAGGTAGTTGTTTAGGGGCATTGTCCTGATTTTCTGCATGATTGAATCATTAAAATGAAAACAAAGAGTGTTTCAATGTGAATTTCTTTGTCCTACAGAAACTTACAGAGTCAGAATTGTTCACGCTGGTGATGATAGGAACCGGAATTACAGAAATATCCTAACTCTGAGATCTTATTTGTTTAGTCACTATGACGTCTTAGTTAGGACTCATTTAGTCAATTTAGGACAGAAGCTTTTACAGAACAACAGTTCTTAAGTCCATCATCTTATCCTAACTCCAGATAAGGAAACAGTATTATAGAAACATCTTAACTAGACAAAATTTCCTACATACTGTCCTAACTTTAGGACAACCTTTTTCTTTTCTTACTCTGTGTTTTAAAAACCCCAGACACTGCAGACACGATCTTCATCATCCTCTCTTATAACCTTCGTGTGTTAATGTTGATGAAAACTCGTCAGATACAATATTATATGATGTATAGCTGTTTATTAGGAGGAATAATGTTAGTGCAGTTGGCTAAAGTGTTTGGGAAACTGAAACTGTAAAGTGGCGGCGCTCTGACAAACAGTAGGGGGCGCTGTCACAATATACATAATCTTCAGTTTTGTTTTGACCTTTGTTTTTTTACATCATAACGGTGGCCATAACTTACATTTTCAACTTTTTGATTACGTGTTTACATTTCAGCTGTGCACCTATGGTTGGTTGCTAGGTAACAGACATGAAAGTTGATGGTCGACTTTGATCGGGCAGGTTAAGATTTCCTAACTTGAGATAAGATAAAGGCTGTAAGATAAGATAATATTCTTAAATTTAAATGAGATCAATGTATACATTGATGCCTAGGACATTACATTTGAGATAAGATTTCAGAGTAAAACTTTAAAAAAAAAAAAGGTCAGAAGCCACATAAGCAAGTCTATCTGAGATAGTCTGAAGAGTACAGTACTGTACAAAACCCTTCATGGTGGTCTTTGTTATTTTGTTTCTATTTGGGAGACATTCAGTTTTTCAAAAAAAGTTCAGTCTTAGAAGTTGGTTGCATTTTCCAAACACATTCAGTGATGTTAAGGTCGGGACTCTGTGGTGGTCTGAGGTGGTCCATTGTTCTGAGACCACATGAGCAGCATCTTTTCTTGAGTTCCAAAATTTCTTTCTGATTTCAAAATGTCTTTCTCTCTTTTCTCCCGGCTCTCCTTCCCTCCCCCTTATCTCCATTATCCATTTTTCCTCTATCTCTGCAGTTCTGCCTCTGCACAGTACATTAGCTCATGTTTGTGTAAGGGCTCACAGTAATCAATCCATAACCTCTCACCGCCTGGCAGCCTTCATTCAATCAGCGGCCCGTCAATACTCTCCGCCTTCACCGTTTCCTAGGAAAAACATTTGCTCATAGAGAACGAGGTGATCTCACCTTGTTGGCTTCAATACAGTTTTAATGCCATGCTGTTACTTTAAAGGATTTGTTTTAATCTCTGATGCTTTTTAGCTCAAAGTGTATAAACTGGGCTGGGGATGCAAATGAGCATAATGACACTCATTTCCTCAAAGGTAAAGAAAGATCCGACAAGGCCACGCTGACCTAGAACAGATGAAGAGAGTGTTCCCTGCTTCAATTACTGAGGAGTTGTTCTGGAGTCAGCTGACTGACAGGCATGCTGCTGATAGTGCATGATTTATTTGAACATCTGAAAATGACACAGTCATCTCGGTTTGGTTTATCCTGGTTGTACAAACCTCATTTCCGAAAAAAAACTTAGGATGTTTTCTTTATGATGCACCATATATTTTCAAAAGAAGACAGACTAAAATGCGTGGAGGCCAGTCAAGCACATGCACTCTGTTTCTACAAAGCCATGAAACCACGGTCTTTCCGGGAAAAGATGTCATCTTGATGGTAGTGTATGTCTCTCTAAAATCCCAATATACACCTTTGCTTCAATGGTACCTTCACACATATGCAAGTCACCCATGCTGTGGTCACTGATCCAACCCCATACCATAACAGATGTTGGCTTTTGCACTTTTTGCTGATAAAAGTGTGGATGATCCCTTTCGTCTTTAGAATGGAGAACTCAACATCCATTTTTCCCCAAAACAAGCTGAAACATGGACTCATCTGACCACGACACATTTCCATTTCCATTTCAGACAACCTGTACTCCTGGCTTTATTTAACACTGTAGCATAACAGTTTCTCATGTATTGCCATCTAAGGGCTCAAAGGTCAAACATATTCAACAGTGGTTTCTGGTCTTGCCCTACATGGACTGAGATTTGACTGGATTCTCTGAATCTTTTCACAGTATAGTGTTCGGAAGATGGTGAAAGACCTAGATTCTGTGCAATCTTGAATTGAGAAATGTTCTTTTTGACATGTTCAGCAATTCTTTCATGAAATTTGGCACAAAGTGGTGAGCCACAACCCAGCTTTATATATAGCCTATATATATATATCCTTTAGTGGATGCTACTTTTATACCTAATCATGATTCCCTCACCTGTTAGCAATTCACCTGCTTATTGTGGAATGTTTCAAAATGGAGTAATTTGAATATTCTGCAAACTTTTCACTCTTATTTTGTCCCTGTCCCAACTTTGAATATGTTGCAGACATCAAATTCAAAATTTGTTTGAAATTACAACATACAATCAAGTTGGTCAGCCAAAACATGAAAAGTCACTTCTTTGTACTTTTGTCAGGTAACTAAAAGTTCAAGAGAACTAACAAATCACAGATTCTTGTTTTCATGACATTTTATGTCCCAACTTTTCCAGAAATGGAGTTTGTGCATTGTGTATCATGCAGTCCATTACCAAAATAACAATAACTATTAATAGTAATTTGAATGATATAATGATTGTGGTTCTAACCCTACATTTGCCAACTTTAACTGTTTCTTTTTTTTGGTATATAAATTTGACATCAGCACCACTTTCAATATTTACGTTTATTTCAGAAACAACTCTGAAACATTTGAGGATATGCAATTTGAGCAAAATGTTTCAAAAAATGAAAAACACAATCAGTTGTGTCTAAACTTTTACTGTTAATGTATGTTACTCTGCAAAAGTCAGAGATCACCCTTTCATTTGCTAAAATTCCAGTAAAACATACATGATGCTCCGAAAAAAAGCAGAAAGCGTTTTTTTAACAGAAAATTACACTGAAGTCTCAAAAACTAAATATTCCACCACTTTTTTCAGTATTTAGTCTGTCTACTCTTTATCTTTATTCCTTGACACACTGATGTTCAGTTTTGGCATTAGTGCAAATGTTCTACACATCCTTTCAGACCCATAGAGTTGTCTTCTCACAGTGGAAGGTTGGACAGAAACACTTATGCATGTTTTTCAGATATGAGGCAAAAATGGAACTTGATTTTCTCCTCTCTCTCAAAGATGAAAGCTTTAAGTGTTGTTTTATACACATGCTAGAGAGATTTATTAACAAGCTTCAGATTGATTTAAATGATTCAGGAAAAAAAAAACAAACAAACAGAAGCCCCCAAGAAACATGATTAGAACCACGAGAAACAGTGATAAATCCAAACAAGCCTATGCAATGAGCAGCTAAAAGCAGAGAGCTTTATAATGGGGCTGATGAGTAGGGTAATGAGCCACAGGTGCTGGTACTCCAGGGAAGCAAAGCATTGGGCGCCAGCCCCCCGAGGATGTAGATCTGGCAGAAAAACAGCATGTGTGAAGCACAGTCGTGAGCAGTGTGTATACTTTTGCTGCTTGCATATACAACATATACACATGATTATAAACATTTATAAAAATGAATTACACTGGATTACATTTTATAGCCATGTTTATTATACATTATGAATTGTTAATATAATGCATTATAAGTAGTGTTGATAACATGTTATACTGTCAGTGCCAAAGAAGTCAGTCCCAGCTTGGAGAGTGTAAAGTAAAGACAAATACCAAGCTAACGGTGGTGTTCATTACCTTTCCCACATTGCGTAAAACACTGATGGCAGCAATAGTTTAAACTCTGACATTTGAAGCCTGTAATGAGCTTTATTGTGAATGTTTTAGTGTTTCAGTAAATTCTTCATTAAATACTTCAACTTGAAGCCTCACTCGTAACACTGGAGGAGGCTTTAGTACAGTATGCTTCACTTTACTTAGAGCAGACAAATACACCTTATGAGCTCTTATAATTTGTTATGATCAGTGCTTATAATGTATTATGTTAACAATTTATAATGCATAATAAGCATGGCTATAATGTGTAATGCATTTTTCTAAATATTTATAGCCATGTTTATAATGCCTCATGAATGCATTATAACATGTTATGAATGTGTTTATAGATGCTTACAAAGGTGACATTCATAGAAAGTGTTACCGAAAAAATATATGTAAATATTGTTTAAAAAATATTTTTTACTATGAGGTGTGGGAGGAGACGACAGGATAAAGGTATCTCTATAGGATAGAGAAGTATCTGTTTATTATTTGGGTTCTAGCAGTGGGTCATCCAGGGGTGCACAACTCTGGTCCTAGAGGGCCGGTGTCCAGCACAGTTTGGTGGTTGCCCTGTTCAAACACACCCACTAAATCTGGAAATTAACAGCTAAGAGTAATCAGGTGTGCTTGCCCAGGTAAATCATTAAACTGTGCTGGACGCCGGCCCTCCAGGACTGGAGTTAGGCTAAATAATAGTAATATCAAGTTAAAATTGCATAAGGTTCATCAAAGCCAATTCAGACAGATACAGACCAAATATAATTTCATGTACAACATATGGTCTAGATATTTTCTAATATAGGGTAAACGTTACTTTGGATTGAACAAAGTGTGAAATATGGTGTAGGTCACAGACACATTACATAGTAAATCTGGAAAAAAACAGGCACACTACGTCAGCTGACAGCCGAAAATCAATTTCGCTGTAATGCAGCGGTGAACCATGACTGTTAAAGCTGGCCTAAAATGAGAAAAATCCCTAAATAGTTCTAATTTCTAGCACTCCTATGGGATTCCCGTAGTATGCTAATGGTAAACTAATAGCGATTCTCATATTTTTTGGCCGTTCTAGAATAAACACAGACATTTAAAGCTTGTAAAGGACATTCCCAGTTTTTTGAAGCTTGTAACATACATTAACATATACTTAAATAAATATTCCATTTCTAACATCTGACTGAAACACATTGGTCATGCTACCACTCAGACTCGCAGTCAGATGAGGACTTGGACTTTCAGAAGGACTTCCTTGATGATTACTACATTCTTTAATAAAGCTAAACTAAAATTTACAGATATAGAGAGAATTAGGCCTTCTCTAAAAGCCTTGAGGGTTCCCCAGTGCTGGAATGCCAGATGCAGGCTAGTGGTATTCCGCTTAATTACTGATCTGAATCTGAATGATGGGGGGTGCCAAAACGGATTCTGCATACACCTGAAGAAATGCATACTTGAACACACTTAAACATTAATGAATAGTCCATTTCTGCTTTGTGGGCTTTGTGTTATTCCTGAAACTTTCCTTTCAAAGATTTTGAATATGGAGAGTAAATAGTCTCAGTGATAATGCTATTTATGCATGTGGGTTTTAGTTAGCTACACTCATTATACACTGAATCTCAGAGCCCTGTTTCCAACAGCAATGTGTATTTGTGTTCATAAATGTCATTCTCCATTTCATTAAGTTGCAGTGTGTGCTGCGCTTCTGTGTGGAACCATATGTGCGCTGTCATTATTTTCTAAAATAGCAACTGTAAATATACTCAATGCACTGAAGTTACTCAAATATACAACATAGGTATGTGCATATGTGAACACACACACACATACACACACGGTGCCACCAGCACCTAAGCCTCGCAGTCGCAGGTTAGGGTTGCCATGGGAACCAAAAGAGATAATGGCCATATAGTTGAGCACATGCCGCAGGGTGTGTGTATTCGTATGTCCAAGTGTGCGTGTGTGTGTGTGTGTGTTCTAAGACAGAAAGAGACAGAGGGGCCGTCTGTGTCAAGAAGTCACAACCGTATGCTCAGTGATGACCAGCCACATCATCCAATTATTTCTAACTTGGCAGGAAGAGACTCATCTCAGCTTTGATGTGAATAAAGTATCTTTTATCTAAACTCTTTAAGAAATCCTCCACATGGAACTCATATGAGGTCCTTCATCTTGTAATCCTGTCTAATGTCACATTCATGAAGGTTCAAGTAAGACAGGAATTTACTTTCCTCTTACCCTCCAGCTCAATCCTAAACCTAGCCCTGGACTCTTAGTCTTTTAGTTATGCCACTCCTTCTTTGCAACCTGAGGCACAATAACCCAACCAAGTCCTGAAATACCTCACAACTATTCCCGAGCTCCTCCACTTCCCAACAGGAACCAGGGGTCTACAATACAAATATAATAATTTTGGTAACACTTTATTGTGAGTGGTCTTTTGCAGATGATTAATAAATCCTTAACAGATTATCAGTAACATATCAACAACATATCAGTGAAGTAGCAGTAGTGAAGCATCTGAATACATTGAAGTAAACATCTTGTAGATGTTCTGTTGATACATTACTTACATTAAGTAGAAAACCTAACCCTAACCCTCACCCTGGCCCTAGTCCTAACCCTAACCTTAACCTCAACCCAAAACCTAATCCTAACCTTCATATGTTGTGGTCACATTACTGAGAGACTGTTAAGTGTTTGATTTATCTAAAAAGGAACACTCAAAATTAAGTGTGACCATCATTTTATTACATTTTGTGGAACCACACGTTCTTCTGTGCTTTTATATGTCCTGCTGATCAAGGTAAAATAAAATAAAAAACCTTTGGACATTACTTTACTAGAGTGCCCTCCATGCAGCTCTCTGTAGTGAATGTATTTTAATAATTCGTTTTAGGCAAAAACCTTATCTTAATACTATAAAGAATGTATAAAATAGTGTTTTCAGGTCATTAATTACCATTTATGTAATAACTTCATGTGATGTTTTAAGCGTCCTATCATCACCGTTGTAAACAACTCTGACACAGTAAATTTCACTAGAACAGAGCATTTCACATCAAACCACCTTGAAAGACTTTATTTACATCAAAAGTTTAATTACACAGAAATTTTGAACATTTTAAAGTGTGAAAAGACTACATTTCTGTGGCTCCACTTGCAGACAAGAAATAGTTCCTTTGACAAAATAAATTAAACTAATTAACTGACATAATCATTTGTAGTATTAATAATTATGGTACAGTGACCTCACCACAGAAACTTAGTGATGTGGTAATGCTTACTATAAGTACGGCAAGCTTGCATCCCTTTGGCTGTTTTTGTTGATTACTAAGAGTGGCATGTTTACGATAGCATACAACTCACATTCAATAAAATGTCTCAGATTTCATTTAGGTAAGGAAATGTCTGAAGTGTTTTACTGTAGTTTGTGTTGTAGTACTGTTGTACTGTCAATACAATCATTCTATTGTTGCTATGTTTATGGTTAGCTAACAGTAGCAGTTAACCAACCAATTGTACAACTGTACAATATTTAAAAGGAAATGGTTTACATGAAAATATTATATCGCTGTTGTCGGAACAAAACGTTTTTCAGTTTTTGACATAATTTGGAAATGCCTGTTGGCCTTTACATTGTGTGTAAATTTCATGATGAATGGACCAAAAGAAACAGCCCAAAATTAATCGGAAAAATTCTGGTTCCATTGACTTACATTGAAATTAAAGTATGTTTTTTCCTTCTCTTGTAAAGTTACCATTTTGGAGATAAAAGGTTTACAGCAGCGATATATTAAATCATTTCCTTTCCCACTGTTGCAGTCCTCGTCTTCTCTGTCGGCTTGAGTAAAGGTGTTTTGATTTAGAAGTGTTCACTAAGGCACAAGTGTATCAGTACACTTAGATAACCTAAGACAGGAAGAGTTTAGGGTCTATTAAGTATTAAGTAAGTTGACAGCATCAGCAAGCTGCCAGGTAGAAACAAGGAAAGCGAAGATATCAATGAAAATTGAACTACTAAGAAAAAAAAAAAACATAAAAAGAAAACCATAAAAACCAGAACAATCACCAAACACTAAATTCTGAAAAGTAAACACAGAGAAAGACTAATAAAATAAATGCAGAAACCTAGAAACAGCAGAAACAGCAACGTATGACAGGAAAAGAGGGAAAACAAAAGGCTACATGTATTTTGCATCCAAAACCAAATGCTATTGAACCAAATAGTTTGCCAAAAGTCGTGCACCGCCATTAGAAATGCATTCATTAGCATAGTATGTATAGGCTGCATACTACCATACTATACATCAGTGGTCACCAACCTTCCTCCTGGAGAGCTACCTTCCTATGTTTCACCACCAAGAAGAATCTTACACACCTCTTTCAGGTAATCAAGGGCTTCTGAAGGCAATAATTAGATGGATTAGATGGGGCAAATAAATGTACTACCATTGGCGGTGGACCACTTTTAACGTACTTAGTCTGATAGCACATGGTTTGGACGCAGTCATACACTGACAGAGAACGAGGAACAGCTTTAATAATGAGTACAGAAATAAGTTACAAAGTACATGCAGGTGAAACTGATGACAAAGGGGCAGAGCTGAGATTGCTGGGTAATGGGGTCCTTCTTGAAAACGACACTGTTGTAAGCCTTTATGTTCACGCCACTTTTATTTGAGGCCTCTTCTGAATGTTTTTTCGCTGAAGTTTTTACACTGAAATGCATTCTGTTTTATTTATAACATGGCAGCAGGAAGCTCATCTCTGAAGCTTACTATAACTGACCGCAGCTGTATTCAGACTTCAGATTTTTGACAAATGATAAATGCTGCAGCCTGCCCAGATTAGATTACAGTAGACTAATTTTATTGCCCACTGCGTTGGAAATTTGTCTTTGGCGTCACTGTGTGAGACAACACATAATTAGAAACATACAAAACATACAACCTGAAGGAAAAAATGTCTTTCTTAAGATCTCAGGAGAAATCAAGCAGATCTTAATATGGTATTAATGACAGATCACTAATTTCTGAATTCTTTTCCCTAAAGGACTAAAGAGGAGATTAACATAGGCGAGTTCTCTTTCGACACTGATCAATGCTGAGGTTCTGTGATATAGCAGAGAGGTTTGTATTAAACTGAAGATATCTTACACTTATGTAGATATTTTCAGGTAAAACTGAAGTGAGATGAGTGAGACACTGAACAGAATACTATATATTATCATTATTTTATTAAACTTTTAAATAATTCAGAGTCATTCAGAGAGGTTTGATGTAAAATGGTGCGCTGTAGAGAAACGTACCAATTCTGATTGTTTACCACAGTGGCGATAGGTATCATTGGTTGCAATGCCTCCAACCAAATATAGCCTTTTTATTTACTATCCTAAACCAACAGTGAACCTACACATGTCTTCAGAGCTTTATGTAATGTTGATGATGGGAAAAAAAAGTGAAGCTGAAAAAAAAGAAGTTTTCTTTGAGGACTTTTTCCTTACAGCACCAAGTATGTACCTCTCTGTCATAGACTTAAAAAAAGGCAAACAGTAGGGCATCAAGACTTATTATCATAAACATTTCATGTAATAAAATCCTGCAAGGGAGCATTTAGATGCATTAAACTTGTTTGGTTCCTATCCCCATCTCAGTTGAATTCCCCTTTAAGTCTCACACTGATTTCAAAGATGGCTTAACCAGGTCTAGGAGAAGTAAGTAAGATTTAGAGGAGATCTTTTTTGGAATGTGTCTTTCCTGTGGAATAGTGCACAAATAGGCACTCATAACAGTCAACAGGAAAACTCCTTCACAGTGCAAAAGGGTCATTCTACAGAACTGTCCATTTTTGTGTCCCTAGCATTTACAGGCATATTACACTTGAAAACAGGTTAGGGTTACAATTTGTTCATATGTTAAAATAAAACAATAAGTTATTTTAACAATTACACCTTCTTGAGCCATCAATTTAGCAATATTGGTTTTTAAATCAATTATATAGAATTCCAAGCACCACAGAAGTGCTCGTCCTCACAGTCATGTGTAAAGGCTGAGTGCTATATTTTGAGGTAAAAAACATGTTTTTCTACTATTTTAACTGCAATAATCTATACATGACTATGAAATATATTAATTAAATGACATAAAGAAAACAAATGCCAAATAAATATTATAAAATAGCTAATGAAAGTTGTTGTCCCCAGGAGGTGTCACTAGTGTTACTGTGTAACACAAAAACCTCTTCTTGCGTAATAAAAATCACACTGACGACATCACTTGACTTCCTTATACCTAGCACATATTAAGTCCTCTGCGTCTTTTCAGTTATCAAGAATTTTCTCATTTTGCTCATGATTTCATATGAAGCTTTTAGCTGAAGTCACTGGTGTGACCTACTTTACTCTTAGATAATTGTGAAAAAACAGAATACAAATGGATTAAATTCCATATTTTAGTGGATGTTCCATGATTGACAACATGTGGTTTGATGCTTTGTAGCAGCAAGTTTGTAAAATGCATTTGTCATTAAAAATGTCCCTGGTGTTACTTTTCTTATGTGTAACATCAATGACAATCAGTAACACCAGTGACTCCTATGGATAGATAAAAAAGTGGACATTTCTGTAGAATGACCCAGAAGTGCATTTGGTTACTTGTACTTTTTTGAAGTGGCATAGAGAAGAAAAGAAATATGAAGCAAAATATTGACCTTACATTTGATGGAATGATGATTTGAATAAATGCACAGAGCACATTCAGTGGCTTTCAGCGAGGCCTGTATGAGAGTCAGACCACGGTATGTTTGTGCCCCTTCCCATGCACCCTTGCAGAGCTGGCTTCACTAAATGCTTCTTTGTCTGGGCCTTTGATACTGGCTCACAGACAGGGAGATGAGGCCATGAGAGATGAAGAACACATATTTGTGTGTGTGTGTGTGTGTGTGTGTGTGTGTGTGTGTTTGGGTATACGGGTTTATGCCACACTGTGGGGACCTTTCTTCCTTGTGGTGACCAGATTGTGGTAAAGTTTAAGGTTAGGGTTGGCGTTAAGGTCAGGGTTAAGGTTAGTAGCTGCGGTTAACGTTTGGGTACGTCTTCAGGAAATGAATGGAAATCTATGTAATGGCCCCACAACTACCTGAAACAAGATTGTGTGTGTGCATGAATATGTTTGTGTTGGAAATGATGAGGTGGAGTTTTAGTTGGCCCAGACAGCTTCAGTCACCAACCAAAAACATACATTGCCAGTACTTTAGTTGTGAGCGTAACATTAACTTTCTAACTTCAAGCAGTTTTCACATAATTGCGGTGGCATTTACCTTCCTCAGACAATATTATTGACTGGACCTGCTTAGACCTGAGCTCAAACTCAGTTTGCTACCAACTGACCTATTTATAGTCCACCCACAAATGTGTTCTTTCATAGCAACTGTTGCGAATTTGGACAAGCTTTACAGAACGTTGAAAAAATCTCGTTCACCTAACTTGCTTTTTTTCAAGTGTGTTAAATTTTCTCAATATTTACTTTGCACGTTTGCAAAGGGACACACTGTCAGGACGAATCAGCTGCGGCATTCTTTTTTTTTTTTGGTTGTGTAATTGAACTAACATTAGCATTACCTGCTTACATTCTATTAGCTACAACAACATAGTCCAGATCAGTGCTAGCATTGTAAATAGGAAGCACAACTATATGTAGTGACACCTTTTGTGTATTTTGAAAAAAATAAATATCTTGAGAGTTAAAGGGAATGTTTGTTCTGTAAAGCTGCTATGAAAGACAGTACGTCAATAGTCAACATTCCTCAATGGTGTCTGATTTGTAAACTGGAATTCGAGAGTGATTTTGAGAGCACTACAATCTCCCACAATGCACTTGCAATTTCCAGTCAACGCCATACTGCATTGCAAGTGTCTTGTTACTAAGCAACCGACAGGGGAACATTAGCTGATATTAACAGCAGCTGCAGAAAACTAGAGCCACTGGAAACCTGAGACTTGAGACTCTGTACAACTAAAAACAAAGACAAATTAACGTTAAAATTAAGTAGACTAGTTTTAAGAAGTTACTCTCATGTCTACAGATACGAATAATAAGCCAAGTTCAGTTATTACTTTGTGTGTTTTTACAGCTGTTTAGTAAACTACTTAGTTCACTACTACAGAGCACAGCTGGATCAGTGTCATCCTGCTAAAGCTGATATGTGCAAAAATGCAAAATCCCTCTCTGACCTGATCTGTCCTGGACATGTCTCTGCTATTATGAATAAGGAATAACTTTAAAAATAATAAAGCATAAATATGTTATTAATGCACTGACCTACTCTCACTCAATGAAGATGTTTAAGGATCCATTAGGTATATGTGTGTGTGTGTGTGTGTGTGTGTGTGTGTGTGTGATCACAGGGGAGAGAGAGAAATATCATTTTAAGTGTCATAAAAAATCTATGGGGGCATAATGAAATATGGCGCATTCAAATTGGTGAGAGGAGAGAGAGCGAGAGAGAGAGAGAGCGAGAGAGAGAGAGAGAGAGAGAGAGAGAGAGCGAGAGAGAGAGAGAGCGAGCGAGAGAGAGAGAGCGAGAGCGAGAGAGAGAGAGAGAGAGAGAGAGAGCACAGATGCCAAATAGGGATCATTCTAACAAATTGGTTCAATGTCAGAGTTGAAAATACTTTTAACTTTATGTTTCAGTAGTAACAATTTTATACATTGATTTTCAGACTTTGGGGCACATTTACTTTAAAACAATGGGATCTAACCGCTCATCATGTGGCCATGAGTGACAGGGATGCGGTCTCAGTTCCTGCTCTAAAATGAGGGGTGTGGCTATAATAAGGCTCCGCTTATAGACTAAACCTCTGTGTTTCGGTAGTGACATGAAAATGTCTGACAGCAGTTTTTGTTTTTTTTTTGTTTTTTTTCAAATTGAACTCATGATAAATCTACATCTTTAAGTGTTATTTTCATAAGTTGAATGCAGTCAGGGTTCTGGACAGGCAGCTCTCAGTAGGAAGTACCTGATAAATGATGATTATGTTTAGAGAGGCAGGTGAATGGAAAGGCAGCACTAACAGGTTGTGTAGTAAAAGACCTGCATGACACGCCTACACAGACAGTTCAGTCACTGTAACTGATCTGACTGTGTTGACTCAGTACATCCTTACAGACAGAGAGCAGCTCTGAATGACTCTCTCTCCTCTTACAGTGCAGCAGCTAATACAGCCCTCCGCCAGCTCCTCTCTCTCTCCATCTCTCTCTCTCTCCATCTCTCTCTCCTTTCTGTCTCTCCTCCTCCCCTCTCTCCATCGCTCTCTCCTTCTTCACTACAGCGCAGCAGCTAATACAGCCCTCCGCCAGCTCCTCTCTCTCTCCCTCTCTCTCCTCTGTCATTCCATCTCTCTCTCCATCTCTCTCTCTTCCTCTCTCATTTCACCTGTTTCTCTCTCTCTCTCCCCTTGTACTCCTCTCCTTCTCTCCCTCTCCCTTTCTTCGTTATTTATTTCTCTCTTTGTCTCTATCTTCTGCTCCTTCCCTCCTTCTTTCTTTCTTTTTTCTTTCTGGCCTGATCCCTTTTTCTTTTTACATCTTACCCAGTCTGTCTTACTTCCCTCTCTTTCTTTTCTCTCCCCATCTCTCCCTCTCTTTCCCTCACTCTCTCTCACCCCAGTCTGTCTTTCCTCTCTTTCTTCTCTCTCTCCTCCCCCTCGTTGTCCTTCTCCCTCCATCTCTCTCTATCTCTCTCTCTCTCTCTCTCTCTCTCTCTCTCTCTCTCTCTCTCTCTCTCTCTCACCCACACACAATGACTGGGGGCTTTTAAAAATAGCGGTGATCCTTCCAGATTATGGCGCGCGCCTTGATTAATTACTACGTTTGAAGCACTGGCGCGAGCGCGGGCGGCTCGGTGCGGAGACGAAGACAGCACGCGGACAGCACGCGGGGGAGGGGAGGGGGCTTAGAGCAGCGATAGAAAGCGCGTGGAAGCGCAGATGTTAGGAGGCAAACAAACACACACACACACACACACTACGCCTCCGTCAGTCGCGCGGCCTCCGAGATGAACTCGTAAATTTACTTTTCGAATCTCAAACTTTATTTCCGTCGCTCCGCGCGGCCTTTCGCGCGCTGGGCGTCAGAAACGGAGATTTTCTGGCAGAACCGAGTTCGGCAAAACTAACAGATAAATAAACCGTAGCCAGTTGTAGCCTCTCTCGCTCACGCCCACCACTTTCACAGATCTCTTTTATTGTCACGAACACTGGCAGCCCGCAGCTCTTTATCCCTGCAGTAAATTAAGGATGAGTATCAAATGCCCGCGCATTTTGCACTGTTTGCAGTTTTACACACGTTTTGCTTTTTACATGCGTTTACACTGCACTCACTGCACTGCACTCACGTTTTTTTCCTACCTGCTTTCCAAAAGCCCCGCCCCCTGCGCAGGGATTGGCTAGTAGTTCACCTTCAAAACCTTCACATGTCAGAGTTTGTTTGCGTCCGTGCACCATGGCAACAGAACAGGCACTCAGGCAGCCCTTTTTTCCCGCCCGTTTTCTGACAAACCCCACCTATACATGTATAGACTAGAGCCTGTCAGTATATATTAATGCCCCGTGGTTATGAACTATGTGAGTTTTAACTAATAGCCAATCAGGACGCTAGAAATTCCTACCAGTCGTATCGCAGCAGGATACGTTTGCCGGAATACGGGTGGGAAAAAAACCCCGAATCCCCTTCACCTGCGGACTGTCAGAACTGAACTCGAGTTTGGCCTACAAGCGGTAGCAGGAATGGCGTGGACAGAGCCAACGCAGCCACAGTTTCAGTCGGACGACTGGTCAAACATCAAAATCGTTCAACAACCAGTGAGTTCCCTTTCTGTGGATAAACAGTAGGATATCTTTAAGCCTGTTGGCTACAAAAAACTTTAATAACTACAGTTAGGCGACAGAATTACTTTATCAATTCACCTAGTACTCTAACTTACTCTAACTAGTTTATTCTAACTAGTTTACTCTACCTTTACTAGTATCCTGTAACTGGTTTACTCTAACTTGTATACTCTACTATAACTAGTTTAACTAGTATACTCTACTCTAACTAGTATACTTCAGCTAGTTTACTCTAAATAGTTTACTCTACTTTAACTAATATTCTCTAACTAGTATACTGTAACTAGTTTAACTAGTATACTCTAATCAGTTTGCTATCTAACTAGTACACACTAGGTAAACTAGTACACTTTACTATAACTAGTATACACTAAATAGTTCGTTCTATTCTAACTAGTATACGCTAACTAGTGTACTATACGCCAACTAGTTTACTCTAACTAGTACACTTTACCTAGTTTACTCTACGGTTACAAGTATTCCCTAACTGTTTTACTCTACTCTAACTAGTATACTCTACTATAATGTATACTCTAACTAGTTTACTTTACACTAACTAGTGTACTCTAACTAGTTTAACTAGTATACTCTAACCAGTTTGCTCTCTAAATAGTACACTCTAGTTAAACTAGTACACTTTAATATAACTAGTATACTCAAACTAGTTTACTCTGACTAGTTTACTCTAATATTACTAGTATTCTCTAGCTAGTTTACTCTACTCTAACTAGTATATTCTACTATAACTAAGATAGTTTAACTGGTTTACTTTACTCTAACTAGTATTCTCTAACTAGTATACTGTAGCTAGTTTAGTCTATTTTAACTAGTATACTCTTACTAGTTTACTCTATTCTAGCTAGTATTCTCTGACTAGTACACTAACCAGTAACCAGTTTAACTAGAATACTCTACTATAAGTAGTATACTTTAACTAGTTTATTCTATTCTTACTAGTATTCTCTAACTGGTTCACTCTACTTTAACTAGTGTACTCTAACTAGTTTGGTCTACTATAACTACTTTACCCTATTCTAAGTAGTACATTCTAACTACTCTAACTAGTTTACACTGGTTCACTCTACTCTAACTAGCATACTCTAATTAGTTTACTCTAACTAGTATACTGTGATTGGTTTACTCTAACGAGTGTACTCTAGCTAGTTTACTAGTATACTCTACTCTGACTAGTGTACTGTGGAACTGTCTTCAAATCATCATTAAAATGGAGAGAATCGATGACTGAAATGGCAGAAATGACTCAACAGATGGAAACAACAACAAGCTAAAAGCTACAGTAGGGTAGTTACATTGTTATCTAGTTTATCTTCTTTTCTCTGGCTGAAACAGTACAAAACCTTGTCTCTCATGTCTGTTTTGTGCTGATTAAAGACCGACTCACTGACCAAAAGAACACTAATGCAAGTTTGGTTGTATTTATTAACCTATAGATCAGTGGCTGGCCATCGGGATTGGCTGATATCACAGGGATTTCTAATGGCCCTACAATGTACTATATTTGTGTAATGAACTGATGAACAAAAGCATGAAAACAATATATGAAATTGTGAATGCTGGCATAAGACAATAAGGCTGAAGGATATTATGCTGCTGTACTGCATATTATGACAAATACCATATTAAACTGAATACAAAAAAAATACAAAAAACTGTGCACATTTGTCATTTTGTTTGTTTATATATGGAAGACAAATATTTAGCCTATTAAAAATGAAGCTAGATGTGTCCTACAAACCAGAGAACTCAGTACTCCTAAGTGAAGCTGTTTCTATACGTCTCTTTTTCCACAGGCTCCTCAGCCTGTAACACTTTTCCAGCAGCTCCCTGCAGCAGTGGCTTCACCTGTGCCCTCTGTACGCCCAGGACACATCAGAGAGGGTATGACACCACACACACACACACACACACACACACACACACACACACACACACACACACACACACACACACTAAAGCCATTTTCTGAAATTACTACAGTAAGGCACTGGAGTCATATTGTCCATGTAACCAGCAAGCAGTGATCTAACTACCAACATTGAATAATAGAGTTAAAATAGAGCCGTTTTATCTTTATTTTGTTGTAAATATTGGTGTAAAAAATCTCATTGTGAAAAAAGTAAAAAAATATATTAATTTAAATATTTATGAATATTTAAACAGATGTGTATTATTTATTCATCAGAATTAGGGGAGAGCATGTTTTGGTCATCATCTCATATTCTTATAGAAACGTCATCTGGCATATATGACAGCAAGTAGACAGATATCCCTCAAAATTGACTTCAAAGAGTTTTATTGTACCACAAAACAGTACAAAAACACACTAATTGTCATTTTACTTATAAACTTTATTATTTTTGTAAATATATGCTCATTCTAAATATGTTGCCTGCAACACTTTCCTCTGTGTTACATCATCTTTCCTTTTAAGAGCGCTTAATAAAATGATATTTCTTGGCTTTGTCATGTTGAAATAAGCATGAACGTCCCTGAAAAAGATGGCAGATAAAAGCCAGCACACATTGCTCTAAAATGTGTTCAGCGTTAATGGTGCGTTCACAGATGTGCAAGTTACCACGTCATGGGCTCTAATACACTCACACACCATGACAGACTCTGGCTTTTGAACTTTACACTGGTAACAATCTGGATGGTCCTTTACTTCTTTGACCCAGAGAACACATATGTCCATATTTCCAATGGGAAAGTTTGACTCGTCAATATATATCAGTTTTATCATGCTGATATTTGCTGTGCTAGTTTATGGTCATAAATACTTTTCCTACTTTTGACAGAGCATCCTTTCACTAATCAGATATTTTTATGGAAAAGTTTGACCGTATTTGAATTAAAGCTGCGGTAGGTAACCTGTAGAAAATAACTATGTCCTGACAGCAGTACATGAAACAGATAATCTGTGAAAAACACAGGCACCCTTTGGCTTCACCTAGTGCTCCTAATGCCATTTGAAAGAATCCACTGTGCCCTAATCAAAACTACCAATCAGAGGCAGATAAAACAAGGGTAAACATCAGAGCGGCCTTTCAGAGGTGGAGGGAACTGATGTTAGGGAACCTTAAAAGCTTCAAATCAGATGCCAAGTCAGCCCCATTTCTCCTTAACATGTAATTACCTCTGCATGATTTATGTTTTATTTGATTTTTGATCACAAAGCTAAGATGTTAATGGTTACAGTAACACTCTGTAGCACATATCATATTACTGTGATGTTGCATTTGGGCTAACGTTAGCTTGTTTCTGATGCTAAGGCTGCTGATTAGCATTGTTTTTTTTTTTTTAAAGTTGCTGAAAACGTCTGTGTCAAGTGCCCAGACAGTCGTATCAGTGTGGTGTTTGTCCTGATGTTTATGTGTGCCTGTGCTCTAAAAGCTAATTATTCTCATAAGTGGTTTACTGCTTATGTAGCACTGTGAATGACATTTCCTGTTATCCCACAAACATCTAACCACTGACATAAGTGTGTGCTAGTTGCCATGGTTGCTAGCCTGGGCGTGCATGGCAGCCTTTTCTGAGGGGAGGGGCTTTGGAGGCAGGGCTGGAGCACAGCGGAGATGGAGGGACCTGGAAGTTGTACTCGGTCAAATTTTTAAGCTAAGACTCTCTTTTCAATCCTACCTACTGCAGCTTTAATCGTGTTTGCACCAATTTCTCAGACATTTTAGCAAACCTGCTGTCTGTTGAAGTGGCATTTGCTTTCACATCACTTTCAGCTGAGTTGTTTACAGATGGTAGTGGCTGGAAACAAAGTTTACGTTTTCAGTTGTAGCATCAAATATATTAAACATATTTAGGAAGAAAACAAAACCTGCTATATTGTGCACCACTCAAAAAAATGACTCAAATTCTGTATTACAGTAATGGCTTAACAGATGCCCTGCCCCATAATGAAAAACAGCCAAAAATGTTGCCCTTAAGCACCATTACAGTTAAGCGAGGCAGACTGGGCTTGGAGAGATTAAAAAACCTTTACTGAATTACATTTTTAATCACTTTGTAATAACATTTTATAAGCTCTTCAACTTTTTCTAAAGTCTCTATGTTCACTTACTGATGTCAAGTATGGCTCAATCCTGCATTACTTCAGTCACTGCGCAACCCACACTGACCTGTCTGAGTGATGTGTACTACGCCCTCAGTGTCTGGGCTTTCCACACACGCACCTGGCAAGTCTGGACAGAGTGAGGGTGACATATATCCTTCTCCAGAAATCTAGGGCAGTGTTTATCCTTTTCATTCTTGTTCACTGGGCCCACACAATGCATCCCTATGGATGCACTGGAGGAGTACACGTGTTTGGGTGAGCTGTGGTATCAGGAGCGTCTGGTCAAACATTGCAGGTCTAATGCTGTGGCTTTTTGTCTCATCGTTTCCTCAAGCCTTCCTTTAGAACAGTGCCTCAACCATGACTCACACTGGGCTCAAAATGATCTCTTAATCACTACTCCCTACCTCAGGAGCACTAGACAGAGCACTGCTGCACGGAACAGAATTCAGCATTCAGCTAAACAATTTCATACTCTAAAGAGATAATTGACTAACAGAGCACTTGTTACTTAACTATTCAATTATTAAGATACTGCTCCAAAATTATAAATGGATCTTGCATTTCCTGAAATCAAAACAAAAAATATGCCAGTTTTGTTCTGACCTGAATCTCAAAGTTGTGTTGGAAGCAATAGCATTATGATACCGTTCCTGATGCCAGAGTCTTGTAGGTTTTGTTGCCCAGTGTGGCCAAAAACCATCCATGTTGGCATGAAATGATTATTTCATTGACAAGCAAAACAGCCAACATTATTTTTTAATTACATGTAGGGGCAGGTGATTGTTCAAATGGCGCTACAGCAAAAACAGACCCACAAAACAACAACAATCACATAATGGGATATTGGGAAAAGTCTAGGTCTACAAGAGTCAGGCAATAAGGGGATTTCGGCTTTGCGACCCACCAGTAAACTCACAAAAGAAGAAGGATGTGACGTAAAATTGACACAAAATCTGGCTACATTTGTGGATTACGTTTGTAGAAAACCCAATTACTGAGATAAAATCTATTGTTGGATTCCTTGAAAACTGATAGCAGCCTTAATCTGATCTAAGAAATCGGAGTATGCTGTTAATATGACCACTTAAATAATAGAATAACTGTCGAAATCCAATAATGATCATAATTGGCTGGGGGCAGGTTTTGTAAATGCACTCAGTGTTGTGAACAGTGACACAATGGCCACTGGGAAATGGTCTGGATTCAGAGGAAACCATGGAAGAGCTTTTAAAGATTAGATGCTGTTATTTTCATAAACATTTTTTTCCAACAAATATCTTTAATTGAAACCTCAGTGCTGTCATGGAGCAGGCAAACTGTGTGCTACTGGTAGCTATCATTTAGCTTTATAAATGAATTATTCATTTAGCAGCCACTTAATTTGCAATACATTAAGAAGAAAGTGAAGCATGTATGACTGTTCATTTTTAACTTGTGCATAATTTACTTGCTTCTATTGTATTAGAGTCTCAACCACTATATTACTCAAAATGTCCATCACTACTAACTTTCTCATCATTACATTAAAGTTTGCCATTTGGTTGCATACGACACAGTGCATTATGGATGTTCCGTTTCCACAAGGGTACATTGTTTGGTACATTACATATTGTTAGATTGTAAATGTGTACTGGCTTTTCTCCAGTATGTTTGATTGCACATTAAACAGTTAGTTTCGGCCACACAAGCTGATTGGTTGAGAAGCGTTCTAACCGTGCTGTTATTTCGCCGTAACATCATAGTTTTTTCACAAACACTGTATCACTCCGCTGAGACGCTGTTGCTAAGCAACGATTTTGATAGATGTAGGAGACGCTCAAGCCATTTGAATGTTTTTACTTCTTATTTTGCGCACAAACAGATAATGGACACTTTTAAGATACATTTGACTGACAGCCGATTTGGTCAGACTGAAGATGAGTCTACACTAAATTCCCAAACTGTCATCACCACTGAGCAACTTTTCAGTCGGCAGCTGTGACAGAAGAAAACATAAACAACCTGGAATTGGTCAGAAATGAACTGAATACCATTCGCCAAACAAAATAGGCTGTGAAATGCTTTACAGACTGGCTGAAACAAAACAACATTAATATTGATCTGGCAAAAAATGACAACACTGAGCTAAACTTGATATTGCGGCAGTTTTATGGCTCAGTCTGTACTTCAAAAGGCGAGGCTTACATCAGACTGTGCAGCGAGTGAGCAGAGTTCATTATTCTGATGTAGCAACAAGCTGCTTGTTAAGGAACTATAATTTGACGGAAGGAACTGCTAACATTAAAATATATTAAACGCCACGGTCACAACTCAATTTATTTATTTCTTACTTTATTTATTTAACTGTTGTATAAAAGCAATGGAACACTCGAGGTTGTGTGTTATCGCAAATAACATCACGGCTGTGATGATCTACGGCACTTGCAGCCATGATGTTATTTCGCGATAACACACAACCTCTCGTGCTCTATTGCTTTATCATCATGAAATGGAATACTCCAAAAATGGTGCAGTACATAGTGAATAGGCCATAATTTTGAATACAGCCTCAGTCTCACACTGCTGAACCCTTTAGTTCAGTTACAGAAGCAAAGACATGCGTGTAGTACTGCTAACATATGGTTTTGCTCCCAGTACAGTAGAGGTCCTTATGTTTAGTCCTGGGCACTGTTTCAGACATTCACTGCCCTGACACATCTGAGCCAGTTTACTAGCTGACTATCACCCTTAGTGATTTGGTTTAGATGTGTACAAAGATTTTCTAAGGAACCAATATGCACACTGAATCGAGTAAATAGTCACTGTCATAACAAGTCTTGCATGTTGAAATTAGTAACTTCACAGAAAAAACATTCTTACTGTCAATGTATGTTAATGTAACAAGAGTGTATTTGTTCATTTCTATGTCACTTTGGATCATTTCTATTGGTCCGTTCATCATTTTCACACAATGTAATGAGCAGCTTGTGTTTTTAATGGTGTAAAAATATAATGAAGTCATGAAGTTCTGATATGATGGTTATGAGGTTTTCACAGTGATAAAATTCAAAGCACTGTTCTTTTTTTGGTAGAATCTCTGATTTCGCTACACTACAGACTACAATGAGCACTACAGACATTTTGTAAAGCGATGATTGTGGCTTTATCACACAGTCTGCCCCACACAACCTAAACAAGTATGAACAGAAAGCACTATCTAGTGGATGCCAGTGGTTATTGCGTCCATCAGTAAGATTTATGAACTACTCTGTCTGCAGCTACAGGTACATTGTGCAGTTTTGTCTGCATTTGCATATATGTTCATTCATTTGTGTATGTATGTGTGTGTGGGTGGGTGGGAGTACAGACCTGGTGGAGTTGATGATGATGCAGAATGCGCAGATGCACCAGGTCATCATGAACAACATGACCATGTCTGCTCTCAGTATGTTCGGCTACACGCAAACGCCTGAGGTAAATAAAACTCACATGCAGATACGAACACAGTGAACATTTAGATTACCAGACAGTTTCTTTAAATGTCTAATTAGTCCAGATTATAAATTAATAAAAGATGCTGTGCAAAATTCAGTGACCACCCTTTATATACACCGATCAGGCATGTCATTATGACCACCTCCTTGTTTCTACACTCAGTGTCCATTTTATCAGCGCCACTTACTATAACATATATACTATAACATAGTACAAACATATATACTATGTTTTTTAGAGGTGATGCACAGTGGGGACCCTAGGAAGGTTGATGTATGTTTTACTTTATAACAGCATGCAGGTCCGGTTACACCAGCTGAGGATGATCCAGAGGTTTACCATCACTACTACCCTTTTGCCCATGGCTTATCTCACCCTGTGTGGATGCCTCCTCTGGGCGAGCCTCAGATGCCTCAGCTCCAGACTATCCCGAGCTTTCAAGACCCCCTTCACCCTCCACACACCGTCCACACTCAACACAGAGACAGGTGAGAGGGCGTACATACACATAACCAAACCAGCCTATAACGGTTAATCAAATGTGACACAAGAAAAAAAATAAGTTAAAATGATTTATGCGCTGCAAAATTACACAAATGCCACTGACTCGACGACAAATGATACAAAAGATACACATTTAAGCAGTTTGTTAGCTAGCTATCACTCTTCTAGGGTTGAATCTGGCACTTTGTGACAAATAGGTAGTGGTAGTTGATTTGAGCTGAGAAGCACTGCTATAGATAATGAAAGCTGTTCATAATATGTCATTTTACAGGAAGCAAAGTAAGTGAAACATGATACTAGAACTTTTGTAAAGTTTTGTAAAAAATAAGGTTGAAAGTAATTTATGCAGTGTGGAAAAACACAAAATGCCATTGACTTGAATACAAATGATACAAAAAATGCATGCATGTTCCATATTAATGTAACACACACACACACACACACACACACACACACACACACACTAACTCATTTGAGTTCTGTTATGCAGAAGACCTGTGCCGCCCCCACCACCTCCCAGCGCAACCGGTACTGTTGGCGCTGACGTCCCTCCTGCTTCAGGTACACACATATGATTATTCCTTCTGCCGTCTGCATAGCATATCCGTGTACTGAAGCCCATTCCTGCCTGGCAGATCGCTTTCCCCCTCTTTTTCTGTATCTTGCAACAATATGTCAACATTTCGACTTAATATCTTGAAATGTGACTTATTTTCTCAAAGATTTGATTCGGGTCCAAAAATATCTGATTTTCTCATTATGTTTTATGCAGAATTTTAACTTTTTATCTTTAGATTTTGAGTTATTGAGACAACCTTTCAATGTACAAAAAAAAGATGCATTTTGAGCACCTCAGTTTTGAGATACTATGTATAAAATCAATTTTCCATGTAAAAAAATCTCTCTCTCTCTTTGTTAGAGTATTATGAAGCAGAAAGGAGGCAACATGGAACAGAAGAGACATAGAACTGATACAAAGTCAAGTCAGATTTACCAGGACCTAAACAATTACACACCGCAAAATAATGCACTCAATTTAAGTAATGCATAGAATTTTTGATGTATATATGGATAGAATATAATATATAATAACACAATTCTGTCTTTCAGTTTACTTACATCTTGCACTAATTGTATATATATATAGTGTATTTCATTCATGTGGGAAGGAGAATCAAGTCAGTTTAATGGATTGTTTTTAACACTACAGTCAATCAGCTGTTGGTGTCAGCAGTACAAACTGCTGCTAAAACCTCACATAGAGTCAGTACAAAAGCAGGCTAGTTAAAAGACCATGCCCACTAAAACATGCATCTTTATCATTCTGGTGTTTGGGAAATATAGATTTTTTTTGGACAAGGGCCTCTTTGTCTTCACATATTAATCATATTAGCCACAGTATATTATTACAGTGATAGTTAGATATATTTAAACACACTTGTTATTTAATGTGAGATTTTAATGAGTAATAAAGGACTCATCATGGCTCTGTTGTACAGTGTCTTCATTCCTCCCACACATACTCAGAATTAAGCAGAATATAACAACATTTCACCAGCAGGTGGTGACATTTACATTCAGATCTAGTAAGTGTTGTAAGCAGTGATCTTCACTAATAACAAGCCACTAATAGTCTAACACACAACAAGCCAACTAGCCTATACAAATAGATATATTGTGAAGTTTAAAAAGGCATTCTTCTCATGACAGTGACTCAGATACACCACTGGCATTTCTAATACAAAGACATTGTGTAATTGACACAAAGCACTGCTCTTAAGAAGCATTGAAAACTGACTGCTAATAAAGGCCCCTTATGGAGAATTTTACACCTGCTAAATGCGATTGAGTGAGTTAGTTAGGTGACACTTTGTTTTGAGTCGTCCTTTTTGAATGAAACAAGCAATGAACTGACTCTCAGTAACATGTCAAAAACATATGAGGGTTAGGATTAGGGTCAGGGTCAGGATTAGGCTCTGTGTTGAGGTTAAGATTAGGGTTAGGATTAGGCTCTGGGTTGAGGTTAAGATTAGGGTTAGGATTAGGCTCTGGGTTGAGGTTAAGTTTAGGTTTAGGATTAGGGTCAGGGTCAGGGTTAAGTATTGGGCAAGGTTGGGCCAAGGTTAGGTTTTGGAAGTAACATATTAACAATATATCTACTTAATGTAAGTAATGTATCAACAGAACATCTACAAGATATTTACTTCAATGTATTCAGATGCTTCACTACTGCTACTTCACTGAAATGTTCGTGATGTGTTACTGATAATCTGTTGAGAGTTTATTAATGATTTACAAAGGGCCACTCCAAATGAAGCGTTACCGTTAGTTACAAGCAAGGTCCATGAGGTCCATAAAACACTAACTAAACAGAACTGCTGTCCATACCCAAAGTCTTTATAAGATAGTCAGTCCACTTGACAGCCATATTGGCAACGTCCCCTGGCAGTTATTTATACAACACCAGGCTCATTGAGAGACCTATAGACCCTTAACCAAAAGCCAAAATTATGTTTTAAAAACACATTTGAAATCAGTGGTTAAATCTGCCAAAAACAGCATAAATAGTTTGTAGCCTTTGGCTAAAATAACACATTTACCTCCAAGCCTCAATTGGTTAATTGGCTCATTTTGTTGAAGGGCGAGACTCTTCCTGTAAACAGACACCATGTTGAGCATTACAAGCTTTCCTATTAATTTTCAACCAGCGACCTCTCTCCTCCTTTACAATAACTCTGCTATAACTCTCATATGAAACCAAATGCTGAGTAAAAATCAGAAATTAAAGCTTGTTCATTGTTGTACTGTTGTTTGTGTTACTGTTAACAGACCCGTTGCGTGAGAAACTATGTCACCACCACACGACCTCTAGAGAAGGAGGTTTCAGACGTACAAGTGGACAGTGGACAGCGAGCTAGAACAGAACAAAATATGGACTAGAAACTTTGAGTGATCAATGGAGCAAACAAAGCTTTATACAAAAGCTTTATAATATACATAATATAATAAACAATCATGAATATTGTAAAACAGATAGTAAAAATGGAATACCGTTGCTTGGTCTGTTCTATGAGGAAAGGAAGTAAAAAGTACATTTACACACATTTACACCTGTGACCAGCAGAGGTCAGTAAGCAGAACTTTAGCTTTGAGGATGAGTCAGAGTTTATAAGTATCCCAGTGTTTCTGTCTGAAATCTGTGTAAGGCAGTAAAGGAGGAGAGAGGAGAAGACGCTGGGGAATAAGAGGTGGGAAGACTGAGATTAGCAGTGGGTAAAATGAGAGAAGGAGCATAAACATCAAAGGAGGAGAGCCAACAGAGTGGGTGAGAGGTCAGAAGAGTGAATATGTTTGACATTTATGTGGCTTTATGTAGAAAAAACAGACATTTTTTTATATTTTCACGTGACCTTTTTTATTCAAATTTTTCTATATTGTGCCCCAGTGAAACACTCGTTGTGAATGGGTGGAGCAAAACACCTGTAGGCTCATTTTTTTGTGGCATAGACCCTTTAATAACATACTAAAATTAATTCTTCTGAATTCTAGATGACATATGTCACACTTACTTGTCTGCAGTTTTAGGTGTCCAACGTGTCCAGCGAAATTACATATTAACAATTATACTCTAATTAGACATGTATTTGGAATAAAAGTGAAACAAATCATGTATTTCCTTGCTAAATCGAGGGAGATATTACCACTCAAATAGGTTTGAAAGAGAGGAAACAGGCCACTAAAATAAAGATAAGCTGTAAGTTGCAATATTTGCTGGATTCACTGTAAATCTGCAACATATGAAGCAATAATGCATTATTTGCATGTATTAGAAGTTCAAACGTATGTATGTAAACCACAGCTGCCGCAGGTGGTATTAAACCCAGTGTAAACCAGTTTACTCCACAGTTAGCTTGATGCTAGTAGAACACTGCAAACCCAATAGGGAAGCTAGCAGGAATTATCGTTGTTGTAACAGTGATAGTTGGATAAAAATAGACTGCTTACAAAGTGAATGGTTAGCCTGTGTTATGCAAGAATGCAATATTTACTCTTTGTGTATCATGATTACATAATGCTCTCACATGTATTGCATGACTAGTCAAGTCTGTAAGGTAAAAGAATGGAGAAGGATACATGCAGTTCTTGCCTGAAATTTTAGGCCAAAATCTTTGTGATTTAATTATTTTTTTACTTATTTATTAAGTTTTTAAGCTTTGCAAGGTCAATGGATGCTTAAGATTAATGGAACAACACTGGACATTTGACATTTCATACTCTATTCAGCAAAACAACGTTGTGATTTTCAGCTGTGCAAAACCTGAAAATTAACTAGCATCTACAAGGAAGCTATTACACACACCCATTTTTGAATTATTGAGAAAATGAATGCAGTCATGGTATTTTGGGTGTTTTCTGCTCTGAGTGTAGGATGGAAGAATTGTTGTTCTACTGAACGGTGGTTTTATTTAAACTGCAAACGTTACTATATCGGTAACATAGTTTAGTACACACACCACACACCATGCAACGTGACAGAGGTTTGGGCAACTCATCAAATGAAATATAAAACTGGTTGATGTGGACAAATAACTGAACAAACCACAAGAGCGACCGAGCGCTCAGGTTTCTCAGAACTTTATGTGTCATTAGGCAGATTTAACCTTTCAAGTCACATGTTGAGTCCAGCACTTCTGTGGGGACAGTGTGTGTGTGATGACTTGTATTGCATAACAGAGTCTGCTGTGATAAAGACACATCTCTCATCACTGAGACACACACACACACACACACACACACACACACACACACACACACACTCTCTCTCTCTCTCTCTCTCTCTCTCTCTCTCTCTCTCTCTCTCTCTCATTCCATATTCCCAGTGTGAGTTTGAGGTGTGGGCCATGGATAGTCTTGCAGAGAATCAGAGGTCAGACTCTGTGTAATCAGTAAATAAACAAACAAACTCGTGCACACACACACACTGGGACACACCTGCCAGCTTACATTTGACACAATAAGTACAGTTATATGCAGAAGTTTAGGCTTGTTTCTAGTGATTTCCTAAGAGCCTATGCCAGCGGTCATCAGGTGTAAGGCAGGAAACTCCCTGGACAGGTTGCCAATCCATCACAGGGAAGACACCCAGACAAATACATCCACATTCACATGTAGGGGCAATTTAGCATCTTCCCCACCAATTGTCAGACTAATTTTCCACCCCTGTATATAAAATCAAGCTGGTTGCAGATAAATTTATACAATAATCACAATATGCTAGTCCACAGTTACAGGTACCTCAGTCCATTATGTTTGATGTTATGATGGCTAACTAGAGTAGACTTAGTAGATATAAAATGACACTGAACATTAAGGCACCAGTAATTACCAGTAATAGTATCATCACACTATTCTGAACATAATGCCTCTGATCTGAGATCAGCCATCTAGCTTAAAATGACTTTGTGAATTCCACTTTAAGTTCCAAGTAGCTTACATCTTGTTTTAAAGGGCTCATTTCATGGAAAACAAAATTTTCCTATTTTTTTAAATAAATGATTGTGACGTCATATGTAAACATTGTTCAAGTTTTATCTATGCAAACACAAATCTAGTATAATGTAATTTTAATGACTACATTTCACAAACACTTTCTTGGCGTTACTAAGGGCAATTCCTTCCTAAAGTAAATGGAAATAATCACATTTAGGAGTTCAGTGATAAGAAACTTCAAAGGGAAACAACTGTTTAATATGTACATTATACAATATTCTGTTTTCCTAGGAGCCATTTTGGTTTAAAGGGCCTTAGTAATGCTGTAGGATGTAGAATGTAAACATTGTTGAAGTTTTATATGTGCCACTCACTCCTGAGTCCATATGAACTTTCAAAGGTAAACGCCTGCTAAATATGTACATTAAACATTCTGTTGCCATCTGTTTTGGTCCATTTGGTAATGATCTGATGTCTGATTTTATTTATTGTGCATTTCTGCTGATTGTTTACATGTTATTTTTGGGTGAAGTGTTGCTAAAACTCTGCTTTACCAGCAGTGTGAAGAAGTAAACTCTTAACATGACTGATTAAGTGTGTGTGTGTTTGTGTTTATGTGTGTTGTCAGGGGCTGACAGACATATCTGTTACTCTGGTTATATAAGAGCTCTGCTGGGCACTTTGTTGATATGAGGATACACATGTGCGCATGCCTCATTCTGTTTAATACCCAAATGAAAGATCCCTTATGGCCTTCTCTCGGGTCATGTATCATTTACACCAGTGGTCTCCAGCCCTGGTCCTTGAGAGCTATCCTTCCTGCAGAGTTTGGTTCCAACCTGTATTCATAAGCATCCCCACCCCGTACTTAACTCCAATACATCTGATCAGCCAATCAGGGACATGCGAAAAGGTTGATTAGCTTTGCCAGGAGTGGTAAATTGTGGTTGGAACTAGGTTTCGCAGGAAGGCAGCTCTCCATGATCAGGGTCTGAGACTGATTTACATGAATGGCCTTCATTATGTGAAAATGTGTCAGTTAACAGTCAATATACAGTAAACCACTCTTCATTCATTTAATTTCTAATAAACAGACATCAAGTATGCTATTCATTCAAGTAAGTTATTCATTTGTCAAGAAAAATCACACAGAGTCCTTAACATTTTACCTTTATCACAGCGTCTGTTCTTTTCAGGGCTCTTCCTGTCAGATTTTCAAAGAAATCTGCAGGGATATTTTTCACACCTGCAAAGTTCAGTCTTAGAAGTTGGTTAAATTTTTTGCTTCTAATAGTCCAAGTAATCCCGTGGTATTGAGGTCTGGACTATGGTGTGGTCAGTTCATCATCCTGAGAACACCAGCAGCTTCTATGTTTTCTTCTTTTTTTCCATTTTTCCTCAGTAACCAGCAACCAGGTTCATAATTAAGTCCAGTTTTGGAAACTCCTGTTTTTTGTTTTTTAAAACTCACTTTTATTTGACTTTTGCTTTCCTTATGCTGTGGATTATCGTATCTACTCAGAAATATCTCCTGAAAATGAATAACTCGTAAATGAATACATTTTCACTGGATAGTACTATACTTATCAATCAAACTCTTTATCTGCAAAACTTATAAAGTGTAGAATAGTCACTTTTGTAAAGTAAAAAAAAAAACTGATGATCATAAACACTAAACATTGAAGAAAAAAGTGTGTGTGTGTGTGTGTGTGTGTGTGTGTGACAGAGAGAGAGAGAGAGAGAGAGAGAGAGAGAGAGAGATGTGACATTTGTGGGGGAATAGAATGAAAGAACACATAGAAAGAATGAGAACATTCAGGATTAAGAGATCAGAGGGAGAGTACATCTCTTCCTGTCCCTCCCTTCAGTACAAATTCTGTTAATTTAGTTATTAATATCTATTAATATCTTCCCTGTACAGAAATAATGAGACACAGGATTACACAGAGACAGCTCTGATTACAAACAGCCAGGTTGTATGCTTTAATTAAAGGTGCTTGTGAGTTTGAGTTTGGGGGGCGGGTGGGGCGGGGGGGGTGCCGGGGGTATGGGTACAGCATGTTCAGTAAGACGCTGTTAGCACAAATCTCATAAAAGAGCTATGAGTGATGCAGCAGACAGCATGTGCTGGAGATTTTTCTTTCCCACTCACGCTTTACCAGAAGCATTACTTCATCAGCGGCAGGCGAATGAAAGTAAACACCATCCAACACTACTATTAATAGTGTGTTAACATAATGCTTCATGTGTTCTTCTGCAGGAGCTTCTCGCTGTTTAGTGTAGGTGCTGTAATGTGATTGAGCAATATTCATATCCATAAAGTCTTTTTTTTCTATTTCTGTATTTACAGTATTACTGAATTGACCTGTCTATGCTCCGCTCACAAATCTGTTGTTTTGTTGCTACTGTTGCGAGGTTACAAAACACTGGCAAAAATCCCACTGAACACTTTGAGAAACTGTAGCACTTAGTTTTTTTTTAAAATGATGTTTATTTTGTACATGTGTGGTATGTATATTGTACAGGTTATTGTGTTATCAAGCTAATGCAAGCATGATGAAACTTTGACTTTTACAACCTGCTTACAATCAGATAGCTCCAACAGCACAGTCCAGCTCAGCAGCGTTATACACAGACTCTAAACATACTGTACTACAATATCTATAAAGCCTGCTCAGCTGATCTTTCACAGCACAGGAGCTGTGAAAGGACACATTCGTGGGCAGGACATGGATTGGTCAGTTAATAGATAAACCTCATCTTGAACCTGACCTGTATTCACAAACCATCTCAGAAGCGAGAGTGCTGATCTAGAATCACAAAAACTATTATAAATACAGAAGAATCTGATCTGAGATTAGTCCTCTAACTCAGTTGATTGCAAAAAATAGATATCTGCATTTTAATTCATTTTCATAAATCACATTTTTTGTTGTGCATTCCAGGTAATATCAGTCAAACTGCTGTTGGGTTGTTTTGATTAAGAAAAAGTAACTCAACAAAATACAACTTTTCATTTCATGTATGGTCGGAGTTAAACAACATTTAATAGATATAAGTTTCTTTGAAGTGCAATATTCAACCTTCTTTAACATAAAACAAGCAGGTAAAAATCTGGAAATTGCAACAAATACAGTCCATTATTGTTCAGCACACCTCGGGAAAATCCTTAGGCTGCATCTTAAATGGCTCACTGCTCCCTATATAGTGCACTATGTGAGCTATGAAATTTTGGCTTTAACACCCTAATATTGCACTTTATGTCCAGTATGGAAGTCCACAGTGGCTCTTTGTTAGACACACTGTGCTCTGTCTAGATGCAGGAGTCATTATTTTAAGACCTACGTGCTGCGCTTTGTAGGGAGAAGGAAACCATTTCAGTTTCTGTCTAAAACAGTTCACAGCAGTGTTGCGACGCCTGACCCAAATACTGCGCACTGATTGACTGAACAGATTTATCAGGTTCTGCTGGAGAACAGCGCTGACGTTTCACTGTTTCTGCTGTAAACGTGAACTTGCAATGCCTTGACAGTGGACAATAACAGCTTTTGTGACAAAACGTGTTAAGGGTTCAGAATGTGCTGTGTGTTCAGAATAACTCAGAAAGCTGTTTTTTTTAAAGGATGGTGTTTACCGTTTTTGCAAATGAACTATTCAATTGTTTACTACCCAGTCCATTCAGTACATATATGGGAAAGTAAGAAGCAAAAGCATCCTGTTCTGAAATCAAGACATTTATATGTATTTGCCTACTTTATATCTCAGCCCATTCCTGTTAAAGGAATTGTTCAGTGAAAAATCAAATTTGCCCAATTTTTCACTTACCCCAAATGTAGTCAATCAGCTAAGACATGTTTGGAATCCAACTTCTGTGTCTTTAGTTTAGAACTGGAGCTACAAAACTAACATTGCTGACAAACACTGGAGCTCATTTGTCACCCAAATAGCCCAGATCATTTGTATAAAAACACATCCCCAAAACTTCTCTCAAACCGCTTCCAGGTGTTTATTAAAGATGCACTCCAACTCCTGAGTAGTCTGTGGTCTAAAGTGGCTGCCTGCAGTTTTGTTCATTTTTATAGTTTACAGTAAGTCATACTGTGTCCTAAACTACACTGACAAGTCTTTGCAACCTTAATGAAGACCTGGATACAGTTTGAGTGGTTAAAAGACATTTTGATGATGTATTTTTACAGAAATTATTAGGGCTATTTGGGTGACTACTGAGTTCTAGTGCTTGCTAGTAATGTTAGCCTCACTGCTAAACACAGTTCTGAGCTAAAGAAGCAAAATTTGGACTCCAGACACGTCTCAGATAATCAATTACATTTAGGGTAATTGGAAAACTATGTTTGCAGCAGCAGCCAAATGACAAACATTAAGAGTATTCAGGTATTATGAGAAGTTCAGATTTTTCTTCTCATTTTTCATCTCTGTTGTTTTCATGTCTTTATGCACAACTATAGTTATCACAGCATTAAATTAAAATTAACCTCAGTTGAGAAATGGAGGCTACTTATCCAATGCCAACTTTTTAAGTAAAGTGAACTGTTAAAGAAAGACTATTGAAGGTCTGTCATGCTAACTACCAAGCTGGCAAAAATAAAAGGGAAAGATGCCAAAGGACAGCCAGTCCTGCTCTCTCATTCCATTCGTGCCTTCATCTCCACTCTCCCCAACTTGTTTTCCATGATAAGCTTCTAATATCAATGAGCCTACAGTTTATGACAGCTGGACTCGGTGACCATTGTTTGAAAAGGCAATGCGGTGGCCTGCGTGTATGATATATGATAATTCAGTTTATACAGTGAGTGTTTGTACTATTTCAGGGCTAAAGCACCTGTTTCTCCCAGTAGACTTAATACCCCACAGAACAGCTGAGAAAATCTGAATGACCCCATTTTACACATTCAACTCATTTCTGTCTGTCTGCATTGTCAAATGCTTTCAGCATATTTTGAGCATCACTGTAACCTCTTGAAGATAAATTCCATTGAGTTAAAACAAAAAGATAAGGGTAAGATGTTAATAAAGTCATCCAGAGTCAGAATAGTTCACAGTACTGATATCTGAAGAGGTTTATGTCTCTATAAATCACCTGACAGAAAGTTATTATATGAAATAGATATGAATACACTACCTGAGGCCTGATATGTTGTTCTATGATAGTTTGAAGGTGAGCTTTTGGGCTTGAACTCTTTTTTCTTTAAACATTCCTGGTGAAGAGGTACTTGCAGGGTGTTCTAAGGCAAATCGGTCCCCACAGAAATCTTCTATTTTATCATTATTAACATTACAAAAAATGAGACTTTATTGAAAAGACATGTGTTGGGTCACTGGTCATTTTGGATAGTAAATAAAATTGCTATATTTGTGTTGTAAATATTGCAACCCCTGGTTCTTATCAGCACCACTGTAAAGAAAACAGAGTTTTTCTACAACGAACCATTTCACATCAAACCACTCTGAATGACTTTATTTGTGTTGCAGCCATTAAATTATGCACCCTAGAACAATTTACATATTTTGTTAATTTTTAAGTTAAAAAAAGTCCACACGTCCTGTACAGAGAACATACCTCTGCACTGTTTAATGCAGAATTACTGTTTATTTGCTGAATTTAACATACTGAGAAAAAGTAAAACACATAATGTAAATATGTAAAACTACACTATATGGACAAAAGTATTGGGACACCTCTTCTAATTATTGAGTTCAGGTGTTTCAGCTACACCCATTGCTACCAGGTGGATCAAATTAAGCACATAGCCTTGCAAATTCGATAGACAAACACTGGCAGTAAAATGGGTCATACTGATGAGCTCAGTGACTTTAAACATGGTACTGTCATAGGATGCCACCTCTGCCACAAGTCAGTTTGTAAAATTTCTGTCCTGCTTGATCTGCCCCTGTCAACTGTAAGTGCTATTACTGTGAAATGAAAGCGACACGTCATGATAATTCACAGAGTGGGGCTGCCGGGTGCTGAAGCGCACAGTGCCTATCCTCTATTGAATCCCTCACTAAAGATTCCAAATTGCCCCTGGAAGCAACATCAGCAAAAGAACTGCACATTAGGAGCTTCACTAAATGGGTTTCCATAGCTGAGCAGTTACAGACAAGCCTAAGATCACAATGCCAAGTGTTGGGGGGAGTGATGTAAAGCACACTGCCTCTAGACTGTGGAGCAGTGGAAACACATTCTGTGGAGTGACGAATCACACTTCTCTATCTGGCAGTCTGACGGGCGAGTCTGTGTTTGGTGAATGCCAGGAGAACCCTGCCTGCCTGACTACACTGTGCCAACTGGTTTTGTGGAGGAGGGATAAGGATATGGAGTAGTTTTTCAGGGGTTGGCTTAGACACCTTAGTATATTATATTATAATAATAATAATATATTATTATTAACATAAATATTAATGTTTCAGCAGACCAAGACATTTTGGACAAATCTATGCTTCCAACTTTGTGGGTACAGTTTAGGAAAAGACCCTTTTCTGTTCCAGCATGACTGTGATCCAGTGCACAAAGCAAGGTCTATAAAGGCATGGCTGGCTGAGTTTGGTGTGGAAGAAATTGACTGGCCCATACAGAGACCTGACCTCAACCCCATCATACACCTTTGGGATGAACTAGAATGGAGATTGTGAGCCAGGCCCTCTCATCCAACATCAGTTTCTGACCTCTTTTGACTGAAACGGCAAAAAGTCCCACAGACACACTCCAAAATCTTGCAGAAAGCTTTCCAGAAGAGTGGAAGCTGTTATAGCTGCAAAGGGGGGGACGAACTCCATATAAGTGTGAAACTTAGTAGTTCCCTGTAGACTGTGTTAATAAAACATACAAATTGTTCAGGAGCGTTCAAACTATTGCATGTGACTGTATTTCATAATAGCTTCTGAATAATAAACATAAATAATCTATAAGATTGAAGATTAATAATGGAATAATAGGGTGGAAAGGGTAAAATGTGTATTTTAACACATAAAAAAGGCCTGAAGCAGTGTGTAGTTTTAATGTCATTTATTAATGGAATCAGTACATTAAACAGCTCAAAAACAGTGCAAGACCACTATCAGTCTCAAACCCATGTTTTGTTAGTTATTTCTGAGTTATTAACCAGTGAATGTGAATAAACAGCTGATAAACAATGCAATTACATTTTAACAAAAGTAAAACATTTATCTCTTTTCTCTGAACACTGAACAGACTCAGCATTCTTTACTGCTGAACTTGAAGGATGGCTAAGATATATCTGAACCTGACTCTCTCTCTCTCTCTCTCTCTCTCTCTCTCTCTCTCTCTCTCTCTCTCTCTCTCTCTCTCTCTCTCTCTCTCTCTCTCTCTCTCTCTCTCTCTCTCTCTCTCTCTCTCTCTCTCTCTCTCAGGAGAGACTGGCATATGAAGATACGTTCTATACTCAGTACTGTCATACAACTGCAAACCAACCAGAACAATACTCAAAGACTCCAGCTTTCACAAACCTATAGCTATTTTATACAGGTTTTTTTTACAGTATCTTCCTAAGAACATGCTGTACCTCTCTCTTCCTCTCATTCTCTTTCTCACATTTAAAAACAGCTTTACTTGAAGCATACAACTTGCTTCTATCTGACTAGAGGTTTCTCTTTAATCAATAGATACTATTTACAGCTCAGATCCTCTATACAAAATCACTTGCAAAAATTTGCAACATCAACAACATCAGTCTCTAACAGGGAGGGAGCAGTTAAAGCTTCTACTGCTTTTGTCTTCTATCTACATTTGCAGTCTCTCTTTCTTAACACTGTTTCACAGTTCAAAAAAGTCCATACATTCTTTGCCTCAGCTCCCTCTCTTTCTCTTTCTTTCTTCCTGCTGTCGCACTCTCTCTTCACCCTCTCTGGGCCTCCTGGGACATGGACCTGCCCAGTGTTCTGGGCGCTTTGGCGAACTCCATGCGGATTGGTTTGACAGGTGGCAGCTCTTTGGTGATCTCTTGGATGTCCCGCTTGTCTGGGCATGCTCCGCTGGGGGCGTAGGCGGGGATGAAGTTCTCTGGGGTGTGGGGGGTGCCGCGGCCCAGCCTGACCCCTAGCTCGGCTGGTTTGAAGATGGGCAGGGGGAGGGTGTTTCTGAAGGGCAGCAGCTGGTGCTCCCGAACGCCCGACTCCAGAGTGCCCACTCTCCGCACACCTGATGGGCATGACTGGGTGAGGGGGCGGGCCTGCCAGTAACGGGACATAGACTCCCGCCGAGAATCGTCTGACATCACCATGGACTGGCTACAGAGAGGAGCATAGGAGAAAAGTGATTAACCCCTTTAGGGTTATTACTGAGCGATTCAGGCTTATAAGGTTATAAGGAGTGTTTCAGCCCATACTGCTTTTTTAATGAGGCACAATTTAAGGCAGCCAATCAGAAGAGAGGTGATTTAAATATGTCAGTCCCAAAGACACTGTAATAAAAAAAAGCCTAGTTAATTGTAAAGGCTAATGAGAGGTAAAAACTAATTAAGACTGTTTTAGTTACATAACCCACACAACCATCCTCAGGGACCTCAGGAAAAAACTAAAGTGCAAAAAAAAATGTAGGATATGGGCCTTTTAAGCACAGATCAAGTGGTTTGTATTCTATTCAATGTAATTACTGAGTAATAAACCATAGGTTGTGCTTAGTCTGGGATTTTAAGAGGTTAAGGTTGAGCTGTTTGTTCTTAATGACTGCCATACATCTTTCTCAAGGCTACTGCTTCTTATCTGAATATGTTTGGAGGCCTTTAGGTGCCAAAGTTTTAAGTTTTACGTCTAGAGGAAAGAAAACGGAATTCCTAAGATTGAAACTAGATGCAGATTTATAGTTTTGGATTAAAGAAGAAGAGAGAATTAAAGAAAGTTTGTCATTAACATTAAGAGAATTAAGTATCTGGTGTCTCAACACTTTAACTCCTTAAACTGCAGGCTTATTATTCGGCTATTAATCTAATTAAGCTTTCAACTCAGTAACCAGTACAAATGATTTTGTTTGAAACCAATTAGTAAGTTGTTCTGAGAGCGAGCAATCGGTTTTGTGGTGTTTAAAGCTGAAGTTAGTTGTGTGTGGGTGGGTGAGGGTGTACTCACCGGTCCTCGTGCTGTGTTTTCATGTTGACGCTCTGCCAGTCGGCGCTGTAGCTTTCTCTCTTGGAAACATTCTCCTCTCTCACACTGCAGCTCAGCTCAGCTCCGACCACACAGCCACCGCGCTTCTCCAGCACTGTGCACACCTGCATCTTCAACCTGGGTGTTTCTACCTGTTAGTCTAAGGGATCTCTGTCTTCTCTTGAAGAGGCTTTTCTGGCTCTGATTCTTTCTCTGAAGAGAATCTTTGGTTTGCTCTTTCGACCCTTCGCTCGATGTGTGAGTGCTCTTTCAGTGAATGAGTGAGAGGATGTGAGTGCCTGTCTTTTATACAGCCTCTGATGCTATTTCCACTCGATGGCCTCACTCCACAGTCTGTCTGTGCTGACACCTGATACTCTCACTCATACTCACACACTGTGTGCTGGAACAGGACAGCGGTGGTTCAGAAATTCCCCCGATGCCTGAAAATGATCCCCACAACACACACACACACGTTACCCAAACCAGGGGAATTCTGAATCCGGTGCTCTGGGATGCTTAGCCAGTCCAAATTCATTCTGTTCCAGCACTAAACATGCTTGAGACAGGTGGTCAAGCGCTGATGATTATATTACTACACGTTGCAATTGCAATATATAGTACTCTGCGATAGACCCTCCATGTATATAATTTTCAGTCACAGCATCCACCGAGTATTCAAATATTTCTGAGGAGGTGATATAGAAGATAATTCACCTGCATAACGAAGATGAAAGTTACAGGAAAAAAGGAAAAAAAAAAACAAGTTTTGAAAAACTGGATTTCAAAAAATTAATAACTCAACCAGTTTGCAATGAAGTCCCTGTAGTTACTGAATAATAATCCTTAGTATTTAATAAGCCTGAGAATTTTAAGGAGTTAAAGGATACAGACCTGGTAGTCCATCCTTCCACTGTGAGAAGACAACTCAACACTATGACTCTGAAAGAATGTGTAGCTGACAAGAAGCCGGTACTGATAAGAGGAAAGAAGATCTGCAATTCAAATAAAGAAGCTGCTGACCACCCCAGAGTCCAGACCTTAACATCATTGAATGTGTTTAGGATTACTTGGATTGTGAGAAACAGAAAAAGCAGCCAACTTCTAAGACAGAACTTTGGACGTGTGGAAAAATATTCCTGCAGAATTCCTTGGAAAACTGAAAGCAAGTCTCCTGAAAAGAATGGAAGCTGTAATAAAGGCAAGGTGTGGGACAATATATAAAGGCACACAGCTGAATCCTTGACATGCTTAGCCCTTAGAATTAAAGAGTAAGTGCTGTCATTTTGATGTAGTGTATAAATGTAATTGCACAATTACTTGAATGAATTATGTAGTTTGCTTAAGTACGTTCAAATGTTTGGAATAACTAGTCACTGGTCACTAAAACATATTCCAAAATGGTTTATCAAGACATAAAGAGGTTAGTAACTGATAAAAAATGACCATAAATCTATATTTGTAGTAATTTCTTAAAACATTTTCTGCCTGAACTTTGACCACCACTTTCTAAATATGCGCCATTCTGAATGTGAATTTCTGTTATTTTAGAATCCTCTACTACTGTTCAACTTCTAAGACACATCTTCACTTTTCACACTTCTTACTAGTTAGCTGAGTATTATTTTATACATGTACCTGCAAGAAAATGATTTATGTTATATAAAATTGAAAGCGATTCCAAACTTTTCTTCTTTACTGAGACATTTGTTTTTACATTCTGCAAAACAAGACTGTAAGTACAACAATAACTTTTCATCAATCTGAATTCATTATAGCTCATTTTCTACTAACAAGAACAAATGTGGCATCGACTGAAAGTTTGTTCTTGGTTTGTTTCAAAAAGCTATAAGTAAAAAATAAGTCACATAACATCACTACATTTTAGTGATCAGTGATAATTACGGCAACGTCCAAGGCTTAATGGTTGGCCTGTGTTATTTTGATCAAAATTATTTATGTTTGTTGATCAATATGCTGATTCATCCAAACACTCACTGGAACTTATCTGGAACTTCTGAGATTTGATAACGATATTCCATATTTGTGTTTTGTAGTTATTTGCATATTGCAGCTTCTTCAATATCAGCAGTATTTTAATGAACACTATTGTCTGCTGTCCATACCCATGCAGCCACTATTGGCACCATTGTTATCATCACAGTGGAAGCACAGAGACCCAAACATAACCCCAGTCACAAACCCCACCCTGCCTGGGCTCTTTAACAGCTCTTATGGCTGCACCGGAGCTTCAGGGCCAGGCTTCACTAATGTGGAAACTCAGATGAGTGATAGCCAACATGGAAACTATTTTAGTCCTCTGTCTGTTGTGCTTTTGTCGCTGTTGGGGAGACACAATTACATTCGAAGAGTTACTGCACGTTTGAGAGGAGAGAACCAGCTTGTGGAATCACAGCTCTGGAAAAAACAAGACACATGAGGGGCTACAAAAGATTAACAGCTAATCGTAAGAGCAAATGCTTAAGCCTTTTAACTACCTTTCCTAATTTGATCAGTTGCAGCATTTGCTGGGGCTTCAGAGCAGCTGATTTACAGGACGAAGAGAGGAATTGCTGAAATGCTTGCTAAGGTCTTTCATGACGTTTTAAATCAGGAACTGATTTCATCAAGAACTTGTAACAAATGCTAAATAGAAGTAGCTGTATGTGCTTTGTAGGCCTCATTATGAGGTAGCCTGTATTGTTAAGGTAATTATCAACCCTCACAACTCTAATCTCTAATTAGGTTTGGCTGGAACAAACTTAATTTGAGATCAGAGCTGTGATTCCAAGGATTCCAAAGATTCTCAGAGTAAAAAACCAAACTTTGTATCCAGCACCTACTGCCTAAAAACAATTCAGCCAAAAAATGAGGCAAGTTTAAATGTTACAACTAACCCCTGCAGGTGTTGTTAATTGAAAGAGACTGAGGTGCTAGTTGCTAAATGTCTGCTAAATCAACACAAAATACAATTAATTCAGTAATTATATGCTGTTTGAATCTGACAAGGTTTCCAACCTGAGTACAATAAATATGTTTATCAGAACATAGATGATTAGTGAAAATCAGCTGTGTAAAACAACTTTGTTTTGAAGAGCTGATATCAGAACAGTAACATCGAAATATATCTCACATACACGTGTTTGACATTAACAGTATGTTTTTGATGAATCTGTGCATAAAAATTATCTGTATTAAATTTATATGGAGGATTACAGACTTGTTTAGTTTAGGAGGCTAAACTTGCCATGCGAAGGCTGTATTTTTGCCTGACTAGCTCTCACTGTAAGAACTAGCCAGGATAAGATAGTGATTAAAAGGAGTGAATTCTGTGATGTACACACAACTCAGTAATGGAAAAACACATGATGAAAAGTTACTTTTAAGGTTTGAAAACAGGATCTTTGTTAGGTTGTTAGGTTGCTGTCAAAGCTCAATGTGGCATTTTTCTGTAATTTTAGTGCACAATTTCAGTCTATTTGCTGAGTTTAACATATTGGATAAATAAATAAAATGAAAAAATATACCATAACTTTGTGTAGCCATCACATTTAAAAATACAATATTTTCAACAGGTGGGTAGCGATATAAAGTCAGCTTTCCAAGCTGGAGGTCAACACATTTTTTTCTTATTATTTAATACTGAACTGGATTGTTTCTGAATGTTCGTGTCCAACTACAAAGAGTCAACTGAGGACCACTGCAACTGGCAAGACAGTGTCTACTATTATAATAATTAAGATGTTTTTTCTTGAACACTGTAATAAAATGTACAACAGATGAAGCGGTTGTGCTAGAACCTTACTGGGGCCTCAAATCCCCAAATTTGGACTCAAGAGTCCATTATATGTATGTACATGGAAATGAAAAGTGAAATAGTCACAGTGTATCTATAGTGAGAAGCTAAGGGTGAGTCTATGTGACATTGAGTTTCAGTCATTGGTATGACTTACTGCACTGCTGACAGATGTTGAAGACAGCCAACTTCTCAGGTTACGCACACACACACATCTCTGTCCTTTACTGCGACTCTCTCCCTGACACACAGGACGAATAAAGGAATTGATGTCACTAACGCTCGTTCTGACAGCTCAGCACACTGTATGGTATGGATATGGTATGCCAGTCATGAGTTACGCAACCAGGATGTTCCCTCCAGTGACTTGTACTCAGAGAGATGATGTTCACTTACAGCCCACCATATACAATTTCTGTTACAGTAAGTTTGGACATCACAACAAGCTGCAAAAAAACAAGTTTCAAAAACAAAGTTCTTACCTTTACACCAACCATAATTATACAGTACCGTAATTATAAAATTGTACACATTTAAAAGGCCTAAATTCCTCTACATCCTGTTGTTTACTCCAAAAAATAACTGAATAAAAACAGCTTTCATTCAGTTTCTTTATTATATCTACTGAACATCAGAAGTCTTTCAAACAAGCAACATACAAGACATGATTAAATACATTTACCCTTTGATTAGTGTACTGACTGACTGATTTAATCAATGATCACATCAGAAGCATTAACACTACATGTATCTGAACTCCACAGTTGAAAACACAGACACCTTTTACACTGTGTACACAGAGTAGCTTGTTTTTCCCCCCTTTTTAAGGTATTGCCCCAAAACAGGCTTTTCAACATGAGAACAATATAGAAAGAGAGAAAAAATGTGTTCTTCTTCAGAAAACATCACACAGATTTATTCTACAGAACTTTCAAACGCAAAATACATTACATGGAGACATACTGTAGTTTACTTGTAATATTTATATCAATATAATATTTTTATTCAAAATTATACTATTCTTTTTATGTAAACTGTTTCAAGTTGATGTTAATAAATTATAAATATTTCTATATTTGATGGTATTATACATTTTCTTCTGTCATGAAATAAAAATATGCTGGTTTTGTAATGTCCATATACACATCACACATAGCAACATTTTAACAAAAATATTCAAATGTTTTTATTTTCAGTGAGGTCCATAAATATATTTGCATGTCAACAAAGTTATTTTTGCTGTTGTCGTAAATTAAATAATGACCATGAGCTCAAACTGTAGACATTCAGCTTTAATTTGAGCAGTAAAAGGTGTAGGAATTACAACCATTTTTATACATAGCCCCCATTTTTAGAAGCTCAAAAGTAATTGGATAACCTTAAAGTAAATTGTCCTTTCAATGCAAATCCTTTGCAATCAATAACTCCTGAAACCCATAAACACCAGCAGATGCTGAATTTCTTCTCTAGTAATGCTCTGACAGGTCGTCTTCAACTCCTGTTTGTTCTTGGTGTACTTTAAGCTCATGTTCTTTATTTAATTTCAACTCCAATATGCTGTGATAGACAGCTAAAATAACTTTGTCGACTGACTGTACATTATTCTGCATCACGGTTCTACTAGCACACAGAATCTATGGTAATAAGAGCATCGGCAAATGAAAGTCAAAGTATTCCCCTGAAACACTGGATGAAAAAAAGTGACAGATGACACTATTTCAAGGGCCCTAAAGAGGAACCAAACACATTCTAAAAGTAAACAAGTTCAGAAGTTGACATGTGCCATGCTACAGCATCTTAAAGCATTAGTATTGGCGGGTAAGGTCTACGGTGTACAGCTGTAAGACTTGTGAAAGTGCTGTTGTATGTAAGGTTGTCTAGTGCCCAAGTGCCCATGAAATGAGTGTCGCCATTGCTCATGTGATCAGTGTTCTAGCCAGATGTACCTGCTGGTTTATGAGTGCTAATTAGAGGCTTTAGGCAGCACGTTCAGTATTCAAAGAGGTAAGACTTGTTGTTCATCATTACAGTTTTCTATTATTTTTTCAACGTGGAACTTGTGGCTGCAGTAAGGCTGGGGCTGAGGATCGAAGATTTTTGTGTTAAAAAGCCTTTTCTTTCTTTTCTTTGTACCTCTTGATAGGTTAGTTCAGGGACTGTGTTCAAAATCTACATTTGCTGAGCCATAAACACCCTTAACTGATATTGCATCATTTCTATACTTGTCTTTAAAGATACTACATTTCAATGTTATGTTTATTATGGCCAGTCAAAGTATGTAAATGCTAAGGGCAGCTGACATTTCTTTCTGTAGCTCATGCAGAAAGTAGGTTTTTGCCAGATGAAAAAAAAGATATGGAGTATGTCATAACAATGAGAAAGCTTAATATTTCAGAATTTCTCATAATTATAAGATACAACTCCAAACAACTCATACACCTTTTTGTATTTTTCTTCAGTGTTGTTTGAATTATGATACAGTATTTTGAGATACTATATTATACTTTTTTAATATCTGAAAGCTACTATTACATATTCAACTTAATCCCTGATAACAGAGATTCTGAATTATGAGAATTTCAAGTAGTGGAAATGTGCTTCCTTACCTAGCTGATATAAAATGGGATATAATACATAACAAAACCACATCACAATCTCATGTTTATGATTCTTTTAAGAATTTTTCTTCAGTGATGTTTTATTTAGTGGTGATATCATTGGATATGAGCTGAATACACATAACTGGATTACTGGATGTTATACTGAACACAAAAAAACATGATGGCAACAAATGATGAAGTGTGGTTTTGAGAACCCCAACTGTCAATTCTATTAGGACGGTCTTAACATTAATTAGTAGTAGACCGTAAGTAATGCTTTTACAGTAAAGCTCAAGACACTGTGGTCTTCAGCACCACTTGGACTGGTGCACTCTTTGCTTACAGTACATCAAGCATAGGTTCCCTTTGTGTCACTTTACACACTGATGGGTTTATCTTTCCAATTACTTATATTAGGGTTTTTATCTGTGTAAAAGCTAGTTTATTTTTGTGTGCTAGAATTATGCTTTTCTGTAATTCCTGTAACTGTAAGCTTTATTACTGTGGAGGTTAACAGTAAACTACAAGTGACCAACCAACAATGATGCCATCTCACCACCCATTCTCTTTAGTCAAAGGCAAAATGGTTGGAATACACACAAAAACTAAAACGCCTCTGTTAAAATTCCTATTCTTCCAATTTTTAAAAATATTTTTTATCTTACATAGTTGCTTTGCAAAGACTGAACCGCTCCCATGCACAGCCAACCAGCAGAGCCCCCTCAACCCAATTCAACCCCTTTAATGTCCTTTCACCAAAGAATCCCTATACAAACTGTTAATAGAATAACCCCTAAATACCCTATTTTAGCCCTGCAATTACCATAGGTCTTTGATTAACCATCTTTGGTTAAAACAATGCCGCCCAGTGTCCCTCTCTGTTCAGCATTCTTCAACCTGTAAGTCCTCATCACAGCTCAACAAGCCCAGCCCACAATGGCTGAGCTCCAGGCTCCTTCAGCCTCTCCAACCCACCTTAGTAGTCTTGGCCCTGGTAGCCCGCAGAGCCATAATAGGAGGAATCCATATTGGCTGGAGCCTCCATGTCTCCCGTATAGCCTGTGTATTCCGAGCCTGCAGGGGGCGCCGCTGTCGGGTCCTGGCTGGGGTCAGCGTAGTCCGGGGAGAAGAGACTGGAGCTTGCTCCAAGCTTGTACCTCTGGAAGGCCAAGAATGCCTGACCAGCCTGAAGGAAGTGAGAGGTCCAGCAGAGAAAGGGTTCAAGGGTAAACAATGGTGGGCAGCAAATGAATGGAAGGGATTGCAGAGGATCATTTGGTGGAAGGGAATGAGTATTATAGTATCAGGGAGTGGGAAGAAAGAGGTGATTATGTTTTGTCAGACCAAAGGTGGAATTGAGAATGAAAGTGTGGCCATTATTCAATACATAATGACAGAAAAAGGATTAGGGGGTGGAGAGAGAGAAAGGAAGAGACATTAGTTTGGTTAGTTCAAATCAGGAAGCATGCAAGTCTAGTTTAAACATAAACTGAACTGAAACAAATAAAGAACTGATTTACTGAAAACTGATCCCCAAGACCTAGAATTAAAAGGTTGTAATTGATCAGATACCACATACTTCGGCTGACATATGAAAAAACTGATACATTATATACATTGAATTACAGGCAATTCTCCCTTATGCATCTTGAGGAAATTCAGAGAGATCAACTCAGGAAGATAATTATGCATCTACAGATAGATCAGAGAGAATCATGCATGAAGAACGAAAACAAGTTCATATCACTTCTTGTAAGTACTTTTTAGGGCTGTTTAATACGATAAACAAAAAGGTCCAATTCATAAACAGCACACATCAAAATATAATCAGAACATCTGCAAATTAAGACAAACATGTCGCCAACTGTTGTCTGAACTAACATAATTTAAACTGTAAACAAAAATGATTGGAACCTAAAAATGAAAATCAAGTCAATAATTCTCATCAAATGACGGGCTGCTGCTCCAAAACATCTAAAATCCTAAAATAACAAGCATGCAGAGTGACACCATTACAGCTACAGCAGTATCATGTGTAAGTAGCGCCCTCTAGGTACCAGATGTGAACACATAAACAAGAAAAACAAGATGTCCGTAGGGTTATCACATCTTCAAAACGTTTTTATTTTTCCATGAAATAGATCACTCTCCAGCACTGAATTAGAAGAAGAGAAACCTGCTCCAGTGTATAAACAAATAAGACACAATCACTCAGATCCATTTCTTCAAGTCAGCTGGTTCTCTCCTCTATAATCCATGCATGACTGGTAAGAAGACTCAGAGACAACAGAATACTCACTGAACATATAAGGCACTTACAGCCCCTGGCATAAAAGCGTCACATCACATTAGTGTGTCTTTGTTGTCCAAAGATTTTTGGTGTGAACTTTTAAAACATGTATCTGAAGCCACAATCAGGGATTTCAGAAGCACAAAGTTGTAGTCAGAGTGCTTTACTATTACAAGTACTGAAAGAAAGGAACTAATTCTTAACTTGAGAGGCTAGAAGTGAATAATCAAGGACCAAGAAAAATTAAATTTTGAATTTTTTTATATACATATCTATTCTATTTCTGTTTTTTTTTAAAAACAGAAGCAAATACTCTCATATTACCACATAAGATGGTGCAAATGACAATGAGGTATGGCTTTCCTTAAGATTTGATGTGGTATATTCCCCCTTATCAAACTGGTTTAATGAAACACATTTTACTAATCCCTGATTGTGACTTTAAGAATGAAAAAAAAAACCCAAAAAAACTAAAAACAAGCATTCCATGGCCACAGTGGTACTCTGCACAGTACATTTTCTTATTCTATCTAAAGTACTATTTGGACTGGATTAGTTTTACATAGTGAGGCAGGGTAATTTAATTATTACTGGTGTTTCCCAGTGATTTCAATACTGTCTGAATCCACCAAGTCTGTCATAAGACCATGCTAATGACAAATTCACTTTAGACAGCTAGATAGATGGTCAGGGTACACAAAATTCTGACTAATTAATCGAAATGAAGTGTTCTACTTGTGCAGCAAAACAAATGCATGGAACTTTTTGTTGTGACGGCAACATGTGAATCAATCAGCCACTCCCATCTCTGTAACTTAAACTGTGTGAACTGGTCATAAACATTTACAGATGGTTACAGATATTGTCTGGTAAATTTAAACCATGTTAAATTTATTCATGTAAAACGAATCCCCTCTGAATAGCACTCTGCATTTACTTAAGTCCTGAAATAATCCATGGGTACAGACCTGATCAGATCCAGCACAGTGTAGATGTACTTTGGTCATCTCTCACACATAACAGTCAACACAAACACACTGAGACTGTGTGATTATTTAACATGTCAGAGAGAGAATATATGTCATAGTAGATGATCATAGGCAGATTTGTACTGTTGCATTTATGAGTGTGCTGCATGTTAGACAAAGGGGGGAGGAGTATGAGGGGTGAACAGTTTGTTGTACTCCTCTTCAAACGAAACTCTCTTAAGACGCTCCAAGGCCAGCACTGTTAGAGCACCCTACAGGACAGAAGGGCCAAGAGCAGTTCTCATTATCATTACATTATCAACATTAACATTTGCATTACTAGCATGTTTCATTAGTAGCAAGTTACTACTGCTTCATTCATATTTTCCAGAGTGAATGAAGATGAAGACTGCAGCGTAGATTGCAAAAGTTAAAGAGCATAAAAAAAGAGTTTATGCTGGATCAGCAAGCACACGTTAAAAAGCCTGCAGCAGGAAGAAAAAACAAAGACAATTTTATCAGCCAGTTGCATGTTATCTTCAGAAAAGAGAAAAGAGGTTGGCTGCTTTTAAAAGAAAATGAGGAAAAGAATACAGGTTAGTTTGGATTTAGATCAATGCAAATGAATTAAAAATGTAAAACTTTAAGACTAGCATAGCGTGGCAAAGCTTAAGATATTTAGATACCTTAGATGCTTAGTTACAGTTTAAATTAGTTGTCACACTAATGAAGAGACAGCAGACTAAAGCCTGTCTTAGATTAAGACCGACTGACAATCAGCAAAGCAATTTAGTGTAGGATTACGCTTAAGCAGGTACAAAGAAAGTGTCACAGGGATTCTAAACAAAACAACACAACTAAGAAACATTTCAATTATACAGGTACATTTGAAGGATGCGACAATACAACATGCTGTATTGTACTGAACTGTCTTGTAGCATATAGTATCAAATTTATCATTGCACCATGGCTAGCATGTTAACTTGTGTCTAGTGTGTTATCTTGGGGCTAATATGTTAACTTGTAGCTGAGAAGTTTGATCGGGACTCTATGAATCGCAGCTTTTGTATCAAATTTTGGACTTTTATAATGCTGAATGCTCTGAGAAAATGTATTAACATATAAACATTAACATAATAACATAGGGATTTTCAGCCACTCCTATTTTTGCTGTAGTGAAAAGTGTATTGAATGGTGACACCAATTGAATAATTTATTTTGTGAATCTTTAGACTCTTAATGCAATTCCTAGTCCACCAATTCATTTATGTTATATAATACCAAAACACTATTGCTTAAAGGAGAAAGCCATCTTAATTCCTGAAAAGCCATTTTAATTCCCAACACAATTAGACTACTCACAAAGAATATCCTCATAAGATGCTTTTAAGAGCAGAGTACAAATACATTACTTATATATTACAAAATATATATAAATCATTATCTCTCAGATTATCCTGATTATTTTCTAAGAATTTCAAAGTGTTTTCTTTCCTTTTATTAATGCAACAGGTTAACATTTCAACTACCATTTCAAGTAATTCAATTTTGACTTATAGTTTATATACTTTCAGCAGTAATATACTTTATCTGTGTGGAAATTATGTGCACAGGTAAATTTAATGTATCACTTTTTGGGGCATGATGTTTTGGAATCAGAGGCTGTACCTTTCATGTTAGCAAGAATTAAAGGTAGTACTGACCCAGGTAAAGATAGAGAAGAAGGAGAAGGTGATGGCTGCTCTTGCTGCATCTCCACCCTCATTTAAAGGATTGTCTTCAGGCTTGGCTACCTGCCACTGGTTGGTCAGGAAACAGAATCCCACAAACCACATGAAGGACCAAAATGCTGTAAAAAACAGAATGAATCAGCGTCAGCAAACATAACGATTCTACTACTTTTATGGATATTAAAGGATGAATTTGAGCCTTTCTTTTGGATGTAGGACACAATTTGTTTAATGATTCAGTGTGGCCTAATGCGGCGGTGATTCGCTAGAAAAAATAAACAATGTCCCTCAAGGAGGAGGGCCGATTGCGAGTACCATGACACTCAGGGGGCGCCATGGTACCACTAATCCAACTTGATCTTATAATGCAGGACAGATTCTGCAGTTTCATATTCAACCTACAGAGAGCACCAAAATCTAATTTTATGTGGTCCGTATGTAAGACCAACAACATTAATTTCTAGTGATACAGCAAACCTCAGGTATTCACTGGCTCTGGTCTCAGGAAAGCCCTGGCATAGCAAAATATGACAACACATACAGCAGGATCACAAGAAAATCAAATATGCACTATATGACCAAAAGTATGTAGACACCTGACTATCAAACTTATATGAGACTGTCCATCACTCCTATATGAGCATTCCAAAACCATGGGCATTAACATGGAGTTGGCTCCCCCTATTTGACTATAACAGCCTCTACTTTTTTTGGAAAAGCTTTCCACAAGATTTTGGAGTGTTTAAGTGAATTTGTGCCCATTTAGTCAAAAGAGCATTCATGCGGTCAGGCAATGATGTTGGACGAGAAGACCTAGCTCTCATCTGACGTTCCAATTCATCCTCAAAGGCATTTAATGAGGTTGTGGTCAGGGTTCTGTGCAAGCTTCTGGAGTTCCTCCACGCCAAACTCGTCAAACCATGTCTTTATGGAGCTTGCTTTGTGCACAGGGGCACAGCCATACAGGGTTCTGTGTTTCTTTTATTAAAGATATCATTAAAGTGCAGAAAAGGCGCTTTTAGGTGAGCATTTGGAGATCATGCACAAAATAAAAAATACTGATTTTTAGTAAACTAGCAAACATCAGACACTTTGCCTCAAATACTTTGTGACTATAACAGCATCCACTCTTCGGGAACGGGCACAAGATTTTGGAGTGTGTCTGTGGGAATTTGTTGCCACACAGTTTGAAACATATAATTGTCTTTTGCTAGTTCGGACTGTGCCTTTGACATGTGGTGGTAGTGAAGGAAGACTAACTGTAGGAGGGCAGAGAACTCTGAGAACTTAGACCGGAGTTCAGGGTGGCTTTGGCCTGTCGCTCTTGTAAGTGAGGTAGGACTGTCATAGGACTGAGGAACTGGGAGGAGACAGGGTGGTGGTGGGCACTGCGAGAACCTTGTCACAGGAAACGGATGGTTATGTGAATTCATTGGGCGTTAGACTGGAAGGAGGAGGGGTTTCAGGCATGTTCCTCCTCCCAAACTTCAGTTATTCCATAACTCCATAAAATGTTTTTGTAGACTGTAGCATTAACAATACTCTTCGCTGGACTTAAGGGGCCTGGCCCAAACCCTGAAAAACAGCCCCAGACCACAATCCCTCCTCCACCAAAACTTACTGTTGGCACTATGCATTGTGGTAGGTACATTCTCCCGGCATCCATTAAATTTGTTCATTCGTTCATAAATTCGTTCGTTTCCACTGCTCTAGAGTCCAGTGTTGCCATGCTTTACACCACTCCAGCAGGTACCTGGCATTGCATAAAGTGATCTAAAGCTTGTATGCACCTGCTTAGCCATGGTAACCCATTTCATGAAGCTCCAGATACACAGCTGTTGTGCTGATGTTGCCTCCAGAGGCAGTCTGGACCTCTGTAGTGAGTGACGCAACCAAGAATAGGTGATTTTCACAGGTTACACACTGCACTAGGCGGACCCGCTCTGTGAGTTAGCATGGCCTACCAATTCAAGGTGGAGCTATTGTTCCTCCTGCTTCCGTTTCTCAATTAGAGCACTTCAATTGACTATATAAATAAGTAAAAAACAAAAGAGAAGCAAAGATATATAATTAAACATATTTTAATGCCAGCCACAGTTATAACTATGTGTAAAGAGAGACTGTTTGAAGGGAATCTGTAGTTTAACAGATGCAGCTTGACAACAAGACCATTTGGATGTGCAGCTTCAAATAAAAATAACTATAACAATATCAATTTTTCCACCCAGAATAATGGGACACACCACTGGCCCTGCATTTTAGTACAAGATTAGGCTTAACCCAACTACTGATGGCCCCAGTGTGTCAATTATAACTGTTTCTGCCATAGGATACAGGACATTACTACAGACAGGATATTACAACAAAAGTAAGACTGTCATGCAGTGTCAGAAACTAAACGTCAAGAAAATGAAACTTTATACATTAAAGACATTAAATTTCTCACCTGAGATGCCTATATCCGCGAGCACAACCTTTTTGCGGTCTTTGACTCCACTGATCTGTGGGAAGTAGATGTCCAGAGCCAGGAATGCAGCACAGCTGAGGAAAGCCAGTGAGCCCATAGCCACACCATAGTTACAGGCATTCTGGTTGCGGTTAAAGATGCAGAACTCCTCCACCTCGTCTGGCCGGTTCACATAGCCTTCATTAGCAATGCAGCCGAAGATGACGATGGAAAAGATCTAAAATTGGTTGGAGAAGAGAAAGAAAATAGGTGATGACATTTGTAGAAAAGCTAGATCACATATCCTGCTGCCTGATGTATTGCATTTGGTATACAGATCAGTTTTCATTATGTTGTTGTTTTCATCCACCACCTTTGTAGGTAATGATTTAAACAGGGTTTTGAATCTTAGGTTATTTATACATGTTTCATTAGCTGAGGTTTAGCTGAATGTGAAGATATGTATTACTTGATGCCCCTTCTGAAAATTACATCATGCAAAACTCATAAGTATAAAAAGTGTGTTATAGAAAAGGAGAATTTGTGCAGATTTTTAGAAATCTCTGCATATTTAAATAATTAGCCTGTAAACAAAATCTTTCAGAGCAGTCTGGTGTAAATTGTTTTGCTCTAGAGAAACATTGCAAGTCAGAATTGTTCACAGTGGTGGTGGCAGGAACCAGATGTTCAAAGTATTTAATGCCTCTAAAAGATACCTCTGAGAAAGCTACTACATGAAGTTCTGAGATACGGTCTGATATGGATTTTTTAATCTATGCATAGTGGTGAGTTTCAAGCAGGGAGTTTTAAAACAGTACTAAAATGTATTTTCCATTTTACACCCAACCACTCTAAATGACTTTGTTTGCACAATGACTTAAGCAGAACATTTTTAAAGTTTTGTGGAATTCCTTGTGGATTAACACTGAAAGTGTTATTACAGATCACTGAATCTCTGGAATCTCTCACTTTCATTTAATCTGTGTTTCAAAATCCAGCTCCATCTATGTAGATAGACTGGGTCAGCTGGATTAGGTAGATCTTCTGAATTTACTGACATATCCACATAGAGTGAGAAAGAGGGAGGGTGTGTGTTCAAATAAACCTCTGCCTGGCACCAGGGGTCTAACCAACCACATTTTGGAGAGGACAAATAACAGAGACAGATAAATCAGGTTAGAAAATTACAGAGAATTGTCTGATGCCAAATATTATTTATATCATTATGCTGATTTGCAATGCCTGTCCCTAGATTTGCTTTTATAAAAGACCATTTTCTCAACTTATTTTGAAAATTTTGAAGGAAACTCACTGATGGTCAAAACACTGGCTGCTTTTAGGTGTGTTTTAGGTGTTGGGCAACCTCTCCAGTTCATTAAAAAGTGAATTCCATACATTAACACCCTGTACTGTAAAAGCTATTTGACCAAAGGATGTTTTTCAAGAAGGAAACTTGCAGCAGCCTAGCAGCGCCTGTTGTAACAGAACCCACAGCCTTAAGAGGTTTCATGTCACTAAGACCATGCGGAGCTTGATTAAACGAACAGTTATATGTAAGTGTAGCTAATAAAATGTATTCACTGCTATTCATGAAATACAATTAATGTATCACTATTCATTGCTTCTTTCCTTCTTACATTTCAGGTTTGCACTGCCAATTCAACAAGTAAACCTCTGAATAAGCTAAAACATATGCTTAAGTGTATTTTTGCTTGTTTCCTAAAAGAATGTGGAATCTAAGAAAACAAAAGCTTCTTTCCTCTAAATCTGTAAGATTTGCTATCTAAGCACTGCTGGGTGGAACTTTGAACTCATTTTCAGTGAGAAAATCTATAGTTTTTCAACTCAGATTTCACACATAGAAACATATAATTAGGTCAGGGGAGCCCAAAGCATTCCCAAGATGCCACAGCACTGTACAATTTAGTGTTTCCCTAGCCATGAGCAAATCAGCTGTAAGTCTTTGATGAAAACAACTTTACAACTATGAACCAGTGGAAGAAAACTCACACAGCTACTCCGAGTATGGCCGTTTGGCTGAGCCTTAATTAGCCGCTGGGATCACAAGGCCTCTGTATCCCATGAGCACATAAAAGCAGGCATTGTACCAGGCAGCACGTGGGGACCTGATCTTGTGATCGTCAGCAGCAGAGCCTTTCATGCTCCATATTTCAGGCTCTGTGTGTCTGTGTGATGGTGTAATGCAAGAAACAGAATCCATGAGAACTATTTCGGAATTCGATTATGGTGCATTTTTCACAGAAGCCAAGTAAGCATATCTTACAATGCTAATATATCACACTCTACAATAACACTCTACAGTATATGACTAGAAAGAAATAAGAATATGCAGTATACATTTCAACACGCATTGCAGCTTTTTGCTGTTTTTTGTCATAACATTTGTTGCCTTTATTGTCATGGTCGGTGGTTCGTGTGTGTTGTATAAGGTGATTTTCTTTCTGGTGAGTCATTTCATCAGGGTGGTGGTGACCACGGCATTCCCACAAGTAAATTAATCAGGCCCGTTTATAAGGCCGAAAGAAATGGACACATGCTGCTAGACAGATTAAGGAGGAATGCAGTGTGTTTAACTGTGCACACAAAGGGATCTGAATAGTGAAATGCAACAAGAGACTAATGAGGCTATAAGGAAAGCTTAAAGTTTAACCCCATACTTAATCTCAGCCTACACCATCCTTTGTGGTTAAAAGCTCAGCAATAATCTTCAACTCCTATCTGTGGTCCATCTGTCCAGCTACATAACGGATAAAAATCACCTATTTCCCAAAACAAATGTTTGTTGTGCTTATATGAACCCAGAGTTGCACTTAATTTTCATGATTGAGTGTCCTCACTGAAGTAAAACAATAATGCTATTTCTTTAAATCAATAAATTACATAACAGTACTCTTCTATAAGATTCAGAGCAAAGCATAAGTAATTAGTAATAGTAATAGTAATAGAAAATTAGTAATAGTAATAGCATCAAAAGCAGCCCAAAGCATTCACAATGCATTCTGGTAGATTCTGGTCTTTTTTGACTAGTTACCAAGAGACAAGCGATGCACACTGAACTGATATACGACTGTCGACAGAGGAGTCTCCTTCATCCAGTAAGTGACAGTGTTTTAATTTCTCTCTTCCCTGGTCTGTATACGGCATGCCTGACTACTTCATCTATCCCCTCCCCCACAATCCTTCCTTTTAATCTCCCTGACCTTGTGCTTACAGCACTGAGAGACAGAGAGGGGGAGAGAGAGAGTCATGGGACTGGGGGTGAAGCCCACCTCTTTCCCTTTGCTTGCTCTTACACAATCATCCAAATGTCTGCTTGAGTACAGAAGATTCAGTGTAGTCTGAGATGGCCTTTACAGGCAATGACAAACTTATCAATCATTTGGAGAAAGGCAAAATTTATCTGTATCATTCCTAAAGGGCCTAAACTATCTTGTACCCCATGTTTCAGACAGCTGATTGAGGGTCATTTTTGCACCACAGATCCTACAGATCAACAATCATTTCATATGTCTGTCACCTGATGTATATTTAAACAAGTATCATAAACCTAAATGTAAGTATACAGTTTATGTCAGTACATTTATGTACCTTGAAAAAGTATATACAGAGTAAATATTGTGGTGTCAGTGTAGAATAACACATGGGAAAGATTGTGCAATCCCACTTCTGACACCAGTGTGGTGTCGGCATAGAATAAGGCACACAAAAGATTGCCCTTTAAAGGCAAATGCTCTTTTATTGAATAAAGCAGCAAGGGCGAACCGCTGCTGAAACATCCAAGTTTGCAAGCAACTCTAGCCATACACTTCCCCTTCAGTGAAACTTAGTGAAACTAACTACCTTATTTCAGCCTATCAGAAACTACTTCAATTTTGTAGAGTGAGGGACTAGGCCTTTTCATCCTTCCTATATCTGTAAGGATTATAACCCATTGATGTATGCAGTAAATGCAACTAGCCTACTGCAATAGAATTTTAAATCCTCTCACTAAAACCCTTTATTCTCACCTGCAACAAGCAACATATATAATTTCAGTGTCTCTTATTCCTAGTCCTGGAGAATCCATGCAGGTGTTTATATTTCCCTTCTCAAACCCACCTAAATCAATTAATCAGGTAATTATCAAACCCTTAATGAGGTGAGGCAAATGTGTTTGAACAAGAAAAGCTAAAAATGTGTAGGTCAGGAGAGCCAGGAACAGAAGGAGAGCTTTATTTTATGAACAAATATTAATGGATGTGATGGTAAGACTGACAAACGAAATGTATTTGACATGAATAACGTAAATGCACTTGCTCAGAATAAAAGAGTGTAGTGAGAAAGGCTGGTCAGCCAAACTGAAGTCACAGACTGCATATCTGTTACTCAAAATACATTCATAGTTGTAAACAGGCTCCTTAATAATAAACACTACAATATCACTCTCATTATAAATTAAATGTTTATTCAATAGATTTACATTTATAAATCCCAGCATAATAAATAAACTGTACTGATAAAATCCCCAGTAATTTCACATGCATGGGCCAAAAATGATTCCTTGTTAAATTTGATGAACTGATGCCAAAATGACAAGTTTATTACACAATTTATGAAATGCCATGGTGAACTACAGACGTAAGACATTTTGAGGTGCTTTGTTGGCTAGTGCTGCCAATTTCATACAACATGGCAAAAGTACACAAGTCCCTTAAGTAATAGTACTAGTCATCTAGTAAAACAAATATTCATGTAAGTTGAAGTATGATTTCTAATTAAATTTTTTAAACAGGATATCTTTTTATTAAGAGGTTGGAGATACACATCCATCAAACTAAGCGTACGTAAGGTTAATACTAGAACTGCAGACATCATCCATAAAAATGCACTCGTCTAGAGAACCCAAACATGTTTACATGTTTGATTTCCTTTAAAAGAATTTGAGATGGACATTTTTGGAATCACTACTAAGAGAAAAAATGATGCAGACCACGGTGGACATGAAATATGTTGATTGGTCTATTTATGTCTTGCCTGTAATGACTTGACGCACAGAAGTATTGTCCGTACAGGCGTCTGAACATAACTGCTATATCATTTATGGTGGAACGCGGCAATGAAGCTAACTTCAGCTTCATCTAGTCTCTATCTACTGCACAAGTCTTAGTTATAGTGAGTAAACCAGGGCTGTAGCACTTGAGACAGGGGCCACTTGTTTAACCCCTAAATGACCACAGATACACACTTGGATATAACATTTACAGTTTCAGCGTTTATTCATTAGCTCACAGTAGCCCAAAACACTACCGGCCCACAGGAAATTCTTTCAACTCTCCTGATCACCAATCCGGCACTGAGTAAGGCCATGGATGTAGTTTGTTTTTAGAAGCACTGTCCACATTAGGCGCTGATTCAGTGCTGTCACTTTCTGCGGATTCTGTTGTCTCATCTGTTTACGTTTCTTCTTGGGGCCTGTAAGCCGTAAAAGTAGCCAATCACCTCTTCACTTCACTGCCCTGCTTCACATCCAGTAGGAATATGGATGTGATATGGATATGGATATGAATATGCAATTCATTAGGTGCCCTAATACAACTGTCTGATTAAAACATACATAAGTAAGCAGATAAAATAGCTAAATAGATGGATCGTTAAAACTAAAGTAATGAGCCTGTTTTAAAATGTAGCGAGTAAAAATTACAGAATATCCTATTGAAATGTAGTGAGTAAAAGTATTCAGTGACAGAAATACTCAAGTACAGATACCTAAGAAAATATAAGTACAGTAACAAATGTGTTAATTATGTTTATTGTATTAAAACAAATGAATAAAATTTTATTATATTATATTATCATATTTATTATATTTTATTATACAGAACTACTGCAACATTACTAAAACGTTACCAAATGTTTTGGTAGTGACCGTTTCTGTTGTGACAATTGTATCTTATTTTGAGCATTACTGAGCAACTTAAAAACTAGAAAATAGATCATAACACAATCCTTGTAAATATCCAAGGTCTTTAAGTTTTTTTTTTCTTTACTGTGGGACTGTAGTTTGAGATAGTTAGAAACTATTAAAAACATCCCCTTAAGATGTTTTAGATGCACATGATAAAGAAATTTGCAAGGTACTTAAGGTGTGTTTGGCTAGCTTTGGCTATTGTTAGCGAGAGCTTTGAGAACACCTTTTGTTGGAAGGACATAGCTGTAAATGGTTTTAAGACTTGAAGGATGGAAGAATTAAAAGGGCAATAAAGAGGGACAAAGGACACAAAAGTAAAATACTGAGATCTTTGAGATTATACTTAATGTTGGAAGCTTATGTAATTAGTAATTTTCTGTTAAATGTATGTTTTCAATTTTTTCTGAGACTGGAAATCAGTGACGTAATGTCTATTTTCATTGGAAATTAAATAAACAAAAGAATGACCTTTGCGTAGTACTGTACACATAGCACATTCAGCAAAAACTCAAAAAGAGGTTTAACCCTTCCAAAAGTACAAAACTTCTTGCTAATGTTTCAAATCTGCTCATAATTGAGTTTTTCCATAAGCCTGTTACTACCCAGGCATTCACACAGTGATCTAGGTTGGTTGTCATGCCAACGCAGCAGCTCTTAGTCAGCCTATCAGAGTCATGAAAGGATAAACACACCTCTCATTTATCTAATAGGTTTGGCTTTGCATATCCCTAACACACATACACGTATTCACCCATGCAGACACATCAACAGTTGGGAAGTCATCCATGAGGCTGGAGTAATCTCAGCAACCATCAATTTTACTGTGCTCAGAGCTGTCGATGTATGAATAAAGCATGGGCAGAAACAGCACTGACATCATACATTTTCACAAACGCTTCATTTGAATGAACATGTGTTTATACTATTACACATGTCACAGTCAGAACAAAGTAGTCCAATGTCCCATGCACAATGATATCAGAGCACCACAATAAAGACAGCATGGAGCTTCAGACTAGTTAATAGGGATGCACTGATACCACTTTTTACTTTCCAATATTAAGCTAGTTAGGTTAGACAGAGCTAGAGTGTAAATAAATAAATAAATAAATAAATAAACAAACAAACATTCACATTCACATGGTGGAGTGGCGTGATATTACCCAGAGTGTGGAGCGGCTTTCAGAAAGTCAGAGCATCAATGTTCTTTCTCACTCCAAATCACTCCTATACCGCTCCATCCAATAAGCCAGTCTCTTTTTTCTTACACTGACCACCTCTGTGTGACGGGTGATGCGGCAGTGTGACTTCTACAGCTTGCACATGCCGGCTATTAATAAACAGTGTTTGCTGCAGTTTGCGCTGTTCAGTAAACCTAAACTAGAAAATCTCATTGATTGCAACAAAGTTGTACTGATATTGCACATACTTAGTCTTGTGTCATCCATTTTTGGGTGCGAATAATAAAGAAGACTGTTTCAAAAGTGCATTGAGTGCATTTCTTTACCCTAGGCAGTTTTCTGGCATGTGATTGGCCATTGTTTGAAGCCTACTGAAAAAAGCCTGTGTGGCACAGAATAATTAACTTGTTTTTCATTTAATAACAGCCATAAATTATATAATTCATTAAATGAAATGCACAGTGTCTTGTCCATACATTCAACGTAAATAAACCTAAATAAATAAATAAATATTACAGAGAATGGATCACATAAACCTGTGGTCTGTACACGTAAGCATGCAGCGCTTTTCTGGCTCTGGAAAAATGGTGCTGAACGATGTTTCACATCCAAATTTCTCAAGTCATTTATCTCATATGTACTTACATCTCCAAATATTAGACTCTGCTGTAGTTCAGTAAATATTACTGTCATTGGACATTGTCAGTCCAAGTTCAGTGGATTTCTCAGGTACCAGGCCATGAGATCACGCCGCTGATTGGATCAGCTGACTGATGCAGCGCTACAGACGGAGCTAGTGGACACACTAGCATGGCTAGCTGCAATGCTAAAGACTAAACCTAGCCTAAAGGTTATCGTTACCCAAAGAGACGGGCGGTTCCTTCCATATGTCTCTCTAAAGTTCACTCTCTTGGTAACGACCTGTACTAACATTAATTAAGGGGTTATCTGGCTTATTTATGGCGTACCAGTGGAATAAATATCTTAGAAAAAATTCCAACTAGTATATCACCCACTACCATCGCCTTCCCACGAGTTACAAATTTCACCATGAGCAGTTTTGCTGTTGCTTGTAAACTGCTGAAGTGTTGTTAAGTTCCATCTACAGTCATGCATGTGTGCATCACTTGGTAGCAAGCGTGTGCATCAGAAATTGCTTTTTAGTATCGGTATTCCTACCATTCCTGCATTTAAGTGCCAGTAGATACCAACAGTGCCATAGATACCAGTCAGGAACCAGCATCAGTGCAACCCTCCTAGATAGGGCTGAGCCAGGAAGGTTTTGATTTTATTTTTTAAATGCTTACTACTAACATGAGACCAGGTAGATCTTGATGGGAATATGGGAAAAATGAAATTGATATTTTAAGAATTCTACGACAAAAAAAAAATTGTTGAAATTACTACAATATACTGAAAGACTGCAAAATATGAAAGCATACTGGGTGACTCAAAGTTCTTGACCTCCTTCAACAATCCACGATTGCTTGGGAACAACATCATACTCCAAACGAACTAGATTCCTTTGTGGAAGAACTGTTTATTGTGATTGTAGCAATTATAACTTGCCTAAACCCCCCTTACCTGTGATAAATGAGTAATGTAACAGTGTCTAATGAATTAATACTTTACCTAAGCTTTGATCCAGTAAAGTGTTTTTTGACCATGTATTTTTGAAAAGCTCAGTTATATCAGTTTTCTAGCTAACATACATTCTTGTATTTCTATTATGTTTCTATTTCCAGTGTTAACTTTCCTCATACTGTAGCACCAGAAGCACAAGCTAAACTGTCAGCACACGTCAATCTAAATATTATTGTTACACAATATTTAGTAAATCATCTTATGTAACAAATCCTCAACATCCTCAACTGTGTTTCAGATAATATCCATCCATCCATCCATGTACTTATATTTTTCATTCAACAAGATCAAAGAGGAAATTAAAGAATGATGGGAGTTGACACTCGGTACACTCTTTAGACCACTGACCTCTAAACCCACCTGCCTTCCCATCCCCCACCGTTCTCTTTCTCCATTTCCACTCCCTCTCTAATCTCTCTCTCCCAACCTCTCACCATGTGTTCAAATACCAGATGCAACATTCAGCAGATTGTTCTGCTCTCTCTCTCTCTCTCTCTCTCTCTCTCTCTCTCTCTCTCTCTCTAACACAAACACACAAGCTTGTATTGCTGTCTCTGCGGAGTGTTTCCATTACCTACTGTATGATAAATGTGGCTGTGCTGCAACTAACCACGACACTTATGTTAACCCAAGCAATTAAAAGGAAATCTTTTGATTATTTAATATAATTATTTATCAATGTATTCTATTAAAAACTGCAAAAATAACAACAACGAATTTTTTTCTGTAGGAAGGAGCCAAACGTCCCAGCAAAGCCAAAATTTTCATGTTTTTTCATCAAAACAGGGACATTCAGTGTCTACAAAGCAAAACACACACACACACACACACACACACGGGGCAGAAGGTGCAAGAGATGAGCCAAAGTTTTTGGTATTACATCAACGGCAGATGCCCATTTGAGGCAGTGCAGTCATTTGTGGGTAGAGCTGAACAATTGTGTTCATATGGAAATCTCAGTTTGAAAGAGTGCAATTTTCAAATTGTAAGAGCTGCATTTTTTAAATTTTTCAAGCCTGAAAAAAATAAACGTGCTGGTGTTTTAGGTGAAAAAAAGCCTGTAGATTCATTTATGCAAAATAATTACATTCAACTTGCAACATTGGTCAGAAAATCACAATGAAGTATTTTCCCCAGATTGTTCAGGACTGTTTGGTGGGGGAGCAAGTGCACACAATCAGCTTTAGTCTGACTGATGGGTCTATGGATGGGCTGATTTAGAGCTAAACACATACACTTCCATGTTACCCGTAGATAAACAAATGTCAAGCTGATAGCAAACAAAGAAAGCAATGCATTGAATGTGCTTAATTTCCACATAATAAATAAAACGCCAACACATTTCTGTCCTTCAGACTACTTAATTTTTTTTTTTTGACAATAATATAATGCACTTCATTCATGTGGAAGCACATAAATCCTACCATTAAATAAACTAGCGAGGAACTAAAGGTGATTAGTTAAACGAAGTGCTTCAGGTGCACAGAGTCACAGCACTTCAGCCCGTTTGTCCACTTAACACAATCACGATATAAAGGAGCTGTCAGAACAGCACATAGGCAGTATTAGTGAAAGAACCCATGAATGTCTGACAGGTCCTGAAGCTCTGCTCCCATTTCCCACACAAGCTAAAAGCCCGCTAGTTTCCCTCAGGCGCAGGTTTAGCCCGCGAGCAGCTCAGACTCCTGCTGATGTTTACAGTATGGAAACAGAACTTCCGCAAGGCTGCATCTTTATCAGACACTGGCTTTTATAAATTAGATATCGCTGACTGACAGTATTACACTGACCAGACGGGATGGGCTGAGGTGAAGAGTGACGCTCTCGGCGCAGTAACGTCAGCCCGGGGCTCGAGCTTAAATGACAGAATTAACCGTTAGCGTTATGGCCGTTAGATTAACGTTAATGCTGAAGTTACTCACCCACGACACGAGGCGAAGAATCGTTTGCGGTTGCTGAAAGAAGGCCAGTGGGTCGAAGGCACCTCCAGCCTTTCCCGCCCCGTACGCCTGATCCATCCTCGGCAGCGCTGGTCCGTCACCTCTCCGTTTCTGAGCGTTTGTTTTCCCGTTAATTCGGTGCGGTTTAACGGTCGCGCTCTGGACGGTTGACCTTGGAGATGAAAACCAACCGTCCTCCTGTCAGAAACGGTCGCTTCCACTCTTCTTTCTCACTGTTTTCTCTTTTTCATCCAGTCTCGGCTTTACCTCAGAGCCCGTGCCCGTTTTCTCTGTAAGTCTCTCTCGCTCTCTCTAAAAGGGTGGAGAGCGCGGGGTAAACACGCGCGCGCACGCGCTCTCTCAAGCTTCCACGCGCGCTCTCGCGGGCAACTGCGCGTGTCATAAGCGATGTAACACAGCAAGAAGAGGCAGATATCGAGAAGTAGCTTCATTCAAGTGGTAAAAATGAGTAACTATGATATTTCACACAGAATCATAAATGGGAACCATTCAGACCTACGCGTTGAGGAACTCAGGAGAAAAGCATGCAAGACATCAGTTATTTCCTCTTTTAATATAAAAATAACCACTTTATTCCTCAACCTTCAGTATGCATCAGTCAGCCAACTCAATCCGATTATGTTAATTCGTAAATGCACCCTTGTGCCCTCTAGTGGACGATTTACAACAATGACGCATGTGTAGAAAAAGGGCACCTGAATTAATCAGAAGTAAACAAATATGGAGCACATAAATAACCAGAATTATAATGTCAAATGTTTTAATTGCCTCTAAATTAGTTTTTGTCGTATTTTATTATAACGTAGTTACTCTACGACAAAGAATGTTTTCTTAAAGTTAAAAAAAACGTTGCCATTCTCCCTTCACAGATTCCACACCCTGAGCCACATCAGCGACTCTGTAGCTTTAACTTTTCTTTTAATTGTCTCATTTCAGCACTATCATACATACAGAGTGGCCAGTACAGTGAAAGAAAGTATGAGCAGAGTCCAGTTCAGGACAATGCATATTAGTATGTGATTCAATCAGTGTTACTTTGATGCAAACAAAGGAAAGCGTTTCTAACATAATTACTTTGAGGGGATAAAAAGATTTGACAAAACAAATCAAAACAATAACAAAAAAACAAAGCATCGTTAATTTTTATCACATGTGGCGAATGTGTAAATAAAAGAAAATGAAGCATGTGGTACAATTCATTGACATGTATTTTGTGAGTTGCTATAACTACTTCGCAAGATCTGTCATGTAAAAACTAAATAAATATGACAAGAACAGAACACAAACTTTCCAAACTTTAGAATCACTGTTTTGAATAAGGTATAACCTATCTTGTTGCAGGTAAGTGTATAAAATTATTCTTACATGATTCTAATATTCTACAGGTTTTAAATATTTTGTAGGAAGCTGTCAAATGTACAAAAGTTTTGATGATAGGTGCTTCCATAATAGTTGAGAAAGCTCTAAAGCACTGAGAATTAACTTATTATAAAATTCATATCCTGAATGTCCCACATTTGATAAGCACTGACCAAATCCCACGAATCGAATAGCTATTCATAATAAATAGATAAGCACAGTTTATTAAAATTACTCAGCATTTGCATCATTTACTATTTTTTCCATGTAATAATGTCTTGTAATTCCCAAAATACTTTACATTGTGAATAAACCTGTGAATAAAAATAAAATTGTAAATATGTAGGTGTCTAGTTTATAACATTTTAATCTACAATGTGTTATTTTTGAATAACAATTATTATGACAAGTGATTCCAAACTTTTGAAGGGAAGTGTCCGTCTAAAGCAGAGCTTAATGAATGTAGAACAAATGACTGCTCTTCTTCTGCTGAGACACTAAATATTAGCATTTAATGGATCAAAAAACATATGAAGCACTAACTATATTACTGGTGAAAAACTGTTGTCTAAGTTATGTGGAGGCCTCATGAACACATACACACAATATCTTTTCACACCACAGGACAGCCTTATCAAGTTTTCCCAGTGTGTCACAGGAATGAACCCAAAATCAAGTTATTCTAGGTGTTTCCATAAAAAGCACTACAGCATGTCGAGGCAAGCGAGAAATCAGAGAGCAATTCTCAAACAAAAGGAAAACAACAAATGATCAGGGGCTCCTGTTACATGTTATGATCTACTGCAGCAGTTATTGGTCAAAGTAGGTCAGAAATATAACAGATGTCCTGCAGTAAGTCATTTTGGGCCCTTTGTCCAAGATTGTCATTTTGTCAGTAACATTCTGGCAACTTTGAGCAGAACAGTTTGAGCTCAGTAAGACTATGCTTGATACGAAAAGGCACTTTAAAGGTGAAGAATAAAATGGAGAAAGAAGGCAAGGAAGAGAAAGAGAGAGAGAAGGAGCGAGAGAGTAAGTAAGGAAGCTCGAGTGGGAGAAAATATGCCATAGGAAAGACCTTAAGACATGTTACAATAACATTGCTTTTTTAAATTTGGGATGCTATGGAATTTTTTTTCTCAAATGTGGTTTCACGTCTGCAAAGAGGGATATTTTAAGAGTATCTGAACAGATAAACTTCAATCATTTGTACAAATATGCTGACCAGACGTGACTTATCTTGAACAGAGACAAAACAATGCTGTGACCAGACGTGACCCATCATTAACAGAGACAAAATAAATACATGAGGCCAAAGCAAAAGTAGAAGTTTACTACAGTGTTATTAACAATAAGTGGTTCACACAGTTTAGTAAGAGCGCTTCACTGAGCAATACTTAAACATGTTTTAAAAAAATACTTGATACAGTTCCTCTAGTGTAAATTCATCCATGCATCACCATTCCAAGCACAATGCGCATCACCTGTCAAGGGAGGGAGTCGGTGAAAGAACTGAGTTTCACTTCACTGACACGTGGAAATAAAGTACTTCTAAATCGCAAGTATTTCTGACGTACAGTGCAGTAAAAGGTTAGCGCTAGCGAAGGTAAAACGAAATGAGAAGAGCCAGGCCACCACAGCCTGGTCAGTCACACTCCTTCACTTTTCAACACTGATCCAGCTATATCAAGTGCGTGAGAAGGTGGCTCAGACCATTCTATACCAGGCAGATTTGGAGTACAAATACATCCAGATAGAAGCTGCTCTTTATAATCGGATCTTAAAGAGACACTCTGGACAAAATAAAAAAGTTACCATCACTACATGTGTTGTAAACATGCTTCAGTGGTGCTGCATAGTCTCCAGAGTAAGATTTTCCTGTTCAAAGACTTTGAAAACCCTCTTCTGATGACATATCTTTAAGGTAGGAGGAACGTCTGAAAAACTATCACTGCCTCAAGATGGACTTTTCTGGGTGAACTATTTTGAAACTGTTTTTGTTAGCTGGTGAACGCAGAAGGAAACCTGATAGATAACATTACTGCTAGGAGGTTATCAGATGAGGAGCACAACAAGCTAAAAGCTAACATTAGCAAGGTTGCTACCAGATACCAGGCTATCTAAATACCTTACCTCCGTTTGGTTTGGTTTCTCTAGCTAAAAGTGTAGAAAACCTGCCTGTCCATTTTGTGACAAAAAAACATAAAATCACTATTTTCTTTACAATTTTGTTTGACGACTGAGGTAATAGCTTGGTTGTATGTAATAGCTTGTTTGTATCTATTAGCCTTTATCTCAGTGGCTAGGCTAGCAGCCTGGATTGGCTGGCACCTCAGGGCTGTTTGTTGCATGCTGGATTGTGAGAGAACACTGATGAACGAAACGTTGAAACAATATATAAAATTATGAATTCTGTCAGATTGATGGCGCTGTGGGATACAGTGCTAGATTACAGAATACTGTATAACATGCCAAATAACACAGCAAACTGTAGTTTTAGACCGGAATTCCCCATTTGAATATCTTCCCATTATGCCAGGTAGGGATTTCTAAAGTAAAACCTTTAAAACAAGACTGTAACATGGCAAAAAATTAAAGTACTGACTTAATGCAACATTATTCTAGTTTATTCCAGCCTCCCATAAGTTATCAATTTTAAGCTGTAGCTGGAGCTGATTGTTTCAGTGCATTAACTAGCTAGGCTATTGTCTGTTTACTGTCTTTTAGAGCAATGCTACTTTATTACCTTACATTATAGCGGGATATGCAAAATCAAACAAATGCTAATATCTTGTGAAGGCCTCTGTAGAAAAGGAAGTTCTATTTGATCAGAAGTTATTGTTTCATTATGAAGAATGTGGTAATGTTCCATATATTTGGATTTCACAATCATTTATGTTTCAATAGTCCAGACCTGCGGTCACCGATCATATCCGCGAAGGGATGATGAGGCTGCAGGTTTTTATTCCAACAAAGCAGGAGCACGTCTCATGTAACACAGTAGTTGTTTTAAGACCGAGACCAACTGATTAAACACATGGAATCAGGTGTGCTTCTGCTTAAGTAGGATTAAAACTTGCAGTCACATTGACACTTTGTTGATAAGATTAGTGACCCATGATCTAGACTTATCAACTGAAATTACACTGTCCAACTGATAACTTAATACCTGCCAAAATCAGCCTACCTTACCTGGATTTACACAATACAATAATTGGCAGAAAATAAGTGTATTTGAAGAGGTTAATGTAAAACATCTGTAGAATTACAGTAATCTGAACAAAATCTGCATGACACATACACTGACCGTTTGCAAAATTATGACTGACACATCTCTCAGCCAATCCCAGTTGTCTCTAAACATTTCTTCCTCCATCAAGCGAAAAAAAAAAATTGAAAAAAGTTACTGAGGAAAGTATTGTGCCTGACACACACTATGCTGATCTGAAGGATATGTTGTTTATATTTCATTCTTGAAGCTGAAAATGTTTTGGATGAAACTCTGTGGAGGACCACCCTCACAGCTCAGGGTGAAAACTAATAACAGACTTTCACAGGCTCCAAGGTAAGCTAATTTGTAATCTTTTAATCTTTTTTGTTAGTGTCATTGCTAAAAATACACACTTAATATGATATCTAACAATGAATAACATTACTGAAAAATGTTAAGATCAGTTCTTTAACTATTTCAATTAGCTAACTAGTTAGCTAATTAGCTGCTGAAAGTTAGCAGGATAAATTAGTCAGATTAAGCAGGACTGTAGAGTGTTCACATTTGTGATTTAAACACTGTGTAAGATAAAATATTAATGCACTTGTGCACATACCATTTTCTGTATTCTTTCATTAAAGTTTGCTGAAAGACTGTGTAAAGACAAAGAGTCCTCCTCAGAATCTTATGTTGCTCTGACTAGCTCCAGTGTTAGCTTTAGCATTAGCTAATTTGAAGGGATAACTTTTATCTTCTCCTCATTACACTTGAAAACCTACTGCTGTAACATCGAGAGACTATATGATTACCCTGGTTTGATTAATGTAAACATGGTTTCCAGAACCATTTTTTTGTTCACTCTAATTTGGTGTACATGTATATTTTGCAAGTCTCAAACATCCCATCATCCCGTAAAGCCAGTTTCTTTTTAAATGAATATAAATGCACTCCTCTGTGTGTTTTTAAATGTCAGAATTTTGCAAACAGTCAGTTAAATCTCACAGCAGAACAGTCACTGAAGCTACAAAAAAGGAAAAAAAAGTGCTGTAGTTTCAATAACTCAGATCAGGTTCAAAGAGCAGCTTCTACCAGGAGCAAAATTCATAATATTTGAGTTTGTCATATTTTGAGTAAAAGCAGATTAAACTAATTGACTATGCCACTCCCTTTTGTGAAAGGTATGATTTAAACACATATACACACATCTCTGTGTTTCAGCGCTAATGAATTATATAAAACCAAACCTGGGACAAAGCCCACAGCTTCAGGAAAAAGAAATAAAACACTAAATTTTCTTGATTCAGTCTCTGTTTTGTGTCTCACTTCTTAAGCTGTCTTTCTCTGTTGAGACATTCTTTAAGGCCTGTGGATTACTTCCCAAAGTCAGTTTAAAATGGCTCAAAGACATTCCTACTGTGGAGTAGGAAGGGTCACTAGAGGGAGGAGGAACACCACTTGAGAGGGGTGACATTGACAGTTAACCACAGCAAAGATTAAAAAATGTCAAATAATAAACTAGACTGTAGAAAATATGGCATCCTCTGGTTCTGTGACATGGTGTCAACATCCCATGTGATTTATCATCCTGCTTACATCTGCAGGACATCTACGAAGATGTGAGCATTAACCACTAACCAGGTACTACCTGGCAAGTGGCTCTCACTGCTACACCCAGTTTGCCTGCCCTGATGCAAAGTGACTTCTAAAAGAGTAGGTCATTAGCCACCTCGTCCTTGGGTAAGTGTCGTCCTCTATGTCTTTTTGTGCTTTCGACTGTTTTTCTTGTATTCTTGTTCCTACTGTGACCATAAGTGAAGAGGGGCAAAAGTGTAGACGAAGTGTCAAGAGTGTTACAAAGTATCACTGTCTACTTGACGTTGAACACCATGAGTGGCCTCTCTTCACGCCTCTGCCAAGGGCTCTTCTTATTCTCTCCTTCATCATCTTTGTCATCATTATCATCGTCGTCGGGGCTGGTCACTGAGTCCCTGTGGACCTCAGTGGCACTGCTGCAAGCACTGTTGTCCCGACTGCGCCCTCGGCGGGGAAACGTTCCTCCCCGGGAACATTCTGGGGCCTCGTCCAGCAGTGGTGCCATTGAGCTATCCTCTGGTGAGTATGTGGCCGTGTGGCTTTCACTGCTGCTGCTAGGATCTGTAGTGTCAATGACAGGAAGCTTGGAATAGATCTTGCCGTGGGCCTTCCTTTCACCTCCTTCCTTCACCTTGCTCTCCTCTTTACTCTTCCTCTGCGAAGACCTGCCTGAATTTCCCGGATATGTTTCCGCCCGGTGCTCCTGGGCTGGAGCCCGCAAGGCCTCGTTGCCTAGTTCAATGTAGGAGTGGCGGACAAGGGAGTTGGAGCGACCGTCAAGGGACACGAACCATGCCAGGGGATGCGGTTTCACACCTAGCTCCAGCAGCTTCTTCTCTGTAAGTGCCTTCAACTCCCCATTAACCTGTGCCATGGTGGAGTCATCAAACAGCACAGGGATGTGGACGGCGCCTGTGGAACAAGAGTCTGAAGCCCCGTTCTGCTCTTCAGATCCCTCTCCCTGCTGGTCAGCTTTGTCCTCCTCCTTCTGTGGCTTGGCGGACTGCTGCTGCTGTTGCTGACTCTGATGGCGAGGAAGTGTCATGCTAACCTGAATGCCCTCCATGTCATGCTGAAGCTGCTGCTGCCTCTCCATGGCCTGCTCCACGGCTGAAAGATCTGAAGAGAGGCGCATGTAATGTGCCGGGATGACTAGTGTGGGCACCACGCTGTGGTACATGCTCTCCTTCATCTGCTCCATGGAGTGGCAGAAGATGAGCTGGCCAGGCTGTGTATTCACAGAGCCAGGCCTGTTCAGGTGATCTGCAGCCTGGGAGGCACAGTAATCTGGGGGCTTGCTGTCCCGGCTGTGGTAATGGCCAGCAAATGGAGGCAGCAAAGGTGGGGGAGATGGAGGATCAGAGGTGTAACCTTGGTTGTCCTTGGCATTATGGTGATGGTGATTGTGCCTGCGGTCATCAGAATCTTCGGCCGAGCTGTAGCCTCTGGCAACATCATCTCGCAAGAGCAGGTCCAGATTGTTAGTGTTGGTGGAGCGGGTGGCCTGCAGCGGGAAGCTCTCACCACGCTTGCTGTTCACGCTAGCCTTTGAGTGGTGTGACTTGTGGCCAGAGCCATGTCTGAAGAAGTCCTCCCGCGAGCTGTGCAGGTCCCGGGTGGAGGAGAGGTCAGATTTCACACCATCTGGGTCTCCAGTAGAGGAGGCTGTCTCCATGTGCGCGCTGCTGATGAGATTGAGCTGGGAAGTGGACGTACCCTGGTCTCTTTTGGAGCTCTCTAGAGTGGAGGAGATATGCATTTTACGATGATGCTGTCGGGGTTTCAGGCATCTCCTCCTGACAGAGAAAGGAATGAACCAGATTGGTACAATGTGAAATATGTGTAACTTTACACATTTATAATAAAATAATAAAATATACACCACAAACAGAGTGAAAATGAAAGAGGAAATCCACCAAGTCTTTATTGCCCACACTTAAAGAACTCAGAGGTGGCCTTAAGCTAGCAGTACTGTATCTGCCTCGGCATGGTACAGGTGGCCTCACAGCCAGCTAAAGGCCACTCTCAGTATGAAAAAACATTAAGCCGCATTTAGGCAAATTTAGTTTGATTTGTTTCGACTTGGCAGTTTAAACAGGGATACCTGCAGTAGTAGAGCAGCAAGCAAAGCAGGATTAGAACCAGCAGGGCCATAGAGCCCAAAATGGTCAGGAGGAAAATGGTATGGTATGTGGTGATGTCTCTCAGGCCAGACGTGTTCAGGCCTGTTCCTGGAACAGAAAAATGACATACTATGAGAATTTTTACATTTTTGAGAGACCTCCCTCAGTTGCTCACGTGTAGGGAGGTTGTAATTCAGGGAAAGCAGGACTCACCTGCAGCTGAAGGGAAAGCTGCCAGCCAATAGCCTAAATGTGGTGCCACAAAACTCCAGGTCATCTGAGCACCATCTTTTTTAATGTAGCCGGCACCACTTCTGACCCATAGACCTGCAGAAGATAAACCCAATCAGGTACTGCTTCACAGAGGATCAAGCTAAAGGTTAAAGCAGCTTCCCTGTAATCTGTAAATCTGTAAAGCTTGCAGGTTTGCTAGACCAAATTACACTCTTGATAGTAATTCTTCAGGAAAGAGGCCCACTGGCCAAAATGAAAAATGTAATCATTGCTACATCTGTTGTAAACTTGTCTTCTTGCTTCCTGAAGTGGTGCCCAAAAAGTCTCTAGAGACAGATTTTTCAATTTAAAGACCAAGACAAACCCACTCAGGTAATGTATCTTCGAGGTGGAAGGGGTACCTTTAGAAAAACTACAGTTGCTTTGGGGAAGGCTTTATAAAATGTGCTAACGCATAAGGGAGCCAGATAGCTAATGTTTTTGCTAAGAAATAAAATGTCACTTCTGTATTTATTAACCTCTACATTAGTGTAACATCACTGAATTTCATTCTCACTGTGGATTGATTTCCATTGGTTGTATGATGTTTTTTGCACAATATAGGGCCGATTATGGTTCAACTGTTCTATCATTATGCGGACTATAATTGACCATTTGCAAAGTAACCTTGACACGACACTAAATTAATCATGGTTAGAAACCATCTCTTCCAACTAGAAAATGGAAAACACCCAGAATAAACCTGCAGTGAGAATGGTGCTAGTAGTAAATTAACCAGAATTAATAGGCCATAAGATGTGAAAACAGACATGTAATTCAAACACCCACCCTATCCTAATTTGTTTGCAGTTTTAGATCATTTAATATCGTTTCTGAAGATGAAAAAAGGATTTTGGATTAATCCATGCAGAAGCTCAAAGTCAGAACTATGTAAGGTAAGGTACACTTTACATGGGTGACTGTATTTCCATTTTAATATGTCTAGCAGTTAGTTAAATTTATGATAAGTTACTGATGTGTTATTAGCCTACTTTTTTTTTTTTTGCTCTGGCCCTCTTGACACTGGACAGAGTGTAATATGGCCCATTACCTAACACCCCTAGTGTAATGCATGCTGTAGTGATGGAATACACAAAATTGTGAATTGCTATGAAAATGAGACATCAGTGTTAGTTACTAAAGGTTTAAGAAAGTCAAAAGAAGATGCCATTTAAGGATTTCCTGCTGTAGACCTGACACAGGGCAATACAGAGCATGATATTTGCAGAATGCCCCTGAGGAGAGGTTTAAAGTGGCTTAATGCTGCCTGACAATTCCAGCTTGCAACAGCTTTCTTTTTTCAAACAATATTTTCAAGCTTGGTTCACTTCCTCATGTGCAGTGCATAACGTCATGTAGGGTTATTATAAATCTGGACTTTATTTATGCATTTACAAAAAACAAAAAATAGTACTGATACTAAGTATTATAATTTATACCATTTAGAAAAGGAACACAGTTATTCTGACCACTACTGAGTTTATGCTTCTCAGTATGAAGAGTAGCCAGGTAGGTATAAACCTGAATCCATTCTAACTTTGAAAGACACAAGACTATATTAGGTTTCCATTATGCAGGACTGATTTGTCATGCTTGACAGACTTACCCCCTGTCAGGTTTAGTAATGGCCAATCCTCCTTCCAAATTCTGGCAGCTATCTGCACTAACTTGAAAGCACCACCAATACATTTATCAAATCCTTACAGGCAATTTAACAGATGCAGCCGTATCAAATGTAGGCTCTAACACTGTTACCATGCTGCAGTATGGCCACTAGGGGGTGATGAATGTCCAGTTCAATATAGAGACCTTTGCTCAGTCCCTGTTGGTAAAGTGGGGGGCTTTCCCAACACAGCCCATGTGAAGCAGCCTCCTCCACTTCTTTCAGCTAAGCTCTCTTTTGTCTGTGAACTGTCTCCAAAACAAACAGGGCTCAAAAGGCGACTGTCCCATTAACACAGAAAAACACATGACCCCGCACACGCCCACAACAAATGGCTGCATCATCTTTTTCTTCATAGCAGGACACTTTTCTGAAGGCCAGTTCATTCCGCCCACCCACACATGATGCATATTCATACCCATTTTTCCCCCCAACTCTTAACTGAGCTGTCACAGTCTGGTGGACTGAGAAACGAGCCTCTATTTCATCTACTTCTGTGTGCAATGATGCAGGAAAGCATTAGTGCATGAATAAAAGAATCCTTAGTTTTCCCAGACTAATGGGAGCCCTATGATGATAGCCAGAAAGATATCAAGAAATGTATCCTACATGTTTTACAGGACTGAATGGCAGCACTAAGCTTTTAGCTACTGTTTCTCAGTGCTCCTGGTGCTGGTTTGATCCACTGACAGTCCAGTTATACGTAGGTCTGCACAATATATCATTTATTTATTGTTATAATTGTCTATATTGGCCTTAGTAGTACAAATATAGTAGAATGCTGCAATATACAAACCAATCATAACATGTTTTTGAAGGGCACATATCATGGAAAACCTTTTCCTGACTTTCTTAAAACAAACGAGTTTAATGTAGCATATAAACATATTTAAAGATTCTAAATTCTCTGTTCATATAGTCTATTTATGGAAACCTCAAAACTGAAAAAACGGCTAAATTGAAAAAATGTCTGTTCTGTTTTTATGATGTCACGTTTACATATATTCCCCAATTCAAACTACAACAATTTAGCCTCACCCATCACACCAAAATTATAACGAGTGTCTCAGCTCTGAGTGCTTTTTTTAAAATGAGGTATAATACAAGGCAAACAATCAAACCAAAGATAATTTACATAAATCAGTCTTTACAAAAACAGCCTGTTTAACACTAAGGAATAAAACAAGGTCCGAAACGGGTCATAAAAAATAAAATACAACTCGTCTTGTTACATAAAACCACACAAATATGATAAATGGACTTCAGAAGAAAAAAACTAAAATACAAGAACAATGTAGGATATGGGCCCTTTCATATAGCGCAAGGCACACAATCGCAATACTAGTACTTTGTGCATATGATACATCCCTATTTATAATCACCATCACAGAACACCACAACTTTTCATTTTATATTCATCAGCAAATTTAATTTCATTCACATTTTGCATATTATTAAATTTGTATCATATCATCAATTTATAGACCTGTAAGGCAAGTTTAAATTCCTCCGTCTCATAAACGAACAACAACAAGCATGTTGTAAACACAGTGAGGGTCAACAGGATCAGAGGAGATTTCCCTCGGGACCAGATGCTCCACTGTCAGACATTACAATCCAGTACATATGGATTAGTTATTACTTAATGCCCAGCAGCAGGACATGTGCATGCCTACTTCCAGGCTTAGCCTAGAAGGACATCTTGACAGCTAAATTAAGACAAACCTACAACTGTAGTGCTTTAACGACAGTGACAATTGTGAGGTACAAAATAAGCGCAAATAATTATTTACCATGTCACTTTTTTTGAGAAGCCATAAAAGAGAGCCCACTTTGGACTGTTGCCTTTAGGGCAAATACATATGAGGAAATGAACCAGATAGGCTCCCCTCACCATGAATAGTGGTTTGAACAGTAAGTGATCAGGTTAGACTATGCCATGACTTGTTAATGTAGATATATGATGGAATATAAAAGTATTACTGCCATATGTACACAAAGAAACAGCTCTATGTTTCCTTTGTAAGTACTTTCTTTATACCAATGCATAAAATTGGCAATAGCTTTGAAGTTTCAGTTGTTATTGCCCCCCATTCTAATTTTTTCACATATTTGCCCCTATATTTGTGAAGTTTGTGTCATTTTATGCACCAAAACAGTCATAATTCATTTATACATTTTACATTATACCTTTTTCCAACCTCACCCTTAAGACGAATGTATGCGAATGACCTCTGTTATGATTAGTGGCCCTGTACTGTGCCTCATTCAATAAGCAGCTGCATTGTGAGTGGATACAGCTAAACTGCTGAAGGCTGAATAGATAAATGTGTGAAAATGTGTGGTTTTTCATGATGTCACAAAAACTATGAATTCAGTAACCGTTCGTTTTGGAACTTGTTTACATGCTACATCAAACTCTTAATGAAAAGTTGCTTCTCTGTGACATTGGCCCTTTAAGAAACACATGGGGTTTGCAGCTATATACCATCTCCCAGACAAATGCTGCACAACAGCAAAAATGCCCTTCGGATTGCATCTCAAAATTTGCTATCCTAGCAACAGCGCTAACTGTGCAGGCCTTGTTCTCAGTGCTATTCATGGAGGCTCTCATCTAAACGACTGGGCTAATGGGCCTGCAGGATTAAGACTCCTCCGACTAAGCTGCTTGGTGGGAGACAATTTGAGATTTCTCTTTACAACCAATGGAGGCTAAATGTATAGTTTACTACACATTTTTAAGGGGAATCAATGAATGTGCAATACAGCCAGATTCAGTAAAGTCTACAGGATGCAAAGATTCAAAAGCTGAGGTTGCTTTCAAACATGCATATCAGTGTTTCCACTAGGTTTTTTGGTAACCGATGGTAGACCCTTCACAGCTATGATGAGTACATGCCATCATCAAATGCGTATCTTCATTTTTGTAACACCTGTCGTTTGCATTGTGTAAATTTAATGATGAGCGGACCAATAGAAATGCTCTAAAATCACTTGGAATAAAATCTCTTTACATTATAGGTGAGAGTGTTTTTGCTTTCTCCTGTAAAGTTACCATTTTGGAGATACTTGTTTTTTGTTGGATAGGAACTATATAAATATATAAAGAGAAAGTTCAGTTGATTTACTGAACTATATATATATATATATATATATATATATACACACACACTATGCTTTACAATTAATAATGGGACAAATATTAATTTGAATATATTTCAGTGAAATGTATAAGACTAGTGTTAACAGTTTCTTAAAAACTCTCTATAATGAAACTCTCTTAAAAACTCTCTAAACTTTCTTTAATGAAATGTTATCCTTAAGAATACAATGATGTCTTATTTTGCATTTAAACAATTGAAGAAAGTGCAGCATTGAGCCCATCGATACAGAACACAATTTAAATGTAAATGTCATTATTGAGTGAGTATGTAATTGATGCTGTAATCACAATAATTAAGTAATGTAAAGAACAAGACACAACATCAATACTACTACAACTACTACTACTACTACAACTACTACTACTAATAATAATAATATTAATAATAATAATAATAACATTAATACATCTTTATCTATATAGCACTTTTCTCCATAGTTACAAAATCTCAGACTTCTTTACACATTAAAATAAGTAAAACATTGGACTGATAGAAACACCATGCTCTAAAAAATACTAGCACAATTACAAACAAAGGAGAATGGGCCAAAATACCTCTAGGCATATGTTAGTCTAAACAAATTATTTTTTGTAATCTGGATTTAAAAACATCTATCGAACTTGAATTTCTAATATTCTCTGGAATGCTACTCTGCAGTTCATGAGCTATATAAGTAAATGATCTCCCATCAACTGAACTGCAAATGATCTTAAGTGTTTGCAGTAAGCCTTTTTCAAGTGTTCTAACAAAGTGGAAATTGAACATAATGCAAAATGACAATAATAATTCTACACATTTAAGGTTTAGTCAATTCTCTTTTGAGGAGATAACAATGAGGCTAATGATTATTACTCTTTTATAAGTTGGCAGGCTATTATCCCTCCACAGAGAGACTAAAAACTACCTCTGACTACAGCATTAAATTACAGTCCACTGCAGACTACAGCACTGAGCCCAGTGGAATCCTCCTCAGTGCTCTGTCTGAGAGCTGGGGAACACCATGCAGGTGAGTGGGAAATGAATGCATTTCTGGGTCAGAATGAATCATTGCATGCTGAATCCAAAGTAAGCCTCCCTGCCACATCACTGACACACATTTTTTCTTGAACCAAAAGCACAGCACCAAAGAGACAGCAAAGGTAGCTATCAGCCTCTCCTTCTCTCTCTCTCTCCCAGCATGCACCACATTGCGTAACAGCCTCCTCAGTAAAGCAGAACTGCCATCAGGACACTAGGACTGTAAGTGCTTGGAGCAGCTGGGTAGAGGTGCAGATGGATCTGTGCTTATTCCACTCTACTAGACTGGACCAGGGATATTCCTTAAGGAGTCTCACTAGCATTAGCAATTGCTTCGTGTATTTATTATCAAGGTTCATTTAAGAGCAATCAAGAAACTTGCACAGGAACAATAAAGAGGGATGTCAACTATGTTGATTATAACACACACTTAAAGGATGGTTCTTTTAGGGGTTCTTCAGTACAGAAAATGGTTCTATATAAAACTATGAACACTCACAGAACCCTTTGCATGATTAAAGGGTTGGCATAGTTAAATTGTTCTTCAGATTGATGAAGAGTGTGTTTATATGGTTCTTTATAGAGCCTTTTTGAAAAGGGTTCTATATAGGACCAAAAAGGGTTTTTCTATTATAACAAGCCTGACACTGTAAGAATAGAAGAAACCTTTTTGGTGCTATATAGAACCTTAATGAAAACAATCTACAGCACATTCTCCATGAATCTAAAGAACCGTTTCACGATGCAAAGAACCCTTTAATCATAGAAATGGTATGTTGAATGTTCATGGCTCTATATAGAACCATTTTCTTTATTAAAGAGCCCTTGAAGAACCATCATTTTAATTGTGCAGGCATGCCATTGTACTAATAGAAGAACACTTTTTGGTGCTATATAGAACCCTTTTCAATACGGTTCTATATAGAACCATCTACAGCACATTCGCCATCAATCTGAAGAACCAAGGAACCCTTTCATCATGCAAAGAGTTCTTTGAGTGCTTATGGTTTTATATATATATGTATATGCTCCCCCCAGTACATGTCAGCATAACATTTCTTTTCACTGTTATGCAGATGATCTACAGTGCCATCCCTTAAAACTTGGTGATCAGTGTTTCAAAAAAAGGCATAATGAGTTTATCAAAGATATTAAAACCAACTGTTTCTTATAACTAAACAAAAGTAAAACAGAGGTTATCAGCTTTGGTGTTCCCAATTCCTCCAGAAGCTTGCAGGAAAGTCTACATTGCCTAGAATAACTACATGGCACTCGCCACCAAATGAACAGAAATATTTGATAAACCCCCTTTTTATGGAACTGCTGCATTCTTTACCTGCCCTATCCTCGAACCTCCAGACAGATACGCTCGTGGCGGTCTTGAGGGGCGAGTCCGAGGGAAGGGGAACAGACACATGGATGGGGTCCGAGACCTGGACCTCAGTACCGTTGGGTCCGGTGAGTCTGGCACACACTGCAGCCACTGCAGTCAGCTCTACCCAGCTGTTGTTTGAACCTGACAGAAGAGAGAGATGGAGGTAATCAGACAGCTTGCAATGGCTTAAACCACAGGTTCCAGTTGGCAGGGGCTAATGAGAGCTGAAGTCCACCACTTCAGCTTATATGGAAAGATTCTCCTGCACCAGGGGCCATCAGTTTCTGTCCTGAATTGTGCAGTTCAGCAGAGGTTGGTGATTCTTCTGATCTTCTACACCAAATACTTGGTAATTAACTGATGAGTTGAAAAGAATGTATTAAAACAGAGAAATCACCAAACTGTACTGGGCATCAGGCCTCAGGACTGGAGTTGAATAACCCTGTCCTACACTTTAGTCGCAGTTGTTACTAGCAAGTAGCAATTAAACCATGCAGAGACATTCTGTAAAAAATGACACGTGTGTTTATAAGTAAAACAGGAAATAATTCATTATGGTGTTAATTCAATGAAAAGTTGCATGTAGTTATCCCTACAGAATGTAACTGAATGCAAAAATAATCAATTACACAACTATGTATGACCTAAGTAATGTAAATTAAATGTATGGCAAAATTACAATAATAACTCTTCTTAGAGTTATAGCGATTCACAGATCACAAATTCTAACCGTGTTAATAGCCTGCCTCTTGGCTTTTCCCTCTTTCTCCTGTCCAGGTTAAAGTAAAAGATAACAAAAAAACAGTGACAGCACGTGACTCTGTTATGTGGAGTTAATATGTGTTAGGTGGAGTTTGTGCAGTGTTTGGTTCATGCCTTGTGTATCATTAAGCTGGGAGAGATCGCTAAGCTTGGCTGAGCTTTTTAAAAGCACTGAGTTAACACTCATAAGATGGGGGAGGGGACAGTTCACTGTCAGTGCGAAGTGTGGGACATGTGAAATGGAAATACTCAAGAGGTCTGGACATTGTGCTAGATTTGCCCAGCCTGCTTCTTGAGAGCGGCAGAGAATTTAAGGTTTTCCACCTGTCTGTGTTTAGGCACACAGCGTTGGCTATTTGCAGCATTTAGTGTAGTTAAAGGATTAATGGTAAAAGCTTTTGAGGTCCACTGGATGGTAGGAATGGGTGGCATACTAGTATAAAAGCGTATACCAGTATGATGATGTCCCATGAGATGGATTTTACCATATTGTGGATACGACGATAAGCCCAAAAACGATTAATCACAAACAGCCCCGTCCTTAAATTAAATTTGAACTCCAACAGCTTACAGAAACTGTTTTGTGAAAAATCTGATTTGCACAATTTTCCAATTAGACCAGATGTGGCCAATCAGCCAAGACATGTTTCTGTCCAAATTTGGCTTCTTTAGTCAAGTCAATAATCATCCAATTCCTTTATTTTATTAAGTTCGTGCAGACTTGTCAATGTGGTTTAGAGCACAGTGTGACCTACTGTCAATTATATAAACTTCACACAGTAACTAAATGCCACAGGGAGCCACTTTGGACAACAGGTGTTGTGCTGAAGTCCGACACCCGTTGCATGCACGCAAGGCACTCAGGCATATAGACGATAAATGTTAAGTTTCTTTTTATTTAAAAGCTCTTAATCTTCAGTTTTCAAACAGAAGATGTATGTTTATATATAGAAAGAACAGAAATGTAAGTTATACTGTGTCCTAAACCAGATCTACAAGTTTATGCAAGGCTACTGAAGACCTGGTTGTGGTTTGAGCAGATTGAGAGCAGTTTTTGGATGTATTTACAGAAAAGATTTGGGTGTCTATTGACTTGGAGTGTTTGTTAGCAGTGTTAGCCTTGTAGCTCCAGTTCTAAACTGAAGAAGCAAAATTTAGATACCAAACATGTCTCGGTCAATATACTACATCTGGGTGGAAAATTGTGTAAATATGACTTTTTGCCAAACCATAGCTTTAAATTATTGTTACTTTAAACTTCAATCATTTATTAACTTTGAAAGGTTTATAAAATATAATAATGCTATTTTTTTGGTATAAAGTGACATCATTATTGTCCATCTTATTACATCATTTATACATGGAAAGTTGGAATGTGGTTAGGAAGTGGTTTACTGATGCAATTAGCTTGCTGTACAACGGAAAACTTCAGATCACCTGTGGAGTTGATCTCCAGGCCCAAGGGATAAGGGAAGCCCCCAAGCTCGTACTGACTCCTGGTGGAGGTGAGCATGGCGGAGAGTGCGATGTGGGAGGTGTTGAGGGCTGGACGAATGGCTCTCCGCTGCAGCTGCACCCATGGCTGACTTTTGGAGCCTACAAGACAATGACATAACAGGAACATTGTAAGCATTATATGCAGCAGACTTACTCCTTGCAAAACTGCTGTGGTCTAATTGCCCTCACTGGGACACAAGCTAATGAGCACAGTTTTAAGAAAATCTCATGATTCACAATGATATTAATTCTGAAGGGCCTCACAGCAAGAGTCACAAAGTGCATCAAAATATAAGAAGTGCAGTCATGTTCTACTTCCAAAACTCTGATTGCCAATCTGTCTGAATGTAAACCTGATTTAAAACCAGCAAAGCCAGCTGTGCACTCTGATGAGTCCAGCAGTACAGCAGTTATGCATGTGTCTTGCTGAATAGTAATCCTCTCTGCTCAGCTTGGCCCAAAGAGGAGGGAAAGAGAAATGAAGGCCTAAAAATACACACGTGTCTGTCTGACTACGGGCTGCCTGTTTCGATTAGCACTGGGATAGCAAGCCGCTGATTGGCTCAGACAGCCTGGCTACCGCAGCATAGCTCCGGGTCAGCTCCAGGCACGCTGCGACGCTCCTCCACTCTCTCTCTCTCTCTCTCTCTCTCTTCAACCTTATCTATCAGACTCACACGTTTATTCACTCAGGCCATTTCATTCAGCCATGGCACATACACGCTTAAGTTTCCAGCTCAGTGCATGTCATTGCTCAACTCCCAGAGCATTCCTAAAGCACGAACGCTCAGTAGTTTGAGGCAACTCTCAATAGCTAACTCTCTCTTCATTCTACTATGAGAATCTGAATCTTTTTATTCATGAAGCACAAGATACAAGGAATAGTACAAGGAATTTTGCTTGGTGCAGTGATCAACATGAATTCATATAAAAAATATAATATTTTACATAATATATTATTAAGCTAGTATTTCTAATGGTCCTCACATTACTAAACACACTGCTGTTACAGTTTATATATAATCTGTAGAGTCAATCTACAGAGGACTGATCTCTTTGCACAACTTACATATATATACACTACCATCTCATATGGTCTTGTCCTGTGTAGTTGGAATTGTGTTGTATCTACTCTTGTTCTTTGACCCTAGTTGTGCATTGTTCTGTATGCAATGTACTGTAGTTGGTATTATACTGTGTGTATGTGTTGAACTGAGACCCCTGAGGACCGTATACTGTTCGTACTTGTCTATGGTTGGGATGACACTAAATGTCTACATGTCTCTTAGACTCATGGGGGTGATTTAATAGTGAACTGAATAAGTAAAATAAATAGAGCTTGTATTTTTTTGCATAACAGCATCCAGCACTAACAACAGCTCAGATCACAAACATGACCTCCCAGACAGATACAACAGCTGATTCAGACAGTGTCAGCCTTAATTAGGCTTTAAAAAGCCAAGCAGTAATCTGATGTGCGGTATGTCTACTGACTTCCTCAGGTGGTTTGCCCTGACAGCATTTCCAAGCAAGGACACTAAACTGCATTGTACACAAGCAGAATTGAAGCAGCGAAAGAAAGAAAACTGTCCTCCAGTCCCTCTTAGGACTGGAAGGACTGTGTCACAGCTGGGCCAATCCCCAGTAAACCTGACACTGAAAACTGTGATTACGTGCTAAAAGAACGGAACAGTCTATTTGGGACTGGTCCTTTGCCAAACTGGCAGCCTCCCAAAGAGATTGGCCATTTAGCACAGCAGCAAAGAATCCACTTCACAGTCGGGAATGCTGTGGCTTGTCTCCAGTGCTGAACTGTCTGCTGTCTTAGATGGCACAGATGCTACTGTTGGACTGCTCATATGGGCAAATACTCTATACCACTATGCCATAGTAAACAGTATAATGCTACTACTACTACTAATAATAATAAAAATAATAAAAATAATAATAATAATAACATTGTAATACTATTACTATTACCAAAACACATCTTGCACACATAATTTTTCAGAGTATCAAGTCAAACAATTCCAGGAAAGAAAAACACTTAAGGCACATGTAAACCAACAATTTCAACTTGCAGCACTATAGCACAAGCCACCAATCAAGTGAGGGAAAATGTTGTGCTCGGAGGCCAACAAAAGAGCATGATTTGTTAGTATTCTCCAAAGTGTCACCACTAAACCTCCACGTTTCCTGCCATCAGCTGTGCTAGACTCTGTCTGAAGCCGGCCAAGAGGATGGCTGTGCTCAGCATCACTGATGCAGAAAAAAGGAAGCTCACTGGGGTTAAGGGGTTCCTCAGGGCCCAGTTCTCAGGCCTCTTCCTTTTCTGCCACTAAACAGAGCTCGTCTGTCTGGAACATCAGGAGTGGTGCCAAGGTGAAGAGGCCCTGGCATCGCAGAAAACACAGTGGATTCAAAGCTGGTGCCGGTAACCCCATTAAAAGCTTTAAATTTTCATTTCAGACTTCAAAACATTAACATTTAATAGTTTTAATGTATTGTTTGGAAACTAAGATAAGGACAAATGTGTATAGCAGCAATTATCCATTTCTGAAAAATACTGTGTATTTAAAGACGGTAACAAACTTGTCTGATGTCACTACTTTTCATGATTTAAGTTTGGAATGGATCAATTGTAACAAAACTGAACAACAAACAGGAAAAAGAGAAAATGGATTTCCACAAGACAAAGAGGGAATACCATCTGACAGTGCAATATCCATCTCCCAAATGCTAACGTCCACTGAGAGCTGGTCTATAGAGATTATAACCCCCCCAGGGACTAACAGAGTAACAGGACTCACATTAATCAGAGAAGAGCACTCAACTCAATTCAACCAGCCAATTTATCATCATTTCCATCACAAAGACATCATTATAAGCATTAGTGGAGCTTCTGTATCAGGACCAGTCTGAATGGTATGGATCGTTACTTAGTCAACATGAGCATAGATTTGTGACCTTGAAGCCATGCTGTCAGAGGAGATGAATGAGGGGTGGTGCTTTGTGCTGCCTGGAGGGCAGCTGAGGGACTCTCTTAAGGGAGTGGCCAGCTTCAGGTCAAAGGTGAATGGAAGCATCCCATCTGTTCTCAGAACTACAACCCAGTGGGTGTTGGTTTTGCACCATGAAATTAACTGTAAGTGCTGAGAGTGTGGACACAATATTTATGTCAGTGGCCACATGACAGTTGGCTGCTATTCAACAGATGTATTTGAATAAGAAGTGGTAGGAGAGTTCTTTGTCCTACATCACACACACACACACACACACACACACACACACACACACACACACACACATATATATATATATATACTTTATAGTTAGGACTAGAGTTGAGAACCCTGCCACAAGACCTGTGAAGTTGCTCCTGCTACTGGTACCTGTAGTGTACTGGTAATAAAAATGGCCTATCTTGTGCTTTATCATTTAACCATCATTAACATGCCACACAGAACATTATATAGCAATTCTTATTGTGGAAACATTAACTTTTTCAGTAGCATTTATTAATGAAAAACACCCATAACGAGAATTCTAACTATTTTTCATTACGTGTTATCTAACAGTGGTTTCAGCACTGGGTTCAACACTGCAGATCTCAGTCAACAGACCAAAGCAAAAACCAAAGCTTGTTACAATATTCAGGTACCTTTTTTATGTTGTATGTTGCAGTTTTGCAGTGAACACTTATTGCCCAGTTTAAAGTCTTACTTTTATTATCACTGGATTTGCTTTTTAGCCCATTAGCAGTGTGCTGAGCTGCTTATTAAACAAAACTGACTTCAGTATTCTTCCACGCTTTTTACACTGATACACATGCATACTGCAAAACAAGCATTTTGAGATTGAGTGTTTTTTTTCACTTTTTTTGAGAGATGAAAAAAATCTCTGTCTGCTTCTCCTTCTGCTGTGCTGTGGCTGGGCCCAATATGATTGTTTACAAGCTCCAGTTAGAAGAAGAAACAGACCAATGATTAGATGTGAGAGTGCAGTGGGAGCTTGGGAAAGTTAAGCTGATCTGCGGATCAAAAAAACTTCTGGTGAAACTGCAACTTGTTCAACTGACAGATTCTACGATAACGTCACTGGCCATGTCTAATATCACAGTATCCTGAAATACCAGGACATGTCTAGTTAAGGCAAATGTAAATATAAGAAAGCAGAAAATGCATTTACTGAGTCTTGTCTTGTGTCTTATGAAAACAACAAAAGTTCTAAGTTCTGACTTCATGCTATAATGCCTTTAGAGGGCAGCGGTGAGTAATGGTTGTTTATTTGAGCTCAAGCTGGGTCCATAATCTGGTGGGAGCTACTAAGTATTGACAGCTAGGCAGCAGGAAAGGTCGTCTGCCATTTTGGCCACTTCAGGCTTGAACTTTAACAGCTGCATACAATAAGCGAAAGACAGTAAAACTGTTTATATGGCAATTAATCATCAGCTGAAATGTCGTGAACATATAAGGCCTCCTAACTCCCACTAAAAAGAGATGTCTTTTACTTAGTGTTTACTTTTTAAAATATTTTTGCCGAAGCAAGTTTTCTCATTTTTTTTTGCTAAGGTATTTAAAAGAGAGTTAAATCTGCTGAGTATGATAAGAAAATACTTGCAAACCTTTTCAAACGCTGTCTCATAAAATGCATTGTTTTTCATTATGTAACAGCATATGCTCCCAAACAGTTCCTCTGACCTCCTTTGAGATAAACTAAGACCTATTGTGCTGCTGTCTGTTGACTGTTGCCAAGCTGGCCTCTTTGTATAAGCCATTTCTGGCTCACAGCCATAGTTCTAGAATTAGAAGGACTTTGAGACTCTTGTGTGTGGCCATCTTGCTTGGAGTTTTGAATTATAGCATTAAATGTAAACCTTATCCGTGTACCATGTGTGCCATATATGTTAAAAGGGGCTACACTTGGCAGCCATTCAGTCGAGCTTGTCTCTGGGGTTTAGCATGCCAGACACATACTCTCACTTTCACTCCTCCTCACTTTGATCTCAAAAAGTTTCTTTTCTATTGCTCAGCCGGGATTCGTTCCTTATCTGTGCTTTTTCATCTCTCTTCTCAGCTACAGGTGAAGCTGAGTGCTGCCAGCAAAGCTATGTAATGCCTCTGCGCGAACCAGGAAAAATTCAGACACTGTGTGATGGCACAGGACGTCCTTTGATTCTCTTGGGTCTGGACTGGAACGGGGACAGGAGCCAGGTGCTTGGCCTCAGAAGCAAAGCTGAGAGCCGAGGAGCATGGACAGAGAAGATGACAAATGAAGGAATGAAGGGGAATGAAGGATGATCATGAGTCATTCTGTAAGCCAATACAAAATACCAAAATACACAAAATAACAATTTGCAATTATAATACTAAATAATGCGGTCGTGCCTTGAAATGTATTCAAAACACACTGCACTGTCCAAAAAGATTTGTTGCTTTAACAAAAGTAACAGCTGCCTTAAATTTTTGAGTTCATTAAATGTCTTACAGTCATTTGACAATAGTCTGTATTATGCATTGTGTTACCTTATTATTTGTTTAATAAAATCTAATTCTTATGCAGTCAGGTTACTTCTCTCCGGTTTCCTCCTACAGTCCAAAGACGTGCAGTCAGGCCAATTGGAGATGCTAAACTGCCCCTGGGTATGAATGTGTGTGTGAATGTATATGTCTGTGTGTCTGCCCTGTGATGGACTGGCGACCCATCCAGGGTGTTTCCTGCCTTCCGCCCAATGACTGCTGAGATAGGCTCAAACAGGTTACTTCTTTACATTAAAGTGGAATTCCACAGATTTTTTCAATATATCTGCATAATTAAATCATTAAACTATTAACAAAGTTAAAGTCAGTCAGAGTGATTTGATGTGATGCCACTCTAGAGCAACTCGCAATGCCAGAATTGTTCACAGTGGTGGTGACATGAACCCGACATCTAAAGAGTTCCTCTAAAAGTTACCTCAAAGAAATTTATGACATGAAATGGTCACAAGTAAGTGCCTGAGACATTGTTTTACAATAGTTTTGAGATAAGATTGTCTATATATTTTAAATACATACATGCAGGTGGTGGTAGCTTAAGAAAGCAAGGCTCAGAAGACAAGTGTAGGGTCACTGCTTAGACTGGACAACGAAATGAAAAAGAAATGTCTGAAATGTTGTGTTTTAGACACTGCGACCCCTGGTTCCTATCATCACCATTGTAAAGAAATTTGAGTTGGAAAGTTCTTCTACAATGCACCATGACTTTGTTTACATCTCACAACTGAATTATGCAGCAATGTCAAACAATCAGTGGAATTTCTCTTTGAAGTATGTAATTTTTTACAGCATGACCCCTTAGTCCAACATGGTGAAAGACTGGTCTGCACTATTTAGTGCATTTGTTTGTTAGTTCATGTGAATGCAGTGATTCATCAAAACACCCACATAAACTCATCTGGGTCATCTGTGATGCTCACAGCACAAAATAAACACATGCAATTTGAAGCCATATGCAGTATCAGTATTGCAAATGTAAAATACTGCACCTAATAATAAAGATAAATGATATGTTGTGCCGAGCCATCCCAGTACATCTAGTGTTTACTTTGCATATTCATAAACTAAGTCTTTCATTAATGCATGCATTGCTGTCACCATAACTGAACTGAAGTACAAATAAGAAAAGCAGTCCTAGCAAAATAACCTAATCCTCTGCCCTGAAGTCACAATTCATTTATGTGCATTTACATTCAGTAGCTGTTGTGTTATCACAATTTACAAGTCATGTTCCAATCATTTCTGCAGGGTCCTTTCACACTGGCAGTTATGAACGAAACAGTCACCCACGCAATGACCTCAAGGTTTTGCTGCTGCTGCTGCCTCTGCATTTGCATCTTCTCCTTTTCAATTTTTAATCATATTTATGATTGAGACTGCGCCTCCCAAAGCCCAAACCTGCTGGCAAAGACTGACAATGAGCCAACATCCAGCATACTCAAGGGCTCTTTTGTGGGGGTAAGGACAATGTGGGTTTGAATTTTCCAACTATTTTGGAGTGCGTCAACTGAGTCATGATTCCTGTTGACAGTCTGTAGTTAATATTAAACGTAGCCAGAGACAGCAGTCTCACAGCAAAACGTCTAATAAAACATACAGACCCAGAAATGTCAGAAGTGCAGAAGTTGAGGATGTTTCCACATACCAAAAAAACACCAGCTGCCCCCGCACGGGAGATGTACTGCATTTTAATAGCCCTCGCTTCAGCCTTCCTCTGCTGAAACATGTGCCTTACCACCACTGCCAAAGTTGCCATGGAAATGGGTTTCGATGTGAGAAAATACCACACAGTGAAAATTCCCTCTAATCTCTCCCCATCTACTCAAAACTAAAAAAAGGCTCGCATTCAAGAGCCCTTTCAAGCTTATGAACTCAAACAGTCACAGCCTTTACTCTACTCCTATACAGTAAAACTAGGGCTGTCACTATTTTAACTAATTCAGTAATCTATTGATTATTTTGACAAATTATTAAGAGATCAGTTAATAAAAAAGCCAGAACAATTACAACTGAACAATAATATTTTTCTGCTAATTTCAGTGCACAATTACTATTTATTTGCTATTTAGAGTCTAACAGACTGGAAAAAATATAACATAAATAATAAAATTTGCCATAACTTTTGTACAGGCCACATCTTATGTTCTATTTTTTTTTTTTTCCCCAGTATGTCAAATAACAAACAGTAACTGTGCAGAAGTGTGTTCCATGTAAAGGCTGGGTACTTATTTTCACTTAGAAAATCAACAAAACATGTAATAGTCAGGGGTGCTCAAACTTTTGGATATGACTGTAAATGGGTATGTTTATCAGACTTTTTCATAAAGCAATAGAGAGCAGTAGGATCATTGAAAATACTGTCAACTTCATTAAGAAGGTCAATTTTAATAAAAATCCACAGCCAATCATCGATCCCCTTTACCTGAATACTAATATAGTGCACCTGTCTTGTTTGTCATATGACCTATGATAGACAGAATTCAAAGCCCAGGTCATTGTGAGGTATTGCTTCTTTCACTAGAGCTACTGAGCTGTCCATTCTGTTTGTTTGATTTGTCTGTGTTCTTGGACTTTTTGTCCTTCCTTTTTTGGATCATGTCTACCTGTTCCTGTCTTTGTTGTGTTGACCCACGCATGTTTAACAACCATGAGTATAGATTGTGTTCTAACTAGTAAAGCCTCATTTTCTACTTTTACCCAAGAGCGTCTTGCTGGTTCTGTCACATTACAAAACCTGTGTTCTAACAGCACCCCCTTCTGGAGAAATGTCAGACTGCTTAATGTACACAAGTGAGTGAGTTCAAGCCATGTCCACATGCTTTACACACACACACACACACACATATATATATATATATATATGAGAGGTGTTTTCTGTCATTATGGAGGCACTCTGGAATTTAGCTACAGAGGCCAGTGGGAGAATATATAGTATTTAAACCATCAAAATACTTAAGTTGTACAGACAACACTGAGAAATTTCCTCAGCCAGTATGTTGCACTTTGGGAAACCTGCAGCAGAGACTGTGGAAAATTTACCAAAGCCTTACAGCTTTTTAATGCCTTGTAATAATGTATTGATTTAACAGTAAAGTAAATAAAACATTACATGTACCTCTAAAGCATCATCATCTGCTTACATGTCAGTCAGTGTTCATTACATTGCCCTAACGCACAGGCCTACTCACAGTCATTCTGATGTTAAGGACATGAGAAAAACTTCTTTCAGCAAACATTCTGCTTATGTCCTCTTAAAGAAGAGGGTGACAGTGAAGCCATTCTAGATTGAGAGGCCCTCTAATGGAGGAGTAGGGAGCAAGCTGCTGCCATGCCACTGGGAATAAAGAGGGAACACAGTGCTCTTTTTAAATGAGACTAACTATAATCAATGAACAGTGGTTAGTGCAATCAGACAAGTGGCCCCAGTAACTCAGACCTGCTACAGCAGAGACCAAGCCCTGGCAATGATGTGGTTTGACTGTTCTTGATAAAGGTGTAATGAATGAATAGTCCATATATTTCTACTTGTTAAAATTATAATAGAGGCTAAATCTTACCATGCTAATACACTGTTGTTAATTTGCACCCTACTGTTCATATAAGGTCAGGATATAATGAATTACCTCTTCTAAACCGACTTTGTATTAAACAACTCTGATGTAACCTCAACTTCAAATTCACTTAAGCGCACATTCAAGCTTTCCGAGGGAAAAAGTTCCATGCATGGAAGACTGCAGGACGTCCTTGACCACAGTAAGATGTGCTGCTGTAGAATGATCTTTTACTGCCCTGTTCTAAAGAGGATGTGGGCTACAAAATTTCCAAAACATTCACTTTGCTACAAATAGCAAGTTTCTGACATTTAAATTTTCCAAATTGACAGTCATCTCTGATGGGTTGACTGATACTATTGCTAATTGGATCAAGCCCACTACAACAACAGCAGCCCACAAAACACAGAGCTTCTGTTGTTATTCAGGTCTGTGAGATAGACTTGTTAAGCAGATAAGGATCAGACAAAAAGAGCTGCGTCAGGAGGCAGAGAGAGAGAGAGAGAGAGAGAGAGAGAGAGAGAGAGAGAGAGAAAGAAATGCACGCTAGATAGAGAGAGATGTAAAACAGAAGAAAGAAAAGAAAAAAGAAAGATAAATGAGAGAGAGAGAGAGAGAGAGAGAGAGAGAGAGAGAGAGAGAGAGAGAGCGAGAGAGAGATGAGCTAGGGAGAAAGAGAGACAGACAAATACATACTAGAGCAACTAGAAAGGAAGAAAGAAAGAAACAAACAAACAAACAAACAAAGAGACAGAGGGAGGGGAAGGACTGCAGACAGAGAGAAACAAAGAGGAAGAGAGAGATGAGCTAGGGAGAAATGAGAGAGAAAAAAGAAATACATGGAAAAAGAGATAAACTAGAGAGAGAGAAAAAAGAAACAACAATACAAGCTAGTAAAACAGAAAGAAAGGGGAGAGAAGAATACAAGCCAGAGATACAGAGCAAGAGAGAGAGAAAGAATGAGGAATATAAGCTTGAGAGAGAGAAAAAGAGAGAGAGCAGGGAGGGAAAGAGGGAGAGAGAGAGGGAGAAAGAGAGAGAGAGGGAGAAAGAGCAGGAAGGGAGAGAGGGAGAAAGAGTAGAGAGGGAGAAAGGGAGAGAGAGAGAGAGAGAGGGAGAGAGAGAGAGAGAGAGAGCAGGGAAACTTGCCAGAAGAGAAAGAAACAAAACACAAGCCATAGAGAAAGAGAAAGCTACAGAGATGAGAGGCAGGCAGAGAGAGAGAGAGAAAGAGAAAAGAGTGAGAGATGCACACTAGACAGAGAGAGATATAAAGCAGATGGAAGAAAAGAGAAAGAAGAAAGAGATAAATGTAAGATAGAGAGAGAGAGGGAGAGAGTCAGAGAGAGAGAGAGAGAGAGAGAGATGAATGACAGAAGACAAAGAAAAACAATTAGACAGCAAGAGAGATAAATACATACAAGCCATAGAGAAAGAGAAAGCTATACAGAACAAAGTATGAACGCGAGTAGGGAGAGAGAGAGAGAGAGAGAGAGAGAGAGAGAAGTGAACTACAGAAGAGAGAGGGAGGGGGGAGAGAGAGGGGAGGGGGAGATGAGAGAGTGAAGTGCTTTATTTTTCTTCACGAGAAGATTACATCACTGGGTTTGGTGGAGTAGATGGCAGTAAACACGCTGAGAACTGATACCTCCTTCACTGCCCGCTCAACAAACGAATTAGATCTGCAGTAATAACACAGCCTGAATTTGATGAAATAGCCTTTAACAATAATCCAGGCAGTCCAAAATAATTTACTAATGGGACACTGAAGACCCTGAGTCATGGAAAATCTGCTTCAGGAGTCATTACAGGTAAAGCAGAAGACTATATACACATTTATTTAGCATTCAGGTTTAATAGGACAAAAAACTAGAGAACTGTCTTAGCTCTGCTGTCCTACAGAGCTCTCAGATGTACTCCAGTTGCTATGCCTGTGAGGCATTACTTCATGAGCTCCTTCATAATAGAAAGGCCATTCAACAAACCCAAGCACTACTGCACTCCCATAATTCCCTCAATAACTACAGTCACTAAACAGCAGGCTAGCTGTGGGCTGAAACCATAGAAACCATCAGGCTGTTGAGCTTGCATGGAAGCAGGGCCTATAACTCTTTTTCACACTGCCTGAGGAGCAGCCAGCATGCTAAAGCTCACAAGCCGTTTGATAACCAGTGTAAATTCTGCAGGACATTCATTGCGTGTTAAAGGTGCTGAGAGGCTGAGAAATGCCTTCCAGGCACAGCGCATCGCACGAATCTCTTTAATTGCTCATCTTAATCTTTGCCGCATCCAGCCATCAGCACTTCTGGCGGTACGAGAGTGAGGTGTTTATCACATGTGAGGGCCACCTCAGCAAATCTCACACACTGCAGACATCAATTCTTGAGAATGTGCTCATACTAGGTTCACTGCCTGGAACACGGATTACACAACCATAGCAGCCACCGCACACAGCATCCAGCGGTGGTTGTATATGGCAGCCAACCTGCTCTGATAACAGACATTAAATGTCTAGGCTATAATAGGCTATCTATGCTACACTGGTACCGCTGAGGAGAACTGACTGGTCCAGTAGACTGGTCAGGAGAGTGCTAGGACAGTGAGCAGTGAAGTCATCCCTGAAAGAGGCAGAGTAACTCTCACCTGGAGAACCCAGCAGGAGCTGCACCACATCATCATACAGCAGCAGGGTGGCTGGTCTCTGAGGGAGCAGGTACAGACTCACTGAGGCATACACTGGCAGAGAGACAGTGAGAGAGACAAACAGACCGTGGAGAAGAGAGAGAGAGAGAGAGAGAGAGAGAAAGAAAATCAGCAAATCATCCATTTTTTTCTATGCATCATTATATGATACCTCATCTCCTTCACACATCAATAGGGCTGTTACAATTTACCTTCTTGCTGAATCAGTAATGGCCGGCAATTTGTGTGTCAACGTTTAATTTAAATTCTGCTGAGGGTCTCTCCAACAGTAAGAAACAGCCTGAACATCACACCAATTTAATGCATATTTTTGCATGAAAGTATTATTTTATTAAATACATTTTTTTTTTTTAAATATTTTCATTATGTCTTTTTAAAATGTTTGTTTATCCTTTTCCAGTGACGTTTTGGAAGGGCTGTGCTTGGTCTGATATTGTTCAGTTAAGTTCATTTTTATTGTTTGGCCTTTAACATAAACAAACAAACAAACAAAAAAAACTCTGATTACTCAACAATCTTTCAAATAGATTACTCGATTACTAATGTTATTAATGATGACTCTGAATGCCCACATGACCCATAGTACACATTAACTTTACAGTCTTCCAGAAGATGCGCGAGGATGTTTTTCAGTTGCAATGAATAAACAACAGATATTTAACTAGTTTCGCAGTTTTGCTGAGTGCCAGCACATGTGTGAGGAACATGATTCAGCAAACCTGAATCACCAGGCACACAATGCTGCAGGCAAACAAGTGAAGCTACACAGGGAACTCAGATTTAGCTTCAAAGATCTTTGACAATCCACAGAAACTGTTGTGTGATAACAGAAGTGTGCAATATATTATAGTACTGTATACACAGGGCTGAGATTAGTCCTCTGATGTAGGTTATGTCCGAAAACAAGCACAGAATATCACTATACTTTAAGACATTTTCAAAAGACACAATATGTATTACAAAATGTAGTTTTTCTGAGGTTTGATAAGTCAGAACTGATATTTATTCAACATTAACCAATTAAACAGGAGTAATTGTGCTCTTTTAGGCATGACACTGTTCAAAACAGAATGCAATGATGTGCAAATCATTTAAAATCTGTATTTAACTGAAAATAGTACAAAGACAACATATCAAATGTTGAAACTGAGAAATTTTTTAAAATTTGCCCATTTTGAATTTCATGCCAGCAATACATTTAAAAAAATTGGGACAGGGCAAAAGGGTAGTAAAGTGCAATGCTAAAAAAACAGCTGGTGGAACATCTCACAACTGATTAGGTTAACTGACTTGCACATTTGTAAAGGCACCATTAATGCTGAAGGATATATACAGGTTTCGGAGCAACATAGGCAGCCATCCAGACAAGGTCTATTCATGGAAGGCCTCGGTTATGTGCTAAACTGGTCTGCCTGCAGTCCAGACGTGTCACCCACTGAAAACATGGTGCATTATGAAATGAAAAATACCACAAAGAAGACAAACTGAAGAGGAGCTGAAATCCTGTATCAAAGTGGGAAAACATTTCACTGTCAAAACTACAGCAACTGGTCTCCTCAGCTCCCAAACGCTTACAGAGTTGTTAATAGAAAAGGTGATGCATCTTTTTTGAAACGTTGCTGGCATCTAGTTCAAAATGTGCATGCGATTTTCAAAAAACAATAACATTTCTCAGCTTCAACATTTCATGTTGTCTCCGTACCATTTTCAATAAAAAAGTTTTACATCATTGCATTCTATTTTCTACTTTTTCATAGCGTCCCAACAATTTTGAAAACAGGGTTGTACTACTGATTGTTCAAATCACATTTTAGGAGACATTAGCAAAAAACCCAGATCATTCCAAAGGTGAGTTCTGGTTTTTCCACACAACTGTAATTCTGCAGTAAAATTAGCTGAATGTCATATAAGACTGCTTCACGCTCTTTGTAGGCAGTTACATATGGGTTGGCAAAGCTCCAGGAGACCGGGGCATGCTGGGAGCTGTAAACCTCTACGCCCAGCTCCCATCTGTTGCACTCTATGGCCGTGCCAATGACCCCCCATTGAGGCGGTCTGTCCCAGCACAGACTTACCTATGTTTCAGTAGTAGTTTAGAGTTCGCTGATGTGTTTTAATACACTGCAAGGAACATCGCAATGACAGTGTGTTGCAATATAATCACAGTCTAGCATTTTGCCCATATCTTGCAGCACTGAAACAGATCCACATTAGAATCTGAAGACTGTCATTCAAAGATTGATCATTGCGCTTAGGGAATGGGCCTGTGTTTGTTTACAAGCACTAAATGGAGAAGATTTGGCATGCTTTCCAAGACCGTGATGCATTCAGCAGACTTCCTATCAAAGATCGCCTGCACTTACCAGCGCAGATGCTTGAAGCAGGAGGGAGCCTGATCTCTTTAATAATATGCTCAGCGGGTACATGAAACAAAAAGAGGTAATGATATGAATACAACATGTACAGAAAAGGTGTCAAAGGGAGTCGAAGGAAATGTGAAATATGAAGGGATAATAAGGCATGAAAAGGCAAAAATGGACAGTAAGAATGGTGATCTGAGGTGAGTTAGAGGTATCACTGATTTTAAGTCAGAATACTTAGAATTTTTGGCAAAATTCTCCTCAAATTCTAGCTGGAGTCAATAAAATATATCGTTGCTGTCTGAACAAACCTATGCATTTTTAATGCTTTTACACAGTTTTTAAACACCAATTGCCTTTTTACAGTGTGGCAACATTTTACGATGAACAGACCAACAGAAATGTTCCTAAATTGCTGTTACATTTACTTAAAGGTACAATGTTGGTGAGACAATGTTTTGTTCCGACAGCAACGATATGCTCAGAGTACAAAAATCTGGTTGCTGGATTGCCCAGGCTCTTTTAACAGAAGAAAAACAAATGTTGTGGACCACCAACATCCAACCAATCAAGATAAGAAGGCATCCCTACTTCTCTCTGAATCACAGGCAGAGCCAATCGTCTTGTTTGTGAAGGCGTTAAACTCCGCAAACTATTTATGTGATTTTTGAAATGCTAATGTGGGGTTAATAGGCCTCTCCTCTTTCAAAGAGACAGAAGCCTGGTTTTGTATGGAAATAACTTCTTTATCAATATGGCTGCTGAATAAACAGACTTTCCTGTAAGGATTTTAATGGCACATAGGGGAATCCGTAGGCCTGCCTTAGCGCTGGAACTAGCTAAAAATTAGATTTGTGATACAATGCAAAACTACCACTGGCTACATCTTTAAAGAACTAGCAGACAAAATATCATGTTGACGGCGATGGCTTACACCCCTAAACCATCCACAAAAAAAGAAGACGAAGAAGAAGAAGAAGAGAAATTGAAAAGAAAACGACCTGTGATCTAGGAAGGAGTAAACAATTGGCTTTTTAATGCTGGCCACAGCAAAGGTAGTTGAAAGGCATAAAGAGTGATATCCACCTTGCTAACTCTGGTTAGCTTTGCACTTTATTTAAATAACAGAGTTTGCTTTGGGATTTAAGACACTCATTCCAACAAGCTTAATGACAGCTAGCTAACTAACTAGCTGCTATATTAGCTAACATTAGCTAATTCACATTGTTTCCACCTCTAATAGTGTGAATTACATTGGTGGGGAGGTCAGGTTTGTCCCCATGGTGACTGCACAGGGTTCCTAACTACACGTTATAGTACAGCTGCTTGCTTCAGTAAACCGAAGTGAGACATTTGTTCAGTTTTATAGGACGTAAACAACACTAGACAGCGGTCAGCAACCCAAATATTAAGAAGAGCCATTTTGTCCTTTCAACAAAAATCAACCCACCTTGGAAGCCACAATGTTTTATGTCTGTTTTATCATCTTAGCTGTAAATATGTCTCAGTATGTGCTGATGTACTAATACAGGCTAAAAAGTATAACATAAAGAAAAAGCAAACTTACTTTGCTCTGCTTTAAGCTTTCGCTCAGCTACAGCTGCTTTTCTCACATCTCCAGCAGGAAACTTTTCTGCAAAATGTCCCTTAACGTCTGATTTTACGAGGCTGAAGTCATTTCTCATTCGCAGCTTCTTGTTCTAATTTTCTCGTTCCACCTTAAATGGTGCCTGAAGCACCAGAATGTAACTGCTGCACCATTTAAGGTGGAACGGGACAATTCGAACAAGAAGCTGGCGAATTAGAAGCTGACTTTCTATCATTTGACAGTTTTTGGTTGCAGATTAAATGTATCAGGAAACCAGCTGGAGTGATTATAAATACAAATAACCCCATTCATCACCAAATTGTCAGTGTTCGTCTAAAGTCTTTCTCTTTGCTTTTTCGTTAGCTATTAAGCTAAGCAACATTGTTGCCTGTGTTGTTGTGGTGACCAGCAGTCTGTGTGCCAGTGTTCAAGGTTAAATGGTGAATTAGCAGTTCTACATTAACTCCAGCGTTTAAGACCATTTATTGCTAAAACTGTGTTTGAACGATCAGCAGAGCTTTATTTTACTGCAAAGGAGGATTATTTTATTTATACCTAAAAACCTAATTCAGCTGTGGAGAGCACATGTTGATGACCCCTGTACTAGTCCATGGTAGAGGTACCTACCAATCTAGTAGCTAACAAGCAAGGTAAGTTGACCAACACTAAAGCAACACTCATCAAGCAACACTACACATGTGACCTAAAAGTCAACAGTTAACAGAGTTCTGTTTGAATTACTGGACTAATTCACAAAAAAAGTCCTAGATATTTGACGACAAGCCTGAGATTGTTAACCCATTTTCACAACAGCCATAAAATGCAATTTCCATCTGTTTTGAAGTTTCGTCATTTTGCATTTCATAGGTTACAAAGCAAGTCAATATTTGTTGTTTAAGTAAGTCAACATTTGTGTTTAAATGCTGTTTTCATCATGTAAGTGTACAAAACACTTAGGAAAGCTGTTTTTTTTTGTTAAGAAGTTGTGCTCTTTTTTAATATCAGCTGTCTTTGTGGAAAGGTTTGAAATGTTTTTACAGCAGGGGGTTCTGACTCCTCCACTTTCAACCATCATTGCTCACTAGCAGCTCAACACAGAGTCACAATGTATCATACACAAAGAGCCAACAGTTAATCTGAGAACAGAGCCATGGGGAAAAAATATTTCATTTGATTTTACTAAAAATATCATAGGTGATTTCCATTCCATCAGCGGAATGGCCACTAAGGGGTCAGCAGAAAAAGATTGAGTAAAGGTACGACCCACTGTAGGGGTGTTCAAAGTTGTATTCCATGTATCTGCTTCACACAAACCCTGATTTCATATCCTGAGACCAACAATTAGAAGAAATCAGTACACAGAACAGAAAGCAGGCAGAGAGGTTTGTGGGTAAACAGGAACAAAAATAAGTAAAATGGGAGTTTCAGTAGTCAAGAGACCAGATGTGGGAGAACCAAATCTCTGCACAGGACTATAAGAACACAAAAGTGCAAATTTAGAATTGCCACACAGGAGTTCCATCCGAGGAAGAGAGAGATGCCGTTGTTGAAACATGTTTAAAGCGAGCTCTTTGGGGCAGATATCAGCGCAGTGACTTTAGAGCAGTCAGTCAGGGCTGCGAGCGAAACCTTGTCTCTCTGAGCCTGACTCACTCTGAGTTTGCGTGACTCGCACAGATTTTGAGAACGACAGGGGAACAGTCCAGGCTCCAGGACACCAGAGCTCTTTTTAGCACTCCTCCTCCACCTCTTGTTCTGAATAAAAGACATTGAACGGGGGCAGGTGGCAACATCCTCACGTGTTCCTGTGCTAATATGAAGCCTGAAAAAGCCCATCTTCAAATAGCTGACTCACTGTCCCAGTTCTGTGACCGCAGGATCACCAGCAGTGGCTTCTTGTATTGAATGTGCCACGGATTGTGATTAGGCCCCTGTGGTGTGCACAGAATTCCAGTGATTCCAGTGCTACATATTGTGATGATGATATACCTTGTAATAAATTAGTGAACCCTTGAAGCAACTAATTTGTATTATTTTTTCCCAAAATAAATGATGGTTTTTGGATCACTTAAATCTCTTGATTCATCAAAACACCCACATAAACTCCATTGGAATATTTGAGGCTGGTCAAGATTAGGGATGGTATAGAACAGTCATGAAAGTCATAAAGAATTTAGCTTCTCTCTAACGTTATTCGTTCTCATATTTAAGAAACCATGCAATGTCTGAACTCTATACCCCACCAGAGTGCAGTGTTGAGCCTGCATCTCATGTCTTTGTCCGTTTTGTCCACTGAAGGAAACACAGGACTACTGCAGCCATCTAAAGGCTGTTGTAGATTGGTTAAGAAATGCAGTGCTGGCAGCAGACGGCACAAAATAATCACTGCAGAAAACTGCAGATAAACAAGCTCAAGATCATTTACCATTCATCACAAACATATTCACATGAATTTAATGAAGTAAAACTTTAATCATTTAGTAAATGTATTGGGTTTGGTGTCACCTAACTAACTTTTCACAAAAGGAAAAGTTTTGAGAAGAAAGGTACGAAGGGCTCTTTAGCAAAGAAAATGATTCTATGAAGAACCACGAACACTCAAAGAACCCACTGCATGACTGAAGGGTTCTTTGCATCATGAAAAGGTTCTTTGACGTGATGTAGATGATCTACTTAGAACCTTTTTGAAAGGGGTTCGGTATAGCACCCAAAAGTGTTTTCCTATTGTTACAATATCAAGCTTGTAACAATAGAAGAACCCTTTTGGGTGTTATATAGAACCCTTTTCAGTGGTCAACAAGAGTGAATGTACTAATAAGAAATTTCATCAAAATAACAGCATATGCGCTGCATTTTACAAACCTGCAAAATAATAAAAGGTGCACTTATCAAAAAGACTATTGTCTCATTTGTGCATTAATGCTTCCAAACATCAGTCACCACAAATATTCAGCAAACATAACAGTCATTCACGCTAACAACAGGTTCTGTTGAGCTGCCGATTTCTTAACTTGACGGGATGGAATCTGATGCTGCTGACCAACAAAGGCTCGCCATAGGTGGCGCTAGTGGGCAACTATGCTAAATCTAGACTAAAGGCCATCATTAGCATTAGCACCCACTACTATAGCCATTTTTACTGCTGCTGTGAGCTCTTTTTCATTTTGCAGCCTTCTGCAATTTCAGTATTGCTAATGCCAATATTGTGATACTGTTAAACCATAAACAATATATTGTTCAGCTCTACATATAGTCTCCCACCTCAGTACTCTTCCATCTTCTTCAGCAAGCAAGATTAAAGAATCCACGTTGCACATGGCTGACACCATCACGCTGACGTCTACAGCTTCAACATGTGGGACACAGATGAATATTAAGGTGTCCAATTAAGCGACTCGACATGGCAGATGAGGTTGCTTTAATTGTAAGCAGGCAACACTAAAGAGCTACACAGTCATAATACACAGCTCTGGATGCACACGTGTCCTTCTTTAACCCGCAGTTGCCGCTGACTCAGCTGGTAGGTGTTTTGAGGACAGCTACACATATGCACACGCAAATGTCTACCCAATAAAGGTGCCCTGCAAAGACAGTCTACAGATGGTGGTTGACAGTACAGCAAGAATGAAGACTGCACTGAACTTGGCATACAGGAACAGCTACAACGGAATGATTATGCAACAGCCACCGCATCGTCATCGCATTCTGGAAGCTAGAGCAACTGATGACACAGACTCGAACTCAAGAGCAGCTGCAGTTCAAAACAAGTCCCAGTGGAATAAACACTAGAATATATTATATAACAGTTAGCTCTGACCATACAATCTAATCGGTTGAAAAGTTTTCCATATTTTTTCAACATATCCAGTGGTATCACTATGGTTCTATGAGGCCCTGTGCAAAACAATATTGAGCCCCAGCATATAAAAGTTACTTTCAGCTCATAAAAAAAATCTGTTTGTTTTTTTACTCATTATTGTTGCATTTCTAACATGTTGATGCAATTAAGGCATACCAATCTGCCCAGCAGCATCTAATGTTAACCTACATGTTTACGTTAGACTACTTATTTAAGGTCTTAGAATAATAAATAACAAATATATTGTGTGGCAGGGTGTGAAGAACCCATTCATAACAGTTATGTGTTATTAAGAAATCTTTCTGTGAATTATGGCTGTAAAACTGTGTCAGTCAAAGAATTCCCAATTCCCACCGTCCCCCCCAGGTAGTTACGCCACTGAACATTATCATTCCAGTATCATTCCGCTGACCAGTGGCTGCTATATAACATACACTGATCAGGCATAACATTATGACCACCTCCTTGTTTCTACGCTCATTGTCCATTTTATCAGCTCCACTTACACTTCGTAGTTCTACAATTACAGACTGTAGTCCATCTGTTTCTCTGCACACTTTGTTAGCCCTCTTTTACCCTGTTCTTCAGTGGTCAGGACACGCATGGACCCTCACAGAGCAGGTACTGTTTGGTGGTGGTGTGTTAGAGTGTGTTGCGCTGGACTGAGTGGATCAGACACAGCAGTGCTGGTGGGGTGTATTTTGAATTCTGCATTTTTCGAAAAAAGAATTGTGAATATTAAAATATACGATTGAAAAACATGTTTAGGCCTGTTTCCAGTTAATCCAGTTACCACGGTAACAGCCTCCATGGTAAAAACTCTTGCTCATCTGGCAAAACAGGTTATTTCAAACACCATCAGGCAATATGGCTTCAGATAAGCAGGTAAAGAGCTAAGCTAAGCTGCCCCAGACTCTCAGACAGCAGAGTTTGTGTGACAGTCGTGATTCCATTCTTTATTACTGGATTAATTACAATTCTTTGGCTAAATTGATGATGACAGTGTACTACAACCACAACTTTTACTGAACTGTGATTACGACTCAACTTACTATTAACACTATCACTGTGTTCTCCCTCGCATCCGCTTCAGTGTACGGAGCTGTCAGAAAATTACAGGATGAAATGGTAAAATTACCCCCCACCACCCAGTTCTGCTGTTTACTGTAGCTATTTTCACCACCGTTACCCAAATAAGGGGACTCAGTTACCAGCACAGGCCTACTGATTCCTTTACTTCACCAAACAAAACAGCTCTAAACAACTTTAGCTTGTGCATGTGATGAAATGAAAATGGTATTCTATGGACTTGAAAGTCATGGCTCTTCAAGGGTTCTTTAGTAAAGAAAATGGTTCTATATAAACACTCAAAGAACCCTTTTGCAGGATTAAAGCGTTCTTTGTGTTGTGATAGGGTTCTTCACATTGATGGCGAATGTGCAGTAGATGGTTCTATATGGAACCTTTTTGAAAAGGGTTCTTCAATTGTTACAAGCTTGACACTGTAACAATAGAAGAACCGTTTTGGGTGCTATATAGAACTCTTTCAAAAAGGTTCTATCTAGAACCATCTACAGCACATTCTCCACCAGTCTAAAAAACCAAGGGTTTTTTGAGTGTTCATATAGAACCATTTTCTTTACTAGAGAACCCTTGAAGAACCTTGTTTTTTAAGAGTGTACATTTCTTGATATTGAAACAAATGGAAAAAAGTGCAGACTGTAACCTGTTGATATGCAATATAACTCAAACGTAAATGTAGTTCATTATAGTTCATTGTGTAAATAAATATCTAATTATGTAATTACATTTTAAAACAATCATAACAGCTCAACCTTCAGAGGTTATATAGGAAACAGGGTGTAACAAAGATTCGATTATGACTGATCAGGAAATGATTCAGTGCAAACTGTAAAAGTTTACATTTCACCACAATTCAATTTAATTAGTTTGGTATAAAACAGAATAATTATTAAAAATACTGACTACAAGTGTGGCAGCAGTGGAACACACACACACACACACACACACACACACACACACACACACACACACACACACACACACACACACACACACTAACTACAATCATTGTTAACCACAAAGTTTTGTGTGATTTTTCCAATTAAAAATAAACAGAATTTAGTTTGACCCATAATTTAACCCATAATTTCTTCCAACATTCCAACTTCACAGCACTTCAATCATAATACATCGATGCATTTTCATATAATATTATCATATCGATGTATAAAAATGTATCAATGCATGTGTAATACATTGAACTGCACTGCTGTGCTTCAAAATCAATAATCAAACATCAGTGCCTTTTTATAGTATAACATACTCCTAGGCATTAAAAGAGGAGCCCAACTTTTTACAAACGCTGGCCACCAGTGCGGTTACTTTGGGTCAAGCATCAGCGACCGAATTTCCCAAGTAATCACAGAGAACAGGCGCTACAAGAAAATCTCTTCCAATGACTCTCGTGTCCATCTGTGGTCAGTAAGTCCATGCAAGGGCCCCCCCTCCTAATTTGGGATGGCTGGAGTGGAGATTAGAGCTGGGTATGCGTGTAATGCCCCAATGAGGGACTAAAGCCGAGCTGGAGATGCTTGTACACAGCATCCGGGCAGTTCTAGCACTGAGTCGTCAGGGTGGGCCGCATTTCTCGCTGCTTCTAAAAGTGGAGTCTGCGCGACTAAGTGGCCTCCAGCTGTTGGCGCAGACAGCTCTGAGCTACGCCTGATTTAGCCGCTTAAGAGACATGGGGTATGAACGCAGGGTGGGCGAGGCTGGGCAGAGAGAGAGGCAGTCAAGAGTGGAGCTGGACAGAGACGTAATGGAGTTGACAACTGGATGTGCCAGCAATGTGCCAGCGTAAACATACCGGAAGAAACCAAATGTTCTTCTAGCAGCTGCTTTACAGTGACGATGTGACCGTACGTACTGTTATCTGTAAAATGGACAAAAGTACCAAAATTGTTCAGCCTTCAAGATGGCGGACGCTGTTTTTGCCTTGTGTTTGAGATGACTGAACAGCTCGACACAGTTTGTGTTGTGCACCTGTGTAAGTGTTAAAATTTAGAGTAGAATTTAAAGAATGCAGTTTGCACAATGCCATCGAGTGGGTATAAGCTATCACTGTTTGTTAGCTACAATAGCCTTGTAGCTCCAGCACAAAACAAGCAAAAAAACATGTATTAGCTGACCGACTGTATTTGGTGTGATAGTAAACTTGTGTACGTTTGATTTATGGCATACATGATATATAACTTTAAATATTTTCTTTAAATATACGGAGATCCTTTTGCCCTTCAAACCATCAGCTCTTCATTCAGGCTCTCAAACTGGGCATTAATCGTTCTGCATAGTTTCCACTGTAAAAAGTGCCTTAAAGATACAAATTAGGGTAACATGATATTTATTGTTACTGTGATCAGTTACACAATAATGCTTTTGGATATCACCAGTATTTCTACACTCTTGCAAAAGGCGGTTCTTCAAGGGTTGCTTATTAAAGAAAATGGTTCTATACAGAAACATGAACACCCAAATAACCCTTTGCATGATTAGAGGGTTCTTTGCATTGTGAAAGCATTCTTCAGATTGATGGAGAGTGTGCTGTAGATGGTTCTATATAGAACCTTTTTGAAAATGGTTCTATATAGCACCCAAAAGGTTTCTTTCATTGTTACAAGCTTGACACTGAAACACTAGCAGAGGGCTTTTTGGTGCTATATAGAACCATTTTCAGCACTATAGACTATAGACTATACACTCTCCATCAATCTGAAGAACGCTTTCATGATGCAAAGAACCCTCTAATCATGCAAAGGGCTCTTTGAGGGTTCATGGTTCTATATAGAACCATTTTCTTTACTAAAGAACTCTGGAAGAACCATCTTTTTTAAGAGTGTAAAACACAAACTGTCTGTATGGTTCATTACAGAGTGAGAATAATTAGGCCTGTGTAACTGGATTTAGAGCAGCTCAGTTTGTGAAATGTTGAATAAAAATAATTTAAGAAGTCTCGTTCCAGAAAGCTGAATATCCATTTGTAACAGTCCTGGATATAAAACTATATAAAAAAATCTTATATGCGTAAAGCCCACTTCCAGCAACACATTTTATGAAAAAAGAACTTTTTGGAAGTGGCTTATAATTTAAATGTGGCACCACTGGTTGTTTTTTGACAATTCCAACTTACCAGATGTCCGAAGAAAAGAAAAATAAAACCTGACACACTGTGTATTCTGTATAGTGAAAACAAAGAAATTTCAGCCACTGAAACATTTTAAGTGATTATGGTCAAAAATAGCATTTCCGATTTTCAGCTGACAGAAAAAATACAGAAAAAAGAAAGAAAACACAAGATTACATTGGATTACATTAGTGTCAGAATTTCACACTTAACCAATCACTTGATTGAGACGCTGACAGACATGTTTAAACAGTTTGAGCAGCAGCAGATAAACAGTGGAAAAAGGAAAGTCGGTCATGTGGAACTATTTCATTGTTTCTATGAGGGACGTTAGACAAGCGTTTTATAATCTCTTCTCATGCCAAGTTTTAAGAGCGAGTACAACAGCCAAGAACTTTCCACTTAATAACCATAATATAGCAAAACAACAAAAGGAGGAAGGAAAGTTATGGCTATCATGCTAATGCTATCTGTAGTTTTGAAATTATGAAAAAAAATCACAAACAACAGAGCAAAAGTGTAAAGAATATGGAATCAATTGTCTTGGATGGTCAACCATACTCTGTGGTCAAGGATGTTGGATTTCGTGGCACATACTTACAACATCATTTTAGTAAGTATATTTTGTGCAAACTGCATTTATTGTTGGCTTCGCTTTGTCCTATTGAAAGCAGATCAACGAACAATTAGAAGTGTTTTCTTTGTTAGTTTGTAGTTTTTATGTTTAGTGTGTTTATTCAAAAGCATAAATTAAACAGCAAATTAAAAAAAAAAACACTTTCAGTTTTGGTTTTGGACCAAGTGTCTCTTGAATTTTCCTTTCGGTGCATCACTGAAGCAAACTGAAGGAAAAAGTGAGTCTAGTGAGTCAAGTGTTCTACTGGAAGGTAGAGGAACACAAAAACCCAATGACAGCTGGTGGGCTTCACAGCAGAGGCCTGGACTCTTCTGTTTAACAATCCTATTTGTGTGCCAAGCTCAGAGTCCATAAACTCACTTGTAGCTCTTAACTAAGAGCTCCTAAACATTTAAACTACAAGACTCAGATAAGAGATCGTTTCGGGCTCAGGCAGTACACTGGGTTCATAAGCTGTATTAAATTACACTATAACAATATCCGTGCTCTGTATAGTGCCCCATAGCTATCACGTGAAAAGATGATTCATGCATCAATAGCACGCTGCTTAAAGAGGAGCTTCATTACATCTCCCATGAGGATGTGCTTTAGCCACACACTGTCTGTAAGTAACCCGACTGGATCCTGCCTTTACTTGAATAAGAATGTATCCAGTACTTGCCTGCAGTCTCACTATTTCAGTAATGCAATGTCTAAATGCTGAGATTTGACTCAGAGTCTCAATGTAATATCAATTAAGCTGTTACACACAATACTATGAAGGAAGACAGTACTTACAGGGGATGCGACTGGCGTGCCAGGGGGCGGAGTTAGTTACAAATCCATATTTGGATGCTGCGACGATGACCCAGGTCCCGGGGCGATACATAAAGGTAACCCTCACAATGCCATCCTCTCCTGCTAGTCCAGAGGCCAAAGTGGACTGATTTCCATACACCTGAACTGCAGCTTCCTTCAGAGGTGAAAGGTCACTGTTGTCAAAGACCTGGACTTTAATCAGCACTTCTGTAAAAATAGAGAGAGAAAAAATCCCTGAAAAATTGAAAATGCATGTAAAGATACATCGCTGCAAATCAAATAGCTTAGCTTAACCAACATTCTCAGCATGTCAACAAGGAGCCCAACTGTTCAACCCCCTTTAAGGTGAAGTCCAACAAATTTTCAAAATGCCTGTAATTAAACAGTTAAAATGTAAAAAATGTCAAGAGGGTTTAGGTAAAATGTGTCATTCCACAGTCAGAATTGTTCACAATGATGGTGATGGGAACCAGACACCCAAAGAGTGTATTACCTGTAAAAGCTGCCTCATCAAAAGTTGTTATTACATGATATAGTTCTGAATATGCCGCCTGATGCATGAAACATTAACTTATGATGGCTTGGAAATAAAGTTTAGGTCTAAAATGTATTTTTTAAACATTCATGGCAGAGAGGTACATACAGGGCGTATGGAACAACAGTCCGCTTATTAAAATACTACCATCAGCATCATCAGCATTACATATTAAAACTCAGTAAACACACATAGGTTCACTGGTTGTTTTGGATAGTCAATAAAATGGCTATAGTTGCACTGCCGAGTCTGCAACTCACGGTTCTTATCACCACCAATTGTAGAAATATGAAGTCAATATTGCGATATTTCATTGTTATTGTGATAAATGTCACAATATGATTTTCTGAGCATATCATGAATATTGTTAGTACTTAAAGAGCACTGACCAACTGCATACTTCATTAAAAAGAGAGCATAACTAGTCCTGTTTAATTATGAACTATGGAATAAAAATCAAAGTAGTTGTAGGTTTACTTTTCAAATCTCAAAAAAACGAATTATCGTGATGCACATCCTGTAAGGTATAAACGTCGTGAAGTATCATGATACAATATTTGTGCCCTATTGCCCACCACTATGTATACCCCTGATCTACTGCTGAAAACATGGCAGTTTATTCAGGTATGTGGGGGGAAAATGTTATGATTATACCAGCAGCAGTTGAACTGCTTGAGCACAATAAGTCATCACTGCTTTTGTTGACAGAACATCTAAACACACATCGCGTTGGCCCACATACAGCAGATAGCAGAGAAAGGCATGGCTGTGTTTAGACTTGTGTGCCCTGAACTGGCCATTTAAGAATGTGGCTTGTTTACAGTGAGAGGATCACAGAGTGTGGAGCGCAGCTGAAGCGTGCCCTGCCCCCCTTCTTACGGCAGCCCGGGACTCCTGCCACCGCATTCGACTGATGCCGCTGCACAAAACACTGCCAAAACCAAAATGTCTGAGCTAAAGCCTGATTCCGCCGGCCTGGCCATGCTGCTTGCTGCTTTCCAAAGTGGTGACCTGGTTCATCTCCCGAAAAAAGAGGACAGGGTCACGGTCAGACTGATGCAAACGAGGCAGGCAAACATCAAAACTTCATTGCTGTCGTTTTTAACAGTACTTGACATATTAGTGCTGTTACAAGTACTTGAATAAACTTAATGATAATGTATCATTGCACTATTTAAGGTTTATGTGTGGGCATTACTGCTTAATGAAACTGAACATTTGTAGATTTTGACTTTGAGTAAACACACAGCTGAATTTCAGTGCACTTCAGTTATTGCTACTCTGATTTAACCAAGCACTTCCAATTATAATAACCCAAAGCACATTCTGAATTTGTGCACAAGCCCATGCAGCAACTATAAATGCGGCATTCTCGTTCTTTTATGCAATGAAAGAAAATACAGTAGTACACAGAAAGCTCTGATTCAACACGCTAATACTCTTTACTTTTACCAACATAGACACCTATGGTCAATCTATCAACACAGACCTATTCACTTTGTTTGCCTCTGGTCATATTAAACACAATTAATCATGTAATAGAGGAAATCTTTGTTTTGCTATATCTTCCATTAAAATGTAAGGACTTTCACCTACCTTCTTCCTTTTGGCTATGTCAGCATGCATCAGTGGGCGGGAAAACTAATATGAACAAATAATATCAGGTTTCACCACCCACTTACACCACCCCCACCTAACCGCTCAGCAAGCTCAGAGAATGTCCCTTAGAAATAAGCTTGGATAATAATGTAAATTAAGACAAATGATTACCATCTTCATTATAATATCATAACGATCCAAAGACAGTTACAAAGTGCCACATGTGAGTGAACCATAGCCTACAGCTTGCATTTTCCCTGATGGTAATATAACTATAACTATCATATGGACTAGCTTTTAATATTACATTAAGCGACACTTTGTAAGTTTTGGGGATTTGGAGACCTCTCTGGTGGAAATGTGTAATTGCATGCAAGAATATTTTTTAATATTAGTTGTGTTTCAGACCCCCTCCCCTAGAGCCCATGTGTCAAACACAAGACTCGTGAGCCTGACACAATCCTATCTGGCCCACAAAGGATTTTAATTTTCTATTTATATTAGCCCATTTCACAATGCGCTGCACTACAGTCCCCAGCATGCACTGCAACGTAATGTGTGCTCTGATTCTCCAACCCCAACAACAATCTATGGGACAGCGGTTACTTCTCAGTTCTACAGAATTCCACAACGGCCACATCACCAAACACACTAGCTGCACTTCAGCTGCAGTTCAACCAACATAAATACCTAACGCTAGCTCATCAGCTCAGAAATTAGGCCCAAGTCTTAATGAACGTGCAGCAAAGAAAGGACGCCAGGTGTCTAGTTCAAGCAAATAGGTAGGTTTAATAGACTGAGCTCCTGGGGGAATTTCAATTTTGAATATTTCAAGTATTCATGTAGCATTTCAAGGTCTATTATAAGCGCCTATATTGTACTGCTGAAGATTTTTGTCTATTTTGAATAAACGTGTTGAAGGGCGTGTCTTCCAAAGCAAGTGCATTATTGTACTATTGTCATTATATTATGAATTTGAGACCTAAACATCAAGATGGACCTTCTTTCTGAGCCTGTGTGTGTGACATAAAGACATATTATGTGATCTGGAAAACCTCCACAAATTCCGACCACTTAAGACTCTTAAATTACTATTTCAGGCTTTACGGAGAGACTCATTATGTACAATAATAGCAATATTCTGCAGAGATGGCATGTAAGACTAACATTCAGCAGGTATCTGTGTTTGGTTGGAAACCAAAACATTGTCCAGTCGCCACCTTGGATAGTGAATAAAATATATACATTTGTGTTGTAGACATTGTGACCTCTGGTTCCTATCACCACCACTGTAAAGAAATTCTCTAAAACTGAGTCATTTCATATCAAACCCCCCTGAATGACAAATTGAAAATAGGTAGCATTCCCATTTAGAGCTCTGATTACTCCATTAATCATCAAAATAATCTGTATATTATTTAATTACTAAAATATTGACAGTGATAGCCCCAGTCACATTCTTCAGTCATTTCTCTATATATGCTTTGTACACATACATTGAGGAATAATTAAGTGTGTGTCATTGCAGGAGAGAAAAGACTGAAGCTGTGGACTGTGGACTTTGTATATACTTACACTGTTTGCTCAAGTTCTGCTTCCAACTTTATAGTTGCTACCAACTGTGCGTGTGAAGCGAAAGCTCGGAGTGCTAGAGCAGCTCCATTCATGCGCTGATCGATTTGCCCTGTTGGCACTCGCACGCTCCCGCGGCCTTCGCCACCTCTTGTTTTGATTCTAAATGGGTCAACTGATGCACGTTGCCATGGATACAAGAAGGTGTCAGCAGACGAAAAGGGGAAAATGGGTCCCTGCCTTTCCTGACAGGCTGGGCAAGGCACAAGTTTAGATCAGAGAACAGCCTCTTTGATATAATCATGACTTACTTCACATATATAAGATACTTAGAAACCCAGTCAGTCTGCGCAGAGCTGTAGAGCTGCTCAGCTGGACACATTGTTCCCCTTTAAACATTATCATTGGGGATTTTTGAGTGCAGCTGTACTGTATATATGGAGAGACATGGGTGACCAGATAATGACCGCCATTTTCCTCAAAAATGGAGTCATCGTTCCGGGGACGTGGAAAGTTGGGCTGCTGAGGGTGGTGAGAGGTTGCAACTGCTAATAATAATAATAATAATAATATTAATAATAATAATAATAATGATATTGTTTCAGAGTGGATATTGTACTTTATATTATATGTTTATATTTTCTAAATCTGCAGTAGCCATGACTCGAATCACTTCCCTCAACAACTGTTAGCCACTTTGGGGGCGTGTCATCGTATAAGTTGCAAGGTGCAAAGAGAGAAGGTCTATGTAGAGCGATAGGCTAGTTATGAGCCCCAAAGCATCCTAATCCTAAAGTAATAATGAAGTTTTTATCAACCGTTATATCTCCTGCCTGGTGTGTGTTCCAGTGTTAAACTGTGGGTGTGGTGTACACAGTTACACTGCCACATATCAGCAATATGATTGGTTGCCACTCAGTTCATTTGCATAAAATTCATCCACAACAGCAGAGTGCTGATGTGCCTCAGTTATTTGTATATACTGTTGTCTCTGGTCTTATTATAGCGCTACGTTCTTTTCTAATTAGAAAAAAAACATGAAAAATCGCAAATCATTTAACGTCATCGTTCAAGTCACATATATACTACTTAAAATTTCAGCACCCCACCTTAAAAACCTTCCTGCGCCCTTGCATCCTTCATTCCCTAGTTGTGTAGACCACAAAGGCCTGCACTCCTTTGTTTAGGTTAAGATTGAAGGTCTACAGTTTTTAAAAAGTCAACAGCCTCAGCTGTTCAGAAACGTGCTAAAGGACGCGGGTAAGTGTAAGCTAATCTGATTTAGGGTGTTCAGTGACGGCGTGAGCCAAACCTGAAGTGAGTGATGAATTCAGCCGCATATTTATGTCAATAATTGCAGGAATGCTGCAAGAAGCACACCTAGAAAATAGATCAAAAAAAGCACTGCAGAAGAGCTCTGGGTTCAATTTGTTGGGCAATATAGATAAACATAGACACTGATTTGAAGCAGTTACATTTCTTTTGCTTGTGGTGTGAAACAGCCTTCAAGTGAGAGGCAATATCGTTGATTAATGATGTCAATAATAGAGAAGCGTTTCAAACTCAAGTTTTCTTAAACATGTAACCCCATTACTTAGCCAATTTAGATCATTTAGCACATAACGGCCAATGTTTCACTGCCCAAAGTAGGAGTGGGTGATCTGGCAAAAAGACATTTTCTGTGAATTGGTAAGTTGGAACAAACCTAAAAGAACCAGTAGGGCCACATTTAAAACATGCTACGTGCAATAATCCAAATAAACAGGCCTTATTATGATAACTATGTCTTTATCACTAACTAGGCTAGCTACTCGAGTGATAAAGCAGAGCTAAATCTGACTTCTCAGCCAGGTTCTTAACAACACATCCTTGGCAATGAGCTCACATTCAGACACTCGTGTTTCAGAGTTGCAAAGTGTAACATGGCATATAGTTTGTAAAGAAATGGTCACATTTCCCTGAATTATTAGCGTTTCTGCGATAAAACGTAACGAATGCCAGAAATGCTAATAATTCAGGGAAATGTGATCTTTTCGCTCGTATTCACACAATATCAATAATCCGAGTGGTTGCCGCTCAGTTAATTTGCATTAGAGTGCTGATGTGCCTCAGTGGTTTGATGTGTCTGTTATTTGTATCTACTGTTGTCTCTGGCCTTATTATAGTACTACGTTCTGATTTACTTGGGAAAAAAAAAACAGATGAAAAATCGCAAATCATGTAACATCATCGTTCAAGTCATATATATACTACTTAAAATTACAGCACCCCATCTTAAAAACCTTCTTGCATCCTTGCATCACACAGAATTCGAATACTGGCACTTTGAATGGTTAACCAAGTACTCAAGTGCCCGTGTACAACCCTATTTGCAACCCTACAGTAATAAATGTTATATTTCTCTGTTATGCTTATCCAGGTAGGTTCATAAATGTGTATGTATAGGTCACTATAGACATGAAAAATACAGCACATCGGCATCAGCTCACACTTTGCATTTTGGTGTATCGCTACATTGTTTGCAGGCTAAAGTCACTGACAGTGCTTCTTGCTTTGCTTGCAGTTTACAAGAAAAGGAGGAAGCCTTCTAGGAGAGCTATGAGTCTCTCGTAGTTTTCAAACAATGCTCATTTTGACACTGCTCACAGCCAGCACTTCCTGCACAAGACTCCGCTTTTAGTCCATTGTTTGAGCTGGAACACACAGCTCAGCCAAGCACTTTTCCCAGACCCCAACAATCTTCACTACACTGTTACCTCAACTTCAGTGGGTGGAGAAGAGCAACAGAACTAATCCCACTGCTAGCTTTGACGCACTGATATAAGCCCATTAAAGCAAACAAGGGTTAATTACAATCTGGCCTTACTGGTGCAAACATCTGCCTCGCTTACTCTATGCTTATTTAGAGTGGCATTCCTCCACTGATAATGTCAACCTACAATGGACAGAAGATGACGAGGACCATATAGAGGCAAGCTATGAAACCCACCCAGAGAGAACAACATGCTGATGCTCAGTGTGGTGTTTCGGATGCTTTGCCAAAACATGTAGGTGGTGCGAATAGGAAAAAGAAGAAAAAACAACCCAAGACAGCAAAGGAAAGAAAAAGAGACATGCAGGTCAAGCTAATCCTGTTGTCCGTGTAGATGTTTCTCCAAAGACAATCTCAGAAATTTCCTCTCCATGCCTGTGTGTGTTAGACATCCGGTTACCACCACAAACGGCTCGCTTTCTGATGGTCACAATGTTGGCCTCAAGGGTAGCCACTACATCCTGTTATTGACACTTTGCCCTTTTAGAAGGAATTTTTTCCGGCGTACAAACCTCTGAAATATTCCTTACAGTATATCCAGCACTTAACACCGCACTAACTGTACATTGTGTGTCTAAAAACATTAGTAGCCACCTGGAAGTTTCAGAAAACGCAGTTTGACGTGAACTGAGGTAAGAGTGGTATGACTTAAGAATGTAGTTTGCAAATGCTAATTAGTGTTCATATGCTTTCATTACTTGTTAGCTACATTAGCCTTATAATTATAGATGCAAACTTCAGGCACTAAGCAAGTACTGGCTGATCGAATACATTGGAAGTAAGGGAAAAATCAGATTTCCTGTTTTTTTTTCTAAAATTTTGTCTATAATAGGTTAAAACTACTTTGTAGAAATATAGCATGGTGGCCAGGCCAGTGGCAAATGGCTGGGATGTCCTGCACCAAAGGGTGCTATCGACTACCACAACTTCCAACAGATGCTCATGGTGTCACTGATGAAGTGAGAGACACGCTGTCGTTTGTTCAGCCACCAGTTGTTGGCCACCAGCAATAACTCTGTCTGCCACACACAAAGCCACACAGTCATAAATACTAAAGATGTCTTAATGGAGGGTTTTTGCCATCAATCCTATTTCAAGTACTTTAGTACTGAATATCTGCCAGTACTGAATCCCACTCCTATATTTGAGATGATGTGCTAGGCTACCAATTAGCCTACTTTACACTACAGTAACATCTTTTCATCTTTATTATGGTGGCACTAGGGATGGGCAATATGACGATATTTCATCGTTATTGTGATGCTTTGCACCACAATATGTTTTTCTGAGCATATCATGGATATCATCAGCACTAAAGTACTTAAGTACAAATAACACTGACCGACTGCATGTTTCATTACAAGGAGAGCATAATTAGTCCTGTTTAACTGCATTTAGTGCAACAGAGGACATGAAATATTTAAGAATCGGCATATTTGTTGTTTTTCATAGCATTTTATTTTATAAATGTGGCATTACTGGTTCTGTTTTTAACTTATCAAACTAAACATTGTTATAGTGTGTTGTGAAAGTATCAAGATATTACATTTCTGCCATATCGCCCACCCCTGTGTACCACAGGAGCGTAGTTACTATGGGCCATACGGAGGCCTACACCCTCTCACTTGGAACGCAGGCCTCAGATGCCAATACAAATGTTACAAAATGTTCTTGAATGCTTGTGCCTTTCTTCCCCCCAACTTGAATAAATACAAGTGACCGCCAAAGCTCTCCTTCGATCCTCAATGATTTTCGGGACCTGGTTTTACCATGGCACTGCCACATGCCACCACTGGTCACATAACTTTGCAGTTCAAGGCAATAAAGGCACAGAAAAAGGCAATAAAGCTCAAAACAAATGTTTTTTTTTTCCTTAAATGTCAACATTTATACAGAGCATTAGCCTACTCAGCTGCTTCTTCAGATAGGGGAAACTTAACCAAGCTGTGTAGACTAGAACTTACCTAGCTAGTAAATGAGGTAAGTAGTAAAGTTGATCATGGTGAAGAAAACAAAGCAGAAAAAGATGACAAGAAAAATCTGTCTTTAACCATTCACAACACATTGCACTGTAAAAAGTAGGCCTGTGGTTAATTAGCAAATACCCACTGCAGCCTGCTGTCAATTGTAGAAACCAGGCGATTAATTGTGAGATCAGAATTCATGTGTTGTGTTTAAGGTTTCATTTTTTGTCTCTGGTTATGGCTGCTACAATAAAGTGGTTGTCAACTTTGCTATAGTGATGTCTCTAGGGCGTAAAAGTACATTTTGGCTGTTCCAATGGTGCAACATACTCTAAACGGACATACATTATAGTGCAACTGTGTTTTAAATCACCAACTTTTGGTGTCTTGAATACAGTACTTGTGCATTTTAAGTGTGTCTGTGTGTGAAATATTCCTCAGCCTTGAACACAATGTTACTGTGTAATAGCGGCGCGTTCAGATTTTACACAGCTAGATTAACTGTGTTTTGAGAAACTATACGTTTCTGACAAAATGGCTAGACCAGGGGTCGGCAACCCATCTTGGCTGTAAATATGTCTCAGTATGTGCTAATGTCCTAATATAGATTAAAAATATTATATAAATGAAAACGCAGACTTACTTTGCTCTGCTTTAAGCTTTAGCTCAGCTATAGCCGCTTTTCTCGCACCTCCGGCAGGCAACTGGAATAGTTTCTTGTAAAAATGTCTCCAACTTTTTACAAAGCTGAAGTCAGCTTCTCATTTGCCAGCTTCTTGTTTGAATTTTCCCGTTCCACCTTAAATGGTGCCTGAGGCACCAGAATGTAACTAACTATTGCACCATTTAAGGTGGAACAGGAAAATTTGAACAAGACGCTGGTGAGTGAGAAACTGCTTCGCAACTTTTTGTATCAGGAAACCAGCTGAAGAGCTTATAAATGCAAGTCCATTCATCTCCAAGTCATCGATGGTTGTCTTAAATCCTTCTCTTTGCCTTTTTTTAGCTATTAGCAAGGCATGTACTTCACTGACACAAGTTGTACATAAAGTCCATTTATGACACCTTAACAACAGTGGTGTAAATGCAATGCAATGGAACAGAATATCACAACTGGATGTGGCTTAACATAGTCGATTAAGAACCCACTATGCCTTAAGTGGCTGTGATATCGAACTTTCAGATCGGATCAGGACGTCCCTACAAAACCTGTTCACATACAGCGAGTGGGACATACTAAACTGTTCCTGCCACTCTTCACACTGCCCTGCCTCAGTGGTACGGACAAACTCTGTGTTCTGTGGGAGGGCCTTTAGAGAGAGCGCACAGCAAATAAATCACCCCAAATCACCTCAACCCCATTATTCTGCGCCAGCTGGCAGTCATCACCAGGATATCCCCCAGTCCAGCAACACTCACTAACCCACTTTCCACTTAGGAGGACGGAACTGGGGGAATGTTGTTTAGGGCTGGATTTCTATGACAAGGGGAAAATACAGATCAACCACTGATCTGGAGTTACGGATCTGGGAGCATGATTTAAGTCAGTGGTCCTCACTAAAGTAAATCAAACAGCCATAGAGGCAAGGCAGGGAAAGGTTTACCACGTCATAATGGATAATCCAAAATGTCCTAATTCTTTAGTCACAAAGTTTCCATCTGTTTACATTTTAGGGATCTGGGGTTGTCATGAAAAATGGACTTTCAGAACTTAAAATATTCAAATCTATCAAGGAGACTGAAGGAGGAAACAGTACTGAAAATACATCCTGCCAGATGATATTGAAGAGTCAGCCTAATGTTTCAGGAAGCTCAAAAAAACAACAGCACTTTTGAGTGCATTCTAGTAGTTGGCATTTACATGAGAACCTTGCTTAAATGCCAAAATGTCCTAATTTCTGTTAAAATGTTGAAAATGTAGCAACAGATTTTATGCTTAATGGTTTCATTCACGTGTTAATTCAAATGTAAAATAACTCACACTGGGGTCCTTTTTTATGGAGCTAATACCAGCTCTGTAACTCATGTTCCTCTATGAAGTACACCTAAACAAGTCTTCAGATGTCTTGAACATCTGATGACAGGCCACCTCACACAATGTTCTCTTATATTAGCTGGTCCACAAAAAACCCACAAGAATGAGTTTTTGAGGCCTAAGCCTTTAGATTTTCGTCCATTCTAATGACCATCTCACCATGAAATGTCAAACACTCACTTTAACCGTTCATTAAGAAGGTGCACATTTGGGTTTGGTAAGTGGAAAGACTTCTATGGCTCATAAAAGAGTTTACATTTCCTCTGGGAGGAAACGGATCCCAGCAGTGGCTTGAGTCAGCCCTGTCTGACGAGCCTGTTGGGGCTTGAGGAGTCCTGAAACATCTGCACAGTCAGCCAAGAGGACACGAAGACTCGAACAAAAGTCTGTGAGAAATTCTCCCATTGCTCCTTCACTCCTATTATGCTTTTAATGAAATAATATTCAACGCTGTCACAATGACAAAGTGTTAAAATGCACCACTGTAAAAAAAACAAAGAGTACAGACTTTTTCATTGGGATGATCAATGATGCAAATCAAAGCCAAATAAAGACACTATGCAAGAGACCAGTCTGATCAAAGAGGAAGTACTAACACAGCATCATTCAACTCTAGCAAAGTGTTATACTGTCTAGTGAAATTATGAATTCTCAGATTCTATGTTTTTGTGCACATTCTGTGCATGTTTCATGACAAACAGACCAACAGAAATGATCGAAAGTTATTTCAAATCTCTACATTAACGTACATCAAACTTTTATCCTAGATTGTTAAGACATTCGTTAAAACAGCAAAGATGTTGAGATGTTAAGACAGCATTTTAAGATGTTAAGAGAGCAACTCCATGTCTAAATACAGCCTAACAATTAAGGTTGGGTATACCAATATACCAATACTAATACTTCAGTATCAATTTGCATTCCCATACTTCGACTTCTAATTCCTGTACGATATGTTTTTCGATACCTTCTTTTATATATACGACATTTTGAGTTGTATATTTTTCAAAATATATATTGTGTTTAAAAATGAACAAAAAAATAAATATTACACATGAAAATGATCCGCAGTTAAAAATCCAGTTTTACAAAAAGAAAATGTCATGACCCATTTTTGGCACACTTATTGGCTCACTAACACTGATAAGACCTACTACTACTTTGATACTAAAATTTGGTATTGAATGTATCAATAGTACTTTACAGTACTCATGTAATTCAGTCAGTACTAGGGATGCAGACAGAACTGAACAGGACAGATGTTTAGATTTGAAGGATATTTCAAACCGACATTAGGGTTGTGCATTCAGGCTAATTTTGATAGCAGAGTATCCGTAAGAGTTTGAGAATGGATACCTTCATATTGTCGGACTGAAGGCTGACCTTTTGAACCGACAGCACTGGTGCTGCGCAAAAACAAAGCAGCAGGGTGATGATTTGATTATTCAAAAACAGCTACGGGACATCAGTAGGCTTTTGTGTTGGATGAGTAATTTACGCTGCGTCTTCAGATGAGCTAATGAGCTAACAGAGCTAATCAGTGACACAGGATGCTGATGAGAACTCATTGTCTTCTACACAAGATACTTTCTCTTAAGTGTGTGTGCTAGCAGATGTGCTAACATCGTATTTGTCAGAAAAACTATCATTAAAAAATAACATTTCATCGATCCCGGGCTTTGGTTACATCAGCTAGAGTGGTTATCTTAGTTAGCAATAAAGCTGCACTGTTTCTGCCTTACCAGTCACGTCTTTGACAACACGTCCTTGGGAACACGCATGTTCAGGCACTCGTATTTCGGAGTAGCAAAGTATCACATACTTAGTCGCAAATGTGAGCTAAACTGGCATGTTTCACTAAATTGTTTCCTGTAAATTTCCTGTAATGAAACATAACGATTACCCAAGTAGTGCTTTCAGCATTCGAACACCGGTGTTTTAAATGGTGAAACATCCATAACTGATATTTCATGACGACTTTATTGTATAAAACGTTTAGATGCTGCTGCACTAAAATGCACTAAAATTATTAACATCCTTTTGCACCGATAACCTTCTACAAATAAACATTATATTTATCCATAATGGTAATCCAGTTAGATGTCAACATTTCCAACATACAATCTCAACATTTACATTTTATAAATGTTCATGTTGCGATGTTCGCAAATATATACATGAAAAATATCGACATCAGCCCACAATTCCCACATCGATCCATCCCTATTCCGTACCATGAAAGTAATACATTTTGATGCCCAGCCTTATTAATAATGAAGTAAAATCCAGAGATGAGCCTACACTCTGTGCCTGATTTAGCCTCCTGCTAAATGATGTGTCCTCACATAGCACTGCACCTGATGTCCTTTTCCTTATATAACAACCTCAGGTGTGGGCAATTCATGCATTAGGACTCTAAGCCCAAGAAGTATGACAGCTGCTAAGGGTTTAGGCATCTAACCGTGCTTTATGAATGACTTAACATTGACATGATCCATCAACATTCAAGAAAGCTGAGGTAATGGTGTGAAACCACATTCATCCTACCTCATTATCCAACTCACAGCACAAACATTCCTGACAGTCCATTCATAAAAATCACATGTATTTTGGTGATTTAATAATGTACAGTATCCAGTCACTCAGAGGTCATTGTGAATCCCCCAGGGTCAGCACTGTACCCTGTGGACAGACTGCTCATGACTAGTCAGCAAGGCTGCATCCAGGCCACTCCTCCTGACAGTGTTTTCAGGCGATCAGTGGGGACGTTCCTCCTCCTCAAAAGCAGTGTGGGGAGTCAGGCTGGGCTGAGAGCCAGACGTACACTCCCTAAAACTAAACCTGCTCATACTGTGCATGGATCACTCACACAGCGGTCAGCCTAGATCTCTCCAGCTCGTGCTACAAACCCTGAACATTCCAGAACAAACAAGAACGTTGGCTCATTTTAAAATGCTTGAACCATCAAAAACCAATGAACCAGCCGAAATGGAGCTGAGATTGCTCTGAAATTGGCCGGCAGTCACATACAGTCAAAGCAGACCGAAACAATGTTTGGGTCTGCTGGCTAGACTATGAGCTAGAATAGAGCAGTCTTTATATTCAGGACTAACAAGCTTGGAACAGACTTCCCTCTGCTCTCCTCCATCCACCAACCTAGAGCTGCCTGACTCACCACTGAGGCCAGAAAGGAACAGTTTCTCCTATTCAACCACGCTTCTTAATTATTAGCACTTGCTTAACTTCCTTCCTATGAACTGACCTGTATTTGACATCACTCTAGACATGGGTGATCTAATTTCAACGGAACTCTAAAGCAAAATCCAAAAGCATTCACTCCAAATGCAAATGCTGAGGCATTCAATTAGAGTGACATGCTATAATGCAGCCATTGTGTCCCGAATAAAGGCAGAAGGCAAGGGGTTCCAGCATATCCTCAACACACTGCAAAGACAATACACGACAGATCTTCTGAGAGCTCTAACAAATAGGGATTCTCTAAAATTTCAGCTGCCAAAAATGATCAAAATTTGACAATTTTGACCAAAATAACCATTACAAAAAAAAAAGTTGTTAAAAAAAGTTTGTTTAAAAAACAGGCATCTAATTTTGCCTATAACGTATGCTGACCGATTCGCGACTTGACTCGGCTTCACCCATAACTGACTCGTGACCCAGACTCAAGGCTTAGGCTTTTGGCATGAGAAAATAAGGTGAACAAAACTGATCAAATTAGGACCTTGATGCAGTTAATGGATTAAATCTTTCATTTCCTATCTTTTGTGACTTTGCCTGCTGGTTTGGCTATGGTCATCCCTGCTAGAAAAAACAGCACAGACCAGCATGGATGGTCACCAGCAAAACCAGCATATCGCTGTTGTCAGAAGAAAACCTTTTTTGATGTTTTTCAGTTTTTGACATAATTTGAAAATGCCTGTTATTCTTTACATTGTGTGTAAATTTCATGATGAATGGACCAAAAGAAATGATCTGAAATTATTTGGAAGAAAGTCTGGTTCCATTGACTTACATTAAAATTAAAGTAGGTTTTGTCCTTCTCTGTAAAGTGAACATTTTGGAGAGGTTTTCTTCTGACAATGGCGATATGTTGCGTCTTGGATGCTGGCATGCTGGTCAGCAGCAACAAAAGTTAATATAAAAGAAAACAAAATGACAACTTTTCACACACATACTCACTCACTCACACACACACACACACACACACATTTTCTAAGCCACTTATCCTTCTGGGTCACAGGGGAGCTGGAGCCTATCCCAGCAGTCAATGGGCGGAAGGCGGCAACTTTTCAGGAGAAGGCAAAAACATTCTTTATTTCTAATGTAAGTTAACGTAAAGAGATTTTATTCCAAGCCATTTTGGAGCATTTCTATTGGTCCATTCATCATGACATTTTCACACAATATATAGGGCAGCTGCTGTGCTCAAATGACGTAGAAAGATGAAAATTGAAAAAATTGGAGATACATGTTTTTCTTTGGACAGCGACAATATGTTGTGCAAGCATGAACACGCTGGGTGACCAGCTAAACCAGCACCAGAGCAGCATAAACCAGCTTAGACCAGGTTAAAGGACACATGACACATGAAAATGCATGAGAAATGTCAAGTGTGACTTGAGAGCGTGAGATTAGACCTGAATGTCTAAGTATCACGGCCAATGCGTGACAGTTATCAAACCTGACAGGGTTTTTGTAGGGCTTTACTTCTGTTCAGTGAAATGCCTACAGCTAATAACCTACTAATTAAACTACTATTTTCAACAATTCTCTACAAAAAGACTTGAGACTTGACTCAGACTCATACCTCAGAAACTTTACTCGGACTCATGTGAAGCAACTTGTGAACATCTCTGCTCTGAAGAGCCATTTAATATTCACAAGATACATGCAGTCAAATGAGAGGATATGGCTTCTATTTCACTGTTTCACAGAAATCAACAGAGAGTAGAGATCAGCTGAATTTGAATGATGGCAGAAGCAAAGGTAAAACAACCAAAGGTGTAATACTTAGATTACTCATTTAATCCGATTATAGCTGGCAGGTTCTATTATTATAGAAATAATCATTAGTTACCGGACCTAAAGATTTTTGGTTCTGGCTAAGAATGTTTATTTCTATGCAGTCTTTCTCAAAATAGTGTCATAAGGTTGGGACCAACATTTACTGGTCACATGATGTAATGGCCAGCAACAAAAGAGTTCTGCTTTTCAGTAATGTACTTCATACTCCAGATAGATGATCCTAACCACTACTGGACAAGCTATAAGAATGCTTTAAGAACAGCAGAAAACACCCGTTTCATTGAGTGCTCCAGTTCACCTGGCCAGGGGCACTGATGAACAAGGCCAGATCAACAGAAGTCAGCTTGCATTAGTCCCGGGTCCGGCACTCCCTCCGCAGGCCTCTGTCCCGACACAGGGGAGGCTGCACTGGGTGTCAGCTCGATTAGGACGGTCATGTGCTTGCCATGCAGCAACAAAACCCCAAGAATAACAAAATTTCATGCTTTGGTAGATGCTTCAGGCAGTGTCAGCACAAACCAGCTGAGGCCTTGGCACTACTTACCTAACATCAAAGCCTTTTATTCAGGCAGCACTGTACACACTGTATAATGAGATAAAAGAGGGTATATCTAATCACGGTCTTATGAGTTTTAATACCATAGCCCATATAATGCTAGACTATCAAAATCACATTTACCTCATGTGACTGATTTTTCAGACGGCTGAACGAATTTGCAGCGCTCATTGTGGAGCACGCAAGACTTCATGAAAGGGAAATAATATGCAAACAAATGCAGTCAGACTCAAGAAAAATAGACACACTTCACCTCAAAGGAGAGGGAGACACATCTGCTCTGAGAGGTCTCACAAAACAGCCCAACTAATATGAGCAAAAAGCTCAAGCAGAGAACTTTGCATGAAGAATTACAGTAGCAAGTTTGCATCTATCATATCAAAAGCTACATTAGGGTCGTCTATAGAAGGGCAAGTGCACAAGGCATCAGACAACGTAATTGGCAACGTACATCCTGTGAGGTAGCTTTTATGGCCATAATCATTTTGGATGTCTGGTTCCTATCACCACCACTGTAAAGAAATCTGACTCTAAGTTTTTCTAGAATGGCTCATTTCACATCAAACCACTTTGTTTACATCTCAATGACTGAATTATGCACACATGTTGAAAAAATAGCGGAACTACCCCTTAATAAAGGTGGAACTGGGCCTCCCTTCAATGGTCCTTCAATTATAACTGATGGAAAACAATAATCATTACTATTATACAACTCAACCCACCCTCAATACAAAGGCAAGAGGGTGACCAGGCCTTCAAGCTAAGGACTCTTTGCATATCTGATTTAAGCACAGTTCTTGATTAGCTCCTCTGCATTCACAAAATGTGAAGTCAAGTACAAGATTTTTTTTTTTACTGCACCGGTCCAGCTGGTCTGGAAGGTGATCCCCACTGAGAAATCCACTCCTTACATGAATTAGCAGAAGATTAAGATATCGCTACCCTTTTACCCCAGAGCCAGAGGAGAAAAAAATCAATTAATTCATTAGGAACCAGCCCCAGTCCTAATAAACTAATGAGCTATTCTGCTGTATAATATTATCACTCACTGAGCGGGTCTTATCCACAAAGAAGCTTCCAGGATAAATTAACTGCAACAACAAACCATTAATATGTATGAAATGATTAGAGCTGCAGCAGGGGGCATGTACCCATGACTAAATATGCATTGCTCTGGCTCCTGGGAGCTGACATGACAAAGCTCCATGGCTCTTACATCCCCCCCTTTCCCCTCCTGTCCCCCTTCTTATCCAGTACTTAAATGGACCAGGTTTTTCAAAAACATTGTCACAACTGTAAGATGGCAGAGTCTCATGTCGAAAGCCATAGTTGATCTTTCAGAACGTCTGTATAATTACATTGTCAAGATGTAAACAAAGTCTTTCAGAGTGATTTGATGTGAAATGTGTCATTCTATAGAAACGAGTCAGGTCAGAATTGCCTATAGTGGTAGTGATAGGAACCAGACGTCTGAAGAGTTTAATGCCTCTAAAAGCTACCTCCGAAAATTACTACATGAAATGCTTACAAATATGTTGCTTGCTGCTTGAGGTACTGTTTTACAGTACTTGTGGAAAATAGTTTTGACCTAAAACATCTATTTTTCAATACATTAATGGCGGAGAGATAATGTAGGGTGTTGTAAGGCAAAATAGTCCCCAAAGAGAATGTTTTTTTTTTTTAGATTTACAACTATTTTACTGTTATCAACATTACATATCAAAACTCAGAAGATATGTGTAGGTTCACTGGTTGTTTTGGATAGTAAACAAACTGGCTATACTTGCACTGTAGACATCGGGACCCCTGGTTCCTATCACCACCATGTAGTTTCTCTACAGTGCACCATTTCACATCAAACCACTCTGAAGTTTGGAAAAATCATTAGAATTTTACTTTTATTAATGATATTAAAGCAATACTTGGGCAAATAATTCTAGAATTTGCCCTTAACCTCATATGTAGCCATTTACAAAGACATGTTTTGTGCCCAAAATTTGCTTCTTTAGTATCACAGCTTAACCCCTTAAAATCCCAAGCTTATTATACTAAGGCTTATTATTCAGTAACTACATGGACTTCAGTGCAAACTGGCTGAGCCATTCTTAGGTTATAGAAGTGTGTAATAAAACTTTGGGCCTGCCCACGAGTCCTGGCCATGTAAGGGGTTAATATGGCCCTATACTAAGAAGTAAATAAAAACATGACTAACACAAACTTAGACAAATTTGCAGCTTCAAGGTGGCTGTTATTACTTTTTATAGCTATGTCACATAAATTTGTCCAGAAACCAAATTTAATATTAAGTCAATCTGATGAAAGTGTGTAATGACAGTTTGCGTGATGCTAATTACAGTACAGAAGCTTCCATTAGCTACATTAGCCTCATAGCTCCAGTGAAAAAAGGGAAAATTGTACATTTGTCCATTTTTCACCAAACTATTCCTTAAATGATACAACACCTTTGTCTTCTATCGAGATCATTTAAATTCCTGTTTGATAGACTGTTAAGCTTTTCGGCTAAAGAGCTGACAGCTTCACTACACCTTCACATATGACTGTGTTCAGTTAAGCATTGCAGTCTGCTGACAAAACACAGCCACCTAAATGATTTCTTCCCACTTAATCCATTTACAACTTAATTGCATGTAAGAAAACGGATGACTTACGGCTTTCCTCTCTTTCTGGGTGAGACACAGTGCCAGGGAACATCTACCAAAGTCAACTAAAGCTGTTTCCAGCTGGGAGCTGTGCAATAGCAAGGGGAGGAGAACTGTGCCATCTTTTCAGCACTCAATTCAGATCTTTCTTAATTACAGACGGGCCAACTTCCTAGGACTCTGCTCCATGAATCCACAGCTCCTTTCACTTCAAAGGTAACTGTATATCCGAGCGGAATGGAGAGTGGGGGTCTCAGGCAGCAGCACTGCATGTCCAATGTGTAACAAAAAGCAAAGGAGGATCAGAGAAAAGGCATGCATGACACTAAGTGACGGTCAGGAGTTCAGCACAAATTTTATGCAATTCCTGAAAAAGGAAAACGGAGCAGCATTAGAGGGAGCGGGCCAAAATGTTTGCGGCTGGGAGTTTGGACATAGGAAGAGCCGGTGGTTACTTTGCGGCGAGTGGGACCGCAAGCAAATGAGACACAGGAGTATCACCAGCCATGAGTGCAGAGAGGGAGAGAAAAAAAACACAGCCGAGGGGAGGATAGCTCTGAGCTCACATTAATATTCCTCTAATGTCCCCGTGGAAGAAAAGAGTACTTGCAAAAGAGTTTGCACAAACAACTCTAGGCAGACTATGAAGGGTCCACTCGTGACACATCCACTGAAACAGAGGTTAATAATAATGTGCTTTTCTCTGGATGACACCATCAAACCCATCCAAACTTAGTCAGGCACTTGAGACGGAAACATCTGACCACACCAGAACAATTCCACATGCACACATCAATGAATGTATGTATGAGTGCATGCATAGCAAAAGGTGAAATGAGGAGGATGACCAGTCCAGGAGTCCAACGGCTAGGACAGCATGGCAGTAGATCTTTCCAGACTCATTATGACTATGCACTGACCCTGAAGTATCACAGGCCACACTAACCAAGTTCACTGGACTGTGGTCACCTCCACCAGCTGCCCAACCTGAGCTTCAGTTCATCAGTAGAATGGAGCACACTGAAGTCAGGAGGGCCGTCCTATATAAGAACCCTTTGTTTCTAAACTGTAAGCTACTTTCAACTGAACCGCACGGAAGTCCACGCTAGCGCTCCTGCTCAGCATTACGTAATCGCCGAGTCCATTTTAAAACGGCAAACCCGCGCTGACCGAGCCGATCGGAAGAAAACAGCATTAGCCTCGACGCCACGAAGTAGCCTCCTCCAAAAAACTCACCGAGTGCTCCGCGCTGGGGTGCGGATCTGGCCGGCGCCCTCCAGAGCCAGCAGAAGAGGAGCAGGAGGGAGAGCGAGGGGCAGCGGGGCGCCATGCTCACGGCCAAGCTCACACAGAGTCCCGAAACAGCCCTAGGGCCATGGTTCCGCTCGGGCTGGCATGGAGAGCTCCGCGCCTGGATGCCCACTCCCTTCCAGAGCGAGCACACTGCTCCTCCTCGCGCTTCTATTGTCCTGTTTGGGGAGGGCGGAGAGGGGGGTGGGGTGGGGAGTGCGCGCTCCCGCGTCGAGCCATGCCCTCTGCTGGTGGAGCGAGAAGCCTGATCCTGAACTGCCTGAGGTCCCTTAGAGAGGACATCAGCTTTTCTTGAGACATCTACAGTGCTGTGCTGAAGTCAGAGACCACCCTGTACTTATTTAATGTCCAGCCATTAAGAAGTTATTCATTTTTCAGGAGATTTCTGAGGAGATTAGATAAGGAAAGTGAAAGTCAAAAGACAAAAGTGGGAAAACAGGAATGAACTCCCAAAACTGGAGAAAATGGGACTCGAAGACCATGCAGCTCCTGGTAGACCACCAAAACTGTCACCATTAGATAAACTGTACTTATTAAAAAATAACAACTTTTACAATTTAGTCTATTTAAAACACCTGGTGACACTTTAGGAGGGTTAGGATTAGGGTCAGGGTTGGGTTAGGGTCTGGGTAAGGTTGGGTAAGATTAGGTTTTTGTGTAATGGAAGCAACATATTAACAATACATCTTCTTAATGTAAGTAATGTAGCAACAGAACATCTACAAGACGTTTACTTCAGTGTATACAGATGCTTCACTACTGCTACCTCACTGATATGTTGTCGATGTGTTACTGATAATCTGTTAAGAGTTTATTAATCATCTACAAACAACCACTCCAAATGAAGTGTTACCAAATATACAAATTTGGTATTATACAATACAATTTAGTAGATGAGAGTTGTAGCAGTAATTCCATGTAATTTCTGTGTTGTTTTATTCATTCTGTCTGTTCTAGTTTTATTGATTTAGATATTTTATATTTGTTCTAATTTCTGTTTACTACATTATTGTAGTGGATTTTTTATGCATGCTTTATGTATGTGTGTATATATATATATATATATACACACACACACACACACACACATATATATATATATATATATATATATATATATATATATATATATATATATATACATACATATTCATGTCACTGTAAGTTCAATGTCTAACCTTCCCTTGTATAAATAATGAGATGTAGGAGAAAATTAAGCTCCACTAGCTCCACATCCTTCCTGAGAAGACAACGCTATGGGTCTAAAAGGATGTGTAGCTACCAAGAAACCTTTACTAAGGAAAGGAAACTGACAAAAAGAGTCACAAAAAGAGTCCAGACCTCAACATCACTGAATGTGTTTGAGAATACTTGGATTGTAAAAAGCAGAAAATGCAACCAACTTTTAAGACTGAACTTGCAGTAAAGATTTATTTGGAAAAATGAACACAAGTCCCCCAGAGAAGAACGGAAGCTGTAATAGAGGCAATGAGTGAACACACTAAATACCGAAAATGACATTATATTTGTGGACGATTATGTGTAATTTAATTTTAAGTATATGTTTTTTCCTTTTTTTTCTGACACTGCAAAATAAATAATTTAACAGCGGTTGTCTTGCGCTGTGTACACTTACTATATATCTGAACAGAGCACATTGAAAAAGATTTCACTTTGAACTGAATTCATTGAATGATTCAAACGTGTCAAGTGGTTACAAATGAATAAAATGTGTTACACCAACACAATTATTACCAAAACAAGTAACCTCAAAGAAAGTAGCACAGTGATTAACACTTCAAGTGCTGTAAGACCAAGCATAATACCAAACAACTCTGGGATTGGGATTAAGAAGATGAAGATGAAGACCTCTTACTTCTCAGCAAGCTTCCAAAATTGCAGAGGCTTGACTCTGCCTGGCCTGCAGATTTTAGCACTGGAGGAGTTGTTAAACTAAACCAAAGCAGTTCCACCATGAACAGAGCTTGATGAGGCACAGCGGCTGAGGAAGAGGGACTAGGGTCACTTTGAAATGTGGAGTAAAAGATATTCATGTCAACAACTCTTCAAAACCACATGTTAATAAAACAAATAAAGCCTGAACTTGATTGCTGTACAAGAATTTCATTTTGTGCCAAAACTTTTATGACTTCGCAGACAGAAAATCCTCACTTCTCAAAGAAAGAGCTTGTAATGCAGGATCCTCCGTCACACCATTTAAAATATATGCACTGGTTAGAGAGCTATAAATCTGCTAAATCATCTAAATAATCTGGATAATGCAAAATGGTACTTTGTGTCATAAACATGTTCAGTAATACAAAGTTGGTCATTCTTTTGGAGACTGCTCTGCAGGTAGCTCCTGTGTGGCATCAATGTCATCTTCATCTTCATCAATCGGTGGATGGTTAGGCTTGAAGAAACCGCTCTGTGAACAGACTCCCGCTGAGACTAACTTACCTCTAAAATTTTTTTATCATAAGTAGCACAGTAGCTACTATTACAACTGCACTGTGTGAATAAGCACGGCACAATGGCCTCTAGTGTTCAGAACAAATGTGCCAGTAATTAAACGTTTTACCGTCCCAGTTAATGATAAGCCACTATCAAAGGTTAAATCATAAGAAAACCATTTTATTTGGATATAAACTGTGGCCAAGAATTATATTAACATATGTATTTAAAAATGTCCCCGATGATAGATCACGTCAAGCTCAGAACAACATACAAAGAACACACAACACTAGTGTCAAAATAACACAGTATGCTGCCAACAAGATCTTACTATACATAAGCATTATTTTAAAGAAACATGAAAGAAATCTGAACGTAAAGTTACATTATGTAAGATCTGTGAGTTTGGAGAACATTTTGTAATGTCGGTTGTGCCTCAAACCCCTTCCCCAAGCAGATGAATCTGACGATCGTGAGCATATTCAAAGAAAACTCAGTCAAATTTGGTGAATGTAAGTGAATTGTCTACTATTGTCATCATATCTTCATCAGTATAATGTTGGTTTTACATTGGAATCATAAACATTGAGCCAGACCTTCTTTTTGTGCCTGTGACATTAATATGCTGCGGTCTGAATAACTGCTGTGAAACTGATGCCTCTGCCCTTAAATGATAATTTCATGCTTTACAGGATGACTCACAGCAGCGCACAGATTTCATATTTGAATGTGTTTTCTTTTCCACTGATTCCGTTATGCTACTTTTTTTAATTTGTACAAAAACACTTACATAACGGAGCTTTAAATATCTTTCAGAACTGTATTTGCTTTTGAGCGGAGTGCTGTAATCAGGTTCATTCTTTTGGTGACTGCTCTGCTTGCAGCTCCTGTGTGGCATCATCATCATCTTCGTCATCAGTCGGAGGACGGTTGCGCTTGAAGAAACCCATCTGCAAACAGACTCTTGTTGAGACAAACTTATCTCGAAAAATTCTCGAAAAATTCTCAATACAACAAGCAATAAGCATGGCACAATGGCCTCTAGTGTTCAGAACATGACAGTACCTTCCAGAAGATGATGCTTAGCATAGCCAGGAGCAGGAGTCCGGCAATGACCGACACCAAAATCCACCACACAGGCATTTCTTTCTGACCATCTGGACTCCTCCAAACCACTGTAGTATTTGTCTGCCCACAGACCACAGATAAAAACTTACATCAATCATCTCTTAACCCCTGAACCACTTAACTTCTCAGGGCTGTTATATCCTAAGGTTTTTTCTTCAGCAATCACACGTAAAACCATGCAAACTGACTGTGTTATGCTTCATGGTTCATGTATATACGAGCGAGGAATGGAAGTCTGGACCTGCTGGCAGCTCCTGGGGGCCTTTATGTAAGCTTCAGTTCCTCAGTCTCATTTGTAATCTAAATTACATTTTAATCAGAGATGGTTAGAAAAGTCTGAATAAGTAAAAGTATCATTACTGCTATGAAATAATAACTCAGTTTAAAATAAATTTGCCTAGCAAAAAACAACTTGTGTAGCAATAAATAATAGCAGGTCAAAAATATGCTGAAGTACTGATTTTCCTATAAAACTGTGGTAGAACTTCTTGGCACATCCCACATGTACCAGTATAGAAACTGAGGTACAGTTCTTCTCTCTGTGGGTCTAAAATGAATTCTAAACTCTTTTTTGTGCAACTGTAAAGCAGTCCAGTAGCTGAACCAACAGAGCAGAATGAACTCAAACACAAAAAGGTGAAGCTGATTAAAAAGTACATTATTTTCCCCACAAATACACTGGAGTATAAATCAAAGCTATATCAATTGAAATGTACATAGCAGTCAAAAAGTGTGATGGACAGGTGGACAGATGTAAATTAGCTGTCTTTTGTGACATCACAAAAACAATTAATTCAATATGGGCTGTTTTTGCAGCATGGTTTCCATATCTGGACTGCATGAACTGGGTACACGTTGACATATTAATTCAAAGTAAGGAAAGCTAGGGAAATTCAGTTTTCCATGATATTGGCCCTTTCAGATTATAACTCCATTTCCCAAAAAGTTGGCATGCTTTGCAAAATGTAAATAAAAACAAAATGCAATGATGTGCAAATCATTTAAACCCTATATTTCATTGAACATAGTTCAAAGACAACATATCAAATGTTGAAACTATGAAATGTTTATTGTTTTTTGAAAAATAGATGCCCATTTTAAATTTGATGCCAAAAACACATTCCAAAAAAGTTGGGAAAGGGCAAAAAAAGGCTGGTAAAGTTGTGCAATGCTAAAAAAAAACACCTGGTGGTTAACTGGAAACAGTTCAGTAATATGACTGGGTATAAAAAGAGCATCTCAGAGAGGCGGAGTCTTTCAGAAGTAAAGATGAGGAGGGGTTCACCACTCTGTGAAAGACTACACGATCAAATAGTGCAACAATTCAAGAATAACGTTTCTCAACATAAAATAGCAAAGAACTTTTGCTTTTCATCATCTACGGTACATAATAACATTAAAAGATTCAGAGAATCTGGAGAAATCACTGTATGCAAGGGACAAGGCCAAAAACCAGTATTTGTTGGCCGTGATCTTTGGGCCCTCAGGTGGCACTGCATTAAAGACAGACATGATTCTGTAGACGAAACCACTGCATGGGAAACACTTCTGAAAACCACTATCTATGAAAACAATTTGTTGTTGCATCCACAAATGCAAGGTAAAAGAAGAAACCACATATAATACTGGATCCAGAAACGCCACCACCTTCTCTGGGCCTGAGCTTATTTAAAATGGACTAAGGGGAAGTAAAAAGTGTCCTGTGGTTCAACAAATCAACATTTGAATTTTTTTGGAAATCATCAATGCTATGTCCTCCGGGCGAAAGACCACTCACGTGAATGTGAACGTCTGTGAAGGCACCATTAATGCTGAATGATATGTACATGTTTTGGCAACATATGCTGCCATCGAGATGACATCTTTTTCAGCAAGACAATGCCAAACCACATTCTGCATGTATCACAACAGCATTTCTTTGTATTAAAAGAGTTTGGTGCTAAACTAGCTTGCCTGCAGTCCAGATCTGTCACCCAATGATAACATTTGGCTCATTATGAAATGAAAAATACAACAAAGGAGACCCCGAACTGGCGAGCAGTCGGTCTCCTCAGTTCCCAAATGCTTACAGAGTGTTGTTAAAAGAAGAGGTGATGAAATACAGTGGTAAACAAGCCCAACTTTTTTGGAATGTGTTGTTGACATCAAATTCAAAATGGGCTTATATTTAAAAACAAAAAAACAATAATATTTCTCAGTTTCAACATTTGATATGTTGTCTTTGTAGTATTTTTCTTTAATAATACGGTTTATATGATTTGCATATCATTGCATTCTATTTTTATTTACATTCTGCACAGCGTCCCAACTTTTTTGGAAATGGGGTTGTATTAACCGAATAATCAGCCAGCAACTTAAGGGGTTAATTGACCTACACTAACTGGTCGATCAGAGCAAAGTTTTAGAGAAGGCTTACCTCTGCTTGTCCACTTGGAAAGACTTTTGGCTGGATTTTGGAAGGTACATTCAGTACCTCGAAATAAGCACTGGACAGGAGGACATAATTTACATAAGGCGTCTGCAGAGGGAGGAGTAAAAAAGAGAGAAAGAGAAACAGAGAGATTCAGTGAAATTTTTTACACATTGACCAAATTCTGTATCGGTTTCGCTGATGGTCTGATTCAAAAACCGTCTGCTCACTACTGCTGGCCAGAAGTGGTCCCTTCCTCACCTGTAAGAAGGTGTTGACCCACAGCCGGGCCGCCACCCTCACAACTGCTCTGCCGTCTCTCTGCAGCCCTGCAGCCTCACAGTTGAACACCACACACGGCTCCCCGCTAGAGCAGTTCTGCACAGGGAAAAAGCACCCAACATTCACTATCCTCTTAGAAAATCATCATCATCAGCTCTGCTGGTCTTAATGTGACAGTATCTCAAAAACTCAAAATTACCCAATATTCCCTTAATTCCACATGTTGCTGATCAGGCCAGACATGTTTGGTGTCTGTAGTTTGTGCAAACTCCTGATCTTTTCTGTTTTTCACCACATTACTCCCTTTTTTTACCTATAATGTTTGCTATTGCCCTCTATTATTCCATATATTGCTATTAATCTTCCATAAACTGGACTGCTTTAAGTCCAGTTTGACTTCTTAGTTCATTTAATTAATTATCTCTATATTAACTATTTATATACCAACTTATTTTAAGCGGAAAATACATGTTGAAGCACACAGATTAAGTCAACTGATAGATTCGCTCTGCTTTTAATTGGGTATATTTAATTTATTAGTACAATGTTTAGTTAACATTTTTTAATGTTCAGGTAAATCAAGTTATCTTATTTAAACAGTAGAATTACACAGGACTCTTATTGTGATAGCAGTAGCGCTCTTGCTTGAACAAGGTGAAGACATCTACTAACACTACCCAACAAATGTAGACTTACATGCTGAGCTAACAATGTTCACAGCAGTCTAATGTAAACTCTCACATTTACCTTAGAGTTCTAGCCTGTATTGTTGCATACCTGTACATCTTAACAAGTTCAAGTCTTAGCACTTTGTGCAGAGCTAAACATAATGGGCAGTGAGGTATGGTCAAAGCACAGACCCACTGAGGTCAGCAGAGAATCAGTCGTGTCACTACTGCTGCCACATTACCAGGATAGTGCTGTTTCCACACTGAAATCCATAATTAGAGATACATGAAAAAAACAAACCTTCTAAAACTACTGATGTTCGGACCTTGGTGTCCTTAAATCTAGTTATGGCCATGCTTACACCTCATACATTAGCACTGTGCAACCTACACGCCTAAATCATCAGATATCTGCTTTAAATAGTGCTAAGCTGTGAAGTAATCTGAAATAGATTTGCTTATGTGGTTTCTGAGAGCAAAATCCATCTGACATTCTGTAACAACTTAACACAGTTTGAGGCAAGCTTGTGACAATTTAGGCCAAAGTCCTTGTAGGAAAGTCTATTCACTCAGCAGCCATCTTGGCAATGCCCTCAAGCAGGTATTTTCACTCATACAAGACCAGGCTTCCATCTCTTTAAAAGAGAATAAGTCCATACACCCAAAACTAAAAGCTACATTAATGTTTCAAAAACATATTTGAAATCACTGATGAAATCTGACAAAACTAGCACAAATAGTTTACAGCATTTGGCTCAAATAATGCACAAAAAACATGTTTTTTCTTGTTGTTCTGGCTTCTACTCATATACGTATCTCCATAACAAATGGGGGCTTTTACCAATACTCCTTTACCAACAAGACAACTGGCTCTTTTCATTAAGGGGCAGGACTCCTGATGTACAGCCACCTTGTTGAGCATTACAAACTTTTCTATTTTTTTCAAAAGAAGAAGTGTTTCCTCTTTTATTATGTCTGCAAGGTTTAAAAATGTGCAATTGTACACAACCTGAACATTTTGTCACACAGTTGTGCTTCAGGCTCCTTCCTGGAGTGAATGAATCTGATGTTTGTGAGCACATCAAAGGGACCTCAAACCTGAGGATGTGAGTGAATAATCTATTACTGTCATCATGTCTTCTTCAGTATAATGCTGATTTTGCATTTGAGACCTAAACATTGGGCCACATCTTTATGATCATGTGTTATTATGTAAAAGTGTATGACGTGATCTGGAAACACCCGCAAAATCCGACCAGATGCCTCTGTCTTTTAAATGACTGTTTCAGGCTTTACTGGGAGACTTGCAGTAGTGCATGGACACTCTCTTTAGCATGTTTTAGCACATTTCAATAGCGCTTCCTCAATTTTAACAAAAAATCTTACATAGCTCAACTTTAAGAATGCAGTTTGCAAAAAGCTAATTGGTGGGGTCTAGATTTCTAATAACTCCAGTGCAACCTAATGCAAATTTGGATGATCAAATACATTTTTTGTAAAGGAAGTGATGTAAATTTGATTGCTCATTAAACTATTCCTTTAAGGTCAATCATACACTAAGACCTCTCAGATGAACATAAGGACACTTGCTGTTTCTTGTACAGAACCCTAAAATATGTAAATAATTAAGGAAGCTACCTTTAAAATGACCTGGTCAAGATACAATTAGTTATAGGGAGGAGGATATATTATATTATAGCCCCCTCTCCTGGTGTAGGTCTATATTTACAGCTGTTACAGCAGCTCAGCAGGCCAAAGCTGTTAGATTAACCTAATTAGGAGCAGAAACTAGATGATGAGGATCATGATCCAACAACAATTTAGCAAATTTCAAGACCTCTGGGCTCCAGCTTGTTTCCCCAGTGTGCTGGACACATGAACATGGACAAAGTTTCTTACCACATGGACAGTTTCTCTGCGCTGCTGGCCAGGCTCGTCCTGCTGCTGCTGGACCTCACGTTTGTTGAGATGGTGAACAGACATCACAGTATTGTTTGTGGGCTCTGATTTCACTAGCTATGAATAAAAACAGGAACAGCACAAACACATGACAACAGCATTGTCATGCAAGTTCAATATTATTTATTATAGTGCAAATATCATATAAGATACAATGTTTATATAGGGTATATGTTATATTTATACAACTCCATTTCCAAAAAAGTTGTAACGCTGTGCAGAATGTAAATAAAACTAGAATGCAATGATATGCAAATGATGTGAACCATATTTTTAAAGAAAAACACTACAAAGACAACATATCAAATGTTTAAACTGAGAAATTTTTTTGTTTTTTGAAAAATATATGCCCACATATATGCCAACAACACGTTCCAAAAAAGTTGGGACGGGGGCATGTTTACTACTGTGTTTCATCAGTTCTTCTTTTAACAAACTCTGCAAGTGTCTGGGAACTGAGGAGACACTGCTGTAGTTTTGAAAGTGAAATGTTTTCCCATTCTTACTTGATATATGATTTCAGCTGCTCAACAGTTCAGAGTTTCCTTTGTTGTATTTTTCATTTCATAATGTGGTAAATGTTATCAGTGGGTGACAGGTCTGGACTGCAGGCAGGCCAGTTTAGCGCCCGCACTCTTTTAATCGGAGCAATCCTGTTGTAATACATGCAGAATGTGGTTTGACGTTGTCTTGCGGAAATAATCAAGGGCTTCCCTGAAAAAGACGTCATCTGGATGGCAGCATATGTAGCCAAAATATTCAGCATTAATGGGGCCTTCACAGCTGTGCCAGTCACCCATGCCATGTGCACTAACCCCTATACCATCATGTATACTGGCCTTTGAACTGTGCACTGATAACAAGCTGAGTGGTCTTTAGCCCGGAGGACACAGTGTCCATGATTTCCAAAAAGAATTTCAAATGTTGATTTGTTGGACAACAGGCCACTTTTTGTTCACTTCCCCTTAGTCCATTTCACAGGAGCTCAGGCCCAGAGAAGGTGGCAGCATTCCTGGATCCTGTTTGTATATGGTTTCTTCTTTGTGTTTTAGAGTTTTAACTTGCATTTGTGGATGCAGCGATGAACTGTTTTCACAGACAGTGGTTTTCAGAAGTGTTCCTGAGCCCATGCAGTGATTTCCACTGCAGAATCATGTCTGTCTTTAATGCAGTGCAAAGATCATGGCCAGCAAATACTGTTTTTGGCCTTGTCTCTTACATACTGAGATTTCTCCAGATTCTTTTTGAAACTGAATGTTATTGTGTACCGTAGATGATGAAAAGCAAAAGTTCTTTGCTATTTTATGTTGAAAAATTAATTGTTGCACTATGTACTCGTGCAGTCTTTCACAGAGTGGTGAACCCCCATCTTTACTTCTGAAAGTCTCAGCCTCTCTGGGATGCTTTTTTATACCCAATTATGTTACTGACGTGTTGCCAATCAACCACCAGGTGTTTTTAGCATTACACAACTTTACCAGCTTGTTGTTGCCCTGTCCCAACTTTTTTGGAACATGTTGTTGACATCAAATTCAAAATGTGCACATATTTTTCAAAAAACAATGAAAAGTTTCAACATTTGATATTTTGTCTTTGTACTGTTTTCAATTAAATATAGGGTTTAAATGCACATCATTGCATTTTGTTTTACATTTTTCACAGCGTCCCAACTTTTTGGGAAATGGGGTTGTAGTTTATTATGGCTAGAATAAGACAAAATACTTATACTTACACAGTGTAACAACTATTAATGCTCTTTTCATTATAGTGAACACATCTAAAGTGTCTTTTAAATTAGATTTGAAAGACGTAAAAAGTACAAGACTAGTATGTTACAATCATTTTATATATCTATCTGTAGCCAATGCAAGTTAATTCTAATTCCACACTTTTGAATGGTAATGGTATTGTACATTAAATTCTAAGCCTGGCTTTACACAGTGAAATAATCATGCAACTTCAGTTTCGTGAACCCTACATGAAATTAAATTGCACCTACGTTGCATAATGTCGTGTCCTGCAATTCATTTGAAACTCTGACGCAACAGTTGCAAACGTCTCAGCGAATAAAATTACACCTCACAAATGACTTGATAGCAAGAACTGTACAGTGCATCAAAAATACAAGCTGCTAATTTGTCTAACTGGAGGATTAAGAGAATGTGTTGTATGCAACTGTTTTTTTTTTTGAGTTGCAGTTGTATAACTGTTAAGTTGCACAGAAATGTTTAATGAAACCTGCAACAGGCAACTAGTTGCATGAAAGTTTCACTGTGTAAAACCAGTTTAACCACATATTGAAGCCCTGATTCACAGTCAGAGCTGCAAGTAGATGACTGCAGCCAGTAGGTGGCACTCTTACCCCATGTGGATCAATGTTGTAGTTGGTGCTGCAGGAGAGGAGCTCCTCAGAAGCGTTGGCAAACACATAGAGGAGGTAGGATCCATTCTGCTGCACAGGGAAATGCAGCTGGAGCCTGGCATTCACTGGGCTTGGCCCTTTATTCCTTAACTGAAAGCACAGAGGAGCCAGGATGAACTGCAGGCTCCACAGTTACGAGCTCAACATGACTCATGAGAGGCACTAAAGCATGATAAAGTGCTAGCTGGAGAGCTTAGCCTCATACAAATGTTTCCTGCCTCCTTTTACAAAGCACAGAAGGGCCCTGAAAGTGGTTTGGATAGGGAATTCCTCATGGCTCCTTATGGAACAACAACAACAAACTGCTTCATTCTGTTATGTGCTGAAAGCATTAATCAGTTTTAATAGCTTCAACAGAGTCCAGGAAGTATTTCCATGTAGGATGTCATGAAAATGCCATGCTTGTTTGCAGAGAGAGGTAACACTTATACTATATTGAAGTAATATAGGAACTTGCTATTTCGTATGCGTTAGGTCCTGTTAAGCTAATGATCTGTTAATATAATGATCGATGGCTACATTTTTTCACCCCTGTTAAGCTGCCATTTTCTTTTACCTCCACAAATTCAGTTGCTTTACTATGTTCAGAGCTAGTTTTGACCATTTATTACTCCCTACATCCCATTAATATAGGAACTCCAAGTAGAAATGAATGGCTAAGCAATAGGAAGGAGTAATCAATGTCAACTGATGCATTTAAAAAGCTACTGAGTAATAAAGACTGTTGAGTGTGTACTCTTACTGCAAAGTACTTAATCTACTATTTGGTGGAAATTTACACTGAAAGGGTAATTCTGCTTTCTTTTTTCAAAATGTATGCATAATTTAATCATTAGGATGTAAACAAAGTCATTCAGAATGGTCTGATATGACCAATTCTAGATAAACTTAGAGTCAGATTTTTTTATAATGGTGGTGATAGGAACCAGACAAAACCTTGATGCTTATAAACGCTATCTCACAAATTAATATATGAATTAGTATATACTAAATAGCACTAACATCTTGCCTGATGCCTGAGACACTGAACGCGTTTACATGCACTTCATAATCCGATAACTGCAGAAAATCAGATTTTGTCAATAATTCAGTCAATGCGTTTACATGCCCTTGAGTAATCAGATAATGTGAAAGCTCTACACGAGTCAGGCAGTAGTCAGATTTCAGCTTTGCAATTGGCCAATAAACTCACAGAATAAGACGGGATGTAAACGTAATGTAAAACTCAAACTTCATGCCGTGGCTTTTTTTTTTTAAACATCATGACTCTTTAGCTGAAAACATGAACATAAATAATCTAGAAGATGAAGAATATTTAAATCCTTAATTTCGTCAAGCATGTAGTTGGTTTCAGCAATGCTCCAAAAGTGTTTTGCTGCGTCTCATGGCAACACTGCTTGCTGATTTCCAGTACCGTGGTCTGTTTTCGCACATGTGCAGACTGAGAAATCCAAAAGAAATCCAAGTAAAAGTATACATGCACTGAGAAATCTGATTACTGATCTAACATCCAGCTCTCTTTTTCGAAATCAGAGTATGCTTTTTACATTTGAATAATCAGATAACTGTAGAAATCCGATTACGATCGGATTATTGAGTGCATGTAAATACACTTGTACAGTTCTTGGGAGATGAAGATTTAACCTAAAATATATTTCTTCAAATCCACGGTGGAGAGGCACACACAGGGCAAAACAGTCTCCAAGGAAAGAGATTTACCACTATATCATTATCAACGTAATATATAAACCCTCAAACACAGGTGTGGGATGACTGGATGTTTTGGATAGTAAATAAAATGGTTTTATTTGCATTATGGATGTTGTTACTCCTTGTTCCTATCACCACCACTGAAAAGAAATCAGTAAAGAGTTAGTACATTTCTGTATAATGCACCATTTCACATTGAAACACTCTGAATAACTTTGTCTACATATCATTGACTGAATTATGCAGAAATTTGGGGGGGAATGGTGGAATTTGTTTAAAAAACATAAAGCAAGTATATCTCTTAGATTCACAGACTCAGGTCAGCTAGTAGAACCCAGAGCCCACACTAAACATGGTTAAGCATCAGCAGTTATACAACTGGTGGTGTGCTCCAAATGTAGCGATTTTTAAATCCAAGTTAAAAACATTTCTCTATTCATAACTTTATGACTGAGCTCTAAAACCTGCATTATATTCCTACTGTGCTTTATGTTCAGTGAGATAAAAATAAGACACTAAAATCCTTTGTCTTTGTCTTCCTTTTACATTTTTATTTTGCTTTCATGTACTTTGCATTACTTTTTAATTGTCTGATTTTTAAGCTACCACTTTATTTTTTATTTAATTGATTTTCACTCTTTATTTTTCCTTTTGATGTATTTGCCCCTGTGTATGAAATGCGCTATGTAAATAAACTTGCCTTGCTTTTAATGAATATTTGACTAACATATTAATTATGGGTAATCAATGATTAATTAGCAGCATGAACTACTAATTTATTAACGTAAAGTGTTGCCAGCGGGGACACCATATGTTTGACTAGAATACCTCATACACATGTTCTACAAGTGGGCCCACATCCTCTAATTCCTCCGGATGAGGCTTCGGCTCCCATTTCGCAATGGGTAGGACACATTCAGTGGGAGAGGAGACTCTGAAATTAAGAACAAGGAGTTTTCAAACTATTAACCTGCAACCACAAATCATTCAGTCACATTAATATAGCCAATTACTCCATACTTAATATAGTCAATCAGCCAGGACAGTCTGGAGTTGAGTCTTTAGTTTCACACTGAGGCTTGTAGCTAACAAGTAAGGGTTTATGTATTGATGCAATGATGAGTAAATTCTGAATTGAAAATGGTATAAAAACACAATATTTTATGCCTTACCTTATAAAATTTATTGTTTAAAATTTTATGCCTGCAACACGTTCCAAAAAAAGTGAGCTTTTTTTGGAAAAAAAAGGAGCTTGTTTACCATTGGGTTACATCAACTTTTCTTTTAACAGACTTTAATAATCGTGTGGAGACTGAGGACACCAAATGATCCAGTTTTGAAAGTTTGAATTTTTGCCATCCTTCTGTTATGTAAGTCTTCAGCTGTGCAACCATATGGGGCTTTTGTTGTCGTATTTTGACCTTTACAAGACACACATTTTCAATAGGAGACAATTCTGGACTGCAGGCAGGCCAGTCTAACAATTGCACTCTCTGATTACATAGCCATTCTACTGTAACATGCAGAATGTGGCTTGGTATTATTAGGTAAAAGTAAGAATGGGTGTCCCTGAAAAAGAGGCCACCTAAAAGGCAGTATATGTTGCTCCAAAATGTGTTTAGCATTAATGGTGCCTGCACAGATGCACAGGTTACCCGCTAATACCCCCCCATACCATGACAGATGCTGGCTTTTGAACTTTACGCTGGTAACAATTCGGATGTTCCTTTTCTTCTTTGGCCCGGAGAACATGACATCCACTATTTCCATTAATAATCAGAAAGGTTGACTTGTCAGACCACAATACATGTTTCCACTGTGCATCAGTCTGAGTGCCACTGTCCCGACTTTTTGGAATGTGATAGAGGCATTAATTTTATAATAATTGTACATTTAAGAAAAACTGTGAAGTTGAGAAGATAAACATTACATATCTTGTCTTTATTCTATTTTCATTCAAGTACAGGTCAAAGTAAAACTATAAATCAGCGTTTTTTGTTTTATTTGCATTTAACTACTGTCACAACTTTTTGGGAATTGGGTTGTATATATATCATGCTGTCAGTTTAATATGCAGTGTTAGCTTGCTTATAGCAATATTCATGTTTTGACACTTTAACAACTTCATAATGCAAAGGATCCCACAACAATTGGAGGAAAAATGTATGTTCGACAAAGAGTTTTGGCTCTGGAACATTTCAGTTTACCAATTTATCAATTTTCGAAAATGCTGTTCATTTTTCCCATAGAGAAAAACAGCTTGGACCCTGAATTTCGTAATGAGGGCATGATGCTGACTACAGTATAACTACTTCAGAGATCCATTATTTGGATTTCATTCCGCTCTTTAACGCTACTGGACAGCCAATCAGCATTTGCTTGTCATGCATTACATTGAGATTTTGTGCGTTGCAGCCTGTGTGAGCTATGCTTAACCCATTAATCCGTTCTCTGCATCTTTATGCAGAAACATATGCACCTCTGCAGAACTATAAATCAGCCTACCACAACTGCAGAGTTGTTAAACAGTTTAACATTAAGAGACGCAGCCATCATCTTCTACACAAGCTTCTACACAATGTGAACACTGAGATCCTATCTTCAGCTATGGTTAGCCTAGCCGATGAAGTTACTTCAGACTTCTCAGTCAAGTTAACACATTAGTAAAGTAAAACACTACACAGTAGTAAGACACTGTGAGAAAGGACTGACAAACCCATGTAACTCTTATTGGCCATTTGATCTTGCAAACCTACTTAACACTGACTTAAACACCAGGTTGCTAAGCTAAAGGCAGAGACACAACTACAGTACTGTGGAATAAACGTTTGTATGGTGTTTGTTAACCTTTATTTCAGCATCAACTTACAGAGCCCTGCTGATGACATACCGTATAAACAAAAATAATGCATGGCCACAACTTATTTAGCCTTGACCACAGCTTAATAAGGCATGGTATTGTTCCCATGCCTTACTAATTGGTGGCGACGACTTAATTATCTCATTCCAACACTTTACTAAGTGGTGGCCATGCATTAGGATCTCGTTCCCATGTGTTAATACTATGTGGGCACACATTATTTTTATAGTTCTACATGTGAAAAGTTGACCTCGTGGGAATCTTGTGTCAACATTTTAACTGAGTCATCTGTTTTTGTTACACTGGTACTAATGTTTTAAGCCTTCTAACATATTTTTGTCCATTTTTATAGACATCAGAAACCACAATAGTGATTGTATGTGCGAGTTGTGTGTTAGATTCTTTAAATAGTAAATCTATTAATAATATTTATATTAATTGTATTGTACTTTTCATATACTAAAGTTTGTCTCCTATTGATTTGCATCTTCCTGTATTCTACACTCAATCTCAAATGGCTGCCTACTCCCTATATAGTGCACTACATACAGATTAAATAACGGCATCTTCCTCCAAATAGTTCACTAAATGTTTATTAGGGAGTCGTTTGGGTTTCAGTCACGGTGTTTCTGCAGTTTAGACTTTATTAGCCTGTCCCTGATTTAAGATTACAGACTTGCCTATTATCTCTGACTTCGTGTGAGCCCGGCTTTGGATTATTATAATAACTGGAAGTTCTACCACCTCTGGCTCCCTGGTGTTACAGCAGCAGGTTAAAATCAAAGAGTTGTAACAAAAAAACCCAGTTAAACTCACCCACGCATCTCCAAAGAAGCCATAGCCTGAACATTAATCCTAACTTCCACTGGGTTGCTGTCTGGGTTCTGACTGTTCTTGCTGCAGACAATGTGGGAGGAAGAGAACAGACAATCAAAGCACTGCTGCTCTCTTCAAGTCAAAAAATTACATTCGAAAGCGTATGTCGTGCAGGACAAACTAAATTCGAATATGCTAATGGACGCGGAGAACCTTCAAAAGCTTTGTGGTGGATAAAAGGATGTTCTTGCCTTTTAATTTGTAAATGGAACGACACGTGGGTCTCGACCTCCTCCAGCCCACCCATACTGAAGAACAGGCCAGCCTGGAGCTAGGAGGAGTTCAAGAGACAAAAGAGTATTGACAGAATGTTCCAGGAATTGAAGTGTGCATGTCAAAGTGATTTAAAAGGAAAACACAAAAATAGCAGAGCGCATGTATAAATACATTCTCCTTTCACCTTCTGGCCAGCCTTCATCGGGTTGCCCAGTTCACACACCACAATCACCGACCCATTGTCTTTTTTCGGACCACATAGCAGACGAGTGAAGCCCTGAAAATTAAACCAAAATATTAGGGTGCAGACATAATTTGAAGCAGCAGCTAACAGCAAAATGTACTGCTTTTACTTTCCCTCAAAGATGAGCTGTTTTTATCTCTTTTTCAACAGGATAGTCAATTTCAAGCAGTTTTACAGCCAATGACTATCAATTACTTGCAAACTCAGAGGGACAGATGTACGTATAACACAGACACAGTGAAAAAAATGTCCACAATGCACAATTTAACAGTCCATTTACTAAGACTGCAGCTTGTCACTCAAACTGCGCACAGTCTTGTCCACTAAATCGTTAGGCTCCGTGTTTAAAGGAGAGCAGTAAAGTAATGGAACCGCCAACGAGCGCAAGACAAAACAGAAAATAAAAGTTACGTGACAAAGAAATAGCAGTGTGAATATGTTCTTTCCACCAATTCTACAGTGTTATTGTTATTACAGCTAGGAATATAGAGTTTGTGAAATCATAACACAGACTATGTTGCATATATTGCGACTGCATCTCAGCATATTTTGGGTTGTGTCTTCTCACATATTTACATCTTGTCTCAGGAATATAAACAGTGTTATTCTGATGGTAAACATACTTTCGCTATGTGTTTGAGACTCATGCCACCGTCTCACCACAGTGTCTCCTTCCATTGTTCAACAAAACTGCTTAATAACATGTCTTTTATAACCCTTATGCAAATTTATAGATGCATATGCATGAGAAAGACAAAAGTAGCCAATACAATGTGAGGTTTAGGTAAATTAATTTAATGTTTTTCTTAAGTGTTGTATTGTAATTTTATTTGCGCTTGCTCAACAACATAACACAACACAATTCAGTCATTTTTTCCACTTTTCTGAAAAACATGTTAATTGCTTGTATCGATGTCAAAGATAAAAGCGACAGTGAGTCAGCATTGATATTTCTATGACTTTCTGTTATTTGCTTAGTGATTTTGATATCCACAGCTACAGTATTAATGCAGATGTATTTGTAGTTGCTGCAGCCGTCCCTACAGCTCTCGATGTTTATTCTCTTTTATTTGGTCAGTGGTTGGTGGTGGTCCCTTTCCATTGATGGATGGGCTTGGGGGCTGATAATATATCACGCTGCAGCCAGTAAATGTCAACCTACAAAGTTCACCTATATGGTAAAATGGCTAATGAATGTAAATACAAATCACCTAATAAACTGGCAACTCAATGTTAATGGTGAATAAACTTAATAAGTGATGATGCCCAACCTCCTTGTTACTCAGCACAGACTGTAAGTGTGTCCGGGCAGGAAGGCGGACATGCAGCTCTGTTTCATATGCCCCTTCTCCCTGGTTCTCTGCTTTTATGATCAGAAGAGCTGGATTTTCATCCCCTATCAGAAGAGGCTTTCCATCCCTGTTGGTAATAGCAAAAATAAAAATAATGATAAGTTTAATTTGTATATTTTCAAATTTAAGGCTTTCAAATTACAAATCAACACCAAACAAAACACACAGACATAGCTGGCACAGTGAGATAACATTCCTAACCACAATGTATAGTTCCTTGGTTTGTGGCCCCATCAATCTTCACTATCATGGTGCGAAGTTCCCAGCTCAGTCTAGTCAAACTCCACCATCATAGTGCAAAGTCTTCAGCTCATCACCTAATCAAACTATGCTTTCGTGGAGTGAAGTCCTCGACTTGTGGCCTAATCAAACTTAATCATCATGGTGCATAGTCTTTGGCTCACAGCCTAGTCAAACTCTGCTGTCGTGGTGCGAAGTCACTGTCTCACGGCCTAGTCACCCTCCGCTACCGTGGTCAGAATGTCCTGGCTCTTGGCCTAAACAAACTCTGCTGTCACAGTGTGAAGTCCCCGGCCTTGTCAAATTTAGCTACCGCGATGAGAAGTGTCCCAGCATGCGGCTCAGTCAAACTTTGCTACCGTCGTAAGAAGTGTCCTGGCTCGTAGCCCAGGCAAATTCAGCCACTGTACCACAAAGTCTCTCAGCCGGTTCTCAGTCGTCAGTGGAAAGCAAAGCCAGCATATGCCAAGCATACCACAAACAATACAAAACAAACAAACAAAAACCTGATGTACACCAAAAACATGTTCAACGTTCTAACACAGGACACAATCACACATGCAGAGACACAAAAATTGATATTAAAACACAGGAGGAAATATGTGTGTCTGAATATGTACAATCTGTTGCCGATGCTGTGTTTTTGTCCAGCTCATTTTCTTCAGTTTACCATATTGTCACTGTGATAGCAAAACCTTGTAACTCCATTTTTATTTTTTAAAACTGTTTAGTGAGGCAGCTGCTTTTATGTTTTGTGAATGTTTTATGATGTATTTATCAATAAAAATTACTGTGTGGATATAGGCGACCATAATGATACAGCTAAGTGAGTTAGGTGAGATTTGAAATGGGGTTGCAAAACTCTATAGTTCATCATTTTGCTCAAATCCATGTAGTTACTGGATGTTCTAGAAAATCGCTCAGAAAATGCTCCTTTACTGTTACTCCCATTGTGCCAAAAAGTTTTATGACTCTCTCTTACAAAAGAGATTTGACACTTACGACTCAGCGGCCAGCTTCAAGTCAGGGATGCAGATGTTATCATCACCGCAGTCAAGAATAATCCTTGTCTACGGAGAGAGGAAAAAATGTGAGAGGGTAATTTTCTTGTTGTATGAAAACGAACATCTCATGCCATAAAACCACAGGTTCCCACCTGGCCCACTATGGCACTTTGTCCATGCAGCATAGCACCACTGCTATTGGCCAGATTGTAGTTAAGTGAGATGACGATCGGGCTCAGCTTGTCCTTGAACTCCGCCTTAGGATGTAAAAAGTGAAAAATGATATTATTACAGTGCAACATCCTAATTAATAGGAAGCTGTAAACAATTACGATGATAAACAGAGCTGCAAATCATTCCACAGTAAATAAGAAAGGAGAAAAAATAATCTGGAATGACTCATATTGTAAAAGTGGTCATCAAATTTTAAGGCAGATAAGCTGTAACTGTGTTGTAAATTGAAAGGGGGTATTTATCATTAAAAGTCAATGTGAATCATAACAAATTTTCCTTCCGTTTTCAGGTTTGATGACTGTTTCTCATGATGACAGGTGAGGATAGTGGAAATGAAAGGTGAAGTTATTTGTTAATATTATTTTCCCCGCCTGCTGGTGCATGATGATGCAATCAAAAATCAGAAGATGCTTTAGAGGCGGGGCAAAAGATGCTACATTTTGAGGGAGGATCACAAGAAAATAAGAATTTTGTCTTTTAAATTAAGGATGAGTCTGAATTTTCAAATATTCAAATAGACATGAAAAGGTCTGGGTTAAATATGATGTGGCTAGGCTAATAACACTGGCTGAGCTGAAAACAGATGATTAAAGTTTGTTGTAAACTTAAAGTCTCAAAACGGTCTGTTTAACTTTCAGGTTGACTTTAATATTTAAATGTTCCCAAAATACTTGACATATTGATTAACAGTTAGTCCAGTACAGTCGTGCAAAAGTTTGGGTACCTCTGGTTAAATCACATTTTGTTGATTTTCTAAGTGAAAATTAACAAATATATACTCTACACTCTTAAAAAAGAGGGTTCTTCAAGGGTTCTTTAGTAAAGAAAACAATTCTACGTAGAACCATGAGCACAAAGAATCCATGGTATGCTTAAATGGTTCTTCGCACGGTGAGATGGTTCTTCAGATTCATGGAGAACACGCTGTAGATAGTTCCACATGGAACCTTTTTTAGAAAAGGGTTCTATATAGCTCCAAAAAGATTTCTGCTACTGTTACAAAGTCAAGCTTGTAACAATAGAAGAACCCTTTTTGGTGCTATATAGAACCATTTTCACCATGCAAAGAACCATTTAAGCATACAATTCACAGTTCTAAAAAGAACTTATCTTTACTAAAGAACACTTGAAGAACCATCTTTTTGAAGAGTGTACAGGAAACACACTTCTGCACAATTTGACACAGAATTCCTGTTTATTTGCTGAATTTAACAATTTAACAAAAAGCAAAACATTAAATGTGACCTGAGCAAAAGTTGTGGCACATTTTATTTTGTATGTTTTATTTTTCCAGTTTGTTAAACACAACAAATAAACAGAAGTTGTGCACTGAAATTAGCAGAAAAATGATATTTTTAGGTATGTTCTCTGTAGAGTGTTAACTTATTTTCTCCTGGAACATCTGTTGGACTGCCCAGTTTAACTGAACTCAAATTTGTGGTTTGAGAAATATCACTGGTGAGTTGTGCAGCATCATTGTATGCATATTTACAGTTTAAATGCTCTTTATAGGCTAAAACTTTATATGTGCCTGATGCTCTGACAGGCTTCTGCTGAAATAAGCAGGCTTATACATTGTGTTGGTGGAGTTGTAAGTCAATAGCTACGGAAAACTACACTAATGCTGTTATCACTAAAGCCTACATCCTGTGTTATCAGCATTGCTCAGCACTAATGCTATGTGGGTGTTACAGACACAGGAAAGTAGGTGCAGATTATGGTACTGCGATGTCAAAAATAACTCTATTAGTTTTATTTCCCAATGGATCCTGCTATACTGCTTGCAATTGGAGGATTTATGGACATTTTAGAGGTTTTTCTACAGCTGTTCTAGTGGTGTTTGATTCCTGAACAAAAAGGGAGCCATATATATATATATATATATATATATATATATATATATATATATATATATATATCACTGTTGTCGGAACCAAACCTCATATCTCCTTTTTTGACATTTTTCAGTTTTTGACATAATTTGAAAATACCTGTTACCCGTTACATTGTGTGTAAATTTCATGATGAACGGACTAAAAAAATTACCCAAAATCACTTGGGGAAAAAAGATAATTTCACTTAATTCAAGTATTTCAGTACAACAATATCATAATGAGAAATATTGGATGTATTGCCTACATTTAAGAAGTTTTCACTTGCTAAGATATCATTTTTTCATTCTGAGGCCTGGTTCATCCTTCTTATTTCCGAATCATTTACATATTTCCAAACATTAATGTAGATGCCAATATAAAATGAAATAATATCTGTTCCAGTGAAAAGTGTTTGAGAAAATGTGTCATAAACCACAAAATCATGAATGTGTGCATCAAGGAAACCTACTAGTAGGTAGGCGGTGAGGTTCCTGCAGACTGTTCCTGTGTTTCTATTAATGGAGAGCTGAAACTGACTGTGCGGCTGAGTGGTCTCCACCAGGAGGGTCCGTCTGGCCATATTCGGCTTCAGCTTATCCAGCTGTATCTCTGTGTTCAGCACTGGAGAACATTTCAGAAAGAATGATTTTGAATGAATGAACATGTAAATCGTTTTAGGCTCATTTTATCCGCAGCAGAGGTAGAGGGCTTCTTTTTGAATTTGGTCAAGCCTTAAGTTAAGAGTTACTACTTTTGTTTTGCTATGCTATTCAAATGTAATAATATTTTAATTACATACTGAGTTATGCAATAATTACTGTGGAGGAGGAGGCATAGTTCACAAGCCTCCAAAGCGTCACATGCAGGATGGAGAGCCAGTCAGGCTGAACCAGCGGGCTGAGAAGCTGATAAGATTCACCTGTGTGTTTTTTCTGCCAGCCTACTTATAGCCATGTATTTTCTTAGTAGGCGGCGGAGCCCAGAGAGAGAGGGAGACCAGTGGGGTCACAGAAGAGAGAAAAAAATAAGACTGAAAAGTCCCAGCGAACGTGTTCTTTAATCTTGTATGCTGGCTGAACAGCTGAGTGATTTGTGTTGTTGTCAGAATAAAAAGAAAGCTCTGTGTGTCCACACCCTGCATCCCAGTGTCCTCACTCCTCACAGCCTCCCAAAGATCACAATTACATTTACTTTTGAATTACATTCTCCATCGACAGCTTTAAATCTGAATTTCCGACTTTTGTTTCAGCTTAGTTAGGAAAAGATGGCAAAGATGTAAAGGATGCATTTATTTTTTACACAAAACAAGATAGCATTTTATTGAACTCAAATCAATGTAAAATATCTGCTCTTCTGCTCACAAACACAAATGTGGCAAAAAGCGCTTTATAAGTGTCACTGTTGTAAGTATTACTGTTTATCTGAAAAAATGTGTGCTTAATGACTGTTTTGATTGGAAATTAAGTAAATGAAGAGTGGTCTTTTTCCTCACAATTCTGTACATAAACCACAAAGCTTTTGTTCAGAATATAGCACTGTAGGCATTTTCACTCTGAAGAATATAGTACGTAGGTGTTTGTCACGCCCTCGCTGGTACCTTTTATCAGTAATCAGCATCAGCATCTTTCTATTTACTGGCACCTGTTCTTCATTTCCCCCCCCCACACTGCACTGCACTCTCATCAGCACCACCACACATACACTCCCCTCTATTCCCTTCATTTACAGCACTTTCCTCTCTGTGCATTTACCGTCTCCTCTGCTTAATATCCTCGTGTACTGTTTAGTGGATTTAGATCTTAACCTTGTCCAAACTGCTCTGTTTATTAGTTTGGCTTAGAGCCCTTTTGTTGATTTTCTTGGATTATGTGAGTTCAATAAATCCTTTAAACCCTGAGTTTACATCCTGAGTCTGGAATCTTCCGCAGTATTGGAGTGGTGCAGTATCATTGCATGTGATGACGACAACAACAACAACAACAACAACAACAACAACAAAAACAAGAACATCATCAACAATATTCCAGCAAAAAAGGAATGTCGTTAGGGGTGGGCAATATGATGAAGGTAATCAGATTTTGATGGTGATTGACAGATAACTCAATACTGATCCTCGACAGGTGATAATCACCCATGTTGGGAAAGAGAATTCATGGAAAACTATAAGGGCCTAATTTAACTGTAAACAGTCCACCAAACACAATTAAATAATAATTACATGCAATGTTTTATTCCCTTTTATTGTTATTGAGGAAGGACTGGTAAACCAATTAATAGCTACAGGTCATTAATAAACCATGACTCCATGGTAGGGCACATTTTCAGTAAGCGTTTCCCATGGCAGGGAAGTGGTCTTTTGGGTAGCAATGAAATCCCTGACAGGACCCTGTTGCCCTTCATGTACTTTACATATATATTTCTAGGCCAAAACCTTATCACAAAACCATTGTCCCAGGCATCAGGCAACATATTTGTAACCATTTTGAGTAATAGCTTGTGTAATATCTTTAGGTAGTCTTTAAAGGCCTTTAAATGCTTCAGATGTCTGGTTATCACTGCCAGTGTGAACATGTTTCTCTCACATCAAACCACTGTGAATGACTTTGTTTACATCTTAACATGCATCTTAATTATGTGGAATAGTGGAATTCCTTTTAGAAAGCAGTTACATGCCATCCTTACCAATCTCCTCTGGTATTCTGTAGCCACTCACACTGACGCACATCATAATTGTAAAACTGAAAGGAGAAAAAACACATTAAATGTAGTGTGAAGGTGGAGGGGCTCACACTATATGACCATAACCTTCCATCATATTAATGGCCTTAACCTAGTTCAGAATTCTAATTCATTTGTGTGCAAGTTAGAAAAAACTACACCCTTTCCCATGGTTTTACTACAGCGTTTTCCATGACTACATTACACCCATTTCCATGGTTTTACTACAGCGTTTTCCATGACTACACTACACCCTTTCCCATGGTTTTACTACAACGTTTTCCATGACTACACTACACCCTTTCCCATGGTTTTACTACAGCGTTTTCCATGACTACACTACAGCCTTTCCCATGGTTTTACTACAACATTTCCATGATTACACCTTTTTCCATGGTTATGCTACACCCATTTCCATGGTTTAACTACATCCATTTCCAGGTTACACTAGATCTTTTTTCATTATTACACTACACCCATTTCCATAGTTTCACTACGCCCATTTCCATGGTTACACTACACCTTTTTACATAGTTTTACTACACCTTTTTTCATGGTTTCACTACACCCATTTCTATGGTTACACTACTCCCATTTCTATGGTTACATTACACCCTTTTCCTTGGTTACACTACACCCTTTTACATAGTTTCACTGCACCTTTTTTCATAGTTTAACTACACCCATTTTCATGGTTACACTACTCCCATTTCCATGGTTACACTACACCCATTTTCATGGTTTCACTAACCCCTTTTCCCTGGTTACACTACACCTTTCTACACAGTTTCACTACACCCATTTCCATGGTTAAGCTACACCTGTTTTCATGGTTACACTAAACCCATTTCCATGCTTATGCTACACTCATTTCCATGGTTATGTTACACCGATGTCCATGGTTTCACTACATCCATTTCCATGTCTATGCCAAACCCATTCCATGGCTGCAATACACTCATTTCCATGGTTCCATTAGGATTTATGAGTTCACAAGGAGATACACATCATTACTAGCTGACTGCCATTATAGTGAAGATAAAATATCAAAAGCAGAAAAAGCAATGGATTCCAACATCACGCTGCCCATTCCACCTCTAAACCTTTCTTTCAAAGGCAGGCTAAAAGTGCAGTCCTTGCATTTGAGGACTAGGACAGATGGAAGGATAAAGCAGGATAAATGTTAGAATGTGTTTACATTAAACACTGATGTACGGGAGCTGCTCCTTACCAGGAGACCATAGTATTGTCCACCTGGCAGAATTTTTCATCAGGGTTTAGAAAGTCAGGGAAGAACAAAAGCTGGGCTTTTGTCCTCACTACTGCCTTTGTTCTGGTGAAATTAAACACACACACACACACACGCACACGCACACGCACACACACACACACACACAGTTACAAAAGAGGTATTACATATTAAAATTCGATATCAAATTACTGTGTGAAATCAGAATAGGGAACATTTAGGCCTTACCTGTATATGGCGACTTTGTCTGCTCCCCATGCACCAATGATGAGATCTGGAGGGAAAACAAATAGCATTAGAAGGTAGCTAGACAAAACAAAGTTAAATTATGTCTATAAAAATAAATAAATAAAAAGAAAAAAAAAGGTTCAGATAGTTTGCCACCAAAATAAAATTCATAACAGTCATCTGTGAGCAGTGATAAAAGCATTGTCAAAAAAAAACAAAAAAAAAACAGGTTGCCTTAGGGAGCTAGACATATATGTCTAGTTTATTTTAAGTAAACAAACTTGTCTAATAGAGAAAGTAAAACGACAGGCGTTTTGAAAAAGGGGAGCGCTTTTACTGGAGGAAGCCCCCCTGAAAAGGTCAGGCTCTGTCTGAGAGCAAGTGAGACAAAGAGTGCTAGGAATTTCTCTCAAGAGCCCCAGGTGTTGTGTGTCAGAGAGCATTGTCATGTCCTTCGCAGACCCCAGAGCCGTGGGCCAAGAGGAAAGCCACTGTTTAATGCTGTGTTTTCCACTGGTGGCTTTGCTGTGCAGTTCAGATGACCCTCAACCTCTCCCATGAGACAAAAGAAACAAGCTTTTAGTGGAAGCTGCATTCAGCTGTGATTTTAAATTTCCAAAGCTTTTGCTAGCCAGGCAGGTCCTTAGGTAGGGAATTAAATTGAAGGAAAATGGTGAGTATGGTGCACTCAGGGGCTCCTGCAGGACTGACAGGGGTAACAAGGTTTCTATACAATGCTGCGGTGGGTTGCTGGATGGTTTACTAGTAATGGAAAATGAAAGTGCACAATGTTCTTGTTAGGGCCAGACTATAGTTTCCCCTCATCACCTCATGAGCCTTGTATCTCCTGAAAAGACATGCTGTTTAAAGGTGCTGAAAATAAAGAGGATGGAGGACAGCAGGTTGAGTTGAGTTGCTCCTCCAAAGAAAGGCCACCAAGGCCTTATATTTCTTACTAATAAACTAACGTGAACTCCACTCAAATTGAGCTCTTAAGCTTTTTATTTGATACATTTAGCAATTAATGTAACCTCTTCAGCTATTTTAAGCTATTAATGTGTGATTTGTTTTCCAGAGCATGAGCTAATCATGCCGAGAGGCATGTCCATTGCTGCCCAATGAATACAAACCTGGGTATCCATTGCCGTCTATGTCCGTGCCTCCTCTTAGGCTGAAGCCAAAGGCTGATGCTGGTTTTGGAGGCTGGAAAGGGCTCTCTATGACCTGCACAAACTGTGGGCTCAAACCATCACTCTGCCCCATGTAGATGAACACCCAACCCCCTTCACCGGAACCTGGAGCCCCCACAGCTATGTCTGAAAACAAGAGATATTTATTTGTTTTCCTTGAGAAAATGTTGAGAGGCTTTAAATAATTGATTTGGCAAAAAAATCAAATGTACACAAATTCCCGTACCCCAAATGTAGTCAACCAGAGAAGACGTTTGTTTGCTCCTTTAGTTTTGCACTGGAGCAACGAGGCTAATGCAGCTAAGAAGTAATGGTAGCCAATACACCTCACCAGTTAGCATTGTGCAAACTGCATGCTGCAAACCACATCTAAGTCATTTTTATTTGCTAAAGAGATACAAACTGAAAAATATAACCATTATTACATCTTTTGCAAACATGTTTTATTACATCCTACAGTGGTGCCTAGAATAATATTTCCCAGTTTAAAGTCTTGGAAAACCCCCAATGTACCTTGAAGGTGAAAGAAACTTTTGAAAAATTGCTTTGGGGTGGACTTTTGGCAGTGGGCTGTTTTGAAATGCCCTTTTTTCATTAGCTGGTGAACACAGAAGGAAGGCCGACAGTTAACGTTACTGCTAGGAAGCCAAATATTTTAGTGCAGCTGTATAAGTGTAATAAGGATTTTAATCTTATTATTATGATAGAGAGACTGGGTTGGGGAGAGTGGAACGGAGTGTAACACTGATATTTTTGTGCCGTTGCAATGTCATCTGTGAATTTTCACAGCAATCTGACAGATATTTATTGAAATTCACCCTAAGGATGTTTTTGTATCATAAAAGTAACTTTTGAATTTTTTGATTACTGAGTTGTCACAGAATTCACTCGTTATTTTAATCGCCTTCTTAGTGGCTCTAATAAAGCACCATTTTGAAGCATTTGAACAATTCAGATTGAGAGCTAGCAAGATTAAGAACAGCCTCCACACAGTAAACAATGAGAGAAGTCCATGTTCCTCAATGTAAATTCAAAACAGTAAATTTTGGGGGAAGATTTATCAGAAACATACTCAAAGTTAATATAAATATATTTCAATTTTATTGTGCTGATATTTGCTCTTCTACATATTAGCCAGAAATGAACTTCCTTTTTTCACTAAACATTTATTTTAATGAATGTATTTTTATGTCTTTATTTTGGAAAGACAGCCTGGATCAAACAACATAGGTGTTGAATTATTTGTGTTTTTATTGTTTTACCAGACTACATAGCGACTGTTACAACCTTCACCTGTTAGAATTAACCCTGCCTATGGGCTAAGTTGCAATGTTTGCACTCCGTCTATAGACTGTTCTATGCTAGAACAAAATTTGTTTCCATTTGTAATGAAGATATGTAGGTTGCTTGTGTAAAGAAATATTATTTTTGTTCAGTAGTTTTACAACAACATTGTTTTCAAATAGTTACTTAATAGTTACTTAATAGTTATAAAACCCAAAATGTGTCAGGTTGTGCCCCAGTCTCCTTTACTCAAACGACAGAAATGATTTATCAGATGAGGAGGACAACAAGTTAGCAAGGGTGCTAATTATAAAGCTACTTTCTTTCTTTCTTCTGTTTTATTCGTCAACTTATTGTTCTGTCTGAAAAGGTAAAAAATGTGTCTCTGGCATCCATTTTGTGCTTTATAAACACAGAATTATTCATTTCTTCAATGACCAAGTAGAGTTAAACTGCTGCTAACTGCTAGCTTTGTTGTATTTATTAGCCTACAGTTCAGTGGCTACGCTGGCAGACTGGATTGGTTGACACCACAGGGATTCCCACTGGTTGTTCCTAATGCATGCTGGGTGTTGTAGTAAGAGAATATTGATGAACAAAAACATAAACCGATTTAACATGAATAATATAAAATCATGAATTTAGTCAAACCAATGAGGGATACAATGCTGTGCTACAGAGTACTGCAGTGTACATTTTTATATCTATGATAACAGTGTGCCATAGAGCATCAGAAATCATATAAGCAAGTATTTACTTACTGAAGAAAACTTCAGACACCATTAAGTATATCTGGCCTGAAGAGAAAATGTTGCCCTTTTTTTTATTTCTTTAACTTTTAATAAAATTGTAACAGGCCAAATCTGAAACTGCAAAAAGAGCATCACAGCCACACAGAACCAACTTACAGGCCAATAACAAGTTCAAACTGTAAACCATGGGAAATGTAAAGCTTGTTCATTAAGGTTTAGTAAGTGTGATGTTGCAACATTACTGTTCAAAAGCAGAGTTTTCACTCACTGACTTAATGAACAGAAGCAGGTACACAGTTGCTGAACTGCTCATGCTGACATTAACAGCTGAACATTAACAGCTGAACAGCCTCATTGCCAAGATTACATTTACATTTTGAAGACTAGGTACCTGACAGTGAGAAAAATGAGGTAGTTTAAGACCTCACAGTCATCCAATGAGTCATGACACTGCTTCTAAAGAGGAAAAATGACCTTCTGTGCTGATAAATGAAATTCAGCTGAACAGCATTAACAGCACTTGCATTGAGAACATTTGTGGTGTGCTATATTATAAGGCTATAGAACCAAATATTATGTGCGCCATAAGTGTTTCTCATCATGAATGTGATTAAAGGGGAATTTCCTTGAATTTTTTAAAAAATATTATTATTATTATTTTTTTTGCCTAAGTAACTAAGTTTGCCTAAAAAAAATACTTAGTCAGAGTGGATTGGAGTGAAATGCTTTGCTCTAGAGAGACTTCAGAGTCAGAAGTCAGAATTGTTCACAGTGGTGGTGATAGGAACCAGACGTCTAAAGTGTTTAACACCTTTAAAAACGCCTCTACCACACAGTTTTTAAAATCCTTTCAGTGCAGAGTGGAACAGGCACGATGTTGTAAGGTAAAATAGTATCCAAAGAAAACTTCTTTTTTCTAGATGTACCACTATTTTATTATTGTCAACATTTCAAAACAGCGAGCCTACATGTATCCTGAGTTTTATATGAATAGTAATTAAATGGCTATATTTGCAAAACATCATTTAACCAGGGGCACTCAAACTTTCGCATACAACTTTCTTGTGACCCCAGGTTCTTTCAACCACTGTAAAGAAATCAGAGTCTGTAATTTCAGAAAAGAATTAATCAGTGGAATTCCTCTTTAACATGGAGTAGTTATCAATGAGCATGGGGTCAATCTTTCATTTATGCGATTTACTCCCCTTAATTAGCCTTTGAGTCCTGCTCTGCTTCTTTTCAGTGCTGAAGATCTTACGTGGAGTAGCAGGTTCTCACCATTGAAGCCGTCATGGTCGATGTCTCCTAGAGGAGCAATGGTGCTGCCAAAGCGCCCGTAGGTGTGTGTGCCTGTAAGGATTTGGTCAGGAATGGGGGATATGCGGTAGCTTTCCTTCTGCAGGTAAACATACACCTGGCCCACTTCTCGCAGCTTCTGAGTGGACAGGTGCTCCATGAAGAGAGGAGCTCCAACCAGGATGTCATCCCACCTGAAGAGCAGAGCCAGCACACAGACAGGTCGTTTAATATCAGGAGCCAAATTTACCCTACTAGACTCCCAACATCTTTAAAAACACTTCAGATATTATTTTTTCTCACTAATAGCTCATTTACACAAGTGGAGACATTCCGCACAAATTCTAAATTTTCAATTATTTGTGGTAGAAAAAGAAATATTTTTATATTGTCAAAATTGTCAGACAGCATCAGAAGTGCAGACACAAACCTGTTACCACAGAATATAAATAAAACATAAAAATGCGTTTGTTACTATTTCATTCATTATGAAATTACATGATTTCATATAGAGAATTATTTAAGATAAGCAAGCAATAGTAAAATGAAAATAACTACATAGGTAAGTGCTAATATTCTTAAATAATTTGCTGAAACGTGTTAAAATAATAATTCACAGATTTACAAAAGTTATCTAAACATTTCCTGCTTCAAGTGTTCACTGTCAAAAAGGTCAGTCAAGGTAAGAAATGGAAGATAAGGGGAACTGTGGAAGACAAGACATCTGGAAGACCAAAAAAAAAATCTTTGAAAAATCTGCACGTAGACTCGTCAGACATGCCAAGCAAAACCCCCACATCTCTGCAGAAGACCTACAGAAAGATTTGGCTGGCATGGGAATAGTGATGCATTGGCCCACTGTGCAGCGTTGTCTTACAAACACATTCTACACAGAAGGGTCATCAAAAAGTAACTTCAACTGGGATCTCACCACAAAATCAACATCTAAACAATGCAGAACAACACTTAGATAATCCAGAAGCATTCTGGAATCAAGTGCTGTGACCTTGGCTTTAGTCACCAAAGGCATGTGTAGAATAAAAGGGCATTTCAATAAAAGAACACCTTGCCAACTGTTAAGCATGGGAGTGGATCTGTAATGCTTCGAGGTTGTGTGGCAGTCAATGGCACAGGGAATGTTATGGAAATAGATGGGAGAAAGGATTCTACTAAATATCAACAAATTATAGAAGCTAAAGTTCTACAGTCAGCAGTGAAACTGAAGGAGAAAAAAGATTAGATATTACAACAAGACAACGTTCCCAAACATACATCAAAATCAACCTTGAGCTACCTCAAGAAATGAAAGCTGAGGGGTTTGACTGAGGTATTATGGACAATCTGTGATTTGATCTTAGAGGACCTGTAAATATTTCTGAACTTGGGGGTTTTGCTAGGAAAATTGTAAAAAAAAATTCCCAAATCAAGAACAGAAGGAATTTTTGGAGGCTATTTCAGCCAAAAATGGTCTTACTAGGTACTGACTGAAAGGGTGCCCAAATGCATGTGCATATGTCACATTTTGTGCTTTATTTTTTCCAATATATTAAATTCAGCAAATAAATAGTAACTGTGTATTAAAACATGGAAATATATAGTCATATTTAAGTTTGTTCCAGGCAGAAGTGCTGTTAACTGCTTAACTGTTTCACTTAAGAAAATTAATAATGTGTAATTGTGCCCACACTTTCACATACAAGTGTACGTTTATACAGGGTATAGAATTATAAGTGTTTTAGAAAATTGCTTAAATAAATACAGAGCTAAAGTTTGAAAGGCACTTATTCATTTAGTCAAATTTAATATGCTCATGACCTTGCTGTAAATTTATGAGCAGTTGTAAGTTCATTAGTAAACTGTAGATTAGTGACTTCCACAGCTCCAGCGTTAACACACATTCATTTCCATTCACCACAGCTGTCCCTTCAGCCATTAATGCTTAAAGTCTTATGCAAGCGTCAGATTACATCAGCAATGAATATTCATGAGTTACCATATCAGAACAAGTGTTTAAATCATAAATATTCATCAGAAAGACTCACCCATCACTGTTGATGTCAGTCACAGCAACACAGTGACCAAAATAAGAAGCTACCTGTGGAACACACACACACACACACACACACACACACACACACACACACACACACAGAGCTTTCATGAGACATGTTTCCCCTTATAATTTGCTAAAACATCACTGTAGCTCTCCTTGTTTTTAACCAATATTTAACTAATTATCTATTAAATGCAACTGAACTTTTAGTTGAACACAACAGATTAAACAGATTAACAGAATAAATCTAATCCTAAACCAAATCCCAAAATTCTTGAATCAGCTACATTTCACTAGATTGTTTGTTAATAATAGTAGCATCTTTAGATAATCTAAAGGGGCCTCTCAAAATAACATGTGGCCTGAAATAAGAGGTTGAATTTAACAGCTAAAAGATACTATTTGACCACAGCTTAGCTGAGTAACCAGACTCAGAGAGATAAGAATACTTCATTCAGATGACTTATTAACAGCCCTATCACAGAAAACATAAGAACATGAGCAGAGAAGACTAAGACACAAAACACCAAGACAGCTGGTCTAAGCTAATAAATTCTAACAGCTAAAGATAAACTCAAAACAGATTTAGGGTAAAATACAGATAACAGAAGGACTAAGCAAGAAGCTAATGTAAAGTGACCAGATTTCTAAAATGAATACCAGGGACATTTCCAGTGCAGTGGTCAATATATTAATAAAATAGCCAATAATTTTATCTATGAAATACAAGGGGCTTCCAGTTTCATGTATCTTGACCATGGTAAAGTTGTACTGTAATAAACTATGGTGACGGCCAACTAATAAAATTGGGTACTAAGTAAGTGCAGAAAAAGACCCGTGGCTATTGCCCATTAGCCAGACCCTAAAGACACCCCTGAGCTAGCTTCAGTTTTGAAGAGACAGATAGCTGCTATCAGTGTTTGTCATATGTCATACACTTTATGGACAAAAGTATTGGGACACCTGCACAATAAACCTACAGGAGCTCTTATGACATTCCATTCTAAATCCATAGGCATTAATATGGAGTTGCCCCCCAATCCATCAGACTGCAAGATAGAGAAGCGTGATTCGTCACTCCACAGAATACATTTCCACTGCTCCAGAGTCCAGTACAACATGCTTTACACCACTCCATCCGATGCTTGGCATTCGTGGCTAAGCCATTGATGCTCGTAGGTGCTTCCATTTCACAATAATAGCACTTACAGTTGACAGGGGCAGATCAAGCAGGACAGAAATTTCACAGACTTGTGGCAGAGGTGGCATCCTATGACAGTGCCATGTTTAAAGTCACTGAGCTCATCAGTACAACCTATTCTACTGCCAGTGTTTGTCTGTTTGTTGAGACTGCATTGCTTTGTGCTCAATTTTACCCACCTGTTAGCAATGGGTGTGGCTGAAACACCTGACCTCAATACTAGAAGGAGAGTCCCAATACTTTTGTCAAAGGAGCTCGTTTGGGCAGTTGATTGGCCAATGCTTCCCCTTCATGCTGTACAGCAAATGATGGCCGATGAAGCTAAAATTTGTCCCAGTCCTAAAATGTCAAATCAGGCTATGGACTAAAATGACACAATGTATGCCTGCCATTAACTTGTAATTAAAAAGTCAATAGATACAGTAAAAGAAAGGAGAAAATGCAGTACATTAAAATTCCAAAAATGATATCACTGAGATTGCTCACCTGAGAGCCACGCAGACTTTTCATGATTCTGAGTGAAACTGCAGCTCCAGTGAAAATCTTAACCTTCAAAAAAAAAAAAAAGCAAATTGTGTAACAACTGCAACACATTTATCTAATTCATTATTAAACATTTTTGCAATTATGAGACAAAAACCTCATCTCTGAAACAGTCACTTTATAGGAGAAGCAAAACATGTCCTTAACCTTAATGTAATTAATGCAATTCAAATCAGCAACGACAATTGAGACATTGCATCAAAAAAGAGTGTATGTGACATTTTTTGCAAAAATCATATAATCATATATCATGGTATGGCATTGTTTGATGCCCTGTAGTTAAAATAAAAGGGTGACTAAAATGTAAATATAGTATAGTTTGGCTTTTTAATGTAAAAGGTTGTACAAAAAAATGGAAAACAAAATAACTGATATTTAAAAAAGGGTGGATAAAAAACATTAATATATGTTTTTACATTGGAGAGGCTCCACTCTCGAAGAACCTAATAGTAAAAATGTCAAGCAGTGGGAGTAAACTTACAGAACCAGCTGTGTTCAGGTCATTTGGCACACCAACTACATAGTCTGCAACCAAACACAAGGATGGAGATATGACACAAAACAGCATCTTGAATGTTAAGCGCTTTAGAATAGTTTAGTGTGATGAAGGCAAAGATCTCCAGTAGCTCTTCTAATCATTCCTTGATGCCAGTGCCAGTCCTTACCTGGGAGACTGTCAGCGTTGAACTGGCCTATAGCCACAGAGTAGCCTGGAGGACAGATATACAAGCAAATTACATTTCAATCTATGTGCAAGTTGAACGTTTTAGTAAATTCAGCAAAACATTTTGAATAAAAAAGATCAAAGAAACATAACACAGTTGTTATTTTGGCACAAAAGTCATAGTTTCTTACCCAGATAAAGGTCATAGTGGTCAAACCTTTCTGTTGACTTAGACTCTTCTGACAGAAAGTGGACTGGAGAAAAGGTCTTGCCACTGGCCATGATGCTTTGGAGAGGTGCAGTGATGATCTGACCTGAAACACAACCCGGCCCTCTTCAACATACTGCACACTATTGTGTAGGAGCTTACATCAGAAACCAGGCCACAGAGTTCAAGCTAAGGTCCAGGCTGAAGGTCCACATAGAATATTTTGTTTTCTGTTCTGCCTTTTTATTTTAGCATTTAAGAGAAGATTATCAATCGCTTTCTCTGACCAACTGAATCTACAAACTAGCAGAGGAGATTGCATCTCAATCTTTAGGCTGAAAACAAAGCCTGCAGATCTTGCTATGAATATTTAGTAGCTTTGAAAAACTTAAAGGAATACTTTTACAATTTCCAGACTCATGTTTATATGCAGTATCTATAGCATATAGTTCACTGCTACAGACAACCATTTTGACGTTTAACTGTACTTAAAATAACGAGAACCTTTGAAACTTAAAGCACACCGGCAATAGAAGTCGAAGGGCAGTTTTCTGTTATTTTCCAAGTACAGTGAATTACTGTGTGTGGTAAATGATTGCATGCCACAGAAATGTCAGACAGAAATTAGGATGAAAAACAATGAACTATTTCTTTAATTCAAATGTCATTTTTAAGCAGCCCTAAAGTCCGAATTCAAACAGCAAAATGTGTTCATGTGTTTAAAGTTATGCAAACTCTAAACACACCCTTGCCTCCCCATTTCCAAACCCACTAGCCTGCGCACTGTGCTTTGTACCTTTAGCAAAAACATCTATGTTTCAACAGATTAAGCAGATGCGATGAGGAGAGCAGAAACTAAAATAAGCTCCCACTGTAACATTCATAATTAGTAAATGAACTAGCGAGATTTTCAATTCATCATTCAATAACTGGTTAGCCATAAGTTGAACAAGTGCTAAATGTGCTAAAAGTGCTGAGGGGATTGTGGAGCTGATTATGCTAGTGCTATCTTAGCACGCTAATAGCTCACTACAAAACAAGTTAGATTCTATGTTTGTGTCACTCCAGGCTTCAGAGTCTTTTTCCTTTAAAGTTGTGGATGTCAAGCCTGTGAAGCTGTTTAGTGTGCTCGCTAAGCTAACACTAGCCTCTGATGCTAACAAGGTCAGTATAGCAAACCAAGGGTAGCTTAGCTAATGGCTCCACACACAAAAAACAGGCTCACTACTCAGATTTAAACCTTTATTTTCTAAACCACTGAAGCTCTGGTGAGCTTCACTCAGACTCTTGCTGTGGTGTGTGAAGCTGTTGCATGCTAAGCTACCTGCTACTTGTACAACTTTATACAGAGTATTAGACAGCCCTGCTGAAGAAAACAGCACAGATCAGCATTTTATGCTGGTCTAAACTGGTCTTGTGCTGGTTTGATGCTGTTTTTCCTGATCACCCCAGCATGGTCATGCTGGTTGACCAGCATACCAGCATCAAATTCTTATTTGCGAAAAACAGTATATAGCATTGCTGGAGAAACCTGCCAATATAACCTGCTACTGTTTCTTCTCTTACCTTGGAAGAAAAAGCCTCCAGGAGCACCAAGAACCACTGTACCATCCTACAGATGAAGCAGAAGAGGAAAGAACATTTTAACACATTTCCTGCCTTCAAAGTCACTTTCACAAAGGTGTCTGACAAGAGCAGTGCCTGTAAGTGATTTCAAATACAAATAATAGTTCATGAAATTAATCACACATGATCTGAGTGGATCACTTCTAAGGAAGGAGAAGGTAATGTTGAAGCGAGATGGGGCTTTATACCTTAGTGAAGTCAGAGCTGAAACCTGCTTCACAATAGCGTCTGTCTTGAACTGAAAGAGAAAAGCATTGGATGCTCTGGCAAATGTGCAATGAAAATACAATAGCTAGAAACGTTGTATGCATTACACTACACAATTAAAGGCCTCAGTGTTTTGTTTAAAGGTTAATAGTGACAATAGCATCTGTGTAATATTGTCTCATCTAAATGCTATAGTAATGAAAAACACATATTGTGTAAGTGTTGTGTATTAAAGAAGGTAATTTCTCCTGAAACTACAGCATGCTGTGCCACAGACAGCAATTAAGACTTACAGCCCCTGGCTTTGGTGTAGGTTTCTTCCACTGCAATTCCCCTACAGGGGGCATAGTTAGCTAAATTTCCAGTCACTGTGTCCAATAGCTGGCAGTTCCCCACTGGTGTGTTCATGGCCTCCTCTGTGCCTTGAACCACATTCCAGTGGAACAAAGGGGCACAGGCCTGGTAAAGAGAAACCACACCGTTACTACAGTGTAAAGTTTATGTTCAGCATCGGCAATGTCATTTCTGGACTTTCATGCATACATACATATATATACAATATAATCATAAAACGTATAGGGCTCCTGGAGGTGTATGTATGTGTGTACACTGGGGCATGCATGTGTTCTGGTGTTCACTGGTGCAATATGGGTGCCGCTTTACATCAATATAGTTTGATGTTTCTCTGCTCACCAAGGAGTTTGCCACAGTATCGGCCGACATAGCAGCTGAGAGTGACTTGTGTCTCAGTGGATTCTGTTGAGTGACGCTACTGTAGCAGCTACAAGGCCAGGTGCGTGAGCTACGCTACACTGCAGCTGGTTGCCTGAGCTGGCTGGTTGAGCCACATCACAGCAATGATGCTGGCCGCTGTAGTGAAGCTACACCATAGCTATGAGCCCTCTCAAGCTGAGATTGCTGGCTATTGCTAAGAACTCTTTTTGGACTAGCTAATTGTCAGTCTTTTACGTACACAGACTGGTGTGCAGTGGCCTTAACAGTTGGTACAGATTTTTTTGGTTCTAGAGAGCAACATTTAAGAAGTGAGTTGTGAGATAACTTTTTTCAAAAAGTATTAGGTCTGGCTCTTTTGTGAGAAAATTTTCCAGAAAGTATGTAGTAAAGTAATCCCATTACAGTTTTTACTTTTTTTGAGTAACTACTCCAATGCTAATCATGTATATCTGCTTCTTACATTTAGATGCTTAATGTGCTGAATCAAGTGTGTTAAATTAGGAGTTTGTAAAGAATTAAAAACTGTAAAAAGGGACTTTCAACAGAGATTCATGAATGCTTCCCCAATATATTAGAGTAAATCACTTTAAACCAACAGAATATTTTGCAAAAATTATAACCATATTGTGTTGGTTGTTGGCAAATTGACAAAGTATTGTCAAAATTTTAAAAATCACTGCTTCCTTCCATTGTTTTGGCCTGTAGCGTAACTTTTATTGGAATATTTGACCATATTTTCCCTTCAACCGCATAATTACTGCACACATTAAAGCACATATCGTCCAGACACATATTTAGTGTTTTATTGGAGGTGAATGCCACTCACCAAGATGGAACTGTTGTAGACCCTCACTGTGGCCCCCAGCCACTGGTTAGATTTATGGGCCATGAGGTGAATGTCATTAAACAGGATGTTTTCGTCACCTATGGACGTCACAATCCATAACATCAGTATCTTAAAGTTGCAATAGATATACACCGATCAGGCATAACATTATATATAACAACATTCTATGCTCATTGTCCATTTTATCAACTCCACTTACTATATAGGTGAACTTTGTAGTTCTACAATTACAGACTGTAGTCCATCTGTTTCTCTGCACACTTTCTTAGCCCCCTCTTACCCTGTTCTTCAGTGGTCAGGACACCAATGGACCCTCACAGAGCAGGTACTATTTGGGTGGTGGATCATTCTCAGCACTGCAGTAACACTGATGTGGTGCTGGTGTGTTAGTGTGTGTTGTGCTGGTCTGAGTGGATCAGACACAGCAGTGCTGCTGGAGTTTTTAAACACCTCAGTGTCACTGCTGGACTGAGAATAGTCCACTAACCAAAAATATCCAGCCAACAGCGTCCTGTAGGCAGTATCCTGTGACCACTGATGAAGGACTAGAGGATGAGCTATCATCTCTGACTTTACATCTACAAGGTGGGCTGAGAAGGTAGGAGTGTCTAATAGAGTGGACAGTGAGTGGACACAGTGTTTAAAAACTCCAGCAGCACTGCTGTGTCTGATCCACTTATACTAGCACAACTCACACTAACACACCACCACCACATCAGTGTTACTGCAGTGCTGAGAATGATCCACCACTCAAATAGTACCTGCTCTGTGAGGGTGCATGGGGGTCCTGACCACTGAAGAACAGGGTAAAAGGGGGCTAACAAAGTATGCAGAGAAACAGATGGACTACAGTCTGTAATTGTAAAACTACAAAGTGCACCTATATAGTAAGTGGAGCTGATAAAATGGACAATGAGGGTAGAAACAAGGATGGTCATAATGTTATGCCTGATCGGTGTATATTACAGTTTACTTTGACACTAAAAATGATATTCCATGCTCAGGTTAAGACAATTCTTGAGCCAAATGTAAGTAAAATAGTGTTTAGTAAAATGGAACAGAAAGGCCTTATTTACATGTCTAAGCTAAAGCAAACTACACTGTGATATAAAGCCAAGACTGACCTGTCTGGTCAAAGGCCAGTCGTTGACATGGCCCTTTGGTTGATGTCCAGGGGCAGTTGAAGACAGAGCCACCCTGGGAACTTCCTACATTATCTCTGGGTGCACCCACTACAACACTTACCCTACACAGCAGAAATGACAGTGTTGCACAATGTTGAAACTCCTTACAACCACACTTTCACAGCTTCATATGTTTCAGAAGACTAGGTGGTAAATGCACTGTAACTTCAGTGTATTATGGAAATGTGTTAGGGAAAATTCATTTTGCTAACATATCTCTATGACATCATTGACCTTATTATGGGCTCTACAACAAATGCATCACTGCTAGTAAAAAAAAATGCTGACAAAGATATCGCTACTGTTGGAACAAAACCTCATATCTCCAAAATGGTAACTTTACAGGAGAAAGAAAAACTTACTTTATTTTAATGTAAGTTAACGGAACCAGACTTTTTTCCAAGTAATTTTGGGGCATTTCTTTTGGTCCATTCGTCATGAAATTTACACACAATGTAAAGGGCAACAGGCAAGTTCAAATTATGTCAAAACTGAAAAAGGACAAAAATGGAGAGATGAGATTTTGATCTAACAGCAGCAATATGTAAGTATAGCAACAGAGGCAACACTTGTACATATCCAGAACTGCACAAAAGTCAAAGAGCACCCTTCATTTAATTAGCTAAGTGCAAATAATTAGTATTTCAGCATCATGAAAAAGGAGACAACATTTTTAACCGAAAATTACTGTTTTTTAACGAAATTGTGAAACGATATTTTTCACACCTCCGAAGTTCAGTTTTAGAAGTTGGTTGCATTTTGTGCTTTTTACGATCCAAGTAATCAAACACATTCAGTGATGTTGAGGTCTGGTATCTGGGACAGTCCATTTCACATGTTCCTGTGCATCTGATCATGACAGTTTTGGTGGTCTATCAGGTCTTTCATGGCTGTTAAGAGTTCCATTTTCTGTGTATCTTTCAAACCTTTTCAGCTCTAGTTTTGAAAATCCACATTTTATCCATGTTGACTTTTACTTGTCCATATACGTGGATTATCTTATATCTAACCTCCTCAGACACATTTCCTGAACATGAATACATTGTACTTAATGGCTGTTTTGACTGGAAATGTTTTTCTATTCTCAATTTGGAACTCATGATGTCTGCACTGAAGCCAAACACCAACCTTTAGCTACTTCTGCAGATATGTGCTTTGGTTAATCATGTCCTTTTGGTTGTTACAATGTCAGTATTAAGTTAGATTTTGATCCTCCAGTGGCATGTTCACCTTGAAGACCTCTTCTAACATTTTGTTTAATCATTTTTCATTCATAGCTCATTGACGCTAGCTGAGAAATTCAGGTTCTAAACTTTCAGCTCATACCACATTGTGCTAGTTAGAGATTGGAATTTAATTTGAAGAAAAGTTCATGTGTGTACAATCTTGTTAAGTGGAAACACTTCACACAATTCTTCATATTTTTGATGTATTTTTGTCATTAACTGACATCAAAACAAGGGGAAAAATACTGAAAGGACAGCCTTGAACCTGTAAATTGATGCCAAATGTTATTCATTATGTAATTATGTACTAATGCAACTAAATATATAGCAACAAACTTGTAAAGCTAAAAGGTTAATTGTTGCATTTATGGAAAAAAAGTTGGAATGCAATCTTAAACCTGTCAACTGAGAGTATAATTTGAACATATATACAATTCATGATGTAAATACCTATGTAACAATTATGTCATTACATGTTAATAAATATGTAACAAGTCAAATAAATGGCAAAATGGCAACGACAGCTCCAGATGTCTAAGGGTTAGGTTCCATGCCTGAAGGGTATGGCTGAATTGCTGTTAATAGTGTACAATTAAAGAAAATACTCTGGACAATAATGCCACTTACTCTTTGCTGTTTGCTTGTAAAAAGTCCACAGAAAAGCCAAAGTAACTCCCCTCTGGACCGGATTGTTCACTGTAGTTATTCAGATCCAAGTTAAAGCTACTGCTCTGATGTGGCAAGATACTTGCAGTTAAACCCAGAATGAAGAGAAACAGGTTTTTTTTTGCTCCCTCCATCTTCTCCAGCAGGAGTACGAGTGGCCTCACTTGCTCATCACTGGACGTTTGTGTTTGTGGTGTCACAATCGTTTTTCCGCCTAATATCTGCAGCTCAGTGATGTAAAAGAGCTTCCTGCTAATGAGTTTAATGATTGTATGTGTAATGTTCATACAGGAAAATACTCTCTGTTCATTGGTTCACTCATTTTGTTATGTGTGGCAGCTTGAAATATGCTTCCTTAAGATAACAGAAGACAGCATGTTCCTCTCCTAAGCGGCTGCGTGGTTACTTTATTATTAGGCAATGACACTGGGCTGTAATACAGTGTACAGTAGCCTGTGTATATATTAGAGACATACAGAGATAAAAATACAGGGAGTTAAAGTGTATATATGTAACATATTTTAAATAGTAAAAAAAGGTGATGCATTGAATTGTGTCATCATTCACACATGAATAAACATAAACACAGTTTGTGTCAAAAGTAAGTGAACTGAAAGACATATTAGTGTCATTTGAAAATTGTGTACATTTGAAGTGAGTTAAATGCATGACTTTATTCTGTGTGTATAATTCTCTCCATTAGTGGTTCCCAATCTGGTCCTCAAGGGCCTACAGATGGTCCACACTTTAGGTAGAAGCCAAAACGTGGACAGTCTAGGGGGCTCTGAGGACAGGGCTGGGAACTACTGCCACACATCATATATATTGTAATGACCAGACAATACATTTTACATGCTTCAGTCTAAGAATGTCAGTGAAATTACAGGACTGTGCAGACGTCAGAGACCATCTTTTTATTTATTAATTCCCAGTCAAAACTGACATTAAGTACAACTTTTTCATTTTTTGTGAGGTTTATACTATATTGCTATTGCATAAGAAAGGGAAACATTTAAAAAAAAAGAAAAAAAATAGGAAAAAAATTAAAGATATAAAGAAAATGGAACTCATAGCGACCATGCAAGACCTGGTAGACCACCAAAACCGTTGTCATCAGATATGGAGAGACCATTTCAAGTGTGGAAACATATCTCTGCAGATTTCTTTGAAAAACTGAAAGCAAGTTTCCTTAAAAAAAAAGGAAGCTATAATAAAGGCAAAGGCTGAACTCAAGATCTTGGGAAAACAAATTACCATAACATGGAAAAACAAAAAAGGTGAATCCGTGGCCCTTCAGGGCTTCCGTGTTATGTAGAGTCTTCTGGGTAATTTTCTGCTCTTTTTTCTGATGCTGAAAAATCACTAGATAACTCGATGGCTGTTTTTATATGTACATTGAATAAATCAATGGTGGTGGTCTTTACCTTTTCTTTTACAACGCTGTACATGTATATGTTGCATTGTGTCTTAAAAGTTTCCATAGATGCTCACACTGTACATTTTCCTGAATATTTCAATGGCCCCAAGAGAGATTACGCTATTAAGAGGAGATTACTGAGAAAGCCATGTGTGCTGGAGGTACTGCCACAAAAAAACAGACAAAAACAGCACCACTTCTGTATCTCAGGAGATCCACACTGGCTGAAACTACACATAGCAGCTTGACGATTAAAAGACACAGTTACTGCTTATACAAACTTTTTATTGATCAATGATAAATCTATGATTTAATAAACAATGCTGTACAGCAAAGTAGAGAGAACTTCGTTTATGCACTTCAATATTACGGAACAGTACAGTATAGCTTTTAACATGTTCATCAATATGTAACTTGCCACATGAAAAATACACTGTTACACATTGCTGTTGTAACAAAAATCTCCAAAATGATAAGTTAGGAGATTGAAAGCTCTCAAATATTAACATAGGTTCATGCAGCAAAGTACAATTTAATGTGTCTATGAAAAAAAAAAACATACAAAACAAGAGCTGCTTTCCCACATACACATCTGTAAAGGCCTGAAATGGTTTTTAAAGATCTGAAATAATGGTATGTGTACATTCCTGATGCGCAGTGATGTGTTTAATGTACCCGTACTCAGAATGACCTGAAATCATCCTTGACTGTTTGAGGTCAGAGTGAAGAAATACATATATAAAGATGTCCACGTGTGAAACTACATCCAGCAAAGCCAAAATTCCTCTCGTCACAAGACCCTAACACAGGCAGCCTAGAACAACAGACTCTGTAACACCAGAGAATAGAACTGCAGTTCAGAGCCTTGTTTTCATCAAGAAGTCATATTAACTCACTGTAATCGTGAAATCTGAGCAGGTGCATTAGATGATTTATGCACCTTTCTTACACTGCCTGAGACATCAGTATCCAGCTCATAAAAACAACTGCAGAATGATGAATAAGAATAATAGAAAAAGCCAAAAAGCATCGTGGTGTAGTGAAAGGTGAGGTGAGGAAGGTTTGCTGTGGTACAGTCTTTGCATTATGTGAATTTCTAAACAGCTTGGACTGTAATTCCTGCTGTATAAGGAGGCATGATGTATGATGTATGATGCTGTGTAAGAAATTATAATTAAACAACAGCTTCACAGAGAGAATATACTGATGAGGCTGCTTACATCACACTTGATAGGGTCCATATAATAAAAAAACAAGTGAGAAAACATGTGAAGGCTTAGTCACACTTGCAGTTGCAAGTACAGTTTCGCAAGCAAAATTACATTAATTTCCTGTGATAGCAGTTAGCAGTTTCTGGAATGACTAAATGTCAACCTTGGTGAACTTTTGACCCATGAGTTTGCATCTTTGATAGTCTTACTGTTTTGGCAGTGTTGAAGAGGTGACCCTTCATACAGCAGCACTAATTATCCAAGATGGAGGAAATGCTAATTGAACCTGAGCATGAACCTTTTATGAACCTTTTAACATTTCTTTGCCACTAGCTGTAAATAAACACATGACAGAGAGACACGCTAGATACACAGTCAGTCAGGACACTGTATTGTTATCGTATGTGTTTTGCTGTTTTCATAGGCGAGTTAACCAAGCTGCTAACTGCTATGTTAGCTCCTTGGCTAAATGCAGCTGCTCACAAGTCAGTGCCACTAACCACACCAGATATCTACACTTTTTTTGCTGCAGATCAGTGTGTAGCACTATTCTGTGGTAAATAGTTATCTAATACAAACCCCAAAGAAGTTGGGACAGTATGTGTAATGCAGATAGAAACATAAACAGTGAGTTATAAATCTACTCTGACCTGTATCTGAGCGAAAACAGTACAAAGACAAGATATGCAATATTTTATTTTAAGAACTATATTATTTTTTGTAAATATATGCTCATTCTGAAACTGATGCCTGAAACATGTTCCAAAAAAAGTTGGGACAGGGCAATTTAAGACTAGGAACATTGTGAAATGTTGAAAAAACTAAGGAACTGATTGAGGAATTGAGTTTGTATAATTATGCTTACTTTGTGTTATTACTGATTATGGTAGACAAGTTAGCCAGGTTGCTAACTGCCATGTTAGCTCCTTGATTCACAGCAGCTGCACTGAAGTCATCCTGCTGCTGACGATCACACCAGTTATCTACATTTTTTGCTACAGATCAATGTGCAGCACTATATTCTCACCAGTATATTATTATCTGACGTACTGCACTAACAGAGAGATTTTTTTTTTTGTCACCAATCTTTCGGACAAATCTCAGTCATGCTCATTTTGCAAGGTGACTCGAACTGAAAGTGTTTCATGTAACTGCAGGTTTAGAGTTTTCAAACATATCATTCACACCCCAGTCCATATAGCCCATTTATGGAAGCTGAGCTGGGGGAAAAATAAAAAAACTACCCTTTTTGAAATCCTTGTTTCTGTGATGTGATGAAAACACATTTACATATATTTTGTCACTGTCAAGATAAAACTTTGTATCTCCAAAATGGTAACTTTACTAAGAAGCAAAATATGCTATTAACTTTGAATGGAAATCAATGGAAAAATGTAATAAGTCACTCTGAGGCATTTCTATTGGTCCATTGATCATGAAATTTTAACATATAAAGTGCAGCTGGAATTTTAAAATTATGTTAGAAAAGCACCAAAAAGGAGATACAAGGTTTGATCCAACAGCAATAATATAGACATATTCAGCCTTCAGCAGTTTAGCTCCACCCACTCATGTTGAAGTTATAAGGAGTGTTTCAGCCTGGATTGCTTAATGAATGAAGTATAATACAAGGCAGCCAATCTGAACAGATGTCTTTTACATATATCAGTCTTAAAGGCACAACAACTGTAATAAGAGATAAAGAGAAGTTGAAAAATGGTTATTTAAAAATCAATTATGACCGTTTTTCAACCTGTCCAGGGTGTTTCCTGCTTTTTCTGCCACACTAATCAAAGCAATGCATTGAATTTCTTGATTTAAATGCGTAAAGAATTTCCACATGAATAAGATACAGTATATTACAGCAGCACAACTATCGCCAAAAGTAAATAAAAGCAAACCTGTGTTGATGTCATATGCTTTATTCATGTGGAAAAAATGTACATATTCAAATTGCATAAAATTAATGCATCACTGGCCCAAATAGGATCCACCTAGATTTCTGTATTGCTCTCAGGGCTTCTAGGCTGTTTGGAGGGAGCTGTAAGGAAAACCTGTCTGAATTCCACGAGCCAGTCACTCAGGCTGGTCCAGCGGGGGTAGAGGAGCAGGTCATACAGCAGCCAGGCCAGCATCGCTCCCACACACGGTCCTGCCCAGTACACCTGCCCCAAGAAACATGGGTTTAGTACTGACCCTTTTAAGTCAATGTGAATCAGACTTCAATCATCACCATTTTCCTTCCATGCTGTAACATGATTATGAGTGAAACACAGGATCAGAGATGGTTTCTGAGCTACTTGAACATTTGACTCAATGACAAGTAGGGGGTGGTGGGAGGGGGAGATGAAATATGATATTATTGGTTATTTTTAATGTTGCCTGCCTGCTGGTGCCCAGTGATGTAATCAAAACTCAGAAGATGTTTTAGAGGTCAGGAAAAAAGTCACTACACTTCAATCAGAGATTAAAGGAAAGCAAGAATTTTGTCTTTAAAATGGTATTATCTGATGCACTAAACTGTATTTAATATTGTGGCATCTGACATGGGCCGCACTGCCATGAGGAGCTTAGGGGGTGTGGCCATGCATAGTGGCTCTCGTAAAGTTCTGCTGCTGCTGCTGCTGTTGTGTGGTTTAGTTGTTGTTGTAGTTGTGTTTGTTAGAGTAATTCTGTCCAAGGAGAGTGGGCTTTGTAATGGAACTAGTGGTTGGAGGTGTCTACCCTCCACGAATGTTGTGTCCTCCTGCGTTACCCCCTCCCTGTATTTTGTGTTGGGCTTAGCACTGGGTTGGGCAGTGGGCAATATGACCAGAAACATGAACTAACAAGGTAAAAAAAAAAATCATTAACATTCATGATGGTAGGAACCAGGTGTCCAAAGTTCTGTGCCTTTAAAGCTACACCAAATGGTCATGAGCACACGGCCTGAGACATTGTTTACAATACTTTTGAGATAAGATTTTGGCCTAAAACATCTAAAAAATCTATTTATGGTGGAGCGCTACACGTAGGGTGTTTTAAGACTAAACAGTCCACAAACAAAACTGTTTTTTTTCCAGAATTAAAACTATTTTACATACGTCTACAATACATACAAAACATAGATATGTGTAGGTTCACTGATGGCTTTGGATAGCAAATAAAATGGCTATATTTGTGCAAACCCTGGTTCCTATCACCACCACTGTAAAGACATCTGAGTCAGTTAAACAATTTAAAAATCAAACCACTCTGATTAATTTTGTTTAACGACTGAATAATGCAGAATTTTTTAAAAAATGGCAAGGTTCCTATTTAAGTATAACCTTTCAAGAGATGGAGCACTGGCTGCTATTGTAAATGATTAGGGTTGTAAAGCTTTGACTTAATCATTCAGTTTCATTATATTCTTTACTACAATTTGATTCAATTTGATAATTTTGATGTATTATTAAATACACAAATGAGTACATACTGGGGCTGGAGGAATATATACTGCGACATAATGTGACTGGAGGAATTATTTCCATAGCACTGCAGTATAAACAACGTCATCCACAATCTGCTTTTTTGGGTGGGATGGGGGTGCTGTTTGAAAATAGCCTGACAATGTTTTTTTTTTTTGACTAAGAAACAAGCGTACACTTCATAGGGTATTATTATAGTCAATTATATCTGATTCTAACAGTCCATCAATGCATGTTTACACCTACCACCTACATGAATCACTGATATCAGTGTTGCTCTGTATGATGAGTGACGTAATCTAAATGGCCTAATAAGGAAGAGGTTTATAAGGGACAGTTACTCACCCAGTGATTTTCAAAGTTCATTGTCAACACAGCTGGACCAAATGACCTAGCTGGATTCATTCCACAGCCTGTGAACCCAATCTGCCCACAATAAAAAGAATACGATGACCATGAAAAGAAAGAAATGAACAAAACGTCAGGTTTTCCACTGTGTCCTTGAGAAAGATAAATACACAAAACCTAATCATTTAAATACTACTGTTAGTATTTCAGTTCATACAAATATCTGCAGTTCAGGTTGTCATGTTTGACAATGCTGCTGTCATAACAGGTTCAAATGAGGTTCATACGTAAAATTTAAATGTACTTTTTTTACCCCTCACTTAACATAGCAGTGAATGTGAAAGCTTCAGTTGACATTGCCTCTTGCACTTCATCATGTGTGTGCACTGAGTGTATGTGTAAATATGGATGAGTAGCAGAGAGGAACCCTCAGGGCCTGTTAGGCCTTCAGAGGAGCCCTGATGATTTTTGTGAAATAAATAAAATACATGTCTGTAATTCTTATCTAATAGAATTATCATGCTTGTTGTATTTAAACTTTGCAAGCAATGCTCACATTCCATTTATAGTTTGGCTAGAAACAAAAAAGGGTTACATTTTTGAAACACCCAATGGAAAATCATTTAATCAGGATATGTTCTGCAGTGGTGTCTAGCATTAGCATTGTCATAGAGGTGTTTTTTCTTTGTTTTTGACAGAGTTTAGACATTTAGGACCCAGTAAATGAAAGCCTAGCTCTACTGGTCACAGTAAACAACTGGTAATCCAAATATCCCATCATTACAGTATATCCATCTGTATATTTATTTATTCACCTGTCTGTCTGTCTGTCTATCTATCTATCTATCTATCTATCTTTTCTGCCTATCTATCTGTCTTTCTTTCTTGATTTATTTCTATCCATCCATCTATCTATCTACACTATGTGGACAAAAGTATTGGGACATCTACACATTACACCTACAGGAGCTTTTATGACATCCCATTCTAAATCCATAGGCCTTAATATGGAGTTGGTCCCCCCTTTGCAGCTATAGCTAGTTGATCCCAAAGGTGTTTGATGGGGTTGAGGTCAGGACTCTGTGCAGACCAGTCAAGTTCTTCCACACTAAACTCACCCAGTCATACCTTTATGGACCTTGCTTTGTGCACTGGGGCTCAGTCATGCTCATCAATATGACCCATTCTACTGCCAGTGTTTGTCTATCAAGACTGCAAGGCTATGTGTTTAATTTTACCCACCTGTTAGCAATGGGTGTGGCTGAAACACCTGAATCCAATAATCCAATAAAAATACTTTTATCTATCTATCTATCGATCTATCGATCTATCAATCTATCGACCAATTAATTGTTTCTGTCTATCTACATTGGACAGTACAATACTAGTGATGTAAGGTAATCTGGCACTGATTAATAATTACCTGGAACATAATCTGAATAACTTAAAAGTAATATATGATCTGATTTCTTTTAGATTGTTTTTGGATGATTTTTTATCAAACTGCTTTATTTGTTTTCATGAGTCTATGTAAAAGCACAGCCCAAATGTCTCCTCACTCCTCTCCACATGTAACTGTTGTTACCTGTGATAGTGACTCAGCTATTACTCAATTTATGGGCACACTCAATAAAGTTAATCGAATGCTTTATTGATGTTTTCTAATCAAAAATGTAATCTGAAAAATAGTAATCTATGAAAAAGTAACTGCAGTCAAATCATATCTATTTTCAAAATGTTCTGTTCTGATTGCAAGTCTGTTCCTACTCCACACTGTCTATCTACATGAACCTCTGCCAGAAATCAGCCACCCACCTCTCTACCTCTTGCACTGCCTTACCGCAATGAGATGTCCCAGAGTGACAGACAGGCCCAGCACAGCCGGGGCCAGTGAGAGGAAGGCTGATTTTGGATGAGTGACAGTCAGGACAGAGAGAACAAGCTGGAACGTCACAGCCATCTCCACTGAGAACGCCTGGTAGAGGTGCACTCCAGAGGCCAGCTGAGAGAGAGCCACGGAGAGAGAGAGAAGGTAAGTGCTGCTTTATCTTTCATCACCAGACACTTAATAGTCTTTTCAGTATCTTCAGCTCGCTTTTACAGGACATTCCTCCTACTCATTTGGCGAAGAACTCTTTCTCTTTTTGCTCCCTGTCAGTAGCCTAGAGTTATTCACTCATGTTCATTTTTTCCACTCTTTTCCCGCTGTTGGAGAGTCCACCTTCTTCCCCCACCTTCTCAGTTCGCGAGTCTTCACTCCTTCCAGTAATTTGACAGCCCGCACTTTTTTCCTTCCCCACCTGTCTTTCTTGATCACCCATTTTAACCTCTCCCACATTCCACTCCTTCACTCCATTTACTTTTATTTTGGCAGGCCTGTCATTTTCCTCTGAACCATCCTGACCTCGCTCTCTTTTCTCAACCACTCACTGATCGATAGGTCATAAACAGACCACAGTTGTTTCAGAAAGAAGAAAGCTCGAAGTAATCTAGCAAGAGCACTTTGCCAACACCCGTGTTAAAGGTTATTGCATCTCGCATAGGATACACATCAGCTGTCACGATCATATAGTGTAAAACGTACATTTTTGCTATGTTAAAACATTAAAATAATCTTAGTTTACTAAGATTATTGTTGTATCATGCACATTTGATGTTCAACATTGTGCAAAATCAGAGACTACTATTTAATTAATTTAATTTCCAGTCAAAACAGCCATTAAGATATTCAGTTTTCAGCATAAAGACAAAATCAGTTGTGGAAGTTGAAAAAAATTGTAAAAGTTACAGTAATGTATAAAAGTTTTAGGCACCTAAGCACATTGTTTGAAACCATTTGTCTTGGCAATAAGTGTGTTTTTGAAGAACCCTATATCATTGAAATGGATGTACATGAATATAGAGACAGTAAAAATGGAACAAGAATTTTATATTTTGAACACAGCAGTTAATGTCTTGTGAGCTAGTTTGGAGAACATGATTTAATATAATGAAGCCAAGTGCTGGATGACAACTATAAACAATTGCCAATTTGCCAATAAAATCATAATATATCACTATAATAAACGCAAATAAACATGAATACAGTAAAAACTTATAAGACATTGGGAAAAAAAGTAGCTGATTACTTGTGTGCCTGTTCAAAGAACAAAGTCTGGTTCCAGGTTCCTGCTGGATGCCCCCAGCCACCAATTCCATCACTGGTGCACTTTAACATTTTAACATGATGAAACATTTTCTAGCCAGACTAGATATCAGCTTCCTCAAGGGGAGGTTTGGAAATGGTTGAATGAACACATTGTCGTACGTAAAATCAATACTTACTGTATTAATGTGATTTGTATTTATTCTAATATTGACCAAATAAACTTTTTTAAATTTTAATTTTTTCAGGTGCCTAAAACTTTTGCACAGTACTGTATTCATCAGAAAATTACATAAAAGCCTTAACAACTAAATATAATAACACATTTTCAGTATTTAGTGTGTCCACCCTTTTATCCCTTTGCCACTATACTGCCTTTCCACACCTCTGAAGCTCAGTCTTTTCTTGCTTCTCACGATTCAAGTTATGCCAAACGTTCAGTTTGCGCATTCATATACAATCACATTCAGGTGGACAGTCCATTGTTCTGAGAGCACCAGCTGCTTCTTTGTTTGATTTGCAAATGTTCTTTTGCTTGTTTCCTTTTCTCAGAAAAGGCTTCTCGACAGCTAGCTTTGAGTTGTCTTCTCACAGTGGAAGGATGGACAGAAACAGCTGTAGATGTTCTCAGATCTGGACCAAGAGTGGAGCTTGATTTTCTCCTCTCTCTCAAAGATGAAAGCTTTAAGTACTGTTTATCTGATGGTGAGTTGTGGTGGTCCACCAGGTCTCAGGAGTCCCATTTTCTCTGCATTTTTTCATCAGTTTTTTGAACTTCAGTTTTGGAAATTCTTATTTTTTCACTTTCTTTCTCCTTTCTTTAGCAAGTAGATTATCTTATCTCTAACCTTGGAAATATCTTCTGAAAATGCAATAAGTTGTACTTAATGTTTACTTTGACTGGAAATTAATGGAAATGAAGGATGTTCTCTGATTTTTTTTTACTGTATGAAGGAGCAAACACAAAGTGGTTTAGCAAACTGAAGCTAAATGGCTAATTTAGGACTAATTAAGACATGATTTAATAATTGATGCATGGTATAATAGGCTAAAAGGTGCAGCAATGTGGCATAAACACACGTATTGCATTTCACTGTTCCAGTTATTTGAAGCAACATTACACTTAATGTCCATTTAGCACACTTAGCAATAAAAAGTGAAATAAAGAAACTTCTCACCTCATTGATCCCCAAGTTGCTCCTGAGTGAGGCGGGAGCTATACCTAGCAGCAGGCTGCATGCAGTAAGGGCCCCCAGCAGCTGCGCCCCAACATACAGGACAGCCTGCCAGGGGCTCACCCTGAGCCCCGCCACCAGGGCCAACGTCACAGCTGGATTCAGATGCACCCCACCCAGGCACACGCAAGTGAGGGCAACGGAAGCTCCAAAGGCCAGAGATACATGAAGAGGGTCTGGGGTGCACTCATGTAGAGATTCCATTGTCACCAGAGGGTCTGCAGTTATAGTGTCCCAAGACTGAGAACCAAAATGTGGCCACAGAACCACTGAAGAAAGACTGGTGAAGAGGAAAAGGGTGGTACCCACAAACTCCCGAAAAACATCACGCAAAAATGAGATGGACCACATGTCCTTCAGGATCAGACCAAACGTGGACCACAGCTTCATGTTCCTTCTTCTTCTGTTCTTCCTTGAAATTTGTCTCTTTTTCTAAAAGAAGTTTATCGTAATCTCTACAATAGTCTATCAGTGTGGTAGAACTCTGTAGGTACAATTCAAACTTTGTCTCAAATCCCAAACTCTCTTAGAGCCACATCACAAGCTTATAAATGCCTCCGAGCTTCTGACGTTTTATAAATGACAGTAAGTTCATCCATTTTTTTTCACACAGCAGATCTTTCCGGCATCCTAACAGAAAGGTTACATTGTAATCGGGTGCTAAACGGAGGTGGAGAGATGGTAATTCAGTCTGCACATGTTTCGAATCTCAAACAGTCAAACCTCTCTCTGTATGCTAAATGTCGAGCTAGGTGTCCTCTTTCCCAGTCCCCTTTCTATTTCCCTATCAGCGACCCGCATCCCTATCGGGTTTTTGCCACTGAGTGGGCCAGCGGCGAGGGTCCCGTACCAATTTACTGGCTGTTCTCAAAGAGTACTCTCTCTCTTTTCCGTGAGATAATGAGGCTTGAGAAGGATTAAGAGGTGTCAAACAGCTAATGTTCGCTTTACTAGCTCGGACTGAAAAAGACAAGATTCCGCTGGGCGATAAATTCGTGAGTGGAGCCATAGTTTCCAGAACACTTCAGATCAGACGGATAACGTGCTGGAAGAGGAAGATGAATGGAGGAATGGACCTGAAAGCTGGAGCAAACACTCAAGCACATGACTCAGATGCTGATAGTACATTCTGCAAATGCCATGGGATAGCTACAGGCTTTGGCTTAAAAATGGGCTGGTATTTATTATGTAACTCAAATTTAAGGCAATAGTCACAAAAATTGAGCCTTCACTGCTCAACAATAGTAAACCAGAGTTTAACTGTGCTCCTTATATTCTCAATCTGCCATCAGGACAGTTACCTGTAAGTTATAATTATAATGTTGGATGATGATGTTCACAATAATCAGTTTGTCACTGGTCTGAAAGGCCTCTTTGCTGAGCAGATGAGTCAACACTGGTCAAAACCTTAACATTTGCCTTGTTCATTTTGCTTCAAGAAGCAGCTAACATTAGACTTCTTCATTAGAGAAACAGTTACAGGCACCTACATAATACAGTGTTTTTGTTTTGTTGTACATTATGCTGTGGATTACGTGATTTTAACCAATGACACTTTTCAGCATGAAAAATGAGGGAACAAAATAAACAATAATTTTACTGAACCTTATCAAAAGTAGGAACAAATTCAGTGTTGGTTTGTTTTTAAAAATGTGATTTACCAGTTAATAAAAAAGTTATTTTGAATTATAATTTAATGTCGGCCTAATTTAAGTGTAAAAGTGCGACGTTACCTGCTATTTTATTTTGTTTTTCCAAGTACATTGCGACCTCACTAAAAATACTGGGTTTAACCTGGCAACCCTATTGTCAACATTCTGCCTACACCCCTGATCATAAAGCATATTTCTGGACATTTAAATCATCCAATTTGATTATCAATCATGGCAGACTGAAACTATTAGCGACTGACAATGCTATCATTGGTTCAAGTCTAGAGATCATAAGAGAGATTCATGATATAAAGGGTTTTGTTGCAAGATGCATTATAGACTATTTTTGTTTTTTTTTGTTTGTTTGTTTTTTGTGATATGCATTGTTGGGAGTGGGCTTACATATATGAGAAAAATGGGGGCCATTTTATGATTAATAGCACCTTTATTAGAGAAAAAATCTGTTGTTCTTTTCAAAAACTTGCTATACCCAAAATTATTACAAATGGATGTCCAGCATTTTGGAATGAAACTCTTATTTCACAAAGCAGGCTAGTTTAATACTGGGAATTCATGACACATTCTGCTGGAACAAAATGCTAATGTGAAAGATCTTCAGTAACACTTCATAAAACTGTTTCATTGTTAATACATAACTTTGCAAGGCATGAATTAATAGTGCTGCATTAACACTTGAGACACCACTATTATTTACCACTGAATAGTGGTGAATTACTCAGGGGGTAAGAGTGAACTAATGACAGGGGTGGAAATAATTACTAAGTCTAAAATACTTTTCAAATGGAATAAGTTATTCAGACATATGTCCATCAGGGGTACACCTAGGAGCACCTTGAGGTTGTTGGCCATTACTAAAACCTCTAGATTTTTTTCCTGAATGCTACAAAAATGTTTGGTTGTGCTCACATGCTCGTGTTTTTGTCATGTGTTTTAACTGGTTATATCAATAAAATACAGTAAGGTCATATTAAACAATCTGTAGTATCAGTGTATAGCAACTGTTTCATTTAAATGTTTTAATAGATGAAAGCCCCTCACATTAAAATCTGATTTACCTTTGAGTCTGTCTAAAAACGCTCTATAGCACTGGCTGTAGAGTACCAGCCTCTTTCAACACAGGAAAGAAGAACTTATAGAGAAAAGAAGAGGAAAGAATAGAATACCTTAACTTGACTGATGCCAACAATGACCATTCAGTCAGAAACTGAGACTGGGCTGAAAGGACGCTACACTGCTACTGCTAAAGAGGTCACACAGTGAAAGCAAGGTTAATATGTGAAGTGTTGATATGGGGCAAGTGATGATTGGGGGCTATTACATTACCGGTTTCTGGACAGTAATGAGAGAGGATGTGGAAGAAGGACACTTGAAGGTTACAATGTATGGAGTGGTGGAGAGAGGATTGAAGTGGAGTCTTCTGTAACTGTAGTCCTGCAGTATGAATAAATGTATTATGTAGAAAAACACTGAGCTCAGTGTGCTGAATGATTTGCCTTCTGCATATGTTAGATGTGGTGCATAATCAGAAGCATCATTATCATTTGGCTCAGGGTACAAAACAGAGCATCTTTTGTATTCTGGAATTTAATGGTGCATTTTTGGAAGGTGTCTTGCACATGCAGAAACACACACACATGCACATATATACACACACCCGTATGTATATTATATATATGTATATATCATGTATATGTAAAATATGTGTTTCAGTAGTGACAATTCTTTAAGTTACCCACTGATTCTCAGACTTGGGACACATTTGGGATAGATGGGATCTGACTGCTCATCTGTTGTACTCTCACTTATCTCACGTAATGCTCTAAAAGGCAGGGGCATGGCTGAAATAAGGTTCTGATTATGGACTCCAACACTGTGTTTGGGTAGTGACAAGAAAATGTGGGACAGCAATTTTTGATTTCATTTTTGTTTCACTGAAAAATTAAACTCATGATAAATCTAAATCACTCAACTTCACTTATATAAATAAAGAAATAAATAAATAAAGCAGATAAGTGAAAAATAAAATACAGAATGAATACAAAAAAAACATTTTCACAGGTTTATTATTTTCGTTTAGGTGTTCGGGTTTTTGTACAGACACCTTTCAATAGAATGCACCCTATAAATGATGATTTTATATACATTTTGCAGATTTCTATCTCAATTAATGTCTTTGGTTTAAACAGATCACAACATAAATCTTGTAAATATCAATATAGTTAAAGTGTAATAATAATACATTGCATGTGCAGGCAAATTCTCTTTTATTCAACAAGCACTTCAATGAGGCACCTCCCGAGAGACACTTTGCATGGCCACACCCCCTGAGCTCAATATGGCAGTGTGGCCCATGGTGGATGCCACACCCTCTCAATTATAACAATAATAATAATCACAATTGTACTTATATATAATAATAATAATAATAATAATAATATTTCTGGTAGGTAGGGTAAACTTGCAGTAACCCCAAATGTTACTATATTAATGAAAAAGTAAATTAATTCTGTGGTTATTTCAACCAGACAAGCTTTCATACCTAAAATACATAAAATAAATTCAACAATATATACAGAGAATATACTGTAACTTGAGTCAGTGGACCATTGGCTAATTTGTATGCTATAAACCAAAAACTGAAAATTAAAATAAAAAATAAAAAGAAATCACTTTAGAAAGTCAAGAGCTAACAGGCTAGGCCTGAAAATGTATGAAACACACACACACAAAGGAGTAAACACATCACACACCCTGCAGCGCAGCATGAGAAGAGGCAGCGCCGACATGCTTCCTGTCCTTCAGGGAATTGCTGGAAAAGCTGGTGGCACCCCCCTGACTTTCAGTACATGAGCACTGACCCATTTCTGGGAAGGCTGTGGAAACGTGAGGCCTTCTGCTAATGGCTGGCAAACAATCCTACAGACTTGAGGACAAAAAATAAAACAAAATATCCCTCAGGTATAGCCAAACGTGCCTGTCTGTGACATCTGAGCAAATGTCTGACATTGGAAGGAGAACTTTGTGGAAAATCTAAGCAAATGCAACCTTAGAGTCTCCATATTTTAAGCCATTATTGAGCAGCAGTACAGTATCATGATCGCAGGCTCAGACAGCGCTCTATAATTAACTGCCTGATCATCTCTTATCTCTTATTGCGGTCCACTTGTACAAGGATGTACAGTGCAGTTCTAAAAATAAAGGTCTTAAAGGGGTTCTTTTGAGCATTGCCATAGAACTGGAATGCCCAAAGCGAGGCCTGTGTGCCAAAGTTAGCCAGAAAGTTATCCTAAGCTGGTACAGAGCAAATGTCAGTCCATTGTTCTGACTGAGAACACAAGCAGCTTCTGTGTTGGATTTGCAATTTATTTCTCAGTAAAGGCTTCTTGCCAGCTACACATCCTTTCAGACTCATAGCGCTGAGCTGTCTTCTCACAGTGGAAGGATGGACCAAAACACTGTGGTTTTTTTCCAGATCTGAAGCAAAAGTGGAGCTTAATTTTCTCCTCTCTCACAAAGTTAAAAGCTTTTGTTTATCTGTTGGTGGTCTAGAAAGTCTTGCACGGCTGTCAGGAGTCCCATTTTCTGTCCATCTTTGGAGACAGACTCCAGTTTTCCAGTTTTCGTTTCATTTTCTGATGCAACTGAATTATTTCATAATGTACTTAATGGCCTTTTTGAGTGGACATTAAATAAATGAACAGTGCTCTCTGACTTTTGCACAGTACTGATAACGTCTTGTACTATACATAAATTCTTATTTTCTTTTTAAAATTCTAATGTAAAACCTAACTTCTTTATTTGTATAATGTATTGACACAAACATTGGACCCCAAGACAAAAGTTTGGGCACTTCTGGAATAGAAGAACCACTTTTGGTTCTCTAAAGAAACTTTTAAAGGAGCATGCACGGTTTTAAAGGGATGGCTGGGGGGACCAGGGTGGCCAGTTTCTTCTGTGAAGTCTGATTGACCACCCCAGATTCCACCCCAAAATTTCTACCACATCATTGGCTTCCACCTCACTGTGGGGGGTTGTTTGCACCTTTAGGAGAAAAGTTGTTTCCCTGTCAGCGATTGGTGGAACAACTGTCCAACCTCTGTCCAACAGCCACCACCTTCGTGGCTCTCACATTTACATTGCCACCCTGCCACCACTTTGCCACCCCTAGGAAAATTGTCTAGATCTGCCACTGCAAAGGAAGTTCTTTAAAAAACACTTTTGTAAATGAGATGCATGCGTGAGAAGAACTTTATTAAAGTTTTAAGAACCTTGACACCATGTAGGGATTCTATACCAAATAAAGGTCTTTCCTAAAACTATGTTCAAGCAAGGAACTAGTTAAGAACTTTTAATTCTGAGAGTTTATGTTCTGCCTGTTGGCTTCTTTAAAACACTTTTTGCTGAAGTCCAGTCTCAGAGGTGCACTGACTAATTCCATTTCCAATCAAAGGAAGTCAGCCTGCACTGCACGATTACACTTCCCTCAAGCAACAGTTAAGAAAGGTAGAGAGAACATACTGTTTGATTATACTGGGGCCAAAATTCAAGTTTTAATTTTCAATTACTCTCACTCTTCACAAAAACATGTGATTAAGAAGCGTGAATTTTTACTTGGAAGAAGTCATGCTGACAGCAGAAACCAGTCTTTTCCTAAACAAGACAGTACAATATTCTGGTCCATGGGCAGGTCACCAGTGGCTCATTTTGTAACAAATGCAGCAGGTTACGAGTGGCATGGGCATGAATCATGCTGTGATCGAAAGTCATTACGTACAACCAATATCTCACCAAAATCCATTTGGCCTCAGTGAAAATCACATATAAAGTACCCTAGTACTCTCTGATCTTTTGTAAAGCAGGACTCATGCTGTAATAGATGGGTCACTCAGGGACATGGTATACCTTGCAACTTTTTATTGGGGAAGTTCTGGACAGCTCTGTCGGTGTAAGACTACCCGGAGCCACGTCTGACCAATATCTCGGCCCAATCATCTGAGGGCACGTTCAGGATTCGTATTTCAGCATTATCAATTATTAATCCAAAAAGAGGCTAAAATCTCTCCCGCAAAGCCTGTGTGACTAAAAAAAGAACTGAAGACGTTTGAGGAACTGTATCATCTTCTCTTTCAAGTAAATTATGAAGCATTACAGAACATTCACAGAACTTTGTCATAAACCTTAATATATGACTGAACAAAATCTGTAATAGCAACTCATGACTATGTGACTTCTGCTATGACATATTTATGGCACGGTTATGTCAATGTTATGTAGTCGGATTCAAGGAAAGTGATTCTGAGCTTTCCTTGCTTATATTTCTTTGCTTGTTTGATATAAGTTTAATCTACTCCGCAAACATTCCACAAGCTTTAAAAGAGTCCATTCACTCCATACGTACCATCTAAGGACACTAAACTAATTCATCATGGTTATGATGTCACAAACAGGAAAATATCTTTATTTGAACAACCTTTCAGCCTACAGCAGTTTAGCTCTGTTCATTCTCAAATAAGTTTAAGCAGAAGTGAGTAGAGTAGTTTAAACCTGTACTCAAGCAAAGGTATTTTTAACTCAAATAACTAAAAATCTTTACAAAAAGCGGGTGGTCAAAAAACCTACAAACATATGAAAAAAAAGGACCTCCTTAGCACATTGAGCTTCTATCAGGAGAGGAATTGAAGTTTTATAGGTGCTATTCTTCTCTTTTTGAACTCTTCATCTAAAATAAAATTATAAATCTCAAAAGTCAGGTATGTGACCCAGTGCAAAACCTGTCAGGTTCAGTAGAGCCTTAAATAACAAGGCTTTAATTGGAGAAACACTCTGTCTGAAGGACAGAACTGAAGCTCTACATGCAGTAAATGTGGTGATTAAAGGAAAGAGGCAAAGCAACTTCCAATGGTTAGTCTAAAGTTTATAGTTTGTTTAGCAACTATGCTAGCTAGCTAATGTAAAAGGCAATCCAGTTGTAGTATAATTATGTTTTAAAGGAATGTGATCTATAACTCACTAGAGCTTCAACTACATTAACTGGCAGCTTCAGATATAATAAGCTATTCCGGTAGCAGGTATGCTTTCTATACAAACTACATGCTAGTCAGTCATTTCAACCTGTTTTGCCATTTTCCATTACACACCACATTTACTGCATGAAGAGCTTCAGTTCTGTCCTTAAGAAATATATATTTTTTATAATGAAAGGCTCATTATTTGAAGCCATATTGAACCTGATGCCGCTGTGAGCTGCAGTGCATGACCATGGCAAAACACATACATAAGTTTGAAAATGAAAAATGTTATCATTCACAGCAATACAACTGGCAGTGTTAATTTAATCAGTTTTGTTTTTTCTCAAGCTGATATTTTCATGAGTTGGAGTCGAGTCAGTGAGTCGGTCAGCAAGTTCAAGCTGCTGTCTTGAGCCCCCACCTCTGGTGTGACCAGTGCAATGAGCTGACGGAGCACAAGATCAGCAAGGTGAGATGAAGGAGCAAAATGTATTTTTGCTAATGAATCTTTGTGTCTCAATCATTGTACTGTGTACTCGCAAACATAATTAAAACACACAGAAGCTAAACTCTAAGCCAGGAGTGTCCAAAGTCCAGCCTTAGGAAAGATTTTAATTGGCTCATGGCTTCCGTTTCAGAATGTGTTATACGTGGCTCACCAGGTAGTATGTTCCAAGTTTTCCTTTCACCTGATGGTGGCAGCACTACTGTAAAATTACAGTGTAGTGCGCTGCACTGTGGTAACAAAGTTAGCTAAAGTTTAAGAGCTTTTCTTCTCTGACTGGACCTGCAGCTTCATTTACTCAGTGACATTTGGCCATCAAGCACTCATCACTTCACACTGAGAACCGGTGATTTGGTGAGATGGAAACTCGAATACTTCATCAGGAGACACAGCAAATGTGAGTGTCTCATATTTAAAAAAAGACTATAATGAATTCAATGAATATGAAACAGAGCACAGACATTAAAATAAACATTCAGGAGAGGGCAGAGAAGCTAAAGCAACTGCAAACAGCCCACCAACAACCTCTTATCAGGGAAAATACAGTTGTTCAGTAAATAATAACCCTATGGTCAAACAAAACCGTGGCTATTTATCCTGTTGAATCTGCTTTTCTCATTTAAAAAAATAAACAGATTTCTGCATTGTTTGCTGCATTTATTCCACATGTAAAGAACATTAACAAACCTGAAAAATATAGCTTTATGTTTAGTCTCACAAATTATATTTTTTGAAGAAGTGAACATTTGAATAGGAATATACTTAATATATCAGACGTTTTATTGTTAATCTTACACAATTTAATTATTTGTCATAAGTGCTTCCTGATCCAAATAGCTCTGAATGAGCAGTCCAACAATAACAGAAGCCTTGTGCATCTTTTATACAGTGATAGGAAACACAGTAGCACACAAAGCTCTGATTCCATGTGCTGATATTTTGAAAACTTCATATTTTGAGTCATTTCTGAATAATATTTCGGCCCTCAGGTATTTTGATATGGTATGATCTGGCCTTAGACACCCCTGCTCTAAGCACTCTAATAAAAATCTTACAGCATAACACTCTTTTCACCTCTGGCTAATGACCAGGGAAAGTAAAATTATCTTGTTTTGAGCAACAATACTTAACACAATAGTGAGATAATTTGGCACAAAAATGAATAATGAGATCACTTTTTCAGAGAAATAATAAGTAACATACAACCCCATTTCCAATAAAGTTGGGACGCTGTGAAAAATGTAAATAAAAACAAAATCCAATGATGCGCAGATCATTTAAACCCTATATTTTATTGAAAATACTCCAAAGACAACATATCAAATGTTGAAACTGAGAAATTTTATTGTTTTTTGAAAAATATATGCCCATTTTGAATTTCACGCCAACAACATGTTCTAAAAAAGTTGGGACGGGGGCAACAAAAGGCTGGTAAAGTTGTGTAACCCTAAAAAAACACCTGGTGGTTAATTGGCAACAGGTCAGTAATATGACTGGGTATAAAAAGAGCATCTCAGAGAGGCTGAGACTTTCAGAAGTAAGAATGAGGAGGGGTTCACCACTCTGTGAAAGACTGCATGATCAAATAGTGCAACAATTCAAGAATAAACTTTCTCAACATAAAATAGCAAAGAACTTTTGCTTTTCATCATCTTTCATCATATGCATGTTTTGACAACATATGCTGCCATTTAGATGACGTCTTTTTCAGGGAAGGCCTTGATTATTTCAGCAAGACAACATCAAACCACTTCCTGCATGTATTACAGCAGCATGACTCTGTATTAAAAGAGTCCGGGTGCTAAACTGACCTGCCTGCAGTCCAAACCTGTCACCACTGAAAACATTTGGTGCATTATGAAATGAAAAATATGACAAAGGGACCCTGAACTGTTGAGCAGCTGAAATACTATATCAAACGAGAACAAGAAAATATTTCACTTTCAAAACTACAGCAGTGTCTCCTCTGTTCACAAATGCTTACAGTGTGTTGTTAAAAGAAGAGATGGTGAAACACAGTGGTAAACATGTCCCCATCCCAACTTTTTTGGAATATGTTGTTAGCATCAAATTCAAAATGGGCATGTATGTTTCAAAAAGCAATAAAATTTCTCAGTTTCAACATTTGATTTGTTGTCTTTGTACTATTTTCAATGAAATGTAGAGTTTAAATGATCTGTACATCATTGGATTTTGTTTTTATTTACATTTTGCACAGCATCCCAACTTTTTTGGAAATGGGGTTGTACATATTTGTTCCTTTTCATAACCTAATGCTTTAAAACAGAACAATGAAATAAAAAGCCTGGAGACGAGACGGGGTGTGTGGAGTCAATACAACTTATAAAACATAATTTCAATGGATTATGGTATAATTATGCTCCCTGACTAAAGGTACTGAGATACCTTGGGGGCACCACCCCAGTGACAGTTTACTACCTTTGAGATTGTAACAGTCTGTCTTCACACACTTGTGTCATCATAACAGCACGGAATAGTCCATTATAAGGATGACCAGAGGGTGAGGCTGCACTGATGCTGCAAAAAAGGTTGCTACATTTGCACTTAGCAGCTATTTTTAAAATTTATACATATATTTTGGAATAAGTTATTTACCATCAACACATGCGGTATATCTTATTTGTATTTTCATAGGGCCCTTGCCTACCTTTGCCTGGTGCAAAGACTGCCTCTGCAAGAGATGCTCTGATGAGAATGTGGCAATGTCTGTTTTATTTTGTCTGTGTACACTGTGTGTGCCTAATAACACAAAATTTAACTTTAACTTCCAGTAAAGCACATTTCCTCATAATATGAAGTAATATGAATTAAAAATACTCAAAAACATAAAAATCCATCAGAATTGCACTTGAGCAAATGTAACTACTTTGTTGTTACGGCAGATAGGCTGTAGCTAGAGCTATTGAAGTGAAAATTGTGGGAAATGTATAAACACTGTGCTGGGCATAAAATGTATCATCACAATCCTTCAAAGGATTTAAAAGGAAGTGCTAAAGTTTATTTTCTTTTTCTGATGACTTTTAATGATTCTAGGCCAAACTTACTAGTTTGTTCCATATATTTCATCCTGGATTTCCTTTTATAATGAGACACAGTATAGGACAGTCCACTAGAACAGAACATGTTTACATATTTCGGTTTTAAAGTCACAGTAGTAAAATAGCCTGTTTAGTTTTAAGCCATAAAAAGAGGAAGGAAATGGTCATATAGAAATGAATTATGACTGTTTTTGCTACATAAAACCAAAACTAGGTATCATTTCCCCCTTAAGTCCACTTAGAACAAACATATAAATGTACATACACATATTCTAAGTGGACGTTTGGGGAAAACATTGAAAATGAGTCCTTCAAAAGCAGTAGATGTTAACCCTTCGAATAAAAGCCTTATAGATGGAGCTGTTAGAGGCTGGGCTACTGCTAGCGGACCGTCTGCTCACCCTTCAACTCTGATGATCGAAGGCGATGACACATCAGTTTTCACACTCAGGCTTTCCGGACATCACTCAACCCTCGAGAAGCACGAGGCATGATGAACTGGCAGATATCTGTGGTTTGCTGACTGTTATTTGACCTTGAGTCTCTTTCACACTCTGCCAGGAGCACTCAAACACTCCAAAGTCTCTTTATTAGATAGGTGCTATTTTGAAAGGCGGCAAGAAAATATGCTTGAGTGCTTGTTGATGGTCATTACCCCGGCCGATGCCAAACATAATAGGCTTATTCAATTAGCACATTGCAGCTGACATGAAAGAGAAGTTTCAAGGGCAAAAAGTAAGGCCATGAAAAAACACTTGAGATGAAATAGTAAGGTTTTCATTTTATAAGGAATGACTTTGACATATTACAATAAACACTTTGACAACTTTCTCCTGATGTTTAGACTAAAAAATTCCTCAAGATTAGATAGAACCACACATTTCTCGATTCACAAGTCATATGAGGTGCAAGCCTAACCATATCTGCTGTTCCCAGCTCCTCTCACAAGGTGGCAACATTGTTGTGCTCCTTATGCTCTAGGAGTTAAGGGATAATTCAAAGCCTTGCCCTCCACCAAAGCCTGTCTTCTCAGATCTAAAGCACACAAAATATCCTCTTTCAATAACCAACACGGTGAGACTGCACTGATAACACAAACGAGTACCTTCTCACTAAATCTTTGTAAACCTTCTCGGAGGGTGCGATTTATAAAGGCCACAGATTCGTTTGATAAGGAGAGAGATGATGAAAGCGCTGGGGACTCGGAAGTGTGTCCTTCCTCATCAGGTTCGTGGATCATTAATGAGAAAAAAGAAGAAGTTTGGAGTGCTGTTTCTGTTCCAGCCTGCTTAGAAGATTACAAAGCTCTGCCGCTCAATGGTTGATGGCTCATGTTGCTTTGGGACATGTGCAATCATTAACACTTCAGGAGTCTCACCCATCTGCTAAGAGGCAACCTGGGAGCAGATGGTTGAGACACTCTGGAACAGAGGTTTGCAATATCCCTATACACAGAAAAAAAAGATATATGCATTGAATTGACTTGATTCAAATGTATAATGTGTACATCATTTTCACATGAATGAAATGTACTGTATTACATTAGCACATTTACTGACAAACACAATTCATTTGAATGGCAAATTTTCTTGATGTTATATATTTCATTCATGTGGAAATCATGTAGATTGAATCAGGTAAATTCAATTTGCAGTGTATAAAAGAGAGTACAGCAGGTTCAATACATGTTGAATAGTCAAGAGTTGCACAAGAACATGTTGCTGTCTTGTATTGTGCTTCATAATACACCTGCACTCTCTTACGACAAAGCCATGCTACTGTAACATGTGCAGAGTGTGGCTTGGCATTGTTTTGCTGAAACAAGCAGAGACGTCCCTCAAATAGACGTGTCTAGATGGCACAGATGTGAATGTTACCCATGACATTGGCACAAACACACCCCCATAGCATTTCAAACACTGGCTTTTGAACTTTGTGTTGGTAACAATCGAGATCATCCATTTCCTCCTTGACCCGGAGAACACAACATCCAATATTTCCTAAAACAAATAGGTCCATATCGCACTTTTCCTCTTTGCATCAGTCCAGCTCAAATGAGCTTTAGCCCAGAGAAGTTGGCGGCGTTTTTGGATGTTGTTGATATATGGCTTTCGCTTTGTATAAGTCTTAATTTGCATTAGTAGAAGCAGCGATTAACTGACTGGTGTTTACTGACAAGGGGTTTCCAAAGTACTTCCGAGCATGTGTGCTTATATTCATTAAAGAAACATGTCTGTTTTTAATGCAGTGCCGTCAGAGGAACTGAGGCCTTTTAAGCACAGAGATTTCTTTGTATTCTCTGAATCTTTTATGAATCTACTATGCTATGATGAAATCCCTAAATTTCAAATTTCAAAAATTGTGTATTGGGGAAAATTGCTCTTAAACTTTTAGACTATACATCCATGCAGTTTTTCACAAAGTGGCAACTGAGTGTTTCGTGAATGCTCCTTTTATACCCAACAGTAATCGCATCAACTTTTTGATCATTCCAAGTCTTACATTGTCCTCATCCCAACTTTTTTAGAATGTGTGGTGTGCATCAAATTTGGGTTTAGAGAATATTTACAAAAATCAATAAAGTTGATAAGGTAAAACATTAAACATCTCTTTTTTGTGCTGTTTTCAATTAAAAACCTGCCAAATACAATTTATAAATCACTGCTTTCTTTTTTGGTTGCATTTTACTGTCTTCCCCAGTTTTTTTCGAACCGGGTTTGTATTTCACTGTGTAATGTACCAACCTCCACTTTTTAGCTACCCATTTAGCACCACGTTAAAGGTGGTTTACGTTTTCTTTTACAGACTGGGTTTAGCTTAAACAGACACTGCTTCTTTATGTTGTTTTACAGACTACTACAGCTCCAGCTATAGAGAGTTGCAGGTGTATAAAGTATGTGCATGTCAGCCATCAGCTGTAGTCTAAATGTTGTGTAACTGAGTGTAAATGTTCACTTCAGACGAAAAGCAGAGGGTGAGCTGATGGAAGGCGATCATCAGTGGGGTGCAGTTGGCACTAGTTCTTTCTCATCTGTTCGTTGTGTCTGGGCCCGTAATCTCAGCCTTAGCCTCAGATGGAGTGAGCACACTGATAGCAAAATGTCTACACAGTATTTTGTGACTTAGCTATTTCACACTATACACTTTGTACGAAATGATTGTAACCCCCCATTTCACAGTTGGAAAGTCCATAAATGTTCATGTTTACTTTACAGGCTGCAATCTGATACAATCAGCCCCAACACAAATAACCCCACACAAACTGCCAATCATGTAAAGCCATCAATTGACAAGAACAATAAATAAACACGAAGGTTTTACATGCTACACGAAGAAAAGACGTCCTTTTCTTCTAGCCTTGATTCCACCTATCAAGAGTACAGCAGTGACTGGATCTGGTATTCACTTCGTAACCAAGTGAAGAGTTATATGCAATGAACAGTGTAGATCAGGGTGAGCAACTCTCTGGACCCTGCTGATAACAAGACTAGGATTAAAACCTGATGGTTTTGCTTTATAAGGGAATTGGCTTAATTGTTATCATTAGAGACCACCAGATTCTTGTAAAACACTTTTAGATCCCCTTAAGAAACCATCAGATGTATGGGATATCAGTCCCAGGACATCTGTTAAACCATTAGAGTCCTTTACACTGATATCAACTCATCAGGAAACACAAAATACCATTAGTGACTACTGGGGACCGCCAGGAACCAACAGTGTTTTTTCACCAGGGGAGGGCCAGAGTCCAGCATGGTTTGGTTTCTGCTCCACCTACTTGCAAAATCAGGCAATTATTTGATGTGTTAGAGCAGGAAAATCACCAAACTTTGCTGGACTGCAGCCCTCCAGGACCAAAGTAGCCCACCCTGGTGTAGATAAACATGAATAATATTGCATCCCATTCGAAGACCAGTAAATCTGCCAGATGTTTCCCCACCACTCTGGATACATTTGGGGTCCCCAGAGAGAGATAAAAAGAATGCATTTCGGTAGGTTGAACTTTCACTTATCTAATGGTGCCCCCTGTTGCCTGTCATGGTTTTAATGTTCATGCAGTGATCGCTCATATCTAGGATGCATGCCAAATCTCTGACTGGCTGCCGTATTGCGCTGTGCAGCCCCTTTTACTGCTATGAGAGCAACACAAAAGGGCACTGAATGAATGTTCCATCCCGTGGCAATGAAACATACCAGGGAAAAAAAGCACTGAAAGTTCACTCCGGTCAGAGTGATTATCAGATGCTTTCATGCATAATCAGTGCGTAGGTCATGGAAGTGTCCATCTTTTAATTCATTCAGTCGATCCATTACAGATTTATTAACTGCATACAGTCAACACAAAGTAGCATAATAATGTATTTTTAAAAGGAATATTTGAATATTCATCAGCAGTTCATAACATGAGATGCTTTGTGAAGTGAATGAGAAAGTGAAAATGTGCATGAAAATGATCACAGTTGGGGGTCATCAGAATGATATATGTGGTTCCTAAGTAAGTATCACTTGAACATCTTCAGTGATAGTGACACACTAAAGAGGTAAATACTGCATTAATGACATGAGAGACTTTATGAATTAACTACAATGGAGGAAAAAGAATATCATATATCATAAACAGCCTTTAGGTATCATTCCTCCTTCTGTTTAATCATGAAATATAGCCTCTGATGTAATGTAGGGGGTACCTTTCACACCTACAGTACAGCACAAAAGTCACAGACTGTTTACATTTAATGAATTTGCAGACAAAACTACCATTAAGTACAAGCTATTCATTTTACAGAAGATATTTCTAAGGAAATTAGATATAACCCACTTCTATAAGGAAGAGGGCAGTGAAAAGAAACAAAGCAAATAAATACACTGCCATTTACTTCTTAAATCGTCTAATGCTGTCTTTCAAATGCTAACACAACCTGATCATAAGTACTCAAACTTTTTAAAACTTCTAAAAAGTGTTGTAAAATTTTGCCCTTGAAACTGGTTGGAGTCTAACAAATTAGTTCAATTGACTTCGATCCTCATCACAATGCAGTCTCCTGATGACTGATAGTGGTTAATGGGCTATAATATCTCCATAGCTGCCTTTTATGATGAGCACATCCACAAGTATACCTCCATTATCATCCAACTACTTGAACTGCATTGACTCAGGTGAATGCAAGAGCCTCAGGCTGATCCACTAGCTTTTGTGAAATGCTGTCAAGACAAGAAACTTTGCCTCCAATGTTCCAGCATTGCTTCCAAAAGACCACCTTAGTGCACATTACTCTGTGGACAACTGCTTAAGTGAGGATTTGTTTGGGTGTGATTATAAGAGGTGAAAATGTCTCATCAAAACAAGTCACAGTGTTAAAAACAAACTGAGCCGGCAGAACGCTGGCCATGTTCAGTGGAGATCCAGGCCTCATCTTGCCTTCTGTCACAGCCCATGTGTTGTGTGACATGACTTCATAAGAGTTCAACTAAAACAGAAATCTCCAATGTAAGCTGAGCTTTTGGAAAACAGCTCATTTCGAGCCCAAAGAGCAACAGATTTACTACTTTGAATGGTTATAGTGCCAAAATTTCCACATCGTACTAAAAATATACGGTTTGGAGTAATAACAATAAAAACCAATAGGTCATACATAAGGTGACGCCTAGAAAGCATTGTTTTTTCCCCTTTCGCTAGCTTGAAATGAAGCCAGTAGCTTTAAATCTAGGCCGACTAAAATCCACAAAAAAAGGTCATCATGAGCATAGTCCCAGCACTCTTCACTGTAGAAGAGTTTCTGCATGTGTTTATTTATATATATTTTTTTTATATTAGAATTAGAATTCAGAACCAATAGCCAACTGTGTTTGCACACAGAGGAATTAGACCTCCGCATTTAACCCATCCATGCAGTGAAACACCCACATACATGCACACTTGTGAACATACACACTAGGGGGCAGTGAGCACACTTGCCCAGAGCAGTGGGCAGCCTTACTAGTCAGTTTTACTAGTCAACTAGTTCTTCAAAAAAAAGTCATCGACTAGTGATAATTTTCATAGCTAAAGCAAGAAAAACACAGGAGGTCACTATTTTTGGATTTTTTTATTAATTAGTGCAGTTAAATGCTGATTGACAACAGCAAAGAACGCATCAAATTGTATTTAAAATAACACCCAAACAGAGGCTCTAAATTAAACCTCCAGCTTCAGTGCTGACTTAGGCTAAACATTTAAAGACAAAAATAAATAAATGTGGGAAATAATACATCTTTGCAGGACCTTGCACTTCACATTTTTAGTCTCCCACAGTGGATATTTAAACACAGAACAAAAGTGATATGAACGTCATAATGCTCTATTAAAACAAAATAAAAACTCTCTTCCTTGTGCAGTCAACAAAAACACATTCTACTCATATTCAGTGTCCTTGCATTAAAATGTTCGCCTTGTGTTTTTGGTTTCCTTTTAAAAAAAATCAGAACATTAACACGAGAAGGATGTAGACTTGATCGCTGTTGGGTACAGTGTTCCCGGCTAAGGAAAAAAATCCTCTTACTTGGGGTACTGGCGGCTGGAATAGCTAAAACACTTTGGAAAGCTTGGCAAGATGAGGAATCAGTCCTTGCTGTGTGCCCACCATTGCAAAGGATTTTCCACTGGGGGAAAATGTGGTGTATAGAAGTACAACTACACATCAGTGCCATAGGAGCTGGTCCTCATTCTTTTCTTGCTTTCATAGCGAAGTCCAAACAGTTCTTTAAAGTCTGTCTCTGGCCTTGATTGTGCACCTCTACACATTTCTGGCTCCGTGTCCACGTCTCCGTGATCAGTGCTACCCATGAGGTTGGGCGTTAACGCTAGCTGTGAGGAAAGAAAACACATATTATTGACACAGTGGTAGTCTATGAACCAGCTGCTAAGTAGCAAAAACCTTGTTAATAAAGGCAGATTAACATATTTTCTAAACTAACCTGTAGCTTCACAACATTTTTGGTACTGTGCCTTTGTAATGGTTTCCTCAGTCGGCTTGAACTGGAATTCGATGTTCATACAGTCTTTTGAGCAGGACAAACGAGGAATTCCATCACGTATCAAAGTCGTTGTGGAGCTTGTTTACTTTGATTGACAGTTGTTCCTGCCGTTTCTTCAATGCAATTGCCAGAGCTGAGTAACAAAAGTGGCTAATGAGACGCCTCGCAGCATCAATGGTCTTCGCTATCATAGGTAAATCCAATCCTACTATTATTGCAAGCTGCAGTCCTGCGCAACCAACGTGATGGGGAATCTGGTCACAGAGCTCCATTGTAAGATTCATGCTGCTTGCATTGTCATGAATGCAAAAGACAGTCAGGCACCACTCATTCACTGATTCAGTTAGCTTCTGTGCTATGTTGACCACAGTCTGTCTTTCTGGCATGACTGTCATGTCCAGCACTCTTGATTTTAACTCCCAGGTGTCTGTAATGTAGTAAGCGGTGACTGTGATGTACGAGTGAGACACTACAACCTTTCATCTCTGTAGCAATACTCGCTTTTAGAGCATTGAACTGCAAGGTGATTGAATTCCAAAAGCCAGTGTTGGATGGAATTGTGTAGTTTGGCTCCAAAAAGTGAATTATGTCTTCAAACTCCTTTCGAGAAACAGCAGAAAGTATTCAAATATCTTAAGTGGTTCTTGGTCAAGTATCTGTTAGCGGTTAGCACTGGATGTTTCATTTTGAGATGGTTATGCATTACATTAGTACTTTTATTGTGCTTAAGTGTAGCTTTACACATTGTGCAGTTTACTGTAGAAATGGATTCATCTTTTCTGAAGTATTTTTAGACTATTGTTTGATTAGCACTGTGTTTTGCAGAAGAGCTAATTTCTCTACGGTCTTTTACTTCTGACTAGTCAACAGCTCCCCACTGTGGCAGCTACTGGATGTCCTAGTGGACTAGTCAAATAGTTTATGCAACCCCTAGCTCAGTATTCCCAGCATGGACATCATGGCAGAGACTGAAGAGAGACCAAAGAAGACCTCGTTGGAGGAAGTGAGGAAGAGAAAAAGAGAGAGTGACCGAGTAAGAGACAGGACAAGAGTAAATCTCGGACTGGCTTTTACTCGTTGGAGAGTTAAAAGAGATAAAAGGATGCGAGACAGTCCCACAACTAATGAGAAAACAATGGAAATCCGACAGCACAGTGTACATCCCTGCCAGTGTTATTTATGAAAGACTGAGACGTAGACAGTAACCCTATCTGTGTCATTCCTCTAAAAGTCATCTAACCTCAGTCCTGTTTCAGGGTAGCATGCAAAGAGATTAATTCATCTCATGCCAAAAAGTTCAGTCTTTGTCAATCTCACACCAAATAAGCCTTGAAAGTTTGCAACCTCCTATTATAAAATCTTGTAATATTACTCTACCTTGTAAGTTGACACAGCGCTTTCTCTACTGATGTTGTCTTTGTCTGTGCTGTGCAAAATTCCAACTCCCCCTCGTGTTTGCACACATCATGCAGGCATATGACACCACAGATTACATTTGCAATTTCAGTTGTTTACACAGATACAACAGAAATCACAAGCGTAATCCGTAGCGTCCCGTTTGCTTGCATGATGTGTGTGCACGCAAAAGGGAGTCGGATTCTGTGTGCTTCAGCTCGTCAACAAATGCACATAAACAGCTGTCTATGGGGTGGAGGGGTCAAAGCGCAACGCTCCCAATTCTTACATGATGCTGTTTTAATGCGTTTTATGAAAAATTCCATAGCATTTAAAGAAAAAACATGCATTTTTTTCTCTCTCATCACCTGCTTCAGTCCACTGCTGCTCCCACAATTACCCCACGCGGAAGTCAATGCTAAACTTATCACTTGCAAACATGTCCAAGACTGAGAAGATTATTAGTTTAATCATTCCTTTAAAAGTAACAGTTAAAATTAGTAACTGATCATCACATTGATCTATCAGTCTACTCAGGCTTTAGCAGAGCTCAGTAACACTGAGATTAATAACTGATCATCACATTGATTTATTAGTCTACTCAGGCTTTATCAGAGCTCAGTAACACTGAGATTAATAACTGATCATCACATTGATTTATTAGTCTACTCAGGCTTTATCAGAGCTCAGTAACACTGAGATTAATAACTGATCATCACATTGATTTATTAGTCTACTTAGGCTTTATCAGAGCTCAGTAACACTGAGATTAATAACTGATCATCACATTGATTTATCAGTCTACTCAGGCTTTAGCAGAGCTTGGTAACACTGAGATTAATGACTGATCATCACATTGATTTATCAGTCTACTCAGGCTTTAGCAGAGCTCAGTAACACTGAGATTAATAACTGACTCATCAGCAGATTTACTAGTCTACTCAGGCTTTAGTAGGAATTTCAGTGTTTAAGAGGCTGTTAACGGAGGTCCTCTTCAGAATTTATCTAACAAGTATGTTTGCTACAAGTATGTTTGCTGATTCTAAAATAATTCATAACCAAGCATTGATAATGTTTCTTTTGAATAATGTATTTTTTTATTATTTAGTGGGTAGGTTTTCTAAAAATGTAAAAAGTAACTGTATTCTGAACACTGCAAAATATTACAAAATTACAAAATATAGCTTGGACTGAATACAGATACTTAATTTTTGTATTCTAAATATGTATTCCTAATACTTGTATTCCGTTATATGTCAACCTTGTCAAAAAATAAACGGTTAACAATTCAAACTGTAGCACTCAATAATGCACAAGTAACAATTCCACAATTATTAACTACCATGAACAAACTATTACACAATAATCCTCTCATGCCAACAGAGCTCTGGTAAAAATATCCTCCTTCTATTACTATTAGAGGTTAACAATATATTTATTCTGCACAGCTTCTGCAGAGCTGCACTTACCAAGTCATAGAATTAACATCTCTGACAGCCGTGTTACAGTGTCTTGTGACAGTAACCTGGCTCATTAGACAAAAACAAAGAAAATGACCATTAGGCAAAGCAACAAAGGAGAATAAAACTTGTCCAGATATACCAGAGCTCATTATCATGAAGCACAATGGATGTATTTCATAGTTCTGACTGCAAGATACTTTATTCCACTATATAGTGCTTTCTTAGTCACACTTGACTGCTCTCACATGGCACTGTGTTCGGCGCGGTGGACAACGATAAGAGTTACAGCCGAGGCCATGCAGGTTCCAATTATCACTGCATGACTCATGAGCTCCTCCTAGAACTCCTGCCTAAAAGTTACGCTTGACCAAGATGGCACATCATGGCCCTTCACACTTACGCCAGAGCCACCCACCGACACACACACTCACACACAGTGAATAACAACATGAACACATTCATTAGCAAAGGCTCTTTACTGGATAGGGCCAGTGCTGCTCCTCAACTTAGCAAAAAAATAACAAAAAAACAAACCCAGCATCTCGTTACTGAGGTTTTTAACAAAGAAATGCTGGACACAACCTGCACAACAGATACGCAATCTAATGGCCTAGTCAGAAAGTAAAGAAAACAGCAGAATTTGGACTCTTAACAATGTGTTAGGTAAGGAAAAGCATGAGGAAACATGGCAGGTATGAGTCATGCTTGGTCATTTAATGTCCTCCTGTTATGCTGTTCAAACATTAGTTGCCATTAACAGCAAAGCATTATGCACTGACATTGCTTAAGGGCATATGCTCTGACCTTCTTCTCATTCAAGCACCATTTATCCCAAAACCCCATCATGCATCTCTGTAATTCACATCATTCTGCATTTGAAGAATCATTAGTACAGTGGAGAGTTTTTTGAGTGGCACTAGACTGAACACGCTGTTGTCTTTGACGATTCAGGATTGAAGTGCTTTAGGTTCCCTTTAGAGAACGATGAAGTTTATTTTATCTTATCTTTATGTCAACAAAGATATTGTAGCGTCTTGGCGAAGAAGGAGAGGCCATGATTTGCTGTGGCGCATCCACACTGAGGCTGAGCTCTGCTCCACCTTGCCCCAGCTAGATGCTGCTAGCCGCTCTCTCAGGGGCCTAACGACATGTGTGCTTCCCCTTGAGCTCCTCTGCTGCGCAACACTGTGCAGACCGCCGCAGCGCTTCCACAGATTCTCTTTCTCCAGCTTTTCTCTCATTGGCTCCTCCACCATCAAGCCTTGTTGCACCATCTCTACCGTCACGATCATTCGCCAAGCTCTGCCTTCCTTGCTGTCGGCTTTGAAGTTCTTTAAATGTAGTTTAGGACACAGAACAACTTAGTGTGATCCATAAAAATGAACAAACCTTCACAGTGTAGCTGAAAGCTGGAGGCAGCCATTAAAAAAAACAGCTGTTGTGCCAAATTCTGACATTCCTGCAAAATCCACATTGTGTGTGCGCACATCCCTGGCTTATATTGTATCATATTATATTTGAGATTTCTATTGTTTCTATCCATAGACATGTATCTTAAAAAATGCAATGAGCCTCGAATTTGGCACTACCTCACCTTAATGAAGAGCTGGATGCAGTTTGAAATGCTGACTGAAAGAAGTTATGGGGATATACTTACGGAAAAGATTTGGGTGACCACTGACTTCTAGTATTTGTTAGTCAATATTAGCCTAAACTAAATAAGCAAAATTTTAGCACCAAACATGTCTTGGCTGATTGACTACATTTTATTGAAAGTGGAAAAATGTGAAAACTTGATTTTTTTCCCCAAAGTATTTCTTTTATTTCTGATTTGAATGTTGAAGCTGGAGTAGCTGTACTTACTAGTTCAGCTCTGGGTTAAAACCACAGCAACTTGGTTCAAAAGATAAAAAATTAATATGATGATTATAATTTCTGTCCTTTCTGTATAGAGTTTGCATGTTCTCCCCATGTCTGCGTGGGTTTCCTCCAGGTGCTCCGGTTTCCTTTCACAGTCCAAAGCAATCTGCAATCTGGCCAATTGGAGATGTTAAATTATCCCTAGGAGTGAATGGGTGTGTGCCATGTGATGGACTGGCAACCTGTCCAAGGTGTTTCCTGCCTTCCGCCTGATGACCGCTGGGATAAGCTCCAGCACCCTCAGTGACCCAGAAGGATAAGCGGCTTAGCGAATGGATGGATGGACTTTTTTTTTCTTAGGAAAAAATTATACTGGCATTGCCATAAATCAGCAAAGAATGGAAAATTTGCCAAAAACTGATACTACTCAGTTTCAGCGTAAAGAAAAATTGGAACATGAATAGAGGGCACCATTACGGTTATTGCCTTGTTGAATGAACTGCTCATCACAAATAAATTCAAATTACCATCACAAATTGACTCTGATTAGCAGGGAACCAAGATTAAAAGGAGAAGTTGTTATGCAGTTCTAGTGTTTGCTCTAAAATAGTCAATTCTGCCAGCTGTCTCTCACTAACTAATGACATTGCCAGCCATGCAGCATAACAATCAGTCTGAGCTCTTTAAGAACTTCAGAAATTTAAGCTTATGACTCAGTGAGTAAATATCATGTGGGGGATATAATCTTTCATTGATTCTACTGTAATTAGTCACAGCCTCTGACAGAGGTTTTAGCTAGACTTAAATGTTTAATTAAACAGCCCTCCAATACACCAGAGTTACGGTCAGATCAATTTAATGACGCCTTGATCTTAATCAATGTGCAGTCTGAAGCCAGTAATAGAACGGCCTAACCTATTCATTCTCCAAATAAAGTCTTTTCAAACTTTGCTCCATTTCATGAACAGGTATGTGGCTAGACGGGAAGTTATCTGTTAAAAGCATGTTAAAGTGGCTCCAAAGTGCTGCAACTGGTTAAAACAGCAAAGCTAGTCAGCAATGCTAGTCAGGTGTCAAGTCTGCCCACTTGGAAGCCATCTTGGCAACATCCCAGGCAGTTCTTTTCTGTCAACATGTCTATGAATGTGGAGAGACCTAAAAACTCCAAACTGAAAGCCACTGAAAACTTGCAAAAATATTTTTAATATCACTGGTAACAAAAATAGCATAAGTAGTTTACTTTTTCTTTTTTACCCAGTTTTAGTCATGCCCAATTCCACTCTCTAGGTATCCTATAGATCTCCTACCACCACACAGTGCTACCAGCAAGGTTAGCAAATGCTTCTTCCGAGATACATGAAGCAGCACAGCATCTATTCAAACTGCCACTAATGGAATGTCAGTTGACAGTTTAACACTCTTGAAGGAAAATGCTAACCTATGTCTCCGTTGGCTGGCACTGTGCTGAGATACGGGGGAGAGGGGGGCTATCCTACTCACCCAGAGGAAGTGAGGCCAATTATGCTCTTCATCACTGCAGCTCTAACTCGACTTATTTTATTCAATTGCAGGACTTTTCCCATAAATATACACCATATTGAACGTTACCAGCTTTACCATTCATTATTCAACCAGTGAACTGTCTCCTCCTCCTTTATAATGTCTCTGATGTTATTAAATTTAAATCATTTTTATTTTGTATATGTCTGAAAAGTCACACTGATGGGACAGGCTAGGCACAGTTTTTCTTGTTTAACTGAGGTTTTTTATGGGATAAATATCTAATTGATAGGCTAAGCAGAAAGTTCACTAGTGTCAGCTGTTTTAAAGTTGCTAGATAGCTACACTAGCTTGTGTAGCATGGCTGAACTTTTTATATGGGATTTGCTGACATTTTCCTTAACATACTTGTCATATCTATTGACATTATGACGAAAACAGAATGCCTTGAACTATATCAATTAAGTAAGGCTACTTATTACATAAAAAGCGAAAAAATAAAGTTAGAAATGTTTAGATTTAAATAAAATAATGATAAGCCACAAAAACTCTATGTTAATTCAAAAACAGATGTTTGTAGCCGTAAAGCAGGGAGAGATTACACAACATAAAACTTGTACAGTCTGCACAGTCTACCCTAACAATGTGGCCTGTGGCCTGAGCATATGGAATAAATCTTTTCCAACTAGGTTTTCAACATTCTATAAAGCTTGTCCAGCTCTGCAACAGATGTGAGTGGAGTATTCTTTATTGAAAGCAGGACCATCATTCCAGCTGCTTGCATAAAATGATCAATACTGAAAACTGTACAGTTTATTACAGCAGATTGCTTTAGAAAAGGTGTCACTCATTCAACTCTTTGACCTGAACACATAAGTGGTCCAGGCTGACTGTAGGGCAACACATTTTACACCCTGAAGCCAAAGAATCAGCTTTATTTCAAGCTGAAATTGTATATATGGCCAATACCATTTTTTGGGGGGGTCAGATATTGATATCAGTCAGAACTGGTTCCAGAGCTTCTCGCACTCTCTTCATCTGAGTGAATTTCTTCTGTATCTCTCAAACTTCACTGTGCTTACATCATCAAGGAAGACCAAACTAATTAATTATACAGACGCATATGCATTTCTAACCTGTTTTTAACTACTGTTAATGAAAGATTATTTGCAAGGCTGTTGGAAACATCCAGCTAAGCCATCAGAGCATATACAGAGGTAATATTTGATAGAACCAGGCTAATGATGATTGTAAGTACCAATTTCAATAGTGATGTTGCCTCTTTTGTCTTGATTTGAGGACTCATTTTAAGTGTTTGCTTTGTTTTACTTCTTGATTTTGTAATCAGTGACATCATTATCTTAGCTGCTAGAAGAGTGTACTTTAGGGCTGATTAACAACAGACATTCAAATTGTGCTATACTGAGCATCAAGACTTATTCATGGTCTGCCAGAGACATTATAAAGGAGGAGACCGGTCACTGGTTGGATAATGAATGGGAAAGGTTGTAACGATTAACATTTCGTCTACAGAGAAACAGAGAAGGTCCCATCCTTCACTAAAAAGCTGGTAATTGGTGGTGAAATTATTGTCATTTCTAATTTGCCTAGTTTCAATTAACTATGACAGCATAATCCAGTTTGGTTGCATAGCATTTAAAACTGGAAACTCAAGACTCAAAACAAATTATGCCACATTATGCCACATATGCTAGATGGGATTTTTGCCAGTGTTCCAAAAAAACTGGAAACAGTAGCTGCAAAGGCACAACCAATTGCTAAGACTGAACTTTGGGAGTGTGGAAAAATATTCCTGGAAATTAAAACTGAAAGCAAGTGCTTCGAGAAGAATGGAAGCTGTGATAAAGGCAGAGAGTGGACACTCTAAATCACGTGTCGAGCTCCAGTCCTGGCAGTCCAAAACACTGCAGATTTCAGCACGATTTAGCGTTTCAGCTAATTAGCAAGGCCTTCATGAACTGAATTCAGAGCGTTAGATGAGGGTAAATGCTAACTTCCCCACCACTTTGGCCTGGAAGGCCCCCAGTTTGACATGCCTGCTCTAAATGAACTAAAAAATTAGATATTTAATCATATGGGTTTCTGTCTATTTGTCTTTGCTGCTGTGCTCCATTTAAAGCACAACTGCATCAATGAAACAGAGGTTTCCTGCTTTTTTCCTGACGCTGCAGAATGAATAACTTAATCGACATTTTGATTTAAAATAAATAAATGAAGGGTGATCTCTGATTTTGCCCAGTTCTGTAGGTCAATTGGTCACTTACAAGCTTTCATTTTTACCTTTATTTCCCTTACATAAGACGATGTGCGCCTAAGAAGTACAAAGCTTTACCTAGGACACACAAACCTATCATATTTTTCTCCCGTGTTCCTAGAAAGTCGTATTTTTCTTTAATAAAAAGAAAATACAGACATCCAGTCTTTAGATCCTGTTCCCTTTGAATCCGTACAGCTTTATTTTTCTATCAATCCTCTCCCTAATCTGCTATATACTACAGACTCAAGCTGACAGTAAGCTATTCACTATAACCAAGGTCAGACAGGTCCTGACTGAAGGACAAGACTTAAGAGACTCTTCATTACAGCGAATCAAAGGAACAAATGGGAGTTCTCAGATGGGTTTAATGGAAGAACAGCACTGAAGAAATGCTCTGAAGTTTAAAGCCTTCTGACAGATGTGTCAGAATATGAAAGGTCATGAGGAGCTATCTGGTAAGTTTAAAAGCCTCCCACTCTATGGAAGACCTTCATTCAGCTGATTAAGCCTGATTAAGCCACACTGTAACATTGTTCAGCTCAGATTTTGTTAGTCGCACAGTCCATTCGGTGTTTTTTTATGGAACATGGAAAAAGTTGGGCCTTGTGATTGTTATTTTATACGCTTGCTTCCTCAACTATAAGCGGCTAACCCTAGTTGGAATCCATATTTGATTTCTCTATTCAATTTAAAGGAATAGTAAGCCGCTTTTTTAGTACATGAAAGTAAGCTCCAGGAGGCTTCCATTATAAAGAAATCCATTAAGTGCCCTTTAGATTAAAGAGATTTTTTCTCCTTGATCAGGGCCAGCAGGGGCTTATTGAACATGTAAAGGCTGCAGAGGTGAATGGGTCAGAGATTGGTCACAGTTGGCTGTGCAGGTACGCTTCATACCACAATCATTAGTTCTGAACTAAAAGGAAATCCAGTGCAGACTATAATAGTGTTGAACGTCAACACAGCATGCACTGGCTTTAAACTGCCAGTAGAAGTATATTCTTCATCATTCCAACTCTGTAGGCTAGATCTATCAAAATAACTCCCACCTCCAGTACTTTTATTGCTGCTCTGCATCTAAACAATGGGCAGACCAAGTCTGAACATAAGAGAGATGGATATCTTATAAACATACTTTCATACGACCATATATTTACCTTTTTGTATAGGCTTTTCAAACACATGGCTCTGACAGATTATATACGCTCCTACTGCCAGTAGCAATTTTAACATGTCCTCATCCACTTGGCCTCATCATTTCCCCTTGGTAGATTCCCTGATGCCATCTTAAGGCCCGTTCCATTACTTTATTAGCTCAATGAAGGGTGTTAGACGAGCTGTCAGTGAGGCGAGGGATTAAGCTAACACAAGTGCTGACTTCAGCAGCATAGAAATCATTGCAACCTGATGCATTTCACTTTTCAAACCCAAAAATAATGGCAGACAAAGTTGTTCATAAGATATAGCAGTAAAATTGTTTAAAACCCATTACATAACTGATTTGTTAACTTTAGAGTGCAAAGTGCTTAATCTTATACACAACTACTGATACTGCTCTGCTAATTGGCCTATGTTCATGTTAAAGCTACACAGCTAACAACAACAAAACGAAAAGCCATACATCACGACTCTACACCCAAGTTTATCACCAAACAAGGCAATTACTCACAAATTTCATGAATGTTCAAATTTTTTCAAAAACATTTGCATTGCAAAGTTTGCATCCCCACTGTCCTCTCCTCCCCTTCTGCCGAGAGTGGCCATCTGCAACGTAGGTGTCCATGTGGTGAGTTAAAGTGGGCGAGGATTTGTTAAATATGTTTTATTCATGAATTTACACAGCAAAACTCATTGACTGAGTGAACAAAAGAGTGTCTCTGATACCCATTGTAGAAATGCACATTCATAAGATTAATGAAGGAAAGCAGAAAACACATTCATTTAAACACATCATGGGACAACAAAATGTTTAGGTTTAAGGTGGGTTACGTTTAAGGTGTGTTGTATAAGCAGTGTTATTTAGCAAATTTCTTTACTGTTCCAGGTAAGGATAAAGTCATCAAGCTCTAGTCCAGCAGAATTAGATTTTTACATAAAAATAAAATAAACCTCCTTTGCAGTAAAATAAAGCTCTGCTGGTCGTTCTAATACAGTTTTAACAGTAAATGGTCTTTAGTTAATGTATAACTGAAGTTAATGTATAACTGCTAATTCACCCTTTAACCCTGAAGATTGGTGCGCAGACTGCTGGTCACTATAGTAAAGCAGACAACAATCTCGCCTAGCCAGTAGCTAACAAAACAACAAAGTGACAGATTTAAGACAAGTACCAATCATTTGGAGACGAATGGACGTATTTGCGTTTATAAGCACTCAGCTGGTTTCCTGATACGTTTAATCTGCAAAGAGAAACTGTCAAACACTGAAAAGTTGCGAAGCTGAATTGAGTTTCTTGTTTAAATTTCCCCATTTCACCTTAAATGGTGCAGCTGTTACATTCTGGAGCCTCAGGCACGGGAAAAATTCAAACAAGAAGCTGGTGAATGAGAAGCGACTTTGGCCTTGTAAAAAGTCAAATGTTAAGAGACATTTTACAAGAAACTGTTCTACTTTGGAGAAAAAGTTTCCTGCTGGAGATGCGAGAAAAGTGACAAAAGCTGAGCTATAGCTCAAAGCAGAGCAAAGTAAGTCTGCGTTTTTGTTTCGTTGATATTTTTTAACCTTTACTAGCACATTAGCACATATTGAGACATATTTACAGCCAAAATGGAAAAATAGACATAAAATGTTGCGGCTCTCAAGGTGGTTTAATTTGTAATTAAAGGGCAAAATGACTTTTTTTGCATTTGGGTTGCTGACCCCTGCCCTAGTCCATGAACACTATATACTGTAAAAATAAAAATAAAAAAAACAAAGTTTACAGTAATTTACTGACAGTAGAGTATTTTACTGCATATTAAATGTACAATTATTCGCTGTACAGTACTTTTCTGGCAACTTAATTACTGTAAATTGTGTTTACACAATTGTCCAGTATATTACTGTAAACCAATGCACCATTCTAAATGCCCTATCTTTTACAGTATGATTCTGTAAAATAGCAAACCAGTATTTTACTGTAAACTAAATACTGTCAATGTACAGCATATTTTATTTACAATGAAAGTGTATTTTGATACTCCAAAGTGATATAAAAGTTCACCAATGTAAAGTTATGTAGCTAGGAAGCTATAATGCTAGCATTATTAGTCAATATGCTAGAGAAGTAGTAGTTGTTGTGACCATTGCCAAAAACTCCTAGCAAAAACTCTGGTATAAACTTCCACTTTTTGTTAGCTACAGTCAAGCAAATTTACCATTTTCTCTTGAAAATATAAAAGTATGAGCAACAACTACTTCTTCTCTAGCATATAGACTAATAATGCTAGCATATAGCTTCCGAGCTACATAACATTACACTGGTGAACTTTCATCAAGCATGTTGTTGATTTCAATATCACAAAATGGTCACAAAAAATGGTCACATAAAAAAATAACAATCAAACCTCACATTTTGTTAGCAACAATGAGTGCATGTAAATCCGATCATAAATGGATTTCTGCAGTTCTGATTAATCTGATTATCCGAATGCTCGTGTAAACAGCACACTCTGATTTTTTAGATCAGAGTAAGGTCTAGAAATCCGATTAAGAAATCTTATAAAGAGAGCTAGATTTTAGGTCAGTAATCGGATTTCTCAGTGCATGTGTACCCTTACTCTGATTTCTTTCGGATTTCTTAGTCTGTGCATGTGCGAAACAGTCTACATTGCCACGAGATGGCAGTAAAACACTTTTTGGAGCAACACTGAAACCAACTACATGCTTGATGAAAGTTCACCAATGTAATGTTATGTAGCTCGGAAGCTATAATGCTAGCATTATTAGTCTATATGCTAGAGAAGAAGTAGTTGTTGCTCATACTTTTACATTTTCAAGAGAAAATGGTAAATTTGCTTGACTTTACCTCAAACGTAGTTGAGTTCTTTGGACTGGCGCTACAAATCTAATGTAGCTAACAAAAAGTGAAAGTTTATACCAGAGTTTTCGTTAGGAATTTTTGGCAATGGTCACAACGTCTGGAAATGATTCAGTTTGCTGCCAAATGGCTAAAATTCCAGCCCTACAGCATTATAGTCCAAACATTACTGTTGTTACTTCTCCAACAGTTTAAAATTCTTACAAAAGCATATTGTTGGTGTATGGATGCTCTATTTTCAGTCTGTTTTCTGTGTGTCTTCATGGCTGTTGCCAAAATGTATCTATAGTTTCTTGGCAGATAGAGATGCGCTGGAGTTTGAACTTAAAAGCGTACTCCTCCATCACTGCTGAAGGCAGTTTAAAGCGGAGGAGCACATTCTCAAACCTGAGAGCAGCTAGAGACCGAGTGGCTGTTGCTCATTTTTTAACACTCTCAAGAGAAAATGTGCTTGACTTTACACATGATTCTGTGTAATGGGAGAGTATGTGTGCAGAAATCATACATATTGTTATTGTGCCAGTAACAGCACTGCTAATTTAGACCTAGCTGGGGAGCTGCCTAAATCTGTCTTTGTGGATTTATTCATGAAATAGTATAAGATACAGCTCATCAGAAAATGGAATTATTAAACAAATTTACAGAAACACAGATTTTAGCCCACCTCCCTGCAGTGTCTGGTGAATGTCCACATTTCTATTTTCTATACTACAACTACTACTACTATTACAGCTACTACTGCTATAAAGAATATATACATATATTTAAAAAATTAATAACAATAAAATCTCACATTTTGTTAGCAGCAGCAATGAGTGGATGTAATTCCAATAATTGGATATCTGCAGTTATCGGATTATTCAAATGCTCATGTAAACAGCATACTCTGATTTTTTAGATCTAGAAATCTGATTAAGAAATGTGATAAAGAGGCTGGATTTTAGCTCAGTAATCAGATTTCTCAGTGCATGTGTATCTTTACTCTGATTTCTTTCGGATTTCTTAGTCTGGGCATGTGTGAAACAGACTGCGGTACCAGCAAAAAGCAAGCAGCGTTGCCATGAGCGACGTTGAAACCAACTACATGCCTGATGAAATTAAGGATTTAAATATTCTTCATCTTCTAGATGATGTATGTTCATATTTTCAGGTAAAGTGGGTAAAAAGATGTTTAAAAAAATGCCACGTCATGAAGTTTGAGTTTTTATGAGTTTATATTTACGTCATGTCTTCTTCTGTGAGTTTATTGGCTGGTTGCAAAGCAGAAATCCGATTACTGCCTGACTCATGTAGACCTAGAGTGTTCCCATTATCTGATTACTCAAGAGCATATAAACACATTATCTGACTATTGAGTGCATGTAAATGCACTCAGTGTAACACTACTGCCTTCAATTCGAGATTTGATTGCAATAAACTATTTTTAACTCTGATAATTCTTAAAGGAAGCCTGAAACATGTTTCTCTCCACAAGTAGTTCTGCCCTGCACACTTTTTTGATTACACAGCACAAAAATCAGTGTTAATAAAACACCTACACCTACACCAGAGACTGGTGTAACCGCACCATGCACATTAAAGAGTGCTTTAATGCTGCAGTGATTTTGCTGTGTAGTCAAAGCTTCATGAACACTGACACTGCAAAAAGAGAGAGTTCCTTTCCCCTCTCCAAAGACCTCAACATGTTGACTCAATATTATAATGGATAAGGACACTCAGCAGCAGGAGTCCTGGAGTATGTAGGAAATCGTGTTCCTGATGACTGCTACTAAAGTTTGAAGATAACTGAGCAAGAGCTTGGCTCAGTCAGTCAGTTCGTTTATTTGGATCAGTAACATGAAACTTTCAGGACAAACAAGATGTTAGGATCAAGACAGTATAATGACCTTTAAAGAGCTTTTCAACCAGACAGTGCAGTAAGGAATGGTATGGTTACTAATCCAAGCCATAACTTTCCTGTACCCTTGTCTCTTTACACAACCATACCAATGAATTTAGGTGAGTTTCTCTGGAGATCATGTGGTCACCCCATGACACTATTGTTAACCGTAAATGTAAACAACAGTAGGAAAAACAGAGGTGCTTCAAGTTCTGATTTATCTTTTTCTCTGCATTTGGTTTTATGTGAAGAGCCACAGATGACGATTCTAGCTGTATAGTTTTTTAATAGCGGTTGTCTGACTCAAATGATGATGCATGTCTATTCTGTGACAATTATGTTTGATCAGTCAGTGGTCTGCACTATTTCTGGCTCGGCTCATATGTCCAAGGTTGGTATCCTGGCAAGAAGGCTCACCATATTGAGCACAGATACTCAGGTACAGTACAGATGTACATTATGGTTCACCTCGCAATGGAAATAACAATATGCATGGAATTAGCATTCGTTGCATGCTGTACTGCACAGGCCAGTAAAAATGCCCAATAGACCACTCAAATTCTGCTGTCTAGGCATACTATGTTAGAGGGCTGGTGCTGACCCATGTATCTTTAGGTAGTTCAGCCTAGTGTAGTTCGTCAGTTTTGCTCTCTGTGTTTGGTAGTTGGGCTAGACCTTAAAAATACAACTCAGGGAATTTTTTTGTTTTGTTCTGTTGTTTTCTTTGGAATCGTTCATATTCTCTCTCCTAGATAAGATCGGCTCTGTCCTAATACTGGTGTGTTGTGCTGCTTGTTCATGTCTTTGGTCTTGCTTGTAAGTGTTTCTATCATCTGTAGTGTAGTGTGGTGTCTCAAATAAAGTCTATTTTGCCGTATTCTCCTTCTCCTGCCAGTCAGAAAGTTCAGAAGCACTGTATTGCCTCTTCACGGTATGTGTAGGCTATGATGTATCATCAGTGGTCTGCGTAAAAATATGCATTTTATGTAGCACTTTCTCACATTCTCAGATCCTCTTGATCCTTGATGTTTTTGAGGCTAGTCTTTCTTGGTGAAAGGTATACTTTGTTTAAAAAAATCTAAATGAATCAAATTTTCTTCTTACTCCCAATATAATTGAGCTCTTTGCACTGGAGCTTTGGAGCTAATGTGGCTAACAAGTAATGTAGGCTTTTACCAGAGTTTCTGCTTAAAATGTTTGGTGCCTGTCTGTGAATGATTTGATTAGCCAGACAAATGGGTAAAATTTCCAGCCATACAGCATTGTGCAACACTTAAGATGAGCTAGTCCAAAAGGTTACCTATTGCTTTTCTCCAGCAGCTTATGTAGAAGCCTATTGTTGGTATATGGATGCTTAAAACAGCTTATTTTCTGTGTGCCTTCATGGCTGTTGCTGAAAAGTATCTACCTCCATTAAACAGCAACAGTTCAGAGGGTGGTTCTTTCTCCATATACAGAACAGCAGAAGAACATGTTGCCACAGATTTTTTTTTTTTTACCTAAATTTACCTAATTAGCATAATGCAAACTGCATGCCTAATTGATCGCTTTCCTCAAACTATGTCTTGTAGTTCAGTAATCTAAACATCTCTGATAGAATTACTTTATGATATTGTATAACATACTATTTACACTGTTTATTCCTATAAAAATGGACAATCCTATGAATAAAAGCTAGGCTTTGAGGTGCTTGTGACTAATGTTTTAAGCTACAGATACTAGAAGGTTATGCAGTGTCCAAATCCACATAAGCAAGTCTGATTGAGATAACAACACAACACAGTTTGAAGCAAGTGTGTGATAATTTAGGCATAAAGTTTGCACAGTGCTAATGGGTGGGTATGAGCTTCTATTACTCGTTAGCCTCATAGCTCCAGGGCAGAACTACAGAAGCAAACTCTGAACAGCAAAGATGTCTTGGCTAGTCAACTATATATGAGAAAAAAAGGGACAACTGTGTAAATTAATGGTAACAGCACATTTTTGATGTGTTTTCCTAGTGTGACCCGTCAACCCATCCGTAGTTCCCACTAAAGCCCAGCTGCTTGCATGCTGTTGCTATGACTCTGCAACTGTAGCCCTCTTGTTCAAATGTAGCTTTTATATGGCAAAATTCCATTGATGGCTCTCTTGATAAAACCAAAGTTATTTCCTGCCACTGCCATGCCGTGAATTTGTTTATCACCAAAGTACAAAGAATCAGTTACAAGCACGGCCTGCTGCTTATGCAGCAATATCAGTAATATCAGTAATGACAGCAGTGGATGTGTGGGAGGTGAACCATGGATAAATCAATGATCAGCAAACAGTTACCCATGAAATAACATGTAACTTAGCAGTATGAGAGCGAGGGGGAGGAAGAGTTGGAACCCCTTGACTATATGTGTTATATATAAGCTAATTGGTTGGAACATGCAGCCATTGTCGCTCTCACTCGATGTTGGTGATGACAGTTGGAAACTGCATTCACCTTACTCTCATACTCATCCTGCGTTCAGATTCATGTTGAATTATTGAAGGTAATAAAGACATGCACATTGCTATTTCCACACATATGGCTATGTACTTGTTAAATGGAAAGATCTTTCTTTAGGGCCAATTTGAGCAAATAAGACAAACACAATTAAGTAGGATTGACTAAACCAATGTGATTAATTACAATGAATTATTTTAATCATTTTAAAGCCCCACTTTAGCCCCTTACATGGCCAGGGCACACTGGCAGGCCCAAAGTTTTAATACACAGTTTTGTAACCTAAGAATAGCTCAAAACAATTTACATTGAAGCCCCTGTAGTTACTGGATGATAGTCTTACTATGCAATAAGACTGGGATTTTATGGGGTTAAACAGTTGGAATTTATTAGAATTAGCATTGAAACATGGTGGAATCAGACAGGTGTCACTTAACATGTGTCTTTACTTACAATCTTGGCTCAGATGAACAGTATGTTAGCCACATAATTCTGCTGGATGAGTAACATAAAACGAGTTGCAGTGCTGTTGGTTAGCCATAAATTGTGATATGATTTTGATGCTTAAAAAAGAAGCTAAAAATGCCTTTCGCAGTGTTTATTAGGGCTGCCCCCTTAAGCTTTTAATAGGAAAAGAGTTTCACTACTAGGTTCAGTGAGGGGGGTACTGTGGTGAAATGCCACATACAGACAAAGCAAAGCAATTTCAGAGTCTGCTGAGCGAGTTCCAGCCGAATTTATGTGACACCAGTAATTTATACTATAGCCATGCTTGTGAACATGAATAATAATTTCGCATAGTCCATTTATTGGGTTTATTTCCCAGCTATCACACTAGGTTTCTGGATCCAAGGAGATCACAGTAATAGGCTGTAATGGGTCACTAATATCCACACATGTTAAGCCCTCTCTTGGACTCCTGTCAAATTCTGTAACTTCAAAACTAGCCATAATCTGTATGTGAAAAAGTGCCCCCTTATGTTGATCATTTCAGACGCAATCGGCTGTGTTTTTGCAAAGATGTTTAAGTCACAAGACTACAGCTGTTTTCCACAGAAGGCTTTCACAATGATTAATATGCAGCCCTATCCACACACTGCCTTTTCTGTTGCATGAAAATAGAGATGCTTATTGTAATTTATACTGTATCTAATGTGCAATAAACTTCACTTGATCTGCACTTCAGGGGATTTCCACTGATTTCTCAAAATTTCTGTGTAATTCAATTGTTTGATGTAGAATGCTACTGAAGTCCAGAGAGGCCATGGGGTAGTTCTAATTTTCTGGATTATTATCTTGATATCACAACTTATTTGTCTTGTGATTTCAAGAAAATAATTGGGTTTTTTTTCTCTCAAGATCACAATTTATTTGACTTGTGATCTCAAAATAATAAAGTGTCTTCTCATGATAACTTGATAATCTTGATAATCTTGAGATCATGCAAAAAATAAGTTGAGATATTGAAAAAACGGTGTTTAGCTTGAGATCACAAGACAAATCAGTTGTGATCTCAAGATAACAGTCCAGAAAATGATAACTACCTCATGGCCTCTCAGGACTCCTGTAGAATGCTGCATGGTAGAGAAACTTACCAACTCAGAGTTCTTTACATTCTTTGCAATGTCAGCGATAGGAACTGGGGTAGACTACAACACATTTCCTTTACTTATTAATCTAAGGTGAACCTACATGTGTCTTCTGCTTTGCATATATAATGCTAATAACAGTAAAATAGCAGTAAATTGATACTATTTTGACTTGGAACGCCCTGCATGTACCCTGTATGTGTTTAAAAAAACATGATTTATGCAAAATTAATCTCAAAACTATACTAAAATAATGTCTCCGCCATCAGGTAATATACAGTTTGTGTAATAGCTTTGTGTGAGGTAGCTTTTAGAGGCATTAAACACTTTAGACGTCTGGTTCCTATACCACTCCTATACATTCAGAGTGACTTAATTTCATTATGGTTTTAAATCATTGGAACTCAAGGTTAATAAAGCCACTATCTGCAAACAGTGGTAAACTATCATAGGATTCTGTGAGAAGATTACATGCACTGTGTGGCATGTAGCGCATAATAGTTCATAGTCTTGTAGGTCGTGTCATCCTGATAGCAACACAGGCTACATACATTACTGTGTTGGAGTAAGAAGTTCTAAGAAGTTATTAATTTTTCAGTGCAAGAAAAATGGCAGATATATATAAAATACTAAGAAGTCTCAGCAACTAAATATAATACCTTTTTAATACCTGATAACCTTTTCAGTATTTAGTGTGTCCACTCTTTGCCTGTTTTTAGAGCTTCCAGTCTTTTCAGGAGAGTTTCAGTTTTTCAGCCCTTTCAAATCTGGTTGCATTTTATGCTTCTCACAATCCAAGTATTCCCAAACAGTGACGATGAAGTCTGAAGGAGTGGTCAGCTGACAGCTACACATCTTTTCAGACCCATAGTGTTGAGTTGTCCTCTCACAGTGGAAGGATGGACAGAAACACGTGTGAATTTTTTCAGATCTGAAGCAAAAGTGGAGCTTGACGTTCTCCTCTCTCTGCATAAGTGCTGCATATCTGATGGGGACAGCTTTGTTGGTTTACTAGGTCTTGTTGTCTGGAGTCCCACTTTCTCTGTATGTTTTCAGCCTTTTTTGAACTCTTTTGGAAACCCAAAGCCTTTGATGTTCCCTTTCCTTTTGTGAATGTATTGCTTTACATCTAACCTCCTCATAAACATCTCCTGATAAATGAGCAACTTGTACTAAATGGTTATTTTGATTGGAAATTAAATAAATGCAGTTTGGTTTTCTATTGTGGGAGAAAGCACTGTCAAACTGAAGCACTGTCAAACTGAAGCACTGTCAAACTGATTTCTTCAGAAACTGATACAGTTCATTGGATTATGTTATTAATCCATGCTTGTGAACACAACAGGCAAAGAAAGCTAGTCTTTAAAGCTCTCCTCCAAACATGTTGAGGTGTTTCAGAATGCTGCACTGTAGCAGTGTGGAGGGAGGGGTGGAGCTGTTCTGAGTCTGATCTGTTGTATTAGGAGTTGGCTACAATAAGCGAGAGGCCATGCATTCTGAAATCAAACAAAAGAAACAAATGAATAGAATTACATCAAGGATGGTCCAAATCTATGACTGGTTTAAGGCTATTTCAAAGCAATATTCCATCTTGAAAACACATGTCCCTTTCATTCATGGACGGTCTTGCCCTCTGGTCATGCTAAAGTCTTTTGAAATGCTGAAATGCTTCTGGGGGGCACCGACTGTGATCGAGAAGAGAATTTACAAAGCCTTTGTTTCACATGGAGATATGGAGACTGTAAAATCAGCCTCATATTCAGGAAATAAAAAACAGTTCTAGGCTGAGATAGAGGGAGGGAGAAAGAGAAACACTCTGTCGTGCTAGTTTCATTTAAAAAGATCTGTTTGCTTATCTGTTATAACATTTGATTTCATTCAACCAAAACACCAACACGCTGTGCATTTATTACATTTCATCATATGATGCATCAGCGGCTGAACTTGAATATAAATTTGCGGTGGTGATGTTTTAGATCTGTACGAAACAAAGCATGAAATGAAAGTGCTGAATGTTTTCAGTGACATAGGCATACAAGCCAAGATGTGTCTTCAAATGTGCAATCCTCTGTGTGCTGCATCCATCTCACTTGGAAACAATTCAAAGACAGATACAGCATGTTTAAATCATTATGCCTCACGTTGCAAAAACAGATGAAGAAGCATACCACATTTCTGGACATGTTTGAATCCCAAACTGATTTAAAAGGGACTCTTTTTTTTCCAAACCAAACTTCACTATATCAGAGGGGTAGATTTTTATGTGCCCAAGGGTCTAGATCTTGGCTTGGGGCTTGGCCATCTATCAAGGAAGATAAACAACATTGAGGGAAGCCATTTTATTACCCTGACGTAATGTTGCCATATGATGCAATGTTGGCGTTGGTTGCAATGGAAGGCTTCAAAAGAGCAACGCTTTGACACATCAGCTCTGAAACATCATGCTTTGTAAAGTCCTGTTCAGGACATTTAAAAGGCATAAATCAGAAAGGAGGGGAAGCAAAGACCGTCTTTTACATGACAGAGGACTTTAAGAATATGCAAGCTGTCAAATCCATAATGAAACCCATATTTCACTTAACAACATCTTTCGCCCAAACAGAAATCTGCGCTGCAATGGATGAAAACAGCCTTGTGTCTTTTGACACAATAGTCTTCCAAAATGTTACTCTCCTCAAAGCGGTCAGTATTTCTGTGTATGCTTGCGAAAGGGCTTCCAAAAATGGACAATCACTCATTTAAAATGAGAAGAGTTACAGTCGAAGAAGAAGTGGACAATTAGAGCCAATCAGATATGGCTGTGTAAAAGGTCACCTTGGTCTATTGAGAAAGCTTCTTTTCACAAGTGTTTAAACATAATAATTAAAATCATTGAAATCTCTGAAACTGACCATTCACCAAATCCAATATATAATCAAATCAGTAAAACGTGCTGTGGTAACGCAAGCTATCACACTATTTTATACATCAGGTCCATTCCTGGCTACAGTATTAAAAATCCTACTTTCAAACTAAAGTACAGTTTGTGAACTCTCTCTCTCTCTCTCTCTCTCTCATATATACAGTGGGGTGCGAAAGTTTGGGCAGCCTTGTCAATTTTCCTGATTTACCTTTATAAATCATTGATTGTTTGGATAAAAAAATTCTGTGAAATATATCATATAGGGGACAAACACAGTCATACTTGAGAAGTGAAATGAAGTTTATATGAATTACAGAAAGTGTGCAATAATTGTCTAAACAAAATTAGGCAGGTGCATAAATTTGGGCACCAAAAAAAAAAACCTTAACTCAATATTTAGTAGATCCTCCTTTCGCAGAAATAACAGCCTCTAAACACTTCCTATAGCTTCTAATGAGAGTCTGGATTGTGGCTGAAGGTATTTTAGACCATTCTTCTTTACAAAACATCTCTAGTTCATTCCAGTTTGATGGTTTCCGAGCATGGACAGCTCTCTTTAAGTGACACCACAGATTTTCAATAATATTCAGGTCTGGGGACTGAGATGGCCATTCCAGAACGTTGTACTTGTTCCTCTGCATGAATACCTTAGTAGATTTTGAGCAGTGTTTAGAGTCGTTGTCTTGTTGGAAGATCCAGCCCCGGCGCAGCTTCAGCTTTGTCACTGATTCCTGGACATTGATCTCCAGAATCTGCTGATATTGATTGGAATCCATGCGTCCCTCAACTTTAACAAGATTCCCAGTCCCTGTACTGGCCACACAGCCCCACAGCATGATGGAACCACCACCAAATTTTACTGTAGGTAGCAGGTGTTTTTCTTGGAGTGCTGTGTTCTTTTTCCTCCATGCATAACGACCCTTATTATGCCCAAATAACTCTATTTTAGTTTCATCAGTCCACAGCACCTTATTCCAAAATGAAGCTGGCTTGTCCAAATGTGCTTTAGCATACCTCAAGTGGCTCTGTTTGTGATGTGGGCGGAGAAAAGGCTTCCTCTGCATCACTCTCCCATACAGCATCTCCTTGTGTAAAGTGCGCCGAATAGTTGAACGATGCACAGTGACTCCATCAGCAGCAAGATCATGTTGTAGGTCTTTGGTGCTGGTCTGTGGGTTGACTCTGACTGTTCTCAACATCCTTCGCTTCTGTTTATTCGAGATTTTTCTTGGTCTGCCACTTCGAGCCTTGACTTGAACTGTGCCTGTGGTCTTCCATTTTCTCACAATGTTTCTCACAGTGGAGACTGAAAGCTGAAATCTCTGAGATAGCTTTCTGTATCCTTCCCCTAAACCATGACGGTGAACAATCTTTGTTTTCAGGTCATTTGAAAGTTGTTTTGAGACTCCCATGCTGCGACTCTTCAGAGAAGATGCAAAAAGGAGAAAAACTTACAATTGCCCCCCTTAAATACCCTTTCTCATAATTGGAGTCACCTGTGTATGGAGGTCAAGGGTCACTGAACTTACCAAACCAAATTTGAGTTCCAATAATTAGTTCTAAAGGTTTTGAAATCAATAAAATGACAACAGTGCCCAAATTTATGCACCTGCCTACTTTTGTTTAACCAATTATTGCACACTTTCTGTAAATCATATAAACTTCATTTCACTTCTCAAATATCACTGTGTTTGTCCCCTATATGATATATTTCACAGAATTTTTTTATCCAAACAATCAATGATTTATAAAGGTAAATCAGGAAAATTAACAAGGCTGCCCAAACTTTCGCACCCCACTGTATATATATATACACACACACACATACATACATATACATATACATACATATACATATATATACATACAGTGGTGTGAAAAAGTGTTTGCCCCCTTCCTGATTTCTTATTCTTTTGCATGTTTGTCACACTTAAATGTTTCAGATCACCAAACAAATTTAAATATTAGACAAAGATAACACAAGTAAACACAAAATGCAGTTTATAAACAAAGATCTTTATTATTAAGGGAAAAAGAAATCCAAACCTACAGGGCCCTGTGTGAAAAAGTGATTGCCCCCTAAACCTAATAACTGGTTGGGCCACCCTTAGCAGCAACAACTGCAAACAAGCGTTTGTGATAACTGGCAATGAGTCTTTACAGCGCTGTGGAGGAATTTTGGCCACTCATCTTTGCAGAATTGTTGTAATTCAGCCACATTGGAGGGTTTCCGAGCATGAATCGCCTTTTTAAGGTCGTGCCACAGCATCTCATTAGGATTCAGGTCAGGACTTTGACTAGGCCACTCAAGTCTTAATTTTGTTTTTCTTAAGCCATTCACAGGTGGACTTGCTGGTGTGTTTTGGATCATTGTCCTGCGGCAGAATCCATGTGCGCTTCAGCTTGAGGTCACGAACAGATGGCCGGACACTCTCCTTCAAGATTTTTTTGTAGTGATGGGACAGACACCTTCCAAAAAGTTCAACTTTTGTCATGTCAGTCCACAGAGTATTCTCCCAAAAGTTTTGGGGATCATCAAGATGTTTTCTGGCAAAACTGAGAAGAGCCTTTATGTTCTTTTTGCTCAGCAGTGGTTTTTGTCTTGGAACTCATTTTTGCCCAGTTTCTTTCTTATGGTGGAGTCATGAACACTGACCTTAACTGAGGCAAGTGAGGCCTGCAGTTCTTTGGATGTTGTTGTGGGGTTTTTTGTGACCTCTTGGATGGGTTGTTGCTGTGCTCTTGGGGTAATTTTGGTCAGCTGGCTACTCCTGGGAAGGTTCACCACTGTTCCATTTTTTCACCATTTGTGGATAATGGCTCTCACTGTGGTTCGCTGGAGTCCCAAAGCTTCAGAAATGGCTTCATAACCTTTTTCAGACTGATAGACCTCAATTACTTTGTTTCTCATTTGTTCCTGAATTTCTTTGGATCGCAGCACGATGTCTAGTTTTTGAGGATCTTTTGGTCTACTTCACTTTGTCAGGCAGGTCCTATTTAAGTGATTTCTTGATTGAGAACAGGTGTGGCAGTAATCAGGCCTGGGTGTTGCTAGGGAAATTGAACTCAGCTTTCCAAAGATGTGATAAACCACAGTTAATTTATGTTTTAATGGAGGGGGCAATCACTTTTTCACACAGGGCCCTGTAGGTTTGGATTTCTTTTCCCTTAATAATAAAGATCTTCATTTATAAAATGCATTTTGTGTTTACTTGTGTTATCTTTGTCTAATATTTAAATTGTTTGGTGATCTGAAACATTTAAGTGTGACAAACATGCAAAAGAATAAGAAATCAGGAAGGGGGCAAACACTTTTTCACACCACTGTACATACATTTATTTATTTATTTATTTATTTATTTATTTATGTATATATACACACACACAACCCCATTTCCCAAAAAGTTGGGACGCTGGGGCAAATCATAAACCATATTTTTAAAGAAAAATACAACAAAGACAATATATCAAATATCAAACCTGAGAATTTTTTATTGATTTTGAAAAATATATGCCCATTTTGAATTTGATGCCAAAAACACGTTCCAAAAAAGTTGGGACAGGGGCAAGTTTACCACTGTAAGCATTTGGGAACTGAGGAGACACTGCTGTAGTTTTGAAAGTGAAATGTTTCCCCCATTCCTGTCTGATATAGTATTTCAGCTGCTCAACAGTTCAGGGTCTCCTTTGTCGTATTTTTCATTTCGCAATGCGCCAAATGTAATCAGTGGGTGACAGGTCTGGACTGCAAGCGGCCAGTTTAGCACCCGGACTCTTTCAATATGGAGTCATGCTGTTATAATACATGCAGAATGTGGTTTGACATTGTCTTGCTGAAATAATCAAGGCCTTCCCTGAAAAAGACGTCGTCTGGATGGCAGCATATGTTGCCAAAACATGTAAATATTATTCAGCATTAATGGTGTGGTATAGCCACCATTATACCATCATGAATACTGGCTTTTGAACTATGCACTGATAACAAGCTGAGTGGTCTTTAGCCCAGAGGACACAGTGTCCATGATTTCAAAAAACAATTTCAAATTTTGATTCATTGGATCACAGGACACTTTTCCGCTTCACCTCAGTCCATTTTAAATGAGCTTGGGTCCAGATAAGGGGGCAGGGTTTCTGGATCCTATTTATATATGATTTCTTCTTTGCATTTTAGAGTTTTAACTTACATTTGTGTATGCAGTGACAAACTGTTTTCAGAGACAGTGGTTTTCAGAAGTGTTTCTGAGCCCATGCAGTGATTTCCACTGCAGAATCATGTCTGTTTTTAATGCTGTGCCACCTGAGGACCCAAAGATCACAGCCAGCAAATACTGTTTTTTGGTCTTGTCCCTTCCATACAGAGATTTCTCCAAAGTCTCTTAATCTTTTAACGTTATTATGTACCGTAGATGATGGAAAGCAAAAGTTCTTTGCTATTTTACATTGAGAAATGTTATTATTTTTTTTAATTGTTGCACTATTTGATCGTGTAGTCTTTCACAGAGGGGTGAACCCCTCCCCATCTTTACTTTCTGAAAGTCTCAGCCTCTCTGAGATGCTGTTTTTATACCCAATCATGTTACTGACTCGCTGCCAATCAACCACCATGTGTTTTTTTTAGCATTACACAACTTTACCAGCCTTTTGTTGCCCCCGTCCCAACTTTTTTGGAACGTGTTGTTGGTATCAAATTCAAAATGGGCACATATTTTTCAAAAAGCAATAAAATTTTGCAGTTTCAACATTTGATATGTTGTCTTTGTACTATTTTCAATGAAATGTATGTATGTATGTATGTGTATATATATATATATATATATATATATATATATATATATACACACACACATACACACACATTTATACATTTCAGTTTCAGTACCATTTTTGAACAGTGTATCCAAAAGTGGTACAGGAACACATATACAGATTTTGTCAGTAGATGGAGTTTTCAATTTATTTGGGGAGACACAGACTGTCATTTACTTTTACCGACTTAGCATGAAGTCCCACCGATAAAATCTCTTTGTAATAAAAATAATGTGTGGGCACAACTTACTAAACATATGGGAATGAAACCCTAAAGTATGGCCACAATTTAGTAAGATGTGGGTTCAAGAAAATGAAGTCATGGCCATGACTTAGTAAAGCAAGAGAATGAGATACTTACATTGTGTCCATGACTTAGTGAATAGAGGGAACGAGATAAATAAGTCATGATGATTAAGTCATGTCCATGACTTAGTAAGGCAAGGGAACAAAATAATTAAGATGTGGTCATGATGTGAAATTTAAATAATTAAGTCATGGCAATGACTCAGTAAGACAAGGGAATTAGATAATTAAGTTGTGGCCATGACTTAGTAGGGAAAGGCAATGAGATGAATAAGTTGTAGTTGTGACTTATTATGGTGTGGGAACAAGATAATTAAGTCATGTCTATGACTTAGTTTCTCATGGCCATGCATTAGGATCCTGTTCCAATGCCTTAATAAACTGTGGCCACCATCATTTTCATTAAGAAGAAATATCATAAGCAGGGCTCCACAATGTATTTGTAACCTCATTTTAAAACGTACCCTGCTGCGTTATTATCATGCTTCTCAGAGTAAGGACACTTATGTAAGATAAAACAAAACAACAAAATGATTCCGAATCAGCATTCTGACTCTGAGAGATGCAGGTTGAGGCAGTTTTTAAAATGCATTGCGTGAATGAAGACAGAATCAGTTTTTAGTGTGGCACTTCCTTTTCTTCCTCTTTTGTAGACTGTCTCTTGTCTGTCCAGCAGCTAAGAGAGAGCTTGCATTCACAGATCACTCCCTGCTCTTAGAGCTTGTTTCACCTCAACATTAAGTGAACAGAAAAGAAAAAAAAAAACAGAAATGAAATAAATGAATGAATAATAACAGAAATGCCTGTCATGTGATGGCCTGAGGAACAAACTGTCAAACTTCGTTCTGTTAGAGGTCACTGATTATAATTACCACTAAAAACAGTAACAAAATATGCTGCATAACAATCTGATACATATTTAAATACACTTTAAATACAACTTATTTTTAAAAATGTTAATAAAAAAAGAAAAACAGATGCACTATAATATTGGACAGCTGGGATCAGGCTGATGATTGAAGGCTTCCTTTGGCCTTTGCTATAGGAAAACTCATCCAGAAGACGACAGAAATGAGCAAAAGGCAAACCATCAGACCATAACACTACACTCTGTTGCTCTAGGCTATAAACACAGCCTTGAACTGCATAGCTAAATGTTTTCCTGTTCCTGTCTCCAGCACTTGGATTGGACAACACTGCTTTAAAGTAGAGATGCACCAGTCATGAATTTTTATGGATGATTCCAATTTTCTCTAAAGCCAAATTGGCTGATGGATGATATTGTGGCTGATTTTTATCAGCCTTGTTTTTTTTTTTACCTGAAGTTCAAACTGTGTGAACACATAAAACACACTAGCACATTTTTCCAGTACTTCCTACTAGCCAAAGTCACTATATAAATAAGATTATTAGCTCTTTAACAGGCCAAACTGGAATTTAACACGCTTAAATTTAAATAACATAAATCAAATAAAGTGCTACATCTAAAGCAAGAGAAAAGTGGTCGGTTAGCTCAGTGTTTAGTTATGGTATGATATTTTGTTACGGATTTTGCAGCAGCAAACCTCATTTTGTTTTTGACTGGATTTAAAAGGTGTAAAACCTAGTCATATGCAAACATTTGGCCGCCTCTAGTCAAATTACATGTTTAGCTTTTCTAAGCAGAAATAAGTGAACACATCCTCTACTTTCCAATTAATTTATAAACTTTACTTTTCAATCCAAGAACAAAGCTTGTTGATTCTTCACAGAATTAGAGTTAAGATTAGTACTAGATTTAGGCTAAGGACCAGTGTGAGGGTTAGGCTTAGGTTCTGAGTTGAGGGTAAGGTTAGCATTAGGTCAAGTTTTAGAGTTAGGGTAAATTAAGTAAATTTAATAGTTAATAAGATCGTTTCTCTGCAGACTTCATTATCCCAACTTTACCTCATTTATCAATGATCAAGACCCCCACAGGACCAGGTATTTTGTGGGTGGTTGATCATCCTGAGCACTCCAGTGACCCTCTAGTGTGTTGAACTGGCACAAGTGGATCAGACACAGCAGTGCAACTGAAAAAAGTCCGCCAACCAAAAATATCTGGCGAACAGTGTCCTGTGGGCAGCATCCTATGAACACTGATGAAGGACTAGAGGATGACCAACACAAACTGTGCAACAACGGATGAGCTATTATCTCTGACTTCACATCTACAGGGTGGAACGACAATGTAGGTGTGTATAACAGTGGACAGTGAGTGGACACAGTGTTTAAAAACTCCAGCAGCCCTGGTGTGTCTGATCCACTTGTTCCAGCGCAACATACACTAACATGCCACCACCATGACATTGTTGCTGATCTAAAAATGATCCATTATTCCAATAATACCCGCTCTGTGGTGGTCCTGTGGGGTTCTCGACAACTGATGAACAGGGTAAAAGTGGGATAACAAATTATGCAGAGAAACAGATGGATTACAGTCTTAAATGTAGAGCTACAAAGTGCGCCTGTATGGAAAGTGGAGCTGATAAAACAGGTAATAAATGTAGATACAAGGTCGGCGTGTCTAATAAAGTCCTCAGCGAGTGTATATCGAGACATCCAGAGGAGTTCAGGTGAGGACATAAGCTGCAGACATGTTTGGGATTGTGCAGGATGGAAATAGGGAGATTATTATGGGGAGAATGTGTCATTTTCTATAGGAGATGACAACCTGCATGCATTTCCCCCACTCTCTCACTCTGAACCTACATGACACTGTGCTATCTTGGTGTATCTGCTGCTATCTCACTGTTGTCACGGGTCTAACTAATCAACACGGTTGCCTGGCACTCTGTGCGGCAGCATTCGTATTACAGAGGGACAGCTTTCTGGGGTCGATGGAGACTGAGAATGAGGGAGGGAATTGACTTCATATAATGAAGTGATTCTGGAGAAAGTCAATTACTGACTTTAAATGCAACCTTGAAAACTAATTATTGACAAGAGAACATCAAGTCAGAGTGGCTGCTTGCTATGTATTTTGATCGTGTTTTACCATCCACGTCATTTAACAGCCAGTCTATCTGCCATAAAATCCACCACAGAAATATACTTGAAATATGTATTGTTCAACCATACAATGATTACAAATGGTGATGTGGAGAAGTCTTATGTGAGCAGTGTGGGCAGAAGTAGACACGGTAATGTAGTAGTGTTCCTGTGAATGACGGGTGCATTACCATATCACCATAACCTTGATAGAAAGCTTCGAAACCAGTATCACTGGCAGACAGCATCTTCAGCTGCAGGGTTTCACTTGCAAGTACATGAGCTTCAAACGGCTCTAGTGAGAAAATGCCATGCTGAGGTTATTTACGTGCAAATCTATAGCAGCTGACAAGTGGGGGAGGGAAGATAACACTTTGGTCAGAGAACCTGGCAATGAACCAAGAGGTTTGACACCAGCCTTTACATCCTGCTACTGCAATCCTAATCCTTCAGCTTGTTGCTAAAAATCGCTTAGTGGCAATTAAAAGCATTAGCCGAGTGACAATAATAACACACCCCACAGGATCCCCTGTGAATTTATTAATGTATTGACAACTACATTACCAGAAATCTAGTACATTTAGTGCTAACACTTTACAGAAAGGGTAAATGAACCGATAGTAATTACAGATGAGTTATTCCCTAATGCACAACAGTAGATGCACAACTGGCATTAACCAACCCACAGCCCAATACAATAAATATATTTACAACCCCATTTCCAAAAAAATGTAAAATATACATTCATACAAATGTACACATTTGAGTCGAGTAAACTCACAGCAACATCTTTTACAGACGTTTGTTGTTTTTGTTGTTAATGTTATTATTTGCTAGTTTAAGATGTGTTCATTGAGTTTCATTGTGATGGGCTGTGGGTTAGTTCATGTAAGTTCATCTACATCTAAGTGCATCTACTGTAGAGAGACGTTATATGGCTAGAAGTGATTCTCTCCACTATTCTGGCTATTTTTAAGTGGCCTTTTCTGCTTATTTCAATAAAAGAGCATTTCTGAAGCAGAAATAATGGCCTTCTCTGGTTCTTCTCTGCAGAGATGCTATTATATTTACACAGCCATGACAATTACTGCAAACTTTTCCATCACTATATAAAATTTTACAGTATTCAGCAGCATTAAACATAATATCACACACCACACATATCAATTGATTTGACTCATGCAATCGCTAATTTCATGCAGTTTATGTTGTATTATAATTGCTAACTGTTGGGTTTATTTAGTTCATTGTTCAGAACACTGGCTTCTTATCTGTTGAGAAGGGCACATTTATAGCTTTTGCCAAGGCAGAGAAGTACCAAGCAACCTGACCAAAACTGTGACAGATCAGCTGAATAACCTGAGGTGATCCAGCTGATCAATGTTATCAGATTCAACTTGATATTAGGGTTGGGTATCTTGGACACACAGACAGTGTACTTGCCCTGTTCCTGTATTTTCCTCAAATATTTCTGTCAAAATTGAACCACTTTGGGGTTCTGCTGTATATCTGCACTGTATTTAAAATACATTTGGCACTGGACAATTCATACAAGACCAGGATCCTATGTCTTTGAATGAGGAAAGAGCTATAAACTCAAAACTGAAAGCCACACTAATATTTCAATTTTATCTTTTTTTTACCACTTATGCCTTTACCAGCCAGGCGATTGCCTCTTTTTATCAAAGGGTGAAACTTTCATATTAACAGTGGACAACCTTTCAAAGCTAGGCCTTTGGTTTGGGCCTTAAATGTTAAAAACCACCTCTATAATAACACTGTTCTCTGCTAACACCCCTATTGGGTTTCTAATATTATGTTAGCGTCAAGATAATGCTGGTGCAAATTAACTATTTTGGTCTCTCTAGATTAAACATGGACATTTGAAGCTTGTAACAGCTTTATCAGATAGTGTACTTTCACATGGAGCTACTGCTGTTTTCAACTGACCAAAACCTGGTCAGTGTCAGCAATGAGATGAGACGGATGCAAATGCAGGGCTTTATTAAAATCAGCAAGCAGATAAGACAGTCCAGAAAAAAATAAGCAGAGAACAGACTACTGTGGGCAGACAGGCTCAAAACCATCATACCGGAAAAGTACATACATCAAAACCAGAAGACAACACTCATAAACTTTAAACAAATTGCTTAGAACTCAGCTAGGACGGCAGGGACTTCATAAACTGAGGCAGCACATTGAGAGGCAATAAAGACAAAGGCTAATGAGTCCCACATGTGTGTGCATGCCGGAGAGGGAGGGCGGAGCTGGTGATCAATAGGCTAGCGATGCCGAGCACTGGGGAGTAAATGGAGCTACTGCAGTTAACAGCAGAGGTGACACTTAAACTATGGCTCGGATTTGCAGTCAGTGACATATCTAGGACTTTCAGAAAGAGTCACTGTTTTTCTCACAGATTGGTCTCAGTGTAAATCAAAACATGATTTGTTGCTTTTACTGTCACTTTCTAATTATGTTGGTGGTTAATCTGACATGTTAGTCCTTCAGTCCAGAAGGCCTGACACAGGGGTGATTAATCCTGGTCCTGGAGATCTACCAAGCCTAATCTAACACTGATCCAGGTAAAGGTTTTCAGGGATATCTGAATACTAGAGCCAGATGTGCTGGATTTAAACTCTCTGGGGCAACCTCCAGGACCAGGATTGGGCACCCCTGGCCTAACCAATGAGAGAGCCTGTTTGGCAGTTACGAACGGAAAAAAAGCACACATTATATTATTATTCTCATACTGTTGCTGCTTAGGCTGCAGTCTGAGTCTTAGTTTTTGTATTATTCTCAGCCTACCTGTCATGCACAGGCATTTTGAATGCAATACATTCCTTTTAAATAACTAATAATATTGCATGACTGGCCAAGAATAGCCAATGTCCCTAACCGGCTGACTCTGTTATTGAAATGCATGTGCAAAAAAGTTTCAAGGGACATCGCTCAGAACAGCCAGTGCCTATTTTGGGTACTGGCAGTATTAAGTATACCATTTATTTGCTATGGCTGCCAAGGATAAAGTGAACTAATATTTCAGCCCTGAGGGCAGCATTATATGATTTGTTGCCATAGAGAGTGACCACTGTTCTCGCACTAATAACAATCATAGAGGCTAGTAATGGCAAGGATTAATAAATGAACATAAAATGTTTTCTCTATATTAAACAAGGCAGTAGAACTCCAGCAGTAGGGCAGGGCACCTCTGAGAAAAGGTGTGTCATGTCAAAAATATTCAATTTACCCTCATATCACCACCCCAAACCTGCTGAAAATGATAGTGTGACCCGGGTCAATGCATTCATCAAGATGCACAAATATACAATTACTACATTCAAGCAGTTTTGAAGCAGGCAGGTTAAATGTGTCACGTTATCAGGAAAGCACCCAAACAGTTCCCCCCACAGTAATCGATTTTAGATTTGACACGTCGTCACGACGTGAATGCAAAAATATGCTATTTCAAGAGATGTCTGACACAATCCCTGGTAATATTTTCAAAATGATTGTTTTTCTGCGACCTGACATACGCGCTAAACGCAATATCAACTAATCAGCGGTGGAAAGCGGAAATCTTATGAGGAGCAGAGCAGAGGCCAGGCTGAATCTGGCCTTAATTTCCTCCCTTCTCAGTCATCATCTTACGACAAACAAATTGCTCTGTCACGAGCTTCAAATGATTGTTTATGGCTTTAGTGAGGGATTTTCTCATCCCTGCCAACTGTGAGAGGATTGAATTAAAGATGGTGGCCATGGAAACAAGAGAAGTGCACTGGGTAAATGATCACATTTAGGGTCTCACAAATTTACTTCAGGGTGTTTCCTCATGGATCACAGTAGGTGTGCAGAGGGGAACATTCATACCATCACACGGCTTCATGCTTCTGGTGTGTTTCTAGTATTTGAGGGGTCTTTATAATTGCGGGAAAACTTTTGTATCTTATTTTGTCTAATGATGCATGTAATATATAATATTGCAATGGTTTCCTAAGCAATTGCTAGAATGTGTGCTAGTGGGTATGGGAATCTGTACAGAATGTCTACGAGGGGCACTGTGAGAGGTGTCCAAAATATCATCATGTGTGGCAGTTTTGAAATTTCAGAACATTTCGCGATCTATTTTCTTATGGTAAAAAAATGTTTTTGAATGAATGCTGTACGAAAACCACGTGTGCAATCAGTCCCAAAAAAAAAAACAAACAAAAAAAAATATATTCCCATATAAGCTCTACAATACTGCAGAGTTTTGTTGTTCAACCTCAAAAACTGTGACCTGTGAAAACAGTGCAAAAAAGTGTAAATTAATAAAATGGAGAATGATTATTTAATTAGAAAGAAAATATAGTGTAGGCTTATTGTTAGAAAATAAAAAGTGGAGACAAAGGAGTTTAACTAATGTTAAACAAATTCAAAATTGAAAATTTTGAAGTCACGTCAATGTGAAATTTTAAGTCAACCTTCTGTACAGCTCTTTAAAAATTGTACTTTTTTTCAAAAGTTCTGCATTCATTCCACATCTCAGTTAGGTCAACAAACCGGTTTAAGTTGATCTTACTTAAACAAAGTGAATATGGTCATTGCCAGTTACCACCCACAGGTTATGACTTCTTCTGTCACACAGTGGCATCAGCCTGGGAGGAGGTTGAAGATAAGAGAGTGGCTTAAATTTCTTCAAGAAAATATTGCGGTATATGGACCACTTATGTCTTATCTTTGATGACTGCACTGAAATGAACGTTAGCTTTGACATTTAAGCAAAGCCCATTTCAGCTTTTGTAGTAAAGGAGCTTTGTAGTATCAAATTCACATTCACAAATTCAGACTATTTGTTTTTGGCTTTGGAAACGGGTACAAAATGATATACTCTTGTTTACTGGGGACAGGATCTCACTTCTACAGATTCCTCAGGCACATCTATTGGCAGCAGCTGGAGCCTCAAATTCAAACAGTGGCAAGCTGATAAAAGACTAAAGGCTTGAGGCAATGACAGATAACAATGATTGCTAAACAGTGAATGGACTTCTGAGAAAATAAGACAAAGCTTGGGATTGGTTGATTATACTACACCTCGCACATTCCTGAATAATGTGGAGAGCATAATAATTTTGATCAGCCATAAAACAATGACAGCACTCACATAAAACAAATCAAATTTTATTATCTTAAAAATGCAGCTTAATAAATGTTTTGTCCTCATTTAATTAGGTAGACCTTAATCAATCTTAGTACCCAAGCCCAGCCAGGCCTACCCTTGGCCGTGCCCCTGGTGCAGACATCCAATGAGAATATAAGTTCTGATAGCTGTGGCTAATTGAACATGCAACAGATATGAGGCAGGGACTGGAGGGAGCATTTACATCTGAACAGCTCTTTATATTAGTAAAAAAAAGTGCATTTTGTGGAAATCTAATATGAAATCTAATGTGATTTGTCTAATGTGAAATGAATGTGTGTAACTTAAGTGTTAACATTTGTGTAACTTGAGGGTAAATATCCTTATACATACATACATATATATACATACATATATAGTTGTTCTAACCTAAATCAATTTGACTTCATTAATGAGGTCAAAGAACGGCCTTCATTCAATAAAGTTGTGTAGAAATGACGTACTTTAATGATTCTGCTCTGCATCTGATTAATGATACTTTCTAAGCACAAATAATATATCAGCTTCACTGCGTGAAATCAAGCCCCTTGGCCACTACCTCATTTACATTTAAAATTGTGATGACTGGAAAGAATAAAATGTGAAGTAAACAAAATGTCTTTTTTTTTAAATGGTAGAATGTGTGTAGTTTGATTATTTTCCTAAAATAACACATTTAAATGTTGGATTATTGCAGTGTTGAGACGCTTCTGCACTAGATGTGTTTTGTATTGTTTATGTCAGTAGTATAAAACGAAAGCACAGTGTAATATGATTTTACTTCTGCTTTTTCTGAATTCTCATCATCATCATGATAACTGCTTTATCCAGATAGGGTCGCGGTTGTACTGAATTATTATGTGCACAAACTATTAATGTAATTTTTCTTTTCCAATTTTACTCTTGTTTTTGGAATTATAGATGATATTGATAATAGTTTTGGTCAGTTAATTGCAAATTGAGCATGTTTTTTCAGGTTGTTAAACTATAACGCTCAAATGTATGGACACTCCTACTAGACGTGAGCTTGTTCATACAGATAAGCTAAAGATGAAACTGAAGAATAACAAAACTGAAATTTGTGCGCATGTATTTCACGATCTGATTTGACGGTACGCAATATTATTCTCTGGAAAAGAAAAAAAGAAAAAAGGAAAATTATGCCTACAGCACATTGTGTCAGCCTACATGCTAGCTGAAGAAAAGATCACAAACTCAAGTAGGCATATGTATAGAAGGATAACTGAACAGGGTGATGGTGGTGAACATTCAAGTCTGTATGTATAAGCTGTTTATAAAAGCAATTTAAATACTACAAGGGGACCAGTTTGAGACATTTTTAAAGATGAACTGCAACCTCACATAACCTGTAAAAGCTCTTTCGTACATCTTCACACTGATTAATCTTGAAGGTTACACAGGTTTACACAAAGAGAATGTTCAATAACAACAAGCTTTTCATGTTCACAGGTTTTAGATTCTGTGCCATTTTCTTTTAAATCTGAGAAAATGTTATATGACAGTCTTTGTTATTTCTTCATAAGTGGTCCAAATTCTGCTCTGGTTCTCACCAGCTCACCTGCCAAAAACACACATTCATGAGCTTATTTAACCCCCAACCTGTTTGAAAGAAACCTTTGAGAGTGGAGACTCCTGAGGAGCTGGCAAAAATGCCAACTCTAAAATTACTGTTGAAACTGGCATCCTAACTGTTAGACGTAGACTGTGCTAAGCAAAGTGTGAAATGATTCGTTTAAAAAATGTCAAGATTGAAATGAAAACATGTCAATAAGAGTACATAACAAGTAACCATATGTTTGCAGTTTACTAGCATTATATCTCCAGCCATGTAATACTGAGGCAAGCAAAACATTCCAATGGAAAATACATTATCATAATTCAGCAGAAGGGAACCCTCAGGACCTTTTAGGCCTTCAGGCCTAATGATTTCAGTATAATACATAATAATTATCACATTTTTATTTGTTAGAGCCATCACACTAGTTGTATTTAAATTGCAAGTACTGTGCGGTCAATGGTCGGGACTTTTTTCCTATGGTATCTAGATACAGCCAAGAAACAGCAAACAATTACTTTAGGAGCTGAACTGAAGGCCTTTAATATTAGATTAATTACCAACATAATTAGAAATTGACAGAGGTTGCAATTACATTGTGATTTACAACAGGTAGGATCAATTTTGTAAGAAAAAGGTCACTCTAGGCCTTCTGGAAGTCCTAGATACATCACTGACTGTGAACATGAGTGGCAGTAAACCAGGTTTAGTCAAGTATTTGGAACTATTTTCAGATTCAGACAGTTTTATAAACTGTGGTACACAATCTAAAATAATGGAGAGCAAGTGTCATAATAATGACATATAATCTCTCATAATAAGCAATGCTCATCACCAGGTTAAGATATAGCTAATGTGGTCAACCTGCTAGACTAAGTTAAACACATTACAGCTTGAACTCAATATTTTCTCATTTTAAGGGGACTGTAGTCTAATTATAAGCCCTTGACTCCTTTTATCATTTATCCAGGAGGTCCCACAGGCTAGGTGGTTGTGTTTAAAGGAATTAAACAGAGGCTAGCAAACTCACAGTCAAGTAAAAGTATTGTCAGTTCTGTGAAATTATAACTCAACTTATAAATTATAACTCAACTTATAAATTATAACTCCAAGTATTGTTTCAAAAACAGGAGAGTGGGAGTACAAAAGTGCAAGGCCTAAGAAATGCAAAGAGATGGTTATTTAAGGGTTTTAAAAAGAATACTCTGAAGTATGGCAAGCATGCTTAAATGGTTCTTTACATGGTGAAATTGTTCTCCAGACTGATGGAGAATGTGTTGTATATGGTTCTATGTAGAACTGTTTTGAAAATGGTTCTATATAGGACCAAAAAAGGCTTCTGCTATTGTTATGATGCCAAGCTTGTATTAGGAGAAGAACCCTTTTTTTGGTGCTATGTAGAACCATTTTCAAAAGGCCCGTTATGAAACCTACAACACAATCTCCCAATCAGAATAACAATTTCACAGTGCAAATAACCATTTACGCATGCAAAGGGCTCTTGGCTCAATATAGAACCACTATCTTTACTAAAGAAACCCTGAAGAACCATCATTTTTAAGAGTGAGGACTGAAATGTGAAAAAGATTTCAGCAGATTTATTTGAAAAACTGAAAGCAAGCTTCCTGTAAAGAATGGAATATGTAATAAAGGTAAAGGAGGACAAACTAAACACTGAAAAAAATATTTTATATTTAGTGTTAGAGGCTTTCTACATTTTTTTCTGTTATATTTTCTGCTCTTTTGCTTACTTTCAACAATGAATAACCACATATAATGTTTGCCTTGTCTGGAAATAAAGTAAATAAAGGGTGGTCTCTGACTTTTGCACAGTGCTGTATGTATTGTTAAAGTGTAACAGCTGTAGTTTCAAATTTGCACTATATAGACACATAATACACAATCCAGAACTGCCCATTAGCTTCTATTTTTGGTGTGTTTCCAATCAAAGGAGTTTCAGTTCTTTTCTCAGTACAGGGAATTACATCAACATTGTTATCTGTAATCCCCCACTGTGACCCAGGAGGATAAGCAGTTTAGATGATGTGTGTGTGTGTGTGTGTGTGTTATCTGTAATAAAGAGTAGGAAGCAGATACAGCAGATATATTAGACTGAGAAATGCCGGAATATTCCTTTAACAGGAAAATAGGTTCACCAGTTCACTTATTTACAAAGCTGCAAGGAGTTCATATCAACAGTTTGAACATCTGAAGCTGACACAGATTTAAGAAAAACAAAACTTAATGTGGTTATCGTCTCTGAGATGTCAGGCAAAAGTGATGTCAAACAGATTGCTGAGCTTTAAAGCGGGAAGAGATATTACAGCAGGCAGGGCTGTAACTGGCTCATATCCAGCTTGTCTGTGTTCATCAGGGACCGCTGTCATGCACCAAGTTCAGCTTCCAGGTGCACATTCTGGCTGGTTGCGCTGAGCTATGCTCAAAAAGCCCCCATCCGTCAGCACGCCACAGATATGATTCATACACCCAGCTTGATTCAGCAGTTAAACCCACTCTTTAGCGCGACTGATTACATTTTGGGGACTGCGGCTAATGTAAAATGATGCTGAATTGCAGGTTTTAACATTGTGATGGTAAAATGACGAGGGACAGGGAGATGATTATGGAGGAGACTCAGTGAAACTGCATATCTGCGCTAATTACAGAAAATTGGCCAAGCTGCACTGATATGAGATAGTAAATTAGGCTGCCTACAACATTCTGATTTGGATATGAACAGAAAATTGAGTAGACCTCTGGTCTCTGAAACCTCTATCGAGGTTCTTTCAGGTCTGGGCTTGATAACTTTGCTAATTAACTGTGTTCATATCCTGTATGTCTTTTATTTGGCAAAGGCTTGGTGAGAGGAACCTGATTCAAGTATTCTGGACAAGACGAATTCCTAACTTCTGCCAGGTTTCTGAACACACCTACCTTCTACTTACGCTTAGGGGAAGATTTACTAAGAGAGGCACTAATTACCGACAGTTTACCGACACTTTGTGCTAGCGGCGATGGCCAGTTCAATGGCTTATCTTCTAAGGACTTACATGCAAATTAACACAGGCGTAGCTTTGTAATAAACATATGATGCAATATAATCATGTGTTTGGCTTACATGCTTTTTGTGTAAAAGTCTGTTTTTGCCAGGTAGGAGAAAAAACAGATTTCTTATCCATTTCAAATTTGAATTGTGACTAATGAGGTAAAAATAATGACTTATTTGTTGTAAGCCAAAAAAAATATTTATTAACTTTTAAAGAAAGTGGTTATTTCAGCATAGTTAATAATTATTTTCAGACTTTGACCTATGTGAGAAGGTTGAGAAAATAAGTGATCATTTTGACTATTTCTAGCTGTAAGAATGAGCTTAAGTTAAGCAAGTGAAGTTTGCAATGGTGCAAAATATGATAGACCTTAGTCACTGTAAAACTTAAAAATACAAAAACTCAGAAACTTCAAATCTTAAAAATATGTGGTAATACTGCAGTAGCTCAATGACATCCCTCAGTCATTGTAAACCTTAATAATGTAAGTAAAATACCTGTTATTAGCTTCAGTTAAAACATCAAGTTTATTTTTTATAAGATTTAAGCCTGTGTTTAGTCTAGAAGGGTCAAAAAATGTCATCAGCTTACCACTAACATACTACTAGCATCACATAGGGGTGCTAGCAGAAATTAATATTATCATATTATCAAAATTTACATTTTAAACTAAGTTTAGACATTTATGGCCTGATTTAAAGGCCTTGCTCTAGTAGTCATGGTTCACCAATGACCGATATTGTAGGTTTTTCTGATTAAATGGTCAAATGGGTATAAATATAAGGTAGCTTTATCCAGGAGTGGAAACGGTCAGGTTTTACTTTTTCTTTGATACAACATGTCCTAAAATGCTTGTTTTTCACATAGAAATATACTATAAAATACACTATACTTTTCCACTCAGAGATTTATATAATCAACCAATAAAAGTAATAAATAAGCTAACATGCTAAATTATAGTTCACATTTTAAACTGAGCCCACTGACTGAACTTTTCAGCAATAAACACTCTAATCATCAAATAATATTAATCACACTGAGTAGACTACATATCCAGTCAAATCAGAAAGAACTTTTATTACCGATTCTGGAGTTTCACATTCCAAATACACAGCGTACTGACAGACTTTCCACTGGCTGAATGGGCTATAAATTAAACTTGAGGACCATTCAACAGACAATTTGCTTCATGCACAAACTTTAGAACAGATTAGAGCAACTATAGGGAACTATCGGGAATACATGGTTTACCTAGTAAAATAGTTACCTCGATTTTCGATATCTGAGCTGAAACACCGTTCTATCTCGACTTTTACTCACTCGCAACTCATTTCTTGACCATGACAGCACACAATTATAGTGTTTTAAACATGTAGTCTCTAATGTTCATACACTCTTTTAAGTAACATTCAAACACCTTTCAAATGTTATACAGAGCAATGAAAACATCTAAGTGGAGGTTAGAAAAAAGATAAACAGTAGAAAATGCACATAAACAATGCTTAAGTGTCGAATTAGAGCATGTACTCTTTCCTCTATCCGAAGCTATTATCATAAATGATGATGGACTTGTCAGTAGAGTGGTTTAGTCATTTGACTTTAAGTGGATAAATGGCCTCCTAACAGGCTGAACTGAAGCGTGTATTTTAACACAGCGGAGCTGCACCCTGATGCATGACACACTTCAGATACTTTTACTTTTTCGCTGCTTGCCACACTTCAGAGTGACAGGGCAAACATCTATTTTGTAACATCTACAATTACATTCTTTTATGAAAATATAATCAATCTGCACATACAACTCAGAATGACATTGTTGTGGAGACTTTGCTGTAATAACAGTCATATTTTATCGCACTAATCAGGATGCAATGCAGCTCCCAAGCAGCATCAGTATCACCATCATTAGTATTCAGAAGACGCAGGAAGCTCACCCCGCATTAGCTGTGAGGAAAATACATTACCCCTGCTTTCCGCCTAGAGCACAAGTTATTTATAACCATTTGCCTGACAATGACACTCACATAATGTCCTGTACATCAAATCACTGCTATCATTTATAAATGCCTGAGTTTGATGAATTTACTTCAAAAGACGTGCAAAAAAAAGCAAACAACCAAATGTGGAAAATTCTCTCAAAAATGAATTCAAGAGCAGAGATAAAATGAACAGCTCGATTCATTTACAGGCTTTTAAAGTGTTATGAATGCATTGCTACTGAACCCGGTAATATTATTAAAGGTCATAATAAAAAGCTCAAGTTAATAACAAGCCAACACAAACACCAACAAATCAGCAATCACAGGCTGGTTTGTAGGTTTATCATTTTTAAAGCAGTGTTCAAGTTTCTGTTATGGAGGCAGATGTCCTGCACATTTTCTCTCTTAAGCACATCTGATTAAACTCATCTCTTAATTGTCGGGTTTACTGGGTGCGTCTGAGTAGCAAAAACAGCAGGCTGCCCTGGGCAATGCAGGACCGGAACTGAAGAGCTCTGTCCTAAAACATCAACAGCATTTCTTAGACTCATGCAACTGTGTATAACATCCAAATATCATGATTTCACAATTGATTACAGTATATTAGTACCTTGTAAAAGTAAGGTACCACCGTTCATTATTTAATTTTTAGTCTATGGAATGGCCATGGCCAGTAAGTAGAGGTTTTTCATATTTTAGGGTCAGGTAAGAAAGCAGGAAACATCACATAGTGGAAGTGATGAAGAAATGAAGGTAAGGTGTTTTTTTCACATTTTTGACTGAGTGTAGACACTTAAGACCTGAACTGAAGGTGTCCACTAAATCCAGAATTTGCCTCTTTTTTGCTCAACTGATCTGCTTTCAGTTTTTCAAAGAAATATACGGGAATTTTTTTCCACATCTTTAAAGTTCAGTCTTAGAACATCTGTTTCTCTGCATAATTTGTTAGCCCCTATTTAGCCAATTCATCAATTGTCAGGACCCCCTCACACAACACCACACAGGTATTATTTGGGTGGTAGTGGTGTGTTAGAGTGTGTTGTGCTGGTATGAGTGGATTAGACACAGCAGTGCAAGAGTTTTCAAACACTGTCTACACTTTCGGTCTACTCTATTAGACCCAATTACCTGTCTTTAGTCCACCTTGTAGGAACTTATCTGTTGCTACGCAGTTTGTGTTACCAATCCTCTAGTCTTTCATTAGGGGTCAGTTTCTGGTCACAGGATGCTGTTGGCTGGATATTTTCAGTTGATAGACTGTTCTAAACCCACTTTGCTGACAAGTTGTCAGCACTGCTGTATTCACTCTGTGCCCCACACACACTAACATGCCACTACCATGTCAGTGTCACACACTATATACACACACAGGGCTGGCGTGTGCCACTGCACAGCTGAAGGTGAAACTACCAATCACAACCAATAAGCTGCAACACACAAAAGCAAATAATCTCTCACAGTTTATCTGAACTGACCCTCCACTATGAATATGGAACAATATATGCATATAATGTGATGTTATATACTTTCAGTGTTAGCTGAGCTTGCTAGCAAAGTGATTGTTAGAGATCAGTTTCTCACTGGCTGTCATCATTCTCCACTTCATTCTGATGCTCAGTGGCATTCTGGTGTGCTTATATCACAAGGTTTAATCCTCCACTCCCCTCCTGACAGGCATGGTAGCTACTGCATTACAAGATTGGATGTATTCAGGAGTAGGCTGTCCATTTTCAAAACGCTGCAGCGGACACTGCCTGATAGAAAGAATCTGTTTTTAATTTATGGCTTCTTTCATGTAATTTAATATAATCAGTGGAGGAGATGGGCCGCAATGCAGAGAAGTCCATTCCTAGAATAAAGGTCAGCACAGAAACAGCCTTCTGGCTCAGATTTCGAAAATCCATGTAAGGGAAACCACATATTTTATTCTGTGTGCATGAAACAGAGTGTCTGTCGAACGCACCTCAGGTTCAGCCTGCAGCCCGTTCAGGCAGTGGAAAGTCACAGTGCTGCAGCAGGGTCCACCCACCCATTCTCCATGGTAACGACTGGTAGTGATGGGACCCTGAAAGCAGTCATGAAACTCTAGTAATGAAAGTTGTGGTTCACTTTGTAATTTCCTCAAACCTTGATGGCATTTGTGTGGATACATAGTCGCTTTAATGTATGTAATCGCTATTTTTGAGGATTTGTGTGTTTATTGACGAACATTTCAGTCAGTAAGCTCACAAAGTAGCATGTTAGTCAATGCAACTCGAGTGGAAGTTAATGACCAATACTGAGCTAGCTAGCCTGCTAGTGTCAGCCATTCATTACAGGCTAGCTTGGTATGTAAATAAAAACTGATCTAAGGAAATTAACTGGACACTGGATGTTTTTGACAATCTGACATGATAAAAGATGTAGGTTACTATGTCAGTTGCAATAGTGGTCTTTTGGACAAGTGTTTGACATTTTGCTGTTTCTTTATATCCCTTTTCACTGTACTTTTCCTGCTTCTATAGTAATTTTCCTAATTATAATTGATTGCAATTAATGGAAATTAACTGTTTTGTGTGGGTGAATTCCTGGTGTTTAATTAAAGCTTTAATTATTATAAGGTCTGTAATGCAAATGTCTAAAGGCTAAAGAGAGAACTAGATTTACTTACAACAGTCAGTCATCAGTAAGTACTCTTGTTGGAAATGTGTAGAATTTAGGTGTTTTTGTTCTTTTAGCTTTAATAAAAAGGTTGCAGACCCTGATGTAGGGAAGTAACATTAAGTTTCAGACCACGACCCACAAGCTTTCAGCTCTTGAAATATCCTAGTATTTTTAATGCAGGCATTGCATTCGGTTAAAGGAGCAATATGTAAGATGATGCAATCTATCAAGTTCACACTCCACACTCCAAACAAACAGGAGGCAACATATCACCAGGAAAATGAGTCTACCCCTGTTGTAAGAAACAAGAAAATACACAGTCCCTCCTCCTCCCTCTTCACTCCTTCCCTCCTTAACAGTCTAGAAGAAAAGTAGAAGCTAGAAATTCCGCATCAAACTTCATCCCTTTACTAACAAAGAGCTGTCTGCGGCGGTAGAAAGCAATGCCACTGTTAACTTGTTTTGCTTCTATTTATATTACTTCTTTTCTTTGCTGCCAAATGTGGTTTCTTGCCGGAAGCGAGGGGCAGTGGTGATGATGGTCACTTGCCAAGAGCTTCAGGCATCATTGCATTTACTGTTACTTTCCTTGGCCACTTGTCCTTAAATGGTCTAACCGGGGTCGGTACCTTCAACATGATCGAGAAGAAGTTAGAATGTGCCTTCGGGGCAGCACTGCTTCTTCATCCTCTCATGTTGGACTCTTGACAGACTCGACGCTACAGTGACTCGCCTCTTGAGGTACAAAGCATGCTAACTTTAGTAGATGGCTCTGCAAGAGGATACACAGATGTCTTTGACATAACATTTCCAGAAAAAAAAAAATAGAAAAAGAAAAACAGAACAACCTGCCCATTTCCACCCCTGAATAGCATTGTTTATTTTATTTATGTAACAAAGAAAGACTTTGACAGCTGGACTTAAGTTAGCTAACATACCTGATGTGTTCTATATGATTTTTTCTCTGGTTTCAGTCCCACCTCCAAACTTTTGAGATATCAAGTCTCCAATTTATAAATTCCCCACACAGAAAGCAGCTGCACTGGGTAAGTTTTGAGAGTTTGGCTGCTCTTAGTGTAGATCCAGGTTGCTAAGCTACAATTCAGGGCAGGCTTTAATGAAGGGTGGGCCCCTGGCAACCCGGCCTTGTCAACCACTGACACATTTCTCAGCCACTCTCAGAGAGCTGGGTAAAATTATGTAATCTGAAAAAAATCACAGTGACAAAATCATTTGGTACATTTTGCTGCCCATTTTCAAATGCTGCTTCAGGCGATTAGTCAAGTGGTGTTTTCTACTACTACTCATAGACAATTCACAGAGAAGGTACATTTTAATCAATGCTTTTTTTTTTTGTAACTGTAACAGACCTAATGCTCTTTTTTCCCTTTCTGAACACTGGTCTAGCTTCTAGAGACCAGGTTCTTACTGACAGCATTAGCGTTAGATGTAGAGAGTTGAAGAAATGTGCTTATATGCCTTTGCAGTCTCATGTCACGCTGCAACTGGCCTGCATTAAAATGGTTCTGCATAGCCAGCCTGCAGGAAGCCTTCCAGCTAAAAAACATAAAAAGGAGGTCTTTCTACCGTCTGCCATTGCCAAAGTGGCACAATAAATAATGGATACTGACAATGTTTCCTCTGAGAGCTAGTGCTAGCTGTCGTCAGCAGCCAACGTCATTAGCTATCACAGTGACCAACGCAGTAGCTGACAGGTCAACTTGATCACCTCATTTTATGTCAGTGGGTGTTTGTTCCTTCGAAAGCCATGTTCTCAGCCAGAGAGATCTCACTAACACATTGGAAGCCTCTTATTCGTAAGTGACAGCTGCTGCTCTCTACCCTACATGATGACATATTGAAAAATGGAAAAGCTGTAATAGGTTAACAGCATGGTGTGTGAGGCTGTGCACATTTGAGCAATCAATTTTCACTTCAAAATTAATAATTAAAAAGGGTAAACTGATAAATCTCATTACTGATTTTGTTAAAGTGAACCTAAAAGCAAAGGAATATCTTTTTCTCTTTTTATTCATTATTTTATATCATTTTACAAAGAGCCCGATTTTGTTCCCTTTTCACTGTTCTTTTCCTGTTTCTATAGTAATTTTCCTGCTCTAATTATAATTGATTGTAATTAATGGAAATTAACTGTTTTGCATTTTATTGTTTCAACCAAGCATAAAAACAAAGAATAAATTGGAATAAAAGCTTTCCTACATACGTGTGATGTAATTCCAGAACATATGCCCAGCAGATTCTTCCCAGCAGTGTTCGGTTTCCAACTGAGAGCCTGATTAAGGGTGTAAGAATGATTTAGAAACTGGGGTGGGGGGTCTGGGGTTTACCCAAAAATTTTAAATGTGTAAAAGCACTTAGAAAGAGTCCGACACATGCATGAAATGTATGGCTTTAATCATGGCACTGATTTAATAACAGAGACAGGCTTTTGTCATTTGCCAAATAAGGCACTTGCTTTAAGGGTCCTTTTGATGGAAATTGTTCTCTTTTTTCTAAAAATGTTTGATGTGGTATGTAAACACAAGTTTGAAAACACAGTCCATATATGGAAAGTAAGCTGCAAAAAACATCTATTGCAAGTTCAATGTGTTTGTGATGTCACAAAAACAATGTATTTACACTCCACCTATTCTGTCTACAGCAGTTTAGCTACGCCCATTTACTATATGAAGAGTGTTTCAACTGCTTTTTGAATGAGGCTCAATATAGGTCAGCCAAAGAGTGATCATGTACATACATATTAGTCTCAATGGCACAGTAACAAATACAGCCTGTTTGATTTCAAGGGATAAAAAGAGGTTGGAATGGTTCTGTAAAAATTAATTACTGCTGTTATGGTTTTAATATGGCCCACATTTTGTCTTGTATTGTATTTTTCCCTTTGAGACTCACTTATAGCATATGTGTGGTTTATGTACCAAAATGTAGGACATGGGCCCTAAAATAAATACTACCTCTACGTGACAGGAGCGATTACTGCTACAACTCAGGCGTTGGACATTCTTTCATACAGCATTATGTATGAAGGCTGCAGGCCTTTACCTGCCTTTGGCCAAGTTTCACAGACATCCATTTACCAAATTGGTAGTCAAATTACAACCCCAATTCCAAAAAAGTTGGGACGCTGTGTAAAATGTAAATAAATGTAAATAAAAACAGAATGCAACAATTTGCAAATCTCATAGACCCATATTGTATTCACAACAGAACATAGAACACATATCAGATGTTGAAAGTGAGAGATTCTACCATTTCATGAAAAGCACTAAGTCATTTAGAACTTGATGGCAGCATCGCATCTCAAAAAAGCTGGAATGGGGCAACAAAAGGCTGGAAAAGTAAGTGGTACTAATAAAAACAGCTGTAGAAGCAATTTGCAACTAACTCATGACTGGGTATAACATTTTATAAAATGTTTTTACATTTTAGAGAGGCAGAGTCTCTCAGAAGCAAAGATGGGCAGAGGTTCACCAATCTGCAAAAAAAAACTGCGTCTAAAAAATGTGGAACAATTTCAGAAAAATGTTCCTCAATGTAAAATTGCGAAGACTTTGGATATCCAGTCATCTACAGTACATATCAAAAGATTCAGAGAATCTGGAGAAATCCCTGTACGCAAGGAACAAGGCCGACGGTTAATATCTTCGGGCCCTCAGGCGGCACTGCATTGAAAACAGGCATGATTCTGTACTGGTACTGCTTGGGCTCAGGAACACTTCCAGAAATCACTGTCGGTGAACACAGTTCACCGTGCAATCCACCAATGCAAGTTAAAGCTGTATCATGCAAAGAAGAAGCCATACATTAACACAATCCAGTAACGCCGCCATCTTCTCTGGGCCAAAGATCATTTAAAATGGACTGAGGCAAAATGGAAAACTGTTCTGTGGTCAGATAAATAAAAATTTGAAATTCTTTTTTGGAAACCATGGAACTTGCTGCTAGCAAGTTCTACATGAGTTAATATTTTTCATTAAATGGTAAAATGTCTCACTTTCAACACCTGATTTGTGTTCTATTTTCTATTGTGAATAAAATATGGATCTATAAGATTTGCAAATCATTGCAAAATAATAATGATCATATCTGATATGGACACATTTAATATGGATATTATATTTAAACTTCTGTGTAAAGAAACAGAAAAAAAACAGAAAAAAGGTGGTGGGTGGTATATATTTTTTCAATAGGTCCTACACTCTTAGCCGGATTAAAGCTGCACAAGTTTTTTTTTTGTTTTGTTTTTTTTTTTTCCCCCGGTTAAAATTGAACCACACTAAAACATGGTGCCTGTGTGCTGCTGTGAGTTGCCTTGTAAATCCTGAAATAATAATTTAAAAGTCAGAGTCACCAAGTTGGATTACAGAGGATGCATCACATATCTTTATGTTTAATGTTACATGTACATTTATGACCTCAAATGCTAAATCAACATTACATACTTTTTTCTTTTGGAACACTGTCTTATCTTAGATTACTCTTTCACCGCGCTCACAGTCTTTAGAATCAAACACTCAGGGAAGAAATCAGAAGCACAAATGACGACACAAAACATTCTTCCGCATGTTGCATGCAATTACATGTCACCACCAGAGAGGCCACCAAAATCCCCAAAACTTACATGGTGTAGCTTTAATACTCAGTAAGGGGGTTCATTCATTTACAAACATAAAAAATAGACAGAATGATTTGTGTGACTCCATCAGAAATGCATCCTTAGACGGAGCTACTTGTTTAGTCTTTGCTGTCAGAAACTGGTGAAAACTGTTGTTCTACATATGCATAGCTTCTTGTTTTTGGCCACAAATAGCGATAAAGCAAGAGCTGCATTAGCAGTAATTTAGAATTCTGCACATTTAGAATTCGGCTGCTTCTGAGTGCAGCCATCTAACTTAAATCCCCTGTAGAGATGGATATACATTTGGCCAAAAGGTTACATACCACTGCAAATCCCAGAAGAGCACCAGCAGGATATTAGCATTATCATAGTAACGGTACTGACAAAGCCTACTTAAAAAGCAATTTAAAAGATGTCTGCATAAACCACTGCTATGCATGCTGTGGCTGAATCCTCCAGAAAGAAGAGACTGATGACTGAAGACTGACTGAAGTAGGTGGCCCACAGAAGAGGCATGAGCTAATTAGCATAAGCGCATGTGTGCGCAGTGTGTACTGCTCATTCTCATGACAATTTCACAAGATGTAGTTGCCCATTAGAACTACTTATTCACACACTGAACCCTGCGGACGTCCCCTGCAGTGTCGACAATGTGTAGGTGCAGCCGTAGTGGGGTGGTGGGGGAGGTGTGGTCTTAAAGGTTAGCTGTTGATTGCCACTTACAGTAATCGTGGTAATTAGGTTGGCTTTTGGCCTTTCACTCCAGCCTTCAGGGCCACTCTTTAAATAGCGCCTAAAAGAAGCCCACTGAGGGTGCAAAGAACAAACACAGAGGACATGCCCAGGCTTCAGACGCACAAAAGCACACACACATCCTCCAATGAGGCATACAACTTTAACTGAATGCCACATGTGTGGGTGGCACTCACTCACTCATTTACTCACTCATGCATACATACACATATGCAAGCACAGATATACTGACTTGAATTCATATGTTATGTCTGACATGGCAAGCATGTTGCATGCATAAGTACGTTGTGTGCACAAGCACAACAGTATAATAGCGTTCTTAGGCTGGCTTTACATGGCAAACCTTTCATGCAACTAGTTGCAAGTTGCAAGTTGTGTGAAGCACGATGTCCATGTGACACGAAAATTACACAAAGCAATTCAAAACAAAAAAAGTTGAAAGTATTACACATTACGTATTCTACAAGTTAGCTTGATTAGCACGTTTTCACCTTTGATATCATTTTGGCTATAAACATATCTGTCAGAAAATAATCACAATTTGCTTTGTGAGTGCTGAGAACTCCATATATTACCACTAACCACTAAACAATACTGTTCCTTTGGTTTTTAGTATTCCTTGGTTGTCAGTTTTGGCATCAAAATTTGGTATCAATATTACCTTGTGACATAGATGAAAGTCACACTAAATCCTTTAACCCCTTAAATGGCCAAGGCCAACCGACAGGCCCATAGTTTTATTACATAACCGAAGAACAGCTCAACCAGTTTGCATTGAAGTCCCTGTAGTTACTGAATAATAAGCCTAGGTATGTAATAAGCCTGGAATTTTAAGGGGTTAAATTACCAAAATGAACTTTTCAAAACTCATCTGACATCAAGAACTTTTCCTCTGTGCAACACTTTACTGCTGAGTTCACTAGCGCCCTATCAGATTTGGAAATATGCTTTTTAAACTCCTGAAAACATCGGCTTTCCTACTTAACACAACCAGCCAGTTTAACTCAGTTGAATTGGCAGAGCTGATTAGCAATGTTAATAAATACTACTAGTTAACTAACTAGGTGCAAATATGATCCATTCAACAATAGCCATCTAGAACAACAGCAGAATAAACGTCATAGTTATGCACAGTGTCGGCCCTAATAAAAAACCTAGTAAGACATAAGCAGGTGCTTAGGGCTCTGTGGTCATCAGGGGGCCCTATAACAAAGGGGTTATTACTGTAATAATGTACCCTTATGTTAGCTAAGATGTTTGAGTGAGGAGAAAAGCCACTGGTTATCATGTCTCAAAAAAGAACGTATGCAGAAAACAGAAAAGAAAGAGAGAAAATAGAAACAGTATGTTTCGTTTTTTGTTGGGTTAACATTTTGCCTTTTGTTTTGGCTGGAAGAAGTAGTCAGTCTAGGATCTGTCTAACAAAGTTTAGACACTCAGGCTGTGTTTAATGTACATGCATGTGCACGTGAAAGCGTGGTGTTTATGATGAGCAGCCAACTGAGGAGGAGTCACTAGAGGAAAAAGTAATGTAAAAAGGTAATGCATTAGCTACTGCCACCAGCGTTAACCTTAAAATTAGCTGGGTAAGCAAGAAATATTGTGTTGTGAGAGTCTGGATCCAGAATGCTGAGAAGGTTATCTGTCATTCAAATTAGAAATTATTGGGACTTCAAATGAGTATACAGTAATCAGCAATATACAATTACTATACAATGTAGTCTTGCCCAAGGACTCTTAATGATCTAGTGTTGGGTTTTTGCCTAGGTGGGGAAATCCAACCCCAGTCAAAAGCATAGCAGGCAGAGGTGTTACCCACTACACTATACCAACCACTGGACCAGCTACTAAACAAAGTGGCCAAACAAATGTCTTTAACGTTTGTGAAAATAAACAGCTTGAGAGCTGTGTTAGCCCAGAGGTTTAATCTGGTTAAACACACTAAGTATAACTGTAATAAATGTTATTTAATGTATAGATACTTCCTCCAGCTCATTCCGCCGCTCCCAGGCCAACTTGGAGATATGATCCCTCAAGCGGGTCCTAGGACGACCCCAGGGTCTTGTTCCGGTAGGCCGTGCCTGGTACACCCTCACCGGGAGGCGTCCAGGGGGCATCCGGATCAGATGCCCGAACTACCTCAGCTGGCTCCTCTCAATGCGGAGGAGTAGCGGCTCTACTGTGAGCTCCTCCCGGATGGCCGAGCTCCTCACCCTATCAAATAGAGTGTAGCCATCCATGTTATGGAGCCAAAAGAACAACATCATCTGCAAATAGCAGAGATGCCAACCTCCGGCCTCCACACATAATGCCCTCCTGACCCTGGCTACGCCTTGACACCCTGTCCATGAATATCACAAACAGGAGTGGAGACAGGGCACAACCCTGGCAGGGTCCAACGCTAACACTGAAAGAGTCCGATTTAATGCTGAGTATACAAACACAGCTCTCACTCCGGGCGTACAGAGATTGAATGGCCCGGAGTAATAACCCCGGCACCCCATACTCCCGGAGGACCTCCCACAAGATATCTCGGGATATCTCACAGTCGTAAGCCTTCTCCAAATCCACAAAACACATGTAGACTGGGTTGGCAAACTCCCATGCCCCCTCAACAATCCGTGAGAGGGTGAAAAGCTGGTCCCAGGAATGAGCTGGAGGAAGTTACGGGGGACAGGGTCATCTGGGATTCTCTGCTCTCCCAACTGCTACCGCGACCCTATCTGGACTAAGCGGTTAATGATGATGATGATAATGTATAGATATGTAATAAAACAATAGCAATTAATTTGTATTTTAGCAGTTCTTCATAACACAGGGGTGACAGACTAGTGGCATGTGGGCTGCATTCTCTAATCTTAGTTTTCTTTTACAGTTCTTATTGCTGTTATATTTCATGAATAGAGCGTAAGCGGAAATTTTGTTATGTAAAGTTCAAATTTTCTGTTTCCACAAACGTCTTCTCTTTGCTCCTCTGTGCTCGTTTGTCCTATTTATGAATTGTCTGCAGCATTCCCTGTGGAATCCAGAATTAACTGGTGCATCCTGAAGCTTATCTGACACATTTAATCACTTTTTTGGGAAACTGCACTGTCTGTAGTGTTCAGGTCTAACCCCTGCTGTGTGCATAGATAAAACTTGGTCCAACATTTTTTCTGTAAAACAGATTACACGGCCGACTGTATTTGAGGCTACATGCAACAGTCTATTGTAAACTCTTTTTCAAGCTAATATTTCCACAGGTTTGTTCTCAGAGTCTTAGCGCACATGTTTTGAGAGGAAGAGGCAATACATTATATACATACAAATAAACATGTGCAAACTGACATGTGCAAACATGCAGGAAGAGGGTCCAAAAAGCACTGTTTCTGTTAAACTTGTCTTGTTATAGTCTACAAATATTTCATAAGAAATTATATTCTTTAATTGATTCCTTTTTTGTACAAGTTGTATAGTGGACTCTACACAACATACACAATCTCAGAATTGCTACTTTGTACACACTAGATGAAAAGAAGACAAAAAAAAATGGTGCAGTCTATACTGCACTGTCTGTAGTGTTCAGGTCTAACCCCTGCTGTGTGCATAGATAAAACTTGGTCCAACATTTTTTCTGTAAAACAGATGACACAGCCGACTGTATTTGAGGCTACATGCAACAGTCTATTGTAAACTCTTTTTCAAGCTAATATTTCCACAGGTTTGTTCTCAGAGTCTTAGCGCACATGTTTTGGGAGGAAGAGGCAATAAATTGTATACATACAAATAGACATGTGCAAACTGGAGATTCTCATGACACTCTCAGAAAAAAGGTCCGAAACTCTGGGTCAGTACCCCTCTTGTCACTGGGGTGGGACCCTCATGGGTACATCTCAGTACCTTTAGTCAGGGAACATAATTGTACCATAATCGATTGAAATGATATTTTCTAAGTTGTACTGACTCCACACACCCCGTCTCGTCTTCAGGCTTTTTATTTTATTGTTCTGTTTTAAAACATTAGGTTATGAAAAGGTACTTATGTACTTATTTAAGGTGCACAATTGGACATTAAACCCACTGCTGTACCTTTAAGGTACATTTACATTGTTTGTACCTTGAACAACAAGAAATGTACCTGCACAGAACCTTTATTTCTAACAGTGTGAACGCAGACAGACATTTATTCTGTGTGTTATAATTTGTATATACATGAAGCCACTTATTAAGAAACTCTGTAGGCTGACATTATCTCTCACCGCTGCTGCCGTAAATACAAAAATCAACATAGTTCCTCAGCAGGGATCAACGATATGAACCTACTGGTGTCATGCTACCTGGTTCCTCCAATGTCTCCAACCAATGTTCCTCTAATGTAAATTCTAGCTCCCATGATTCTGACATCATAGTCACAAGCCCAATAGCTACCAATCACAAATAGTTGCAAAGACCCTCTTCTCCAGAGTTCTTACTGCCTTCTCCTGTTCTCATTACCTCTGTATGTATATATATCTGTTCAGTGTCATTTTCTTTGTGCAGTATTGCCATCAGACTTTTCTTTTTATACTGAGCGATTTTCCTGTTTATGCCTCTTGTGTTATTTGACACTTTTTCTGTCCCTCATTTGCTCTTTTGGATTCTCCCTTGGACTGTATCTCTGTTTGTTACTCTGGCCTTTGACCCTCACATGTTTACTTTCTCTGCTCTCTGGTTCCCCATGTGTCTTATTACTGTCCTCGCGGTTCTGACCTGGCCTTGTTTATTGACCACTCATTTGGTTTGCCCCTTTGTAAATAAAATTTATTATTTTACTTCCATAAGCGTCTGGTTCATCTGCCTACCATGAGAACTGGTTATGTACAACAGTCAAATTTAGTCAAAACCCATTTTCAAAACAAGCTTACCTAATGAACAGTTGATCGATTTAGCTAGCTCCATTGTGACAATTAAATCAAGCAAGGTAAACTCACTGTATACTAGTTATCTTTGGAACAGAATGCTTTGGAATTACTTCAAATTCAACAGGATAAATAATATGAAGCTATGAATATGAGCTACTTAAAGGCAGAGGCATGATGAACAAATTTATTTTGTAAATTGAACATCATGAACAGCAGGAAGGATTCAATGACTGAGAAATTTGGTAGAATGATACCTAGCTGGGGTGGCACAGTGGTGCAGTGGGGTTCGAATCCCCAGCCGGGCATCCAGGGTCCTTTCTGTGTGGAGTTTGCATGTTCTCCCTGATGTCTGTGTGGGTTTCCTCCTACAGTCCAAACACATGAAGTCAGGCCAACTGGAGATGCTAAATTGCCCCTAGATGTGAATGTATGTGTCTGTGTGTCTGCCCTGTGATGGACTGGCGAAGTTGTCCAGGGTGTTTCCTGCCTTCCGCTCAATGACCACTGGGATAAGCGTCCTTGAGTTTGTGAAATACGCTATATAAATTTAACTTATTATTATTATTTGACAGGCTCCAGCACACTCAATGACCCAGAAGGATTAGAAGATGGTTGGATGATACCTAGCTATGTAGACCCTGATACAGGGAACTAACAAAGCAGAACAAAGGCTGGCCAAAGCAGTTAACATTAGCTGGCTAAGTAGCAAATCAAGCTAAATGGTAATCAGCAGATCACCAACACTATTCCATAGACAATCCTATTTATTGTCTTGTCCGTGATGTGCTTGCAGTCACTTGTTTGGAATTCTATCATTTGATGCGATCACATTATACGTTGCCGGAGTTTTGATTGGGTGTTTTATGAACCCTGTTTAGCAAAGTTGAGACAGTTCTGGCTAAATTTCAAAGAGGTTTTGAATGACTCACAGGCTTTGCATTATGCAGTGCAAGTGAGATTTAGTTTCATGTAAGTTTCAAGGACGTAAAGTTGCAGGAACCTTTTAAAGCTGACCTTATTATACCTATTTTATGTGCAGGAACCTCAGCAATTCAAGGGCATCGCATAAAGAGCATTCGGGTGTTAAGCTGCACCATATAAAGAAGAGAATTAAAACTCAAAACGACTTGGATCTTGTAGCAGATCAAGAGTGAGATCGATGCTTCCATTAAGCTCAGGAGAGAACAAGAGAGTGAGGAGAGAGTATCTGTCACTGCTGCTATAAACACAGCCACAAACATCATGGAGATCCATCAGTGCTGGCTTGTCCTGCTGCCACAGGTGACTCCAGGGCCATCCTCAAAATTATACCTCCTGAAATACTTTACAGTAGAGGTTGCAGAGACCAGTCAACTTGTTGACTAATGCAGCCTCTCATTTGCACTGTGGGCAGCTGTCGACTAGTCAGGGACAGAGCCTGATTTGATTAATGAAATATGGCAGCAGCAGCTGACATGCAGGAAGAGGGTCCAAAAAGCACTTCTTTAGCTACCCTCCAGAAACCTACACATCTTGGAGGACTTGGAGCCCCAAATTTCTACTACTACTTTCTATCACATCAATTGCTAAACATTAGACATTGGACAACTTGCTCAAACCAACCCTGGCAAGACATTGAGGAAAGTTTAATTCAAGAACTGGACATTAATAGTATTCCATTCATAGACAAAGCTATAAAAAAACAAAATTTTATAAATACAGTACAATAAGTACCACCCTGAATGCATGGTGGAATTCAAACAGAATTCTTAAATACAGCCACTCTCCCTCCAGTCAAACTCCTCTGTGGAACAACCCCATGTTTTTAATAAATAACAAACCTTTGATATTCTCAGCCTGGAAACAGAGAGGAATAACCAGCCTGGCACAGTTGTTCTCTGGTGGCTTGCTCATGACCTTTGATGATATCAAAGAAAAATACAATATACCAGATAATTGTCACTATCAGTATATACAACTCAAAGATGTTCTAAAGAAAACAGTTAATAGTGGAAATCTCTGCAATCACACTCCTCCCCTCTACTTAAAACTACTCTCCCTTAAACCTCAGAAAATGTTATCACAAATATATAAACTTAAAGCCTCAAAGGACAACACCATCTCACTCCCAACTGAAAAATGGACCTCAGATATAAAAGAAACATGTAATGTCAACTGGCAAAATATATGCAGTGATATCTTCTCTATGTCCAGCAATTCAAAACTCCAGCTAATTCAATATAAAACCCTTCACAGAACATATATCACAGCCTCTAAACTACACCGTATGGGATTCAGTCACAGTGATAAATGCCAACATTGTCCAGCTTTAACAGACAACTACTATCATGCTTTCTGGAATTGTCCCCCGACCCAGCAGTTTTGGTCAGAGGTCATGGACAGGCTATCAGAGATTTTGGGCCTTGTCATCCCTTTATGTCCCATTGTAGCGCTACTTAATGACCTTTCCTCACTTTCAGCACCCAATCACCTCAAATGCTTTATATTCATATCACTTACCATTGCCAAAAAAGTTATACTGCTAAACTGGAAGGACAGAACCAAAATTTCAATAAAGCATTGGCTTAACCTCCTCATGGATCACTGCATCTTGGAAAGACTCACAGCAAATTTTAAAAATAACACAAAATCATTCAAGGAAACCTGGTCACAATTTTTACAATATATTGAGAGCTGATTTCTCTCTCCAATCTCATCAGGGGAAGGTTAAACCACTACATAGGATTTGATAACTACCCATGTTATAATTACATAAAAAGGGGGGGGGGGCATTACTGCCTTGTTTATTGTTTTGTTAAGTGTCTGTGTTTGTCAGTCCTGTATGTCCAGTTTGTCATTATTATTATTATCATTTATTATTATTATTTTCTCATCCTTTCTCTTTACTTCTCCTGTTTTTTCTCTGTTATTTCTGTTCATTGTTTCACTCAAAGCAGGGGGTGGGTGAGAGGGTGGGGGGGTGGTGTTTGGAGGGATGTTGAGTGGTTGTGGTGCCACATAACCTTATATCTATATGATCATTAATAGCGAAGTGAAAAGAAAAATATATATATATATATATATATATATATATATATATATATATATATATATATATATATGTCCCCTGGAAAAGGGGTGGTGGTGGTGTGGCCAAGGAATGTTGGCCCGGGAATATAATAAGACAGTAAGTCAAACTTGTCTTGTTATAGTCTACAAATATTTCATAAGAAATTATATTCTTTAATTGATTCCTTTTTTGTACAAGTTGTATAGTGGACTCTACACAACATACACAATCTCAGAATTGCTACTTTGTACACACTACATGAAAAGAAGACAAAAAAATGTATCCTTGTCACTCCATTTCTATAGTAAGTTGTTTTTTTATTTCTGTAAAGTTACTATTTTGGAGATCCATATATATATATATATATGAATATATATATAAGTCGCTGTTCAACGAAAACCATGTATCTCCATTTTTGTTGTTTTTTTTTTTTATTTCAACAGACCAGCTGTTCTTTACATTGTGTAAAAGTAAGAATTTAATATAGAACTGCTCTAAAATCACTTGGAATGAAATTGCATTTTGTTTTTGTTTACATTTATTTACATTTTGCACAGCATCCCAACTTTTTTGGAATAGGGGTTGTATATTTCCATTCATATTTTGATTTACAGGTCAATTGAGTGATTTGAAACACTTAAATGATCAGCCATACATTCCTGTTTCGCTAAAATGACTTCCTATTCAAGATCATCTATATATGAGATGAAAAACATCAGTCATCCATTGTTATGAGAAAGGCCAGAGAATACAACAACGAGGCATGACAAAAGGTTGTTAAGTTTCACAAACCAGGAAATGGTTACAAGAAAACAGCTAAAGAACATAAAATGTCCATTTCCACTATCAGGGCAAGAATTAAGAAGCTTAAAACAACTGGAGATGATAAGAATTTGCAAGGAAGATGACATATGTCTACACTGAGCCCACATACAGTGAGGAGGACAGTTTGAGTGGACAGAAAATCTATAATGATCACAGCTGGGGAACAGCACAAATTAGTTAGGTCTTGAGGTCACGTCCGCCAAACCACAATCAAACGCCACTTATATGACCACAAGTTGTGTGGGCCGGGGGGTGCCTCTGCTGACAAGAACCAACAAACTCAACCAACAAACAATTAGACCAAAATAGAGGTTTTTGGCCACAAACACCAAGGTGAGTTTGATAGCCACAGAGAAAAGTACCTCACTGTGAAGTATGGTGGTGCATCTGTGATATTGTGGGGCTGTTTTTCTTCCAAAGGCCCTGGAAAACTTATTTTTATACACAGTATAACAGACTCTATCAAGCACCAGCAAATAAAATCAAAACCTGAATGCCTCAGGCAGGAAGCTTAAACTCATAGTTTGGACCTTCCAGCAATATAATGATCAAAAGCACACCTCAAAACCAACACAAACATGGAAAACCTGTGGGATGAGCTGGAGAGTCCACAGTGTGGACCTCAGAATCTGAAGGTTTCTGGAGAGGTTCTGTATGGAGGAGTGGTCTCAGATCTGTTGCCATGTGTTCTCCTGTCTCATGAAGCATCACAGGAAAAGAATCAGAGTCACTGTTATCTTTGCAAAGGGAGGCTGCACAAACTATTTAATGAAAGGGTGCCAACAATTGTGGTACACAGAGATTAAAAAAAAATATATTTCCTGATAAGATTTTTTTTTTTCAAATAAAGATTAGATTTTTGAATAAAAGATCAAAATGATAAGCAATAAAACATGTTTACTCACTGTTTACCAGGGCTGCCAGTATTTGTGGAATTTTGGCCAAAAAGCTCAATTTTTGTCTCTTCTGACCACAAAATCTACATTATACACTAGGTCACTCTGATGCTTTCTTTGATGTGTTTTTCTTCAGTAATGGCTTCATTCTAGCTGCCCTCCCATACAGGCCAGTTGTATTCATATTGTTGACTGGTACACCTTCACTCCAGTCTCTGTAGCTCCTAAAGAGTGATTGTTGGCCTCTCTTTGGCTTCCCTTCCTGCCCTGACACAGCTTTTAGGGTGGTCTTGTCTAGGCAGTGCCTAGATGGTGCAATGCAGCTTCCATTTCCTTATAATTGATTCAACAGTGCTCAGTGATTGACTCTTTAAATGATTCATAGTTTGAGGCCAATAGTTAGCCAACCCTGTCATTTTTAGGACAATATCTTTCATGTGTCGAAACTTGGAGTTTATGCAGCACAGGGGCTGAAAACCTATGCAAACCTTTTTTTGTTTTTTTAGTTAGTAATTTGTGCTCAAGCATGTTTTTTTGGCATAAAATTAATAATAATTCATTCATTTTGAGGGTGAGTCTTTTAAAATGTTACAGTACAAAATGTCAAGGGTCATTTGTAATCTAGACAAATCTGATGACTTTTACAGGGGTTGAATACTTTTGCAAAGCACTGAATATTCCTGAATTACTGTAAATAAAACAAACTTTACAAAATATAAAGCTACTTAGGCCCAATCCCATTTCACCTCTATCTCTTAGCCCTTAGCCCTCTGTTTTGCGCACTTATGTTTAGTGGTAGGGTGTCCTGATTTTTCCAAATGGAGGTTTTCAAAAAAAAAAGGAAAAAACAGCAACACGGCTGAGTAAGCAACCAAATAAACTCACAAATGTAAGTATTTTCTCCATAAAAAATACGATAATCATTGTATTATTTTAGTTAAATGTTATTTCAATGTATTATGGTCCTTTTCTTCAAAACTGCTGCACCATTTAAGGTGGACCAGGAAAATTCAAGCAAGAAGCTGGCGAATAGCTGACTTCAGCTTCATATCACCAAAGAACTAGACGTAGGCGACAATAAATAATTGTACGATGCCCCATATTTTACCTAAAGCCCAGCAGTGAGGTTGCTGAACTTTACCCTCCTCTTCTATCACTGCAGACTGGCAGGGTCGCCTACAGAGCAGCGCTTGTAGCCTGTTAATGAAGTAATGTTCTTTTTTTATTTGAGGGTCCCATTTTGTAGGGTAAGATTTCAACCACGACCCTTTGTAACTCAGTTCCGAGGGGCAAAATGACACTCGAAAACTAGGGGTAGGTGTAAAAATAAGAAATGGGATTGGGCTTTACAAATACATGTCTTTACAGTTAAAAAATGTGTTACACTAAACTGATATGATAGTGGAACAGAAGGAGAATGAAGACAATAGGAAGTCCTCTGGGCATTGTGTGTCTATTTTGAAAAGTGGACTTGAGAAATAGACTGATTTGAGGATGTTTTTCAGCAACAAAAGTGTCATAGCTAATAATCTAACTGCTAACACTGTGACAACACTTCGGTTGTGATATGCAGATAGATTTGGTCCAGGTGTTGCTTTGCCTGAAGGCACCATATGTCAGAGATCACTCATATACACATACAGCTAACCTGTGGATGTTGACAGATCTGTTAGCCCCCTAACACCAGGACTCATTCCTGTCAGAATCCATTTCTCTTTACTGAGCTAAAACAGCACAGCTGCTGATAAAAAATTAACAAAGCAAATCTGGGTGAAAAGGAAGAACTGAAGGCATTTTTACTGTTCTGTTGCACATCAGTGAGCGTGTTTACATCCACACCAATAATACGATCATTATCAGATTTCAGCAGTTAAGTAGTGAAGTGGTGATGTCAACAGTCGATTACTTAGATCAGATTAAAGTGATTACCTGATTTCAAGGAATTGGATGGATTTTATCTCAGTAACCTGGTTTCTTAGCACATGTACAGTCGTATGCAAAAGTGTGAACACCCCGGTCAAATTACAAGTCAAAAAAGGTACACATCCTCTACGGGAAACAAACTTACATTTTATGCAAACTTTACTGTATTAAAAAAAAGTATATTATATATATATATTTATATATTTTATTATATGTCATGTGCTGCGCTTCTTTGATGAGTTTATTGGTAAGCTGTTAAGCAATGGTAAAGTGCACGTGTTCAGAAAGAAATCTGATGTCATGCATCCCTCTGGCCCTGACTCCCCGGTGGACACCAATTCCCAGAACCCTCTGGGTAAGCACATGACTGTGACGTCACAGCAATCCATCTATCAATGATCTGCTTCACCCGATTACCAATTTTACTCTCCTGTTCCCTGTGTCACATGATCTGTTACATCTGATTATCAAGAAACTCCTGCAGGCCCAAACCTTTCTCATTATCAGATAATTAAAATAGTTGGAAATATGTTCAGATGTGCATTTTAATGTACTCAATGGCAAATTCACTTTAAGAATGCAATTGCTCCCCTCTTCCATGTGTTCTTTCATAGAAACTGTAAGCCCAAACCACTCAAGCTAATAAGAAGCTGTGGGACACCTTCTTTAGAGTCACAAAAAAACACTGAGGCTACATTTACACACTCGGTAAAAGTGGCCCAAATCTGATTTTCTCACCAAATCCGATTTTTTTGTTTGGCTGTTCACATTATCTTTTAAATGTGACCTGTATGCGACATCAGTCTGAACAGATCAGCTCCTAAACCGACCCGCATGCGCAAAAGAACAGTGCTTCACGTGGCGGCTCGTCCAGAGGTAAACAGTCATGACAGTCAGCGAACGACCGCAGCTTTCAGTTTCGTCTTCCCAGCATCACAGGAGCGAGTATAAAGTTCCAGTGGTTGACAGCTGGACTCATCACCCACAGTGTGTTCGGCTCGTTATTCGACCACGGCCACTTCTTTGGTTCGTGTTCTCGGATTCTTTAAACTGTTCTCTGACGCTGCAGCCTCGGGCTCGTTCGGCCGCGTCGTTTGAACACGGAGCGATGAGTCTTGTCTAATGTTTTAGTACAGAAACATCAGCCTAAATGTTTATGAGTCTCAGCAGCGCGAAATCATGATGAATGTCGAGTTGGATTGACGTAAAAGTCAGTACCACGTATGAAAGCGTCTCAAATCGGAATTGAAAATGTCAGATTCAGTGCGTTTTTTGCTGTTCACACAGCCACACAGATGACACACCTGTGTCACATTTGAGGAAAAAGATCGGATTTGGGCCACTTTTACCTGCTGTGTAAACGTAGCCTAAGTTAAACCCACACAAAAGTTGTAAGTGGACTATTTTTAAATAAAACTGTGTATAATGTAATATATTAAATGTTGATTATTGACAAACTAATAACAACCCTTTTTTCTTTTCCAGATTAATCAATTAAGTGAAATCATAATGGATCGATTAATCAATGGTACAATTAATCGATAATTGCAGCCATGATTTCACCATGGAGAGGTCAATCTGGGTGATATTTGTGAAAAATTTCCATTTACTTGGCCTTCCAGTGTACTGTCTTGGTCAGAGGGCAAATAAATCTCCATAGGCTAAAACAGACAAAATTAAGTCACGTTTACTCCCGACAGTCCAGACTGCTGACCTTATCTGAATAGACTGTCCAAGCCCCCCCTCCTTTTCTCTCTGCCTTTCTGCTCACTTGTCATCTTCCATTCACCATCCACGAGATGACCAAAACCAAGTAATTGCTTTTTCCCTGTGGGAGGCCGTCCAGCAAGGCTAAAAGGACTAATGAAATCACCTAAAGTGGAGAAGGCCCTGGAGGATGTTGCTATAAATACAAGCCTGAGAGGCACAAGGCTGGGATATTAATTGTCCTCGGGTCACCCAGACAGCTTTGCGGTGGCTGTGCCGAAAATTTGCACACATACCCTGAAGAGAAGCTAAGTATATTTACGTTAATGAATTAGAACTCTGAGACACAACACCTGCCACGAAACTCACCTAGTCTGGAAAAACATGTGCTACAGGGGCACAGAGCGAAAACACATCTCTACTTGTTTCATGGTTAATTATAGAGACTCTCAGATTCAAGCAGAAAAGGTAAAGTAATGAAATAGAGTACAGAATTTGACAAGCTTATAAATGCATAGTGCAAATATTAATCTTAAAAGAATAGTTTGGTGGAAATCAAACATACACAATGTTCTTCTTACTCCAGATGTAGTCTATCAGTCAAAGCATGTTTATGTCCAATTTTGCTTCTTTAGTTCAGAACTGGAGCTACTAGGCTAACATTTCTAACAAATGCCTATAAGTCAACAGTCACCCAAATCTCTCAATCCGTTCAAACCACTCTTTCAGCACTTAATTAAAGTCATACAGACTTGTTGATGTGGTTTAGGACACAATATAACTCACTATGAATTATAACATTGAATAAAACTTCACCTCTGTACTTGAATGCTGCAGGTAGTCATTGCAGACATCTTTTGCTTCCCCCACGGAATCCGCTCTCCTTCGTGCACATGCACATCATCTTATATTGGTGTTTAATTACATTCACATTTTCTGTTGTTACTGTATAACTTATATCTTGTAAAATATATAACAACTCTGGTCCTGGAGGCAGTGTCCAGCACAGCTTGGTGATCTTCCTGCTCAAACATACCTGATTCAACTCATCTGTTAATTGCCATGTTTAGTTGGTGTGTCTGAGCAGAGGAATTACCAAACCGTGCTGGATACTGGCCCTTCTTGAACGGAGCTGCGCACCCCTGTCATGGATCTCTCTCGCATACCTGATGAATAAATCCCACTGTTTCATGGAAAAAAGCACAAGAAGTGTCTATCATGTACCCAAGTGGAGCTTGGGAAAAATTGCCCTCAGGAAAACTTACCCTTTGTTTCCTGGGTCCCTTTTAAACAGAGATGTTCACAAGTCTCTGAAGTGAGTCTGAGTTGAGTCTCGAGTCTCTGAGGTGTGAGTCTGAGTCAAGTCTTGAGTGTCTGAGGTGTGAGTCCGAGTCAAGTCTCAAGTCTCTGAGGTGCAAGTCAGAGTCAAGTCTAAAGTCTCTGAGGCGTCAAGAGAGTAGGAGTCAAGTCTCGAGTCTCTGAGTTGTGAGTCTGAATCTAGCCTCAAACCTCTGAGGTGTGAGTTTAAGTCGAGTCCAGAGTCTCTGAGATGTGAGTCTAAGTTGAGTCTCGGGTCACAGAGTTAAGTTTGAGCTGAGTCTTGAATCTGAATTGAAGTGTGAGTAAGTCAAGGTTTTTTTTTTTAATTTTTACCCGATTTTCTCCCCAATTTAGTCGTCTCCAATTCCACCCGCTAGTTAGGACTCCCCCAATCACACGATGCTATCAACGCTAGGAGGGTGAAGGTTAACACAGGCTTCCTCCGAGACCTGTGAAGCCAACCACTGCTTCTTTTCGAACTGCTGCTCACACAGCGTCACTGGCCAACCGCCAGATCTGTTACGTCAGCTAACAGATGCCTGCGCTGACTAGCATCGCGCTGAGTGATGGGGGGAGAAGGAGGGGCCATCCCACCGACCCAGAGAGAGTGAGGCCAATTGTGCTCTCTTGGACTCCCGGCTACGGATGGCTGTAGCATCACCAGGGATCAAACTCGCGATCTCCTGATGATAAGGCCAACGCTTAGACGGTTGCGCCACTCGGGAGCCCATAGTGAGTCGAGGTTTGAGTCTCTGAGGTGCGAGTCTGATGCAAGACTCAAGTCTCTAAGGTGTGAGAATGAGGTGAGTCCCAAGTCTAAGGTGCGAGTCCAAGTCAAGTCCCAAGTCTCTAAGGTGAGAGTCTGAATCAAGTTTTAAGTCTCTGAGGTGCAAGTCAGAGTCAAGTCTCAAGTCTCCGGAGGCGCATGTAGGAGTCAAGTCTCGGGTCTCTGAGTTGTGAGTTTAAGTCGAGTCCAGATTCTCTGAGATGTGAGACTAAGTTGAGACTCGGGTCACAGAGTTAAGTTTGAGCTGAGTCTTGAATCTCCGAGGTGTGAGTGAGTTGAGTTTTGAGTCTCTGAGGTGTGAGAATGAGGTGAGTCCCAAGTCTCTAAGGTGCAAGTACGAGTCCTGAGTCTCTGAGGTGAGAGTCTGAATCAAGTTTTAAGTCTCTAAGGAGTGAGTCGAGGTTTGAAACCAAATTGAGTCTAGAGTTTCCGAAATGTGAGCCCAAGTCCAGTCTTGAGTCTCTAGGGTGCGAGTCCAAGTTAAGTCTTTAGTAGAGAATTTCAGTCTAATTTCTAATAGCTGCACCTGCCACATTCAACTGCGAGTTGCAAAGAGAACAGCATTACGGTACTTACTGCTACTCACCTTTTCTGATTTCTGCATCCAGGCCATGGTCGCAATGCATATAAATAAGAATAAAAGCATTTTGCATTGTGGCAGTGACTACAGTTGCAAAGGTAATAATGTAAATTTACTACAATACTCATAATTAAATGCTCTCAAACCCCAACACTGTGTTTGAACAACGTTGTTAAACTAAAAGGCAAACTCACTCACTTAAGAGTGAATTTGTTTACCGCATTAAGATCAGCGGACCTAATTCAATCAGTTTTGGTCATACTTTTTTCGTCTGCCTGAAATTAAGTTGAGTTAATTAAGTTGAATTAATTGAGTCTCAAGTCAGTTAAGCGAGCGTTCAAGTCACGAGTCATGCCAATGTCTCGAGTTTGAGTCGCTGACTAAGGACTAGGTACTGCACATTTATGGTAAAATAATTGCAGATTATTTTACTAATGTATATTTGCTTTACAGTTGTTTTCCTTGAATATATAGTACTTTACTGGCAACTCTACTGTCAGTAAATTACTGTAAATTTTATGGTATTTTTTTTTTTCTCACTATACATTGCACTGTCTGGTATGTCACTGCAAACTAGGGGTGGGGGGAAAAATCGATTCTTAGATGCATCGCGATGCAGATGTGGACGATTCTGAATCGATGCACAAATGTCAAAAATCGATTTTCTAAATTTGAATTAATAACGTAATGTTGACGGAACACAAAAGGCAGAACTTTGCAAAGTGCGGAAGTGCAGCGCCCGGACAATCTGTGGCGGCACACTACATTAAAAGCTAGTGCAGGGGTCGCAACCCAAATGTTAATAAGAGTCATTTTGTCCTTTCAACAAAAATCAAACCACCTTGGGAGCCGCAATATTTTGAGTCCAATTTACCATCTTGGCTGTACGTGTCTCTGTACGTGCTAATGTCCTAGTACAGGCTAAAAATGTTAACACAAACAAAAACTGCTTAAAGCTTTAGTTCAGCTGTAGCTGCTTTTCTTGCATCACCAGCTGGAAACTTTTCCACAAAAGTAGAAAAGTTTCTTGTAAAACGTCTCTCAATGTACTTTTTACGACTCATTTTCCAGCTTCTCGTTCGAATTTTCCCGTTCCACCTTAAATGGTGCCTGAGGCGCCAGAATGTAACTGCTGCACCATTTAAGGTGGAATGGGAAAATTCAAACAAGAAGCTGGAGAACGAGAAACTGACTTCAGTTTCACCAGTTTTTTTTTTTTTTTGTGTGTTTGACAGTTTCTCGTTGTAGATTAAACGTATCAGGAAACCAGCTGGAGGGAGTATAGCTGCAAAAAAGTCTATTCGTCTCCAAACTATCGATGTTCATCTTCAACCTCTTTCTTGCCTTTTTGTTAGCTACTAGCTAGGTGAACTAGCAGTTATAGGCAACATTAATTTTAGCGACCACCCCACACTCTCTACAATGAGACCAAAACTGCAGTTATAGCTAGAATCACTGAGGAAAAATGGGTAGAATAGCTGTAATCTGCTGCGTGGACATCCATTGCCACAGGATCTTATTTCACCATAGCGGCACATTTTATCGCAGATGAGTGGCAGCAGCGTCTGATGTGCACCAAACAGCAATGAATGAGAGCCTTCCAGTTAACCTGACATATTGGTTCCAGTTGATTTATTAAAAGATATTGGAAGTAAATTCATTATGGATCATTACAAATACTTTGCTTTAAAAACTACCAAGTCCTCAGACAGTAGGAAAATAGAAATCCTGTATATAAAAAAAGATGCATCAAGATGCATCGATAATCGTTTTATAATCGCGTCGCAGCCCTCTGAATCGTAATCGAATCGAATCGTGAGGTGCCTAGAGATTCTCACCCCTACTGCAAACCAATGCACTTCTCTAAGTGGCCAGTCTCTTACAGTATGAGCCTGTAAATAAAAAAATCATTATTTCACTGTAAAATTGACACTAAATTTACAGCAATTTTTATAGTGTAGTTCACTAGTCAAATAATACTAATTTTCACTCATTTTTTATGTTGACAGCATCCTTCATAATGAAAAAATGTGTCTAAATTTGGAAAGAATGCAAGCATTTTCACCAGTGGTCTTACACTTTGTGACCCCACTACACAGTTTCCATTATGGCGGTTTTCTTACAACGACTATGAAAAGCTTCCTAGAAAACTTTGCAAATAAAAAATTCTGACAAAAGAGTAAATAAATTGCCCAAAAGGCAGAAGGACCAGAAAATAAATTCATAGTCTGACTAATGAAAAGCAAACAAAGAAGAGATTATTCTATATGTGGCCTTCTGCTGTGCAAGGGATGATCACAGGATCCTCTTGTATAAATATAACCACACATGCCAGTGTTAATGATCATTACCTCTCGTCATCATTTTTCTTCTATTTGCTCATGCTCCATGCCTGAGCCTTGACCTATAAAGGTCAGTGTCACTGATTGGAGTAATTAGACCAAACAAATGCTTCACAATGAAGGAGATGCACACGCTCTGGTGAAGAATGATGATGCACAAGGACAGCAGCCTGGCAATTGTGTTACCTCTCCAAGCAACACATAGATGACTTATTGCTTCTCTAAAATAGACAGAAATTACCTTGACCTGCAAAAAACAATCAGCAAATGAAGTCTGCCAACAGAAGAGTTGTTTGGAGAGGGGAAGTGGATCCTTCTAGGTGGGAGAATAGAAAAAGGAACTGGTGGAAAAGTGACTTTTATTAAGAGAGATGCTTTAAGACGAAACAAAATCCTGTCACAGAATTTCTGAAAGCAGTCTAAACCCTTTAATGTCCATCTCTGAAACGTTAATCCTTGTTGTCTGAGCTTGCCTGAGCACAAATCTGATGACTTGATTTCTCTTTTCAAACTGAACAAAGCATAATGCTAAAAGGTGAGTTTTCACCAATAAATGGATCACAATAAATTTGATAGCATGTAACTATTGGTTTTTTAAAAAAATTATGATTGTGAATGAATATTATGTAATCAAAATAATCGTGTAATCGACAATGTAAAATGACTACTGTTTGATCCAAAGTGTAACTATACAAGTATAGTTTGTTTTTCTAAGAACTCGGGGACATTTTTCCACAAAGGTCAGTCTTAGAAGTTGGTTGCATTTTCAAATTACTATTTGAAATTACTTCTTTTTTGTCTGTTTTCTTTTCTCAGTAACGGCTTCCTTTAGACTCATAGCGTTAAGTTGGCTGTGGAGTTTTTCAGATCTGAATTAAAAGTGGAGCTTTTCTCCTTCACATTAAGTACTGTTTATCTGATGGTGACAGTTCTGGTGGTCTGCCAGGTCTTGCATGGCTATTAGAAGTCCTGTTTTCTCTGCATAATTAAATGATATTTTAAACTCCAGTTTTGGAAACTCACTTTTTTTTTCTTTTTTTTAACTTTTCTCATTTGACTCACCCCTTCTTCATGCAAGTGGATTATCTTATCTCTAATCTCCCTAGAAATCTCCTTTAGCCGTTTTAGATGTTCATGACAAAGACATTTGAAAGGCAGCTAAGGTGAGTTTGGGTAGTTGTGTGAATGTTAGTGCCTTTTTAAAGGGGGACATAATATCAGTGAGACTCAGCTGTGACTGGTTGGTTTTAAGATTGGAGATATGGAAGAGTTAAAGTGGCAGTAGGTTCATAAAAGTAAAGAGTGGACAAAAATACTGATAGATTTGATATACTTAGTTTGATATACTTAGTGCTCTGTGTAATTTTCTGGTACATAAATGTTTCTTGCTTTCATACTCGATGGCTGTTTTGACTGGAGGTTGAATAGATGAAAGGGCAGTCTCTGAATTTAGCACAGTACTGCATTTCAACTCTAGCGGAAATAAACAGATAACTAGAGCTGTGGAGCATCTGGCTGACAAATATAGCTCAGAAATAAACAAGGATATAGGAAAGCTGGAATATTTCACCAATATTTCAAGCATTGAAAACACCCTTCAAAAAGTCAGGGATATATGTGGTGTTGACAGGTTTCTGTTTTGCTAATATAACTGAAGTTGTGCTTGCAAAATTGATTTAATGAGTGCTAAATCAGTGAGAGGTAATTAAGTGTTGGATATTGCTTTTTAAAGTGTGCAAACCTCAAAAGTCATTTGAAAAATTTGAAATTCAAATAAATCCCCATCTGAACCTATTCATTTCAATAACTCATGATTTAAACATTCTCACATGTAATAGCTAAATAAATTAAAGGTTCTCGTATTATTTATATGCTCCTTATATGTTTGCTGATTGATGCCATTAAGAATCACACAGGAGAAAAATAACATGCATTTTTTTTGCTTTTCACTTTACACATATCTTAATTAACGTTATTATTTATTTATTTCAACCATGTAGGTTTATTTAATGTCATAAACCAAATTGGAAATAATTATTGTTTGTACAAAAAAAAGTTTACAGACAAACTTGTTAGTTTAGTAAGCTGCTTTGCCTTATTTTACCCACAAGCAACCAGTAAATACGGCAGAACTAAGGGTGGGCAAGCAGAAGAAGTTGCTGCTTGATCTATTCAAAGCTTTGCTGGACGACATTTATGAATACCTGTATTTGAAATCCTTGACTGACACATTTTTCATACCATGTAAAAGGTTAGTAGACATAACATCCCCGGACCGTCTGAAATGGAGAAAAACGTTTTCCAGTTGACCTTTCCATGCTCTCCCACAAACATCTTCTTTCATAGCAACTGTTCTTAGGCTGGATAAGCCTTACAAAGCATTGCAAAACAAAATCCCATTTATCATAAGAATTTTTTGTCAATGTACCTAAATTACAGTTGTATGCAAAAGTTTGGGCACCCATGGTTCTATATAGCACCAACAAAGTTCTTCTGTTGTCACAATAACAAGCTTGTAACCCTTTTTGGTATTATATAGAACCATTTTCACAAAGGTTCTATACAGAATCATATATGACACATCCTCCATCAAGCTAATATACGATTTCACCATGTGAAGGACCATTTAGGCATGCAAATGGTTCTTTGAGTATTCATGGTTCTATATAGAACCACTGTCTTTACTAAAGGACCTTTCAAGAACCATTTTATTAAAAGCGTCCAGCTGAATGTCTTATCTTATCGATGTTGTTGTGTTTGTGTAAATCTACAAGTGTCACTGGTTCCAGAGGTGTTGCTCTTTACTAATTATATGCTGATGATAATCTGACTGGATACCAACAAAGCGTTAATGACAGTGTCACGCTAATGAGTCATCTGTCACTCACAGAAGCTGTATCGATAAATCCTGCAAAGACAGCTCAGAATGGGCCAGACGCAATATGGAAGCCTGTCATGTACTGTTAGCGTTTGACAATGGAACAAAGCAAAATCAGCATTTGAAGCTGCAGGGAAAAACGGAAGAAACACAGATGAAGAGAGGAAGCCAAAGATCAAGTGAGATGATACTTCAACACAACTGATGGGTTGTGTATCCATGACATTTGCTTCTTAATGACAGGGGGTAAAACTTGCCATGCAGTTCCGAGCAGAAGAGATAAAAAATGTGCTACACATCACCCCTGACATTGTGACTACACACACATATACACAGACACACACACACACACATACATATATATGTATATATATATACATACATACATGTGTCATTTTTTGTCATTTTTGTCAGCTGCACTTTACACTGTGTTAAAATTTCACCTGTTACATCGTCAATTTCCATAATAAGTTAAGAATGCTTTTCCTTCTCCTAGAAAGTCATAATATGTATGTGTGTGTGTGCACCATTCTTATATATGAAAATATGGTCTAAATAACTTCATACATACCAACATAGATGTACAGTAATACTGAAAGCAAAGGTCATTGCTTTTCAACAAAATGTGAATGTTAAATAAACACTAAATTAAAGTCACGGGTTAATCCTGTCTCGACAGAATCTGGGTTAAAGAATTATTCAGAGGGTTAGGAACGTGTTGCATACCACTGTAAATGAATGCAGAATACGGAATTTAAAAGAGTTTTCTTTAAATCATACATTGCATAGTTAAAAAGTGAAGTCTTGTACTTCATCCTTGATGCACTGTTTTTCAAATGTGCTACAGTTATTTGGCTTCTCCAAACCATAAATGAAATGTGTTCTCCTGTTGTTGTCATGGATACATGAATGAAGTTCTATCAGACGAAACTATTCGCTGCCAGACAATGAGTTTTCCAGGGAGCATTACTGAAAATAAAAGTTGCAACTACACACTCTTCAAAATAAAGCTTCCTGTGCTCCCAACTGGCACAACTGTCTAAACCAGAGGTCTTCAAATCAGGACCTTGAATCCAGTATACAGTCCTTCTTGGTCACAGATAGGTGTGACACTAGGTGTTGATTGTGTTGTTTGGTGTTAGGCTGTGGGTTAGTTAGAGTGGATCTTGCGTTTGCCGTAGAGTGAAGAGCTATGGTTAGTCCTGCTATCCTTGGCTGTGTTTATGTGCTTTTTCTGCTATTTGGTGTCAGAAGTCGGATAGCGTATCCCCCACCCCCCACGACAAAGAGTGGAACAGCACTTCGTCCCTTTGGCGGAGGAGCTGGGTGCGCAGCGCAGCTCTGCATAACATGCCTCCAGAGCCCCTACTGTGAACAAGAACAAGCGGCAGCCCACCCTCCGAAGGTTAGCCTTCCTGGTAACCTACACAGCCCGAGCCAAGGCCCAGCGGTATGCGGAGTCCTGCATCCTTGCCACCGCAGCTTCTTCTGACTGTGGCAGGACTTCTCACTGTTGACTACCGGCGGTCAGCTGCCCTCCACTTTCCCCACTGTCCACTGCACTGTTGACACTGGTGAAGGTGCTGTCACGCATGCAAGGCTTTCTGCCTTGGCTCCACCGCTGGTGACTGACCTGAGCTGGGTATTGGTCAGAGCACAGCAGGTCGTAGTAGGGATATCAATGAGCCCATATCGATGAACTCGTATCGATGGGCCCGTATTGACGAGCGCGAATCAAAGAACACAATAAGCCGTCTGCCATTTACGCTGCACTCAGCTCAGGGTGTGTAGCTGCAGCTGATTCTCCCTGGTGGCTCCCGGCATTCACTCAGGGGCCGGGTGGCATGCATGCTCTTCTGCCACATAACGCTGTGCTGCTCACAATGTCACTTCAATGGCTTCCCTTTTGCCGGCTTCTCTCTCACCAACTTCTCTGCCACCAAGCCTTGCCATGCCGACTCCTCCTTTAGCCCTGCTGCTCTGGCCCTGTCATGAAGCCTCGCTGTGTCATCTCCGCCATCGAGCCTCGCCACGCTGTTCCCTTCGGGGAACTGGGCTCTGCCTTCTTTGCTGCCTGGCAAATTAAATGTTGACGTTTATGTTGTGAATGTCGTTCTTTTGGTCTGGGATGTGTGTGTGTTTTGTGTTGGGCTGCAGCTTAGGTAGTGTAAGGCTTGTGTTTACCATCGAGTGAAGAGCTATGGTTAGTGGTGAATTTTCCTGCTATCCCTTGCTGTGTTTAAGAGCCTTTTCTACTAGTGTTAATAAAGAGAGCTTCTCACAGCAGAAATAATGGGCTCTCCCACGTCTCCTTCTTCACCAAGACGCTACTATATAATGTAAAGGTTCCTTAAAGATTACAAAGGCTCTTTACACTCACATTTCATTTACAAAAATGATTCTTTACAGAACTATCCACAAAACGTTTTTAGGGAACCTAAAGTGGTTCTTCTGCTCCAAAGAACCCTTGTTGCCACCCTTATTTTCAAAAAAAGTAGAACACAAAGTCCTCGGTTTTGGTTTTGGTTTTGGATTCTTTCACAAATGCTGTTTTATCCAGCCTTCAGAATAACGTTTGTCAAAGAAGCACAAGAGTCAGTTTTTTCTCTAGTTCTTTCCTATTCATTTCATTCAAACTGCTACTCTATAACAGAAAACTGTGCTACAAAGCACAGAAGCAGCGCAGTGCGAGCTGAAAATAACCTGCTTTGGAAAGTGTTAGAGGAAAGCAGAAATGAAGCTAAGAGATGTGAGATGATGGGTGACGGCTGAAATATAGTTACTGCAGCAGCCATAAAACCTTATTGTCTGGCTGTCTGTACAGACCAGGACAGAGCTGTTTAACGTTTCAGTGAAAGTGATGCATTTAATTAGCCTTCTTTGCTCGGAAAAGGACGTTCTGGTTAATCTACAGAACATTTCAGATGACATCATAACTCTATATTAAGTTTTGAATGACTTTCAAGGACAAGTGCGGTCTTATCTTGAGGGGAGACCATCAGAATATTTCAGCGTGCGTAACCTGATACAAGTCAAGTGTGTCTAGGACTTGTGAAACAGCAAAACAGAGGGTTACTATGAAATCATGACATTGGCTTGTATCTGCAGAAATTTTCATTAAAGTCTGATTAAAACAGGAACGCACTCTAGAACTGCTGCCAGTGATTGTTGTCCTTCAAATGAAATTGTTTTGAACCAGATTTAAAGCAATGGTTTGGCCTAGAGGTCTGCCTGGACTTCATTAGTAATGCCCACACCTGCTCGCTTTAACCACATCTCTGACCGTGCCCGCAAAACCTAGTGCCATTCTCGCCCGCAACCACGTCATCCCACCCGCACCCGCCTCTTTTGCTCTATGGTACCTGCTTGCATTTAGCCTTTGTAATTGTGTCCACTGGCAAAGTACATGCCTACGCAACCCCCACAACATGAACAGCCTCCAGACCCACCATATCTCTACACACACAAAAATAAAAAAACAGCAGTAAGAGCAGTGAGTACACTGCTTCACCTACTAAATAACCTTTATAGTGTTAAAATTACAATGACTGAAAAGACTAAAATGTGAAAGACAAAACAAATTTTTAATTAAATGTGTTTTTAACATTTCGTCACTGTCCAAAAAAAAAAACAGGTATCTCCAAAATAGTACCTTTAGAGGAGAGGGCAAAAACGTTCTTTACATTCAATGTAAGTTAATGGAAAGATATTTTATTCTAAGTCATTTTGGAGCATTTCTATTGGTCCGATCATCATAAAATTTTCACACAATGTAAAGGACATCTGCTGAGCTCAAATGATGCAGAAAAGTAAAAATCGCAAAAAAATGGAGATACATGTTTTTCATTGGACAGCAATGATATGCTGTAAATTTGTAGTGATTATTTTCCTAAAATTTTCCTAAAAACATTTTTAAACGCTGTATTATTGCGGTGTATTAGATGCTTTTGCACTAGCTGTGTTTTGTTTTGTTTATTTTTTGGGTGGTGTCAGAAATATAAAACAAAAGCACAGTGTAATGTCTTTAAATGGAACACAGAATGATACAAACACAGTGTTTGTATATACTAATGTGCATGCATCTGCGAGTGAACCCGACTTATTCAGACCACTAGTTTGGCTAAAAATCTAATTTACACACTTTACTCTTACCCAAATATGTTCAGGTGGCATTTCTCTGAAGTTAGTGCTACTTTAGTTTTGCACAGCAGTGATCTGTAAAACTGGCAAACTGCAACATTCAAAGAAAAGAACATATTAATTAAATATCTTACAAGCTTCAAATGTTCACTGTTAAGCTAAACTAACTGTGGAAACGTGAAAGTAAACCCCTGCTAACATGGAGCTGGTTGGGTAAAATTCAGGGAACTCAACGCTCAGGGTCTTCTAGAAAATGCCTAATGATTCCTGTGGAATAAAAGAAATATTTTAAGACAATCATGATGCTTGTTGTATTTGAAATCAGGAAGTGTTGTAGAAAGACTCTTACTGAAATTTTTAACTTTGGTGGGAAACAAAAGGGTTAAATAAACACTTTATGAAAGTTATCCAACCAAGATTCATTTTTCTCTGTGGTATCTACACCAACTGGCCACTTCATTAAGTACCCACATGCTCTCTGTCCATTTTATCAGCTCCATTTACCATACAGGTGCACTTTGTGGTTCTACAGTTACAGACTGTAGTCCATCTGTTTCTCTGCATACTTTGTTAGCCCCTTAACCCCGTTCTTTAAAGGTCAGGACCCACACAGGACCACCACGAGCAGGTATTATCTGAATGGTGGATCATTCTCAGCACTGCAGTGACACTGACATGGTGATGGTGTGTTAGTGTGTGTTGTGCTGGTACGAGTGGATCAGACACAGCAGTGCTACTGGAGTTTTTAATGATTGTGTCTACTCACTGTCCATTTTATCAAATGCACAGTTTGTGTTAATCATCATAGCCCTTCATCAGTGGTCACATGATGCTGCCAATCTTTGGTTGGTGGACTATTCCCAGTTCAGCAGTGACAATGAGGTGTTTAAAAACACCTCACTGCGAATGATCCTATCTGAGATAAGGAAAAAAAAAAAGGTAATATGTAAATTTGGTATTTAGCTGATTTTTGGATTCATAAAATAGACTGCTTAATGAGTGTGTGAGACTGCCCTCTCTTCCTACGTGAACTGAGGAAAGAAAAATGGGAACACATCCTTCAGATGAAAGTGAAATTATGACAGTCCAACACGTAGGATGAAAGATCTAGGAGACTGCTGATTGCATTGGACACAGGCTGTTAAATATGAGAATAGTGTATGGAGAGGTTGAGTATGACCATACGGCAGGCTTGGAGCATTAAGAAACAGGTCAGAAGTTCATGCGAAATTTGGCCATCAATACAGATCATGACAGATAGAAGTTCAAGAGGGATGTGATGTCAGACCATTCAGTGAAATCGCTGGAGCATCAGTGTGAGGCTTTTTATCGCAGCAGGAGGGTGAATGACATTTGAATGCCTCCAAAGTGGTCAAGGAGGTCCAGAAGGTAGGAGGAACCATGGCAGGAATACCAAAGCAGTGTCTCATGTCACAGTAGAAAATGTGAATTTGCCTTGAAGAGGTGCCATAGTTTGACCATACTGTTGAGTGTCATTCAGTACTTGGAAGATTAGCTATTTAAATAGGAAAAAAAAAAAAAAACATTCCTTTTCCATGTTCTATCATCATTTGAAATAAATATTTTTTTTCCCACTCTAATGTTTAGAGAAGAGGATCTCTCACCAGCATAGTATCAGGCAACAATAGTATGCATAGTACTTAACTCAGGGTATATGTATTGTCATCATAGCGCAACCAGATGCCAATAACTAAGCCCAGAAAATCTGTAGGTCTGGAATGAATTCTTCAGTCAAATATTATGAGTAACACAGTGGGAAGTGGTTGAGGTAGCAATAACATGACACTATGAACGAGGAGAGCGATGTATGGATAAAAGGATTATGCAAATATATTTATATCATGACACTGAGTGTCAGAGTGAATACTGAAGTCTCAAATTGATACAGCTCACAGCATTACTATAATCTTCCTTCTCCCTTTCCTTTTTATTTCTGGTCATGCCTGTAATTACTTTCAAAGCACTGTCTCATGTGACCGTAGACGATGTGAATTTGCCTTGAAGAGGTGCCATAGTGTAAACATACTAGAGTGCAATCTAGTACTTAGAAAGGATTAGATATCTAAATCGAAAAAAAAATACAATGGCAATCATATTCTACAAATCATCTATCAAAATAAACAATCTCTAACGTTTAGGGTACTTCCACTCTTGAATTCCTCTCTTAGCATTTGTAAAAAATTAACCTTTATGGGGTGCATGGCAAATGGATGAGGAGTTGTAAGGTATATTTAGTACAAAAATTAGCCCCATATAATAGGCAAAATAGGTAAAGGCCTTCTCATAACACCTATACAATGAGACAGTTTTTCCACCAGGTCATACAAAAATAATCATGATGATAAAAAGTTGAGGTGATACTATTTTGACTGGTCCTTTTTAGAAGACATAAACACTCAACAGACTCTCAGCAACATAACAACATATCAATGATGTAGCAGTAGTGAATACATTTAGTAGCTTATCAAGATACTTTTAATTAACTGTGTTAAAATGTGTTTATAGTCTGCTGAACTCAGTTGCTTTTCTCTTTGAATGTCCAAATTCATAGCTCAGCTTAAAACCTACCTCTATTCTCATCGCTTTCACTCCTCTCCCCACTTTTTTTTTGCTCTGCCTCTGTAAAGTGACCTTGGGTTTGAAGAAGGCGCTACATAAGTTGAACTTATTATTATTATTATTATTAGTAGTAGTAGTAGTAGTATTAGTAGTATATCTGTAGATGTTAACCTGAGAGGTCACTGAAGATGTAACAGTTCTAATACAGACCATCTCAACATCCCCAACAACCTGTTATAGACATGTTGCTCACACCATTCTTTAAGTGGAGTTTAACTGGATTAGGTATTGGTTATGGTTAGGTTTAGGATTAAGGCCAGGATTAAGGTGATGGAATATGGTTAGATTTTAGGTTGAGGTTAAGGTTAAGGTTAGGATTAGGGTCAGGGTGAGGGTTAGGATTAGGTTTTGGATTAATCTTAAGGTTAGAGTTGGGATTAGGGCCATAGTAGGGGAACAGGTTTTGGGTAAGGTTAGGTTTTGTGTAATGAATGTAACATTAAGTCTACTTCATGTATCAACAATACATCTACTTAATGTAAGTAATGTATCAATAGAACATCAAGATATTTACCTTAACGTATAGATGCTTTACTACTGCTACTTCACGGATATGTTGTTGATGTGTTACTGATACTTTGTTAAGAGTTTAGTAATCATCTACAAAGGACCACTCAAACCAAAGATAAATTGGTATAGTGCTTTTGCCAAACCCAATGATGCCATACAGAAGTAACAAAATAGACAATCGGCAAAAAATAAAACAACTATTAACACACACAGCTCCCCAGATGGCAAGGGAAAAATCCCCAGACCATGGTATGGAGCCACTTAGCTGGTCCTTAGCTGTAGGGGAAATTCCCACTCTGCCCAAGGGGCCTTTGCAACTATGAGGTAGCATCACACAAGTGACCATCTCAGGATGCCTAACAGCCCAGAAATAGTCCTTAGCAATGGGGAGAGTAGAGTTGCTCAAGTGGCTGGCCCAAGCAGCTTTGTACCTGTGGTGTAGCATCTCTCGCGCAGCTGAACAGCACTAGTCAAGGCAGCCTCACAGCTGCATCACTGTAGCATCACTTAAGCTGCCAGCCCAGGCAGCCACATAGATACAATGTCACCACAGCAGCTGGCCCGAACAGCCATGTAGCTGCTATGTAGCGTTACTCCAGCAACCAAACCCCAATGGTCCAGATGGCCTCATAGCTGCAGTATAGTGTTGCTCAAGTGCCAGTCCAAGCAGCTTCATAGCTGTGGTACAGCATCGCTCCTGTAGCTGAACGCCACCTGTCCAGGCAGCTTCATAGCTGCAGCAAAGCATCACTCAAGCAGCCAGTTCAAACAGCCACATAGATGCAGTGTAGAATCATTCAAGCAACCAGTCCAAGAAGCCTCTGAGCCATGGGTAAGTCACTCTTGGCCAGCATCACAGTGAATATGATGGCGAACTCCTCAGCCAGCAGGGAAACATCAAAACATACACACAAACAACACAAAGCTAACTAAGCCGATGTAAAGTGGCAACCATAAGAAGACTTTTCTCAACCCCTCCCTGATGGTAATGAATCGGAAGACAAGCAGGGTTGCAAGTCATATCAGTTTAGACCTCAGGCTTTTCCGGCACTTCCAGCCCCTGAAACTGTGGCTGAGCCTGTAGGGCCTGAGGCTATGAAGGTGTGAGTTTTTATACTCAGCACTTACATCAAAGCAACTCCTGCTGGGGTTTGAAGCTACGCGGGTTGCTACCCATTCATCACTGTGCACATATTGACATATTGATGGGCATGAGCTGAAAATATAGTGTTAAGAGTTTTTCCTTAGGCAAACAGAAATGCTAGATTTAAAAAAAGTGATTTGATCCCCAAACTTTAGCATAAAAAGCTACAATGTTACCCACTATGCTATCTAATTGTTATAAACCTTGAAGTGGCAGCTGAATTTAAGAAATCAACAGAGACTGGTATAATTTTTTTTTTCCATTTGTTTTGTTTTACAAAACACATAATCACACAATAAAAAAACACAGTGTTATTAAAGACATTATTAGTGTTTTTTGGTGGGATTTCCAGTGCTTTGGTGATGTGTACATCCATGACAGGTCAGGGTTACCTTCACAGGTGTCCAGTGCTGCACAAGAGCGAAGAAGCTTGTGGAATCAACCCACTAGCTGTATTCTTGCTGAAACAAATCTCGAAGAATAGTCGTATAAAAGGCAATTGTTATATATGCTAATAAAAATAATCCTAAATTACTTTTCAGCACAATCTCTAAACTAACAGAGAACAAAACAGTTAGTGAACCCCAGATGCCATCAGCCTATAGCAGCAATGATTTTATGAACTTCTTTAGTGATAAAATTGAAAAAAATTCAGAATACACAATTAAACTCTACAAACCTACTGCCTTATAATGCCAGCCTCAATCTTGAGAATATTATAATCCTTGCAGAGAGACTTGAATCATTTACCTTACTTCAAGAAAATGAACTAATTAAAAGTTTCTTCCGCAAAATCATCTACTTGTATGTTAGATCCGATTCCTACAGGTTTACTCAAGGAAATTTTGCCAGAAATAACCAAGCCTATTCTGTCAATAATAAACTTTTCTCTTAGCCTTGGGTACATCCCAAAAACTTTTAAACTAGCAGTAATTAGACCGCTGATTAAGAAAGCTAACCTCGATCCCTGCGAACTGTCAAATTATAGACCCATCTCGAATCTCCCCTTTATATCTAAGATCTTGGAAAAGGTTGTAGCAAAACAATTAAGCTCCTATGTGCATAGGAATCAAATGCATGAAAAATTTCAATCTGGCTTTAGGCCACATCATAGTACAGAGACAGCACTAGTAAAAATTGTAAATGATCTATTATTATTCTCTGACCAAGAAAATGTGTCCTTGTTAGTCCTCCTCGATCTTAGTGTGGCATTTGACACAATAGACCACACTATCTTACTAGATAGACTAGAAAACCTTGTAGGGGTAACAGGAATAGCTCTTTCCTGATTCAGATCCTGCCTCACTGATCGCTATCAGTTTGTTAATATAAACGGTGAATCATCTGCCCTCGCAAAAGTAAAGTATGGTGTTCCACAAGGCTCTGTTTTAGGACCTGTATTATTCACATTATATATGCTACCACTGGGCACCATTATCAGTAAACACTGCATAAATTGCATTGTGATGCTGCTGCCTCTTCTGCCTTGATCAGGTGCCACTGCTTGCCAGCCCTCTGGACCGGCTTACCACCATTGAGCCTCCTGCTGTACAACGCCGTGCAAACCTCACCCTCACAACCTGACCCCACTGATGCTGCTGCTGTTGCTGCATGAACTAAACTAATCAAAATTAATCATTTGAACTAATCAATCATTTAAACTAATCAAATTAATCAATCACCCATTACAGAACTGACTCTGTGTGTTTTTCCTTTCTTTTCTTTGCCGAGTTGAACAGGTGCCCATCCTGTGCGTTCTGATGCTGCTGCCTCTTCTGCCTTGATCGGGTGCCACTGCTCGCTGTGCAAACCTCACCCTCACAACCTGACCCCACTGATGCTGCTGCTGCCGCCGCTGCTGCTGCATGAATTAAACTAATCAAATTAATCATTTGCTCCACCTGTTTTCCCTGTTTTGGTACTATAATACTTTATACTAACAATGTTTACTATCCGGTGTTGACCAGAAGACGATGGGTTCCCCTTCTGAGTCTTGGTTCCTCTCAAGGTTTCTTCCTGTTTCTCTTAGGGAGTTTTTTCCTTGCCACTCGCTCATGAGGGCTTGGACCCAGATTTCTTTCTGTAGTGCTGATTTCCCTATAAAGCTGCTTTGTGACAACACCTGTTGTAAAAGCGCTATGTAAATAAACTTTGCTTGCTTGCTAATGAAGAGAGTACAGTCTGTGGGCAAAGGGGCAGTGGTTCAAGCCTAAGCCCTAGGCCTCGATCTGTGCATGTGCTTGTACCCATTCAAACATAACAGAGGAAGAAATTCCCTACATTTTATCACAGACTGAGATGCAAATAGCAAATATCTGGACCTGTTACTAAGTCCTGAGCTTGAGTAAATCAAGGAAGCTTGGGACCAGATAGCAGTTTGAAATTATGTCAGATTGTCAAATTTTCTTGATCTAATACAATATATGGTAATCTGAAAACTACTGCATTGTGTAATAAGCAGTTCAATGATGTCAGGCAGAGAGAGAAACAAAACTTTCCCTCAAATTTGTAAGACATCTGGGAGACTTAAGGTGGTGCCTCAAGCAGTGAGTTGTTGATACCTACTGAGGATCTTGCAGCCCTTCTGTTACAAATGTAATGTTAGTGGCATCCAAATCAGCATTCCAGGTAATCTTTTACAAAAGCCAAATTTCATAATCAGACTGTGAAGCATCAGACTTGAGTGTTGTGAGGTTAACACCTTTTGTACTTCATCCATTTCAGCCTCAATTTCCAGGAATTTTAAACATGGGAGGCCAATTTCTAGCTTGAGAACTCAATCGGAACTGCCAGGCGGGCAGTTGCTATTATGGAATAACAGTTCGTCCATAAACCATGGTAAGTCCATAATCTTGTCCTAACTCCAAATAAGAGTTACGGAAGCTTCCTAACTACTAACTAAACTACTACCACTTTTGTCCCAGTGCAAACTCCAACTGGGTGTTAAAAACTGGTTGTGTGTATCTATTAAAAAAGACAATGGTCCTTTAGGGCCTATAATAAGCTGAAAAAGGTGGTGGCTGCTTTTTTTCACTTTAGCCTTCTTACATATGCATTTATAGGTGTTTTTCTCTCAAAGCACAAAATATTTGGAGGAGATTATTATAATCAACTCCAATTTACCAAAACTGATAATAAAAACTGCCTGTGCATTAAAGTCTTATTTTTGATTGACAAACCCTGTACTACTGCCACATCACATTATTCTCAAAAATGACTAAGGAAATTTAAAAGAAAAGTTTGTTTTAACCCTTGTGTGGTGTTCTTGTTTTTGTTACTCAGTGGTCAATATAGCCATAACAATTTATGTAAAAATACCAGTGGCCAGCGTAGGGTTCTCCTTTAGCAGCTGTAGCCAGTCAGCAGCCTGTCCATGTTGTCCGCCCTCACACACACACACACATACACACACACACACACGCACACACACACACCCACAAACATATACACACACACACACACTAACAGCAGGCCATGTAGGAGGAGAACAGAGTGAAGGACACAACACCTCCACACTTTTATTCCCCGTGGGTTCACCCAACACCACAAGTGTAATATAAATGTGTAGGGGGTGAACAGTGTGAAGTCATTGAAAATGTGTTATTTTATATGTTCTTCACAGAAAATGAGCAAAGGCCAAAGAATCTGGGGTTGAAATAATATGAAATATTTTTTCATCCTCTGGGGGATCACGTGACTCCTGACCATCCATCATGCTCCAATAACCGTTCTCTGTCTCCCAAATACTGATCTGTTTCACCTGTTGCGCTCTAGTTATTGTCATTATAAAGCCCTGGCTTTTAGTTGAGCTTGTTGTGAGGTATTATATCTTTCCAAGAGCTACTGAGCGTAACTTGACTTTGCCCTTTTTGTCTGACCCCTTTTGGGCTGTTTTCACCTGGTGTTCTGTTTGTGTCTTTGTATTTTTTGTCTTTGTCCTGTGCCTGTTTACTGACCACGATTTTGGATCACAACTCAAACAGTAAAGCCTCTTTTTCCTTTTTTTATCTGCGAGCATCTAACTTATTCTGTCACGTTACAATGACAGCTGATCATTAATCTCAATTGAAAAGTTTAGGATTTCCTAACTTTATATAAGATGATCTAAGAAAAGATACAATGCCTTAATTGAGATTTGCTTCTATAATGTGAATGTGTAAAAAATGTTATCTTGACCTTGTCAGATATCAGATGTTAGGACAAAAGACAGGAATTTTCTGTAATATAGTCCATGTTTCCTGAATATCCAATATAAACCTCCAATATAAACCATACAAATCCAAAAAAAACCCTCAGCTTGTGGATAAATAGTTTCCATTGCACTTAATTATACACGTCCTATTGAGCGGCTTAATGAACTGTGCAGCACCATACAGCAAAAGCTATAAGCACACAGTCCACGTATTTCATTCCTAAGAGCCTGAAGCATGTTACAATGGCAGGGAGAGCGAGTGTGTGCTTTAGGCTTTCAAATGGCTTGGAGAATGCATGCTGACTCATTCTCCGGATGAAACATGATTAAGCCTCACCGCTAGCAAGTGTTAATTCATGCCTTCGCTTCTCAGTTAATCACCTGGCCCAACAGCACACTGTGACAAGTGTGAAGAATGTATGTGGACCTTGGAATGTGTCTTAGACACTAACTAGAGAAAAAAATAAGAATGTAAATCAGTTTAAGTCTAGAGGAAAATGGCTGGCTACTTTCCATGTTAAACAGCAGCTAATGTTTCAGCATCAGGGTGATGCATTCCAGCGATTTCTCAGTTATGGAACAAAATGTGCATGATAGAGACTGTGCATGAGGTGCTGGACTCGTGATTAGTCAGAGAGAACTCACACAGACACACCATGGCCATGATTTAATCCTGATCAAATGTGTTGTGTTTGAACTGCCAGGAAAATTAAAGTGAAGTAGAAAACAAAGGTGATTGAGAGGGTGCTGACCTGCTCCAGACAAGTGCTACTGGTCATAGACGCCTGAACAGTGGAGCACATTCCCACACCTTCACCTGTATTAGCAGGGGCGTAAACATATGCTTACCCTTATGTACACTTAAATGCATTTTTTTATTCAAAAAATGTGAGCTTGAGTTCAACAAATATGTTTTCTTGTAACTGTATCAACCTTCTCTGCAATAGAAACTATCACTTGATGATAATGAATGAATGAAAGCAGTAAAGACGCCTTTTTGCTGTGATATTTGTGGCTATAACTTTAAGCTAGTGAGATATCTAGCTAGATAGAAAGACAGCAAGCTATGCAGTTCAGTTTTAACTTAACATACACTCTCAAACAAAAGGGTACAAAACTGTCACTGGGGCAGGACCCCTCTTGTCATTGGGGTGGTACCGTCAAAGTCAGGGAACATAATTGTACCATAATCCACTGAAATTATATTTTCTAAGTTGTACTGACTCCATACACCCCGTCTCATCTCCAGGCTTTAAAACATTAGGTTATGAATAGGTACAAATATGTACTTTTCATCTGGGAAAAACTTTAAGGTACACAGTTGGACCTCAAAACCATTTTGGGGGTATATTTACATTGTTTGTACCTTGATGCATGAAAAATCTGCACAGAACCTTTATTTCTAACAGTGCAGGGGTTGATCCATTAGGGATGTCCAAATCTGCTCGTAAAGATTGGAATCGGAGCCGTCCAGACATATTTTACGAATTGGATATTCAGTTCTGATACTTTTCTTGTTTTTTGCATTCTACTTAACGCCACTGTCAAGAGGCAACTTGAACAGGTGTTATTATCTGGCTTTAATTTATTTCTGAGGTTCACGGCAGCTATATGCCATCTTATATTACATCAATGCTTTCTGTAAATAATAGAAATGATCAAACTCATTCCAGTGACTGGATCACCCTTCCGTAACCACTTGCATTAAATCTGCAGCTGTTTTATTTGATTTATTGGAGGTTGTCATTTTATGTAATAATTTTAACTGGTTGTTCAGTTCACATTTCTTATTTTGTCACTTTTGGAACAAAACCTTGTCTATCTGTTTATCTCCAAATGGTAACTTTACAGGAAAAGGAAAAAATATTCTTAATCTTAAGATTTTTGGACCATTTCTATTGGTCCATTTATCCAAGGACAGATTAAAGACTGGCCAAGTGATGTCAGTTTCCAGGGAACTTTGACTGCCAGGGGCCTCGGGGGACCACAAGGACTGAGGCGTCTCAAAGACTGTGGATAATCCACTGCAGATGCAAAAACTAGATTAACAAATAGCCCTTATGTGTAATAATTAAAGATATGCCCATACATTGCCACTGTTTTTAAAACAGTTAAAAGCCCCCTAACAACACAAATGTGCAATCCTTATGGTTACATTATTTTTTTTCACCACTGTTTACAGCGCACATAAACAGACATGAGTGTGGTTTATTAAAGAGCCCATATTCAATATTTTTCTTGTAATTAATATTTTTTCTTGAGGTAAGGTATGTTTTTAAATTCTGACAAACCTCTAAATGTCTGCGGTTTGGAACTATTTTACAGCAAAATATGAAAGCTTGTAATATCCACAGTGTTTAGTCTAAACACAGCAAGCAAACTGCTTCACTGCATTATGTTAAAGTAACTGCCAAATCATCACGTAGTTCAGTCAAATTTGATCATAACTCAATATCAAACACCTTGTATAACAGTCATACTTGGTCAAAACAAATCAGTCCAGAATGTCACTTTATTTAGCCTCCTCTGCAATTTTCCTCCCCCACTTCCATACAAAATCAGGTTCCAGCGCTACTGATAAATCAGCCTTGCCCATAATAACTAACACTGTTTATATCAGGCTGCAGAAAATTCTCCATCATCTGAGCCGTTCCTTTGCCTTTCAGAAAACCTGCTGTTATAACACAGATTTGCCTGGGAGAAGGATTGCCAAGGATATAATGAAAAGTCTACAGCGGCTGGCAGGCTTTCACCAAGAGGCCTTGTTACAGTAATGAAAGCTCTGCTGTATGGATCGATGCCCACTGAAGGCTTTCTGCCTTCTGTATTATTGACAAAAACACGCCTTTCTGGGAGGTCTCAGGTGTGCGCAGCTTCATGCCAGGGACACTCACTCAAATGAGTCACACCACCAGCTCCATCTGAGACGTTCTTTCCAAAATGCCGATCTTGGACCTGCACCTCCTGTCAAAACCCTGACTGCGTTCAGAACAGAAAAGAAACCACAACTGGTCTCAGGCCAGCCCACAGAAAACCTCTGACCACCTCCTCAGCTGTTTAACACTTCGTTCTAACTCCTGCTGCACAGTGAGAAATCATCCTCTAAGACTGTTTTCATCACTCCGCTCAATCCACTGTGTGGGCGATCTCCTTTCAGCCAGGAACTGCCTCACTCTCAGTTCAATTTTTTAGGAAAACACTAGGCAGTAGTTCTAGATGTTTGCTAAGCCTCATATAGTCTTAAAAATAAAGGTGCCAAAAATGGTTCTCTGGGACACTGACATAAGAGAACCACTTTTTGAAGAAAGGTTCCTGAATAATCGTTTAATGGGTGGTTCTTTAAAGAACTAGTTTGTAAATAAGATGTGTCCAATTATCTAAAAAGCCTCTACATAATGAAAAGGTTCTATACCAATTAAAGGTTTCTAGAACTACACGTCCAAGAACCATTTATGAGAAGGTTGCTCTCCAGAAGGTAAACACAGTGCTACGAACTCCAGCCATCAAGCAAAACAAAGCAACCTGTCTAGTGGAAGTTTAAAGGTTGGCTAGCGAGCCTATCCTAATGGCTATGTGATGCAATTACTCAGCGTGGATTTAAGGTGCCAAAGGTGTCCATGTAAGCTGAGGGGGTCCACCTATCTCACCTGAAGATCCCTGGCCAATCCGAGCTCTGGCCCTATAGGCATAATAGTAGAAAATAATTTCTGGTTGTTTGGTGAAGAATTCGGGTGCTCCTTGGCTCTACCGTGTGCTACTACAAGGCCCCACTCCTGCATCAACATTTGGTTCAAATCCAGAAGCCATCCTCCTGTACATAGGGACATCAAGCAGCAAAGAGGCCCCCCAGTTGATAGAGTGTTTATTATGGAAGTGTAGTGTCTATCTGAATGTACCTAACCTAGTCCTAGCAATAGTCTCTACATATCCACATCTTTACCTACTTTCCTTTTGTAGCGTTATCTAAATGACCTTTATTTAGCTTGTTCAAAGAGGTGTTGTAAATATTTTTGCTGCAACAAATGTTCTGTTTTTTATTATTTTTATGTCCTTTTTAGTTTAAGATATCACCACTTCTCATTACTTTCACAGTAACAGAATTTGCAAAGGCTGAAAGTAATCCACTTATGTTATTATTTAAATGTGTTTCTGGATTCCTTTAGGTGGGTAATGGGGTGCTAACTGAAGATGTCCAAAATAACAATAATTATGGTGGGGCTGCAAAATTACCTCCTGGCTCTCCTCAGTCTAGCTGAAGCAATCAAGTCCCACAACTAATGGAAACTGTGGCAGCCCATTAGAGTCTATTAGGATAATTGGCCTGGTAACTCAAGAGAAACCCAATTAAAGCTGAGTTATTGTGACCTACCACACACATGGCATAATACAAACTTTGAACATAGTCTTCTTATTACTGCAGATGTACTCAGAAATATGCCTTATTATTAATACACTTTTAAAAACATCAAAAAACTCAGTATGTTACTAATAATAGACAAACAAAAAAGGATTTAATAAAACTCTAAAATATGCATGCAATTAGTTAACCAAAGATCTGAAATAAAGTGAAAAGGTTAGAGAGTACAAGTTTGTTTTTCAGCAACAGGAAAAAAGAAGAAAGAATATTTAACACAAAATGACACCAAAGCCTAAAAAACGAAACATAATGTCAAATATTTCAGTATTTAGTGTGTCCACCCTTTACTTTTATTACAGCTTCCATTCTTTTTAAGAGACTTGCTTTTCAGGTTTTTTCTTTAAGTAATCTGCAGGAATGCTTTTCCGCACGTCTAAAGTCTTAGAAGTTGGTTGCATTTTCTGTTTCACACTTTCCAAATAATCCCAATTACAAATGTAGACTCATGAAAACCTAACTACACATCTCAGGTGCCCAGTCTTTTTCCTTTTCTCAGTGAGGGCTTCTAGACAGCTGCACATCCTTTCAGATTCATAGAGCTGAGTTTCTTCTTACAGTGAAAGGATGGACAGAATCACCTGTGTTTTTTTCAGATCTGAAGCTTGATTTTCTCCCCTCTGTCAAAGATGAAAGCTTTCAGTATTCTTTATCTGATGGTGACAGTGGTCTACCAGGTCTTGCATGGTCCCATTTTCTTGGTATCTATTAATAATTTAATTAATTAAATTTCTATTTTGGGGAAACTCCTGTTTTATTTCATTACAGATGTAATAAAAGCTAAATTAAAAAAACAAGTTTTCAAATATTTCCTAAAAGTGTGTGCCAAACTTGACTGCCTAATTGAAATGGGTACCTACAGAGCTTCTCACAAAAAAAAGGAAAAATACATAATTAAATAAATAGAAACCAGGCACATTTGCTGATGTAACGCTCCAAGCCTAAAGCTAATACTTCCTGCTGAGTCCTTATGCAGTTGACATGGAATCTGCTGGGAGAACTAGAGCTTGGCAAAGCTAAGTGCAATCCACCGCCCTCAGTATGGGCCAGTGCCTGCTGAGAGGAAAGGAGGTTGTATTTCAAGGAAAACCTGTCTGTTCCTGTAGTGGCAATGTCCTGTCTTAACCACACTGTAACAAAATCCTCTTTTTCTTTTTTCTTTTTTTTTAACTGACCAGCTTTTAGGACTCAAGCGAAGTTCAATAATGCATCAAAGAGAACATTTGGCTAAATGTGGCGTCTTGACAAGTTCTGGTTGTTGCTTTATCAGCCTTTTTAACCCTTTTAATTACATCGTGTAAATTCTTAAGCCTTGGTGAGTTATGTTCTCTACCAGATGGACCATTTACTGCAAAGCACTCCTTAATGCAACCAGAATAAATCGAGATGTCCACAGGGTGCGAGCATGCCAGCTTCTCACTGTGAAACTGCTCAAGAGGTGCTATCTACATCACTATTAACAGAATGATTATGTATGATGCAGCATTTTTACACTGTTCTATGCAGGATGCCATTTTTATTTTTACTTACACAACTACAGCTGAGTCATTGCCTAGCTCATCTCTGACCTAGCTCACATGGTGCTATATGTACTGGAAAGTTTTAATGAGCATTCAGAAAAGAAAAAAAAAAACTAAGAGAATGTAGAGAATTGTGAAGAAATGTGCCACAGAGCTGCATAAGACAAAATCACTTTGCTTAAACCTTGGATTCTGTAATCCTCATTCCAGTGTTGTCTTTGTTTGAGTAATGGTACAAATAAAACTTCCTATGAAAACTTAAGGATTTCCAAAGGAATTCCATTTAAGAAGCTGCAGTCTGTTGGATGTACAGATTCTAATCTACTACATTTGTGTTTGTAAGCAAGGGAGGAGGCATTTTATCATCTGCCAATAATGAAAATCAAATTTAAATGTAGTTTAGCTGTTTGTGTGCTGGTGCTATGACTACACAACTGGAGCCCTCTTGTTCAAATACAGTTTTGAAATGGCAAGTCCCATTGATGGCTCTCTTGATAAAAGTTATTTCCAGCTACTGCCATGGTGTTTCAGCTTCCAGCCATTTCAGGAAGCTTGCTTTCAGTTTTCCAAAGAAACCTGCAGGAACATTTTTCCACACCTCCAAGGTTCAGAGAAGCTGGTTCCATTTTCTGCTTCTCACAATCCACGAAATCCCACCAGTCCATTATCAGTCCAGGATCATACTCTAAATCTCAGATGTCCAGATTCAGTGTTCTAGGTCAGTAATAGCTTCTTGACAGCTACACATCCTTTCAGAACCCTAGTCTAGATAAATTAGCTGTAAATTACCTGTTTGGGCACTGCTGCTATGACTCTGTGACTGTAGCCCCCTCATTCAAATATAGCTTTTAAACGGCAAGTTTCATCGGTAGCTCACCTGATGAAGATTTCCAGCTACTGCCATGGTGCATTTGTTTAGCACCAAAGAACATGAAGTCCAAAGTATCATTTACAAGTAAAACATGTCACTGCTGCTCCCAGTATCAGTAATAACAGCAGTACTGGAGGGCACCTTCAGCAGACTATCCTGGACAGAGAAGATACTGGTAAATCAGGAACACACAGACTAATAAAAGCTACAGCAGAGTGGAAAGCTTCAGTTCAACTTGAAACAAGACTTAATGTAGCAGTATAAGAGAGACAGGGTTAAAGGTGTGGAGTGGAACATGCGGCCACAGTTGGGCTTATAATGCATTAATGATGAAAATTGGAAACTGTTCACTTTATTTTCATGTTTGTCTTCACACAATTTTATGTTTAGGTTTAATTATTGAAAGTAATAAATACATTCTAATAAAAAACGTATATTTCTAAAATGGTAATTTTACAGGACAAGGAAAAATGGGCCTCTTTCACCAATATCTATTTTCTTAAACTTAAATATCCTAAGAATAAATCTGTCAGATTCATGACGTGTTCAACTGCAGAATTGTTCACACCTTTGTGCTCTTGAGTGTGTAGATTCTGTTCTTACCTAAGAACAAATTCCAAATAAGAAAACGCTGGTGACAGAATCTTTGTGAAAACTGCGTAAGTGGATTTTAAGAAGAAATTTCTTCTCAAGAACAATTGGTGAATGAGGCCCAATGTTCTAATCTCTACATCTCACAGTGAGAATAAATCAGATCTGAGGCCAAATCCATCGCGTCAAAACTCTGCCTCAGATTGGCGGCACACTGAGACCGCCAAATTTTATGGCCTCGTCCATCATACCCACAGTCCTCACCGCACCCATCCACTCCTCTGTACTACTATTTATGGCTCCAGCAGGCAGGCAGTCTGCTGATGTTGGGCTCTTGTCTGTGCCTGTGTGGGTCTTAAGACTGAAATGAAACTTTTGTAACTCTGCAGTCAGTGAGCATTTATTTACCTTGTCTGTTAAACTTTTGTACAGACTTAAAATCACAGTGTGAAAAGTTTTCTTTGGAACAATAACATTGAAGAACCACATTTACTTCTCTGAAGTACTTTTTAATAGACACTTCTTTTAAGGAACACTACAGAGTTTTCCACCTACTCTCTGTGAGCTGAATCTGTAGCGTACAGTCACTTACCACAGACAGTAAGTTCAATGCATTTAAATTTAGACAAGAACCAAGAGTTTTTGGAAAAGGGCAAAATACTAATTGACAAGAAACCCGGCAGGATTTTTTGAGTCAATTTCTTTTTTCTTCTTTTACTATGTACAGGGAAATACAGTCAACTAATTACTGGCACACTTCATGAAATTAAGTTAAAATCAATATATTAAATAAACCATACATGCAATGAGTGATATTTTAGGTTTATATAAATGAGTAAGCTGCATATTTGTATTTTTACACTGTTTTGGAACAGAAATGCTTTATTTAGTAACACAATATATTTTATTTGAAAACGTAAGTTTCAATATTATTTAGTGAAGTCTCCCCTGGCTAAAATAACAACATTGAGCTGCTTTCTCATCATGATCATCATCATCGTCATCATCATCATCATCACTTTTATTTACATAGCACCTTTCCCATGCTCAAGGACACTTTACAATCAAAGAGCATCAACACATTAAACATCAACACATTAAACAAAAGGACAATACAGGTAAACATTCAAGTATAAACGGAACAACGATAACACAGTGAAAACAAGTAAGTTTTTAACAGAGATTTAAATGAAGTGGTTGCATCCCGAATAGACTGGGGGAGGGTATTCCATAATTTGGGAGCTACTACATTAAATGATCGACCACCCATAGAAGTCAATTTAAACCTTGGAACATGAAGAAGGCCTAGATTTTGTGATCTCAAAGTACGGGATGGGACATACAGATGAAGAAGCTCTGCCAAGTATTGAGGAGCCAGACCATGCAAAGCTTTATATGTTATAAGGAGAACGTTGTACTGAACATGGAATGTAATGGGCAAGCAGTGAGGACTCTGAAGGACAGGGGTGATGTGGTGATTCTTTTTGAAAAGGTGATGACCCTAGCAGCGGCATTTTGAACATACTGTAACCTAGTGAGGGTTTTGACAGGGAGCCCATGAAAAAGAACATTGCAGTAGTCTAGCCGTGATGTCACTAATGAATGCACAAGTGTTTCTACATCGGCTTGGCTGAGAAATGGTCAGAGGCGAGAAATATTGCGAAGATGGAAAAATGCTGTCTTAACAACGGAACTGACGTGGACGTCAAAAGAGAGTGTAGGGTCAAAAATAACTCCAAGGTTGCGGACATGAGGAGAAGGTGCTACTAGAATCCCATCAATATTGATGCCAAGGAGAGGTGAGCTAGATATCAGTGACTTTGAGCCAATTAAAAGCAACTCAGTTTTGCTAGCATTCAGTTTTAAAAAGTTCAAACTCATACAGTCAGATAGAGCACGTGGTGGTGTAGTCTGAACAGCGCTGACGCTAACATAGATCTGAGTGTCCTCTGTGTAACACTGAAAACTTAAGTCATGAAGGCGTATTATTTGCCCAAATAGCAGCATGTAAATAGTGAAGAGCAATGGACCTAAAACTGAGCCCTGTGGAACACCCTTAGTGACAGACACCATAGAGGACTTATTATTCTGCTAAACCCCCACCTCTACCTTTGAGTTGAGGTATAGATAGGTAGTTAAAGCCGGGAGAAGCCAGTGAGTTCAGGTGTAAGAAGTCATTTGGTGTCTGCCACGTTTCGAGAAATAACGCATCAAAGTTATTCTCAAGCATCTTAGCGATTTTCCTGATAGCAAGCAGCAGTTTAGTAAGGCCATGCTAATAGTGTCCTCGCGATTCATATCCATTTCCTGACTGCGGTCGACTTTGCACAACGGTCGCAAAAGAGTAGAATCCCTACCACGGCGTCCACGCTGTGCAGCGAGAGGGTTGACCACATTGACGGTATTGCCAATGCTGAGGAAACAGTGTAGTGGAAAGTCCGGTAGATCCTATTTGAGTGATGTACATAGCGAGGGCGCCTAGCTATTCCAAGTGATTTACAGTAATTGTAAATCTCCAAATCGAGGCGTAAACGGCAGTTCCAGCTACGCAAGTCTGTTGATGTATACTCAAGTATCATGATTGGGAGATTCAAAGCAAGTATTCCAAAACAAAACATTAGCCACCTGGCCGTATTGGCAACCTCACTGACCCTACGTCCGCAACACAACAGAGCCATCGGACAGCGCCTGCCAAGGGAAGGGATATTCACTTACCAAATGGGCTGAATAGCAGAGTGCGCCGGGGAGGGCAACGGGAGAGAAGGCTTCTAGACACAGCAAGGACGAGGTTGTGTTGGTGGAAAAGTCCAGTGATCTGGGGGGTAAGCAACAATCCAAAATGTTAAACAGTCCAACAGTAGCGCAACATGACTCCAGAAATCAGGTAGGAAGACCGTATAGTCCAGAAAACAGTCCAGCGGGAAACTTAGTGATGTGTAATCCAGCGACAACAAAAAATCAAAACAAACACACACACACCCGCCAAGAAGCGGCTGCCAATAGCGCTCAGCGTTCTCTCAGCGGAAACAGAAACGCAAAGAAATTATGTCAAATTTTAGCCAGAAATTCTTTCTGTCATGCTGAACAAGGTTGAGAACATGTGCTTAGGAATTTGGGCCACTCCTTCATGCAGAACATTTATAGTTCCTTGATAATCTTGGGTCTTCGCTTGTGGACTGCCCTCTTCACTACGCACCATAGGATTTCAATGGGGTACAAAAATCTGTAGACAGACAGGGCCATTGCACACCTTGGCCGTGTGTTCCTGCAACTATTTCTGTGTGGATTTTGATGTGTGTTTGGGGTCATTATCCTGCTGAGTTTCACCCCTTTGGAAGAAGCAGACAGATTTTAGGCTAAAATCTCCTGGTATATAGTGGTATTCATTATGTCATTGATTTTCACAAGAGCCCCTGGGCCACTAGTAGCAGTATGCTCATGCATCTCCCTCCTGGCAAATTGTCCTGCAACCATTTCTATGTGGATTTTGATGTGTGTTTGGGGTCACTATCTTGCTGAAAGGTCCACCTATTGCTGAGCTTCAGCCTTTTGAGGAGGCAGACAGATTTTGGGCTAACATCTCCTGGTATTTAGTGTTATTTATTATGTCACTGATTTTCACAAGAGCCCCTGGACCACTAGTAGGAGTATGCTCATATTTAGCAAATGTAGCTAATTTGTCATTAAGGTGATAACAGGCAAGAAAATAACTAACAGTCATTTTATATTTTTGTTGTTTCATATTGTAGCTGTGATCTCATTAAAGTACTTTAACTTTTGTATCTTAATTATGTAATGCTGTTACATGTATTAAGTTGCTGCCGACCCTGAACGTAGATACAAGAGTGATAAAATGTCACAAGTGGACTTCAGAGTTAAAATAATGAAATACAAAAATTCTGTTGGATACAAGTTGTGCATCTGTGCTCTGAATGTCTTTAATGAACAAAATCTCAGGCATCACTAACTCTGAGAACTTTCCCAGTTTTTCTCTACTTTTTTCTCTGCTTCTCATCCTGACAAGTAATGAGAATGTGTTGAATACACTAACATACACTAATGACCTGCGATGAGTTCTAGTTGTTGAAATTACATATGAAATTAAAATGAACTGAAGTGAATCTAAAATTCTGGGAACGTGACAATCTCTGTGTCAGCACACTTCAATAGCTTTTACTCACTCTGGAAATGCACTTCTGCTCTGAGATTGATTGCTAGCTGCTAGCGCACTGTCTCTGTCCATTTTGTAAGACACACAGTGATGCCTCAGGCTCAAAAACAAACCCCTGCCCTACTTACCAGGCCAAAGATGGAGTGGAGCTGTCAGCGCTGTATAGAGGCTGTCCAACTTTAGCTGAGGCTATCTCGACTAGAAAAACATCCACAAAAACAAATGTTGTACAAGATTGACTGCCATGGAACAGCGAGACGAAAACAATCATTGATTTTGTGTTTTGAGAGTGATAAAACAGGAGAGGTTTTTACCTATACACCATTCTATGAGATAAGGGGATGTTGAAAAAAGAAGTTACATTTTCCCAGGTTATGATATGACAATGACAAAATACACTACTGTTCACACCATCCACTGAGTCAGGAATCACTATTTCATTCATATAAAAAATGTTCTTAAAATGCCTACTGATTTGTATTTAAATACATAAGTATATGTTATTACTGAATAAACTTACCAACAGTGTAAATAAAATATTTAATATTGTATTAGATTTATTAGAAATGGTAATATTTTTCCTATTACACATCAGATGGTTTTTCTACTTACTGTCATTTTTTAAATACAAATATTTCTGCCAGTATTTAACTTCTGTTTTATTGCTCGGTCAGCTGATACAAATACTGATCACTGAACAATGTCGAATGGTTAGAAATCTATGTGTGTATATTAAATTGTCCCGCATGCTGTGCTGTGTTTAATGAGCGTGCAGCTTGCATTAAAGCATTTTGTTTAATATAAAACACCCGTGAATCCTGCCTGCAGCGATATTTACAGCAAGCTAACACTTTATAAAATGCACATTTGATTAGCATTCATTTTAACAGCCCTTGTAAAAGCATATAAAATCAGCACTCTGGGTCTTAATGCTAATGTGAGGTGGCAGTGTTGGTCAATAACCCTGGGAGACGTAAACCAAATACTTAGATGAGTCTAGTTTGGGCTGACACTCTTATGATGCTGTGTAGTGAAACAAACTTTAGTTTGAGAATGTGAAAACTTATGAGACTACAGCAAAGGCAACTCGTTTGCTGCAGTTTCACAAGTTTTCACATTCTGAAAATAAAGTTTGTTTCACTACACAGCATCATAAATTTACATAATACACAATACATGAAAAATTACACAATACACAAAAGGAGTGGTGTGAAAACAAATGGTTCCACTTTACCAGCCTGCCACTCGGCCTCTGGTCCAAAACATGCTTGCATTAGCCTAACTGGTGCTCCACGATATCAATGATGCACAGCATACATTCAACTGACTAAAGTTTAAGTTAGCCTTATACTAACATGAATACCTTTTATTTTTAAATTCCTTTCTTTGATATCCAAGTATTAAAGTTAACATAAATCAGAATGCAATTTCCTTCTGTACTGTGACATTTTTCTGAGTGAAACAGTATCAGGAAGGGTTTCAGAACTAACTGAGCATTTTTGCTAGATGGTGAGAGGAGGAAGTGAAACATGTTATTAAACATGTTATAAATCCAAAGACATTTTTGAGTCACTACATTTGGTGGGATATCACAGGAAAACAAGAATTTCGTCTTTTAACATCTCTCTGCAGAACCAATAATGATCATTCCACCCGCAGAAAGTAAACCTCCGTGGATATTTTTAATAAATATAAATAATATTTCCCCTGTTATCAGGTTAACTAGGACACTGTTGGCTCTCGGTGTGTGAAATGTGACTCTGTATTGAGCTGCTAGTGATCAATGAAGGGTGAGAGGAGAAGGGTGAGAACCCACTGCTGTGAAAACAGTTCACACCTCTCCAAAAATCACCCAAGATGAAATAAAATGGACAGATTGTTTTTCATGTCAAAAAGTGTGTACAACTGACACAAAGCATTTGAAGTCAATAAAAACACTTTAATGAATGTTTATGTGCCTGCTCGAGTATGGAAATGAAAATTCAGTTTGTTTTCCATTTTGTAACTCACACACATTTATATCATATGAATGGAAGAAAGAAAAATGCATAGTTTCACTGCGGAACCTCCAAAACAGATGGAAATTGTATTTTATGGCTTCCATGTAAAATGGGTTACACAGTACTGTATGATGAATAATGCTTAATAAGACCAGCGACTAACAGGGTAAACAAAAGGCCTGTTTCTGAATCTTGGCTGTGTCCACTCACTGTCCACTCTATTAGACACTCCTACCTTATTGTTCCTTGTAGATGTAGAGTCAAACACAGTAGCTCATCTGTTGCTGCACAGTGTGTGTTGGTCATCCTCTAGTCCTTCATCAGTGGTCACAGGATGCTGTCCATAAAAATAAATAAATAAATAAATAAAAACTACAGCAACGCTGCTGTATCTGATCCACTCATACCAGCGCAACACACACTAACATACCACCACCACATCAGTGTCACTTTTGTGCTGAGAATGATCCACCACCCAAATAATAACTGAACAGCAAAGTTATCCAAAATGTTGGTCTTGACTAGCACTTGAGATGGCCTGGTCTTGGCCTTAGTCCTGTCTCATGGGGCTAGACTTGATCTAATAATGAGAATACACATCTGAGGACAACTTGTTAAAATTTACATGCTGGATTGAGATGGAATCCAGTGCTAACTAGGGTATGTCCCCTCTAAAACCCTCCCCCAAAGTCCTCTAATCTGTGCTTCTTTGACATAAGGAGTACAATCAATCACACATGCAATAGAAGCTAGTTAGCTAATTTAATTAATTTAATTCATTTAGTATGGTAATGTTCTCTGCACATGTGACACACATCTACATGCTTAATTGGAGCTGTCTGTGGGGACTTTCCAGCCATGCTAACTTATGTTACGTTTATGAGCTAAAGACAGGCCTGTTGTCCATCGGGCAATGTTGATGAGTGCACCATCGCCCCATACTTTGCATTCACAAAGCTTTGGGCTCCCATCTGGGGGGACAGCACTTGCACTCTGGCTCCGGCACTGCTGTCAGGATATGAGTATGCAAACAATGGTCTGTTTATTTGTGAAGACTTGCCATTCCCATGTACATTCATTATCCATTTTCACAGTTCTCATTTGTTTCTCGTGTTTTGACTCTCTTTCTGCTCTGTTGGGTTTGGATTATGCAGTACTCTTGTGTCCACTTGCCTAGCCGCGTACTGACCTCTGCCAGTTGTGAGGACGGGTATTGGAATCCCCTTATTAAAGCTCAGCACATGTATCCTGCCTGAACGCCTCAATCATTACCAAGCCTATAGAATTACCCCTTCCTTCTGGGTGAGGGGTGATATTTCAAATACAAACCACACACTTCTCAAATCAAATCAAGACAAATAACCCCAGAGGCATGTTGAGGCAGCATCTACAGTCTTCAAAGTGTACCAAATCCAGATGTCATTGCTCATAACAACTTGGACTTGTCAGGGCTAGTTTGTCAGCTAAAGCCAGGGGACAGCACTGATGACATCTGCTTTATTGCCAGAATTACTGTATGAATGCACTCTTTCAAACAGATTTACACGTCTCGTATATTTTCAAACACTAAACGCTGCAGTGCTTTGTGTTTATACTAAATGTTTCTGAAAAAGCAAATCTGACAAACTGAGAAAGCCGCATCTTGGGGATGCTGATCAAGCTCTTCATATGAAACACTAAAGGCAGTTGTGTTGCATTAGGGAAGCTGAACTTTAGTTTGTATAATACAAAGATAAAGCAGAAGTGTGATTTTGAAGATTTTGGTTTTCTTTTTAGGTTGAGAAAAACATGGGTTGCTCTTTTATGCCTTCCAGACATCTTTCAGTGCCAGAAGCAAAGATGCACTTAGCATTTTCAAACTTTGTGATTTTGTGGTATTTATGAAACTCATGTTTGTTTGTTTGTTTGTTATGCCAATCAACATTGCTGAATCACTGCACATTTTTGCTGATGTGTAAATCTTCACATTAAATAAAAAAGTAGCACAGGATAATTAAAAAATGTGAGGGATGGTTAGGGGCGGTTGTTGCACTAGGCAAAAGTAGCCAGCTGCCTAAGGCCCCCATGAGCCAAGGGCCCCATGAAAATGCAAATTAGATAAACCGTATGTGCTGATGTTAAATAACCTATTCCAAAATACATATACATTTTAAATATAGCTGTTATTCCCAACTGTAGCAATTATGCTCAGTAACTTCAATGTAGCCGATGGTTATAATGGCTTATTCTATATTACATGATGACACAACTATGTGAAAACAGACTGGTATAAACAAGGCAATTCAGCTATAATCCACAGTATGGATAGAGGTCTATCATGTGGTTTTCTTTGAGTTGATAGGGAAATTCTAATGAAGTTACACAAGTTGAGCAAAGAAACAAAAAAAGAAGGAGGAAAGCAAGAAGTTTGTTGCTACACTCCCAAAGCTAACTCTGGAACAGAGCACTGCACAGACTCAGCAGACCATATACAATGCTAGCATTACTGTTAGTACAGATAGCTCCAGTGTTGGGTAATCACTCAAAAAAGTAACCTATTCAAGTTACCAATTACTTTTCTCAAAATGTAACAGGATTACATTACTTATCACCTCCTGAAAAAAAGTAAAATCACTGCTCATTACTTCTATCTTACTCTACCAAATCATCGCACTGTACTGGCAGATACTTTTACTTGTTTTGAGCATATTTCTCAAAACAGGCAAAAATGATTGGCCAATGTAGTGAGAGAATTTCACTTCAACAAATTACTAAGTAAAACGTGTCTAGAAATAAAGTTAAATAATCTTATATTATTCTTATGTTAGTCAATATAATGCCTAGATTAAAGATGACTTCATTCCTGTCCTTTTCCTGGGGCTCCAGAATCACTAAATTTGCCCCTGGCATATTATATCCCAAAACAATCCTGCAGTGTGCTGGACTGAGCCCCAGATCATTACATGCCCAGCAATTATCCCTGGTTCTGAGGCTCATTCTTAAAACCCTATTTCTCAAAATCAGCCTTTTACCATCTCAGCTTTTTGAATACCTGCATTCATGATATTTTAAGGTTATTCCTAAACATATTCTGAAGGATATTACTGATTACAAATTTGAGCTAGATTTTGTACTACATAATAACATAAAATAACACAGAATGAGATTTCACCAATCTGTTCTGTAAAACTGTTCTCTGGAGTGTGACTACATAATGAGGTAAACATTTAAATTCTAAACCATCCAAAAGCTAGATATTTTTCTGAATTATTCAAATTTATGCATTTTTAACTGCACTCTTTAAAAAATGCATAAATTTGAATATTTTGTATTAATGCATTTTAACCACACTTTTTTACAAAAAAAAAATGTTGCCACAAAGAGTTCTTTGTGATGCCATAGAAGAACCAATTTTGATTCTCTAAAGAACATTTGAACAAGATTTGTGAGTGTGAAGAACCTTTTAAGGGCACATAATATTAAGGTTCTTTACCAATTTAAGGGTTCTTCCTAGATCCTTTATAATGGCCTTGGTGGAGGTTCTGTTAACTTTAAAACAGTTCTTCACATTCATTTGCAAAAATGGTTCTCTAAAGAACCAACTCAAAAGTTCTTTAGGGATCCAAAGTGGCTCTTCTGTCACAGGATTAGGGAACCCCACCCCGTTCTCTGGCATTGTACAAAAACCCCTTTCCAGCACCATTATTTTCAAGAATGTATGTAACTCATTCCAGCTTTAACCTGCTCATAAGACCAGGGGCTACAGGTAGTCGTAGGCCCTATGGGTCTAGTTACACACAGTGTCCAAAAGATGCACATACCACCGCCACCAGTCAGCGACTCCAGCACTGCCTTCCATTACTGCACAAATTTAAACCCACAATCAGACCACTAAAAGACGCTCATGGTTGGAAATGTGCTCTGGGAAGGCAGCACATTCTCAAACGAAGGTGAAGTTTGCTTTAAAATGCCTGCAGTTTTATGTTTTAACTGCAACTGGAGCATCAAATTGAAACACTGGCGCACTGATAACAATCTGAAGACTTGAGGGATAGCAACGGTTGCTATGCAGCGATTGAAGGGCTGAGAAAAGAAGGTGAAATTTGGTGGAGAGTGATTTGATTGGCCATAATACCGCACTCACAGAAAGCAAATCAGATTTAATGTTGAATTCCGCTTATTAAAATATTCTTTTCTCATTTTATTGCATAAGTCTGTGATCAGTCTAGGTATGCTGGTGGTGGAGGCAGGATAAAAAATCTCATTACAAAGTGCCAATCAGAGGCCCTGAATTGCCTGGGGCCCCTGGGCTTCACCCCAGGTAAACCTGTGCATTAAATCGCCCCTGCTAATTCACATATCTAGATGGATTTTTTGCAACTTCCAAGAAAACGCTCATAAGAATATCAGTAATAAATAAATATATCACTGTTGTCAGAAGAAAATATCCTCTCTCCAAAATGGTAACTTTACAGGAGAAAGAAAGAACATACTTTACTTTTAATGTAAGTCAATGGAACCAGACTTTTTTCCAAGTCATATATATATATATATATATATATATATATATATATATATATATATATATATATATATATATATAGCTGTTGTTGGAAGAAAACCTTGTATTTTTTTTTTTTTTTCCTCTTTGCAAGTTTTTGTATCCATTGACCTGGTCACTAGCTAGTTGGCTGTCATTAAAAAACTGTGAAAAAAAACATATCAGGTATTACAAAGCACTCATGAAAATACAACAATGAAAGCAAATAAACCCTTAAAAATAAAGTGGCAAAAAGGGTTATTTGGACTGACTTTCGGTTCCATAAAGGATCTTTCAATTGATGGTCTCTTTAAATAGCAGTTTTGTAAATGAAGTTTCAGAATGAAGAAACTTTTTAAAGTTTAAAGAACCTCTATTCAATGAAAGATTTTTCATAGAACCATAAATCTAATCCATTTATGGGCCTATACTGTTAATACTATGTGCTCTCACACATAGTTTCTCCCCTTTCCTGCACAACAAGTTGGGACTATATAAAAGACTGTCTGTTTTCTCTCATGTGAGCCATCTGGTTCCTGCAGAACTGATGTCACATGAGAGAGCATTTCATTCTGAATAGCCTAATTAACATACTCACACCCAAACAAAGCTCAGCAAGCTCCCCTGACTGAAATGTAAATGGTGTAGAAAGGATCAAAGACGTACAATACCGCCTAACACAGAAGAGCCTCAGTAGAAGTCTTTAACAAGAAATGAGTCGCAATAAGTCTGTGGAACTTTTAGCTGACAACTCACAAATCCCTTTCTTGCTGGGATTTGGTGACTGTCTGATTCTGAAGAACAATAAGGCCTTTCCCTTGTACTTCCACTTTCTACATAGCACCAAAAAGGGAAAAAAACGCTTAGAAATAACCAGAAAATTACACAGAGGACAAAACAGCTAAATATAACTTTTTTTTTCACCATTTAGTGTGTCCACTCTTTGCCTTTATTACAGCTTGCATTCTTTTGCTTTCAGTTCTCAAAGAAATCTGCAGGGATATTTTTCCACACTTCCAAAGTTCAGACTCAGAAGTTGGTTGAATTCTCTGCTTCTCACCACCCAAGCAACCCCACACACATTCAATGGCTCTGGGGTGGCCAGTGCATTGTTCTGAGTCATTCTTTATTTGTTTTAGCAAATTTACTTCTTTTTTTTATCTACTTCCTTTTCTCAGTAAAGACCTCTTAACAGCTACACATCCTCTCAGACCCATAGTGCTGAGTCATCTTCTTACAGTGGAAGAATGGACAGAAACACCTGTGTATGTTTTCAGATCTAAAGTAAGAGTGGAGCTCGATTTTCTCCTCTCTCAAAGATGAAAGCTTTACTGTGTACTGTTCCTTAAGAGTCCCATTTGTTCTATATCTTTTAATAATTTTTTGTACACTACACTGTTAAAAACAATCGTTCTTCAATGCATGATTGAACAGTTCTTTGCATACACTGCAAAAAGTGGCTTGTCAGATCTGCTTAAAAAATATTTCATGTGGTAACAAGTAAATCAACTAGTTTTATTCAACTTAAAAAAACTCTTGATTGAAAGAACTGTTTATTCAAAGTATTTATTTAGGTTGAATAAAACTAGTTCAATTGCTCGTTATGCAAGTGAAATCTCAATGTAACATTTAATCTCCTCAGAAAAATCTCCTGAAAAATAAACTTGTATTTAATGGCGGTTTTGAATGGAAACTGAATAACTGAAGGATGATCTGTGACTTTTCCACAGTTCTGTAGTTTCTTTTCTTTTCTGGTATGACATAAAAACCTCCAACGTTTCATTCTCAGTATTTAAAGACTGCAAATTCCTAAATGTCCACATAATTTCTTGTTATTTATATAAGTTTTAGCAATCAACGTCCTTGAGGGACAAAGCCGTATATTACTCACGATTCAGCAACGCTGAAAAAACGTCATTTGTCACTGTCAGAGGGAACAGAAATGCCTGGAATCGCTAAAATAAAATATGCTTTTAAACATTTTAATCCTCACTACTAACCTATCATTAAAATGTTGGCTTATGAATCTAAAACAACAAAAGGTGTGAGGAGACAGGAACACTTGATGGAGAGAGAAACAGAGAAAGAGCATGATCCAGGATTGCTAAATTTGGAATTCTTTTTTGGAAGTGGCGTAATCATGTGTGCGCTCTGGGGTGCCCAATCAGAACTTCCATCGGATCGGAGCACAAGGTTCAACCAAGAAATCAGACAAGATTTTGTAAGTACATAGAATTTTCAAAAATGATTAAGGTATGTAATGATCTGCAGGATGATCCACATTGCAGCTAATAATTATCAGGTCTTAAATCCGAGCTCAAAGAAAAAGTTCTGTGAAAAATCTAACGTGCATAATTTTGCACTTATCCCAAATGCAATTCATCAGCCAAGACATGTTTGGTGTCCAAACTTTGCTTCTTTAGTTTAGAACTGAAGCTATGAGGCTAACTTTGCTAACAAACACTGGAAGTGAATAATCACCCAAACAGTTTCTGTAACTACATCCCCAAAACTTCTTTCAAACTGCATCCAGGTCTTAATTTAAGTCACGCAGACAAGTATATGTGGTTTGGAACAGAGGATGAGTTATTTTGAAATATATATATATATATATATATATATATATATATATATATATATATAATATAATAATACAATAATATATATATATATATATATATATATATATATATATATAATGTAATAATACAATTATATATATATATATATATATATATATATATATATATATATATATATATACACTTTTTATATAATAAAAAATAATAATTAAAAAATAATAATTAAAAAATAATAAATAAAAAAAACCACACGCCTCTCTGTGCAGCTTAAAGATGGAGCATTCATTTAGGAAAACCGGAATCCTGTCTTTCCTGTTTGGTGTCTTTCCACGCAAGACTACCAAAGGCCAGGCTAAAGGAATTCACAGAAGAAAATCAATACAATGTCGGATTATGAATTTGAGATAACTCTTATCTGCACAAATGATCCTCAACCATATATGTTCAAACATGAATATACACAGGAAGAAATGCTTTACCCGGATTCTGGACCCACCGGTGACTCCCCGGACCCACCTGTGAGTCCTCATATGACAGGAACCTGGTGGTGTACTTGCAGCAAGTGTCGGTGATGCCGACTGAGGTACAGTGTCTATGCTCCTAATTTTTGTAGGTTTATAGTAATTTGATATTCTTCTAACTCTTTTGCCATAAGCAAGCCATAGACATTACTGTGCTAACAGATACATACCTGTGTAAAGCTGTTTTACAATATGTCCCTGCAGTACAGAGTTTGGAATAGTACCAAAAAAGCAGGACATTATTTAGGTGGTGATGTAGTTCCAATTTTAGCTTAAAGGTGTAAATAAGGTCTATCCTTGCCATTTTACTACATCATTGTTGTTGTTATTTTTAATGTGTCTATGTAGCTTACTGACATAATTTGAAGCAAATACATGAAGATTTTGTCATGTATTTGTGGAAATGGTTTGGTTGACCATTAACTTCCGGTGTTTTTAGCACCATTAGTTTTGCAGCTTCAGTTCTAAACTAAAGAAGCTAAATTTGGACATGTCTTGTACTTATCCTTATGTATCTTAAATAAATATCTTATATTTACATTAACCATTTCTAAAAAATGATTTTGACATCAGAATAAGAACTTTGAGGGGTTGGGAAATCACAAAGAGTGAGATCATTTTGTGTCTGGATTATGATTTGTTAGCACTCTAGTTAAATTTGATGTGTTACATGTTTGCTAATTTCAATCATACATACTAAGAAACCTAGCTAACCAGCACCAGGTGGGCTGTAACAATATCCCTCTGTTCATTTCAAAATCTGAATGAATTGACATCAGCTAAGGGGGAGTTTAAAATGCACTTCATAAACCTACTGGAGTAAATTCTTGTTTACAAATTGTTTTGAGGATGTTCTTCTACTACCTGACCTGATGGTGGAGCAGGTTGTAACACCTGAACTCTCTGTATTCGACACCAACTTATTCATCTTATCAGTAAGTAGTAGATTTCTACACTACTTTCTGAAAGTAGTGTTTGATAGGAATAGCGCAAACAACCACTGAGTTATAGAAGCTAAAGCAAAACAACGATCCCCAAGCTCCTCCAATATAATAAATCGTTTAAAACATATCATTAATTTGGAGCCAGTCATTTTACAATATCTTGCTTGGCAGTTATCCTCTCTGAAAAAAACTGACGCCAAGAAAACGTTTAACAAGACAAAAGGAAAAAAATATTTGTCATGTAACTAAATCATCTAAATTAAATGAGTAAATCATAAAACATCTCTCAAAGATTAATTACGAACTGTGACATTTTATACTTTGCTTGAAAATGAGAGATGAATGAATCTGTCAAATCCTTCCAAAATATGCAATTCTTAGCCAGTACAAATCAGTCAGTGTACTGTACTGCACAACAGAGCTGCACAGTTAGTGCATTATACAGAGGCAAGAAGCTTTTCTAAAGCAAACCGAAAGACAACAAATGAGCCAAGAGATTAGCGCTAGTGCAGTCCTTGGATGCCAGGCAACCAATAAATAACAGCCTCAGCAATTTTCCATCCTGTGAAGCTGCCAAACCACTGATGAAAAATGTGGCTAAATTAAATTACGCTGCCGTTGACATAAAAGAGTGTTGAAGCCGTGTGGCTGCTGTTATTTCCATAAACATAGGAGCTAAAGCTTGACAGCTAGCCACATGCTAGCATGAGTTATCATAAGCCGTTAAGGATACATGTGACGTGTGGTTGGAGCAAAGGGGAATAATTTAAGATAACCCTGAAATGATCAACAGTGGTGTAAATAATCGAGCAGAACTGAAGGCGTTTAACTGTTAGTGAGCTCAGTTTGTTTGTGAATTTAAAGCACATCAGCGATTAGTGAATTTTTATACACTGTCAAAAATAAAGGTGCCAAAAACAATTCTTTGGACTGATGCTGTAAGAACAGACACTTTCAGTTTGCTGAGGAACCATCATGTTATATGCAGGTGCATTTAAAGGGAAATTTAAAAAGATATGCAAAAATTGAGAAAATGCCCTCAGACCCCAGAGGGTTAACCTCCTATTTCCACCACCCCACCTATCACCAAGCACAAATGCACCCTGATACCATGTGTCGCTCAGAAATGACAAAACAAAAGGAAAATGCATTGTAATTTCTGATTTACAACAACTTTAATATTTTTTTTTCAAAGCCAGGCCAAGACTTGACATTACAGGGGAACGTTTCAACATTTCTGCATAATTCAATAGTTGAGGTGTAAACAAAGTTATTCAGACTGGTTGATGCAAAATGGTTCTTTGTAGAGAAACTTACTGACTCACATTTCTTCACATTGGTGTAGAAGCAGGGGTCCACAACACAAATATAGCCATTTTATTTACTATCAAACCACCAGTAAACCTACATGTCTTCTGAGTTTACATGTAATGTTGTTAATGGTACAATATTGATAAATCCTAGTGGAGTATTTTGCCTTAAAATGCCCTTTATGCACCTCCACCATGAACAGCTATAAAAACATATGTTACAGAACAAAACCTTCTCAAAACTCTTGCCTCATGCATCATTTTGTAACCACTTTGTGTACTAACCTTTTTGTGAGAGATAACTCTTCAAAAATCTGGGTCCTATCATTTATATTTATGAGACACCCTTATCCAGAGCATTTTAGTTTGATCGTTTTACACAGCCAGGCGAAGGCCGTGTTAGGAGTGTTGTCCGGGGACTCTTTCTGGTACAGCACTGGGTGTTTGCCCAGATGGCAGATGGAACCCCAGTTTGTAGCACAAAGAGCAGCGATGTTACCCGCTACGCTATACCAACCACTATCACCACTGTGAACAATTCTGACTCTGTTTTTCCAGTTTAAGTCACTCTGAATAATTTTGTTTACATGTGAACCATTTACATCTGCAGAAATTGATGGGATTCCTCTTTAATGCTTGTCTACATGTCCAGGACAAGTGCAAGTTTGTGTGGGACAAATGGATGATGAATTTACTTGTATGCTTTAGCAAAAGAGGCTATGCTAATCAATCAGAAGGTTTTTAAAACTTGCGCAATGTGGCTAAGTGCCAGGTAAAGCTGCAAAATGAGTCAATCTGAGCGAATCTGAGTCGAGTGTTGAGTCTCTGGGGTTTGAGTTTGAGTCAAGTCTCGACTCACTGGGGTGTGAATCTGAGTTGACACCCCACTGAGTCACTGGGGTGCAAACCTGAGTCGAGTGTTGAGTGTCTGGGGTTTGAGTCGAGTCTCGACTCATTGGGGTATGAATCCGAGTTGACACCCCACTGAGTCACTGGGGTGCAAACCTGAGTCGAGTGTTGAGTCTCTGGGGTTTGAGCAGAGTCTCGACTCATTGGGGTGTGAATCCGAGTTGACACCCCACTGAGTCACTGGGGTGCGAACCTGAGTCGAGTGTTGAGTCTCTGGGGTTTGAGTTTGAGTCGAGTCTCGACTCACTAGGGCTAATGCTGACGTACAAGAAAACGTATTCCCACTTAAAGGGATGAGTTTGAGTGAGCTACGATTATGAACAATGGATGTTAGTGATGGTGATGTAAGCCATGAGTTGTGGTGTCTACAATGCAAATATAGCCATTCTACTTGCAATTCAAGAAGACCAGTAGACCTTCTGAGTTAGTCTTCTGAGTTTTTATATTAATGTGGATAATCGTGAAATAAAATTGAATCCTGTGACTGTTTTCCCTTACAGCATCCTGCATGTGCCTCTCCACCATGAATGGAATGTAAAACAGTAGGCCAAAAATCTGATTACAAAACTATCATAAAACAAGGTATCAGACATCAGGCAACATATTCATAACCACTTAGTGTAATTCACTACCACTGCAGGCAATTCTGACTTGGCAAGTTTCTCTGAAGTCAGAGGATTTTCCATTAAACCACTCTAAAAGACTGTACTCCACTTTAATGTCAAGCCCTGCCAAGAACCATTTAGGAACCCTTATTTATAAGAGTGTACTTTTGTGTATGTGTTTGTCTGAGCTAACATTCAGCTTCTTTCAGTTAATGTTCATTTTATGTTCCATTAAATGTGATAATCAGTAGCAGACCCTGTAAATGATTTGGGGAAATATCATCGGTTTGCAATAGAATTTTAGCTTGTATAATTTTTCACTATTTTGCACATCACTGGGTTTGATGATCAGTAGCAGGCCCTTTAAATATTTTAAGGAAATACATTTTCTTGCTTTTTTATTGAGCCTACTGATGAAGGAACCGTTGTGAGTTTTTCTTTGAGAAAGTGCCCTTTTTCTAATTGCTGTTTACACACAGTGCTCATTTAGTCACCTGGGATAATTAGCACATTTAAATCAACTGCTCTTGTTGATTTCTCCTCCTCATATTTTTCAGACCTCAGTGAACTTTATTCATCACAAGCACTGTGTAGGATGCTGTAGTTGATGTTTGGCATGACTGAGAGCAGAGGTAGGTGGTAATGTAATACGCCATCCCACACCAGCTGGGGACAGCACGGCCACAAACTTAATCAAAGAGAAAGGAGAAAGAAGGTCAGAACTTGGCTGAAACTGTAAGCTTTCTCTTTGGGTGAAATCTTCAGTGTTCCTTATTAATCTGTCATGTGTGCAGTGAGTGCTTAATGAAGGGAAATGAAGAGTAATTACAATCTCATTACTGTCACTCAGAGCTTAATCTTTTCAGTAGGCCGAGAGAAAGGAGAAACGTTACAAATACAGCAAACAAGAAAAAAACAGTAGCACCAAAGGATGGATAATTATAAGTATGACCTCAAAATGTAGTCGATCAGCCGAGAGAGGCTCGATGTCTGAAGTTTGCATCTTCAGTTTTGTACTAGGTAGCATAGCTAATGAGTAACGGAACAGACATGTTAAGTCCGGGTCTGAGTCAAGTCTCTGTTTATGAGGTTTAAGTACGAGTCGAGTCACAAGACTTTGGGGTTCAAGATGAGTCGCAAGTCTGAGCCCAGAGTCACAGGGGTGTGAGTCTGAGTCAAGTCTTGAGTCACTGGGATGAGAGTCTGAGACAAATTTCAAGTTACTGGGGTCGAGGTTGTCTCTAGTCTTTGGGGCTCAGGTCTGAGCTGAGCCTAGTCTCTGGGGTTTGAGGCCAAACCAAATCTTGAGTCTCAGGGGTTCCAGTCTGAGTTGAGCACTGAGTCTCTGGGGAGTGAATCTGAGGTAAGTCTCAAGTCTCTGGGGTTCGAGTCATAGTTGAGAATTGAGTTTCTTAGGAGTGAATTTGAGGCAAGTCTCGAATCTCTGGGGTGCAAATCTGAGTTGGATCTTGAGTCACTGGGGTGTGAATCCGAGCCAATTTTTGTGTTACTGGGGTGTGAGATCAAGTCAATTGTCAAGTTACTGGGGTGCGAATCCAAGTCAAGTGTTAAGTCTCTGCGGTTTGAGTCTGAATTGAATCTCGACTTACTGGGGTGTGAATCTGAGTCGAGTCGCGATTAAGTGGGCTATAAATCTGAGTTGAGTCCAAAGTCTCTGGGGTTTGAGTCCTAGTTGAGCACTGAGTCTCTCAGGAATTTGTGGCAAGTCTCAAATCTCTTGGGTGCAAATTTGAGTCTTGAATCTTTAGACAAGAATTGACAGGCAAAATGGTTGAAGACTGAAGGTTTTATGTTCATTACCACATTGAGGACAAACTTAAAGGTTCACAGTCTTCTTTCTTGAAATGAAATTTCATTTCAAGTCATAAGTCTTGAATCTGAATTGAGTTGCAAGGCATTTCTGTATGAGTCTGAATCAAGTTATAAGTCAGTCGACATGTGACTCAAATGCAACTTGAGTCCAAGTCGCTGATTTGAGTCTCCATCTCTCTGGAAGTGACAGAAACAGGAATAAAATCAACAGAGATGCTGTGTATCACTCACAAACGGGCCCATTACTGCTGTGATTGTTGATCCTTCAAAAGAAATAAGCAACACTGAGCAGAAATGCGGTCTTTTGTTGCTGATTTATTAACTACTCACACATTAGAATGTTAAGTCTAACCACTAACAAGTGTATTATTCTTAAGCATCAAACTTTCTCTCAAACTAAAAAAACAGATTCTAATGAAAGAGTACTTAATAAATCTGTATCAAAAGACAGCAGGTTTGCTCAGTGTTACTAATCTCTTTTAAAGAATCAACAGTCACAGCATTAGTGGGCTCATCTGCAAGTGATAAACAGCATTGCTGTTGTTTTTATTTCTGTTCCTGTCGCCATTCACACCCAAACAGAGTGCATGCCTTTTGGGACATAGTGACACAGCATGCAAGGTTTTAGTTAACTTTTCTACATTATATGTTGCACATATATACATTGAGTTGTTTGTCAAAAAATTATTATAATTTTTCTTGACACATCTCTATGATTGTTGCAGAATATATTTAATCTTTTAATCATTTAATGTAAATGAGGTGCCAGAACTACTAAAGTAGGTGCCAAATTTCACCTGAGAGTTGCCTGTTCCAGGCTTGTTCTGGCACAAATTAGGGTAAAGAAAAACTGTAATTTAGGAAATTTGATTACAGTGTCCCAGTACTTATAATATTGGTGAATTGTGATTATTTGATTCTTTATTTTTCTACTAGGATGTCTGTTTTTAATACAGCAAGCATGGTGATTCTGTTTAAAAAATAGACATTTATTTTTTAGTTTCCTGATATCTTTAGACCTTGTCTGAAAGCTTAGAAGGCCCTGGGGGCTCCCCTCTGACTTTGCAAGTTTCTCAAAGTTAAAAGAAGTGCTCTCTCTAAATAATGAATACTTAATTTAGCTTTGAGCAACTTACCAAATCAAAATTGTTCTCAAGAGCAGTGATAGAAAGCAGATGTCAGAAGCATGTAGAAACATGAAATGGTTATGAATATGTTACCTGATGCCAGAGACAGTGTTTGACTACAGTTTTGAGATAAACATGCTATCAGCATTACAAGTAAAACACAGAAGGCACATGTAGGGTCACTGATCATTTTGGATAGCAAATGAAATGGCAATATCTCTGTATGTCAGACGTACAAAAGTGTCCAAAAAAGAAAATCTTATTCAATGTGGCTTATTTCTGAATTGCATACTTAAGAAAAATGTAGAGAAAAAAAATTTTCTTCATTTTTATTAACTTTTCGTTTGAGGACAATTATAAGAAACCATGGACCTCATTCACCAACCGTTCTTAAGAAAAAATCTCTTATTAAAACCCACTTCCACAGCTTTTAGGATGATTCTGATATTCACCAATGTTTTCTTATTTGGGATTTGTTCTTAAGTAAGAGCAGAATCTACACACACTCAAGAGCACAAAGGTGTGAACAATATTGTGCTTTAAGAACACGTCATGAATCTGACGGACTTTTCTAAGGACTTCTCTCAAGAACAAACGTAAGAAAAAACTTAAGAAATTTCTTCTCTCACTTGTCTTAGACTAAGAATTAACAGGATAAATCTCCTATGCTGTAACTTCTAATAAGTTTCTCGACACAATTGTTAAAATACACCAAGGAGTATTTTGTCTGTTGGCCATTTCCACCAACATCACTTCTATTTTTTTCTTAACGTTTGGTTTCATTTTGTTTATCTTCATTTTGCTGTTCTTGTGCGATTAAAATGAATGTGTAATTAAGGGGAAATATGGTATAGAATATAGCAAATAACAAATACCCAATAGCCTAAATACAAAATGTTTTTTTTTTTAAGAAAATAAGACAAAAAAAAAGATTCAAATGTATTTGAGAACCCCTTAAGTTCTTTCAATGAGAACTTCATTAAAGAACATTCTTATTTCTGAGGAAAGCTTTCATAAAGTCAGCCCCTGGTTCCTATCACCACCAAGGTAAAGACATCTGATGCGGTAATTTTCTCTACTAATGAACCATTTCAACTATGACTTTGCTTACATCTCAACCACTTTATGCAGAAATGTCGAAAAAGTTGGTGGAATTCCCCTTCAAAGGGCTAAATGAGTGTAGGGGAAACAGAGAGCAAGGTTCATGTGGTAAAATGAAGCACAAGAGGGGGAAAACAGTTCTTTTAGCCTCAGTGTGTAGTGTTTCAGCTACTGTCTGAATGAATGAGGTGGTGTTGGTGGTCTCAGCTCGTGTGTGAGCACCTGTGAAGGAATGATAAATGGAAGCACTGGCGCTGCTGTCGGACTGCCAGCTAAACACACGCTGCACATCTGCTTCCAGAACACTGCAGAGAGCAGCCCGATAAACCAGCTGAGAGAGAGAGAGAGAGAGAGAGAGAGAGAGGGGAGAGGCCCACCAGAGAGGAAGAAAAATAGAGAGAAGCAAAACGAGAGAACACACAGAGAGGCGATATGAGAGAGTGAAACCCAGGACACTTTTAACTAGAAGGCGAGTCCTTGGGAGAGGATAGAGGGAGCAATCAGAGAGTAAAAGAGTAAGATGCATTTATTAAAAAAAAAAAAAAGAGGGGAGCTCTTAAGCTCTTACCTGATTGATTACTGAATGAAGGAGTATGACAGTACTGGCAAAGGGTGATACACATACACATCAGATTTAATTTACCTGCCGCACAGCCTCTCTCTGCCAGCTCTCTGACCTATTCCTGCTCACGCTCTCACTCTGTTCAATCCATTAAAGCTCACAATCAGGACATTCTTACTCTGCGATGCTTTATGCTCAAGCCTTTAGGAGCCTAGAGTTATTACTGCCCTTTTGCTTTACTATTTCAGTGTAATTATGTAATTAAGTCAGAGACTGCATTTTATATTTCATTTCCTGTCAAAATGGCTAATCGTTTTCAGGAGATCTTTCTGGGGGGATTAGATTAGATTAGAAGTGGAAAGTCAAAGGAAAACAGATGAAAAATATAGTGATATAGAGAAAATGATCTTTCATCTTTGAGAGAGAGGAGAAAATCAAGCTCCACTCTTGCTTCAGATCTGAAAAGCTCCACAGGTGTTTCTGTTCATCCTTCCACTGTGAAAAGATAACACAGTGCTATGAGTCTGAAAGGATGTGTAGCTGTTAAGAAGCTCTTACTGAGAAAAGGACATAGATGATAAAAAGAACTTTTGCGACTCAAATAATGCTGGTGTTCACAGATCAATGGACTGTCCAGGCCTCAACATCAATAAATGTGTTTGGGCTTCCAAAACTGAACTTTGGAAGTGTGGAAAAACTGACAGTAAAAAATGTAATAACTTGTACTTAAAGTTTGTTTTGGGTTGGTATTTACCCTTACTGTCACGCATTCCTTTGGATCTGACTCTCTGGAAGACTCCATCTCCCAGAATCCTCTGAGTAAACACACATCCGTGATGTCATTTCACACTAACTATCAGAGATCTGCCTCACTGGATTACTGATTCTGTTCACCTGTTCTATGTACCATATGACCTAGTTAGGATAGTTTATAAGCCCAGGCTTTAACTTCAGTCTTTGTGAGGTGTTGCTTCTGTATAGAGCTACTGAGCATTCTTTTTTGTGTGTATTCCATTCCGATACTGACTTTGCTACTGTTTTTTTTTTTGCCTTTGCCTTTTTTGCCTTGTCCCTATTGGATTTGTTTGCCTGATTTTCTTTGTTATGTTTTTCTATTTTGCATTTTGTCTGTGTTGGATTTGACCTTGGCCTGTTTTTAATGACAACTTTCGATAACAAACTGATTAGTAAAGCTTCATTTACTTGTTTTATCCACGAGCATCTGACTGATTCTGTCCTGTTGCACTTACATTCAGTTTACATTCTGCACTGACAGGTCCAAGTCTGCACTTCTGACATTTTTCTACAATGTCAACAGATAACAAAAATGTTAGTTTCTTATCTGTCAACAGTTATATTAAATAATAAGCTATATAATTGAAGTTGCTTTATCAGCAGCCCACCAGCTTTTATCATAATCATGTTTTGAGTCAAAGATGTCAATATTATTGTCAGTGGTAACTGATGCTATGCAACAAATGCAGCAGACAGAGATTAGACTGAAAAGCAGAGTATTCTTTTAAAGAGAACATATCCAAGTGCCCTTTTGTGTATGTTTATGTACCAAAGACCAGCCAAAATTAATTTTTACATGACCATTTTCCATTCTGTACTTGTTGTTGTAATGCCTTTAAGACAGATTTATATATTACTCATATACACCAATCAGGCATAACATTATGACCACCCCCTTGTTTCTACACTCATTGTCCATTTTATCAGCTCCACTTATAGGTGCACTTTGTAGTTCTACAATTACAGACTGTAGTCCATCTGTTTCTCTACATACTTTGTTAGCCCCCTTTTACCCTGTTCTTCAGGGGTCAGGATCCCCATGGACCCTCACAGAGCAGGTACTATTTAGGTGGTGGATCATTCTCAGCACTGCAGTAACACTGACGTGGTGGTGTGTTAGTGTGTGTTGCGCTGGTCTGAGTGGATCAGACACAGCAGTGCTGCTGATGTTTTTAAACTGCGTCCACTCACTGTCCACTCTATTAGACACTCCTACCTTGTTGGTCCACCTTGTAGGTGTAAAGTCAGAGACAGCAGCTCATGTGTGTCAGCATAGTTTGTGTTGGTCATCCTCTAGGCCTTCATCAGTGGTCACAGGTCACTGCCCACAGGACGCTGCCCACAGGACGCTGCTGGCTGGATATTTTTGGTTGGTGGACTATTCTCAGTCCAGCAGTGACACTGAGGTGTTTAAAAACTCCAGCAGCACTGCTGTGTCTGATCCACTCAGACCAACACAACACACACTAACACACCACTGATAAAATGGACAATGAGCGCAGAAACAAGGAGGTGGTCATAATGTTATGCCTGATCAGTGTATATTTCTATATGTAAATTACATGCTGATTGGCCATCCTGTTTTTGCTCAAACATTCCTTATATATATATATATATATATATATATATATATATATATACATACATACATACATACATACATACACACACACACACACACACACACTTCAAAGCGAATGGCTAGGGATGATCTGCTGCAGGCTGAACATGTGGATATACATAAATAAAATTTGTTTTTGTGACATCATAAAAACAGTGAATCCATAACAGGCTTTGTTTGCAGCTTAGTTTACATATATGGACTGGAGAGTGAACAGTACATTTTAAAACTCTTAACAGTGTTTACCTACTTCATACTACATGCTTTTATTTTAAAAAATACAGCTTTTTTAATGATATGGGCCCTTTAACAAGTGTGTACCAATGACTGACCACAGACTGGGACAGTCAAGGTAAAAGAATCATGGAAACTGCAAAAATAGTATCCCACGTTTGTGATACAGTAGCTAAGTATAAGCTTCAATGGACACAGTGGACACCATGCTGTCAGAGCCAAAAGACAACGCATGTGGAAAAAGATGGCTGATGACTTTGGCCCCTGGGCATCACTAGGACAGGACTGGACATGTTGTAGCCCCATGTTATGTTTTTCTATGGGGTTCATGGCTTGCCCACCCAGCATGTGTGCGGGAGACAAAGGATCAGGTCTGTGTCTCTCTCTTCCAACCTCTCCCCTTCTTCTTCTTCATCTTCTTTGTCTTACTGCAGCCTGTGTAAATTAAGCTGGCAGCATGCTGAGAAGGTGCTCGCAGAGTGAGGCTGTCTAGCTTAGCATGCACGATGCTGCTACAAATGGCAAAATCAATAGCGCCGGCCTGGTCGCCCCAATCTGTCCGTCATGTTGTGACAAGATAAATTCACCTGCACTTTGACAATTATCCACCAGCGGCTATGTGCAGGACGGAACCTTCAATGACAAATTATCCCCATATATTTCTGTCATTTTTATGTTTGCCTCTGCAGACATGAGGGACAGGGTTTTAGTCTTCTTATCCAGCAGCAGTTGTGTACAAAGCAAATGGGAAAATATCTATTATCTAATTCTACTTCTGTTAAAGTCAGGCAAAATTCATGTTCACATGACCATTTTCCAACCCCTCTTCATCCTTTAGAATTGAAACAGGCAGTTGTTATTACTGTGTCAGCCTAGCAGTGAACAGGGTAGCCTTGCCAGCTAGTGGTTAAAGTTGAATGCTAGCCTGAGCCTGAGTGCCAGTTTCCCTTTGTTTTTGCAGGCCGCAAAACCATATTTATTCAGTAAAGCGGGTTATGTACTATATCTACAAAGTGAGTTCTTTGGAGAACCTCCCCATGCTAGAATATGAGGAAATGCCACACAATCAAGCCATCGGCTTCAACATCATGTCACCTTTACAGGTGAGCTAACAAGTTCGTGGTATTACCTAAGTATCTTAATTCACACTTAAACTCTTTGCAAACGGCAAAGCTCTTGCCATTAGCTCTTTTTAAAGCCAAAATGTTTCCACACTCATGATCTGTTACCAACAGGACAGTGTAAAACTTGTTTTTATGGCTGCTGCTGCTCAGATGACCGGTAGTACTGCTGCTGTATCGTTAGGCGCTTTAATATGAACACAAGCACGCAAGCAAGGTTCTACTTGACAGACTGCAACAAGCTAACACCGCATGCGGGGCCACCTACAGCGTAGGAATGTACAGATCGGAATCACGTGGATAAACATGCATGCAACAATGTTTATGCGTCACATCAATAAAGCCAGATCGTTTGCTGTTGGTCGACGCATCGATACAGATTGATGGCTGACCCCAAAAAAGTGGAAATTTCTGCCATTTAATCATTACGTCTGTTCTTCTCCATTAATCAGACAGTTTCTCAAAGCTGCTGTTGTGTTTATTTGGTAAGTAAAGAATGTGATCTAACAAAGTGGAAATGTATAGATTTTTATTTCCTTTGTTTCGCAAACTTCTTTTTAAAAAACAAAAAAAGCAAATACATAAAAAAAGAAATTTAAGTCACACTTCAGTTGCACTGTTTTTACTCAGATAAACTCAATAATAATAATAATAATAATAATAAACAGGCTCTTGCCAATTTAAATGAGTTTATATGACCATCACCAGATTCTCAGAAGTGATCGCAGGTGAGACATTCAGTTTGATAGGGTTCAATCTGCCCCCCAGAGGAGTTACAGCACATGCATGTTCACCTTGGTGAAACATGTCAGCATGTAGAATCAATGCTCTCTGTGTGCTGTGTTTTCTATCAGTGTATAAAAGATGCACAAGGCTTCCTTTATAGTTGTTTTCTGCATGAGCATAGACCATAGTTCAGATCAGTAAGCGCTTGTTTCGTTTAATCAGAGTAACAATAAAACTTGATTGATATGTGATTTATACTCCTATACAGAAATCATATTACTAATGGAGGAGAGCAGATTAAATGGCAGAAATAGTATGTTCTAGCATCAGCCTTAAAAGGTTAACGGATATAACCCTTTGTGGTACTGATATCACAGAAGGCTGCAATATGCAAATAAATCCTCAAATCAATCACTAACTCTTTTAATCTTTTATCTTTATCCTTAGCATCCTGACTAGTAGTATCGTAATCACAATATATGACAACATAATTGCAATATAGGGGTCTATCCAGATTGTGCAGCCTTCCTTTAGACCCTCTTTTTCAGAACAATTCTTAATCAAATCTCGATGATGCAGTTGGAAACCGTCGACGCAGTGAATTCTTTTGCCTGTAGGATGTTCCTTACATAATTCCTTTTTTGCACACAGTCTGAGAGTCATGTTCTAGTGTTTCACCCAAGGAGATCATCATCTTTATTATTCAGCTTTACTCTTTCAGAAGGAAAAGCCTTTGCTTTTGAAATAACTGTACGAAATAACTTACAGGTTGTGATTAATCTGTAAATAATTAAAATGAACATAATATTAATCATGTTTAGTGTATGTAGCTTCAAGGTACTTGCAGTGACAGACCAGAGAAATCACTATACCATGAAATTGTGTTGCAAAGTTCAAAGAGGAAAAGATCCTTCAGAAGAAACTTGAATTATTGAGCCTATTTTATCACTAACTTCAGTGGATCTAAACATGAGCCACCTGGTTTATTACTACGCTCAATATGGAACCACTGCAGAATGCATATTAATCTGGAAACCTAACCACCCACCTCACTCATTAAACCCTGCAGTGGAGCTCAGATAATTGATATGTACTCACAAACTGCTGCCATATCCTTTCACACTCCAGTCATCTTTCTGAACACCAAATGAGTGACTTTAAGTCCTAATTATATTAATTGCAATGCATTGACTAAATTTAATCATTGTAAATTAGCCCTGAATATCGATAAGCGCTTGAACGATAAGAGAAAGGTGCTCATTGTTCATTGTAAAAGTTGACAGGTGTCATAATTTGCCCTTGGCAGTTGTCACACGCCAAACACTGGTGACAAAGTCTTTCATGCTTGATTAAGCTCTGACATAAATAGCTCTCTTAGGGCCAGTATGATTTATGCAAATAAGTTTAGGCGTAAACATAAATAGGACACTGCTAAGTGAAGCATGTAAAAGTCGCCAGTTTCTAAAATGATGCTTGTCGTTTGGTCCTGCCCCTGTTGCTCACTGTCTCTGAGAGCTGAACTGTATTTCATGTTCTTTAAAATGTTTAGTTTAACGGGATCAGAACGGAGATGAAAGCTGTGCAGTATGATTCACCATAAACATAAACAGTGGCGCACCTGCACATAAATGCATATTCCCACTTACTGACTTTTCATCTTTAAACAGTCACTGGTGGAGGACGTGGAAACCAAGTTACATGAACCAGAAGTGTAACAAGGACGAACAAGTAGATGAATAAAATAGAAAACATCACACAATTAAAACCTACCTAACAACTTCATACTCTTTATAGCTAAACATATGTGGATACCCCTCCCTTTGCTGACAGGTTTGTAAGTTCAACCACATAGCCACGCAATCTCAATAAATAAGCATACCATCTTTGCCACAAGTCAGTCTGCCCCAGTCAACTGTAAGTGCTATTATTGTGAACCACGAGTGTCTAAGAGCATCAACTGCTCAGCCGCAAAGTGGTAGACCATGTCACTCAGAGTTCTGAACAGCTCCTTTTTAAAAAACATCAGCACAAGAACTGTGTGCTGGGAGCTTCATGAAATGGGTTTCCAGTGCCAAGCAGCTGCACACAAATCTGGGCTTGGCCCCTTAGTTCCAGTGAGGGGTAATGTTAATGTGACAGCATACAAAGATATTTTAAACAATTATATACTTCCAACTTCATGGCAACAGTAAAGGCCCTTTACTGTTCAAGCATGACATGGTTTGACAAGTTTGGTGTGGGGGAACTTCAGTGGCCTGCACAGAGTCCTGACCTCAACCCCACTGAATGCGTTTGGGATAAACTGTAACACTGATTGCGAACCATGCCTTCTCATCCAACATCAGTACCTGACCTCACAAACACTCATTTGATGGAATGGGCACAAATTCCCACAGACACACTCCATCTTGTGTAAAGCTTTACAAGAAGAGTGGGCCTCAAAAGAGGCCAGGCAATTCATATTAATGCCCTCTGTTTTGGAGTAGAATGTCCAACAAGCTCGTGTAGGTGTGATGGTCAGGTGTCCACATACTTTTGTCCATATAGTCCAAGCTCTTTCCATGCTAATGGCATGTACCTCCCGTTTTTGGAACAGTGATTTGCATTTTGGTGTGAAAAATCACTATCTTGAGTGAGAAATTAACCCTTCAAAGTTGAGAGATATTATTTTAGTTTAATATACTGTTCAAATGCAATCACGTAATTAAGTAACCCTGGTAACACTTTACTGAAGGACAGTATTCGTAAGGCTACATGACACCTACATAAACTTTTCATGGCAACTGACATAAACCTACATAAACATTTATAAGCTTATTTCAACAAGTGTCAGTTGTTATAAGGGCAGCTTTTGTTAAAAAAGTTGCTTTTGAACGTGTTTGGACAACCGACGCTTGTCAGAATAAGCCTTTATTAATGCCTATATATGTTTATGTGGGCTTATGTGATGCCTTATGTAGATGTTGTATAGCCTTATGAATTGAGGAAAGTGTAACTGTAACAATTTATTTACTACCCCTACAGGTACACATGCATTAGCATTGAATAATATTTAAAAAGCAATGCATGAGTAATTATGCACTGCTAATGTCAGGTGTGAGATGTTTTATAACAGATTTATAATTTACAAACCATATGTTAGCTCTCTAAAGGATGTTGATGCCCTAAAACTAAAGTGTTAATAATTTACCACTCATACACTTCACTGTTCACTAGTTACATTAAATGAATTTAATGTCAAAATGAACTGCATGTATAAAAAGCACAGTAATAAACAAATGTAACTCACATCATCTTGCAAATACTGACACAAGTAATTGCTCAAATAAGTTGAAAGTTTGAAACATTTAAAAAGCAATTTGTACAGATAAACAGAATTTATCCTCTTGTTTCAAAGAGCCACAAGTAAGGCATAAGGAATGTAAAATTACAACATACTTTTGTCATAAGCATTAACGCTGACAAATTAACGTGCATCTTTTCACAATATGTTCTTTGCTCAACCCCTTTGCTTATATGGGAATTATGTAGATTGTAATTAAGCTCATAAAACAACCAGCTCTTATGACTCAATCTCACACATAAACCTTACAACCTTCATACCAAATTGGAAATGGACCAAAAATATCGCTGAAATAAAAACGTTTAGAATCTGACAAAAAGAAAAATGACTACTTCTATAGCAGTACGCACTACATTACTGCATGGGACTTATTTATCATGCAACATAAGTGTGAAGTGGGCAAAATTGTTCTGGGAGCAAATACACTCTCCAGTTTCCTCTGCTGTTCATCTTTATTAACCCTCAGTTAAGCAAGATGCTACCTTGGAGACAGCATCGCTGGACAGCTAATTTATCTTCTGTCATGAACAGGAGCTTAGCGCACAGACATCAAATGCATGTGGAAGGCTATTTGAATGTCTGCTGTGCACTGAAGTCAGGCATGAATCTTTTGTCTGGCATCGTGGCTGCATTACTGAGAAACCTCAAGAAGATTTATCTTCTGCTTTGATAGTTATAACAGAAGTGAAGCTGAAGCTGTTAATACATTCTTCCAGATTAAAGAGAAATTAGTTGTGTTTTTCACATCTTTTAACACAATCTACATCACTGAGAACTGACTTTTAAAGAATCACATTATTGGGTCCAAGAACCAATATGAGCACAGTGATTTACTGAAGCCTTTTGCAGAAGGGCCTATCCAGATTGATCAAGACCAAGTTATCAAACGTTAGCAAAAGTCATTGTGGCAATAACAAAATCATGGTATAATTTGAAATGACTTATTTTTCACGTGACGCACATTAAAAGTACACTCTTAAAGTTCTTCAAGGTTTCTTTAGAAAAGGGAATGGCTCTATTTAGAACCATTAGTGCTATCTCCACTTTAATGAATTTTCATAAATCATGTTTTTTTTGTGCATTCCAAGTAATATCAATAGACAAACTGCTGTTGGGGTGTTTTTGAGTTGAGTAAAGTAAAATTAAGTAAAAAACAAAAAAAAAAAAACAAAATACAGGTAACTTACAAAATTAAACTTTACATAAAAATTTTTTATTTACTTTTTTTTTGCAAAATCAGATAACTTCAATGGTCATTTCATGTTTCAGAGTTAAACAAAGCGATGCAGTGGATATGTTTCTTTTAAGTGCAAAATTTAACCTTCCTTACAGTAGCCAAGAATGACCCAACAAACTGCAAATACGACACAGATGCTACATTTCACAAACGTGCTGCAAATACAGAAACACATGCAACTTCAGAAACGCTGCAAAGCAAATCACAACACAATGGAATGTCTCTGGAAGACTCAAAGGGGATGGAATATCTATGATGGAAAATCACTGACAGAAGCACATAAGACCGTGGACACTCACATCCCCAGTTTGTGGTTAACCTGGCTGGTTAGTTTGCTATCTGTCATGTCACAGCTGTACTGTGGTGCACTGCTCCCTGTATAGTGCACTATGTGAGTCATGAAATTTTGGCTTTTACACCCAAATATTGGGTTTTATGTCTTGTGTGAAATTGTACCAATTGGCTAAATCCAAAGTGGTTCTTCTAGTAGCCATTAGTTTTTAAGGCCTATGTAGTGTATTTTGTAGGGAGAAGGGAGCCATTTGAGATTCTGCCTAAAACAGTTTGTGGCAGTGCTGTGTCACCTGACCTGCAAACTTCGCACTGATTGGCTGAACGGATTTCTCGTGTTCTGCTGTAAAACGTGCACTTGCAATGCAACAGTGGACAATAATGGCTTTTGTGACAAAATGTATTTAGGGTTCAGAATGTGCTGTGTGTTAAGAATAACTCACCACAGTCAGCTCATTTTAAATGATGGCGTTTATCATTTTTGCAATGAACTCTTCATATAGAACCATTTCATACTTGTTGTGTATATGGTTCTATCTAGCACCAAAAAGGGTTCTTCTATTGTTACAAGCTTGACACCATAACAATAGTAAAAAACCTTTGTGGTGCTATATGGAGCCACTTTCAAAAAAGGTTCTCTCATCACTTATAAAATCTCTTATTTTCACTTAGAAAATCAAAAACCTCATTTAAATTTAAGCAATGGTATTCACACTTGTATGCAACTGTATATGTGCAGTACGGCTTATCAAATACATTGGTGGTCTACCTGTACACAAATGCATGTTCTTGCTGACTTTAAACAGTATTTGGTAAAGAATGTAGAAACCCAGTTACAATCATGAAACAGAAGTGGAAAAATGTTGACCCAGTGATTGAAACCCACCCACGTCTTCACCCAATGTACAGCAGCTGTACTCAAAAGATGTAGAAAAATCTAAATCTAAAAAAATGGAGATGCATGTTTTTTTTCAATGATATGCTCTTTCTACGGTAATGGGATTCCACATATCTCCAGAAGTCTTGTCGTGGAAAGATGATTTGCATTCTAGTGTGAAAAACTACCATCTGCTAGATTTAAGTGAGATTCATCTATTTTTCTTATCCAATACTATTCAAAGGTAATTACATAATTACACATTTATTTCATAGTATTATAATATATCTAAAATACAAAAGTAAGGCAATATTTCTCAACTTCTAAGGGTTAATAATGACAGTGATTGCACACAGTCAGGTCAGTTTTTTATCCCCCCTATCCATCAGTTGTATTACATATTCAGTGGAAAGGGAAGAGAAAAAGTGTTGGAGTTACCTAGGAGGTTTCAGGGAAACAGACTTTTTTCCTGTTTTTTTGAGTGACTTGCAGGAGACTGTCAGACATGTCAGGTTTAGAGATTACTGATATCATGTATGATGAAAAGCATAAAATGTGAAAGAGTTGCAGCTGTGGAAATCTTGCAGATATCCACTGTACTTTGTCCTTTCTGTGCTGAATAAGGGATGTTCACAAATTTAACAGAACATGAAAGGTCCCATTTTCCCCGCTTTCCAGGAACAAGAATTCCTTGATAGTTCTTCACTGAGCCTCAATGAAAGGATTTGTGCCTGACACCCCTGAACAAGCAAGATAGATAGTCAGCTAGCATGTCAATGCCCATTACCACATGTGCTGATGATCTATGTCAGCAGTGTATCGACTTGCTGTGGGTCACTGCTCAGCTCTCTACACTTCTTTACTTTGACAAATATCTTCCTGCTTCCCTAGCCATGTCAACACCATACCTGTGCCACCTAGCAGATACAGAATACCATCTGTTAAAGATGGCATCTATATATAAATGTGACACATAGTGACCCCTGAATTTGACACTTAAAGAGAATAAGCTACCATTTGAAAGTTTTTGCACATTAAAACATTTAAAATCTAAACAAAACTTTAGTTCCATGTACATCCTTACACAAGGATGTATATTGCATTAATTTCAAGTAGAACGTTCCTGGACAGACACCCATTTGATGTTCCTGGAACAACATTCCTTTTAACCAATCACTGCCATCTGACATCATCAGTATGCACCTTGAAAGTCTTCCAAATGCATCTGTCAGTTTCAGCATTTCAGTGAATAAAAGCAAGCAAAACTGTTCAGCTGTTCAACAAAAAATGAAATACTGGTTATCGTTAACTGCAGTTAACTATGTAGGCTCAATGGAGCACTCTAAATAGATGTACATGTAGCTAGTTAACTTTAGCTGAGCCATTTAAGCCCCTTCAAAATGTGCAATTGTGCAAAGAGGTAGTGTTGTGTAGCTTAGTTCAGTTCCTAAAAATGGACCATTTGATTCACCGAACACATTGAAGCACCACCTCTTTCATGAAAGATTAAATCAAGACTCTTAATTGTATTAGCTAATGTTATCAAGCTAGCATGCGCTTAGGCTAATGAGTTAGCTCACTAATAAGTAAGTAATTTCAATGTTAATTCAGGGTCATCATCACAGTAATCCCTCCTCGTTGACTGCTCTGCAAATTTTGACCCAGGACTATCATTGCCATGTTGATAGATTTACTAATCAGGATCACTGATTCATGATCATTATTTTCATATTGATCTTGGATTCATTTGATGTAATGATGATCTTGGATTAAGACTTAATATAGCAGTGATGCAGATCTGTGCAGGATGAGCATGGCAAAAATGTCTTTGAATCAACATTTGTAAATCTGTAGTTTCAGCATGGCAATGATCTCCCTGAATCAACATTAGTAAATGTATCCAGGATCAAAGTGATGTCCTTGAATGGATGCTAGTAAATCTGTCCAGGATTAACAATGCAATGATGTTCCTTGATTAACATTAGCAAAGCTCTTCAGGAAAATCATGGTGATAATGTTCCTGAATCAACATTAGTAAATCTATCCTGGATCAGCATTGTGATGATGTCCCTGAATCAACATCAGCACATCTATCTAGGATCAGCATAGCAATGAGGTCCATGAATTAACATTAGTAAAACTGTCCAGGATCAACATGGAATCTATCCAGAATTAACTTGGCATTGATGTCCCTGAATCAACATTGGTAAATCTATCCAGGATCAGCATGGCAGTGATGTCCCTGAATGAACATTAGAACTTTATCCAGGATCAGCATGGCAGTGATGTCCCTGCTAACATTAGCTAACTACATGTACATTGTATTAAGAGTGCTCATTTGAGGTTAAATGATCACATTCACCCTATAGTGAATACAGTCCAAAAGACTTAAGACCACTAATGAACATGCTTCTATTTTGCATTCTTTTTCATAATTCATTTCATACAAATGTCATTATTACAAATTATATTACCAGCCTAACAATTTCAGTCAAAAGTAGAATCTTTTACCTTTGTTTTAGTACTTGGTATGTGCCTCTTTTGCTATAATGATCATGCACACTCAAGCTGGACTCCATACATTTGACCAAAAGCCACTGATGAGCAGATCAAATCCACCTTTCATCTGAAAATGAGCTTCAATGAAAGGGATAAGACTCAAAACAAAAGCGTTTTTTTTTTTTTTACAAAGGCCTTAACATGATCAAGCTTAAACTTGAATAAAGGCCTAGAAATTATGAATCTTGAACATAACTGTCATTTTACTTGCCAAAACTTTCTGGTTTTATTTCCAGGTTTGAGTGGAAAAAGGCCTAAGATTTTCAATGTGATGATACTTTTGGATCTCACTGTATATTGTTATTGTCATGACAAAACCTTGCATCTCTCTAAAACCGTAAACAACAAATGGTGTTGCGATGTTTTGATATGCGAGTGATGATATATAATGATATTTGATTACATTTGATGACATGTAAACATTTATATCATGGCAATTTATTCCATCAGAATCCATGTCCATGTCCAACAGTCCATGTATAAGTTTCAGCAGCAAGAAAAAAGGGGACAGTTTAGCATGATTCTATACAACTAAACAAGTCCAAATCAATGTTCTTGTCCGGAACTGAGGTTTAGTAGCATGTACTATTCAGGCACTTTTCTAAAATACAGTCTTGATTAACACTTGGTGAAGTTTCAAAGGTTACAGAAGCTTCACAGGCAATAGCGTGGGCAGTGGGACATGCTGAGAGGAGCCTAGTTAACAAGACTGTGTCCACATAATTACTGCTCATTACTGCTTGATTATCATTAGTTTTGTGTTGTCATGGACACTTGTGTGTTGGCATTAAAGCTGGAACCCATTTAATCAGCCCACACACCAAATGATGCAGGCTTTCTGAGACTGGCAAGATTGATGGACAAAATAAGAACACATAACACATAACGAACTTGTCATGAGTGGATTAAAACTGTGTCTAAGCCCTGAAAAAACAGTGCTTTGAATTTACAGGATTCAAATGTGTCAAATGGTTGCACATGAGCAAAATATGTTATATCAATTCAGTTGGTGTCTCACAGCTTAGTTATTTTGGCATGAACTGTGTTGATGTAACACATTTTATTCATGTGCAACATTTGAATCATGGACATTGCAAGTGCAATTTTTCAGTGTGGATTTAAAGAAACTTTGAATATCAAAAGTAAGAAATGAGTTTGATATTGAGATGCTGGTCTCGTTCCTGAACTCATCAAAGATGAGGTTTTTACATCCAAACCTGGAAGGATTGCACTGTGTTTTCAAAGAGTGGGCAATATGGTAAAAATATAACATGATACTTATATTACTCCTATTTACACAATACATGATATGAATCTATTTAGGAAGGAACAGCACAGAAAAAACAAGCAACTGATAAAAATAAATTAATAAAAGAATAATAATGATAATGGCACAGTGGACTAATACCCAGTCAGCTATCTTTTGCTATGTAGTTTATGTTTAGTTCATGTGATTACCCACTGTTTCTTTCCAAGGACCTCGGTGTCCTCAGGCTAGCTACAGACACGACAGGCACTGATAAAAAACTGCAGCCTTAATGCAATGGCAGAAAGCAACAGTTGCTAGTCAGTGAATGGGGGCTGAGAAAATAAGTTGGAGCTTGGCGAAGAGCATAATGATTTTGATTGGCCATAATACAGTGATCACAGAAAACAAATTTGACCTTAAAATTTCACTCAAAAATTTAAATTTTATCTTAAAAAAAATGCAGCTTAATAAATATCCCATCTCCATTTGATTAAGTAAGCCTATGAAATCCATGGCTCCATCCCTGAGTAGGCTACTGCATTATAAAAAAATCTCATAAATGGACATACATTTAAAAACTGTTCTGAAACTACAGAGATCCAGACCTCAGTGTCCTCATGGCTAGTTACGGCCATTCGTCTATTTGGTAACTTGAAGCATGTTTTGAAGCATTAAATGCCTTGTATACTCCATCTTTGCTTTTAATGGAATGAATTTGTACTACAAAAGCCCTGAAGACATGTGGTAGTTCACCATTAGCATCTGTATGAGCCCTGGGTATTAGCTCACGCAACTGAACTACAGTAGTTTGTGGTTTTCTGTAATAGTGTTGAAATAGTGCACACAGTTGTACGCAAAAGTTTGAGTACCCCGGTTAAACGACACGTTTTGTTGAATTTCTAAGTGAAAATAAGTTATATACATCCACAACGGTAAACAAATTAAAATTTGGCAATTTTCTGCAATTTTTTTTGCATGATCTCTATTTATTGGCCAAATTAAACATACTAAAAATACAACATAACATATGAAATGTGTCACAACTTTTGCACAGGCCACAATTTATGTTTGATTTCCTTCCCAAATGTGTTAAATACAGGGAGGCGTGGGTATGCAGAGCAGCGCAGAGCACCGTTGGAGCACTGGGCTTGCAGTAAGAGAGACTTTAAAAGTGTTGCTGTGGACGTTATTAGTGTAGCTATGTTACATGTGCTGTTCTGTGCTGGGTTGTGGGGTAGTTTGTGTGATATGTATCTACCATGAACGTAAGGTGTATGGTTAGAAGTGATCTGCCTGCTATCTCTGCAGTTTCAGCTAGTGCTGAGCGGCGGCTCTCCACTGCTGCTGTGTTCAATAAAAGAGCTTTCACTTAAAGAGGTATATTGTACAGGAAATGACGCATGACCTTAGAGGCCTATGATGTAAAAATGATGATCCTGTGAGAAAGTACCCAAGACATCATTGTCTTTAAGATCGAAATGTACAACAAAAGACTTATAAATTAAGCTGGCTTGAATGACATTGCGTTTGACGGTCCATTGTTAGCAGTAGGTCAGATTTATCATTGACAGAGCTTTCTTTTGATGCTGGAAGCTCTACACAAAGTAGTGTCGTTTGCTCACTTTGATTGACAGATGTCAAGCCTGGATAAAAGCTGATCTAATCTCCATGGTCTCTACAGTGCATGTGTGTGTTTGTGTGTGTATGTAATATATTATTCAGACTTGCTGACATTTCCTCTGCATTGCTAAGGCATTGATACTACATCTGTTTAAAAGTGAGCACTGTTTAAAAGTCAGAAAGAGTTGTTTAAGTTACACATCAATCCTCAATCCAACCTCATTTCCATTTCAAACCTGCCACTCACCGCCAGACTATGACTCATTCTGCATGTGCAAGCGTGCGCTGGATGATTCTCTCAGGATTTACTCACTTTTGAAATCTTTGATAATCTACGTACATGTGGAGAAGGGTCCAAAAAAGTTATCCCAGAAGTGAACTAAATATTGTAATGCAAAGTTCACACAAGAATCAGCCAGAAGAATACTGGGAAATGGAATAACTATTTAAGAGTTTTGAGGAAACTGTTCCGGAACATTTAGTAAACTACCATCGACTTTCCACTAGAAATAAGGCAACCTATCAAGAGAAAAACTGACGGATAGATTAAAACATTTTTTCAAAAACCACAGCTGTTCAAAGGACATTCGTACAGCACATGGATCTACATCCTAAATAAATGATGGAAGTCTGCTCTAGGCTGGTGGTTCGTGTAGTGTAGTGAGTAACATCCCTAATGTCCACACAGCAGGCTGGGGTTCGATTCCCCGCACAAGAGAGGAAACCATACGGTGCCAATAAGAATAACTGGGCAAGACTCTTAAAGCTGCATTTGCTTCCTCCTGTGACATGCTTAACTTGTAGTTATAGTATGTTTTATTTATATAGTACCTTTCCAAAGCTCACGGTTGCATTAAAAAGCAGACCAACAATGAAACCAACAATTAAAAGGAATAATATCACAAGGAACACTAAACGAGAAGGAGAAACAAAGGCAAAACAAAACACGACAGAGATATACATTCTAAAAATGACAGAGCTGAATAAAAATGTTAATTACTTTCAAAGGAGATCCTGAGGAAAAACTAAAATAAAGACTGTAAAAGGCACAGAAAATACAAGCAAAAGAAATGAAAAAGGACAGAAATGGAACTATAAAATACAAAATTATGATATCTTATAAACTTGATATCCTGTTAGTTGCTCCAGATCACTACGTCATAAATGTAGGCATGACATTAAAAAAAAGAAAAAACAACAATAACACAATCTAGTCTAACCCCCAGAAGCTGCATAAAGCAATTTAATATGAGTAATTTGTCACTCCTGACTTATTGAAAAAAGCATACATTCTGTAGGGTACTGTTCATAAGGCTATATTTCACCTATATAAGCTTGTCATGACAACTGACATAACCCTACATAATGTTTGTAATGCTTATTTCAATAGGTGTAATTTGCGATAAAGATTACATTTGCCAGTTTTGATCAAAGTTAGGTAAAATTTATGTAGGTTTGTCAGTTGTCATGACAAGCTTATGTAGGTCTGATGTAGTCTTATGAACAGTAGCCTACAGGAAAGTGTTAAGTTTTTTTTTTTTTGAATTTGATGGAAAGTCTTGTTTTGCACAAAAACAATGGAAAGTCAGTCAGTAGCTTGGAAAAAACAAATGTAAAGTCAGTAGTGCAGATTCAGACTTGTTGATACAGAATTTAAATCGTATGCAAATGTAATTTTTTACAAAACATATGATTAATTATGGAACTAAGGAATTAACTATGACAAGGTGGAATATTCTGCTCCAGGAAGTAAAATCAATGGCACTGTGTCTTCCTAGCTCCGCCCCTTAGTTATTACTGTCACCTGTGTGCAGTTTGTATTCCCTCCCTCCCAGGTGTTTCTAGTCTCATCTCTGTGTTTAAATAGTCCTCTAGTTTCGGTGTGCCATGTATATCTATTTATGTATTTGCTCCTTGCCATTACCATTGATTTGTCTCCTCTTTGATAAAATCTACACTCACCCTTATATCTAACCTCTGAGGTGCCTCTGAAGCAGCCTCATAACTTTCAAAACTGTTCAGCACAGAACACTCAGTGCAGCACACCATCATAAAATAAAAGACATATTGTTCAGGAGGCACACTAAGAACATTTGTTCATATTCGAATCCATCCATCTTTTCCACTCTCACATCATACTGACTGAATAAAACAAAAGAAGTAAACCACTGATGCCTCGGATATTACATTGGTATTTCCAAAATGAGTTTACTGAACCAAGTCATGGCCTCTGGCTAAATTAGACCTGTGAAGACTGTTTTTGTGGCCTGCTGGATAACATCCACTTTGCAGAGTTATCAGTTTTACACCGCGTGTACCACATTAGACACAACACACAGAGATCGTCTTGTTATTTTGTGGCCGGCGGCTAGCCATTAACTGCAGATTACATTTCACAGCCCTCCAGCCAAGGACATTTGGGCATCCCTTCACTTGAGAGCACTAACTGCTGAACAAATTCCACCAATGTCAAATGAACACGTTATACCGGTGGTGAGATACAGTGTAGAGGCACTAGTATCCACTGTAGGTGTTTTTGCTGTGTGACACCAACAGTTTTCACATTTATTGCCTCTTCTTGCTCAATTGTCAGCAGATAAATTGCTACTATGATTGCAATGGCACCAAGTAAAACTATTAATAATTTGTTGAGATGCTTAGAAGCTTTATGGTTAATGACTTGAGCGGTCATTAACGCAGCACCAACACTGCAGTGCCAAATTTATCCAAATACACATTGTTATGCAAAAGCCAAGAATACCAATATTGGATAATAAACTGTACCTTGGGTATTCCTCACATTCATCAGAACATGGTCCGGATTATGATCTAAAGACAGTCCAGTTAATTTAATTTTTAATTTTCTTGCAAAATGCCCATTAAGTACAAATAATTAATTTGTTTATTTTAAAATCGATATAAGATAATCCACTTGTATAAGGAAGAGGAAAGGATTAGGAAAGAGAGTCAAAAATCAAGCTTCACTCTTGCTTCAGATCTGACAGATCAACAAGTGTTTTTGTCCATCCTTCCACTGTGAGAAGACAACAGAATGCTATGGGTCTGAAAGGATGTGGTAGCTGTCAAGAAGCCCTTACTGAGAAAAGGTCAAACAACAACTGCTGGTTTTCTCAGAACAATGGACTGTCCAGACCTCAACATCACTGAATGCGTTTGGGATTACTGGCATCATGAAAATGCACTTCTACGACTGAACTTTTCAAATTTCTTTGAAAAACTGAAAGCAAGTCTCCTGAAAAGAATGGAAGCTGTAATAAAGGCAAAGAGTGGGCATACTACATACTGAAACGTTTAATAATATAGTACATAACTCACATCTGGAGTAATCCACTCACTGTGTGTAATTGGTGGATATGTGTGTCCATCATCTGTCTCTTGCCTGTAATTGGTGGATTAGTGTGTCTGTCTATATTTTGGGTGAAACTGACCAAAGAACACTCAGGAAATCACTAAGGCCTTTTCCATCACACTGGAAACTTTTCATTTTTCGTTCAGTTGCCTCAAACACAGACAAGAAATGGTGTGTAAAAAGTTTACGGCCACTGAAGTTGCTGCAGCGGTTTTGTATAGCAATGAGGATAACACTGATCTATTTTATTCATACATTCCACTACTATTGTAGACCTAAGACTTTGATAAACCCATTTCAAGCACCAAAACAATTTGCCCACATGAGTAAAGCTGTTTTCACAAGGGATGTTAACAATTTCTAAAACTGCACTTAAATTTTTCCGCTTTAGGGCCAAATTATCTCTTTACACAGTGCTCCAGGTCATATGGGCCTCATTACAGACAAAGCTGAGATTGATCTGAACATTTTAATATATATGGAAAACCAAACCACTATGACTGAGAAACTTACCAACTCAGATTTCTGTGACAGGAACCAGGGGCCACTACAGCTACAACACAAACATCCATTTTGTTCACAGTATTCAAAATGACCAGTGAACCACACACGTCTTTATATATAACGCTGATAAAGGTAAAAAAGTGGTTAAATTAAAATAAGTATTATTTTGCTTTAGAACACCTTGCATGTAACTCTTCATCATGAATGTATTTTAAAAATACGTTTTAAAGACAAAGAATTATGTCAAACGTATTGTAAAACAATGTCTCAGGCATCAGACAATACATGTCAACAATACAAATTTCTTTTTGTGATGTAGCTTTTAGAAGCATTAAACGCCTCAGACGTCTGGTTCCTATCGCCAGCACTGCCTCAGACGTCTGGTTCCTATCGCCAGCACTGTGAATAATTCTGATTTGGTAAGTTTTTCAAGAATGTAGCATATCAATCCACTTCGAAAGACTTTGATTACATCTTAATGAATGAATTATGCAGATATTAAAAAAAAAATCAGGGGATTAAAATTCCCTTTAAATGGTTGTTGGTTTGGTGTATGCCTCTATGAAAAACCTTTATTAGGTAAAGAGTCTGTACAGAATGTGGAGGTTTTTCAACTATAAAAAAGGTTCTCCACACTCACACATTTAACTTACAAAAACAAAATCTTTAAAGAACCATCCAACGAATGGTTCTTTAGAGAAGCAAATGTGGTTCTTCAATGGCATTGCTCCAAAAAACCCTTTATTTTAAAGAGTGTTCCATCTTCTGACCATCAAATGTAACAGTCTTAGAGATTTTGCTTTCAAGACCCTACAGAGTGCAGATATATGGTTTACACTTAATAGAAACAGATGTAGAAATATTAGTGGAGAGATTATAACTAATCATATAAAATCATATAAAACACTGCTGCTTATTGTGTTTTGTGTCTAAATACAAAAAACATCATCTAGAACATTCTTTTCAAGTCCACTAATTACCTTCACATTAATTTCTACTTCTGACAGATTGTGATCCAGATGTTACAACATCTGCTTTCACAAAGCAAGTACAACCTCTTTTAATCAAAGAGCAATACTCTACAGCAGTCTGTAGGACAGTTTAACAGTAAATGTGAGAGCATTTTTGCTCTGTGCCTTTAAGCCTAACCACTTGAAACATTTTCATTTCACCCCAATAAAGCCATGTCAGAGTACAGAGCATCTGCATTAGAGAATGGGATAATTGTTCACAACAGTTTTGACCGGTACTTGTACCTGTACTGTAATATCAGTAGTGCATGTCTCTGCCTGCACTCTGATAATCCAGTGTAAATACCACCTCATGCTGTTAAAGGGGAATTCCACCAATTTTTCCAAAGTTCTGCATAATTAAATGGTTTAATGTGAACCATTCTAGAGAAACAGAATTGTTCACAGTGGTAGTGATAGGAACCAGACACTCAAAGCGTTTAATGCCTCTAAAAGCTCTCTCAAAGAAATGTATAACATGAAATGGTTATGAACATAAATATGTACGCTTATCCTTCTGGGTCACAGGGGGTGCTAGAGTCTAACCCAGCGATATGGGCAGAAAGCAGGATACACCCTGGACAGGTCACCAGTCCATTGCAGAGCAGACACACAGACATACACAATCACATTCAGGGGCAATTAAGCATCTCCATTCAGCCTCGCTGCATGTCTTTGGACTGTGGAAGGAAATCCACACAGACATGGGGAGAACATGCAAACTCCACACAGAAAGGACCCTGTTCGTCCGGCCGGGGAACAGAACCCATGGCCTTTACGTTGGGAGGTGACAGCACTGCCCACTGCACTAAATTGACACAATACCTGTCAAGGCTTCATAAAGCAACTATTTCCTAATACTGTGTGTACTTTGCAACAATTATGTTCATCAAATTATTGTGGGTAAAGAGTGATTTGACACTTTTCCAAACTATCGTTAAAAGCACATTTTAAAACTCTTTTGGTGTCATGCCACCCCCCAGTCTGCACTACTACAGTCTAATAGATTCCAACTTCTAGAATCCACCTGGAGCTCATGTTACATCATCCACCAACCACAAACCTGAATATTAATCAGCCACAGCTGTTTGTTATTCCCCAGACTCCTATAAAGGCTGTTTGCTCAAACCGCTCTTTGTGAAGTATTGCCACTGCTTTTCAGAATGTACCAAGCCTCTACCAACACTAGCAAACTCTGTTGTTGCCATGTAGCCTGACCCTTATATTTGTATTTTAAACCCTTTTTGGTTGCTGTGTTTTTGCCTTCATTATTGTCTGGATGCTTTTCTCTGGTTTGACCTTAGCATGTTTTCTGATTACAATTTTAGATCACACTTCTTTTAGTAAAGCCGTTTAAAATTTTATCTGCAAGCAGATAAGCTGGTTTAAACACTTAGAAGGTTTGAGGGCTGATAAGCACTGACATCAGAACAAGAGGAGAAAGCAGCACTGCCTTGAGGTCCTCAATAATGTGTGAAGACATGAAAATTTAACTGCAGAACTAAACTGAGTGAATGTGATTTCTCTTTGGTTTCAATTGAAAATTCTGACTGGATAATTTTTCACTGGACATTTTAAGATCTCAATGCTTTTGTTTCCAACCAAAACCTAAACAATGAAAAAAAAAATATTACTACAATACTTGCAGTAAATACAACAAACATGATGACTCTATTGAATAAAAATTAACTAAAAATTACAGACATGTAATTTTTTAGTTCCTAGAAATCATTAGGCCTTCTCAAAAAAAAAGAAAAAAAGAGAGGTCCTCCTCCATCACAAGGCTGCCCCAAGCTGGTCAGAAGCTTATCCTGTTTGGTTCAAGAACTGTTTATGATCTCAAATCTCAAACAACCTGTCCTGGGGCAGTTTAGGCCTGCAGCATGAGTTACCATGGTGATGTAGCCTGGTCAAAATGGATTCACCATTGTGAGACAGACAACCCAGGGTTATAATGAACTGAGCATTATTTAGCTGCTAAGCATGAAATGCTGCTTTGTGTGACAGGCCCCTGGTTAGTCTTTAATACGACAAGTTATTTTCAAATCAACAAATTTTTCAGTGTTTTCTGTTTGTTTTTGTGATTCTATCTGCTAGAACCAGATGTCAACAGTATGTTTGATGGATTTGAAACACAAATACGGATGACTTCTGTCCTAATTCACAGTAGCAGAAAGTTGGTGTACTTCAAAGGATGATGAGATCTGTTCATAATGAAATATTCAGGCACTGTGGATCTGTGTTTACAAATGTCTTACTCGACACCTACACCCTCTGTGTGTGCATGATGCATGAGTGCAAGGAGGACTATGCCATCTTAGTTCCACACTAGATGCTAACAGACCACTAGCCTTCAGCACTGAGATGTCTTTTTTTCTCAGTGTTTTGCTCTCAACAGGGTTCTCTTTCTTTTTCTGTCCTGCATTTGCTCTCCTGGCTGGTCAGCTGTCCCAAACCTCTGGGCTTATTTACGCCAGTGGGGCATGCAGAGGGTAGCTGCTTCAGTGGTATCTTTCCTCATTGATGTCTCGGAGCCTGTTCAGAGCAAATCAAATGGCATCTTTGTTTGTCTCTGTGCTTATGCTTTCGCCTCTAATCCTGTGCCAGTTGCGTACTGTGTACAAAGGAAATCCACTGGAAAGGTTACTAGGCTTTTCTCAGAGGAAATGGTGATGTGTGCACAGTGTATGCGTGTTTATTTTCGTACATTTTCAGGACAACAATGTTGTGTTTTTGTAAAAAATCCTTTACATTACCATTAGTAACAGAATATTCCCACCATTGTGAAGCCACATACATGATATGTATAAAACTGAAAGGACAAAAAGGACAACGTCCTTTTGGTCACTAAGGTTAGGCTTGGAGAATTCTTAATACAAGCCCTGTTCAGACTTTAAACTCAATATTAACATCCATCTTGAGTGATCCGGTCATAAGTGGACAGTGAGACGGGTAGCCATTCACACCTGTCATCTCCATGTGTCTTGAATGCGTCTCCAGAGATCAGGTTTCGTGACTGGAGGAAGGGTACTACCCACTCTTACTATGTCAGTCTTTCCTTGCATTTGTTGTCAGACAAAATGTACTGTGAGTCTGTTGTCGTTTAAAAGACAGGGCTGTTACAAGCGCTTAGACCACATGAACTGAAAATGCAACTTGTAAACAAACTGCAGAGGAGGTAAAAAATAAAGCTACCCAGCTGCTTTTGTCACTTCTGTGGTAATGCAGCTGATTAAGACAGTCCCTGTCGAAGATGCATCAGGAAGCTTTAGCATTCATGCTGTAAATGTTATGTGGTCATACGGTTCCTGACCACCTCCGAAGCCGAAGGTGGTTTGAGTAATCAGATCACAATGTGTGTCCAAGACGCATTGCACCCCATTCACACCTGTACTTAGCACTGTCCACTGATGACTGAGTCGCCCAGGACACGTTAATGCCAAGTGTCGACAGGGCCATAGATGTTTACATATTATTTAATCAAGAATGGTAAAATAGAAATATTGAAGAATTCTAAACAAATCTTGTTCCATGAATGTGCATTACAATTCAGAACACTTTGTTACAACAGCAGCGACACATACTACACATGGGACATATATACAATCACAGGCTTATTACAATAGATGATCTTTTCTTGATGGTACATAGAACCCTTTTCAAAAAGGTTCTATACAACTTCAGCACATTCTCCATCAATCTGAAGAACCCTTTCATGATGCAAAGGGTTCTTTGAGTGTTCGTGGTTCTATATAGAACCATTTTCTTTACTCAAGGACCTATACACAGTACAATGCAAAAGAGAACATCCTTTCATTGATTTAATTTCCAGTCAAATGAGCCATAAAGCTACAAATTCAGTCAGGCAAAAAGCAGAAAATACATATTTAATCAAATTCCACAGAAGCCTCAAGATCTAAATACAGTATCTTTTTTTTCAATATTTAGCATGTCTATGCTTTGGTTTTATTACAGCTTCCATTCTTTTCTTTCCATTTTCTTTCAGTTTTTCACAAAAATTTGCAGGAATATGTTACCACAGCTAAAAAGTTCAGTGTTTGAAGATAGGACTTTTACACAGTTTTTATATATATATATATATATATATATATATATATATATATGGGACAGTTATTATTATTATTATATAGATATATGTAAGCTCTCCACATTGACATTGTGTTAAACCAAGTGTATGAAGCTGTGTGGCTGTCCTTCTGTACTTTGGACGCTGCTGTCTTCTTACTTTCTGCGTGTTGTGAGAAGGAGCTTTACACACAGAAACGGGAGGTAAGTCATGTACCAGAGTGACCACAACGGATGTGGACAGTCCAGCCAAGAACAGCAGTGTGTGGCAGGATGTAAGCCAGTCCGCCACACTGATAGTGCCAGGCTGGCTTTGCTTCTGACTGCACTGCCTCCAGATTAAACGATTCCCAAACAGCCCCAGGCTTACTGAATTCACCCTGGCTTACACACAAGGCTTAATTCTCTCCAACCGCCTCTTGTAAACATATAAAAAACATGCAGAGTACAGCCCTATTGCACATAAAGATTAGGCCACGGAATTACACATTTTATCATGAAGTTTTAACTGCAGTATTATTATTCAGTTACTAAGCTTAAAGCCTACTGTTAAGCCACTACACTGAAAAAAAATTAAGCATTAAATGTACTTGATTATGCGACTAGATGAGCCTTTACGGTGAACAAGACATAATCAGTTATTAAAATTATGGATGACTAGTCAGTAAAAACAGTTCTAAAACTGTTGCCTCAAAATAAAAAGATTTTATTACGAACAAAATATAAAGCTTACAGAGACAGTCCTGTTTTTTTTTTTTACCAGGAGACTTGTTTTCAGTTTTTCCATATCTTCTTAAAAGTTGAGCTTTAAAAGTTGGTTGCATTTGCTGATTTTCATGATGCAAGTAACCTTCATGAATCTTTATGAATAAAATGTAATACTTATAAAACTGTTCCTGAAAAAAAATCAAGTATATTCAGTTTAGCTGAGGTTGAGGCTCTTTCTTCTTCAGCAACTGATCGTTATCCATCATTTTCATATTAGCGTGATTCGATTCTTTAAAAGGTTGCTCAGTTTACTGTTGCATAAAAGCACATGCACACATAATCTATGTAGAGGAAATGTATGATTTGAATGCATCATGTATAATCATAGAAATTTAAAAAACTCAAGTAACGTAATTCTGAAGTCAGTAACTGTAATGTGTTACACTATTTCATTATAGGATAAAGTAATTACATTACGGTAACATTATTTTGTGCTATTACACACAAAACTGTTGGTAACTATGTAATTAGTGTGCAAGCCAGTATACAAGACCTTGTGATTTAATGTTTGAGAACACCAAATACACTGACATTATACTGAGTACACTGACAATACGCTGAAAATACTGTTGTTGAATTCAGACAGAGGAATTCCGCATGTACATAACTGACTGCTCGCTCATCTCAAATCTGACCTGGCGCACAACATATCAAATGTTGCAACTAAAAATTTTTTTTTGAAAAATATATGCCCATTTTAAATTTAATGCCAGCAACATGTTTCAAAAAAGTTGGGACAGGGGCATGTTTACCACTGTGTTTCATCACCTCTTCTTTTAACAACTCTCTGTAAGTGTTTGAGACCTGATGAGACACTGCTGTAGTTTTGAAGGTGAAATGTTTTCTTATTCTTGCTTGATACAGGATTTTCCTCTTTGCATGGTAGAGTTTTAACTTGCATTTGTGTTTGCAGAGATGAACGGTTTTCACAGACAGTGGTTTTTGGAGGTATTGCTGAGCCCATGCAGTAATTTCCACTACAGAATCATATTTGTTTTTAATGCAGTGCTGCCTCAGGGCCCGAAGGTCACAGCCATCCAAAATTGTTTTTCGGCCTTGTATACAGAGATTTCTCCACATTCTCTGCATCTTTTAATGATATTATATACTGTAGATGATGAAAAGCAAAAGTTCTTTGCTATTTTACATTAAGAAACATTATTCTTGAATTGTTGTACTATTTGCCCATACAGTCTTTCACAGAGTTGTGAAGCCCTCCTCATCTTTACTTCTGAAGGAATCAGCCTCTCTGGGATGCTCTTTTTATACTCCTGTTACTGACCTGCTGCCAAATAACCTAATTAGTTGTGAGATGTTCCACCAGGTGTTTTTTTTAGCATTACACTTTACTTTTGTTGCCACCGTCCCAACTTCTTTTGAAACATGTTGCTAGTGTCAAATTCAAAATGGGCATATATTTTTCACAAAACAATAAAATTTCTCAGTTTCAACATCTGATATGTTATCTTTGTACTATTTTCCATTAAAGATAGGGTCTAAATGATTTGCACATCACTGCAGCTTGTTTTATTTACATTTTGCACAACGTCCGAACTTTTTTGGAAACAGTTATACCTAAGTGCCTATGTGTAATAATACTGATTCCCATATATGTTAACACAGAGACACACACATGCACGAACACATATTGCCACTCAAAGATTTAGACTACATGGATAAAACACCAGTGACAATACAGTCTAATGCATCCACGTCTAAAAACTGCCACTATAACTGCCACTTTTTTAGTGTCAGGAAAAAAGCAGAAAATATATTTAGTAGAAAATTCCACAGAAGCTTCAACAATTAAATGTAACAACAAATGTTTCAGTAATTACAGTGTATCCACCCTTTGCCTTAAAATTAACTCTACACCTAATCTTAACTGTAACTCAGTATGAAGAAATAAATGGGTTTGCCCTTTCAGATAAAAGAGGCTTTGTAAAGTGTGAAAAGCGCTTCACAAAGCCAGGAGCATTTTGTTGGACATGACAAGGTAGGCTTGCCCAGTTTTTCTGGTTTTCCTACAAAGTCTGGGCATTCTGACCTGTAAATGCATGAAAACAAACACATACATATTTCACACATCTAGCACCCCTCCTCCATACACAGTCAACCCTTGGAGCGAAGTAAATGAGCAGATGGGAGCTGTTTTGTGATTTCTATGGCCGTGTCAAAGCCCATGGCACGCTGACGTCTCAGTCAACTGATGTGTGACATCTCGCAGGAAGCTCAAAATCTCCAATAAAGGAAGTGAACGCAGAGCAAGGCTCCCGGCCTGTAAATCTCACTCTCTGAACGGCCACATGACACTTAGCATGACGGACAACAGCACACTCTAATAACCAAACTAGCCTCCAGCCCTGAGGCTTCTGATAGATTGATTTGTTTGCTGTCAGAGAAGCAGCCTTGAAATGCCTCAGAAAAAAATAAAAAGATAAATAAATATATTAACATGCCACCCTGAGATACACTGGAAACATGACACAAGCTGGCTTTTATTCATTCAGACTCCAAGACTCCATGGCTCTTATTAAAGGTGAGAAAACGTTTCAAAAGTTTTCTTGGCATTTAACAACACTGACATCAGAGGCCCCAGTGGTTCATTTAAAAAACAGCTCTGTTCCCAAGCAAGGGGACCAATACGATCCAAAAAGCAGGCGCTGTCAGGCCTGCACTGTGTCTGCTTCTAGTCCATTCAAAAGAGGCATTTTGTCATGTTGTGCTAAAAGGCCTCCAGGGATGATAGCTTTCTGCAAACAGTCTCTCTGATACACCGCCCCATTGCTGCTATTCAGTAATGGAAACTGATTGGAACTGCTTTGAAACATGGACTTGACTCTTCTTGGAAACGACTGCCACCTTGTAAAAGACTGCTGACCATTTTTCCTTATCCAAGGAATGACTGCACCTTTATGTGAACATTTGTTTTCGTAGGTATCTGTCCAATTTGACTGAGCAAATAAAGAAATAGAAGTCAGAAGCTCAATTTGGGTTCCTCTATGCTCCATAAAGAAAACAGATGATGGAATAGAGGCACATATAAACAGACTCACTATCCATCTTTGAATGTAATGTTCAGCTGTATGTACACATGGCACTCGCCTAAAGCCATCACCATTACAGCAATTATACAGCCCTGAAAAATGCCAATACACTTCAAAGCATCACTTAGCCTCAGTCAAGCTATATACAGTTCAAAATAAGAAACCGCTTCTGACTGAACATCAACTTGAGGCAGACGTAATGAATTTACAGAAAGTAGGCTACAAAGAGAAAAGGCCTTGAGAGTTCACATTAGTCAGTCAATATGATTTGTGCTATAGAAGGAAGTACGTCGAAAAAACTGAAATCTCTGAAGAGTAGATGAAAAGAAGAAAGACACAACAAAGCTTTTCTGAACTAATGACTTCTCCCCAGACACTGCAGCAAAATCCCATGGATAGAGTAAAAGGAAACACAATTCCCTATCTTTCCATTTTGCTATTTAGAGAACACGGGCAGCTTACACTAAGGACACTGCTGTAAGATAATATCATGCTAATTACTCATCATGCAATGCTGTTCAACCTAGCAAGACATCTCACCTTCTATAATGGATAAGAGTACATAAGCATTTTGACCTCTGACATTTGCAAGTCTCTATTGGTATATATACAGTAATTACACTATACTAATGTTTAAACTCTTTAGAAAATTAAAGCACAGCCCTATACATTTGTAATTTTAAAGAAGTTTCATTATGATGTCTTAATGATGTCATAAAATCCTAATATGATTTTATCCACCTTATTCCTGTATCCTGTGATGCTTTGAGTGATTTATGGACAGAACTTCAGGTGAAGTGTAAACAAATCATACATTAAATGCTTATCCTAAAATGACAAATGCGAGAATGAAAAAAAAAAAAAACAGTAATATTTATTGTTGGGATGCTTGAATGCTTGTGTGCCAATGTTTGTAATCGATCTGTCAACACCAATCTGAACCTGCGAGAAAGAAATGTTTTTCTCTCAGAGAATACTATTTATTTTACTATTCATTTTATTTAAATTTTTCAATTGTGTTTACACTGAGAGTGAAGTACAGACAGAAAATCATAAAGCAGTGCCATTACACATTACACAGGTTTTTTTAAACCAGCACTTTGATAATGCCCCTTGTATTTTCACCATAGCAACTAGCTATGTGAGTGTTAAGCTAGCGGGGTTAGCTCTGTGCTATATGGGATTTTTATGTTTAATTTAAATAAAGACATTTTAAAACTCGTAACAGGTATGTGAGCAACGTCCTTTACTTTATGTCTCAGTTTTTTAGTAACTCTTTATTTAAAGGCTTGAAGGTTTCTTTCTTATTGTAGTATTAGCCTGTTAGCTAGTTAGCTATCTGCTAACTTTACCTGCCCAGACTACTAACATTAGTGTGGGCAGAATCCACTTACAAAAAGAATATAATGTGTGCACCAGTTAAAGTGAGTCTGTTAGGAGCAAACAGTGATGTTCAACTGGCAGTTCGTCATCTGGTTGCATTTGACAGACATAGACTTCAATGCTAATAACTGGGCTTGTTCGGTGAGTCTTTATGAAGCCATATTTTCATGCCTGCTGAAGCTCTGTGATATGCTTGTAGAATTGCTAATCTTGTCATAATTTCATCTTAACTCAGTTATACTGACTGTGGTCATAAACTATTTTTCTTCCCATTTTGAAATCTGACACTGAAAACACATGCACTGGTTTCCTCTTTTTCAATGACGCATACAAAAAGCTGTTGCTGTGGTAATACCATCCACTTGTGGGGAATCTGAAATATTATACAAAAAATTAAAAAAACAGCACCAGTACTACCTGCCCAAAAATGTACATATAGATCTGTCCTATTCCACAACCAACCTTAAGAATTCACCTTTCCATTTGTAGATCAGTATGTGATAAACACTGCAAAATGGGGTTAAACAGTACATTTACCAATCTCTTATTCAATAGTCTCAGTTTATAGGACGTGATGTAATTTTGTTTTATGAAGCATGTGGACCATATACTACCTAGAAAGTCTTCAAAAAACAAAAATGTAATTGCTCTGAGGCCCATGCACATTAGCATCAATTAAACATCAATTAAAAGGCATATTAAGCATATTGAGGACACTACTATCCAGAGAGACAGTGTAATCAGAGGAACCCTAGCATAATGTTAAGTGTTTTCCCAACGCAGCCAAAAATACTACAATAACTGCCTGAGCAGGGAGCTGAACCCCAGTCTGCAGTGTACAAGGCTTTAAGATCTCCAAAGAACCTGGCATAATTCCTGTTATTCACAATAACAAACATGGTTTAACATGTTATTAGTGCTCCTTACTGTTGACTAAAGAGATTCATTCCACAACTCAATATAGACCACTTTGTTTATTATGATTAATACCACCTTTATTAGAGAAATAGAAATGTGTTCTCCATTAATCGTCAGATGTTCTTCTCAATAACTTGTCATATCTAAAATGGTTACAAATAGATATATAGTATTTTGGAATGAAACTCTTCAGATGTTATCAGTGCTTAATTGGCAGCGTTTCCAGCTCTGTAATGATGCATACATCTGTGACAGGTTGGAGTTACTAAGGTGAACTATCCACAGGTGGTCAGTACTGCACCAGACAGCGCACTCAAGAGCAATTAAGCTTGTGGAACCCAAGCTGACCCAGTAGTGGACTAAGGGCCTTGAAGAATGGCCATCCAAAACACAATTACTGTCAGACCAAGAGAACACTTGGACAGTCTGAAGGCACAAGGAGAGAGGCTGAAGACAGTGTGTGAAATACCCCCTGGTATTCGGTGGGTCCCGTGTTGGCTGGCTACTCCAGCACTGGCTGGTTGCTAGCTCAGTTGCTATAGCAGCACTGATGCTAGCTTCTGTGGCAGTAAAATGTTTGGTTTAACAATTAATCTTTTGGAAAGGCCAGGCTTTCTATTTTTCATTCATTTCCAAAATAAAATAGACCTGATACGACAGGGTGTAGCTCAGCAGACTCAAACAAGCTCCTATAATGTTCCTGATAGGTCACCTACATCAGTAATGACATCTTTCTCTGTTATCAACTATGAGGAGCTTGTAAATATTTTAAACAAACCAAGTTCATCCACATGTGATCTTGACCCTGTTCCTACTTCATTCCTTAAGATGGTTTTTGATTGTGTGCACAACGATGTTTTAACTATTGTAAATTGTTCTCTGTCAACAGGTGTTTTTCCAGATGCTTTCAAAACTGCCCTGGTGAAGCCTCTGCTAAAAAAAAGAGTAGCATGGATCCTTTCATACTAAATAATTGTAGACCGATTTCAAACCTACCTTTTCTAAGTAAAGCCTTAGAAAATGTTTTCAAACAACTAAATACGTATCTAATATTAAACAATTTATGAGAAGTTTGTCAGGTTTTCGTTCTAACCATAGTACAGAGACAGCATTGATTCACATTATGAATGACTTCAGGCTCAGTGCTGATGCACAAAATCCTTCTATTTTGGTTTTATTAAATCTTAGTGCAGCCTTTGATACCGTTGACCACAAGATTTTACTCCAGAGTCTTGAATGCTGGGTCAGCCTCTCAGGCACAGTTTCAGAATGGTTTAAATCATATTTAAGTAATAGGCAGTTCATGGTTTCACTTGGAAATCATTCATCAAAACGATTTGCCGTTTCTTGTGGAGTCCCGCAAGGTTCAGTCTTAGGGCCTTTGCTTTTCTCTTTGTACATGCTACCTCTAGGTGTTGTTATTAGGAAACATAGTATAAATTTTCATAGCTATGCTGACGACACCCAGTTATACATTACTATTCCTACTGAAGATCAAGACTCTGTAGACAGACTAACCAGCTGTGTGTCAGTCAATTAAATCATGAAAAAAATGAATTACTGATTGTTGGTACAGAAACTCAGACAAATTAATTTTGAGAAACTTGGTTCTTTAGCTTCATCTACCAAACCTGAAGTACGAAACCTGGGTGTGATCTTAGACTCTGAGCTCTGTTTTACCCCACATGTAAACACGGTCACTAAAGTAGCTTTTTATCATTTAAGTAATATCGCTAAAGTTCTGCCTTTTCTATCTCAGAGTGACGCAGAAAAACTTGTTCACGCATTTGTTACAAGCAGACTTGACTACTGTAATGCTGTTCTTGCTGGACTTCCTAAGAAAACTACACATTCCTTACAACTTGTACAAAATGCAGCAGCGCGCATCCTAACAAAAACAAAAAAGAAAGATCACATCACTCCTGTTTTGAAAGAACTGCACTGGCTGCCTGTATCATTCAGGATAGATTTCAAGGTTCTGCTACTCGTCTTTAAGGCTCAAAACAACCCAGCACCTGCTTACATCACAGAAGTCTGTTTATGTTCCGGCACGCAATCTAAGATCTGCAGATAGTGGCCTTCTACAGATACCCTCTGTAAAATACAGAAAACATGGAGAGGCCTCTTTCAGTTATTATGCTTCTAAACTGTGGAACTCAATTCCACCTTTTATTAGACAGTCAAGCTCAGTGCTCACTTTTAAGAAGCACCTAAAAACATCTCTTTAAATTAGCGTTTAACTAAAACCGAATGTCTCGTGGTGTTTATCTTCTAATTTAATCTTTTTCATTTTCTTCTGATTCTAATTAAGCACTAATGATCTCTTCGATAACTGTGTTTTATCACCTGTCTGTAAAGCACTTTGAGAATGAAAAGTGAAAAGTGCTATATAAATAAAATTATTATTGTTATTATTATTATAGTTTGGTAATGCAGTCTTCAACATATGAACTGAGGTCTTATATATCTCCTCTTGTGTCTTCAGTTTGGGAAATGAGTAACAAATCACTTTTTCCTCCAAGCACTTGAGAAAGTTTTCAGATTTACAAATATGGTAAAGTTTTTCAGAGGTATCCCAGGCATAGTTACAGTTGCTCAACTATAAAGAACCAACTGGATGAACCAATTTGCTACAGGGTCAGCCTTTTAAGTTTAGAATACCAAAGATAAAACGTGCTGTTTTGTGGGTTAAGCAGGCTAAAAAATGGCCTCTTTGAATTTGTAGTAGAGTTGAATAAGTTTATTATCAGATCAAATCACCTCCCAGAATTTTGATGTTGAGATATTTAGGGGGTCCAAGAGGTTAATTAGGAGGACCCCACAGGACCCCCTGTATTTTGCACCTTGGCTGAAGAGTCCCTCACACTGATTTCATGGTGAACATTTACTGTCACATATTCAGACTTTCTTAGCAGTTTCAGGGATGCATTTGCAGTATAGTAAGTTATACAACAACCAGAAATAGCTCTTCTCGCCCAGGTCCTGTGAGCCCACTATATTAGTTCATTACATTGAGAGCTGTTAAGGTGGATATTTATAGTATGTTGCTGTTGATTGAATCCTGGCCCACTGCACCAGAATTCATCTTCCTTCTCTTCTGTTGGCTGGCTATAAAAGTGACTGCTGCTAAATCCAGGGCTAGCTTTACGAACCTAAAGAACGCTGAACATAGAGAAACAGCCTGCTATATTTAGCCTGCCTGGCACGCTTTGATTCATCAAGGATGCAGAGAAAGAGAGAGGAGGAGGAGGAGGAGAGAGAGAGAGAGAGAGAGAGAGAGAGAGAGAGAGGGAGGGAGGGAGAGAGAGAAACAGCGAGAAAAAAAGAGAGAGAGAGAGAGAGAGATGGTGTGTGGGTGCCCATTTTTTGTCACGAGCTGTGAATTTGTTTGTCTAGATAGCTAATTTGCTTGTGCTATTTCTGAACTTTTGAGGAGGGTTTAAAGAGGAGCATGTTGCCCTGTCTGCCTAATTCTTCTGCATGAGTCATAAACTCTGCAGATTTCAGGTTAACTGTGCCTGCCTCTCGCCCTGATCCCTCAAGGAAAGGGATTAATCTCAATGAGACAAGAGCCTATGGAAGGTTACCTCTTGTTCTTTCTGTATTATGGTTAAATCTTAAATCTAAACACTGAACATACACTGAAAATAGATGATTAAATCTACTACCTAAACATTAGGAAAGCCTGTCTTTTCCTTAAAATAACCTGGTTCAGTTCATGCAGCTAAAAGCTGCACTCTTAAAAATAAAGAAACTTGAATGGTTCTTCACTTGGATGTAAAGTTCCAAACCTTCAGCTGATACGAGACGAGGTTCTTAATAATTTAAAGCTCTTCACACTTCTCATTTACTAACATCTTCAACCCCTTAAAATCCCAGCTTATCACGTTTTAAGGCTCATTATCATTTAGTAACTACAGGGACTACAACGCAAACTGGCTGAGTTATTCTTAGGTTATAGAAATATGTGCTAAAACTTTGGGCCCAAGGGTGGGCCCTGGCCGGTTAAGGGGTAAAAGTAACATCATCTGAAAGGTTCTTAATTGAAACAAATGTGGTTGCCCTTTTGTATCACTCCAAAGAACCTTTTCATTTAAAAGTCATTTAGTGTGGTTTTATGTGAAATGATTCATTTGCAGAAAAACGTAACAAATCAGATTTCTTTACAGTGGTGGTGATAAGAACAAGGGACCTCCATATCTACAACACAAATATAGCCATTTTATTTAGTATCCAACACCACCAGTGTCTACACCACCAGTGTCTACACCTACATGTCTTCTGTGTTTTTTATATGTAATGTTGATGTTGGTAAAATAGTGATAAATCTGAAAAGAAAAGGTGTTCATTGCGGACTACTTTGTCTCCATGTATCCCTCCACCAAGAACTAACTGATTCAAATGTTTTAGGCCAGAACCTCATCACAAAACTACCATAAAACAATGTCTCAGTCATCAGCCTGAGTATCCATAACCATTTCATGCAATAACTTTCTGTGAGGGAGCTTTAAGAGGTGGATATCTGGTTTCTATCACCACCACTGTGAACAATTCTGACTCGGTAAGTTTCTTAAGCAATAGAACACAAGAGGGAGTGCGTTATCGCGAAATAACATCAAGATCATCACAGCCGTGATGTTATTTGCGATAACACACGACCTTGAGTGTTCTATTGCTTTTATACAACAGTTAAATAAATAAAGTAAGAAATAAATAAATAGAGTCATGAATGTGGCACTTACTATGTTTTAATGTTAGCAGTTCCTTCCGCCAAATTATAGTTCCTTAACAAGCAGCTTTTGCTACGTCAGAATAATGAACTCCGCTCACTCGCTGCACAGTCTGATGTAAGCCTCGCCTTTTGAAGTACAGACTGAGCCATAAAACTGCCACAATATCAAGTTTAGCTCAGTTTTGTCATTTTTTGCCAGATCAATATTAATGCTGTTTTGTTCCAGCCAGTCTGTAAAGCATTTCACAGCCTATTTTGTTTGGCGAATGGTATTCGGTTCATTTCTGGCTAATTCCAGGTTGTTTAGGTTTTCTTCTGTCACAGCTGCCGACTGAAAAGCTGCTCAGTGGTGATGACAGTTTTGGAATTTAGTGTAGTCTCATCTTCAGAGTCTGACCAAATCGGCTGTAGGTCAAATGTAATCTTAAAAGTATCCATTTTCTGTTTGTGCGCAAAGTAAGAAGTAAAAATGTTCAAATGGCTTGAGCGTCTCCTACAGCTGTCAAAGTCATTGCTTAGCAACGGCGTCTCAGCAGAGTGATGTAGTGTTTGAGAAAAAAACAGGCTGTTATGGCGAAATAACAGCACGGTTAGAACGCTTCTCAACCAATCAGCTTGTGTGGCCGAAACTAACTGTTGTATGATTTAGAATGAAGCATTTCACATCAAACCACTCTGTATAACTTTGTTTACATCTAAACCATTTAATTATGCAGACATTTCCAAAAATGGTTGGAGTTTCCCTTTATGTTTACCCTGATAAATTCACTTGGACTACTAAAGATCAGGGATGTAGTGGAGGGTAAGCTCAAAACATTTCACTTTGCAGGTAGCGCCACAGTGCTTCTGGAATTAGCAAAAGTTATTCATTTTCAAACTAAATATGTACAGAGGATCAAAACGTGGAGTCATAATTTAGTTCTAGTAGAATAGAAAGACTTTCTCCTGATTAACAAAAACACATAAATAAAGACGGTACCTGTCCAACTCTGTCTCTGACTACACTTCTACAAAAAGAGCCAAAAAGGGCTCTTTGCACAATGCTATAGAAGAACCACTTTTTGGTTCTCCAAAAACCTTTCAATGGATGGCTCTTTGGAGAACCATTTTTGTAAACAAGATATGTGAATGTGAACCTTTTTGAAGTTTAAACATCATCTATATAATGTAAAGGTTCTAGGAAGAACTCCTCATTTGGTAGAGACACATTATTGGAACGTTTAAAAGATTCTTCACACTCACAAATCTCTGTCAAACGTGGTTCTCTAAGGAACCAAATATAGTTCTTATTGGTGCCTTCTTTTTTGTGTAATAACCAACTGCCAGCTTCAGTGGTGGAGCAAAATGGTAGCCAGTTAAATTTCTGAGGAAGCTGGTGCCACCCCAGTCACACCACCACGCTAGACATATAAAGCAAGAAAATGGATGCTTATAATGAGGTGTTCCACTAAAGCAGTTTTGGTGTCTCAGTGGTTAGTTCATATTAGAACTTTAATAAATAGATATCATGACTTAATATCATTTGATAATTAAAACTGCAGTGCAGCTTACATGAAATAACACGATAGCTATCAAAATATGATTAGGGATGCTTGGTTTATATGTAGTCTATCATTCTGCAGTTATGTGATTGAGCCCCCACTGAAGTTTAGGGTTCACCCACCGTTAGAGAGTAGGAGGCAGGCTAATAAGGAATGTTTGGTAATGCTCTTTTACAGTTCTCTCAAGGTCTAAGGAAGTGTGAGGTATACACTCTAAAGTTCCAAAGCAGTCTAAATACATTTTAATAAACAGCCTAACAGGTTCTAGCTGTTACCTGGGTGAGTAGGTGGTACAAAAAATAGTGGGCAGTTATTAGGTGTGGGCAATATGGCAATATTATATTTTATCGTTTGTGTGATAAATTATGCCACAATATTGTTTTCTGAGCATATCGTGGATATTGTCTATACTTAAACAACACTGACCAGCTGTATGTTAATTACAAAGAGTCACATTTAATTTGTACAGTGCAGTTTGTAAAACTCTGAATAAATATCACTGGAGTTGTAGGATTATTATTGTATGTGGCACTATATGTTCTATGTTGTCTGTTCCAAATAAGTAAAGCTCAGAAAAACTAAATACTGTGATACATACCATGTATCATGAAAGTATTGTGATGTGATATTTTGGCCATACTGCCCACCCCAGTAGTTTTTATGACATAATAACACAGTATACAAACAGTACAAACAATCTTCTATAGTATGTACCTATCTATTTATGTAATGAAACTGAATATGAACTATAAAATACAGCAATGATTCTTATCATACTGTTATGACGTTCTTAATATTTTCTTCTTGTATTCTGTGTCGGCACTGTATGCCATATAAATTACCCAATACTTTCTGATTTACTTTCTTGCTTAAATATGTGATATCACATTGAAATTTAGTGTTTGTTTGTACTTTCCAATTCCAAATAATCACTGTAGAGAACTGACGTAAATGTACAGCAGAAGCTCTGCAGTAATCTACTGTAGTCTACTGTTTACAGCAGATAGTAAAAATGGTGCATTCCAAAGAAAAAAGGTCACGATTTTTGTGAAAGAAGTTAAAATGATGGATTTTACAGTAAATAGCTGTTTTTTTTCCTAGGCATTTTGGGAAAATGGCCAGTACTGTGTGCAGTCATGAGCAGCCTGTCTCTGAATATTGTAGTGATGGGGGCATATTCCTTTGCCTGTTTTTGTTTGGTTTTTAAACTTTTATATTTTTTTTCCACAGTTTATTTTATTACTACCACAAATATATGTTTGAATGTGTTTTGCATGTTTTGTTTTTCTGACCATGGTGTTTTGTGTTTTCAGTTAATTAGCTTAACTGTGAGGTTATAATGAACAGATATTCAGTTACTGATGTCTTGGTAGTCATAATGATCTTAAATGTTAAACCTATGATGTGTTATGATCGCTGTCTTAACCATGCATGACTGTTCAAGCATTTGGTATGAAAAGCTCGCTAAATAAACATTTTTACATATTATACTGTACAATGCAGCTAAACTAAGGGGTCTCAGACAGCTATAGGTTCACAATAGAGCGCATGCATTATAAATACAGATGTCCAGTAAAAACTGCACAAATACAGTAATCAACTGTTCAAAAATACTGCAAATAAACAGTAAATCGATTGAAGAATTGCTGCCAGTAAATTACTGTAATTTTACTGTACGGTGTATATTTTCCTATGTGCTTTATCAGATTAATAGCTAGAAGTTGTTAGCAAATTTGGCTTAATTTAGGTGGTCCTGTTGCTTATTATTGTACTCATTATAATTACACAGCACTTTGGCGATTGTACCTCACATTTACTCTGTTAATATCTAGGATCTGTTTGGCATTTCAGAGTAATTTAATATTGGAACTTAAAATCGTGTTACCCCAACAAAACTCTGCAATACTACTTTGGATTTTTTACCTTACACTAGATTAGTCAATACCTAGAACACAGAGGGCTGTAAAGGAAAGCATAACGAGAACCATCAACCTGAAAACTGAGATAAGGATTATAAATGTGAGGTATAAAAAGAATGGTGTAGGCAACACTGCTGGGTTTTCAAGCTCATCAAAGACATCCAGCCTATGTCGTGTCAGATGTTCATGGTTAGGAGAAAAAGGGCTCAGCAAAAATAGCTATGTCATATTGATGACCTTACAGAGTTACAGCAATAAAACAAGAAACTGTAGATGTGGCAGGCTGAGGAAGAAAAACAGCAGACACTGGAGTATTTTAAAAACACGCTTGCTCTGATGAATCCACTCCTACTGCTTCATGCTGATAGGGGGGACTTGGGTGTGGAGAAAACTGCATGGGTCCAGGCATCCATCATGCTGTGTGTCAACATAGCAGGCTGCTGGTGGTGGTGTGATGGTGCGGAGTGTGTTTTCATGGTGCACACTGAGCTGTTTGTTAAAACTGGAAAAACATTTGGACGTTACAGTCAGTCAGGTGCATCCCATCTGCAAATGGATTTTGTAACAGGATAGTGCTCTGCTCCACAAGGCTACAATTGTGCAGGAATGGTTTAACAAACATGACAGTGAACCCAGCCTGATGCACTGGCTTGCCGACAAACCTCAATCTGGTTTAACATCTGTGAGATGAGATCGGACATCCTACTATGAGGAGGCCAACTCAACTCATCCACATCTGTGCCCTGATGAACTGAGGATGTTCTGCTGCTAAAAGAGGTTACACCACAATATTTGATGCTCCAAGCTTTTTTGTACAGACAGATATGAGCACAGATGCAAAGCAAAATTTTGTACATACGAGCGCAGGTGCAAAACAAATGTGCCTTGCAACAACACACACACACTAATGTATGCCTGGTTTTAAAAGTGGAGAAAATTCCACAGTGGTCGCTGCTAGTTGTTTTTAGTGAATGAGTTGAATATGCAGTAAACCACATTTCCAATATCCCCATCCATTTTTTGCACAACTCTCAGGTAAGATCACCCCCAAAAGCATGTGTATGAGCGAGATGACCACAGCTCACCTTGTTCCTTGTATATGCTTCATAACCTGCATGCTCACAATCTGGTGTATGAATCTGGTGCATAATGTTTATATACAATGTATAATCAGGATTGGGATAGCTACTGAAAAATTAGCAGCTAGCTATTTTGTAGCTACTTTCCCAAAAGTTGTAGCTAGCTATAATTTAGCTGCTTCTCCAGAAAAAGTAGTGGCTACTTTTTATCTACTTTTTGAAAAGTAGTGCACTACTTTTAAGCTACTTTCAAAGCGCAAGTGTCAGAATGTTTGTGTATCTCCACCTGACACACCAAACAAGCCCAAATGACAGTGTGAACAAGACACTGCATTTAATCATGTGCCAGAAAGAAACATACAGTTGAAAAGTTGCAAATATACAAAAAGATCACCAAAAAGGAAGTTTAAGTGTAACCAACAATCAAACTTACACAACCAAAGGTGTGATGTCCAACAAAAAGTTACACTAAGTAAAGGCAAAGTCAATCATTCCAGGTTTTTACTAACAAAAATAACCAAATACAAATCAAACAACTTTGTGCAAAGCATTGTCAACTGTTGAAATAAAACTGCTCCAATTTAAACATTTCAGCAAGATATGAACAGACACGACATTCAGAGTCCTTCGTTAAGCTTCAGCAACACTTCAGCTTCAAAATTCTCATCAGTGACCCTGGCTCTGTCTGGGGTGAGAATTAGGCCTGCGCATCTGAATAATCTCTCCACTGCTGCAGAGCTTTTGCAGCTCCACAGCAGAACTGGATTTTTAGGTAAAATACCAATCCTCCTTTGCTGTAAAATCATTATAACACACAGTTCTAACACAGTTTTCACAACAAATGGTCTTGAACGCTGGAGTCAATGCATAACTGCTAATAATCACTCAGATGGTTTCCTCATACATTTAATCTGCAACAAGTCGCAAAGCTGAAGTCTCTTCTCATTCTCCTGCTTCTCGTTCAAATTTTCTCGTTTCACCTTAAATGGTGCAGCAGTACAATCTGGCACCTCAGGCACCATTTAAGGTGGAACAGGACAATTCGAACAAGAAGCTGGTGAATGAGAAGCGACTTCAGCCTCGTAAAAGTCGAACGTTGAGAGACATTTTATAAGAAACTGTTCTACCTCTGGATAAGTTTCCTGACTGAGGTGCGAGAAAAGCAGCTATAGCTGAGCTAAAGCTTAAAGCAGAGCAAAGTAAGTCTGCATTTTTGTTTAGATTTTTTAGCCTATGCTAGTACATTAGCACACACTGAGACTTATTTACAGCCAAGATGGTAAAACGGACACAAAATGTTGTGGCTCCCAAGGTGGTTTCATTTTTGTTGGAAAAGTAGCGTGCTACTTAGCTACTCCCCCATCCATGTGTATAATGTATGCTGTATATGTACACTGTCAAGCAGAAGATTGGAAGTGGGTAGTAACTAGTTACATTTACTCAGGTATTCAAAGTATTGATGGATTTGTACTGTCCTGAGTTATTTCAAATCATAATACTTTTACTTAGTATATTAGTGAGTAAAGGAAACTTCTTTTCACTCAGTTACATTTTTGTAATTCATATTTAGTTACTTATTCCATTTTTGTGTTTAATCTCATGTTTTGTTGTTGATAACATCTGGACTGCTTTGTGATTGATCACATCTCTGACGTTGGAGCTTTAGCATTTTATTTTAGGCCAAAAAATCCCAAAAAGAGAAGAATAGATCATAACTTTCTGTTCCTACACTGATAGATGCTGGATTTGCTAAGAAATTTTACTGCAGTTCTATTATCTACTCAGTAGTTTTTAACTTCATACTTTTGTACTTCTACTCAAGTTGTTCTGGGAAGGTAATTATACTTTCACCTGCCATTATTTTAAGTATCAATACTTAATGATACTACATGATAGTTGATTTATAGGCTAAGTTACTCACATCTGTAGAAGATACTGTTGCTGATCAGAATCTCATAACTCATTTTTTTTATTCTGTTTGAAAACATCTGCCCTTTACATTGTTTAACTTTTCATGATGAAAGAATCATCAGGAAGCGCTGAAAATAATAAAATGTACAATAATTTTAACACTTCTTTCTCCAGTAAAGACTCTGAGGTTTTGTTATGACAGCAATGATATACTTTTTATTCTAACATGTAACATATTTGAATGTGTCTGTTTTAGACAAACAGTGTTTCATCAGCAGGTAATAATGTTTAAAAAAATGCATATATATTGAATCAATATGAACAATTATTAAGATGATGGGCAGTCTGTAATATAGTTTGTCTATGAAGGCAGTCACTACTAATCAATTTGTTATAAATTTCAAACCTCTACTTAGTCTTGGTTCCAGATATGATGTGTTCATTTGTCCTGTCTGGAAACAAAGAAATCTCAGATAAACAAAGAGGGAGTGACAACAGTTTCGGCGATTCCATCCCCAGAATTATTTTCTCATTTTAGAACTGATTTTTTGACATTTTTGACATTTTTTTGAGATTTTACAAAACATACACCAAAGAAACAGTGAGGGTGGTAATTTGGGTCCAGTGGGCCTATGCCCATGCACTTTTGTCACCGGCCCACCCAAATGACTGCTCAAATGCATTTTCAATATTAAAATCTTGTTACTAAATAAAGCAAAATCACAAGTAAAAATGAACTTACCGAATATGTGACATACTCAAAATTAATTTTTACATATTGACCCCAGAATAGGCCTTAGACATGGCACAATTAAAAAATAAATGCCTTCACCATTGCATGTGGACTTGAAGCATGAACATGTATCATTACCACAAAAGTAACCAAACAGACCATGTAACATTACACAACTACAAACAGTTATCCAACTTTAAAGGCACAATGACAGAAAAAAAGGGGAAATTATTCCCCGCTCAGATTTCGACATTTAACAGACGAGATGAAATTCAAGGTTCGACCAACCAGCAAATTTGTAGTGCCCATCCTAAACTAGAAACATACATTCAAATATGATATACATTTTCTGTCATATAGTGAAGGACAGATCCTTTGGTCGTGTTTCCGGTTTTACTGCACAAGGTAATGATTTTAGAAAATCAAGTCATTAGTATGGTTGTGGAAATGAGCCCCTGTTAATTGCCTTGTCAAAAAATGGGGTCTTTCTCAAGAGTTAATGGCTTTCATGGTCACTTAGCTGCTAACTGTAGATTGAATTAGCTTATGACAGACTCCCTTAATAATGCATGGTGCAGCATGAAAGAGGCCAGGTCATGTAAGGAAATTGTGCCTGAGAGGTGAGACTTGGCCTGTGAGAAGAGGACAGAGAAAGTGAGTGATCTCACTGGTTCTTGAAAAGTAGATCCAACTGACATATCGACAAATGTGTTCTTTTCTACCAGCTGTTCTAGATGAATGTTCTAGGTGAATCCTTCAGAACACTGCACATTCAATTTAATGAGAAACTGTACTGCACAAGATTTCGTCAAAATATGTAAATTATTCACATCAGAATGCTACAATGTTTGTTAAGGGTCATTTTGTAATTTTGAGTTTTCAATTTAAAGTGCTATGCTACTTTACTCTGAACTAGAAAAATTAGAAACATCATGAAAATCTGCCACCATGCTAATGTTATTACTATATACTATACTATTACTATATAACTGGATTACGCCACAGAAAATGTCATAAGTGTGGCCGTTCATAATTGCACAAAACATGTAGCATTTGTAATTAAACACATGCGTCAAATATTTGCACAGGTATGAGGGATGGCCAGAGGTGGCCTAGTGCCACTCTAGAATGAAGCACTGCCTCCCTTTTGGTCATCTCAGTTGGTTAAAGTAAGACAGTCTGCTATCATCAGTCAGCCATCATAATTAAAACATCAGTTATGCTTTATGGTGAAAATCTGCTCTCTGGGTACCAATCAGTTATAAGAGTCTGATAAATCTGCATGTAATAGTTAGTGTATCTTGCTGTGACAGGATAATTTCTTAAAAAAACAGGCAAATGAACATGCCCTGAAAGCTATATTGTAGAGTTGGCCAAACAATGGCAAGATGAATTAACTATGAAAAATGATTATCATGCAAACAAATTTCTTTGAACAGTTGAATACATGCATGTGTTACCTTATACAGTGCTGTGTATCTAGCCTTCCAACCATAAGACTCATATAACAGACTAAATTAATAACTTCCATGGTCTTTTTATATGAAATGTTTTTCTTAAAATTGTGTGCAGAAAGTTCTGCATTTGATGTACTTGATTTAAGAACATCATTTCCTCATGAAAGACTAAAACACAAGTTTTGCCTTTCAGTTTACTTTCGGAAATAATTGTATTGATGTATGATTTTATTCATGTGAAAATGATGAACAGCTTTAATTCTGTACAGAGAAAAACCAACACATCACTTATGTCATTTTAAACAGTGATTTTATTCAGTTAGTTTTTTTTTCCTAGCAGTGTGTCACCCCATTAAGATCTTTGCTATTCTATTTAGAATTTGGTTTGCGAATTTACATTGTATTTTTTTACAAGGGACTACATCCACAGTCACTGAAGCTGACAATAAATATTGAGTTTGTTAAAGTATTTCTTATAGTAGCACTTTCTGCTATGGATCCTTAGCTCAAAATTGTGAACATGTAATATAAACAAAATCACAAAAGAAAAGTTCCATTAATGAATCCATTGAGTCTTTCCCAGTCCAGAGCAGATGTCCACTGACATCTTTCACAGGCACCAAAATGCCTTCAGGCCCCATGTGGTGCACTTCACCACACTAAACAAACACAGCATGCAGGGCCAAAGACTGAGTGGACTTGTTTCATTGTAGATCCTCTTCAAAGGTTCAAAGCAGTTCCATGTAGTTAAATCTGTTTCCAAGCAATTACACCAGAATATTTGTGATCAAATGTGTTGCCGGTGCTGGGACTGGCCGGTGTTTGGAGGCTCTTTGTTGTTCAGTAAAACATGCCACAGGCATTGGGCATCAGTAGAAAATACAACAATCCAATAAAAAGAGATGCCTTGTTGGATTCTATCCACTGCTGAGCAAGCTCATTCAGATAGATAATTCTATCTGTAAAAGGATCTTCAATTTTCTGACAAACAGAGAAGAACTGCTTCTCAGACCACATTACTGTCAGCACAGTTGCACCACTAGGCTGTGTGCTGTCTCCATTCCTCTACTTCATGTACACTAATGGATGTAGTATGGTAGACTATACAACACTTACATGTCTACACAAAGATGATGATAATGTCTATAAATGAGGTGAGACATTTCAAATCTTGGTGCAAAAATAACGACCTGGAGCTCAACATCATTAAAATACTGAAAATAACTAACTTCTGCCAACACAATTCAACATACCACGGCTATCACACAGGACTGTGTAAAAGTCACAGGCCACTCTTTCCAGAGAAAACAGTTATTGAGTTTAAGTTGTTATATATATACAAGGTAATTCACTTGCATAATGAAGGGGGCAGTCAAAATTTCCACAACTAGAGTTCAGAAAATGATTAAAAGATGGAAAATGGAAGAAAGCAAAACTGTAAAACTGTCACCATCAGGTAAGCAGCATTTAAAGCTTTCATCTTTGACTGAGGATAAAATCAAGCTCCACTCTTACTTCAGATCTGAAAAAAGTCTTCAGGCGTTTCTGTCCATCCTTTCACTTTGAGAAGACAACTCAACACTATGAGTCTGAAGGATGTGTTGAATATGTTACTACAGGAAACAGACAAAAAAATAATATTTGCAAATCAAACAAAGGAGCTTCCAGTGGTCTTAAAACAATGTACTGACCAACCCAGAGTCCAGACCTCAACATCCCAATGTTTTTGGGATTATCTATGTTGTGAGAAGCAGAAAGGTATGGCAAGTTTATTGATATAGCACCTTTCATATACTGCGGTCATTCAAAATGCTTTCCAAATGAGAAAATACAAACATATAGAAATTTTAAAAATGTAGGAGAATTTAAATATGATTAAAACATGACTAAAAACAATAGCTTTTAAGAAGAGAAGTAATTAAACAATATTAAAAATGAAATTAGGATAAAGTCCAACCAATTTCTAAGACTGAACTTTGGAGGTGTAGAAAAATACCCCTCCACATTTCTTTGAAAAACTGAAAACAAGTGTCAAAAAAATGAAAGGGTGGACACAGTAAGTACTGATAAACAGATATTATATTAGTTGTTGATTTTTTTGTTGTTGAATCTTTGTGTTGCTTTTTTTCTCATGCTAAAAAATTAATCAATTTATGACCTTTTTAACTAAAAATTTGAATAAATGAAGAGTGGTCTCTGTCTTTTGCACAGCACTGTATAAAAATCTTGTACTTCCATTTTTCAGCCTTTTTTCCTTTTATAATTTATTATAACTATTTCGTCGCTCTTAAAAAAAAAAAGAGAAATAAACATGTATCTCCATTTATGTTGATTTTTATTTATCCACAACATTTGAACACAGCAGCTGTTCTTTACATTGTTTGAACATTTCATAACGAACAGACCAACAGAATTGCTCCAAAATTACTTGCAATAAAATCTTTTTTACATTAATTTAAATCAAAAGTTGATGAGTTGACACTGCTGCTCTTTACATTGTGTGAACAAATCATCATGAATGAAGCAAGAGCAAGTGTTCAAAATGACTTGAAATAAACATTTACATTATATTAACATAAATTTAAGAATGTTTTATTACTTGTCCTATAAAACTGTCATTTTGGGGGTACAAGGTTTTGTTACAACAGTGATGACATCTTGCTCAGAAGGCAAAACCATTTAACAGTAATATGCATTGCAATGAAAGGACACATTCTTTTCCGCACCAACAGAAAGAATCCCTGTGAAGTACCATTCTACAAAGCTATCAGTGAAAGTGCCATCACACCTTCCATCATGCAACCACACCAGAGTGAATCTTGTCTGCTAAGAAAGACTTTAGCTGTGACCTTATATTCACTGCAGGCTTACATAAATTCAGGGTAAAGAAGTCAATCCTGATTTTTTTTCCTCGTCTTTGCTGCAAGGCAGATTAATTGCAGCAAATTCAGGGCCAAATATTCTAAGCCTTTTATGCCAAATTCAGGCACAAATAGGATGCATTAAAAGCATGCATGTTACATATGATACTGATTTACAAGCCTAAACACAGTTTATGATGATCGTACATTGGAAAACAGAAATCTCCCTCATTTATACTCTGAAAAGAATTTCTGTAATTTCTATAGTGACGTACTGTTAAAGCCAGCATGACATTATAAATGTTTTAAAGTTTTAAACAGAATCCTGTGTTGGGAAGACATGTACAGTAAGGCAGCTTATACTGTATTAAACACTTTATGGTACACTGTAATATTATTGGAATAATTTTGTAATAATACAGCAAAACATACATCATCCTACAGTATCCTACTCTGCTTACAGGCAGGGTAAAGAGGAACCCATTCTGAAAAGAAAAAAATATATAGCATGCACAGCTTTTAGAATTGATGCATAATCTTGAAAACTGAATCAAAAGCATCTCAATTTAACATTTCTGGCTTATATTAACTTCTAAAACGTGGTTAGTTCAGTTTTATCACAGCATATTTGCACTACTCTGCATGTTCCCCTGAAAATACATTACCTCCTCATGGATCTACAGTGTCCTTATATAGATTTCTCTGCCATACCCATCACACCACCTGGCTCGAGGGCCATTCCTTTTAGCACCAAGTGGAAAAAATTGGCTTTAAGCATGACTGTTCATTAATAATGGAGGCTCAGAGATCCTGGAGCTTTGTGCTATTGCTGGAACCTGCTATTGTCCTTCCTATAAGACATGCTCCAGTCTGCACAGTTATCATTGTTGCCAGTGGTGGAAAGTTTGAAGTCACAAGTTGCTGCCATGTTCTTCTAAATCTAAGCAAGCAACAACATTTAGATCCAGTTCAGTAACTATGCACTAACTAAAGATGTTCCTCTATTTTGAATTATTTATTACCACCTTCTGTATATGTTACAGACGAACATATTCATATATATTTCATGCCATAACTGTGTCACTTCCAGAGAGCTGCTGAAGGAAAAAAAAAAGTTGTTTATTGGTGTGAAATGGAGCTCATCTCGGAGCAGGGCAGCTTTTGAACATTTGGGGATCCTAATATTTGGGAATATTCTTTTGAATGCAAGAATAGGACAAGACTTAAAACTCAATTTTGATAAAGAAACAATGTAAGAAAATCTCTGCTTTTGATGAGTAACAACCTATGAAATACCTTTTCAAAGTACATACTCGGGGTCCCTGGTGGCGCTAGGCAACTGCTCCCATATCTGGGAGCAATATAGTTGAAAATGTTTAATAGTATATGTTCAAGTGACAGCATAATGTAATACACAGAGAATGCTCTCTAAAGCAGTGGTTGTCAAACCAGTCCTCAGAGATCCCTAGTCGATCCACTCGCAAGTTGTGTAGGAGCATAAATGCGGACCATTTGGGGACACTGAGGACTGGTTTGAGGACCACTGCTCTAAAACTTGTGGGGTTATTTATTTGTACCCACACTGTAAAAAAAGTGTTTTGACTTTCAAAGTCTTGTAAAATATACAAGCCCATTTCCAAAAAGGTTGGGATGCTGTGCAAAATGTAAATAAAAAACAAAATGCAATGTTGTGCAAATCATTTGAACCCTATATTTAATTGAAAATAGCACAAAGATAATGTATCAGATGTTGAAACTAAGAAAATGTATTGTTTTTTGAAAAAATAGATGCCCATTTTGAATTTGATGCCAACAACATGTTCCAAAAAAGTTGGGACAGGGGCAACAAAAGGCTGGTAAAGTTGTGTAACCCTAAAAAAACACCTGGTGGTTGACTGGCAACAGGTCAGTCATATGATTGGGTATAAAAAAAGCATCCTAGAGAGGCTGAGTCTTTCAGAAAGTAAAGATGAGGAGGGGTTCACCACTCTGTGAAAGACTGCATGATCAAACAGTGCAACAATTCAAGAATAACGTTTCTCAACATAAAATAGCAAAGAACTTTTGCTTTTCATCATCTACGGTACATAATAACATTAAAAGATTCAAAAAGAATCTGGGGAAATCTCTATACAAAAGGGACACGACCAAAAACCAGTATTTGCTGGCCATGATCTTTGGGCCCTCAGGCAGCACTGCATTAAAAACAGACATGATTCTGTAGTGGAAATCACTGCATGGGCTCAGAAACACTTCTGAAAACCACTGTAAAAACAGTTTGTCGCTGCATCGACAAATACAAGTTAAAACTCTAAAACACAAAGAAGAAACTGTACATAAACAGGATCCAGTAATGCTGCCACCTTCTCTGGGCCTGAGCTCATGTTGTAAATAAACACTGCTGTCCAAAAAAATATGCAAGTCCATTTTATCCTATTTTTATTTTCCTACATCCTTTCTGGTGTATAAACATTTCATAATGAACTGACCAACAGAAATGCTCCAAAATGAATAGTACTTGGAATATTATGGTTTTACATTAACCTACATTAAAGAATTAAGAATAGGTTAAGCATGTTTTTGCCTGTAAAGTTACCATTGTTTTTTTTTTAAACACTGACGGTATACTTTACCTTGTATGTAGCAGCTTTACAGTGACTCAGTAAAGAGCTCTGGCATAGAGCTGCCATTGTATTGCATTTATAACAACTGAAACGCACTGGTCAAGCTACCACTGGTATTTACAGACAGTGATGCATGTGATAATTTTTTTTTTCTTCCAAAATTGGTCCCACTCATGTGAAATCAAAACGTGATTGGTGATTACACTGTCAGATCCTAAATATGTTGGTGGTTAATTTGACACATTAGGCTTCAGTTCATCTCCTGAGTCCGAACCAAAGAAAGAGGCCACTTGACTGTATCTATCTAGATACCACAAAGAAAAGAAATTCTGACTGAATAATTTTGTGTTGGCTGCCTTGAGAATTTAACCCCTTTGTTATCAACCAAAACTTAACAAATAAAACAGGATAGTCACTACTATACTTGAAGTTTAAACACAACCATAACAATTTCATTAAAAATAAACTAAAAATTACATTCTTATTTCACAGAATTCATTAGGCCCTCTCTGAATTGTACCTCTAGGGTTCCCATGTTCTCAAGTTTGAGCACAGGATGGACTAAAGCTTTAAAATAAATATGCCAAGGCAAATACCGTACTGTCCACAAATGTATTGAATGGCACACAGTATATCAGGGTATGAGTAAAAGCCCGTTCCTGTAGAAACCTTCAACTCAAAAGCCAATTGACATTGACCAGCTTCTGTCTTTCATGTCTTTAGCTGTAAATCAAATCAAGCCATCAACCAAGCCTGTAGACTGGAAGAGGACAGCAAGCAATTTAGACACTGAAAGAAAAAAAAGTAGTCAGAACTGAGGTCCAGAAATTGAATCATCATTACAAAATCACCAAATTGAGAAAGCTTAGGCAAGGGGGGTGGGGGAGACACACTGTCATACTTATCAACAACAACAAGAAAAAAAACAAAAACGCAAAAAATGGCCAAGTATTGTCTGCACAGTGCCTTACAGCGCTCAGAGCACAGATCCACACAACACAGATCTACACAACATTTAGAAGCTCCAAAATGTAAAAGATAATGTTTTAAACAAATTATTCTTATTCCACTTATGACCTCGATTAGGTGTCTACTTGACTGATACATGGCACTGATGTGAAGCTAGTCTTCTACAGCTTCTCAGATTTCAATTAAGTTGTGGGACACTGAAAGAAAAAAAGAACAAAATGTTGGCCATGAAAGATGTGTTCATGGACAAACAAAGCCGAGTCATATTTCAAAAGCGGAAACACAAGACAAATAACTTAGCCAAAAATATCATGAATAGATAATTATAGTATATTATCACATCGATTCTCTATCAGCTTCTTAGTGCTCCCATAATACTTGAATTACTGAATGAAGTACTTAAACAATATATCTTTTAGTGTGTAGCTTATAATGTTTCAATCCATGTTAGTATAATGTTAAACATTGTTATTACTACAGTAGCAAAAGTCACATGTTACATGCAACAAAAATGATGTGCTGATTTATGTGAAAATAAGTTAAGAACTCCCCTACAGGGCAATCACTTCTGCACATTTACTGTTTCTTTTCTGACCTTAAAATATCAGAAAAAATAAAACATAAAATGTAGCCTGTGCAGACATTATGACACATTCTATATTTTATGTCTTATTTTTTCAATAACAAACTCAGCAAATGAACAGATATTGTGCACTAGAATCTGCATAAAAATGCCATATTTTAGTTCTCTGTAAACAATGTGATAACATTGATTTGACTGAGGTGTTCAAACATTTGCATGAAAATGAGAATATAAAATACTCATGAATGAGAAATTATGAAAATCAAATTATATACATAAGTTTTATTATAACAAGCAAGTGAGACATTTAATGGTTAATGATGGGTTATAAGTGTGCATGTAATTCTGAATGACTTGATCAGTGTACAGAACGGTCTTGCTTGCTTGCTTCTTTGAAAGGCAAAACATTAAGTTACCAAGGGATACTGGTGGTCATGCTGATTTTTCCATTCCGTGGAGTTAGCATGCGCATTACACTCTAAAAATCAAATCAAACGTGGATCCGATTTATTTTACTTATTCCAAATTTTCTTCAGTCTATTTGTCCCAATAATTGAGCGCACAATGTGCTTTTATTCCAATACAATAAGTAATATACATCTCAAAACATATCCAGGAATAAAAACTGACGTCCTCCACTTCTGTGTCATATTTGCAATTTGATCTTTAATTGGACATGGTTAAGTCTGAAATAGAACAAGTTTAGAAAAGTGTGAGTGTGCTTTCAGGGAATATTTGCAGCATCTCTAGCAAGAAGAAGGCTGTTGTGAAGAGGATGAGCTCATTCAAGTATGACGGAGGAAGAAAGAGAAAAGAAATGACCTCTGGTGACAAGTAGCTGGTTAGATGCTTTTCATACAGGAGCCACTCTAAGAACATGAAGACCCACCTGTTTGAGAGAAATGCTGGAAAATGAAAAATAAAATGAGAAGAGACTGGCTTTTTGTGTGTGTCTGTGAATGAGGGTCGGTTCCACTTCACTGGCTCTTTGAGTGCTAGGCCAGCTAATCAAAAGCTACAATTATAAAGAGAGTGCAGGAGAAGAGAGGAGTAAATGGTGAACCCAGGGGTCTTCAGCTATTGAACTGAAAAAAAAAAAAAAAGCTCTGAAATAAATGACCTTTGGAGGACAACTAGACCTCGGTTTATGCCTGCTTAGATGCACACTGATAGTGTAGAGTGAATTCTGATTCTACTTTTTCCACACATTATAACCTTACAATCAGAGAGTAAAAATGTACAACTGAGGAAGAAGAAGAAGAAGAAGGAGAGGATGATGAAGAAGAAGAGTAAGATAATGAAGAAGATTATGATGAAGAGGATGAGGAAGATGGTGAAGATGATTATTATGAAGGAGAGAAGGATGAAGGAGTGGATGAAGGAGAGAATGATGAAAAAGAAGATTTTGTGAAGAAGAAGGACAGAAAGTCAATGACGAAGCAGAAGAAGAAGAGGATGAAGAAGAAGAGGAAAAAGAAGTAGATTATAATGAAGAAGAAGTAGAAGACAAAAAGAGGAAGAGAAAAGATGATGATGATTGTGGTGAAGATCAGTTTGTGCCTCTGACGCTTCTACATGGTGAACTGTAACACAATTTATCAGCCCTAATAAAAATGGGTGTTGAATGTCTTCAATAAATGATCACAGAAGATCAGTAGATTTTTTTATTAATATTAATTTCTTGCATTTATTTATATTAGGAACAAATTCTACACACATAAAATACAAGTAGGCCTATATAATGTCCAGGCAAACTGCACTTTCAACTGTGCTATCAGGTCATAGTGCACATATAAAGATTCATAAAAACATCAGTGACGTTACAAGTCACATACGAAATCCATGTCAGCACCACTAGAAATATGACATTATATTACAACCAGTGGATGAATTCAGTGAAAATTCAAGAAACTATACCCTCTCATTATGGGATCCATGCAGTGCAGCAACACAATGCAAAATCTGTAAAGCAACTAAATCACTGTGACAAGTCCATCTAATTTGAATTTGATCATTCAGTATCATTCAGCTGATATATGATTAAAGACTGGAGTTCACCAGCAATGTCAATTTTGAGAAGAAAAATGGTACATCATCAGGTAAGAAATGTTTTCCATACCCAGAAAAATACACTTCACAAATACAGCTGGAAAAAAAGTTGCCATTCAAACATTTTGCAAATTCCAAGCACATCTCCAAAAAGTCATTAAAAGGTCATGGAAAATAGTGTTTATATCAACTACTGTGTGTAAAATCCTGAAGACGTTGTGACACACTAGCGATGTACAGCATAAGAGTCTCATTCACCAAGTGTGGCGTATACAACAAAGGGATTTAAATCTTTATTAGATCTCAGTAGAGTTTTGACAGCTGTCTGTCAGCTGTACATGACAGCAGCCCTAACAGTTCAGACACACCGGATGGAGCAGGCAGTGGCCCTTTCAATGAGAGCTGAAGTCTCTGTCCCATTTTGTTCTCTGAACCCCTACAAACATTACCAGAGCAAACTGTTCTCACAGGACACAGTGTTAAAATCTGTTTCCATTACCATTTTTTGCACTTCTCTTTTATTGATCAACCAAATTCTCCACCGCCTCCAAGCGTAAAAACTTTGTTTTTAAAAAAGAGATGGATGGAAAACTCATAAAAGGGATGTTTACCAAGTAATACTCATAAAGAACACAAATTCTACATAACATACTAGTTCTTTAAATAACAGCTTTTCCCACATTGAGAACTTGACTGATTTAAGTACATTGTAATGGCTCGTCAATTCAGCCTAAAAAAACACTTCGTGTGGTAACAAGTAAATTAACCAGTTCTATTCAACCTACATAAATAATCTGAATAAAGGATTCTTTTAATGAAAGTAATCGTGCTGAGCAGGGGGTGGGGTTGTTGTGGAGAAAGTGAGACCAATTATAGACTTGCTGCCACAGATGTGAATCCCTGTATTATCCAAGCACTTTTTATGAGTTAAGACTTTGTCTTAAAATCTGCGCATACATAAGACAATACAGTAAGTAAACAATAAGTGGTAAACAAACAAATACCAAACAGTAAAAATGAAGGACTGAGCTTTTCTGTCCTTGCAAGTCAGTTAGTGTTTTATGAGGATAGATCTTCAATGTCTTGCTTGCATGTGAATATGGTCGTGTGGAAAAGTGATGTTGAGACTGAATGGATTGTGGGTGGTGTGGATTACAGAAAAACTATGCTCTGGCTGAAGTATGAAGTCACAGATGCTTTATATCAGGATGTGCATAATCAAATATTCCATTGTGCATACTGTTGCCAATGCTATGCTTTCATTCTTTCATTCTACCCACTCCGAGCCTCTGTTTTATTCATAGGCTATTGTATATTCCACAGTATTTATCCATACTGCATTAGTTCTGCAAAGTGAACGAGGGCAGAAAGAGCAGCCACAGCATCTAACCACAGTGCCTCGAACATATCAGCTATGCAGACGTGCACACGTGTGTACAATGTAAATTATTCACATTCCTGCCTTTTAGTGTCACACAGCATCTCGCACCGCAAACAGGGGAAGACATACACACTGTAGATTTGTTAAATATGAACAGCACTGAAGTATGAAAGTAATATATAATTACATAAACATTTTAATATTAATTAAGCATTTTAATATTAGATCATGAATAACATTGAATACATTCACAGCATTTCAGTTGCTGGCATGTTGTTCCAGGGTCAGTTTTTGGATGAAGAAAGTAAAAGAACTGAGGAAAAGAACTAAGGAAATCTAATCTTAGATCAGTTCTGCTATTTTAAGATATCCTATGAGAATTAGGTCAATGTGCAAAGTTCAGTATCTAAACTGTGATCTGACACGAAGGGTTGTGTTAGACAAGCAGAAAAGTAGGGCCATTCTAAAAAGCAGAACTTCGCACTATCACTTAGTCAGATATTCTATTACATTTCAATACCACTTACTTGCAGAAATGGTAGGTGTTGAATGCTGTATACAGTGAGACTGCAAAAGGCTTGATTCAATTGTACATCATATCCACATAAATAAAATGCATGAAAACAAATTCACCTTCGAGCAATAATTGTGCTGAAGTGATATAATTTATTCATGTTGAAATGTACATATTTGAATAAATCATTTTTTCAGTGCAGTAAAAATTTGTTGTCAGTGGGGAAACCTTTTTGACCCAGTCAAACCTGCAGCTTACTTCCAATTCTGATGCTGGGACATCATATGATCAGCAAGATGCCCAGCAGTAAGCTAGTGAGAAGTAGCCTAAACACATACTCCAGTTAAAGTGTTACTGTGAAATAATGATTCCTCAAAAAAAATTACAAATAACTTGAGTAGAAGTATAAACGTAGGAGGAGGACACAACCTAGTTCTACAAGCCAGTGTGGTGAGTTTTGTCCCTTAACATGTCCAAAAACTACCTACTTTAACAGGAAGGGGCGACTGGACTAATACACAAAGTAACTATATTTGTGTGATGTGTAGGGGCAGGTCACCTTCAAAAAAATGCTACAATAAAACAAGTCCATGGGAACCAATTGGTATGTGTCACAGAGATATATCGCTTAAAAGCTACTAAATGTGGTGAGTTATATATGGGCTTCATTACATTATGTGTTACATTACAGCTATGTAGAGGGTGATGCACATAATATAGATGTGAATTCTGAATGTGAGAAAATGGCCAAAAAAATTCTATTTAAACCTGTTCAACTGTATAAAATATACATGTGCGATTTTATCCTGCATTAGGTTGTAGCCCATGATCCCCTACCAGAAAACAACAACTTAAGCACTAAGTAATTTATAGAACTGCCATGAAACTTACGTACATCCAACATCTATCAGCATGCATCTGTTTGACTTTTTCTCATAGCTGAAATATTAAATACTAAGTCTTTAGTCTAGATTTGGAGATATTTAGTGAGCCTGCATTCCTGATATTCTCTGGAACAATATTCCAGAGTTTAGGAGCTACACAGGAAAAACATCTACCACCAGCTGAACTGTGAGTGACCCCAGCGACTACCAATAAACCTGCCTTTGTGCAAGGAAATGCAAGGGATGGACTATAACACTTCAAAAGGTCTGTAAGGTATCCTGGAGCTAAGCCATTTGAAGCTGTATGTGTGATTAAAAGGACTTCTTAATCGATAGGATTAATATAACTGAATATAACAGGGGTAGTGTGATATGACTTTTCTTGTAAGAATGTGAGCTGCAGCATTTTGAACTGGCTGAAGCTTTTTTTTAAGTAAACCACAGGACAACCAGCTAAAAATACTTTGCAATAATCCAATCTAGACATTATAAAGGCATGCCTCATGTAAGGATAGCACCTCTGAAGTGACTACGCAGAACATCATATTGAAATAATCAGGTCTATACTGGGCCAGAGGTTTAGTCAGTAGCAGTGCTTTACAGAAAGAGTTTTATCTAACAGGGGACTGAAGAAAAAAATTTATGGTCTGCTACTGCTAACACCTCAGTGGTGGGTTAGATATAAATCATGTAGAGAGCAGCCAAATTGAAGCAGGAATGAGAGGAGCAGGGATACGGCCTGGCTGAGAGGTGCAGGACAAGAGCAGGAAATGAACTACAATCCGCTGAGGATTTCAGAATGATCCCAGTCCAGCAATGGCAGACTGAGCGTAAAAGCAGAGAATTCAATTAGATGGTGATCTACTTTAGAGCCATAAGCCTCTGAGGTTGTGTGTCATCTTGTAGGTGGTGACAAGCCAAAAATACAGACTTCAGGTCCAAGTTGTTTATCTCTATTGGAATGAATGTCATTTCCAAAAATCACCCCAATCACACCCTGTTGTAAACAAAGATGTTCCGAAGCTAATATGTTTAGTCCGATGTGCATTTTTCTCAAGTGTGTCACTGGACCCTCTGAATTACATAGACATTAAGTGGTTGATTGTTATATACATTCTACAAGCCAGCTAACACCACTGAATTTAACTGAAAATACTAAATTAAATGTACTTAAACTCAGACAGCAGCTTTCATTATTTAATTTTCTGTCAAAACAGCAATTAAGTATAAATTATTCATAATTTAGGACATAGTTTTGTGTTAATTACATAAAAATATTCCAAGTGAAGGGAAAAGTCAAAAGACATAAGTGAAAAAACAGTAATTTCTAAGTTAAGTTCTGGCAGGTCAAGATAAGGTTTTTCACAAATTTATAGTACAGAAGCAAATCGCATTTTAGGTAGGAAATCTCAACCTACTCAAAGTCGCCACTCTACTGTCATGTCTGTTACCTGGAAACCGACCATATGCACACAGCTGAAATGTAAACACTATCAAAATAATATCTGAAATGTAAGCGAGTTAGCTAAACTGCTACTGTTACCAACGCAAAAAAAGGTCAAAATAATACTAAAGTGCCATAAACTGGATGTTAGGATTATTGTGACAGCACCCCCTGCTGTTTATCATAGTGCCACCGCGCCCTAGTTTCAGTGTCTTTTTCCTAAAGATTTAGCCAGCAACGCTAACATAAATCCTGCTAATAAACATCCACACGTTCAGTTCTGTCCTCTCATTATTCACCACCATCACTGTATTATTTTATCTGATGAGTTTTCATAAACATTAACACAGGAAGGTAGTATAAGGGGACGATGAAGTTCATGTCTGCAGTGTCTGAGATTTTTAACAGAGTAAGAAAAGAAAAACATCTCTGAAGTTAAACCACCATTTTACAATATAGACAAACATAACGTGAACACTGTCACAGTTGCCTAAAAATGATAGAAATGGGTGGCTAAAGCAAAAATTAGGACACCACTGGCGTCCTAAAATTAGGACACCACTGGCGTCCTAAAATTAGGACAGCAGGTAGAATATTTAGTCTAGTTAGGATGTTTCTGTAACACTGTTTTCTTATCTGAAGTTAATGGATAAGATTATGAACTTAAAAACTGTTATCTGTAAAAGCTTCTGCCCTAAATTCAGTGCTAACTGAAGTTCTCATGGTGACTAAACAAATAAGATTTCAAAGTTAGGATGTTTCTGTAATATGGCCCCTGGTACTAAAAACACTTGTACTTAATGGCCATGTTAAAAGGAAATTAAATGAATGAAGTGTAGTTTCATGACTTTTGGACTACTGTATACGTAGCAATATTAATATCTGACTACATAACAACTTTGTCTAAATTACAGTGATATTTGAGGGAAAAATGTATACAGGACAAAACGTATTAGCTTTGGAACTCGGCTAACTACACAGTGTGTTTGAGGTGATTTTTAAAAACACCATTCATTCTTCCTATAGAGACAACATTAGCACCAGGACTCATCTGGATGCTAACAGAGAACCACAAAATAACTGTCTGGTTTAGTGCTTAAAAGAAGAACAAAATGAGAAAAGACATTTGATTATGAGCTTTCTGCACTAAAGAAAAGCAGAAAGTGTGAGTCAATTCTTGAGGATGTTATTGTGCATTTGTCTTCCTCCTTACACAGTGCTGCTCAGCTGATATCCATTTTCATCCTTTGTTCTTTATTATTTCTCAGGGTATGCAGAAGTGGAGCTGTGAATGACTCATCAGGCCATGCGCTGGAGAGAGTCTTATTATTTCCCATGAAGAATTGATGCGCTTTTCTGCTCTTTAGGGTGCAAAGATGAGTAAAGGAAACAATGCCAGATATCATTGTCTGTGCAAGGGGGGGAGAGTAATGAAAGGAAAAATGTGGAAAACAATAGATCTCAGAAGTTGAGGTTTTCTTCTGTGAAAGTATCTGCAACATCAGAACAGAACAGAACAGAATAAAACAGAGAGAAAAGAAGCCAAAGGCCACAAGCAATAGGAAAGAGGAATAGGAAAAGAGGCAATAGGCCGTTACAGTAATTGCTCAGGGTTAAGGTGTTGTTAGGCACAGCTGGTGTAAAATCACTTTAATACACAGCCTGAAGTCCTTTGTTATTTTCTTGTAACATTGAGATTCTGGTTTAAAATGTTATGCTACTGAGCTGATCTACACTGTAATAGCTAATTCAAACTAGACAGGTTGGAAACTGTACATTTGGCATCACGCTAAACTGACAAAACCATGACTATTAGAACTTAGCTATACTAAAGCCTGCTAGCTAGCTAATCAGCCTGGTTCTAGTTAGGAAAATAAGTTGTTAGCCTCTCAGTTTAAAGAGAAGCAGGTTCTCACTTTACCTAACTTCAGTCAGTGGTACAGTTCAATTAGATTGATATAGTTCAAGATTGTTCAATTAACAACACAACAATTTTTGTGACATAATACTTTAATACAAAATTCAGTTATTGTGAGCCAGTCATAGATGTGTGTATATTAATATCTTTTTGTCCTAACCACTCTCGTGTTGTGTCCATCATGTGCTTTACAATACCTGTTTACTCTTCCCACAGATCACATAGAACCATCCATCGTCGCAGGACCCGTAATTCCATTAACCTCACCTATCCCCCATGGGCGTCAGAATCTCAGACCAGGGTGGCAGGTGGGCTTTGGAATTGCCAATCCACTGTGCAGAAGGCAGACTTCATTTCAGCCCTCGCATCCTTCCATTCACTGCACTTTCTGGCATTGACAGAGACCTGGATCACTCCCATGAATTCAGTGACTCCAGCAGCCCTGTCCTCTGCCTTTCACTTCTCCCATTCTCCAAGACAGTCTGGCAGGGGTGGTGGTACAGATTTGCTTTTGTCCAGAAAGTGGCGTTTCACTCCACTTGCTTTTTTCTCATCTTTCAATTTCCTCCTTTGAGTACCATGCTATCACTGTATCTTTCCCCACTAAACTTCACATCATTGTCCTTTATCATCCTCCTTCTCCTCTAGGCTACTTCACTGATGAGTTAGACACTCTTCTGAGTCTCTTCCCCATCGATGGAACCCCGCTCACACTTCTGGGTGACTTCAACCTGCCATCGGACAAGCTGCAGTCATCCTGCCTGTTTCCACTGCTATCATCCTTCGACCTCACCCTCAACCAGACTCCTCCTCCTTCACCGCTCTGATCACCACTTCATATCTTTCTCACTCTTCTTACCTGCTACTCCTGTCCATTCCACCCCTTCACGCTCCTCCTCTCGATGCAACCTGCACTCCACTCCTTCCTCCTCTTTCGCTTCAACTATCCTGACCACTCTTCCCCATTCTGATTCATTTTCTTCTCTCTCACTGGACACAGCTACAGATGCTTTCCTTTCTTCACTCTCATCTGCAATTAACTTTCTGTGTCCTCTCTCCTCCAGGCCAGCAAGATCTTCTCCACCTGCCCCCTGGCTGACAGGTGTCCTGCGCAGCAACCGGCAAGAACTAAGGAAGGCTGAGAGAAGGTGGAGGAAATCCCAGCTCGACTCGGATCTTCACTCCTACCAATCTCTCCTTTCCAAGTTCTCACTCGAAGTTACTGCTGCAAAGTCATCTTTCTACAGAGGGAAACTGGAAGCATCAGCATCTGATCCACGCAAGCTCTTCAGCATTTTCTCCTCTCTCCTCAACCCTCCTCCTCCCCCTCCACCCTCTTCTCTCACTCCTGAGGATTTTGTCACCTTCTTTGAGGAGAAGGTTAATAGAATCTGCCAGTCTTTTCCCTCTGTCCCCACTCCTTCCACTAGACCTCCTCCTCTCGTTCTCAATCCCTTAAACTGTGTATCGTCTCTTTCCACAGATGCTGTCCTTCAACTGATCAAATCCAGTAACCCAACCACCTGCCCACTGGATCCCATTCCATCCGCACTGTTCCAGTCAATCTCCAAGGATCTACTGCCCTTCATCACTTTCCTCATTAACAAGTCCATCAGGTGAAGTTCCATCAACTTTGAAGACTGCAAGAGTACTTCCCATCCTGAAGAAGCCCAAGCTTGACAGCTCTGATGTCAACAACTACAGACCGATATCACTCCTTTCTTTCCCTTCAAAAATTCTTGAACGTGCAGTCTATAATCAACTGTCTCTCTTTCTCACACAGAAGCAGCTCCAGGACCCCAACCAGTCTGGCTTCAAACCAGCACACTCAACAGAAACTGATATTATAGCAGTGACCGAGAAGCTCCAGTCAGCAAGATCAGCCTGTCCGTCATCTGTCCTGATTCTTCTTGACCTCTCGGCAGCTTTCTTGACCTCTCGGCAGCTCGGCAACCACACAATCCTTCTGGACGTCCTCACCAACCTTGGAATCACTGGCTCTGCGTGGAAGTGGTTCAAGTCCCTTCTGGAGGATCGCTCATATCAGGTAACATGGAGAGGGTCCACATCCACTCCATGCAGGCTCTCGAACTGTACCATGAGCCCTTCGAGCTTCGAGTACACCTCGGCTTGACCCGCCATCCTTCAAGGCACACGGAAGGCAAGCATCAAGATTGTTCTCTGTGCTGGCTGTCCATACAGAAGAGTCTCTTGCTGTCTTCAAACGCAGACTGAAGACACATCTCTTTATACAGCACTTAAATGAGCACTGAATTAAGTATTGATTGTAATGTATTGTACTGTACATATGTATTGTATTGTATTGCACTGCTCTGTGTTTAACTCTGTTCCTTTTTCTCTAGGTGTCAATAATGACTTTCTGATTCTAGCAGTATCTGAGTTCAGGACTGGCTTTCTCTCTAACCTATTGTTAACTAGCAAAGACACTTTCTCTGGATAGACAAAGCACTTTTTGTAAGTTAATTTTGGAGTGTGTCTGTGGGATTTTTGCCCATTCAGTCAAAAGAGCATTTCGGAGGTCAGACACTGGATGAGAGGGCCTGGCTCGCAATCTCAGGTCTAGCTCATCCCAAACATAGGTTTTAGGTCAGGAATCTGGTTGGGCCAGTCAAGCCTTTTCTATTCCAGCACAGTCACGCTGGAATAGAAAAGGGTCTTCCCTAAACTGTTCCCACAAAGTTAGAAGTATACCAAGTTTCAAGTTTATTTGTCATTTGCACAACATTTCAGGAAATTCATGCATTGCAATGCTTGTGGTGAGGCTCAGGTAATCACTCTACAGAAAGTAAACAAAGTAAAAATAAAAATACAAGAAAATACTGAAACTGAAATATATTAAATATACACAAAATACAGAGACAGGAGGGACCTATGTAAGGAGAAAAGAAAAAAATCCTCTCTGCTATGTATAAATATATTTATATTAAACAAGGGATAATCTGTGATGATATATATATATTTTAAAGTGACTTAAGTGACTCAGTGTTATTGTTATTTAAAGTGATTTAGTGTTAAAGTGTTATTATCCATAGCAGTAATATGATAACAATACTGACAAAGTGACTGAGTGAAATGGTAGTTGGGGAAGGACCCACAGCTTCACAGCTTGTTCAGAAGCCTGACAGCCTACCGTTGTCAAAAATGTCTTGGTATGCTAAAGCATTAAGATTTCTCTTTACTGAAGCTAAGGGTCCTAGGCCACCCCCTGAAAAACTACCCCATAGCATTATCCTTCCTCCACCAAACTTTACAGTTGGCACAATGTAGTCAGGCAGGTAACATTCTCCTGGCATTCGCCGAACACAGACTCCACCATCAGACTCCCAGATAGAGAGGTGTGATTTATAACTCCACAGAATGTGTTTCCACTGCTCGAGTGTCCAGTGGCAGGGTGAAGGAGGTAAATGAGGTTTGGAACTCTGCAGTTACTGAGTCAGCACAGTGTTGGTGACTTTTATGCACTGTGTGTCTCAGTACTCGGCAGCCCCGCTCTGTAACTTTTTGTGGTTTCTAAACACTTCCACTTTTCAATAATAATCACTCGCAGTTGAACATGGAATATCTAGGAGGGAAGAAATTTCATGAACTGACTTGCTGCAGTGGTGGAATCCTATTAGAGTACCACACTTGAATTCAGCGAGCTCTTTGGAATGACTCATACTTTCACAAACGTTTGAAAAGGCAGACTGCCTGGCTAGGTGCTTAATTTTATACACCTGTGGCAATGGGACTGAATAAAATACTGTAATTTAATGATTAACAGGTGTGTCCCAATACTTTTGACCATATAGTGTACATTAATAAATTCATGATTTTATTCACCGTTTATAGTTGTTTCGGACATAACTCAATCAGATTTCAGAACTAAAACTCTATCTGCTTGCAGACATAGCAAAGTCATTTTACAACTACTACGGGGGCCTTGGGAGACAGATCGTGTCATAAATATGGCATGGCTGATGGCAGCACCGCAGCCGCGCTATACAGCGTCTTTGAGTTATAACCTGCCTTGAGCTGTCTTAGTGCAGGAGCTCAATTATCTTTATGCACAACCAAAAAAGATGGAGAAATGATCAATATATGCATTTCAAAAATGTTCCTTATTATGCACTAGGCCTGAAAATGTATAGCAGTGGCTGTGGGATCCTTCATCAATAGCAGTGTCAAACAGGCTGAGTCACCGGATTCAATAAGTACTATTTAGCCTCTTTATGCAGGAGCTGCTATTTGAAAGAGCACTAAGCTGAGTTGAAGAATGTCTGTTTGCTTCACAGTGTGGAATCAAAATGCAAGATTTACAGCCTCCTAAGTGTTCTGAAAGGATGACTATTTCATTATTCAAGTCACTTACAGCTCGGGTGAGCTGAGTGTCAGCGCTACCATCATTGGTTCCATTGATGAGGCTTAGAGAGGTCACCTAAATTGAATTTGATAAACTAGCATTATAATCAGCAGTGATGTCATGTTGAACCATCCATGGACAACCAAGGAGGATCCACTGTCATGGTTCCAGAGGAAAAAATTAAAATGCCGCACCCATCCAGAACGGCCTTGTCACAGAGCATGACAAAACCATTCTTCAAATGTTAATCAATTCCAAATAGCTTTTGAATGAACACAATGCATCCTGGTAGAAGAGGAAGAGATCAAAGACAGAGGAAATCTGAGCACTATGAAACACCTCATCAAGTAAACAATCAAATGTAAATTATCTTGTCCCTTCTACAAAACAGAAGTCTCATTTAAATGTTAAATGACTCCCACAACATAAAATAACAAACAATAACAAAGGAAGCAAACATAATGTTCATCATTGTGATCTCCAAAAAATAGTAAGTCCTTCATGAAAGGGTCTCTCTCAAACATAATTAGACCCCAAACCTAAAAATAATAACTTTATGACATTGACCTACATCGGGAGATGGAAAAAAAATACCAATGGTATTTTCATTTTGTTTTCATTAGGAAGTGAAAAAAATGCCAGCAATTATGTCTACAGAAAGCAAATGAGGCATTGTGTGAAGGTATGTTTCATTTTTAGAAATATGGGGTTTGTTATTGCTCATGAGCAAATTATTCATAGATGCAGAACAGTAATAATAGATGTGTTGCCCCAGATCCTTAGGACTACTCTCTTGTGGTGCTTCTATATAATCCTGTGATATATTAATAAATATATCCCAAATAAATACCTATAGTTACCATGCTTCTTAAAGCCCCCTAATTACCAAGTCATAAATAATCCAAGAAGTACTTGTGTGCTTGGTGCATGATTCATTGATATCTTATTATTGTGAATAATTTCATAATAAAGATGTTAACTGGGAAGCAAATAAATCTCTGACAAATAGTAATAGATTTTCCAGTCACACCTTATATTGTGTCTGTAATAACAGTGTAGTTACACATTAACAATATATTCAACATTGTAGCTACTGTTGATGTATTCACTTTCACAGATAGATTACAGTAGCGTAGCTTATGTAAATACACATGTATTAGCTTCACTTTTTTCTTATGTAATAACACTTGATAGTTGTAACGGTATATTTATTATGTCATTACACGTGTAATAGGCTGCTGTTTTTCCAAAGAATGAAACAGAAGGTGAGAAATTGCAAGAATACTCACCAGATGTGTAAGTAATGAATTACATTTACTCTCGTTACCGTAATATAGTACAGTTTTCAGGAACAGATCGCATCCAAACAGTTATCTGTGTTCATTTTCACATTATTATCAGCGGCCAAACATGAAACCTGCTGAGATCCACTCTCACAGTTTGACTCCAGCCTGAGGCAGCATTAGCCGAGCTAGCTGATCCGAGCCAAATAGGACCGTGTTTACGGGTTTCTTCTTTCTTTTGTAATGCTTCTGATTATTAAACTTAAAATCTGCTGCGTATATTTTATTACAAGTGCCTGTGAGCTACTTCAGTTAACAGGTGTCTACCATGGCCTACAGTTTACAGCCTAGTTTAGCTGCTGTTTTGTAGATAAACGGTTGTGAACGGCTGAGTTAGAAATCTAGTCTAATACATTTTCTTTGTAAACTCTGCACAGTGATTCCGTTGCGTTGTCGACTGGCCTGATCTGATCCCTCCCCGTTCTCTCTCTCTCTCTGCCCCCCCCCATTCTCTTCCCCTCTCTCTGTGTCTCTCTCTCTCTCTCTTTCTCTTCCTTCTTCCCTCTCAGAGAATCAGAGAATCATCTAACCATGAAACACATGCAGTTTAATGTAAACCTTATTCCTTACACAGTTCACAGAAAGGTGTGTAAATGTGCACTAGCAGAGTGGACTGTGATCAGTCTCAGCTCTCAGCACCTTTTTCCCCACATATCATGTTTTGCTTTAGTATTTTTCTGTAAAGATTATTTCCAATGATATAGCTGAATCAGGTCAGAAATACGTTTAAGTTGTGACAGCAGAAATACGAAAAAGTAACTCAGTACTTAAGTAATTTTTTAATGAACTATTCATTTACTCGCTCTGCGATGGACTGGTGACCTGTCCAGGGTGTATCCTGCCTTCTGCCCAATGACAGCTGGGATAGGCTCCAGCACCCCACCGCGACCCAGAAGGATAAGCGGTTTAGATGATGTATGTATGTATGTATGTATGTATTCATTTACTCTCACTTGAGTAATTTTATTTACTAATACTTTTACTTGTACTTGAGTAAATTATCACTACAGTAAGAGTACTTGTACTTGAGTAGGGATTTTCAGTATGCTTTACACCCCTGGTACTCACACTGCATCTGCATAGCCAACCTTCCTAACGTTCAGCTAGCTGTAGCAGCTAAGCTAGTAAGCTAGCTAGCTGTAGCAGCAACCTAAAGTTTTGGCTTTAAATCATTTAGTCTTGCAGAGCCAGACGTGATCTCACAAAGAGAACATCTGGGGACAACAATGAGAACTGAAGAGCTCAAAGTAGAGAATGATGTTGCACTCATCAACACTGTCCAATCAGCAACATGCTTGTCTTCAGCCCATGTATGTAACTTCAGTCTAGCATGGCTGAAAAAGTCCCCCAACGACTCCAATTAAGTATACAGATGTGTGTTGCTTGACTGAAGAACACACACACACACACACACACTCTATCTAAGCCGCTTACCGTTCTGGGTCACGGGGGGTGCTGGAGCCTATCCCAGTGGTCAGTGAGCGGAAGGCAGGACACACCCTGAACAGGTCACCAGTCCATCACAGGGCAGACACACAGACCTATACAATCAGATCACATAACATAGGAATATATGTTAATCATATAAATCCTATGTGGTTTCTTTAGTTTGTCTGCAAAAAGTCACACACAACAGAGGTGAAAGATATCAGCACCACTGTGTGAGTGAAAGTATTCAGACAACACTGAAGTGAAGATGGCTGCATTCTCTGCCACTCATTAGCTAATCATTCTCAGACACATTCAATAAGGTTGAGGTCTGGACCATGAGGTGGTCAGTCCATTGTTCTGAGAATGGCAGCAGCTTATTGGCTGATTTGCATTTTTAAATAATTGTCTTTTCTCAGTAACAGCTTCTTGACAGCTACACATCCTTTCAGACCCATAGCACTGAGGATGGACAGAAACACCTGTGGACATGGTTGTTAGGAGTCCTATTTTCTTGACATCTATTTCCCCTTCCTTTTGCAAGGAACAGTGGACATTGCTGGGGTTGAACAAGACTTCCTAAACGAGTCCAGATGTATGCTGCCACAGGAAAGAAATGTCAAAAACTGCTAACCCCTTAAAATCCCAGGATTTTTACAAACTAAGTCTTACAGTAGAAGTGTTCTGGGGAACTACTGTAACATGAGTAGAAAGACCTTACCTGCCTCCTCTGTCACTCTACATTATGACGTTTGTTTTATGTTTTAGCACCGTGTGAATGCTCTACGGTGTACACGTGGTGAAGGCTGTCAGATATGTTAGGTGGTCTCTCACAGCACAGATGCTGCACATTCACAGCAAAGGTACCCAGGGATTGCAATATAGACAAGAAAGACACTCATGACAGTTCCTTGGCTATAACCTGGATTCTGCTGGACGAGAGTTCAGAAATCAGAAAAAAAATCAGAAAAAAAACATTCACTCTATAGAACAGCATACAAAATACAGCTTAAACCTTTAAATGGCCAGGACCCTCCAGCTGTACCTTCTATAACCTAAGAATAGCTCAGCTAGTTTGCGAGACTTAAGTCTCGGTAGTTACTAAACAATAAGCCTTAGAATGTAATAAGCCTGGTATTTTAAGGGGTTAATAAAGTGCCTTTTTCGTCTACGACAGAGTGAGTGAGTGTTACACTTTTGACCTGGGTCCTATAATGTTTAGCTCAGGAAACAAATGCATACATTAAATAAATGACAATGACTGAATGGCATACGTGGCTGCACAAGAGTACTGTAATTTGATTTTTGGCACTTTGATAAATTTATTGCTGAATGCAGGAACAAATTTTGGTTCCTACCAAAAAAATTTTAAAAGACAGATAGGATAAAGGTTTAACATTTTACTGCAGCACTGCGACACTTCATGATGATTGAAAGATACCGACATGAACATTTATAAATACTTATTCCAACAGGCATCATTTGCATTTCATAACATCACTGTAAAGTGACCAATGCCAGAGTGGGTAATCAGGAGAGTTGGGAGAATCCTCAGTGGGCCTTCATACATGAATTATGCAAAGATGGACAGCAACAAAAAGAACGGCAGAAAACCAAGGTATGAAAAACTGAGTTAAGTAGGATGAAGAGACACCAAGCAAGCGGGCAGCGAGAAATGTTGATAGGATGCTAGTTTAAGTTATTTAGCCAATGTTAGTATCATTTGTAGCATGTTGACTGTCATGACGGTCACATTTAAGACAAACACTTTCATCAGTTTTCATATCACTATCTAGCCACCTTTTTATCCCAATATAGCATGTAAGTAATAAATAAGAGATGAGAGTAAAAAAAGAAGACGAAAACCTACAGATTTAGTAAGCTATGTTGCAAGAAGGCAACACTGTGTGTGTGTGTGTATAGCAGGAGAAATACAGTTAGAGTTTAAGGTGGGCTGGTCTGCATCAAATAAACTTCCAGTCTGAAAACAAGTCCCATTCCAGCCCTGCAGGTGACTCATTTTTTTCTGACGTTATGTTGTCATAACACTTTCCAGAGTGAAATGACAAATTTCATAACACAATAATGACAATATGACAGCTTTGCAAATAAAGCTGGTAGAAGAAAAGTGAGCATTTTCTGTGGCTAAAGTGTGTTTAATTATATCATGTATAAGATTTAAGCTATGTCACATGATCAGCATTATGGCTGTGATATACACTGCCATAATGACATATACTAAGCTACAAAGTCAATTGTAATAAGATGCTATGATATTTTACCCAAAAAATATCATGACACAACCCAATGTCAGGACAAATCAACAACACTGGATATAGGTGACAAAGTTGACAAAAGCAGTCTTTATTACAGTTGACATGTGCTGGAAGAAGCCCTTTAGAAGTATTTAAGAAGGGTTTATGTGAGTTGTCATGCCAAACTTATGTAGGTGTCATGTAGTCTTCAGGACCCTATAGTAAAGCTTCATCAGATAAAGTAACATATTGCAATCATGTAAAACAGCTAATTAAATGCAAAGCCATTGGCCAGCTATGTTTTACATTTTATGCCTATGCATATATATGGAAGGCTTATTATACACCCTCTTCTAATAATACAACTTAATACATGATCACACCACACAAATCAACATACTTACAATATCTACTCACTCATTTTAATGCAATGCATGGAAACTGATAAGCGTTGCCAGATAACTCACTATGGCAGTTTTCGGTTGCTTTTTCCTGGAATTTACAGCACACACAACTATAATGTATCTGGGGACACATAAATTACATACATAATTTGCTTTTCTTATGGGGCACTGACTTCCGCTGCCAAAAATAGGGCTCCACTGACACAGTTGAAGAGCCATACCCCTAGAGAGAGTAGTATAGGCACACTTGCAAATGGCTGTTTTCTTCTCCAGCAGGACTTCATTAACCCCTCTAATCACTGTATGATTCTGATGCCTTTTAAATGGTATGCAATTTTCCATATACAGGCCTGCTGGACAGTGCAATTTGATGTGGAGTGCACTTGATGGATCTTCCTGCACACATTCCTGCCTTGTCTTTAACAGTCACTCTCTGGGATTTCTTTCAAAATTACAGTGAGCACTTTTCCATACAGAGAAACACATTCACCAGCTTTAACATAAGGGCAAATTTGTGGAGAGATTTCAGCCTCTATTAATAAGGTTCTGCAATAAAAAAGCAACTGCACATACATGCATACCCAATTTAGTTACTCCCACAGGCAAGAACAGAACAACATCTGTCTGTGCTTCTCTCATACTGTTATTTTATCTGTATTCATATGCTTACAAATATTAAAAGAAAGAAAGTTAGCACATCTAACCAGAAGATGAAAAGTATAAACTATCCATGTGTAGGAATGTGGGAAGCAGGGCTGATAGAGGGGCTGCAGCACCCCCAGATTTCAGCATTGTTTAGGATATTACAACATTTGCTGGTTTTGCCGGTGAACAGCTATGATGGTCAAAGCACAATGATTTGTTTTAGCGTATCTTTTATACCGTTTTTAGTTTGGTTTGAAGACATTTTTTCTGAATGACTACTTAGCGTTTAAAATCATCAGTAAACATATTAATAATTACAAATAAATGGTTTCTCTGTATGACATTTAAAGGTTTTGTAGAAGAGATTGTTGATATGTAGAGGGAGAGAGAGAGAGAGCGAGAGAGAAACGTGGAGAAGAACTGACTTTTAACAGTGGAAAATGGAAACTTTGGAAAATGTGTTTGTTGGACACATTTTTTATTTTCTGTTAAACAGTGTTTTAACAGTGTTGGGATACCCCAAACCATCCTACAGTGAACTTGGCTGAGCCCAAGATCTTTACATGCCCTGCCAATGCATCTTTTTGTGCTCAAGGTAGAAAATAGCTGACAGCTGGCAGTATCATTTGTAATGAAAAGAATGAAAAATAGAAGTATTTTCCCTACTGGTTTCAGACTTTTGGACCCAACTGTAACATAAAATCAATATCACTGTATTAATGTTACCTGTATTTCTTCTAATATTATCCTTAATCTAAACAAATAAACACTTACTGACCAATTTTATAATTTTTTAAATTGGTAACACTTTATTTTGATGGTCTACTGTAGACGCTTTGAAGATGCTCAGTCTGTCTTCAAATAACATTCTACCAAATGTCTATTAAATGCAACTGAACTTAAAGTTGAATGTGATATTCTACTGAATCTAACCCTAAGCCTAGACCTATATCTAACCTTAACTTTAACACAAAACCTAAACCTAACCCTAAACAGAATAGTGTTGATAATCAGCTATCATCAGCAAGTTTCTTAATTATGTAAATATCTGTGGACCATGTACAAAAGACCATCCAAATAAAGTGCTACCTTTAAATCTGATTTTCTATGGTGCCTAAAACCACTGAACAGTACTACATACTGTTGCTGTCAGAACAAAACTTTGCGTCTTCATTTTTCAAGGTGAAAAATAACTGTAGGGCAGCTGATTCAGCACTTAGGCCTTCACTAAATCCATTTTTTTGTTTTTGCATATCTTCCTAAATTCTCCTTTAAAGGCACCAGCATATAACATGATACCCATATGTTTTGTATCAAAATGCTGTTATCTTCGTCTGTACTTTCCTAAACTGCTGCGGCAACTTTTACCGATATGCAGCTTTTGCCTCTGATGTGGACTGAATGAAGAATGAAGGGTTTCTGGCATGATGGGTCAGTCCTTAGTGATTTCCTGAGTGTCCATTGGTGAGTTTCACACAAAATGTAGATGGACACACAAATCCACTAATTATACACAGTTAGAGGCAGATGACATGTTTCTCAATCTCTCTTCACAGCCTCATATCTCCGGATGTGAGTCAATCTTGCGATTAGATGGAACAGACAGAACTGTTACTGTATTTCTGTGCTGTACTATCATAAAGATAGAGAAACATATATAGATACATCAAATTTGCTATGCAGGTGCATTTGTGCACCCGAGAAGGTTAATGAGAGGCTTTCAAAGATATGATTTATTTCACGAGATTACCCACAGATCCATTGTAAACAGTTGCTAAATAGTAATTAACAAACAGGTTTGTGAGCTTCTGAGAAACTAAAAAGTTATTTGACTCAGTTCACTGCAAATAATGTGAATGAACTACTGAACCATATCAGGAAAACAGCCCACAATTATAGAACACAGTAACAAACAACAATCACAGAGCTGCTGCTCTGATTATGAAGAAGGATATTTGCAATAAGCATTTTAAGTGGGTTCATTTTTGGGCACTTTTTATGTGCAATAAATGTTTTTATGAACAAACAATGCAACTATAAACAAACCAATACTTTTATAATTCTTATTCTCCAGAAACAGCTCAATGACATTAATTTGCTTGAGTTAATGTTGTTGTGCTTGTCTTCTGATGAAGCCAGTGATTTCGGTTCCTCAAACCAATAAACTAAATTTACCACAAGTGTACCACAAGCACAAACGACAAAAATATGGCAAGTTATGTATTTTATCGGTCAGAGTCAGAATGTATAGAGGGTTATAAAGTATGGAATGGCAATGAAAGGGAGGATACTGCCGTTTTTCACCGCCTTCCAACCGGATAGAGTGTGAAGGCAGATGCTCTCACTGTCTGATAGCTGAGATTTTTCACGTGTCATATTAAGATCACGGTCGGTGTGAGGAAGCCTGAAGGCGGGTAAAGGATATTCACCGCTGACGAGTGACACACACACTGCTTCACACCATCCTGTCCATTATACTGTAAGCATTACAGCATGAAGGTGAAGGAATCTCCTTTTGAAAATGTGCTCCACTGCAGATTCTGTTTCCTGATTAAAACCACAAAGAGTGATGTAATCTCAAGGATTAGGAAATCTCAGTTACACATGATGTTAACTTTCCATTCAAGGGCCATACTGGAGTGTAAAAAGGTGTAACAAATCCCTGAGGCTGTTTCTTTTATTTAAGCATGTCCAGAGCTGATTGCAGTAACAATGTTCAGAGGTCAGAGAACAATAAGACAACGTAATCTGAGAAATATCTCTAATAGTACACCAAAGAGACAAGCTAACTAGGTCAACAACAACAATGGCTAGAGCTAGGAAGCTGTAAACAGTGGGGTCCAAAAGTCTGAGATCACATTGAAAATTTTACATGGCCAATTTCCAACCTCTCTTTATCCCTTAGAATTATGACTGTGCCATTAAAACTAATGTACGTAATGGTCAAAGTTGTGATTGGCTGCCCTTTATTGTGCCTTGTTCAGAAAGCACAAAATACTCCTTATAACTTCAGTGTGGGGGGTATATGTAAATGTACTGGCTTTTGTGACATCATAAAAACAATTACTTAAAAGCAGGCTATTTTGCAGCCTAGTTTCCACATATGAACTGTATTGACTGGGCCATAAATAGTACTTTTTGACAATGTAATACTGTGTAAACACTACACTCATATATGTCCACCAGTATGGAAAATTTGGTATTCCGTGTACATTTTAAAGAGGTTTGTTTTTTGTTTGTTTGTTTGTTTTTTGTTTTTGCCAATACCTGGATGTATCGGTTAGGTAAGACAGGGTTAATCAATGAACAAAGCTGGACTGAGAAGGTTCCAGAAAGGACTGGATGGTCAGCGAGCAAAGGAATGATAGCTTTATCTTTGCTAGATGGAAATCAGAGTTTCCAGTGTCTCGGTTTCTTTTTTATTATTCTTTGTTTTGGATCATTTTTTTTGCCATTGTTGTATTCTTCTTTGACAGTTCCTCTAGTCTAGCACCTCTTTAAATAACACCTTATTTTTCAAAAGTTTCTGCAGCCTTCTGCTGTAATTGTCCCCACACTGTGTGCATTCTGTTACTCCCTGACACAATTTAACCATTAGATCTGTCAAACACAGCCAACAGAAAGGAAGCTGAGCTGCTGCTGCTGAGACCTGAATTGTGAAAACAAGACTTATTTTCTGTTAGCCAGTTTATTCTGATTTCTTTTGATTATCTGTAATTCCTCTCCTCAGCCATTTTAAGAGGTTACATTGAGAAATCGCTCTCGTTCTCAGATAACAAACACAATTGTACTTAATGATCACAAAGTGCCAAGTGTGTAAAAAGGACTACTCAAAATAACTGCACTTGAACCAGCAAGTATCCATGTACAGAAGCAGAACGCTAAAGTAGATCATAGCATTTTTGACAGGGTAGAGTGAACAAGGTTTACAATTTTTCACCATGGATGTCCAGTGAAAGCAACAGTGGCCTCACATTCCCACCAATATCACACAATATATATCATATACACAGTCAATGGCTCTAACTCCTCTGTCATTGTAGCCTCTCACTCTCGTGAATACAGCTCATGCATTCTTGTTATAGTATGGGCTCTCAAGGAGAACTGGCGCTTTCCACTTTGCTGCTGCTCTTGTTTGGACTGCATCAAATTTCGAAGCTGTCGTTGCCCATAAGCAAGCGTTTCAGTCAGCAGCTGTTACAGCAGAACAGCTAAACAAACTAGAATTAGCCAGAAACAAACAAGATGGGCTGCGAAATACTTTACAGATGGAAACAAAACAACATTCAGGTTAACCTGGCAAGTACTGAAGTGTGGAAAAAGCTGAGCGGAACCAGATATTGCAACAGTTTTATGGCTCTATCAGTAACAGACTAAGTTTTATTTTCAGTGTAGTTTCAGCGTAGTGAACATAACACCGAACTGCATGATCACTTCACTTAGTAACAAAAGCAGCTTCCTTTCACTGGGATTTGTAGCAGGCTTAACAGAAGTTACTCTTTATTACAAGTGATTTGATGTGATGTTGCCTTTTAAGAGCTAAATACATGGGAATGTTATGTAGTTTGTTCTGTATCTTTTCGGAAGTGAGAAAATGTAGGTTTTATCATTTCTGGACGTTTATTTCAAGAGAAATCAAGGAGAGAAAGTAAAATATCCAACGCAAAACCAATTTTACCACACCACTTTTTTGGGAGAAGAAACTGCCAATATAAAAGCATGTTTGATTAATTATTTAGGGCTTTTTTGCTTTAATCTTTTATTAATTTTGCATAACTGTTGTATGAAAGCAATAGAACACTTGAGGTCGTGTGTTATCACAAATAAAACCACAGCTGTAATCTAAGGCACTCACTTTCCACTCTGGCCTGAGACCGAATCTCTGATGTTATTTGTGCTCCCCTCTCATGTTCTATTGCTTAATCTTTACAATCCCTTTACAGTTGATATCCTGACATCAAAACAAACAAACAACACAGAAGTGCAGACTTGAACCTGTTGATTCAGAATGTATAACAATGTGAGTGTAATTCACTATCAAACTAACTAATTTGTTACTATGCAACTGTTATTACATTTCAATAATATAGCAAAATAATAGCAGTAACACCAAGTCTTCTAAAGGTTAACTTCTTAAATGACCAGAAACCAGCAGCAGTTCCAGGTTTTATTCATCTCTCCTATAATTTAAGAATAACTCAGAATGTACATTCATATGCAAATGTTTGGGTGCCCTGGTCAAATTCCATGTTTCATTGATTTTCTAAGTATAAATAAATTAACACATCCTTCTACATATTTCAATACATTGCTACTGCTTGTTTTTACTGTTCGTTTTTACTTTTACTGTTTACTTGCTGAATTTAACATATTGCAACAAATGGTGTTCAACAAATTGTGTAACTTTGCATACGACGGTACATCAGTTCCTGAGACTTCAACAGTGCCACTGTGATGGTAAACTATCTTTCAGCATGTTTGAGGCTCGTTCCTCCATCTAACTGCTGTGTCTGCTGCCATTGTTAAAGAAAGTATCTCAACAATACATCTTTTGAGACCCTGATGGAAATTTATGCAAATTTGGTTTTAAAAGGCAGAGATTATGATGTAAAGCTGGATGTTCAAACCTCACTAAATTGCGGAAAATATGTAATCAGTCACATGTGCTGCACATGTAATATCTACACCCACTTCTGTGATCCTCCCACATTTTGCACATCCCACCCCCCAATGCATTATGCAAAGCATTTTGTGTTTTACACACACATGGCCCAATAACTGCACATTTTTATACATACAGTGCGACAAAAGCTGGCACAAAAGGATTAGTACATCAGGCCTTGAATTTAATTAAGAAATAAAAACTCACTTCTTAACCATATGGTCTGATTTAACATTTAACAAATTTCTTCAGCATTCTCCTTCAGCTCAGGCAAGATCAGGGAATATGTAGCAGACCAAATTTAGCATTTCAGATGTGGATATTCATTGGTTAATCTAATGTGCTTCCAATGATTAGTCTTTCCTCGGGAATTCAGACAAACAAGGCTGTGTAATCCATGGTTAAAAAAGATTTTATAGGTGATGACTGCCTTTAACAATGACACATCAGGCTGGAAATAGGCTTTGTCTATGTCTGTGTACCAAACTGATCCCTAAGCTCTCATAGGCACGACAGGTATTTATACAAGCACTGTTATTTCAGACATTCAGTAAGCTAGCATTCATTAGCATGGCTAAACCAGCTTCTTTTGACTCACTATGTTGGTAAGGCTTCATTAAAATGCTGTGTGACACCGATGACGTCTGAGTCACTGACTTCAAACGGGTCAAATTTATAATGCAACGCATATGCAGAACTTGTCTTTCCATTGAAAACCATGAAACATGATTTTTCTGACCCAAATGGAGTTTCTAAACATGGGCCAGTTTGAAAGAGAAGGCTAGTGATGACAGCTTGAGTTCCAGTGTTGTTAATTTGCTGTCTAGTTTTAAATACTGTTTACCTTATGTCAGTATAACACAAGATCTAATCATCAGAGATGGATCATGGTTTTGCGAGGCCTTTGGCATGAATATCTTCAGAGACTTCCACATTACTAACAATAATAAGCGTGTTAAAATACAGAAAAAATGTACAAAATATGAGTCTAAAGAACAGTTAATGTAAGCTTTACTTATTTTATTTTAAGGTCATCTTTAAATGGTCATCAAAACACATAAATAAGCATTGAATAATGCATTTATAAAGCAGTGCCAATAATTGCAAGATGACATGTCTTATGGAGTAAATAACATTGCATAAGGGGGCTTAAACTAGAGTGATGGATATCTGTAACATTTAACACTTTTGTGAAGCCCTAGTTATGGAACTTATAAGGCTTACTTAAAGGGGAACCAATTTTTAACAATTTCTATATAATGAAGTGGTTGAGATGTAAACAAAGTCATTCTGAGTGGTTTGGTGTGAAATGCTCAGTTCTAGAGAAACTTACAGAGTCAGAATTGTTCACAGTGGTGGTGATAGGAACCAGGCGTCCACCTCCAAAATCCCTTCACTGTAAATTATTATACAAAATGGTGATAAATACACTGCCTGATGCCCGGGACATTGCCTTAAAATAGTTTTGTGATAAAGTTTTGGCCTAAAACGTATTGTTAATCTATTTATTTTAATCCGTTCATGGTGGAGGGGCACTTGCAGGGTGTTGTAAGGCAAACAGTGCCCAAAGAAAACTTTTTTTCCCTAGGTTTTCTACTAAAAGCATCAGCATTACATATAAAAACTCAGACACTGTACACTCACTGCTGGTTTTGGATCATAAAATAAAAAGGCTATATTTGTAATGTAGTGCAACCCCTGGTTCCTTTCACCACCACTGTAAAGAAATCAGAGTCTGTAAGTTTCTCTACAAAGAACTCTTACATTAAACCACTCTGAATGACTTTGTTTACACTGTAATGACTAAATTGTGCAAAATTGGTGGAATTCCCCTTTAACTTAAGACCTTATAAGAACTTATAAAGCCTACTTAAGAGCCCTACATCTCAGTTCGAAGGAAGATTTTACAATTTTCAGATATGTATATACATTTTTATATATGTGTCAAAATCTTGTACTTCAGTAAAAGTAAAAATAAAATACTACTAAAATAAACAATAACATGCACTCACTGAGCACTTTTTAGGAACACTTTGATTCTACACTCAATTCACTGTATTATGAATTCCTTATGGAACTCTAAATTGTTGCGTAAGATCCTGTGTGCTTAAATCATGATTTGTTTGACTTCTTTTTATTTTCTATCAAGTAAAACTGAGTCATGATGAGACTACATAAGTTGCCCTAAATGCAGACAGAGTAAACGCTAACTCTATAATCGCACACTGCCTTAAATTTCCCATTGGAATGGCAACAACATCCCATGAGTCTATAATAACTTATAACTTATAATATAATAATATAATATAATAAAGTTGAAATAAGAAACGCTCTGCTGTCTGGGCTGAGGGACTTGAGGGCAAATAACATTTCTTCTTTTATTTCATTGATTAACCATTTATATTCAAGGGCTAGCCACTCAGCTATTGTTTACATCTGCTTTTGAACCTTGTGGTCTGAGGCCCCACAAGGCTTATGGCAATTGTAGGCCTCTAGTTTAGTGTGCAGTCAGCAATCCACCCCTGCTGATCATTCAACACATTTATGGTGACAGCAGGACAGCACAACCTTGCACTCTTAAAAATAAAGATGTCAGAAAGGGATCTTTAGGGTGATGTTATAGCTGAACCACTTTTGGTTCCCTAACAAACCTCACTTGAATTAAAAGTAACAGCTAGATAGAAACCTGGTGAGAAGTGCGAGTACGAAGAGCTTAAATAGTTTCTTCAACATAATGTAAAATTTGAATCTACATTAGTTTTTTTCCCCCCCAAGAACCACATATCCAAGCGAAGCACCACTGAGGATAAATTACATCACACTGTGTCACAGTGGCTCATGTAGATCAACTATAACTATTCAATGTTCCATTTAAAGATTTATTGATATACTTTTATTTTATACTACTGACGACATAAAAGATACAAAACACAGCTCACACAAAAGCAGCTCATACACTGCAGTAATACAGCATTTAAATCTGTCATGTTTAAATCTGTTACACTAGGGTGTAATCTGTTATAACATTAGGGTGTGATTCATGTAAATGATATATAAATTAAGTACTGGTACTGGCTGGCACTTGATTTCACGCACTGAAACTGATTCATCAATCTCCAGTTGTTTCTACATCATACGAAAGTTTCATGACGCAGAGTTGTCAGTACGTCACTGAAGGCGGACAAACGTGCTATTTTCGCGGATACAGTCTTTAGGATTAGTCAGTGTTGTTTAACCATTAACAATATCCATAATATGCTTAAAATAATATTGACCAACAGCATGTATTGATAAAAAGAGAGTAAAATTAACCTTGTTTAACTGAAGTTCCTATTTGTAGCACCATTGTTTGTTTTTTGTCTCCAACTTATCAAACCTAGTAAAAACCAAATATGATCATGCATATCAAGTCTCAAAGCACTGTGATTTGTTTTTGCCATATTGTTTACCCTATCAATAAATACATTTCATCACCTTCGTGTCAATACCATGTTTTGTTTTGCAAGATGTACAAAAATGACGATGTCCTGTGGAGTAAACAGTGTAAATCTGGATTAAAGCCTCCACTGTATACTGCATGTATAAAGAACAAACTGCTATTCATTCTGGAATGAGAGAAATCAAAGAAAAATAATAGGTAGGTTCATGTTCAGCTGGCCTCCACAATTCTACATAAAAACGAACAAAACATAATTATCACTTCACACGTAACAGCTGTTATGTGGGAAGGTTAAGAGCGCATGCAAAGAGAGGGAAAGAGGAAAGACAAAAACCCAAAAAAGGTCAGTGCTGTGAAAGAGGTGTGATGAGTGATGTGTATAGTTCTTGAAAGTTCAGCCGTGTGCATCTGTATTGACGCATGACCATGAGCACTACGCTGAGGCTTCACGAGTACGGCTGTGTGTGTTCTGTGTGTTTGATGTGGGATGTAGGGTGGGTGATGGATTGCGCACGTCTTTCAAAGGTTGAGAACCTCTCCACTAGGTGTTTGCACTCATTTCATATCAATTAAATTCCATTATAGCAAATAGAAATGCTGCAGTGCAAAAGCTGCAAGTAGGCTGTGATTCAGCTCACTATTAGCCTATCGTTTTGTTTGTTTTATGCCAACATTTTCCAACAGAAAGAATGACAAATCTTTCCTTCCAAAATAGTTTCCACTATGTAATATCCAACAGAATGTGCACTAGTAATATCCACTGACTAGTATGTTACATACACACATGGATGTATTTAGTATGGCATGTCAGTAATGGTTAAGACTTGCAGAGTATAAGAGATCTGTAACAGATACTGGAGCATCTACTCAAACATTCAAGCGTGACTGAATGCTTTACTGTTCATAACGGGCCAAATCAAAGTGTTAGTAGTTCCTTAAACACAGTAGTTTCAACACTAAATACTGTTTGTCCAAACAGATCTGCTTTTGATTATTAACAAGTATTCATACACTTTCATTTTAGTTCTTTAATATACTTCCAATGCATATATGTACCTCAAATTTACATGCAAAATGTCTATTTTGCATAGAAATACAAACAAAAAGTAAGTAATCATAAGCATAAAAAAGATATGTTTGAAATAACATGACTATTTTGTTGCAAAGTCATTGCTGGCAATTTCAGCTTCAAGACATAAGGAAATAAATAGTTAGCTTTTTTTAACATTGTAGATCAATTTTGGCCCATTTTTCTTGGCAAACTATTGTTATTCAACATTACAAGTCCCCCTCTGGTGGACTCACAATTTCAAAATGCTTTATAAATTTTCAATGAGTTTTAGCACAGGAGATGGGGCTAGACCATACAAGAACCTTTACCTTTTTAAGAAACAAGGCGAGTTATTTTAGATGTGCGTTTGGGGTCATTATCTTGATGAAACCTCCATCTTCTGCCCTTGAGATTTAATTTTCTCCTGCTATGTTCTGGTACATCACTCCATTCATGTTTCCTTTAATAAAGTGAATGCCCAGTACTGTCTACACAGAGGTAGCCCCACACTGTGATGATCCCACCTTCGTACTTCACTGTGGGTATGGAGTTCTTGGGATGATGCATGCAACCCTTCAAACATGAACTGAATTATTGTCAAAGAGTTCTACTTTTGTTTAATTTTACCGGAACACACTGTTCCAAAAGAGTTCTGATTTGTCTAAATCCTCACATGCAAATTTTAGACTTGCATCTTTTCTCTTTTTTTAATTTTTTTTTTAGCAGAGGAGCTTTGTGTGGGATGTATGGAATGGAAATGATTGTAGTGCAGTTGTGTAATTGTTGTTTCTGCTAGTCATCTGGCAACTTTTGTCAACTGACTGCTGGCATCTCTCTTACCTTCCATATTATTAGCCTGGAAGAAATCTTCCATGTCACATCTTTCCGAGGACAATCAGTCGTGATTCCATGAACTGCATATTACTGAATCAATATGATTCAAGCTGCATATTTTTAAGGCATTTAATAAAGAAGGACCATCTGACTTGTTATCAGCGCCAACATATGCTGCCATCCAGATGACGTCTTTTTCAGGGAGGGCCTTGCTTATTTCAGCAAGACATTGCCAATGTGGTATTCTGCACGTATTACAACAGCATGACTCCATAGTAGAAGAGTCCTGGTGCTAAACTGGCCTCCCTACAGTCCAGACCTGTCACCCATTGAAAACATTTGACGCATTATAAAACCAAAAAATACAACAAAGGAGATCTCAAACTGTTGAGCAGCTAAAATCCTATATCAGGCAAGAATAGGAAAACATTCACTTTCAAAGCTACAGCAATTGGTCTCCTTAGTTCCCAAACACTTACAGAGAGTTGTTAAAAGAAGAGCTAATGCAACACAGTGGTAAACATGCCCCTGTCCCAACTTTTTTGAAACTTGTTGCTGGTATCAAATTCAAAAAGGGGCATATATTTTTCAAAAAACAATAAAAGCTCTCAGTTTCAACATCTGATATGTTGTCTTGTACCATTTTCAATTAAACATGATTTGCATATCATGGCATTTTGTTATTAGCACTACACATATTTAGACCTCCTGTATGCACTAAGAGGAATTCACAGATGACAACTAACAGGGTAACCTTTTAGCTAACGAAACGTGCTAATCAGCTCTGGACATTCCTTATTATAAGAACAGCTGATAGTGCTTGCGCTTTTTTCACGTTTTCTAAGCCTTCACTATTTAGACAAACTAAGAATCCAGGCAAAAAGTCCAGTAAAATACACACTGGGGGACACAGTTTATAATGCCCAGCTGTCATTCCAGAAAAGCAGGTTCACAGGAAAACAACATAAAACAGAAGGTCTGGCCGCCATAAAAAGCTCTAACAAGGAAACGGTAAGGACAGTGACATGACATTTACAGCTGCCATGACCTTGTTAAGCCCAGCCATGCCACAGGTCGCAGGCACTTTTGCTACATGTTCCATTTATCACGTGTAAAATGACTGCCATTCATATTTGCATGCTGTCTATATGTGTAATATGTTACATAGGTCAAACAACAAGGCAACTGGAATGTGCACACACATCCATAATGAATATGACATAGCACAAAGCACTCTACATACCTGAAGATATTCAATGTTGTGATGGTATTTCCACATCAAAACCTAATTAAGGGGGAAAACAAGTATCTTCTCAAAAATTACAGGGTTGGAAACTGGAGATTGGAATTTGACCTGTGCCTTAGTCAGAGAATACATTCAGTGGACCATATGCCAATTTTCCACCCATAAGACAGTGGCCAAAGGAAAGTAAGAGAGATCTTTGTTGGATAAACAGTGATGTATAATCATGAAAAAGTCATAAAAATATACATTGAGTTGAAAAAAATTCAGTACAGTTGAACCATCTATATTTTTAGGGGATGTTTCTAATGAGATCAGATATAAGATAAGCCCCTTACATTTAAGGATAGGGAATGTCACTGTCCAAAAGTTATATATTCTATATGTATATTGCTATAAAAAAAGTGATAGAGAGAAAATGGGACTCCTTATATAATGTAAGATCTGGTAGACCTCCAAAACCCCCACCATCACCATCAGATCAACAGTACTTAGTATCTTCTGAGAGATAATCAAGCTGCTTCAGATCTAAAAAATTCTGCAGGTGTTTCTGTCCACTCTTCCACTCTGAGATGACAGCTCAACATTGAAAGGATGTGAAACTGTCAAGACACCCTTAATGAGAAAAAGAATTAGAAAGAAATAAAAAACAAAAAAATCCAAGTCAAACAAAGAAGGTGCTTGTGCTTTCAGAACAATGGACTGACCACCCCAGAGTCCAGACCTCAACATCACTGAATGTGTCTGGAATTACCTGGATTGTGAGAAGCAGAAAATGCAACAAACTTCTAGGACTGAACTTTCGGACTGTGGAAAAACATCCCTAAAAATTCATTTGAAAAACTGAAAGCAAGTCTCCTGAAAAGAATGGAAACTGTAATGAAGGCAAAGCGTGGAAATATCTGAGTTCATATTCAGTTGTTGAGGCCTTCATGTAATTTTCTGTAAAAAAAACATGTTTTCTACTTTTTCCCTGATTCTGAAAAATGATTTGACTGGCATAAGGAGGACATTTTAAAACATTTTAATGCCATTTCAGGTAACTATAAGATTATCCTGGCATCATGTTGCTTGACCTGTGCTCTAACAAGGCTTTGTGCAGTCTAATATGTTCAAAGTCATTGTAGGGTTTTCCCTGAAGGAAAACTCATTATACTTGCTTATACATTTTATATTTATGCTACAGATTGATAAAGCTAAATGTATAACCAAAACAAATTTGGTCTCACAACTGGGGGCGGGCAATATTCAAATATAAAACTGAATGTGTACAGTTACATATTTCATATTGACATCTCTTGTTGTATGTGTCAAGATTAAAACACGAAAACAATAATTATTATTAATATCAAGCACATTAAGTATATGCTGTTAATGTTGCATATTACAATAGCAATGTTTTTTCCATTGTGTCACTAAAATTCTTAATCTGCATGTTATAAAATTTTTTGCAAAACATTTCAATAATAACAATATGATGACTATTAAGACGAAGAAAAAAAACTAATAACTGTTATGACACAAGTCAACAAGCAATCATAGTACAGTAGTGTTCAAAACTGTAATTTATTGCTAGTCTATATAATAATTGATATCTCACTGCTCTTTTGCAACTCAAATATGTCCTTTTTTTGAAAACCATCCCATGACCTCCAAAAATATCTTGAATAATTTCAAATAGTGTACGTGCCCCTCTCCTTCCAAACCCCCGTCCCCCACTCAATTTGCATGACTGTTTATAACAAAGCTGCACTACTGACTAGTCATCATACCTAGAAGTCCTCTGAAGAGATGGACAAACCCTATCTCTCCTTTGGTTGAGTGTCAATTATGTGCTTTGAGTGAATGATTAAGCTCCTATGTGGATCTTAATTGGAGGCACAGTCACATGACTCAACACTGAAAATAGCTGTTTGACCACTCTGTACTCTCAGTTAATGTGATTATGGATTATGGCACTAATTTTTTAATTGAAACGTAGAAATCACAGAATTCTGGGGAGTTTAGAAATAGCAAAAAAAACATGGGAAGCTTACCATGGAAAATAGAAGAGGATCACCAAAGATTACTTTGTGAAAGAATATAATAGCATAGACCAAGAACGCTGCCCAAGATGAAGGCACACATATGTTAAATATCCATTATAGTGTCTAGGTGACATTTAAAAGTTAACAATGTCACAAAATATGCCAAATATACAATAATAGGAATGCACCCCTACACATGTCTGGGTTACATCTTTTACCATCTTTTAATCTAATAATGCACACCAATTACCGCCACCACCTGTTCTCACTGCAGGTTTGTTGTAAAGAAATTTGAGTATTTTCCTCACCTAATGGGCAAAGTAGCCAAGTCAATTACCTCAAATAAAAGCTACCATACTGTACTTTATGTTCACAGTCTTTGTTTCATTTCAATCCAATCTAATGTGCTGTGTCACTGTCAGTTTACTTCAATATTTGTGTTCCTTGTGCTAGATGCCCCTTTATGCTGATCTAAACCCACATGTCAATATTCAAATACAAACTTTAGTAATTATAAGAGACACTGAGAACTGGTCTCAGCTTGAGATAATGGGCAACTTCTACTAACAGCTGGCATTCCTTTCAAATTGAAGACTTTAATCCTCTTCTCAGGATTTGCGTCAATCTCCAACCAACAGCCAAAGACTGCCAGTCACACATGACTATTCAGACAATTTAGCTCTGCTTCTTTCCTCCTTTTCTTATTCTTCTTCAGTGTGGAAAGTGAAAAAAAGTTTGACAAAAGTTCACAAGTCCATCACAGATCAAAAGTTTGTCCTCAGATTGAAGTGACAGTTTGCTTTAGATGGCAAGCCCTTGGTCTCCCAGTGGCCCTGTCATGACAGCCATGTCTAGCCATATTGGTCCTGCTTGGGACAAACATATTCTTACTAACTAAATACATTAATGCATGAAGCATGACCGCACTGTAAAATAGAGGTCGTTTTAGCACATACAAAGCCTACAAGGAATTCAGTGGTGCACAGTGTTAGTATTCTAATGTGGGGCAATAATTTCATATTCAGTAATGCATGCTCCTATCTTCAGCGTCTTTTGAATATTTATAAACATTTGAGGTTGTCTTGTCCAAAGAGTGTTATGTGACCTAGATTCAGATTCAGCAGACATAATATCTAATATCCTACAGTGAACGTCTTTCTGCATCTCGTTCTTCGTGCGTTTGCTCCCTTATCAATTTGGGCTCTGATCTAGAGTCTGCTGAACAAAGCTCGACATGTTCCTCAGAGATTTTGACTGATAGCATCTGAGTATGCAGAGCACTGGAGGATAGCGCTAAATCATGGCCTGCAATACTAGTTTGGCATTATCACAGAGGAGCACCACAAAGACAGAGAGAGAGAGAGAAAGAGAGAGAGAACAGAACTCTCTCTACATAGAGAGAGGGAGAGAAGATGAGAGAGAGAGAGAGAGAGAGAGAGAGAGAGAGAGAGAGAGAGAGAGAGAGAGAGAGGGAGAGTAAGTAAGATAGTCAGAGAGAGAGAAAGTGAGAGAGAGAGACAGAGAGAAGGAGAGAGAGGAATAAAGTAAAACAGTTAAAGAGAAGAGAGAAATGGAGATAAAAAGACAGAAAGAAGGAAGGCAGGGAGACAGAGAGTAAGAGAGAAGAAAGAAAGAAAATGATGTAGCGAGAGAATGAGAGAGAGAGGGGGGAAAATAAAGCAATATAGAGTTACAAGGTGAGAACGAAAGGGAGAAAGAAGAGAGAGTAAGAGAGAAGAAAGAAGAGGGACAGCTAGAAAAAGAGAGCTAGAGAGGAAGAAAGAGAGAGCTAGACCAAAAAGATGAGAGCTAGAAAAGAGAGAGAGAGAGAGAGAGAGAGAGAGAGAGAGAGAGAGAGAGAGAGAGAGAGAGAGAGAGAGAGAGAGAGAGAGAGGGGAAGTAAGAAAGTGAGAAAGTGAGAGAGACAGTAGGAAGAAAGACAGAAAGCTAGAGAGAGAGAAAGAGAGCTAGAGAGAGAGAGATAGACCGAGGAGGTGAAAGAGCTAGAAAGACAGGGCTCAAAAGAGAGACCAAGAGAGAAACAGAAAAAAGAAAGCAAGACAGAGAGACAGAAATAGGGTGCAAATTCAGAGAAGAAGAGGGAGTTAGAGAGAGAGAGACACACACACAAAAAGAGTTTGTAGAGGGACATGCTTACTGAGAGAAGAGAGAGGGAGAAAGCCAGATTGAGAGACTGAGATAGAGAGAATGAGGGAGAGAATATGAGAAAGCAAGATAGTGTGTGTGTGTGTGTGTGTGTGTGTGAGAGTGTGTGTGAGAGTGTGTGTGAGAGAGAGAGAGAGAGAGAGAGAGAGAGAGAGAGAGAGAGAGAGACCTGAGCTAAATTAAATCATGCTTGTCAGAATGGCGACTCACCCAATCAGCCTCAACGTCTATGGATATAAATCAGTGTAGGTCAAGTGCAGCACTCTGTGTTATCGGGGTAACAACAGAGGCATCTCTGTGTTAAACGAGAGCACTCCAATTACACCAGCAGACTGCCTCTGATCATCTGCCACACGCCGCATTCTGCCAATCATGGCTGACTTACGGAAAACCGGGATGGGATTACACAGCCGTCGGCTGCCATACAGGACAATAGCAGTGACATGGAGAACGCTTAAAGATACCATTGCAGAGCAAGCTAGCATATCCAGTAATGAAAAGAAGGATCCAAAAATAGTGCTGCTATCCCTCCCTCCCCTGTCTGAAAAGGTTACCGGATGCTGTGGCATTCAGAATTTGAGCTTTACTCTAACTGACTGGGCCACGTCGGCAGCCGCCCTCAGGTGACTGTGAATAATTAATAGCCAGGAAGTAAGACCACATGTAATATTTTCTAAGTCCCAAAACACAGAGTGGGAGAGCATCCTTATGATGACTATATTAGAGTTTATTAGGCCCTTCAAACTGCCATCCTTCACGCGCAAGAACTGAATCTCCTGAGTTACTAAACATACACTGAGCTGACAGGTGATTATTAAGTATATCTACTAAGATATATCTATCTACCTTGTAACTAAACTGTTTTAGCAGTTCGTCCAATGCAAAGGTTTACAAAAAGCCACTGTTTATTTGCTAAATTAAACATATTGGGGGGAAATACAATATAAAATGTTGCGTGTGCAAAAGTTCTGCACTAAAATTAGTGGTAAAATGACATTTTGGAGTATGTTCTCTGTAGAGGATGTGTTAACTTACTTAGAAAATAAACAAAACATGGAATTTGACCAGGAGTGCCCAAACTTTTGCATACGACCGTACATTCTTAATGTCTTTCTAAATGGTGACTGGACTGGATGTATGGTTCTAGGAAATCCTTAGCTGGTATAGAACCTTTACACAATTTGGAAGTTCTTTAAACTTTTACGTTCTTTTAACCTTAAGCTCCTATTTACAAAATGGAATCACTGATTGAAAGATTGTGCCTAGTGAGTGTATATAAGGTACTGCATCTATTAAACTGGAAGTAAAGGTTTTCAGATGTCAGTGGCTCTGCAGTTACTGGCTTTATTCTTGACATTGTTCTGTTCAATCATGAAGGTGCTGAACATAGTAATAAATAAGTGGGAACAACACTTAATACAGACAACTCTCCTTTTATATGAAAGACTTTCTGAAATGCTTGTCTGTTGGCACTTTGCTTCAGAGCTCTGACTGCATTTGCTGCATACAAACTGTTGTGCTATTCCATTGACCCATTAAATATCTGTGGAATGCTACCCTGTGCTTTTTCAACATCATTTACAATAATTCCAGATATTTGTGGCCTCTTTGATTCCCAACATCAGTGTGACTGGCAGTTTGATCTGATTGTCTGAATGGTTTCCCCAGAGGCAGGATGTGGGTCATGGGTTCAGTTACTGTGTTTGAGGAGCACCTCTCAGGTTGCAGCAAATAAAACCTCTGTAATTGATTTCCACTACAATAGAGCTAAATAAATAAACATGGATGTAAGGAAGGTCAGGTTATCTGTCTTAGAGGGACAATCATTCATGAATAAAAAAAATCTATTACTATTAGTGTTTCCTAAACCTTCCAAACTAAAAAGACAATAAATGCCCTTTGTGACATTGTTTGTGGCAATCAAATGTGGATTTTCTTGAAGGGGACCTTAATGTCTTTTTGGTTATTTCCTTTCCTTTAGCATGATATGGCTTTTTTGCATGTACACAGTGCGCAAAGTCACAAAGCCCAAAGCATGTGCTAGAAGGAGTAACTCTCTCTCACAGAAACCACTCTTTCTCTGCTGCATGAAACGTCTCATGAAATTCCAGCCCTTTTCCTTTGTTACAACATGATGAAACCTCATGACACAATACTTATTGCCTGCCTACCGGCAAGCTACAAAACTTACCACTCCGAATTGTCCTGCTCCAATCTAGTTTGCGGAGGTGGATTGGGTCTATGAATTTGTTTCAATGAATACTGTACAAACCTATAAAAACTACAAAAACTAAAAACACTGCTTTTCCAGCAGAGGAAATACATTATGCTACATGGATATAAGAAATATAAAGCAATGATTACTTCAATAATTAAAATAAAGCCATAACTCCAATAGTCCAATAATTACACATGCTTCTCTTACTATATAGTTATGTAGTATGATGTATTTTTCCTTCTTTGAATAATAAGCCAGTTGACTCCTCCTCATGTTTCATGCAATTGGCTGTTCATTATAAAGGTTATGCAATTCAGTTGGCAACTACTATCATAAAAAAGGTAAAACTGGTAGTATATTTCAAATGAAAAGACATTTCGAAGCAAAACAACGTCTTTTTGGCCAAAACAATGGAGTCGTTTGAGTGCCATCCCAGGAAAGTGATTAGGACCAATCACTGCATCGTTTGTTATGAGACCTCCCCCTGACTGAAATTAGTCCTAAACACTGGGTCATTTGTTCTGAGACCTCCCATTAACTGTGATTGGTCCTAATCATTGTGTCGTTTGTTCTGAGACCTCCTCTTGACTATGATCATTGCTTGGTCTGCAGAGTCCTCCCCGACTGTGATATATCCTAATCACTTTTGTTCTGAGACCTCTTCTGACTGCGACTTCTCTGAATCACTGCACTGTTTGTTCGGAGACCTCCCCCTGCCTGTGATCAGTCCTAGTAATCGCATTGTTTGGTCTAAAACCTCCCCCCTGACTGTGATTGGTCCTAATAATCACATTGTTTGTTCTGAGACTTCCCGCTGACTGTAACTGGTCCTAATAATTGCATTGTTTGTTCTGAGACCTCCCCTTGATGGTGATTGTTCCCAATCTGTGTGGTGTTTGTTCTGAGACCTCCCCCTTTCTGCTACTGGCCCATATCATTGTGTCACTTGCTCTGAAACCTCCCCTGACTGTGACTGATCCACTCGTCTAGCGTCTAGCAGTGCTGAAATGAACACATGAGTTCTTTTGAAGTATTTTACAGTATATTTACAAAAGTGTATTCAGTTCAATTCCATTTAGTTCTTCTGGCATTTAAAGTATACTGCCAGCTTAACTGTGACTGCATTTATTAGGTTTTGTTAAGTTGATCAGGCCTCAAGTTAATGGCAGAGTCTGATGGTTTGATGTGCACTTCACTCAAATTTAGCTAGTTATTTTGTCTAAAGTGAGCTAGATAAAGGTTTAGAATTATTCTTAAGTAAAAACGTAAACACACTGAGTGATACTGTATAGCCTTTACAGCAACAACCTTAAATCAATGAATGTTGAATTAACACAAAGCAGCTGAGCTTAATAATACTTTATTTTATTTTAGCAATTTGTTTGTGGACCTTGCAGATTAGTGACCCCGACCTACTGATCTGAACATCATCACCCCAAATTATATTAATGATATAAAGTATGTGATGATTAAATTTGTTTATTAATTTATATTTACAGACCCATATCTATAATAACTTATTCAAATGTAATTTGACGTGGTCTAGGTCTCAGTCGGAGGGAGGACACAGGTCACTGAGTGCAGCTTTAATGGCAATTTCCACTGAAACAGGGGAAAGAAAAGAACACAATGCTGCTTAGCCAGATGGATTTGTTTTCCCCATTCCACAATGATCTGCACTCATGTGAGAAACAGAAAGCAAGTGCCAGTGCTGAGATTACTCCATCTGCCTCCTAAGTGTTAGTTGGTAGAGTGCAAGTGCAATGATGTGGTAAGTTGCGGTTATAACGGTGATCAAATTATGATGTCATCATAATAGTAATGACTACAATTAACCTATCCAGTACGCTCTGCCCACAAATGTGATCCAAGGTTGGACAAGCTTTACAGAACACAGACAAAAATAAAAGCTGAGCTCATTTTATGTAAACATTTGTAATTGTTCTAACTGGATTAGAGTTGCTACATAACATTGAGTTTCCAGTATAAATGCTACACCACCAAATTGATCTTGTGGATGATGCTAATGTTAGCTTGATTACAATGACAAAATAATAATAATAATAATAATAATAATAATAATAATACATGGTACATAGTGATTTTTTGCCAACCTTCCATAAAGCTTATCCAACCTAGCAACAGCTGCTACAAAAAGGGCGTTTGTGGGCAGAGCACAGACAGGTCAATTGGTGACATTATTAGATGCCTTTACTGCTCTGTGTAAAGTGTATGTACACATGGTGTTTTACTAGTCACATGGCATTTACATGGTATATAAAGCAAATGGCTTTGAAGTGTTAACGCGGTCAACAGAGGGTTAAAGTGGCCTATTATCAGATAACATAATTATTGTGATTGCACTATGCATGTCAGTGTGGTTGACCTGTAAGGTCATCTAAAATTAGCGTCATGTTTTAGTAAAAGCCTGTTGACAGGAGTTCACCCTCCACTTTGTGTGTGTGTGTCTGTGTGTGTAAGTGCTTTGTACATTTTCAGGACAGAATCACCTGACTTAGTAGAAAGAGAAAAACAAGGTGGGTCTGTATTACTTACAAAAGGGTTTTGTTTGATTTGTGAAAAAAAAATTGGTCATTGATAAAAGTTAGGGTTAGGCTTAGCATCAGGCTTATTGCTCTGTGTGTGTGTGTGTGTGTGTGTGTGTGTGTGTGTGTGTGTGTGTATGTATATATATATATATATTTATATATATACACACACACACACACACACATACATATTTGTAGTCCAAAATTAATTAAAATAAAATTAACATTTATATTCATAATAAAAGTTACACAATTATATGTTAAAACTTCAAAATCTCTTCTCCTAAAAAGTTACCACTTTGGAGATTATGCGATGTTTTGTTACACCAGTGACAACAAACAGTACATGAGTTTTATATTTAAAAGGCTATTTATCTGTCTAGTAAATGTCTAAAAATATTAATATTAAAATAAATACAAAAAACTGGACTTTATGTATGTTAGTGTGTCCATTTAACCATTTCCAAACCACTGTTTGTGGCAGCCCACTGTTATCTGTAGCTATCATCCAATACCTTTTCTGGCTAATCAATGCTTCATTAAATTAAACCAGGTGTGCAGGTGATGGAGCTTAACAAATCCATGCAGTGGTTGGGAGCACTGAGGAGAAATATGGAACAAAACCTTTATTCTTAGCTCACAACATCTCAATGACTTTTTGTGAACACAAGAAATTCTTGCTATTTTTTACAGCATTTATGTTTGTTTAAATGTATTCTAACGTAATATGGTGACTTTACAATTATTGTCCAGATAAACACAGTTTGAAACAGCTTGTGCAAGTGACTTTAGCACAGAAATGTGCATGACACATACAGTGTACGTGTATGACCCCATGTCCTGACATTGTATAAACATCACCTCAGAGCAAGTTTTCTTTAGGCATGGCCTTGAACACAACTCAGCTCATAAAACAACCTAAAAAAAGGTCACTCTGAATGTATATATAGAGCACAAACATTGACACATTGCATTCCACTGTGCTGTGAGCTTTTGTTGAGTGACATCCTGAGCAGACCACACTCACCCCGAGCGGTCCAAAGAGAACATGTGCACCCAGCAGAGCTCAGACAGAAATGAAAGATTGATGCCATCATGCTGGTCAATACACACAGCAATACACGCTGCAGTCAATACTGCATCTAAACTCTGATGCACTTACTGTTGGTAAGCCAGGGTCTCTCACACGGTTTGACAACAATCCTAAAAAGTCTGATCAAAGACACTTTAATGGGCCCATATCATGGGCATTCAAATTTCCTTGCTTTTTTTAAAAAAAATAAATGAGTTTGTAAGCATCAAAGTTAAAATACATGAAAATAAGGATGCAAAAACAAATAATTTTGTATTAATCGGTTCTGTGATGTCACGAAAACAAGCACATTTACACATTCACCCTTTCCTCAGCCTTCAGCAGTTTAGCCATGCCCACTTGTAAGTTATAAACAGTGTTTCATCCTGCACTGCTTTTTGAAAGAAACACAATCATATCAGTCTTAAAGACACAGTAGGTAAAACAGCCTGTTTAATTGTAAGGGATGAAGAAAGGTTAGAAAATAGTCACATAAAATGAAATTATGACTATTTTGGGTATTTTTACATTAACACAGACATCATATATGGATTAAAAAAAAGAAATAATACAGAATGTGGCTCTATAAAGATTGCTGATATGCTTCATCCAAATAACTCTGGGTAACAAATTTTAGTATTTTTAAAGGAGAATTCCACTATTTTTTTTTTTTTATTTCTAAATAACTAAATTATTAATCCATTTCAAATGGTGTGTTGTGAAATGCTCTGTTCTAGAGAAAATTACTGAGTCAGAACTGTAGTGGTGACAGGAACCAGATGGCTGAAGAGTTTAACGCATCTCAAAGCTCCCTCACAGAGCATTATTACATAAAATGGTTGTGAATACTGTGCCAGAAGCCTGAGACGTTGATTTACAATAGTTATGAGATTAGGTTTTGATCTAAAACATTTATCAAAATACATTTATGGCGAAAAGATACATGCAGTGTGTTCTAAGGCAAAAAGTCCCCATAGTGAACTTTTCCGATGCAACACTATTTTACTGTACATTACATTGCATTTAAAGACTCAAAAGACAAGTATGGGTTCACTGGTCATTCTGGATAGAAAAAAAATCATTTTCTTTGTGCTGTAGACATTACGACCCCTGGGTCCTATCACCTACACTGTAAAGAAAATCTGAGTATGTGCGTTTCCCTACACTGAACCAATTCTTATCGAATTACTCTGAACCAATGAACATTTTAATTATCAATAAAGTTAGAAAAATCCGTGGAATTATGCTTTTACTCAGCTACTTTCAATCTAAAGTGGGCTGTTGTTCTTGGCTCTGAGTTCAGTGGATTATGGCATTCTGAAGTGTGTGTATGCTTGTGTGTCACAGCTAATTCTATGACTCATAAATATTGAGGTGGAAAACTAATTATAAAGCTTGGATAGAAATATTACTGGTCGTGACATGATGAATTACCCCTCTGGCTGGTGTTACTTCATGATGAGGTTCAATAATGTCATCCTGTTTATTCAAAATTGGACACTGAGAACAACATCTTTTCAAGTGGAAGAAGCCTCCAAACCATTACAACAGCTTCATCCAAATGCCACATTACACACATATATGAATACATTAGAGGCCTGTGGCCACTGCTACGGTGCTCATCCCATTCCCAGTTATTTAATCTGCTAGATCCCTCATAGTGTATATATCTTGAAATGTGTTGTCTAGAGAAATTTTATCATGATTTGATGAAAACTTATTGTTCACATAGTCTTGTTTTGTCGAAAGAAAACCTATCGATACAGAACATGAATTGAAAGTAAATGTAATTCATTACATAACTAACTACACTGGCTAAATAATCATGCAACTGTGCACATACATACGACCTGCAATATGTAACGTAAACCAAATGCACAGCCAAATCACAGTAATACACTCAATTTCTACAGCTTTAAAAGGTTCTTCAATGAAGCTTAGATGTAGGACTCTGCAGAAAATCTGCACACTCATACATCTCATTTACAGATCCATCTGTAACCATCCCCTTAAAGGTTCTGTAGGGAACTAAAAAAGGGTTCCTCACCCCAACAAAACATTTCGGCATCTTTATTTTTTTTTTTAGAAAAAGCACAAGACAGAGATGGAGACTCGAGTCAAACGTAGACTGACTTTCACCAGAACTTGGGCTCCCCCTCAACTGATTCATGATTCTACTCGAGACTGAAGACTTGTGAAAGTTCAGCCTGAGAAAAACATGAACAAAACTGATCAAATTAGGATCTCCAACATTAACGCTGTAAATCAATAAAAACCTTCCCAACCATGTGTCTGCTCGTCAACTTTGCTACAGTGATGCGTAGTCATTAATGCAATGCTGTTCTCCCACAGTTCGCATTAGCGTCAGATTCAAACTGGCTTCAAATAGGCAGCCTTTCATTATAGAGAAACCAGTCTGATGGAGAGAACAAAGCACTTCATGCAGTAAATGCTGTATATTAAGGAAAGAGGCAAAACAACATGAAACAGTTAGCTAATCTGCAGTTTGGACATCAAGTATGCCAGCTAGTGCAAGAGCTAACTTGGCTGACATCATCAAAAAATCTAGCTTAAGTTTTGTAAGTTACAGATCACAGCTAAGGGTGAATTCTTTTAAAACTTATTAAAACTTCAGCCATATTAGCTATGATGCTAGCTAGCATAGAGGAGAGCGGGGAACAACCTAACATGGGGCACAATTCAACACGGACTTTTTACTTTTTTATACAAAGTCAGGCAGCATGTGCTTCTGGTCACATTAACGCATCTCTTTATAGATGAACAGTAAATAATTACATAAACAATTTTAAAATTATTTCACAAAAACCTAAATGCGTTACGCTGTGCCCTGCTCTCCCCTACTTGCAATAAAAATGACAAACTAACCAACCATTTTGCCACTTTCCCTAATCACCATTTACTGTGTGTAGTGCCTTAGTTCTGTTCTTCAGAACCTTCATTTTCTATAATTAAAGGTACTTTGACAGGTTTTAAATACAGTGTGTAATATATCCCTCTCTTTCTAAGCATGTGGTAGAATCTACGGTGGCTGTTAGATTTTCTGTTTGTCGCCTGTCCTGATCGCATTTTGCTTAATGTTTTTGCTTCCTTAACGACAAGAATTCAGCCTCCTTTGCTTTTTCTTGTGCTACAAGATAAGCATGATCCTCCAATTGTCAAAATCTGGGTTGTCAAACTTCTCACAACAAAAAATGGTTAACCAGCACTGGCAACAACCACATATTCTTCTTCTTTCAAATTCAAGCTGATGCGTCAATGTAAAAAAAAACAAAAAGGAGACTCAGTGTTTGGTTTGTCCATTTGGGGCTGCCATAGAAACATGTCAGCGCAACATGGCAGCTTCTGTTCCAAGAGGATCTGCTCCCTATGCAGATACGAAAGGCTCATTCTAAGCTAACAAAAAAAAAAAAGCACAATGATTCATAGTTACAGGCATATACACCAGTGAAAACATTGTTTTGTACAGTATCTTCCATTTCTGCTAATAGATCCCCCTAAATCTTACACACTGCACCTTTAAGTAAGGGCTTTACTTTTGTACAATGCAATGCCTTCAGCTAATAAGACTAAACAAAGTCCCACACTGGAGAGACCTGAAACTTGACTCGCCCTCCCACCCCACTGACTCGACTTGGACTTGCACCCTAGACTCAGCTTGGACTTGAACCCAAATTCAACACTCAACTCAGACTTGCGTAAAGCAGCTTGTGAACATCTCTGGAAAAAAAGCATAATTATTCATATCGTATGAATATGTCACACTCTGAAATGTATAAGTTAGCTAAGTCAGCTCATTGCTAACTTTGTAAATTAAAATTACACAAATCTTTTCTTTCTTTAGAATTGAAATAAGAGAACTTTGTGTTTGGCAAGAACTTCTTAAAATATCTGGAAAAAAGTCTAACTCTCAAAGTTCTTCAGTGCCACCCCTCAGGAGAGCTCGCTCCAAATATCCTGCACATAGTGCCAAAAACTCAGATCCCCATGGGAGAAAATGCCCAGGCTCACATTTGCATCAAGTTCCCTCTGGACAACTAGTCCACATTTACTTAAGAATCCCCATGGCGATATGCAGCACAAGATTGCACAGTTTTATGCACATTCGCAGACAACTGTGTTGCAATTTGTGCTATGCTTCCTGGTGGTTGGAAAGTTGAGTCATGCGTCAAGAGTGAGAAAAAGCTAAGCCACTTGGCCTAGAATATAGAATATGGAAGTCACACTGCTACGGGATGCCTAACAGTATGCCAAGATGTGAAGTGGGTGTGAGGTGTGCCATAATGAGTGCTTCAAATGACAGCAGGTTTGCTGAGCTTTGTTATTACAGAAATATAGTCTCGGATGTCACAACAGGACCATGAAAATGAGTCAAGGGGTGTCTTTATTCCTGTCTTTTCCTTCACGTTTGTTTAATAATAGGCCTGTGTGCCAGTCTTCTGTTAGCATGGACACCTCCTAACTTACTGAAGTGCATGTTAGGGAACACTCTTACAAGACATTAATCACAGTGACACCATGGCTAAAGAAAGCTCTACACTGCATAGTGCACGTGGAAAAGCAGGCTTGGATTTATTTCTGTACTATAGCTCGCTTTTATTTCCAGTCTGGCTGTGGAGGGGACAGAGCACGTCAATGAAGAGTTATCTGAAACTTTGAGCTCTTTCAAAAATGCAAGATCACATTATTAATGAACAACTACTGTTTATATGGGACAGATGTAAGACTTTTTAATAAGGTATGGACACCACTTTACAGAAAGACTACCCCTATAAAGTGGGTTTATAACTAGGGAACGGTTTAAAATGAGTTTATTAATTGTTATTAATTAGACATTTAACACTTTAAAATAATTAATAAGCCGTTATAACGCATAAATAAAAAGTCTATTTAAACTCAAGGTATTAATAGAAATAATAATAAGCTAAATATAAAATTTTCATTTACAGTTTACTTTCTATTGGGAGCTGTCTGTCCCAAACTCTAAACCCTAAATTTTAATTTGTGAAAATGTTTATAATTAATTAATTACATTTTTTCCAATGTTTATATTTATTTTTAATATATTTGATTCCTTTCAAGCTGAATGATATAGATTTATCATACGTTTATTTTTTAAATAAAAAATCTTGAAATTTAAAAAAACATTTGCATTATTATGCATTATGTATTTATGCAATTATCCATGTGTTTCGTTAGTGACATAAATGTGGGACATAGCCCCAGTGAGAAACTAAAGCAGCAAACTTTAGATACCAAACACGTCTTGGTTGACTAATTTTATAAAGGTTAGAGGATAATTTTATCAATTACACTTTCAACCAAACTACCTCTTTAAGTAATGTATAGTAAAACCTGGTGAACACCAGGATTACATATTCAGTACATCTGTACAACCTACTGTAACCGCTCATATTTTCTGGAAAATGAACAACTCCCTAAATACTTTGTCTTGTCCTCTGTCCTCATGATGGAGTGTTGCTATTGCCCTTGTTCTTATGCTTGAAGCCAGTAGGCTCAGCAGTAGAAACACATGAAGCATGATTGAAATAGACCAATGGCTCTTTTCAACACTCTTCTCATTCAGCACTTCATGCACATATCCATACTCCAGGAAGGAGTTTAAATCGGGATGTCAGACAGTGACATGAAATACATCACCAGGATTTAGAATGTTGTCACCCTAAACTGGGAGCAGCTGGCTTTTCAATCAATACTGACCTCCAATATGCTTACAAAAAAAAAGCCCTTATTAACCCTTTCAGGGTCAGAAAGACGGGCTGGAACGTGATCCTTCTACATGAAACCATTTCAAATATGAAAAATATTTGGGCTCCTGAATGGATTCTTGGTGTGCATTTACATGATTAAGGTGGCCAAAAAGGATCCTTTGGTGCAAACCATGTTTGGCATCCTAAAAACTTTTCAATGGATTGTTCTTTAAAGAATCATGTTTGCAAACGTGAAGTATGCAGAACCTTTTAAACACTTTTAAACACTCTGGAACTACCAGCAGGTCCAGGATGCCATTCCTCAATCCTCAAATCCCAAAATCCTACAGCATAACTCAAAGTTTGCATTGCTTTCCATGTAGTTACTGAATAATAAGGTGTAAGATGTAATAAGCCAGGGAATTTAAGGTGTTAATGTTTAAAAACCTCAACATAAAATCAAGGTTCTATACCAATTAAAAGTTTCATCTAGGGCCATACATTCAAGCCAAGAACCATTTAGGAATCTAAAAGAATCTAAAATCTTAAGAGCAGGATATCTTCTTGCTTACTGATGTCCATTATTTGCCTGTTTGTTTCACTTTATGTTTCAGTCTAAAGAACCAGCAGATGTTACGGAGTTGGATAAAACTGCTTGAAGTATGCTGCTTTAAATCCATAACCACAATGTTATAGGTTCAATGCTCCATAGCAAGTGTTGGCTCCTTAAACTACTGCCCAAGGTGCAAATTGTAGTGTTCTTTATAGACATTACATTACTCAATATCCATTATCAGTAAGTGCTGATAAGATTAATAATACGCCATGCTGAGCATAAAAGCATCATCTTAACTGCTCCTTTCATTAATCATTGCAGTCTGGATGTTATTATCCAGGTTGACTGTCAGTTCCTAACGCAGAGCTGAAAGCAGCAGCTTGTAGAACAGGAGTCATTTCATGTGATCGTGTACAACACTTGTTTAATTTTCAAATGCTGGCTGGCTGCTGTGGAGAAAAAAACATGCTCCTACCCTCATTAGAACAGAACTGAATTCTAATGAATAAATGAATAGGAATGCGCTTATGTGTCTGTGCTTTTTGGACTAAAACATTTGCTGTGGCCCTGACGCTCGTTCAGAGGGGAGAATAGCTCTGCATGAGGCACGCTGTCTGCATGAGAACTGACCACTCAGATTTTAAAAAATCCACAGGTGTTTGTCTTTCCACTGTAAGGATGTGCAGATTTCAAGAAACCCTAACTGAGGAAAGGAAAACGACAAAAAAGAACATCTGAAATTCAAACTAAGAAGCTGCGGGTGTTCTCAGAACATTGGACTGACCACCCCAGAGTCCAGGGGCCATGTTACAGAAAATTCTTAAGTCTGAGATCATATCTTATCTGCTTTGTTGTCATGGCAACGTCAGTTAAGACTGAAGTTAGGACAGAAGCCATTACAGAACAACAGTTCTTAAGTCTATAATCTTATCTTATTTCCAGATAAGAAAACGGCATTACAGAAACATCCTAAGTTGCCAAAATATCCTAAATATTTTCTTAACTTTAAGACAACCCCAGAGCGCCTTAACTTCTGTTTTAACCGTCTGTTTCTATTGTTTTATGCAGTGATAGGCATCACAGTTCACTATGACTAGCATAATGACGCTACATTTTTCTACATTTAAAAACGGTGCTTTGACTTGTGAGGTTATTACCTTATGTGCACCTCTTATTACCTTTGTGTGTTAATATTTGATAAAAACTTGTACAATACAATATTACAGTGATGGCGGTGAATAATGAGGAGACAGAGCTGAACGTGTGTCTGTTTATTAGGAGGAGTAATGTTAGCACGCTCAGCTAAAGTGTGCAAATGAAACTGAAACTGGGGGACAGCGACACTCTGATAAAAAGCACAAAGCAGTGTAACAATGTTCTTAACTCTCAGTTTATTGCGCTTTAATTTTATTTGACCTTTTTTTTATATCAGTAATGGCAGCTAACGTTAGCTGTCTGGCTAACTAACTTGATTACGTGTTTACGTTTCAGCTGTGCGCATATGGTTGGTTGCTACGTAACAGACATGACAGTTGATTGTCAACTTCAATCGAGTAAGTTAAGATTTCCTAACTTGAGATAAGAAAAGACGCTGTAAGATAAGATTCTTAAATTAAGATAAGATTTGCTCCTGCAATACTAATTTGTGAAAAATCTTACCTTAACCTGTCAGATTTTAAGACAAAAAGATAGGATGTTTCTGTAATACGGCCCCAGACCTCAACATCACTGAATGTGTGACTTGGATTGTGAGAAGCCAAAAATGCTACCAACTTCTAACACTGAAGGTTCCTTTGAAAAATGGAAAGCAAATCTTACGTAAAAAAACGAAAAGGGTAAAGAATGGACTCATTAAATATTGAAAAAAAAAGATATTGCCAATTTACATTATATTTAATTATTGAGACTTCTGTGCGCTTTTGTTTAATACATTTTCTGTTTTTTTCTTGACACTGGAAAACAAATATCCTACACTTAATGGCCATGAAACGGGTCATCGCCGGCTGCACTTTGGTAAACTGAAACTGAGCTACTTTCAGAATGCTTATATTCACTTATTTGCTTGCTTGTTTGTCTATCTTTACCGATAACAGTATGTCATACAGCGTCAGAAACCACAAAACCTCTATTTGAGTTTACTCAATTTGGTTTGGCATGGGGTAAGTATGGATTGAGGCATTTATTTTACACTGTGCTAATTGGTGGACATATGCTTCTATTATTTGTAAGCTACATTAGCAATACATCTCCAGTGTACAATTAATAAAGAAAACTTTGGACAATACATATATGGATCATTCAATTGTTGAAAACACATTTCAGACATTTAACTGACTTGGACTTTTTGAATTAATGAACCTATATCTTAGGGTATACAGGGATGCAGTCTCACTTACCGCTCTAAAAATTGCAGGGGCGTGGTTAGAATCAGGCTCCGCCCAGGGAATAAAACTCAGTGTTTCTGTAGTGACATGAAAACATAGGACAGCACTTTTTAATTAAAGAGTTTTATTTTAAAAATAAACTTATGATAAATCTAAATCGTTCAACTTCACTGTAAGAGAGACAAAAAAGGGATGCAAAAACGTTTTAAAAATGAAAAAGTTAAGTATTATTTTCACAAGGAGAAATTTAGAGGTTAGGGTGGGGTGGGTTGAGGTAAAATGGGACGGTGTTGTAGGATCTTAGTCTAGTGAATTAACACATTTGTCTTTTGCACATTCAGAAAGGAGTTAAATCTGAATAAACATGTTCTAAAAGCGTCCCAACTTGAATGTACATTATTATCTTAAAAAAGGACTTATATTTAATTAGTCTTAGAATATCATTTTGCACATACAGAAAGCATCGCCCAAAACAGGCGTCCCGTTACCTAAGAGCGCAGAGCAGCCTGGAACAACTGACTCAAGAACATTTGTTCATTTTAGGGTCTCCCTGCTAATCAGACTGCGTTAAAATAGCGAGAGTGTTGCGCGTGCATGCATTGAAATTGCAGTAGCGCACTGGATCACTGCACTGGATGAGCGTGCTGTGATCAGCGGTGCAGTAAGGTGCAGTAGCGCGCGCTTCTTCGCGCTGCAAGCTCACAGTGCGCAGGACTGTTTACCCGGTCAGTCTGGAAAGCACAGCCGCTCGTGCTCATCTGCTCTACCGGCTACACACTTTATTGGCTCGTCAATGACCTCTACTTTTCCCTCGCGCTTGCTTTTGTTTTTGTCGTATCCGTCACACAGTAACGAAACGCATGCAGCACCTGGAGCGCGCGAATAGAGGGGAACGAGCCCCCAACCACCAATAAGCTGGAAGGAGAGAGAGAGAGAGAGAGAGAGAGAGAGAGAGAGAGAGAGAGAGAGCGCAGTGGTCAGACGGGCCGCGCTGGCTGAAAAGTTCAGCTCCCACCGCAGGGCGCACGAGCTGCTCGAATCCACCGCTTATCGTTTTCCTGCGTGGGGGAGACGCCGCGTGCGCGCTGGCTCAACATAAATACAGCCGCACGAGCGCTCTCCGAGGATCCGGTGCCATTGAGACGTTAGAGAAGATCCAGACTGAACCTGCTACGGATTTACACCGCACGAGAGATATACACCCTCACTCCCAGCGGAACGACGATAAACAGCGCCGGACATGAAGATGCAGCCCTAACACAACTGACCACTGCCTGAGCTAAAGGCTACTCAGATGCGTCTGTCACTTCTCTGCGTTTCCTGACCTGTCAGCACACTTCCGTCTTCCTGGGACAGATTAAAATATATATATAATGTGGATCTACTGACTCGGAACGAGGAGAAAAGCTGCAGAACCTTCAGGAGCATCCGAGAAGCGTTTTCTGGTGACCACAGCGCGGAGCTTTCTGCACCATGCAACGCGTCCTGCACCCTCAGGCAAGCCGCTATCCTTTATTATCATTACAATGATTATGAAATCTCGCGGGCAGCCTCTGAGAACAGCCTCGCGAAGTTTTGAGCAGAACTTTCCAAAAACGTACTAATCCAAGAACTATTCCAAAATAGTTCAGAGGCAGGCTGGAGTAAACAAGTCTGCATGGTTTGGAAGTTCTCAACATTTGAGATGAGATGAGCTTCTATCAGTACAGACTTCTCTCAGTTTTGGAATTCTGGAAGTGATGGCGAAGTGGTTGGATGATTTTTATGATGTGGATGATCATAAATGCTAAGCGTTTTCAAATACGTCTCTTTCTATGGTGCTAGTTCTCATCATTAACGATGAGCTGAGCTTCCGTCAACACAGACCTCCCCTCGTTTTTGGAATTTAAAAGCGATGGCAAGTAATTTTTTTGGTAACGACCACCATAAATACTGTTTTTCTGTGGTCTTTCTATGGTGCCAGTTTTCGTAATTAACGATGAGCTGGGCTTCTGTCAACACAGACATTCTCTCGGTTTTGAAATTTCTATGGTGACGACCACCATACATGTTTTCCTATTTAGTCTTCTTATAGTGCTTAGTTCTCATCATTGAAGATGAACTGGTTCCTATTAACACAGTCTTCCTCTCAGCTTTGGAGTTCAGAGCCAAATTGGCAAAGAGGTTGAATAATTATGGTAAGAAAAATATCACCACAAATGCTCAACAATAGTTCTTAACATTAGCTTCTGTCAACATAGACTTCCCCTCACTTTTAGAATTTAAAAAGTGGTTGAATGATTATTATGGTAAGGATCATAAACACTGAGCATTTGTATGATCATTTTTAACAGTGCTTAATGCCTGACATTAATGTAAGCTTTGAATGTTTAAATATGGAACAGTTGCCTTAAAACAGGACCAAAGCCAAGCTTATCTTTAACACCCATTAGCCCACTAATAGAATGATATTTTATCCCATAAAAAAATAGGGATCCCATAAAAATCTCATTTGGCTCTGGGATTTGGAGGAAAAGTCTCCGTGGTAATTACTTAACGATTATGGTGAGACTTGAGGGGAGACTGCCAATGTGACTCAGCACCGTGTGGGTGTGCGATTGAATTCTCAGGCATACATAGGCACAAATTGGACTCAATCAACCCACCAGTCTTCATCTGTGCCCTGAGCTTATTATAGCTCCTTGGCACGTCTTCACAAACAAAATTTCACAGAGCAGAGATGACTGTCATCAGTCAGCACTGTAAATAAAGAATGAGTGCTCTGTGCTCAAAGAGAACAGAAAGTTTCTCATTCATGGCTTAGGACTTGACACTGGCATCACTGCTGAGTAATGCAGCTCTGAAACTTTAAATCACATACAAGCTGAACTTGATTTAGTCAACACAGCGAGTTCACGTTTTCACCGAATAACGAATGGAGAGGTGAACTACATGTAATTTTAACCGTTAAATACATATTTGTTTACTTTTGACTTCATTAACCTAGATATCTCAAACACCAACAATCGATAGTTTGGAAATCTTTCCAGTGAATTTTTATAATGCTTTTTTTCCCCACTTCAGTGGGAGAACATGCACTACAAAAACAGTGTTTTAACTTAAAAAGTTAGTGTTCAGGCTGCCTTAAAATTATGAGTTAAGTGAATTTCAAACAGTAAGTTAATACTGTTTTGTAGCCTATCAACTTATCAACTGAAAGTCAAATAACTTTTTATGGAGGTCTGGACACTAAATTTTTAAAGCCCCCAGTTGTTGTTTTACAGTGAAACATTTATCCTCTCCTGCCTCTCCTGGTTGGAGTTAAATTAAAGGAGAATTTATCAAAAATTCACTTATTCAGAGTGGTTTGATGTGAAATGCTCCTTTCTAGGGAAACTTACACAGTGGTGATGATAGGAACCAGACATCTGAAGAGTTTAATGCCTCTGAACACTCCCTCACAAAAAAGTTCTAACATGATATTGGTATGAATACACTGCTTGATGCCTGAGACATTGTTTTACAATAGTTCTTAGATAAGGTTTTAGCCTAAAACATTTTTTCAATGCCATTCATGGCAGAGAGGTAAATAAAGGGCTTTGTAAGACAACAAATAGTCTCCAAAAAAAAAATCTGATTTACTAGAACTTTACTACTATCAACACAACACATCATTTTGAAAAGTAAATTAAATGGCTATATTTGCATTGTACACATCATGTCCCCTTGTTACTATCACCACCACTGTAAAGAAATCAGAGTTGGTAAGTTTCTCTAGAATTAACTATTTCACATCAAACCACTTGGAATGACTATGGTTACATCTCAACCACTGAATTATGCAGACATAAAAATAAAGACATAAATACAAATTTTAAAAATGAGTGCAATTCCCCTTTAAACAAGGTCATTCATATTCTACTCTGCCTGTCTGTCAATGCGGTTGTTTTCATAGCAAAAGATCAGGCAGAGGAAGGAGCTTTTTAAATCAATTGACACGACTTTTACATATAATCTCTCTCATTCGAAGTGTGACTAACTTTCAGCAAATGGCAAGATAAGAAGCACACAAGGCACTCATTTTTGTGGGTGGGAATGATTGACAGGTGGCTGTGTCAGAGATTATGATGAAGGCAGAAGAAATCGATCCCCCTGTGACGAAGAGGAAATACAAATGCTGTATTTCTCTATTAAAAAAAAACAAAAAAAAAAACCACCATGGCAACATCCGTCCCTTCCCTCAAACAAGATCAATGTGTCAGTCCTTGTTTTGTCAGAATATACCATGAAGGCATTTTTTGCGTACTGTCCTTCTTGGAAAACTCGTAAAATTTTAACAGAGGTCAAATGTCAATCATAAGTCTTCTGATATGGTTCGCAAGCCCCCAAAATCATCCCCGAACGATATCTGACCTCAGTTCAGACTTAACTCCTGGCCACTTAGAATGGATGGCTGCGTGTGCACGACTGTGTGTTACCTCCATACCGTCCCAAAGGCACAGACCTGTCCCAGTGGTGCCCACCCAGCTCCACTCAGCCCTTCAGCTCCGCTTAACCACCGACAACTCCTGTGTAATTAAAGTCAATCCAGTGCAGCTCAGCGAGCACGCTGATCTAATTAACTCATCAGAGAGCAGTCAGGTGCAGAGGGCTTCACATGCTCCCCCTAGACCTCTGCACTTCTGTGCTAGGGATGCCAAATGAGCTGATAGTTCAAACATGACAGCCCCCGAACCAACAAAGCACAGAGGCAGGAGTCCAGTCTGAAATCTGAACAATGTGACTAGAAGTTAGCAAGATTAGCCTAGCAAGCACACAGCAACATAAAAGACTTAGCTAATAGCTATTATTCCTTAGCATTATATTCATATGGTGTAGCCAAATATTACTTTAAAAACTGTTACTCAATTCCCTATTAATATTCGTTATCAAGAAAATTTACTTCAGATTTACAAGGCTAACTGAAATAGCTAACTAGCATTAACATTAACTCCAAAAGATCCAAAAATACGCACACTAGCAAGTTCTGCTTAACTTCAATGACAATACAGTGAATATTAAGACTCTAAGGTGGCACTGATGCCCCTCAATGCCCAAAACAAGCAGCCTGGCATCTGTACAACCTCAGAAGGTAGTAGCATTCCTAGCAGTTGTTTGTTGCAATGATGTGCAGATATGGGAACTGTGGGCCAATGACAATTTCTGATTTTTTTTAAATGCATACACGCAAATGCTGATGCATAAACATTTGTAAAATATAAAAACTAGAACTAGATCCACTTCTATTAGCATTACAGAGAAATATTGCACTTATTTGTAAATGGAATAAAATGAATAATATGAAATTTGAGTCAAATTTAAACATCTGTCTAATGCCAACATATGTTTTTAAGCAAACATCAGCCAATACTGGCATGATTCTGATATCACTGTGCATCCCTAATGTGTTTTGTAGAACACCTTAACATTGTTTTCCTTGCCTATTCAGAAGTGGGTTTCTGTGTTAATTCTATACATTTCCTGTGTCAACATTTCAAACAGCCAGCAATGCTAGTAACAAACACGTATCATTTTACGGTGTATGTGCAAATCCTAGCAGCTTCCTAATTGATGTAAGGTGTACCTGTGAACACATCTGGGACCATCCCCGCGTGACTCAGTGCCTGGGCTGCTGTTTGCTAGCTTGCGCTCCTCGTGTCTGGCTCTTTTATTTATTTCCAGGCTTGAGCCGTTCGCGCTGTGAGGCAAGGTATTTGCTTTCTCTCCTGCAACGGTGCTGAGAGGTATAAATATCTCATTATCCTCCCCGGTGCACACCACCCATCCTCCCAGCGCCCTGGAAAGAGGCTTTATCACAACATGCTTCACGTCAGTAAAAGCGAGGAGCTGTCAAGTTGTTGAGATGTAGCTAGGGAAAAAAAGGAACAACAGTTCCTCGCAAATTTTCTCAGCATGAAGTACAAAACCTCTGTTAGTGAATCTGGCACTTCGTTGCAATACACGAGAACAACAGTCCCATAGCAATGGTAGGCACAGGCCATTATCGTTCAGCTTTTATGTTTCAAAAGGTCGGCAACACCGTGGTACACTTAAAGTGAGAGAGAGCGAGAGAGAGAGAGAGAGAGAAAAAGAGAGAAAGAGAGAGAGAGATTATCTGAGGTTTGGTAAGATGGGACAAACCAGTACTTAAAAAGTACTATCAAAAACAATATATCGACTTGTATTTTGTATTCAACATTTCACGTACTGCACTGCTCTAAATCCAGTTAAATAGGACTACTGTATGTGCTGTAACATTATTCCAGATAAGGTGACAAATTTCTCCTTACCTACATGTCAGTGATCTTTAAATCTTTATTTAAAATCCCTGTGTTATCATAGTCAGTTTAGCTTGTTTACTGAATAGACTCAAGTTCATATTCCATTGCTAACTTGGAGGGCCAGGTTCAATTTGTGAAATAATTCAATAGGCAAATATCAATCTCATTCAAGATTGAGGACTTGGCAAGTTATTTAAATATTTATTACATTTGTATTCATTTAAAGCCTCTCATATCTTACAGTAATCTGTTAAACTAGCAAGCCTGCTATCTCACTTTGTCTTTGTCTCTCAGCTCTGTGGGTAAACGAGTGAGTGAGGACACGCTCATCTTCCTCACCTGAATGTTGTTCAAGAGACACCACTAGAGCCAAACAAATACATGTGTGTTTGGTTATTTCTCTTTGTTTAAACTTATCTTGATTCAGTCTTTCAAAGAAAAGGGGATTTGAGAAATTGTAGCGGGGGTGTGAGTGGAGGGGGACCTGTATTCTGCCTATAGCTAAATGTTACCTGGCTCTGACATGAATACAGCCTAATCCATAGTTAGTCAAGTGCCATTTTTCTCCTGGTTTAATGAAAAAAGGTTTTGTTCTAAAATTCTGGTGGGGTTTGAAGAGTTAACAAAACATGAAGCTTCTGAAAACCAAATAAAGAATGGCATACCAACATAATAAATAAATACACAAAAATTTGAATGAATTTGACCAGCCTTAGTCATATTGCCCACCCCTAGTTTCTAATGTCATTTCTAACCAGACAGGAATGATTTATAAAGGCCCTAAACTTTAGAAGCACATTTGTTTTCTAGTTTTCTTTAATGTTATTTTTATTTTGTTGCACAACATACGCAGTTAAGCATATGCAGTACCCACATAATGGTTTCCAGAGAGTGGAGAAATGTGTCAAATGACTTATTAAGGAGCGCTCGCTGGACCCCAGCCACGTCCTTGAAGCTCATCCCAGCCTTAATCGCTTCCTCTCGGCTCGTTCTCAGCTCTTTTTCGCTACCGCTCCAGAATGCTGATCTCAGAGGCTCTGCACTGCACTGATTGCCACCCCTGCCCAAGAAAACAGCAGATATGGCTGCATTATGTACAATAATTCAGCCACAAGACTGCTAAGATGTAACTCATGGTGTTTGCATTTACTATGCATATGGAAAGCCTTTAGTAAACTCAGACAAAGACAGTTTCAGGAGGTATGAGAGTAACTAATCTGAACACTACTCTAAAATCCTTCTCAGTGTTCCTGTGGGGAGGCGCTGAGGGGACTGAGCCGCTAAGAATTATTAGAAGATTGCTGTCGTCTTTTACTCACAAATAGCCAAATAGGGTCAGTCTTCTGTAACTATCGGTGGGAGAGAGTATGCGTCGCCTAATTCAGCATTAAATCGTTGAGGGTTGCTGTCACAATAATGTAGTGTATTATAGCTTGACTCCATGCCAGTGTAGCCTCTTATCTTATCAGCCTTTAACTGCTTGTTTAAATCTTTACACATTCATGGCTGTGGGTATCAGGGGAATGTGGGTAGCTATTACTGTAAAAGCCCGCTGTAGAAACAAGAGCATTTACTTACATGTCATTTTAAAAGCCATTTGTGTCTCATTAAAATAACAAAACCTAAATTGCACAGTATTCCCAAAGACATATCAGTAGAATTGTGTGAAATTGAAGGGAACAGAAAAGACTGCATTGGTGTATGTGTGGCACCATCTGAGTGTATCTAATCCAAAGTCTTGCCCACTCTCCAATTCAGTTAAGCAATAAGTCACCAAAAGAGGCCATATGTTACAGTGGGATAAGGGGCATTGTTAGGCATGACACAGATTACTTTGCTTTTTGGTTTTATAAAATGGCAGTGACAGACAAGCACACCAATATTAAACAAACAAATCTAAATATAAAATGAATATAAACATAAATACCTAACTGCGATAATTCTTCTGCCAAGCAAAGTATTTTGTCAACAGTCATTGATTGCCAACAGTAGCAGCACCAGGACTGATGTTTTGAACGGGCACAACAAATTCGTGGGTGGGCCAAACCTAGGATTTCACTCCCGTGGACAACGGGATAAAGGCTGCAATAAACAAAGAACAACCGCAACGCGTTTGCTAAGCATCGCTCAGACATCACAGTGGGGGGAAAAAATGCAGCAGGAGCTCATAATGAACTTGTATCTCTTGCGTTGCACACAGGAGAAATAATAAGCAACATAACTTTAATACGCTGGCGATTTATGTCTGCCGTGTTAATGAGCTGGTGAAGGATTGTGCTACGTTCAGCTGTTCAGAGTTATAGCTGTTCTCTGTACTTTCATGCTTGAAACAAACTGTGCTGACACGTTTTCAATCCCTAAACTAAAAACAGCGCTGATGGTGTCACTGTTAATACAAGACTCAATAACACCTCTCGTACTATAATTTTTTTTTGCTCAAATGTTGCTCTTTGGCTGTAGAGACTTACTGGTGAAAGTAAAATGGCTATATTTATGTTGCAGACATGGAAACCCCTGGTTCCCATCACCACCACTGTAAAGAAATCTGAGTCTCCCTTTAAGGAGATCTCATTTTAGATTTTTCTTTCCTATGGGGTACCTGCCTGATGAGAATTTGTGCCTAGATTTAGTAATGAAACTGTAGCTGGGTGTTTGAAAGTGTGATGGCTTGGGAGGAAGCAAACACCTAACAGTTAATTGGGTACACTGAGATTTTGTGTGTGAATTTCAAGTGGTATAAATTTACAGAGGGCTTTTTTATTTGTGATTTTTTTTTAATTATTGTTATTCATAAGGTTTTAATATTGGCTAGTCAGTCAGACCTTAGAGCCATAACTATCTATTTTTTTTTACATTTAAATGACACTGGAGCATCACAACCAATTTCAAAAGCAACAGAATTACAGTATAGAAGCCTCTCTTTAAGCTGCCATGTGATGATTGAAAAAACACGTTTCTTAATTGGACAATTAGTGGAAGCTGGGAGAGAACACAGAGCTTTCTGTGAGGTGCATTTCTCAGGGCTTGAAAGATTGGCACAAAAAGAGTTTATTCTGAAGTTGGTCTTAATTAGCCTTGCTACAAAGTCTAGCAAATGAACAGCCACAAGACAGAATCACTGGAAGGACAGAGAGTGGGCACAAGACTTCGACAAGCATGCCAAGGCTTCTGCTGATAAAGAAATGGACACTCAAAACTCATCCCGTGTGTTTGTGTATCCTGTGCTGATGATTAAAAGGTTGCGCTATGGAGACTTTTGAGTACATGATAGTGTTTTCTTCTGTATAAAAGATATAAAAGAAAGTGACCAATTCAAGTACAAAGACTGTGATATGGATCTTTTATGAGTCACCCACAGTGCGCATGTCTCTGGTGAGTTGGCACTGTTGAAATGAACGCTCAGTGAGCACTTAGTGTTTTCTTTCAGTGAGGATGCCGTCAATCCAGTCCAGCATTATATTTTATGTATTTTACAACTACAAGGTAATAAAAAACAAACAAACAAAAAAAAACCTAACTGCTTCGGGACTTGCTTTCCAAACAGTGGGATTATGCACGTGTCATGTGATCTCGTAATATGGCAGGTTTTGTTGAGGAGTAAAGCACTGGCATGACTGTGGTCACCTGGAATGAAGGGAATAAAAGTAAGGCACTCTAATTTACAGTGTGTTCATTGCTTTCTGTTCTTTTCTTTTCTCCACTATTGTAACTAAATAACAGTGCAAGAAGACTCAAATGTAGCACGTCCTCCACATTCCAGTGCAATGTGCCCAAATGATCCTGTGTTAAACCGAAATGAGCAGGTTAATTGAATTAGCCTGTCAATACTTCTTTACAAAACGCAAACAGCTGGTACCTACCAGTCTAGCAGCTCAGGCGGAAAGGTGACTGCCATCATCATTCCACATGTCTCCATCTCATTATCAGTTTTCTTCCCACGTCTCTGCCCAAGCGCACGACTTCCACGCCTGTAAAACAGCATCCTGCTTAGAACAAACATATATTCATCAAAAGAACTTAACCGTTCCCAAGAGGCATTTCTTCCTCTGTGCTGTTTGATCAAGATGCTCTGTAGTTTCGGCCGTTTGCTTCTGTTTATTTGTGCTGTTTCTGGAGATTTTGTATTTTTGAGAGATGCATCCTCAAAGCAGATCACAGTCATTAATTAGCAGAGTAGGTTCCTCCCCCCCACCCCCCACCCCCCCAGCAAGGCTGAATAAGTTGTCTCTTAAATTCTAAGCTAATTTTGCTGTGTGTGAGAGTAATGATTAGTAGCAATACAACAGAAAAGCAATGCTAAGATTCAAGAGTTTTATTGTCATATGCACAGCAGAAACAGGTAGTTACACTGTACAATGAAATCATTACTTTGCTGTTCCTCCATTCACCAAATATAATCTTAGAAAATAATAGAAAAAATAAGAATAAAAAAATATATTAAATACACTGAAAAGTAAAATACACTAAAAACAATAGTAAACAGTTAAAAAGTACAGCTATATGTGCAAAGTTGAAAGAAAAAATTAATTATATTGATTATGAAATATATTAATGGAGATATTAAGTAAATATTTCCAGAATAAGTCATTATTTTAAAAGTCCATATTTTGACATACCGCTGCTAGAAACAGAAAAAATAGGACTTTTTTTCTCCTCTACCTGGCAGAAATGGGCTTTCACACCTTTTACATTAATAAAAACAAAGGTGCCAAACGAGTTTTTTGGATTGAAGCCTTAGAAGAACCACTAAGGGTGCTACGTGGATTATGTAATCTGATTAAATCAATCTTGTCATCAGATTAAGATAGCTTTGATATACAGTGTAATCAGATTACAGCTACTTTTTTATGGATTACTATTTCCAGAATATGATTAGTCAACATCAATACATTATTATTTAGCCAAATATGATGCAAATTATTATGATTAGATTACACTGAACAATTATGTTAGCGACTACATTTGTAGTCATATAATTAGAAGTCAGTTGTAGAAACCTTTATCTTTAGGAGTGCAGCCTACGTGCTTTTCACGCAGCTCCTTCCGTTGCTTCCATGACAGACAAGACAGATGGTTAACAAAGCACAGAAGCATGCTTTATGACTGCAGGACAGTGTCTTATTTTATTGTATGTTAGTGCTTAATGTGAACATAAACAGATCTGCTAGTGAATTAGTCTGGAGATAAAGCACCCCGCCAGTGCCAGTGTGCGCAGGGCTGAGGATGTGCAGATAAATGATAACCTATGCCCTCAACAGCCATAAACACGAGCCTGCTGCAGAACAGTGGCAAATTTACAAGAGCTGATTATCCGTCATTGGTCAGGTGAGTGGCACTAATGGGGTGAAGTCAAGTGGAGGTACTTGACCCCATTTTGTTGCTACAGCAAGTCTATGGAGGGGAGGGTGTCCATCCGCAGTGGATCACGGCAATTTTTTGGCTTCACGCAGAAAGAATCCTTAACAAGGACACAGCAAGTCCCAGTGGAGCATGCCTTGAGGAAATATGTTACCATCCCAAATTCTGCAAGTGTGCACTGCTGTAGTTTGAGTCTACCTCATAAGCCTTTAAGAACATTCAGAAGATGTACTGACACCATATCTGGTTGCTGTCACCTTTTAAACTGTTTAGATTTGACATGGCCATAGCGTGTTTATCTCCCGGAAATGTAAAGTTTGAGGGCCAGATTTCAGAGTGCAGGAGCAGCACAAAGTGTACCTTGATGTGACCACAATACGTGCCCACAATGTGTACCCAGGTTTACTCAGCATAGCTCCACCCGCCAGCTGCTCATGAGGCTCAGGGTTCGAAAAGAGCAGTGAAACAGTGGAGCCATCAACAAGCTCATGACAAAACAGAAAAAGAAAGTTCAATGATGAAGAGATAGCAATGTTTATAAATTAAGTTCTTTCCCACCAAAACGTTCTACAAGTCTGTTATTTCACTCCGGCTAAGAAAACAGAGCTTGTGAAATGATAATATGGACTGCGCATGCATATTGTGGATGCATCTCGGCATATTCTGTGCTGCATGTCCTCACACACGTACATCTGCTCCCAGGAGTTTGTGTTATTCTGCTGCTAAACATTCTTTCAGTAAGTGCTTGAGGCTCGTGCCTCCATCTAGCTGCTGTGTCTGCTGCTGCTGTTGAAGCAAGCTGCTAAACAACATAACACAAGTTAACAGAGAAAAACTGACACAAAAAGACAGCCACCACCAGCTGCTCAAACTTTAGTAAATCAAGAGAAATATGTAATCAGTCACACATGTATTCAGAGAAGTGCATTTTTCCCTTTGCACATGCCTGAAACTGATGCAGAAGGATTAGTACATCAGGCCCTGATCGTTTAGATCAATGCTGAAAATGAATTTGCGTCCATATTATAGATAACTAGGTCACTTTATTAATCCCAGAGGGAAATTCTTCTATCCAATATTGCCTATGTTATGTATTTTATGCAACATACTGTCAAATGCTGAAATGATTCATTGTTTAGTCAAATATTTTGCAAATGTGTTCCAGAAGTACATTATAGTAAAGATTTACTGTTTTAACTGAAAAGTTCATTAAAGTCAACGTCAAATCAAAATTCAAAATATGTTAGTCCATGGGCCTGGTCATATTAAACACAGATCATTATATACTTTGATCAAGGTGAAATGACTTTGCTGCCTTTAAAATGTCTTCTGATTTTCGGCTGAATAATAAATGCATCAGCAGGCGGGGAAAAATAATATTACCTAATAATATAATGTTTAACCCCTACTCATCATTGAGAGAATGCTTAGCTAGCTCAGAGACCCTCCCTGATACTGTGTTTCGCTCAGAAATATGTTATGGCACAGAATCCCTTATGATTTCATTCACGTTAACTTTAAAAGGCCCATACTGGGTACATTTTTTTCTTGTAGTTTATTTTCTTCCTGATGTCTGTTTATAGTGTTTGTGTGGGTTTATGTACTGGATAAAAAGTTACAATTCTTTTTTTAAATGGCCTTTTTCCAAACACTCTTTATCCCTTAGAATTAAACAGGCTGTTTTTGTTGCTGTGCCTTTACAACTAAAATGTAAATGATATATATATATCCTTATGACTTCAGTGTGCATGGATGGGGCTAAACTGTCATAGAACATATTTAAATTAACTGATTTTCATGACATCACAAAAACAATGAATTCAAAACATACAGCTTAGTGTCCATATGTGGACCTGGAAGTGGAAGGTACATTTTAAAATTTAACAGTGTCCAGACTGAAAAAAAAAAAAAGGAAAATCTGGGTTTCCATAACATGAGCCCTTTAACAGAACAATCATTTGTGTGTTACATTCTATTTGTCCAGTAAAATAATTTAAGGTAGGCAGGTTAACTGCAATTGCACAGCTTGTAACAATACATATGTAATGTAAATAATAAGGCCTTCCCAATAAGAAAATGTTGTGGAAGAGGAGAATGAAAAGCACTGAACTGAACTGGACAGTAGGACTGAACTGTTTGTTTAGCCAGTGTTGTGATATAGATTCTAGATGGTGCTGATTCGCTGCTGTTAATTGTGATTAATCTTAATTTGGCTCTAACTGAACATGCTCCCATTTAATTGTGTTTTAACGATTATAAAATTACCCAGTCAATCACAAGATTTGTTGTATAAACCCTGGATGAACTAGCCAGCATTGCCAGAATAATGAACTCAAATAACACATTTTTCTTTCCAAAAGCGTAGAGAAACATTTCTGGAAAAATAAGGGATAGTCTGCTGGAAAACAAGTCTTTTTTTATGATAAAAGAGGTGTCTGAGGAGATGCAAAAGACAGGAACGATGTGTGAGTCATAGCTCTGCCTTTGTAGTGGTCAGCTGGAGTTAATGTGTGTTGTGCTAAATAATGTGTAAGCACCATGTTCCCAACTTTGCTTCGCTCAAGATGACTCTTGGACTTAATCTTACGCTACATCCAAACAGCCAAACCTTGGATATATTAATAGAAACATTTTGGACCTTGCAGTGAAAGTTCTGTCCAAAATGTTTTGGATATTATTTGTCTTCCTGCTCATATTGTCATTCACTATAACACAGATGCCTAGTCCAGGGGTCTCAAACTACCTGCAGCTTCATAAAACCCATCACATATTTATAGGCAGGTTAAGGGCACAGACAGACCCCAGGGGGGCCTGAGCTCCTGCCCCTTTGCCCTCAGATTGTACAAGTGCCCTCTTGGTTGTTGTGCATAATAACTGTATTTTACACTGCCTCCACCAATCTCCAAGATCCATTTCAGCGAGGTTAGGCTCAGTAAAGCTCATGAGTCAACTTGGGTTCTAAGAGATTTATCGCCAGGGCACCCGCTCTGGTGCATTATCACTGCCTGTGGTTTTCCTCAGTAACTCTGACCTGTCACACCTCACCTCAAACTTCCACCACAACAATAATCTCTTTCAGAAAGCGTCCAGTCCAAAATTTTAGCAATAAGGGTGCTAATAACTTTCCATTCCGACTTTTATTATTGTAAATAAACAATGTAGCACTATGTAGTGATTAAATAAGTAAGTAATTGTTGCATGTTGGCAACAATTGTGCTTTTGGCTGCCTTTGAAAAAACTCAAAACTAGGTTTGGTTCAATCTGACAAATGATTGGAATGTATCTCTTGATAAGATTGATTGCAATAAACAGTACAAATCAAGTTGAATTCATGTTACTGTTTTTTCCACTTGACACCCTCCCTCCCAAAATGAAAGAGCCTGAGTTATAAAAAATCAGTTTAGGCTGACACATTTTTAAAAGAAAAGAGTGATGCTTGCAAGAGGAACCATCCAAACGAAAATCTGACACAGCATAAACGCTGTACGTTGGGTAGGCATGGCTGTAATTTAGCTATTTCTAACTTAGGTATGACAGTGTTAGATACAGCATGTCAGAACTAAGAAATGAAAGGAATTATCAAACAAATGCTTTGAGAACACAGAATTAGCCGCTCATTTTGCAAAGTCTCGATCAGCAGTAACACCAATACTAACACAATAAGTCCCATCTAATTCTACAGTTAAATGCTTTTACAGTTAAAAGTTTACATGATTTATCTAAACACTAAAATATTTATTAAACACTATACTACTACTTCAATTATTATTATTATAAGTATGTATGTAGTTAAATTAATACTTGGAAAAAAGTGAGGTACTTTTTCCATATTGTAGGTTACAATGGAGAGTAAAATGAAAAAAAAAAAAAGAATGTAGTTCAAATTTATACTTTAGAAACATACCGGATACTTTTTTCCCCTCACATTTTTTTAAACAGCCACCCATGGAGAAGACCACCTGGCTAGTGGCACCCCCGGCCTGGCCAATGCCATTTGTTGCCTTTTGTTAGGAATGCTTATTCATTAACTGGATCCAAACAGTGCATTAAATATGCTAAGAGTTTTTAATGCATTAATCACTATAATCACAGGATTATTACTGTAAATTGGATAGCTTTATTTCATGACATCTAATTTAATGAGAGACAATGCTGCCAATGTGTTTACAGCGCTACAGTGCTAAGCTATACATATGCAAACACGCATATTCACAAACCCGGTGACACACTTAATCCACAAACACCCAAACTCATACCCACGCATGCATTACCATTGGCTGCATTACAGTTATTGAATGGCATGTACAGACAAGCAGAGGTATCCTATGGCTTAAAATCCTTATTAATTACCCAGCTACGCCATGCTAGTTCTGGCATAAATGATATCGACTTGCTCCTCTATCTCTACAGCCCGTGTCATCCCCATTTATCACAATTAACAGCCCCGCAGCTAAAAGTGTAGCCAGGCAACACAGCCTCAAGGTCAACATCTCAGCCTGCAGTGGAAAATCATACAACACAGGAACACTTCCTTTTTGACAAACACCTCCCAAAGAACAGAGGTTAGATCAGGGCCAAAGTCAGGCCTGGTCAGGCACTGACCGTGTCATAGGCAAAGGGCAGAACATCGTGTCATACACTCACTTACTCACTCACACACTCACACAAACACACACACACACACACACATATATATATATATACACACACACATATATATATACACACACACACACATATATATATATATATATATATATATATAAATGAATGAATGAATCAAAATCATTTTAAAACTTAAGCATTTTAAACGTTGCCTTTTATTTTGTGTTTAAAATCCATGATCAACTGACAAACACAAAGAAGCCAAAATTACTGGAGAAAAAATGTGGTTACATCAACATTCAATCAACATCAACACTTTACTTCAGAGAAGGTCTAAGAATTTCTGTGAAATAGGAAATACATTTAGTTCATTTTTCATTTTTATTTAGAATAATCAGCTTGCTTGTTGTATTTAAACTATGCAAGCATTGTAGATAATTTTCATTTTTATATTTAACAAAAGAGTTCAAATCTTAAAATGCCCAATAGAAAATGATCAAATCAGGATTTTCTTTTTTGGTATGTACAGCCAAGTGAACTCTCCCATTGGTCAGGAACTGAGGGCTAATGCATCAGATTAACCACTAATCTAGTTATCGACAGTGGAATCAACTAATCACAGTTTAATTTGCAATAGGTGGGACCTGTGTTGCAAGAAAAAAAATTCACCTTGGATCTTCTGTAAGTTCTAGATACATCACTAACTGAGTCCGAATGGTGGCCTGACCAATGTATTTCATTCAGCTGTAAGAATGTAAAATAGTGGCTGCAACTGTAAAACGAAGGTAAAATACATGTTAATATGTCTGTTACAAGCTTCAAATAAAACATGCAATGTCTTTTGCAAGCTTCAGATGTCCGCCTATCTAGAAGAATCTGGAAAAAAAAAAAGGTTCATGTGAATTGCCATTAGCTTTGCGCTAACACACTACTAGAGTCCCACAGGGGTGCTGGCAGAAAAATACCATTATTGGAGAAGTGTTTTTTCTCTTTGTTTTTGACTGAGTTCAGACATTTATGGCCTGAACTGAAGTCCTAGCTCTAATAATCATAGTTCCCCACTGATATATTATAATATGCTTCATACAATAATATGTAAAAGTGATGACATATGTGACCAGTGACCATGAGCAGCAATTCCTCTGCACACAGCGCGGCTCACTCTCACACATAATTTCATGTTCGTCTGGCAGCAACTACCACAATATGTACACACACACCTACTTGCTCACAGACCTGTAACCTCTGCTAGACGTTTGCTGTCTACAACTGAGTACACACACACCCTCCTACACTCAGGCTCAATTGAACACACACACACACTACTCAGTCTCTCTCAGTACCCACTTTTTCACTCACCTGCATCCTCTGCAAGCATTTGCTGTCTACTACTGTGTGAACACACACACCCTCCTACACTCAGCGGCTCTATTACAAACAAGTGTTTGCTCCCTACGTAAGTCTGAACAGGCTGATCTACTCATCATCTCTTCTTGACAGGCACAAATGTACACTTTTACACAATGAAAATCACCACAGCCACTCACACTCCTCTCAAAGTTACCTACATAACTGATTCACTTTAACTCTGTAAGAATAACTAAGTCTTCTATGTTGTAGGAAGAGTTATTACTGTCACTTTACTACATGAGGGTTCTTAAATGTTTTGTCCCAAGGACCCAAATGATGAACAGAGAAACAGAAATGGTCCAAAATTACTTGGAAAAAAATTAGTTACATTAACTTAGAAGTTAAGAACATTTTTCTTCCGTGTGAAATAATTACATGTAATTTTTAGTACTTTTTTTGTATTATTTTCAGGATGCTTGTTTTATTTCAACTCTGCAAGAATATTTTATTTCATTATTTCACTGGGCAGGTTTAGATGCTAATAGAAGGGTTAAATTTTTAAAGGCCCAATGGAAAATTATTCAGTCAAGATTTTTTTCTCTGTGGTATCCAGTGAGATACAGCCAAGTGAGGTTTCCCGCTAGTTAGGACTTCAGGTGCTGAACTAAAGACCTAACATGGCAAATTAATTCTCAATGTAATTAATGACTGTAATTAATGACAGAAAAAGTGATACCAAACTATGACCTGAACAGAAATTTAACTCAGAAAAATAGCTCAGCATTGCTGGAGTAAAGTCTGCTAATCACTCCCATATTAGCTGTAGCTTATTAATGGGAATGAACAGTATAAATAAGGCAGATTCAGGTAATGTGGGGCATGAGCTCCTGTTCAAATTGAAATTTTAGCAGATGCTTCCTAAAGCAAAAATCTGCCAAGTAAACAGAATAACACCACAGCTTTATCATTCAGGCTTTGTGCGTCTCATATTACCTAAAACACTCACCCCTTTCTCCTGAAACCACTTCAGTCAAACCATATGCTACATACAGTCATATGCAAAAGTTTGGACACCCCTGGTCAAATGACATGTTTTTGTTGTGAAAATAAGTGAAAAAAGTTAACGCATCCTCTACAAATAACAGCTCTGCACAGTTAAATGCACAGAAATAATAATAAAAAAAAAATTATACATCTGTTTATTTGCTGAATATATTTGGGGAAAAAAAACAATGTGTCATACACAATTTATGGCACCTTTGATATGCCCCCCCCCAGTATGTTAAATTCAGCAAATAAATAGAAATTGTGATCAGAAATTTGCAGAAAATTACATTTTAGTATATTTAATGTAGAGGATTGATGTACTAATATATATTTATTTTATGTGTAAAGTCTACTCACACCAACACAAAGTCTAATCCTACTAGAAAGTTATGAATGCTACACTATAACACTTTTTAACTTTTGTCATTTGCATATGTGTGCATATATATATATATATATATATATATATATACATATATACATATATACACACACACACACATATATATATATATATATATATATGCACACATACACATACTCTTTACTTCTTATTTGTTCTGTCATTTATATCAGTGCAATTATTTTGTGTGTTTTGATTTCTTAAGGGAATAATGTGGGATATTTGTGTTTAATATCCTATGTATAGAACTGACAGTGTGCATCCTGCATACGTATCTTTAAACTTTCATATACTTACTTTAATGCACTGCGACCTTCATTTAAAGGCTAACACGCTTTTTTATTGAACACTGAACACACCAGAGATGAAGGGGAAGAAGAAATGGATTCATTGAGTAGTAGTAACAACAATACTTCCTTTAGCCAATAAGACTAAAAGGCATCAGCATTGATAGTTAACTGACACACACAGTTGTGGTTCTTAAGGCATGTTCAGATGGCAGTGGGGAAATTCAAGGCACTGCTACAGCTGGGAGCTCCGAGCACTAGAAACATGCAAATAAGCTACAGGAGTAATCATTATAACATAGCTCTGATTGGCCAGTCTGCTGATTAATGCCTCTGCAACACGGAAAGTCCAACTGGCTCTGTTTAAACGCTGTACTAGACTACTCAAATGTAAATCCGTAATTATGTATTTAATTACATAGTGCGTTATGCAATGTATTACATTTACATCCAAATGAAATTCTGTATGCAGCTTGACAGAAAAGTAAAGAAGGCTTTTCTTTCCACAAAACAAGACTGGATTGTGTAGTTTCGATTAAACTAAAATCATAATAAAAAAAAACCCTTTCTACATACAAACACAAATGTATCATGCTTCTGTTATAACTTCTAAAGGTTAAAAGCAGACATGGATTTACTACAGACAGTGCGAATTAAACAGGCAGACTGGACTAAAGAATCTGAACACAAAGGCCAGGGTCTCATTAATCTTTCTGTGCCCAATTGATGGGCATGGGCTTCACAGCCTTGCCCATGCACAGCCCAGCACCGCCCCACCTGTCCTGCCACCTCGGTTTCCATGGCATCCATGCTACCAGGCCATCATCCAACAGAGGCACCAAAAGAGTGACGTAACAGAAAATTGGATTAATGAGATGCTTAAGTGAACAGAACTAGGGAACATCTAATTTGACCCTGATGTTGTGCAGTACAAACAGCCCTTGAATGCCAACTGGAAGTTCCAGCCGTGTTAGAATGCAAGTTGGGACGGAGCTAAGGACTAGTCAGAAGGTTGGGGTGAAAGTTGTGGTGGTGTTACATGGTTAACCCTGCCTTTACTAAGTGTATCAAGTAGTGTATCAGAGCTGTGGGCTGGTAGGTGGAGCTAAACGGTTAGCCTCCTGCATGTTAGTATTTGTAGACTGTCGGTTTTACAGTGCAAATTGAGCTGATTGTCACTGTTGCTCCATTATACCATCTCAATCAGTTATATTTTAATTTTTCATTTTTAGCATTTTAGCATTCCTTGTGGCCTATTCAACCTGTAGAACTTTACAACATAGCTTTGTTGTAAACCAGTGCACATGCTGGTTTTAGAGGGAATATCACATGCAGTTATGCATGTTCATTAACCCTTTCCCTGACTGGCTAAGAAATCTGATTGTGGGGCGAAATAGCAGTTGTATGTTTTGTTGAAGCATAAAACAGTTTTATACAGATTCCTGCGGGAGTAAGGTGTTAAATTGTTTGAGTTTTTTGTTGTGTTTTATGTTTGTGATGTTACCTGATATTCTCAATTTTGAATACCAGGATCATGAAAATTAATCCTGAAAGTGAAGTGACAGCAGTATGAGGCAAGTTATGTTAAAGCAGTAATATGTCATTTTTTTTTTGTTAAAGTTGAAAGAAGTATCACTACTGAGTCAGGAGAAAAAAAAAAAAAACACACTAAAACATGATGTTCTTATGCTGCTGCGATTCTGCCTATAAAGCCTGAAATAATTAATTAACATCAGACGTATTGGTCAGATTTGGCAGGAGTTTGGCAGATCACATCATATGTCTTTACATATTAACACACAGAAATTAAAAAAGAAGATCCGGCTATCAAGACACGTCCTTCACCAAGTCCTCTTTCAATACTCTTTCAATGTGCTCACAATCATCAGAATTATCCACTCAGGGAAGGGGTCTGAAGCAAAATACACATTACAAACTGTTCTTCCGCACATTGCCACCAGAGAGGTCTCCAAACTGCCAAATTTTACATAGTGTAGTTTTACAGCTACAAAGAAGCAAAACCGATTTGTAAATGTTACACATGTGGAAGTGGGATGTAAAAAGTATAATACAGGGAGATTCACTTGAAAGAGGCCTTGAATATTCTGTGATAACTCTCGCTAGGACGAAGCAATCTGAACAAAACAATGTGCAATGTGCTCCTCAGTATATGGAGCTTTGAACAAGCTGGGATGCCCCTGCGTTGGAGCAATGAGGTACAGCCATTGCGACGATTAACCTCCATTTGCAACTTCCAGGTGCATACCCCTGCACCCCTTCATGTGTCTGACAGAAAACGGAGATCACTTCCAGCATCGCATGTAACGCAATCGATTACACATACGTCAAGGTATGTAGCGTATTTTTTTTGGTTCAGATTGCTTCATCCTAACGGGAGTTACAACAGAACATTCGGGGCCTCTTTTGAGTGAATCTCCCTGTAGAAAATCTTGAAATTAATGTCAGCTTATTTTTGTAGTTTTTATTGCAAACAATTTTTCCTCTGTTATAGCACTTCAACAATAATAAACTGTCAAAATGGAACAGTGTGTCACTGGTAAACTGGAGGCTTATGGGTGAATGTATTGTGTTAATTATTCATATACCCATCAACAATAATGATTACAGTTATTGATAGCATGTTCTAGCCAACAGAGCTTTTCTACCCTATCAGATCTTAAGGAGATCCAAAGTTTTAGATTTTTCTGAAACAAGTAACTTGCTTGGCTGGTTATATCATGGTTGGACATTTTTTTCCACACACAGGTATAATACATAGTTTTCATGTATATACAAGCTAAATTGCTCATTAAAATATGTTGATGAATATGCATCACTCTCCATTCAGTTTTTTAAGAGTTAAGAAAAGCTGTGTCCCACCTTAACAGTATCACATTAAGAGTTTGGTCAGAACAGGTTGGTCAGAAGGATCGCACTGCCTGTGTTTCTTATTTCTTGATTTTTGCTTTTGAATAGTGTTTAAGGGAGAGTTTAGGCTTTTAATAAAGGTGTAGTGTTAGATTATATGAAATGGGGATCATGTAAAAAAGTGACTAAGAAAGTAATGTTTCTTACTTAAAGTGTCCCACGTCAGCAAAATTTACCCCATAGTATATAGGTCCACAGACTGGGGGAAGAGTCCACTGCAAATACAATGACTAGATACAGACGAATAGCCCTTGAATATGACCATACAAATAAAATAAGGGCCCCTTAGCTCATACCCTGCTATTATTTTTAAAATAATTAACCTCCAAACACATTTGTGCCCAGCGGCTTTGTGAGACCATGATCCATCTCTGCCAAATTTAAGCTATTTATTAACAATAATACAAACACAAGTGCACGAGGTTCTGATTATATATTCTTTTTCATGAAAAAATAATAACCATAACAAACTGTTGCTAGAAACACGTAGCAATGCTAAAAAAAAATTTTATGCTTACGTGCTTTTAGAGCAGCTAAAAAAACAGCATACTTTCCAAGCTGACACAATGAATATGCTGAAGCTGGAACTTGGAATCTGAATATTTCCTGCTCTGAGATTCCAGCCTCACAGTTGTCCTGAATGCAGCATTAAGAATGAACTAGGCGACCTACATATCAAAGCTTCAGTTCCTTGCGGTGCATGGTGAGGGTGGAAGCTGTGGGCACCAGAGCTCACATGTAGCAGATGGTTTCCCAGCATGCCCTCTGCACCTTGCGAGTAGCTCACTGTTTCATTGTTACTCTCTCTCTCACTCACTCTCTCTCTAAGGGCTGTGAGTGAGAATCAACCTACCAGGGCCCAAACACTTATCTTGTTTTGAACACGTATGCCACTCATCACCATGCTACAATGCAAGTCTGTGTGTAATCCTTTAGTTCTCTCTCTTTCTCTCTCTCTCACTACCCCAGTCCAGCTTCTAATGTATTGTTGGTATCGTGCTGGGAATGGAATGAGCCAGAACGAATACAAAATCTCATCCTTCACTTGACAGACCCGGGAGGACGAAAGTCAGATTTAATCACTGCTCACAGTGGCTGTATTATTTTTTCTATAATTTATGTGGTCCCTTTTATTTTTGGCTTCGTTCAGCATCTCTTTCTTGTGTCTTTTAATAACTTTAAAGAAACCCTAACTTCTCAGCTATAGGAGACCTTTCAAGCCACTTATCATATGTACAGTTCTGTGCAAAAGTCAGAGACCACATTTATTTCATTTACAGTCAAAACAGACTGTTATTTTTCGACATCAGGAAAGTAGAAAGTAGAAAATAGAAACCGAAAACTACACAGAAGCCAACAACTAAATGTAAGATCAAATTGTTCAGTAGTAAGGGTGTCCACGTTTTGCCTTTATTACAGCTTCCATTCTTTTCAGGAGACTTGCTTTCAGTTTGCCGAGGAAATCTGCAGGAATATTTTTCTACACCAGCAGCTTCTTTGATTTGCAAATTTTCATCCTTTTAGACCCATAGTGTTGAGTTGTCTTCTCACAGGGGAAGGATGGACAAACACCTGTGGATTTTTCAGAACTGAAGCAAGTGTGGAGCTTGATTTTGTCCTCTCTCAAAGAGAGTTTTGGTGGTCTATCAAGTCTTGTATAGTTCCAGTTTTGGAAACCCCTGTTTCTTCACTTTTTTCCCCCCCAACTTATTTTCATTTGACTACCTTCCTTTATGCAAGTGGATTATCCTATATTTCCTCAGAAATATTACTTGAAAAATAATTTTTAGTGTTGCTTGCAGGAGCGGAAATCAGACTCCTTCAGGTGGGAGCGGGCGGAAGCACGCATATAGAGAAATCCCGCAAATTAATGTACAGCCAAAAAAATTTAGTATGATCACTAAATCATATATGTAAATAATATGTAAATAATAAAGACTCGCTTTTCATTTCGGTTCCCATGTTAAGTCAGTGCTTTCACACAGGCCACACATACGAAGCGGAAGAGTACCAGATGCCGCACTGAAGCGCAGTGGTGTTTAGAGAATAGACCAGGCACCGATTTTTTTGTCCACGCACGCCATGCTGCTAAACACAGTGAAATAAGCCATGAAAATCAATAAAAATTAAGAAAGACCATATAAAAACCTAAAAAGGCGTTTTGTGTGTAATTGTGGTTGATCTACCAGGCTTGAAACTTTTGCCTAATCACAAATTAGAATGCTGCCCAGAATAAACAAATATACCGTGTACATTTATAAATGATATTTCTATTGAGCAGAGTGACTGAAGTGACCATTTATCAGTCTGGAAACATGTCTGTGCAACTTTCTCACTGCTCTGCTCCGCAGCACAAACGCTGTATGAATGAAAGGCCTTCCAGCTGTAGAGCTTGTGCTTCCACTTTAGTAACGCGGGCAGGAGGGAGACAAATCGTTTCGGTTGCAGGATTTTCTGCAGGAGCGGGATGAAATCTCACGGGAGCGGTGCAGTGCAGACCTCTAGCCTGGAGCAATGTCACAAAGAAACCATTTGGATTCCCTGGAGAACCTGTCAGTGGAAGGTTCTTTAATGGAGCATTGTTGTAAACGCACGAGTCACATAAAAGTGTAACCCGAAATAAAATTCTAAAATGTACGTCCAAGTTAGGAACCATGGGAACTTTCTTTTTAAATAATTTAGTTAATGGGATGGTTGTTCAGTGCCTATATTGTCTTGAGGACAACTTGCCTGGTTTAGCTGGTTAAAATGGCCATGGTGGCACACCAAAGGCAGATTAGCTGGCAATATGCAGTGCTTGTGCAAATGCTTATATTAGCCTAGATAAAAAAGCATAGCTATGAGGACTCTTGCTATACCATGTACCACAGCTACTGTAATGCTTAGCAGCTGTTTCATAAAGAGGTAACATCTGTAATTTACAGCACTACTGTCCACTGAACACTACCTTAGCGACTACTAGGTGCTAACCTCAGAGAACAGGCTGATCAGCATGTGTGAAGAAGCGTTTCCAGAGGGGAGGGTGATGACCATGAAATGAACAGAACGTCCTACATAGCTGAGACTCAGGAATAATGTTCTGGCTACTCCAGACCTGGCCAAGTTCTCTCATAATGTGTAATTGCTTCTGACTCCCCTTTCTTCGACCCCTTGGAAACAATTTAAGGGCTGTTAAAATTTGATCCCTTGCCTGTCAACGCTGTGCTCAGGATTTAGGTGCTGGGGCCAAGGAAAAGTTTCCAAGAAGGAGCTGAGCGTTGACTTTTTTGTCCATCATTCCCCATGAGGTCACCTTTCTGCCTTCTCAGGCCATTAAGATGCCTCTGGTCAAAGTTTCCTCTCTTTCTATCCACTGTCACTCTCTCTCTCTCAAGGGCTGAGAGGGTGGGCAGGAATACAGAGGAGCAGCAGGGCTCTACTGGTGGACTCATCTCAGCAGTGCTGGTTCAGTATACCTCGCATGAGGTTTTGCTCAGCGTGTCCAAGCACTCTATCCTGAGCAGCCTGTTCCCTGCAGATAAGTGAGCGAGAGGTGGGGTTAAGCAGCTCCTTGTGCAATGCCACTCCAGAACGGCAAGAGCTCCATGCCTGTTGATGTCCTTTTCTCATCCAGTTCAGCCTGATGTATGGGAAATATGAAGAGAATGGATGAGGCCAAAGCAGGGGGTTAGTCTACATCCTATTATTATCATCCACGCAGATTGATACACCCAGGAGTGTAACTACCAGTAGTGCAGGCAATCGAACTGGGGCTCACAGCATAACACACATTTTTCTTGGACCCTTTATAATGCTACTGCGATTTTATTTTCATGAATGAGTAGCTATGATACCTTATCAAAAAACTTTCACTATTAGTCTACAGTACTGTACAAAAGAGAAAGACCAAGTCATTCATTTTTAGCACCAGGAAAAGCAAAAAGAAATTACGTTTTAAACAAAATTACACAGAAGCCTGTGTACAAACAAAAATAAAATACATGAGAGCTTGATTTTCTCCTCTCGCACAAAGATGAAAGCTTTAAGTATTGTATATCTGATGGTGACAGTTTTGGTGGTTGTATTGATGTAAGGAGTCCCATTTCCTCTTTATTTATTTATTTATTTTTCATTTTTTAACTTTAGTTTTGGAAACTCCTGTTTTGTTTTTTACTTATTTCCCTTTAAGCATCCTCTTCCCTATGCACATGGATCATTTTGTATCTGATCTCTTAAAATCTCTCCTTTTTTAGCCATTTTAGAGGCATTTGAGAAAGAAATATATGAGGCAGCTGGTGTAAGATTGAGTAGTTGCTTGCGTGCATGTTACTGCCTGTTTGAAGGGGAACATAATGCTAGTAACTCTTCTGGGGACAACTTTTGTTGGGAGGACACAGCAGGATCTTGGTTTTAAGACTGAAAGGATGGAAGAGTTAAAGTGGCAGTAGAGTGTGCAAAAGTAAGGAGTAGACAAATTAAATACTGATTTTTGGTTAAATATGTTTTCTCCTTTTTTCCGACACTGAAAAATTAATAAGTTGTATTTATTAGTTGTTTTGACTGGAAATTAAATGAAGGGTGATCTCTGACTGACAGCACTGTATAGTAGAGCACCAACTCGAGCAACAAGTCGTTTTTCTTTTTTTATTTTTTTTTTTTTACTGTGCCCCATAAAATCCTAGCCATCCCTGAGGCTGCAACTGCACATGCACTTCCATCAAAACATGAGGTGAAGAATCTGATGCTTCATGGAGATGAAGCCTGTCAGAAAATTTTAGCTGTGAAGATGAAAAGAGAAGGAACAGTGGGAAATAAGCCTCTTGCTGCTGCCTTGGTGGGTATTGAAGGGGGACAAATATGGTGCCCACTAGAGTTACTGCTTTTATGTCCATTAGCCTCCTTTTTCTTCCCTTAAAATGTTACTAGGCCTCTGAGAGTGCTGCCCTAAGGCAAACATCTCCCACATGCAGGCAAACATCTGCTTGTATAGAATGAAGAAAAATTAATCACTGAACTAGACTAGGTGGTAATACATGCCCCATACTGATGAACTTATTAATAAAAAATGAATAAATTGCACATCAAAGTACAATGTTGCCGATTGGGTTCAGTTAAGTCTCCTTGACTTGTCCTTCACTCAGCAACAATGTTTTCCATTACAAATTACTAATTAGTTCCCTCAAACTGAAATGGAATTACTTAATATTTCCCACAGAAAAATCTGTGAAATTACTCAGTACTTTACTTATGTTACTCCCGAAAATATGTGCAAATCTGTAGTATAAGAACAATTCAATAGTAATATCAGCACTTTATTTCAAAAGAGATGTTAAGTAAACAATCGCAGTAAACATCATTTAAAGGCATGTCACTATCCCTGCCTGCCATAGCTCTGAACACTGTGCATTGTGCAGTTGGGCATTATAAAATTTATAAACAGCTAATGCTGAGAAACTAGAAACAGCTCTAAAACAAAATCATTAGATTAAAACGTAAAGCTTATAGAGCTGTTTCTCAATGAAATTGAGTCTGGCCTGTTTAGGTTAGGTTGGGTCTTTTCTTTCTATATTAGTGTCATATTAGCATGATCAGATGTGTCGACAGATTGCTTGGCAAGTTTACACTTAGTGCTGTATTGGTTAGTCACAAAGTTGTGCTGTCAGCTTCCACAGGTAACAACTGAACGCCCAAATCCTTTACGAAGACAGGCATGGATAATCGAAGGGGCAGATTTACTGTGCCACGAAACGCTGCTTTGGCGTTTAAAGTGGCTGTTGTGATTTACTAAAAAAGTTTTTTTTTAGCACCCATGATAAGCCGAAAGGGACGGTCACTGCTCACTTGTGCTTTTGCCTCATTGCATATGCGTTTATAGGAGTTTCTTCTGAAAGTGCACAATACTGGGAGAAGATCATTATAATGAAGTACTTCTGATTTACTATTTTTGGCACTAATGAGGCTGTCACTGCTGCAGAGAGACATAAAAAAAAGAGAGAAATTTTAATCACACTTTTTTCCTCCAATTTTCAACTTTTCAAAATGGTGGCCATAAACGACTACTTTCTCGTATTTCTAATTTGATTAAGGAAATCAAAAAATCTTAACCAAATCGCTTTAGTCAAATCATGTTTTAAACTGGTACCTTATAATACTGTGAGCATAAATAAGTGTCTTAACTGCAGGTTTTGTCTAAATAATGATTTGACAGTTTTCTTTCCCAAAGTACTGTGAAACTTTGGCTCTCCAGTGCCTGATTTACTAAAGCAACTAGTTACTTTGTTAACTGATTTGCACTGTGGTTTCTGGTACAGAAACGCCACAGTCATGGTTTGATACACTGCACAGAGCTAAAAGGACATGCTCACCACAAGTCCAAATCATACACTTCCCATTCAAGCAGGAAGGGTTCAGTGAAATTAAACAGGGATGTTATGACATCACATGAATTCCAAATACACTCGGAACAGAACTTAAGTTTGGCCAAAACCACCGAACAAAACATAGTTATAAGGGTTTATATGACACTGGTCATTTGTTAATCATGAGGTTCATCTGCATAGGAGTTCTTAGTATATTAGCCACCCCCACCAGTAGAAAGTGGCAGTAGACTGTTGGTGATTAGTGCCTCTTTTATTAAATTTGCCCCTATATATAGGAAATGCACTGCTCATAATTAATACTGTTTGATCTAAGGGACTACATAAAAAATAAATCATTTAAAGCTTCAATAAGAAAAGCAGAGCTCTCAAGAGTTAAATTATAACTGCATAGCGTGAAACTGCTGACTAGTCTTCACATTGTTATATCACCTTCATGTTGCCTTACATTCATGGTCAGTTTGACCTTGCTACGCGTCCAATACGTGAGAGTAAAATGAACGACATGCCAAAGGAAAAACTCACTCTCTGAGACACAAACACACTCAGTCTATCTCTCTGTTTACCTCTCTGCCCTAAACTGGGCTTCGTGTAATATTAACGTCTAGTGGGCATTTTATATGATGCGGCACGTCTATTTTTGTCTTGCTTTTATGCTGCCAATATATCTCTCGCTTTAAGTGCATTTGTAAGTCTAGGATATCCCTAGGGTAGGGTAACTCAGTCATGATATACAAGCTATCACACTGACCTGAATAAAGTCAACAGAACCACTTTGCATGGATACTTTTCCATTTGGAAGTTTTCAAAAAGGAAGACTAGGGGTTGTTATAAGAGTTGCATGATGAACCATATTTTTAGCATTATCGCGATATGAGTTTCTACAATAAACACATTGTTAAGACCTGCGATGACAGAACAGGTCAAATTACCTCATACAAGTCATTTCACTGCTGCACAATATGTTATACGCCTATAAACTGTTTCCCTGCTATCTCATGTGGGGAAGTAACGAGTAACTTAACCATTAGGCTAAATGACCAAAACATACATGTGTACAGCTCAAAAACTACTCCAACCTGAACTACAAGCCTAAACATTCCAACTTTAGGGATGTTTACACCCAGTTTTGTGTTCAAGGTGTGTGAGGCATTAATGTCTAATATCACAACAGACATATTTAATAACTAAAAAATAAAGAAAAATACTAAACTTTATTTGATCTCGTGTGCCTATGTGAAATATAAAAAAATATATATATGTGTATTTCTTTTTGTAGACTTCATAGAAAAAGCTGTTGGGGTAATGCTGTTTTCAGCCTTTAAGTGCACAAAAAAGTGCATGCAATTCGGATGTAAGCAGCTAATAATTAATTTCTTTTTATTTTGCAGAATAGTTAATGGTGCTTTTGTAATTTTGTATTTTGGTATGTGCTTACGGGAGAGGTTAGATTTATGTTTACACGTCCAAAAAAAGGCTGTACTTCTGTCACATCTAGACAGAGGCACACTATTTTAATAGTAATTTATCGCTTCTCACATCATGATATCAGACAGCTTTATCAAACATCAATTTTGGGTCAATTTCATACAGTCCGAGTTGTTATGCAGTCATAAATGCTTCAAAATACTGGCTCCTAAATGGTTATAGCCTTGGATGCATGGTTCTGGGGAAAACCTTTAGAACCTTATGTGGACATTCTTTATACTTTCTCACACATCTTACCAAAAGTCATTCTTTAAAAGATTCATCCACTGAATGGTTCTTCAGGGAAATAAAAGATGTTCACTTTCAAGTAACTTATGTTCAAAGCATTAACCAAGTAAGTGAGTGGCAGACAGTACAAAGTATTAGGTGGTTATTTTGCACATCATGATGTTAAGGTACAAGACAAAATTACACTGAAATAAGAAACCTGTTTTAGCTGTTAATGTTAAAAACGATTTAGAAAAATATGTAATAATTGGATAATTGTTTGGAGTATTAAGTCAAGTACAACAACATGACTAAGAATTATGTCTTCAAAGTATTTTTGTCCTGCGTTTTACCCATTGTAACCTTTATATGTACCTTTCTGCTTAAACATATGACTTTACGGTGAAAATGACAAAGTTTGTTTGTACTACCACCTTCTTACTCATTACCATGTGCTTTATCAGCTTAAAGGAGAAGTCCATTGTGTTTTCAAAATTTCTGCATAATTCAGTGGTTGAGGTGTTTAAAAGTCAGAGTGATTTGATGTGAAATGGTGCAACTTACCGACTTGGATTTCTTTACAGTGGTCGTGACTGAAACCAGGGGTCACAAAAATATAGCCATTTCACCACCAGTGAGCCTACACGTCTTCTGATTTTTTATATGTAATGTACACTATTAAAAAGATGGTTCTTCAGGGAATTCCTTAGTAAATGGTCCTATATAGAGTCATGAACACTCAAAGAACCATAAACAATCAAAGAACATTTTTCATGCTTAAATGGCTCTTTGCATGGTGATATGGTTCTATATAGTACTAAAAATGGTTCTTCTGTTGCTGCTAGCTTGATACTGTATCAATAGCAGAACATTTTTTTTGGTGCTATATAGAACCATTTTCCAAAAGTTTCTATATAGAACCATATACAACACATTCTCCATTATTCTGAAGAATGACTTTACTATTGAAAACAACCATTTAAGCATGCAAATGGTTGAGTGTCCATGATTCTATATAGGACCGCTGTCTTTACTAAAGAACCCTGAAGAACTGCATTTGAGAGTGTACATTTGTAAAATTGTAAATTAGTGGTAAATGTGAAAGAAACAAGTTCTCTTTAGACACTAGTTTGCTTTACAGCATCTTGCATGTACCCCTCCACATAACTGATGCTTAAAAATACATTTTAGGCCAGAACCTTCTCAAGAGTATCACAATGTTTCTCTAGAACGGAGCATTTCACATCAAACACCTCCAAATGACTTCGTTTTCATCTTAACTGTTTAATTATGCAGACACTTTGAGAACTCGAATAAGGGGAAATCCCTTTTAATACAGAGAGCCTGTTTGGCATTTCAGTGTAATTTAGTTAGAATGTCTTGAAACTCATCACTATATTACCAAAAATAATTGCCTAGTACTGCTGTTTGTACCTCGCACTAATCCAGTTAATACCTAGAACCTTGGGAACTGTAAAAGAAACCGTTACCCGATTCTTCTATAGCAATGCTCCAAAGAACTCTTTGTGGCACTTTTATTTTTCAGACTGTAGAAGGAGTCAAATATTTATGCTCATTAAAAGAAAACCTTCCATTCCATTTTGGAATATTTCTGCTGTCCGAGCTTGTGCTGGCTAGATTTGCAGCAAATTGCTGCTTTGATTCTTTAATCTGCTTGATGTTGGCAAAGCTTAATTTGTCCCCATTGGGAGATAATTCATCATGGCTGGGGAGGCTGGTGCTGATGCTGAGGCGGCTGATGAATCTAAATGCTCTGGCGCATCCTATAACTCACATAGATTCAATCAGAGTCCACGCATACAAGGGTGGTCTTTTACTAACACACACTCGCAAAGCCTAGAAACATGCAAAATGGCCAAATGCCTGCCCCAAACTCACAAAAACACACACACACATGCTTGTTTTAGTATCTTTATGGGAGTTTTACATTGACCTATATTTTGTTCTTGTATCTAAGTGCTCTGTCCAACTTAATCCTAACCCTAACATTAATCCTTAGAATAACATTCACATTGTTATATGAATCAAATGTGCTATGTAATTCCACATTTATTTGCATAGGGAGTTACACAGTGAAGTACATGTACATTCAATTTACATTCTGTAATGACAGTTTTGAATCTGCACATTTATCGTCACTTGTTATGATGTCAAGAAATGATAAAAACATGGCAAAAGTGTAAAGGATGTTTCATTCTTCTGCAAAGTAAGATTTTTATTTTAGTAACCATTTCTTGTAATAACATTCTATGAGATAGCTTTTAGAGGCATTAAACACTTCAGGCATCTGGTTCCCATCATCACCACTGTGAACAATTTTGACTTGGTAAGTTCCTCTAGAGCAGAGCATTTCAGATCAAACCACTCTGAATGACTTTGTTTACATCTTAATGGCTTAATTATGCAGAAAGTTTGAAAAACTGGCAGAATTCTTAAACACCAAGCATCTCCACACACTTTGAGTGGTATGTTTTTACCACTGGAACATGTGGACAACAGTACAGGACAGTACACAAACCCTCACTACACTGCATGCTTACTCTAGCAGCTCGTCTAATTAAAGCATGATAGCATGCTGACACATCCAGTTCTCTGTAAAATGTTGCTGTCATCCAGTCAAAGCACGGTCACTAATACGAAAGCAAATTTAGCAGCGGTGGTGTCAAGCATAATTAACTGTTTTATCTTCTGTGCTAGTTTATTTCTGTATGGAATGGTTTTAAACACTACACTGAAACCGTAACACCTCAACGTCCCACATCCTACATTTTTCTTGATTGGTTTTAGGTTCTAAATATGGTCATAATTTATTTTTTACATGATCATTTTTCAACCTGACTTTATCCTTTACAATTAAACAGGCTGTTTTTGTATTTTAATGTGCCTTTAAGCCCTATATAATACATATGAGCTCTGTTCTGATTGGCTGCTCTGTTTTGTGCCTCACTCAACAAGCAGTCCAAGCTGAAAAACTCCTTATAGTACTGTCGTAAGCCGAATAGGTGGATATACGTAAATATGTTGGTTTTCGTGACATCACAGGAATAAGGGATTGAAAACTTGCTGTTTTTGTAGCTTGGTTCAACATATGGACTGCACGGTATGGGGAGTGCATTGCATGTTTTGAAAACTGAACAATGTTTACATAGTACATCAAACTCCTCACAAAAAAGTTAATGTAATTTGGTTTTCCATTTTATGGGCCTTTTAACAATTTATCTTATGCAAATATTGCATTAGCTACTCATTGGCCATATTGCTAGATGTGCATGACTAGGAGTAGGTGAAAATTGTACTTTACAAATAACCTCTGTGCTTTATATGCAAATGTTCAATCAATACCTATAACGCAACAGTCATAAGTCGGTGAAAAATGTATTATTTAATTGCTAAAGATTATCATTTAATCTCAAGGCAAAGAAGTCTATGTTTCTAATGGTTCATTAGAGACTACATACAAATGGAAATGAATCCTTCAGAGCCAGCGCTCACTTTCATGTTCCTTTTCTATCTAATGCACTGATCTTTGATAAGCGTTATGGAATGAATCATGTAATATTCTCGAACTGACAATTATCTCACCCTCTGTATTCCCATACACCATTTCTAAAATACTTAAACCATGTTTACTGTTAGCAACCACTGTTTTGTTGCATTTGTTGCACAAAACAAGAGATTCTTCAAACTGTGTCTTAATTACCAGTCTGCAGTGCTGCGTGCCATCTGTGACCGAAGGAATAAATGGGCCCATTCTGAGCTGTTATGATGTGATATACAGTTAATGTTTGCACTGTTGTTTGTTTGAGCTTGGCACATGGTGACAAGTAGATAAAAAGGATGAAGTGAAGGATGTAATATGAAATGCATGTGGACTGCCAGTAGTGACAGGAAAGAGATCAACAGCCAGTAAACTAGAAAAAAAAAATAAATTTAAGGATAAATAAAGTTTAGATATACACCTGTATCATAACTATAGCAACACATCAGCCGAGATCATACAGCCATATGCAAAAGTTTCAACACTCTTGGTCGAATGACATTTTGTTGATTTTCTAAGGGACAGTAAGTTATTTTTTTGCACTTTTCTGTGCAATTTTTCATTTATTTGCTGAGAATGACATAGTAGAAAAAAAGGAAAAAAATAAAATGTGCCATGAACTTTGCACAGGCCACATTTTATGTTTTATTTTCTTCCATTATGTTACATTCATCAAGTAAACAATAATTGTATCTTAAAAGGTACAGATGTGTGGTCTCTCCTGAGGATGTGTTCATTTGTTTTCACTTAAAAAAAGAAAACAAAAAGATGTCATTTGACTTAGGGCACCCAAACTTTTGCATATGACTGTGTAATTGCTAGTATTGATATAAGAAAAACAGGAGTACAAGCATTTAGTTCTGGTTCTAAACTGGATGAGCCAAGCTCAGAGTCTAAATAATTCAAATAAAACAAGTCTTTAAGATATACTCATATGGCCACCCACATCAATTTAATTATGTATTAATGCACCCAGTTATTAAAAAAAGGAATAATCTTTGACTTATCTTGCTTGGCAACCGTATCATACAATATTGCTTTTCACAGTTTAATAGCAATTAAACAAATGAATAATAAATTAGTGATTTAATTAAATAATAATTCATGAAATGATCTACTGAATATTGCTGTATTTTATCATCATTTTGTCATACACAAAAAAACCCTTAACCACGGCTGTGCACAGCCTTTCATGGCTTACTGCTTTTTAATTGCCTCATTGTGAGGTGAAGCTCCAAAAACAGTTGTACACTTTTACACTGAAGATTTTCCAACTTCTCTTTATTCCTTAGAATTAAACAGGCTGTTTTTGTTACTGTGTCTTTAAAAGTGATATGTAAAGGTCTTTCTTTTTGGCAGCCCAGTGTAATGCCTTATTCCTTAAGCAGTCTGGGCTGAGACACTTTTTATAACTTCAGTGGCAATGGGTGGAGCTAAACTGCTGTAGACTGAATAAGCAGGGGTACGTGAATGAAATCTCAAAATTGCACATGCAAAATGAGCTGGTTTGTGCATCTTCCAGTTTCTAAATACAGGCTGTATAGAAAGACAAGTAAATGGTACCTTTTAAGATTTGGACAATGTCTTTATGCTACAAGAAAAAAAAGAGAAGATTTAGCTTTCTTAGATAAGGGCCTGTTCATTTGAACATTCCAGTCTCTGATGACTGTGATGAAACTGCATTCTGTGGTGTTTGGTGTACTAAATCTACTGCTACAGCATCTCATTTGATCATAATTTGGGTCTTTTAAATGCAGCTGTGCCATTACATCAATAATGAAAACTGGAGATGTCATGTGCGATGTCATGCAGATTAACTGGCTCATATTAGCTTTGCACAAATGCTCTAACAGCTGTGTTGACTCTCATATGAGCTTTGATATTAGTTTGCAGAAATGTGGTAAACTACATTTGCATTTGAAAAGTAACCTGAAGATCTGCCCCAAATGTTTGTTTAAAAGTAGACTCTCTGTTCTGTTCTCAAATGACAGCGAGCCACTTTAGCACTGTAGTTCTAACACTTGGATGGGTGGCACTGACAACCTTTGACAGTGCTGCATAAAATACTGAGTCAGAGGGACATTTCAGGTCATCATGGCTCCTCTCATTTTCACCAGAAGCAACGCACTCAACGTAATTTATGTTTTCATGGCTTTGGGTTGTATAGCACATTAATTACTGTCATCGCAACTAAATGGAGTCTCTCTGCACCATATTAACTTTGGCAGGTGACTTTAATGCTGCATTAAGAAGGTGACTTTGGTGCAGGCCAATAAATCGAACTGTTGGAGGCTCCTTAAAGTGCAGAGCTGAAAAATACACAAGGGATACACCCAGAGAGAGAGAGAGAGAGAGGGAGAGAGAGAGAGAGAGAGAGAGAGAGAGAGAGAGAGAGAGAGAGAGAGAGAGAGAGAGAGAGAGAGAGAGAGAGCGAGCACAAGATAAAACAAAGAGAGTGAGCAAGGAGAGGCAGAGAGAGAAGAGAAAGATTGATGAAATACGGGTAGAAAAAAAGAGTGGGGAGAGAGACAGCAAGGAGAGAGAAGAGAGGAGAAAGAAGGAAGGGTACAGAAAAGAGTGTAGAGAGAGACAGCAAGGAGAGAGAAGAGAGGAGAGAGAGAAACAGAAAAGTGAGAGAGTGGAAAGAGAGCAAGAAGAGAGGAGAAGAGAGGTACTGAAAAGTGAGAGAGTGGAAAGAGAGCAAGAAGAGAGGAGAAGAGAGGTACTGAAAAGTGAGAGAGTGGAAAGAGCAAGGAGAGAGGAGAAGAGAGGTACTGAAAAGTGAGAGAGTGGAAAGAGCAAGGAGAGAGGAGAAGAGAGGTACAGAAAAGTGAGAGAGTGGAAAGAGAGCAAGCAGAGAGGAGAGGAGAGAGAAGAGAGCAATAAATGAAAAAAGGGTAGAGAAAAGTGTCAGAAAAGAGATGAGAGACAAGAGAATGATACAGTAAAGAGGTGGAGTGAAAAGACAAAGCACAAAGAAAAGAGAGAAAAGATGAGAAGACAGGAAAAGAGAGAAGAGAGAAGAGAGATCAAAGAGCTAAGAGAGAAGAAAAAAGAGGAGAGAGAATAGGAACAGAAGAGAGGAAGAAATACTGGAGAGAAAGGAGAGGAGAGAAAAAGTGAGACAGAAAGAGGAGATAAGAGAGAAAGGGAAATAGTGAAGACAAACCTGAGAGAGAGAAATAAAAGAAAAACAGAAAGGAGAGGGAGAGAAAGGGGTAAATATGAGGAGAAAAACAAGAAAAGTGGAAATAAAAGACAGAGAGGAACGTCTAAGAGAGATACAATAAAGAAAGAGAGAAAAAGAGGAAGGGGGAGAAAGCTAAGACAGAAAGGAGGAGGAGAGAATTTTTGCCTCCACAATGGATTTGAAATAAAATGGTCAAGATGTGACTGAAGTGTAGACTTTCAGTTTTAATTCAACGGGTTTCACAAAAATATTGCATTAACTGTTCAGAAATTACAGAGATTTTTTAAGTAGTTTCTCCATTTTCACAAGCTTGAAAGTAATTGGACAGTTGACTGATGGGAACTCTCAGTACGCGGTCCAAAGAGGCGTCAGTGCAATTCTTTCCGTGGTGAAGAAAAACCCCTTCACAACATCTAGTCAAGTCAAGGACATTCTAGAGGAGGCTGCCGTATCAAAGTCTAAAATTAAGAGACGTCTTCAAGAATGTAAATACAGAGGGTTTTCCTCAAAATGCGAAGTACTGGTAATGCTCAAGAACAAAAAGGCCAGATTACAGATTACATTGCTGGAAAACATCTAGAAAAGCCTGCCCAGTTCTGGAACAAGATTCTGTGGACAGATGAAACCAAGATTAACTTGGGCCAGAATGATAGGAAGAGTATGGAGAAGGAAAGGAAGGACTCGTGATCTGAAGCATACCGCATCATCTGTCAAACATGGTGGAGGGAGATGTGGCGACTGATAGAAGTAGCAGGATGAATTCTGGAGTGTACAGAGTTATTTCTGCTCAAAACTGCAAAACTGACAGGACGGAGCCTCACAGAACAGATGGATAATGAGCCAAAACATACCACAAAAGCAACCTTTGAGCTTCTTAAGGCATAGAAATGGAATGTCCTTAAATGGCCAAGTCAGTCACCTGACCTCAACCAATTTGAGCATGGTTTTCACTTACTGAAGGCAGAACTCCCAAACGGGCAGCAAATGAAGGCGACTGCAGCAAAACCTGGCAAAGCATCCAAAGGAAAGAAACTTAGCATTTGGTCCATGAGTTCCAGAATTCAGGCAGTCATTGACTGCAGAGGATTTATGTTTGTCCAGTTACTTTTGAGCCTTTGAAAATGGAGGTACTATGTGAAAAATGGCTGTAAAATGGTTAATGCAATATTTTTGTTAAACCCCTTGAATTCAAGCTGAAGGTCTACACTTCAATCACATAATTGCTCGATTTCAAATCAATTGTGGTGATGTACAGAGGCAGAATTACAAAACATTGTGTCACTGTCCAAACACTTATGGACCTGATTGTATTAATCAAATGGGTTATGGCTAACAAACCCATTTACCCATATCGTGGGAAATGCCATTTAATTACTTTTATCCCCTGGGAACACACACACACACACACACACACACACACACACACACACACACACACACACAGTACTGATTAAGCACCTCCATTGCCAAAGATCCTGAGAACTGTAAAGACCACTCATTACCGCCGCACTTCTACAGGCAGGATCATGCTGCACGTAGGCGTCCTGATGCATCATATTCAGCCTGGAGAAAAAGACACACACCTCCCCCAGCCTTCTAGATTTGCTTAAATCAAGCTGTGATAGATGCTTAATGTTGTTTTCCCTTTCCTTTTACAAACCTATGTCTCTGACTCACCCATATACGTTTATCACAGGCACAGCTTAGAGGGGAATCGCGTGGTGATGTCACATGACCCCACAATTCCACACTTGACCTCTCCTAGAGTGACACTGTCATTCCTAGAAACAAGAGTTTTTTTTTTAGCTCCTTCAAATGAGTGGAGGCGAGGCGGTGCAGAGTGCAACATGTAGGCATGATAATTAGACAGTCTTAAAGCAATACTCCAGAGTTTTGTCACATAATCTATATCTGCCACATCTATAGTATATACGTTGCTTACCACAAATAATAATTTAGACTTAAAGGGGCATTCTGGCCTAAAACTAGGGCTTGATTTATTTGTGATGTTATGCAGTATTCTATAGCACAGCATTATACCCCTCAGTGTCATTAGTTTAACAGAAAGCACAGTTGTATATTATTTCAGGTTGTTGTTGAATGATGTATATTTCATATTACACAACCGGCATTGTTAGAGGATAATGGTTACACCTTCAAATATTTGTTGAAATGTCATGAATTTCATTTGAAGTCTCTCTACACAATAAAAAAACCCAGAGTCAACTTGCTCACCAATAAAGAAAATCCAGTTTGGCTCCGGTTTTGTGAATCATTTCCTTTACTGGTTCACTCACTACTAAAGAAGCAGGCATGCTTAACAAGGACAGTCAATTTTTTTGCAAGTCTGTTGAAGTGCTCAGCCTCAATATGTCTCTTTTCAATCAGTGCACAGGGTTCATTTGTCTAAAGGAGATGACAAGTATGCTAATCTAGCTTAACTGTAACTGGCATAAAAGAGGGGAGCCCCAAAATCTGCCAGCTGCAACCAATGGTGCTTTATCAGTCTCTTTCATTTGGTTTTTTCTCTCTCCCCACCTCTCTGTCTTTATCTCCCATCCCCCCATCCTCTGACCGAGGGAACAGGTTGCCAGAAGTTATTAGGAGGTTGAAGGTGGGTGTGTGTGGGTGATGTGTGGCTGCGTGGTCCAGTCTAAGGTCACTATCAGTCACTTCTGTCAGACCGACAGCAGCAGATGCTTCACAGAATTGACAGCCCAGTGGAGTTGGAGAAGATGATCATGGGGGTTGTGCTTGGTCTGTATCAGATTGTACAGCTTCAACCAGCAATTTACACATCATAAACATACAGCATGCATATTAGGAAAACAATGACTGAGTCCCAGTTGTACAATAAACTTTAGTGCAATGAAGTATATACACTGTACTAATGTTAACAGTGTAAGATGCAGGTTAATATGCATATTACTGCAGATCGAGAGTGTGCCAGTAATAGAAACCTCGTATTCAGCTAACCGTTGGGGGGGGGGCTGTGGTAAATGGTTAATGTCAGGGTGGGGGGGAGGGGTTGATACAGGAACACAAAGCATTTACACTCATATCAATGCTGCATCTACTACTGTTAATAATAATAATAAGAAGAAGAAGAAGAAGAAGAACAGCAACGCTTATTCTTTCAGTAATTTAACGATGGTTCCTAACAATGAAGCGAACATGGGAGCTTACACAGTGATTGTAAGTTGAAGCTCAGAGTTGTGGTTGTAGTATTCTGACATCTTTAGTTTGGCCATGAAACTATAATGTATCTTGTATGAAAGAATGGAATTGCAAATGCTACACAAACCTTACTGTCTAAAGCTGTTTTTTCAAGGTTGTTTTATCTGTGGCTTCTTAGCCTGAGGCCTTTTTGTCTAATGTCCAACTGTATGAGCTGAGCCAGTGCTTTTGCCAAAGGCTGTAGCTGTTTTGTCTGATTTCTGAAACCTGACCCTGAAGTTTTAGGAAGTCCTAAAATACACACCATACCATATGCCGCTTCAATCAGTGCAGTCCTACGGTCATGTTTCTATAACAATTTCATCTATATTAGGTACAATAAATGTGGTGTTAATGTAAGATATTAATTTATCCAACTTTTATAAATTTATGTTAACATGCAGGAATACCGGTGCCTTCCTTTGGTTGGCATTAAATGAATTAAATGAATGATGTTTTTAAAACTAGCAGTAAATTTGTTTTTACTGTCACTGGGGACAAGCCCAGCACTGCTTTTCACCGACAGGAATTGGTCAAATTATGTTGCCATGGCAAAATATTTCATATCAACTACAAACCTGTAAGCTAATATAAAACCTCTGAATTTGGACCAAAAAAAATCTTTCCATGAACATATTTTACTTTGAGTTTTTTTTTTTATTAACTGCTTTTTTATCATACTTCATTGACATAACTCAGAATTTCTGCTTTGTTTACTAACCTTACATATAAGTTTCAGCTTGACCTTATTAACTAGTTAATTACAGGCTAACATTGCTCAACTCGGCATCTGTCTTGTTACCTAGGGCAGCAGCTGTAGGAACAACAGAGCATGAGGAAGAAACTCAGAGAGACTCAAAGGGGAGCGCATCCTCCTCCGAATAGTGGGATTAAAATACAAATGCAAACTGACACATGTTTAAAGCCATGGTTTGGGCTAAAATCTCATTTACACAATTTCCCTCTTATCCTAAAAGTAGTTGAACAGCCATGACATGTTTGGTGTCTGAAGTGCTTGCACCGGAGCTATGAGGCTAATGTAGATAGTAAGTAATGGAAGTTAATATCCACTCTTTAGCATGCCTAAATTGCTACACACTTTCCTCAAACCTTACCAAGCTGATAAGAAATCTTAAATAATCCTAAATGTTTTCTGACACTGTAGGGTCTACTGCTATCCATACAAATAGATAAAGATACATCACATAGCTAAAAGGTAGCTGCAACATCTTGTTGCCCGAGTTGGCTATAAGCTTTCATTAGTGTAGTTTATTAGCTACACTGGCCTCGTAGCTCCAGTGCCAAACTAAAGAAGCAAACTTCAGACACAAAACATGTCTTGGCTGATTGACTATATTTGGGGTAAGGAGGAAATTGTGCAAATTTGATTTCTAGTCAAACCATCACTTTCAGTTACTGTGTTTTGGTTTTGATTGCATTAGGAATCCACAGTGCACATTCCCCATGCAACCACACAGACCAAAAACATCCAACAAAACATTCAATAAAACTCTTAATATAATATTTGAAAATCACTTCCTTCTGCAGTTGCTCAAAGCATTGTTCTCTGAACTAAAAGAGTTTCTACTTGTGTAATTTTTCAGTGCTCTTTCCATCACTAATGACACACAGCACATATCAATGGGCTGCCAAGGCCTATCGCACATTACGAAACAGAGTTAGGGTCGATTCCATCCGCGTAATGAACTGAATCAGTCTCCCAGATGTAATTTATCCCCACAAATAGCTAAATTGAAACTGAATTGGCCTCAACACCAGAATGAGGTGAGCATAATTTACATCTTGAAATCCCTACTGTCTGATGCTGAAGCTTTTTCCTAACCATAATAAATGGATGCTGATCTGGAGGAGAGCTGAGGCAAACTGCCCTGGCTGAACACAGCTGTAGGGCGAAAGGCAGCACAGGCCTGTGGAAGCAGCTGCTCATCATGTGGTCTCCCCCCCCCAAGTGTGTTTATACACCCGTCCGTGCCCTCTACAGTGTCACATACTGGGACAATGCTGAGATGAGTAGGTTCATTTTGTTCTGCTTTTTCCTTTGCTCTCTGCTGCTTGCCTTTGTGCATGGGCATCCCTGTAGAGTTCAAAAGCAGCCTCTCAGCCACCAGGGGCCTCTTTCAAAACAAAAAAAAAAACATTGAGCTTTGAGATTAAGAAGTTAGTTAACAAAATAAAGCAGCCTAAATACTTAATGAAAAAATATCTGAGCTCTTGACCTTAGCCCTCTATTGTTCACTGTTGCCTTAGGGCAACAAACTCAGTTTCCTCACTTTATAAAGAAGTTAGACATTTTTAATGACAATAGAAAGGTTAATAATGAAGGAAAGAGTTTGAATAAATCAGTAAAAAAAGGCTGAACTTGGTCACACTTTGACACGGTGCAGCTGGTGGATGACACGTTTCAACATCAAACAATTTCTCTTAGAAAAGAAAGTTTTTAGCATTTTCATCCACTCAAAAATTATGATTCACAACTGCTGGAGTATGAAGTTCATTTAGATGTAACAAGGAATTGCCGAAACATGTCTGTTGTCTAGAAGTAACACTGCATGCCAGTGGAACTGATTTAGCCAGTCGCAAACAAAGTGTCACTTACTCAGCCACTTGAGAGAAATGCGATTATTGTTTAGATTTTCATTTAGAAAATTTATATTTAGAATAACCTGGCATGTTTGTTTATTTAGGAAATGTAACATTTAGTATTTGATGTGTGAGCAACATTAGTGGCACAAGACCCACCAGTTTTGATTAGAAAAGCCAAATCTGATGATTTGAAAATTACTTTGTTCTTTAATAAGATAAAAAATCTTGTTTTTTTATAAGACACATTGCATCATTTCTTTCCATTCTTGCACAATGTTGCCTGAAGGCAACATATCCAAATAGACCCCATAAGCATTATTTAGGTCCATTTTATAAAAGAAAAGTGAATTCAAATTGTGTCAAATCTTGCTCTCTGTACGTGTGTAACAGAGGGTTGAAAGCTGAATTTATCATCAGCATTAATAAAGTAGGGTGTAACTCCATCGTCACTCATAGCTCACTGAAACAGGCGAAGAAATTCTGTCAGACATGCAGATTTTAAACTTTCAGTGGAGACCATATTTGTATTTAAAAGTAGAAGCAGAGATATTTTGTTATGGTATGAATTTAATCAGTTATTTTTTGTGTCTTCCTTCGCAGAAAGAAAAGTTGGAAGCGCCAGCTTGAGCCTGAAAGTAATTCATAGCATAACTATGTAACTACATTTGAATATTATTGCGAAATAAAAGTAATAACATTAGAAATCTAAGCGTTAGTCTGACAGCAATGTGTTTGGATATATACCCAATCCAAATGACCCTTTCAACTTTTCCCGAACTCATCTGATAGTGCCTTTGACTAGCACTGTTGAATCTGATGTGACTGGAATTGTCAGATGACCCAAAGAGATCATGACAGCTTTGTGTGTCCTCTTGTCAAGGTCTCAGGCCAGCAAGAGAGAACCAATCCCTGGGATTTTTGCTGTCTGTATGCCAAGGTCTTTGCTGGAAGTCCCTGTGTTGGTATGGCCTGGGGAGAATACAGGCTTGACTCTTGGGTGTTATTGCATTAGACCCGAGCCCCCAGCTCCTGCCAGTCAAGCTTTTTTGTGGCAGAGCTTTTCCAGCAGCAAGCTAAGCCAGCAGAGGCAGCAGGAGCTTGGGCATGTTTGTGGTGTTCTTGCATGTTAGGGCCTATTGTTAGGGCAGGATTACCCATTTTACAGTCTGCACAGCTGCCGGATGCATCAGTCTCCCTACTCGACCTCAGCAACTGACCACACACCTGCATCTCTATACAACGTTTGTATTGTACAACATCTCGAAAAGAACGGCTTAGGATGCATTTGTAACATGTTCTAAAACAGTACATTGACATGCAAAGTAAGACTTTCTTAATTAAAATGCATTAAATAACCCAGTTCTTGGTTGCTGTATTGCTTACAACACTATGATTTATCGTATTATTCAGATGGAAACAACTGTTAATTCCGCCTTTTAACTTACTCTTCCTAACCTTTAAATGCAGTCATGATGTCTATTTGTAAATGAAAAGAAAATTAACTTTCAGTAATGATTTTTCCAAATTTCAATGGCAAGTGAAGCATAAACTCCATAGAGATCCAATCAAACCACATACTTCAACGTTGCGTTCTAAACTGTACTTAATGATCTACTAAAATGTGTTGGTGTTGTAATTGCAGAGCAGCTCCTACGCTGTACTAACACAGCCTGTCTGACTCATTTTGTCAAAATTCAGATCTGCTGCTTGTGCTGCTCAGTTCCAAACCTATTGTACAACTGTTTCATTTGAAAAGAGCAGAAAAAGAGCTGATATTTCCACCTCAAGCAGTTATGTGATGGAGTCAGAGGCAGTGTGGATCAAATGCATGTCAGTACTCTGATAAGGATCACTATAATTACATATTTGAGATGATTCAGCCTCTCCCGAGAAGTGATTTCTTTCTGAGGTGTCTGTTCTTTTAGCTTTAATGCCTGTGTGGATGAATGGCGTGAATTTATAAGACCTTCAACTAAATCAATTATAATTTATTTATTTTTTAATATTTTATATATAATAACAATCACTGGTTTATGAAGACCTTTGCTAATCATGCATGTCGTAGTTTCGGCTGCAATTTTTGATTAGGCTTTTAAATACTAAATATAAAATCAAGTGCCAATGTAATAAACAAGTACTCTGGTATTCAAATTATTTAGGCCAGACTGGAGTCACCTATTATCTTTATTCTGACTGAACAAATGTTTCCAACATTCAAAAACATTTTAAATGTTGGGAAATAAACCGTTGTTAATTCCAGTCTGAGTATGTTCAGGCATGTTCAGAAAATGCTGTTCTGCATTCAACAACACAGTAGAGGCTGAGGCTACTAAACCAGCGTAAAGCCCTCTGTTTCACAACCTTTACAGCATGTAATTTAACTGCTTAAATATGTGTTCTTAAAGAGAGGGCCTATATAAAAGGTTAATCAATAAGCAGTTAGATTTAAAACATAGCCACAGTAGCAAAAAACACTGGACCCTACAGACGTATAGTAAACACACATAATTACACCTATACATAAAGCAAGACATTCAGCATTCAAATTATGGGAGAGCAATGAGGGCTTAGCTCCTCTGAAAGAGACTCAGGCTGAAGTTTGGGAGACACAGTCTATATGGTATTGGTGTACATGAAAAATAAAAATTGGGTCAAATCAGACTCCAAAGAGCTCAGTCTCTCTTGTGTGTTTCTGTTGAACGTAAAATAAAGGTGCACACTATTTGAAGTTCTCCTGCGAGAGCTGGTTTGTTTCTGTTCTGTGGTTTTATCTGCACAAAGATAGGAAGATGTTAGATTTTCTTATGTTAGTCTTTGTATGTGCGAGTGTGATAGTTGGTGCAAAACACCTGCCCCACAGCAAGGTGGAAGCCAATGATTTGGCAGAAAGTCTGGGATGGCATTTGGGTGGCCACTCCAGCCACCCTGTTCAAACTGACTGCAAGAATGAAAATATCAAAACATTATTTGAATTTATGAAATAATGACGACAGTAACACCAACAGCCACATATCAGTCCATCATATTAGTTTTGAAATCCATTCTATGATTTTATTCTCTCATCTTTTCATTCACGTTTTCAACTTTTACACTTAATCAACAAGTGAACGCATTTCTTAAGTGAATGCTTTACTCATATTACTATTACTTATGTTACATAATACATTCAGCCCACATTTAGGTCCTTTAGTTATTGAGTATATATGTAAATGCCTTGTTCACAGTGCCTTAAATGGACACATGCACACAAACTTGAAACAGTGTGAAAGTTTAGAGCACCCACACCTCTAATTACTATAAATTTACACTGGCAAAAGTTCACTTCACAACAAAAAGCACATTATAATGTGAGGCTGTGCATATTCAGTCAGCATATTATAACAGACTAAATCTGGACACGTCGTGTAAAGACCTCCCTCCTCAAAAGCCAGAGGGCAATTTGAACACCAAAGTGCAAGAACATTAACTGCAGATGACTAACATCAAACTGAAACATTCATATTGAGTGGTGTGTGGGTTGTGACTGAACTTCATGTTCTCCTTGAACTTTAAACAATGCTTAAATAAAAGGCTGAATAATGTTCTACCGATTTTCAGTTGGTCTATTTGAAAAAATCTTAATCATTTTTATTCATTTCTAAAACTCTACATGAAGTTGGGATATTCCCGCGGTTTTCAGCAACAATAGAGAACCCAAAGAAGCTTCCATCATGAACTCTCCATGGCAGCAATGAGAAGCTGGAGATCAAGTCTGGTGATCTGCTCCTAAACCAGCTCAGTCAAAAACCCGCAGAACCAGCAGGATAATCGAATGTCTCCACAACACTGGGCCTATTGTCTAGTGGATTTTCTTGCAAAAATTGCAGGTTCATCAGTGGGTTTCAACAGAAAAGGGGACAGAGAGCTGGAAAGAAGCAAAAGGACGGATAATAGAAAGCAAGGAAGAGGAACAGCAAGAATGAGAGAGAGAGACATCAGATTTTGACACTTGCTTCCTCTGTCTGAGTGGTAGCTTTTGCCTGTCTGCTCAGAAAAAACCTGCTGCAGAATAAAATCTTCATGCACACAATGAGCACTTCAGTATTTTAGAGAGCCACTGTTAGAGCAAGGTGTTCACACAATCTCAGAGTGCAGCAGAAATGATCAGGGATGAGTTGGAGGCTGTTCTTCATTTTCGCTTTATTCAATAGAGTTGTGTCTACATGCCCTTTTCCTTGAGCAGTCACATCAGACAAAGCAGAATAAGCAGGTTAGGGAGGACCACGCACTAGCTCAGCTAGACTCTTTACAGCTCAACAAAATATGTAAGATCTCAGAGCACACAAGCAGAAGTCTAAGCAGGCGAGCATTTTTGTTACGAGGAGTTTAAAATGATCCTGGACATTTAACAGATCATAGTGTTTTCGAAAAACATCTTGAACTCAGCAATGTGTATGTGTTTTGCAGTGTTTTGTACCCTAATGTTTGTTCCTCAGTGGGCTGTTATGACCTGGCAAATGGCCACCAGAACAACAGGGGCAAGCGGACATTTGACCCACCACCATTTTCATAGCACTGGGGTGATGCCCCACCATTTTTGAATGAGTTCAGACGGCTAATTCCAAACTGGACGACTGACCTGTCAACAGACAGACAGTCAAAAAACCAAAATCTCCATTTGAGCTGAGGGGCAGGAAGATCTTCCCAGTGACAACTGTGTGTTTAATGAGAGGACTGCAGCAGTTGACTCACTGCAATGCACAAACTATTGCAATATATATAAATATTTCTTATTATGGTATCGCGAAGCTAAAATTTGATGTTCTTCAGAGATGTTAGCTAGGTAGGACATCTGCGCAAAGCCCAGTGAACCCTGCAGGATCTAAACATCACACTGACAATGCTAATGAAACGATTTGTTGAGACATTTTATTATACTGTAGTCATGCCATATGCTTCATAAAGTCGTATATAAACTTTTGGCGCCCCGGGTCATATTAAATGTTTTGTTGATTTTCTAAGTGACAATAAGTGAACACATCCTCTTTAAAGAACACACTCCTGCACTTTTGAATGCACGATTATTGTTTATTTGCTGAATTTTGGAACAATAAAATAAAAAACATGACCTGTGCAAAAGTTCTGGCATGTTTTATAATGTATGTTTTATCTTTTCCAATATGTTAAACACAGCAAACAAACTGAAATTGTGCAATAAAATTGCAAAAAATGCCATATTCAAGTCTGTTCCCTGTAAAGGATGTGTTAACTTATTTTCACTTACAAAAATCAGCAAAACATGTAATTTTTCATTTTTTCATGTGACTGTATACAGTGTTCAAAATTAATTTTAGTCAGTGAGTCAATCAGTGGCCCAGTCGTCTTTCGCCAGTGAGTCAGCCGCTGTGATAGCACAGTTTAGCCCAGATTATTGTTTTGGTTGTGTCCCACCACATTTGGGGGTGTGATATCACTAATGACCTGGCACTTATATCAAAAACTAAATTACTGCCATTGTAGTGTAAAAATGTCAAAGTGTGTACGGATAGTAACAAAATTTTGATCTGACAAAAATGTATGCGCTGAGAGGAGAAATTAGGTCATGGATTGATCGCATTTAGGGTTAAATCTATTCAGGTCATTATAATTATGTAAGTTAAAAAAAAAACCACACACTAACATTCTCCATCAAGGGGTTACAGGCCACACTTTCAAAACTTTATTCTCTTTTAATTTCATGAAATCATTGATAGGACATCTCAGACTGGTTAACTGAACTACAAGTAAGAAATAATTCAAATTAAGTAAATTATGCTTTTGTTATCATTTAATTCAGGCTTCTAAGGCACAATGACAGCTTCCTCCATTAGGCTGAAGGTGTCATCTCCATTAAAACTCCTTTAAAACTGCTGCATGGAGCTGTTCCTGTGTTAACTGCCTTCTCTTATATCACAAGAGTTCACATTCGCTACCATATGACATACTGCTGATAAAATCTAACAACATTATGAGCGAGTAGAGCACTTTCATCTGGATCACACTGAAAGAATAGGTGGTTCTATTTTAAACTACTGCAGATGAGAAATAGGCGGTCCTCAGAAGTAAAGAAGCTGCGTTAGCACATTAACACAAAGAAAAATGTCTATTCTTCTGCTCACATATTGCTATGACAGTTATCAATTACTACACATCTGCACTGCTGACAATGTTACAAGTTATTAATGATTACAGAACACTTCATTCAATATAAAACAGTGAGGAAGCAGCATAAGCTGTCTGTCACATATACTTCCTGCCAGTCATCTATCATGCATCTATTCCTCATAAATGCTTCATGTGCAGTATAGTGCGATCTGTCAGAAACAGAAGTAACACTTTAGTCGAGTGTTAAAGTGGACTGAACTGCCCTCAAAAATGACCAACCAGAAGAACAAACTGAGCAGCACTAGGCCTTAAAAGCAGATCTACTCATGTTTTGCACCACAGCAAACCCTATTTTAGTACTGAAAAACAGCTGTCATGATTTAATATACAGATGTGACCGCCCTATAATAAGACAAAAAGGCAGTCACTCTTTTGCCTAATTGCTTATGCATTTATAGGTGTTTCACTCTCAAAGCTCAAAATACTGGGAAGAGATTATGATAATGAACCACCTACTCCAATTCACCAAGATTTGGTCTTCCTGTTTTTGAGGCTTATCAATGGTTTACATCTTGTGGTAAAGCCTCTGTATTTACTCTGGTACAGTCTTCTCTTGATTGCTGACTATGACAGATTCGCCTATGTCTTTGATGGTGTTCTTGATATGATGAACTGCTGTAAAGGTGTTTTTGTTTACCTGGCCAAGAATTTTTCTGTCATCCACCACAGTTGTTTCCCATGGTCTTCTGGGCCCTTTGCTGCCTCTCAGCTTACCACCATGTTCTTTCTTTTTAAGAACATACCAAAAAGTTTATTTGGCCACATCTATTGTTTTTCCAATCTTCCTGGTGAGGTTGTTTTGATTTTTCAGCCCAATGATGGCTTGCATCACTGGCAGTAAAGCTCTCTGGACTTCATATTATCTTATATTTTTTGTTTACTTGTAAGTAAAATAATGAGAAAATAACACAACCAGGCCAACAGCTGAGCAGCTAACTACCCAATTACTTTTGTGTATAAAAAGGGTTGTAATTCTTACACGGTTCACCCGATTAGGATTTAAATACCTTCGTATTAAAGCCAAAGGTCTGCAGTGAAAGCATGATGTCAGCTAAAATAACTTTGACACACAAATATTTATTCAATATTTAAGATGGCATTTCTTGTATAATGTAACAATTATACATTCACAAAGAGTAATAACTCATTACTTTGACGTCAATATATTAAAAAAAAAAAAGTCTTTTGAGATGAAAAGTGAAACTTTCAGTTGCTGATGGATAGGGTGAAATCATAATACACTTGTAATGTACTTAAGCCCTAACAAGCCAGCAGTTGGTAATTAACTGGATGATTATTACTACCTAATGAAATAGCAAACGAGATCAGTAAAATATTTGACAGAGCACTTTAATTTCTGTATCATACATTATAATTTTTGCACAACCCTTACCTGAACATTGGGTCCATATAAAATATGCTTATTATGAACTCTTATATATTGAAAAATCTAATTATATGCATGTTTTTTCAGACTGTCTTAACAAAGCAGTAGTTGCGTGTTTTTCTTCTTATCAATATCTCAATAAATCACAGGTTTACTCCAAATAAGGATCCCATAATCTGAAGGGAGGATTTCTAGTTACCATTTACACCTAAGAAGGTGGTAATTCACACTGCTTATTGTTTTATAAAGTAGTAAAGAGCAGCCAGTTAAGTATCAACTAGTGGCTTGTTAAAAAGACCATTAATAAGAGCGGTTCAGCGGTAATATAATGTCCCCCCAAAGTGTTAAACTTTCAACATAAAAATAGACAAACTGCTGCGAGAAACAGAGGGGAAAAACAATTATGAACTTTTTTCCTCCTACCTGGCAGAAACAGACTTTCATATAAAATGGATGTGAGCTAAACAGGGGTTTATATTGCAGTGATAAATACTTGTTATACTACATTGATAGCCTTTTTTGGCCTGCTAAATTGGCCACCCCCCACCAGCACAAATTATCTGTAGACTGTCGGTAACTATCGCCTCATTTAGTAGTACTGCCTCCTAATTATTTAATCTTAATTAAGCGAAACAAAATGAAACAATGGAGATACTTCTATCGTCCTTAAAATAAAATCTGGAAATAAATCAGTAAAAGGTCTCACTTGATCCAGCAGGCCACTTAAAGACACGTAGACCAATTCAGCAGGTCAAGTATTTCTCGAATGTGCCCCACAGTTTAATCATTTCTGAGCCCCAGCTGTTTACCAGCCCAATACCTTATCTAAAGCTGCCGTGACTAGAGCTTTCATCTCCTATTGTATTTGCACAAAGCACCTCCACATTTAATTTCAGCTATTATATTTTAAAACCCCTAGGAAGGCACAAGGGCAAGCCATATTTAAGAGCTATATCTCTTTCTGAGCTGTGAATTTATCCTTCATCCTTACACCGTTCAGCCTCTTCCTTATCCTGCAGTTTATAAATGCCCCTGTTAAAGACCGAAGTAGGACCCCTGACTCTCCTGGTGAGAAAACAGAACCAAGGCTTAATAAACAGCAGCTCAAAGGTCAGGTCACATGGTCAGAATACTGTTTCTGGTTGTTAATGTGGTCAGGGAATTAGCTGTCACACATTTTTATCACATGGGTACACGAAGTGCATGGACTCCCCCTAATCATTTGCAGCCATTTGCTGTTTCCCATTTAAAGCAATAGTTAAAACAAGACTCTTACACCAAAAGTAGATGATCAGCTAAAGAAATGTTTAGTGTCTAAAGGTTTCTTGCACAGGGCTTTAAGTCTGTTGTTGCTAACAAGCAATGGAAACAGGTACCATGCCAACTGCATGCCTAAAACATTTGCCTCAAATACAGTGGGACTCCCAGAAATTGTTCATAGTTGTGGCCAGATGGGGCCACTAAAGATATTGGGGTGGCACACCAAAACCAAAAGCCACAACGGAATGTCACTCACTCTATTATAATTCTATGCTGTTGCAGTATATAAACTAGTTGAAAACTGTCAATATAAGAGTCAAGAAACTCTCCTTCAAACAAATTTAAATTCCAAAGTGGCCAGCAATTGTCAGCACCATTGCTCAAACATCAGGGTGGTAAATAATCTTGAATAAACTTCGTATAGACTTGCTAGGGGCATCATAGGGGGTGCACACCCTGAAAAGTGTTCATTGGCCTTTTCAAATTATATTTGAAATTATATAAAAAGTGCAAAATCTTCAGACTAGGTGTGCAGAACTGGTGCTTTCTGTGCACTCCTCTATTTTCTATCACTGTGAAGAAGATGCACAAGGTTTCCTTTATTGTTGGATGTACCATATTTTTTTCCAAATGGTCATGCAGGCTCATTTAAAGCCCTATTTACAATTTACATGTTTGTTAGCTCTTTGCATATCACAAACAGCAAATGGCATTGAGAATTCAGAAAACAGCAGATTAATCAGCAGAAATTGCTGACTTTTAGGGTTAAACATTCCCAGCAAAGGGAGGAAAAAACTATTTAAGGAAGCAAGGGAAAAGGCTTGCTTATCCAGTGAACATCCTCAGTTCAGTGTGCACACTAATGCATGCTCACACACTCTGCATCCGTGTCGGTATGATGGAGAGGCACTTCATGTAATCACCTACCATATGCGCTAACTTGTGACAAGCGAAAGCAACCATATAATGAATTTGTATAATGAAGGAACCAAACAGCGGCACACAAAAGCAAACCCTCAGGACCGCATTTGCTCAAGCACTTACCCTGAGCACTCACTAAAAGAGTTCTCATCTGAATCGCTGTGCTGTAATTTTTACCATATGTACACTAGAAAAAGAAGAAAGAAACCAGAGGGGGCTTTTTCAAAGAGGATTTTTTTGAGAGAGAGAGATGCAGCTAGCCATGTTAGGATAAAATGTGGCATAGAAACATAGCAGATGGCACAGGCACACAGACAGTCATTTCAATAAGGGAGGACATAATGGCACATGCTCAACTGAAGAAATACAGTAGTCAGTCAGTTTGAGTGTCAAACAAAGACTAAATCAGACACCAGTAATTTACTTTGTGTGTAAACACATCTTAACATGGCGTGTCGTAGCAACTGGAAATGCATGAATCCATATGTAAAAAAACTTGCCTGGTTGTTATGATAGAGAGAGAGACACAAGACGTGACAGAGTAGACAGCAAAGAGATATGGAAACCAAAAGGGAGATAATAGAAAAACGATGAGACATTAAGAAGTTTCTGGAAAAACCTCAGGCAGAGGCCGATCAAGGCTCGAAGCACATGTCGAACTTGCAAGTCGAGTTTGATGTTGCCAGCTTGTAAAACCCACTAGGGGCTAAATTCGGGACTCTTTGCTCTTGCCCCTCTCTCATTCACCAGCACATGGCTGGGTGCATTGAGTGGGGGTGGTGGTATCAGAGGCGCTGTCAGCACGCCACTCTACAAAACCATTTTTCCTGAAGGGAGGTCAGGAACCAGCCAAGAGAAGTGGCAATTCTAGGAACTTTTTTAAGGAGGGGCCACGAACGAGCCAGGATTCTTTATAAGGGTCCAAAACTAGAGTTCAAAGAATTATTTCTCTTTATTTATTACTCTTATCAAGCATGCAAGACTTGGTTGACCACCAAAACTGTCTACATCAGATAAACAGTACTCAAAGCTTTCATCTTTGAAAGAGAGGAGACAATCAATCTCTTGCTTCAGATCTGAAAAAAATTCTGCATTTCTGTCCATGCTTCCACTCTGAAAAGACAACACCACAATGCTATGGTGTCACTGAGAAAAGGAAAATCCAGACCTCTTCATCACTGTTTTTGGCTGTTACTTTTTTTTGCAGGAAACAGAAAATGCAACTTCTTGAATTTTGGAGGTGTGGAAAAATATTCCAGCAAAGTTCTTTGAAAAACTGAAACGAAGTTTCCAGAAGTGAATGGAAGATGTAAACCAAAAAAAGTATAGTGATGCTGCTTTGTATTAGAAATTTAATTTTATTTGGAAGAAATATTACTTTTAGTTGAAATAACAAGTTTATCATCTCTCTCACGCACGCACGCACGCACGCACACACACACACACACACACACACACACTCACACACACACACAGACACAGACACAGACACAGACACAGACACAGACACACACACACACACACACACAATCTAAGCCCAGCCCAGCGGTCACTGGGCGGAAGGAACAAGTTTAACAAATTATAAAATTAATTTTTGCATGTATTTTTTCAACCTTCTATAAACAAAAGAGATTAAAGAAATCAGCAGAAATTTCCTAAAAGAAAACTAAGGCTTGGTCAATTATTAACCATATTAGATGTATTTTCATGCAACAATGACTAATACACAACTAATTACAATGACTAAAGTTGACATTGGCTTAAAAAAAAAAACCTCCCATACCCCCAAATTTACCAGTTGACCATCAGAACGCAAACAACTGGTAATTAGGTCAAGTGACAAGCTGAGTTTACAAGGACCACCAGAATGCATCTAGATTTTCACTAGAGTGCCTCTGTGGCCCAACCCTGGCTCCATCCTTGGGTGACTGTTTCTTGGGATTTCTGCTTCCTACAAAGGAGCATGTCTTACTGGCACAGTTTTTACTGCCACTTAAATCATTGCCACCAACCCCTGAGGCCTTGACAAACCTCCTCAGGCATTCCGGCCACGCTACGGAATGAGAATGCGTATGCCATGCTGACTCTCCAATCATGTATTGGACCAGGCACTGACATGCAGGACAGTGGAGGAAAGCTCTGGAGTGATGCTAGATTGCTCAGGAGCCCTGGAAGCACTGATAGGTCAATTCATCATGCCAGTTTGCCCTTGTGAAGCAAGTTATGGGACTCCAGGCTTTTTTGAGCTTTATTACGGTAAGAGCATTGGGTCAGGTTCTGTCAGAGACCTACAAAACTGTCCCGATACTTTATTAAGATAGTAACATCCCAGGGACGGCATCCCTGCAGTACCGTATCACCAATCATTAAGCACTGTTACTTTCATGTGGACACTGAAATGCACTTCAATGAGAAGATGACAGAAAAGCTCAGTTATTGTGTCCAGCACCCTCAGGTCTTAATAATTACACTTCTGTTTTTAAATGGCTGCATTCATCTCTTCCTTTCATTTAATCGAAAACCCTCACTTTTCAAAGCATGCTCTAAATAACCACTTGCTGTTAACACCAATCATTCTGTCAGTCACAAAATCTGTATCTTGAATGTATCCAATTTCTTTTGCCTATATAGATTGTCAGCATCCTCTTCTATTAAATTCAAGCTTGGGAATGAACATCACAGTCGTCTTATTATTTGAGCCTCTATCACTATTCTTATGCCAGAATTTATTAAAGATTGTCTACACACATACACAAAGATTATAATACAGTCATTCTGATTTAGGATTGAGGTTGTTTCATGTTTGTAATGGTTGTAAGAGCCAATTCACTGAGCCTGAGGATATACTGGCACAGAGGACTTTATATTGTGCTCCTGGTTTGTAAGTGTCTTGTAACAAGGAAGCCTGTGTGGGAGTTGTAAGTGTCAACGATTAAAGCATGCAATGTACCTTTTGTCTACTCATTTTTTGTGTACTTTTGCCAAGACTGTCCCACTGTTAGATAGTTCCATAGTCCACACGACTATCCACGTGCCAGGCCACATCACAGCAGCACTAATCTCAGAGTGGGAAGGTGTGCATGGGGGGCCTGAGGGGCCTACCCATTTGGAAGCCAGGTTCTTCCTAGGTTTCACGCTTAACAGCAGAGTTTTTGCATCTTGCACCCTCATCTATTCTACCTTAATTAAATGAATGAGACATACAAAACTCTGTTTAGCTCATCACACATTTTCAGCAGATGCTATCTCCATAGCAACATTTACACTGCTGCATACCGCCATTGGTTAAGTAATGCCACTGTTTTACACCAATCCCACAAAAAAAGCATGGAAAAATGCTTTGACCTCTTTTCTCCCCAACACTAACATGTAAATATAACAATAGCATGCTCCACTGTTTCTCTCAATGACGGGAACCTAGCTGAACTGAGCCGTGCTAGCTCATATAGGCTACTCACCAAGCTAGTTGGTTAGGAATTGTAGACTGATGTAAAGAAAGTAATGGGGGGAAAAAAAAAAAATAAAATCACAATCTTCAACCATTTGCTCTGGACATCTGTGTCTAGTGCCATACAAAGTAGGCTTACTTATACTTTATTGTTAATTGTATGCTGTCTGCTGTCAGTAGACCTAAAATGTGAGGTACGGAATTGTTTATTGTTCAAAAGTGTTTTACTCTCGTTATGGAAACAAATGACTAGTTTTTTGTTTGTTTTTTTCTTTGTAACTACAGTAAAAGACTCGTCAGTATAGCTCTGGGATATAATGCTTGCTATCTGCCCTCTCCAACCTGTAACCAGGTTGCTAACCTAAAACGAAATGCAGCCTACGCCACTGAAACACACACAAAGACCTCCAAAGCACAGTGTGTACCACAGCATGTTTTCCAGTAAATTAGTCCCTTGGACGTCTACAGTTATTAGTGCCATTTTAACATCACACAGTTATTTGTATTGTTGTCACAGTCACATTAAAATCTGTTAAATCAACATCTTAATACAACAACTTAATATTTTTATATTAACGTACATTACAAGTGAACAACCTTTGGTCCTGTAAAATTACCATTTTGAAGATTTTGTTATGACAGGAAGCATGAAATTAGATACTTTTATACACAGTAAAGAGCTTAAGTTGTTCATCTACGCTATAATTTTGCTTTGATTCATCAAAATTGTAAATAGTTTAATAGTTAAATAGTTTACAGTTTTACTGCTTGGTACCACATGAAATAATTGTAATTAATTACCAAGTTATTATATTATGAATTGCATTTTCAGTTTACGTTCTGTAATAACATTTTCATGCTTGTGTTTTTGCCAAAAAATGCCAAAAACATGGCAAAAATGTCTTGCAAATCAAAAGTATATTAACAAAAACCATCAAATTCAAATTATAATAAAATACATTATCAAATTTCATGATACAAATTTCATACTGATTAAAAAGCTAATCTGCACTTACAACATTTTTATTTATTTATTCATTTAAATCTTTGGCGATACTGTGACTTCTAAATAGTTCAGTGTATTTGGACTCTGCCTACATAACCCACTCAAATGCCCTATACTTTCTACTACAGTCTTTTATCACTGACTTCCAAGTAGAGATGACTACCATAAGCAACAGCAAATAGCCCACTTTCTCTGCATTTTAGTGCAGGTTCCTATTAAGTAACACTTTCCTTCCTCTCATCGACAGAAGCAACAACAGGACAACAGTAAGGCAGATGTGCATTATATAAAATCTAAGCCGTGGTCTAACCATCTGCACCTATTCTATACACCACACTATTATTTGCATCCCACTGTGAATTACAGATACATTTCCTTTCCTACCAATGCTGAAAGCATGGCAATCATGAATCCCTTTGGACAACATGCATCGATGAACCTTGATGCACAGGAACAATTTCTCTTTAGGGCTAAAACCAAACTTAATATCCTTCCTGCCGTAACACGTTTGTGACTGCTCTTGATGCATGTTTGGATTTACTCAAAATGCGAAGCTCAAAAAATGAACGGAGCACAGTACATGACGAATGTGTTCAGTGAGAGTTTCTCACCTCAGCAGCTCAGTGTTTGTGGTCTGTACTTTGGAGGATAAACACATCTGTGCACTGTACCCACATCCACGCCCTTGTAGGCAGACGCGTTAAATATGAACGGAAACAGATGCTGACCTCTTTGCCTTTGCTTCAGCATAAATTCTGCCGTTTGCCTAGAAGTACACCAAACCTTGGCTTTTTTGTTTTTGTAATGCCATCCCACCTCCCCCATCCTAATCTCTCTCCTTCTCTCTCCCATTGTCCTACTTTTTCCTACATTCAGGTGTTTTCTATCTGGATTACACTAATCTCTGGGGCCATGGCTGAGTTGACGTGCGAAGCCCTGCTCCTGATGTCCACCAACCTCACAGGTGAGTGCGCTTTTTGTGGGTTTTATTTTAACTGGTGAGCTGAGACCAACTTTGCTTTTTTTTGGTGCCTGAAAAGTAATAGTAAGGACACAGGCTGTTGCTACTGGATACTGATGTAAAGCTGCCCATACTCTTAAGAACAAAGATGCTTTAAAAGGCTCTTTGGAGCAATGCATTGGACAAACAACTGATTCCCTAAAGAACTGATGCCCTGAAGAGTTATTTAAAAGACAGTTCAATAGCACTTTACAAGTAATAAGTTGGTTATAATATGGTAATATTAAAGTAACACGTTGTACTAACCTACCATTACATGCTAATTTTTAAGTTTTTGGTAAATAATTATTATTGGTAATTATTAGTTTTATTGTCAGTATTAAGGTGATAATAAAATGGTAAAATAAAGGGAACAAGTTATACTAACCTAAGTTGTTAGTAAATAATAAGTTGATAATTGTAGTAGTAACAAATTGTTAATAAAGAGTAAAGTAATGGTAACAAGCTAAACAAATCTAAAAATGGCATGCTACATTTCTAATTGTTAATAACTGTGGTGGTATATAGTTGGTATTAAAGTGGAAAAAACTAGTTACCCATAAATAAAATTATTATTTTCCATTAATTTAATTAATAATTTAAGTAACTGTTACAGTAAAAGTGGTAATGCTAAACAATTAGCTTTTTTTATATTTATAGGAATAAGGTGTCCATGCAGTAATAACAAAAAATGCTGTAAAACACTAATTCTTGCCTGTTATGTCTTTAAATGGTCAGGTACAGTATGAGGTACAGACACAGTTACAGGCTTTAATTACAGAAAATGCAACATCACGTCACTGCTGTGTTACCTGTTAACAAAATTTTTTTATTATTATTATTTACTATTATTATTTACACCTAAAAATGTACTACATTATTTTTGCATGTAAAAACAGCATGTAAACTTTAGGTTAGTACAACTTATACTACACTATACTAATACAATAATACCAAACAATTACCAACTTATTGATCTATAAAGTGCTATCGATAGTTCTATAAAGATCTGTTTTTGTAAAGAGGTGTGATTGTGACAAACCTTTTTTACATAGTGCCTGCACATCATGTAATCTCCACATAGATTCTGTACCAGTTAAATCAGCCAAATGTCTAACTGGTGATACATACAAAAATACTGCTGATGTCCCTTTTAAGCCACTAACGTGGCTTTTTCAAAAAGGTTTGTGACACAAAATAATCTAAGAATTTTTGGCTTTGTTGGATCATGTTCTTTAAACATGCATTGAGACATCATGTTGTTAACAGCAAAGAGTAGACTGTTTTGTTGTGTTTTTCCTAGAAGTATTTACCAAGCCAAGCCTCCCCATATAGTGTGCTTATGTGTAAAGTATAACCAGCAAGGACTCATATTTATTAGTCAGAAAATGACCTCTTGTCCCAGTTTCTGCAAGCGCTTTGAAAAATGCATGAGATTCATTTGGCTTACAGCTATATCATCATTTGCTGGACAAAAGCTTTTTTGGTCTGCCTTAAATGATGAAGCATAAAGACAGATGGGGAATGTAGTTCAGCTACACATAATTCTTCCACACTTCTTTACAGTAGACTACTAAAGGGCACATATTCTCAATGCAGTATGCTCTTAAAAATAAAAGGTGCCTAAAAGGGTCCTTTGGAACGATGCCATAGAAAGACAGCAAAAACACTGGTTCCCTGAAGAGCTTTTCAACCTTTCAGTGAACCATTTTGTAAATGAGATGTGTAAATGGGCAGATTTAAAAAACCTCCACATAAGGTAAAGGTTCTGTACCAGTTAAAAGGCTTGCCCTAGAACTGCAGGACCAAGCCAAGAAACCATGTAGGAACCATTGTTTTTAAGAGTGTACAGAATCAAACTGTTCACTGAAAGCTAAAACACCCCAGTATGGGGGACATGTATTTCAAATGTACTCATAGGCTGCTTTGCTTGCTTGTTTGTTTTGTTTTCTTTGTAAGTATAGCATTAAGATGCACAGTAAGTGATACCATTGACTAATATAGTGAATATATTGGCTCCAAACATGAGCTTTCAGCACAGCCAAAGTTTAAAGCACCACAGAGATCACTGATAAAGAGAAGTACGAGTTATGACTAGAAGATGATAACAGTTTGTTGTTTCAGTATTGCCCTGATAACTTTGAGAATTTATTAGGGTTTATTCTGGACACAGTAAAACGGGTGGAGTGAATCAAACAGCAACATAATGCCAAAATTGTAGAGAGCACATTCCCTAAAACCGGTCACAGGAGTGTACATTATTATAGAGGGTTGAAGTAGTGCAACTAAAAGTAGTGCTCTTAGCTGTTTCTTAAGGCATTAAAGTCTACCCTGTCTACTCTTTTTGATGATATTCTTCTATTATCTATAGTTTTGTGGTGTGTTTTACTAGAAACTGGCAGAAAAAAACATGCTGTTGGTTTTTTCTGTTGAGAGATTTTTGAAATTACTTTTTCGCCTATTTTCTTTGTGTTGGTTGGGATTAAATTTGGTGCAGGTGACATCAAATCTGCCAAACTACCATTTAGAGTTAGCAATATGTATGCATCAGCTCCTCACGTTCCCCTTCTCCACATCTCACTAGCCAAGCCTCCTAGGCAAAACTCCCAGCAAAAAGAGTTGAGCTAGAAAATTAAGCTTTTCTAAATTTGTTTATAGTGCTTGCTATAAATAACTATTACACTGTTGTTTGTATTATAGCTAGATGCTGCTTTCTATTTGCATTGGTAAGTTATTGCTGGGTCCTAGTATAAGCAATCAACTTCACTTACAAGAGTGTGATAAATAGCGACCCACCTTAAATGTAGGAATAAAAAGCTAATATGTCAGCTAACCCACTTGCATCAAGTCTCACAGTTTTTCCCCTATACTTTTGTACAGGTGTAGCGCACATTGAGGCATGCAAGAAATTTCTCCATTGTGTCTGCAAACATGAATGTGCTGAATCATAACAGGAGCTTGTGCGAACTCTGTTTCAGCAGCATGGTCTTGTAGTCAGCTAGCTAGCTATAGATTATGGACATAGTATTAGTGCTGCTGAGCATCCAAATCTCAGACACTATTTGTTCCTGATATACCAGTCATAAAATGAAAGCCTGAGTTCTACATAAGCTGCAAAATGCGGTCTCTAAAATGACCTTTAGACAGCTTGTTCTCCATTTTGCACTTTTTACTCACTATTCAGAAAGCGGTTGAAATAGTCAATTTTCCTGCTGGGAAGAGCTCGAAAGTGTTGGGCTGAACCAAACCGATTGGTGGTGTCACTCAGCACTACCACTGCAGCCCGGTTGTTTACATTGCCTGAGAGATGCCAAAGTCAATCATTTTGTGTTCTGACACACCCACACAGTTATGAGCAGGCAGCAGCCCAGCATTTCTGGAGCATTACCTACTAATACATTGCATTAGTTTATATATATTACTTTAACAGAGCACTGGTAAGCGCTTTTTCTGCAGCATATCTTTACTATCCAAACTAAATTTAAACGTTTGAAACCATGTTGACAGGGGCTTTAAGCATTAGTATGTGTACAATATTGTGCAAAAGTCAGACACCGCCCTTCATTTATTTCACTTGCACTCAAAACATTTAAGCACAAGTTATTCATTTTTCAGGAGATATTTCTGAGAAGGTTAGATATAAGATAGTCCACTTGCAAAAGGAAGAAAAAGGTCAAAGGGAAATAAGTGAAAAAACAGGAGTTTCCAAAACTGGAGTTCAAAAAATGGTTAAAAGAGAAAATGGGACTCCCAACGACCATGCAAGACCTGGGAGAGCACCAAAACTGTCACCATCAGAAACAGTGCTGTAATCTTTGAAAGAGAGAAGAAAAATCAAGCTCCATTCTTGCTCAAGACCTGGAGACCTTCTAAAACTGAACTTTGGAGGTATGGAAAAAAATCTCTGCAACTTTATTTGAAAAACTCAAACTAAAATGAGAACTGTCTCCTGAAAAGAATGGAACTGTAATAAAGGTAACAGATGGACACACTAAATACTGAAAAAAATGATACTTAGTTGTTGAGGCTTCTTTCTGTTAAAGACGTGCTCTGCTTTTGTGCTTGACACTGAAAAATCAACTTGCACTAAATGACTTCTCTGTGAATGTAATAAACAAAAGGTGGTCTCTGACTTTTTGACAGTACTGGAAGTACATAATGACCAGACATAACATACTGTGTCATGCCTGTCAGGTAAACTGTACCCTGTAAGTCATACTTAAATGCCCCTACCTTATGATATACAATTAAAGAATTTAACACAATCATTATTTGATGGCAAGAGCTCAAACCTTCTAACATCACCTCTCTCTACCTTTTAGAAAGCCTCTCTTATGCAAAACACAGCGAGAGCTTTTTTATTTTTTTACAATCCGTACTTTGGATTCTTTAAATTCATCTGGTTCAAGAGTGATTGAGGTCAGGCTTGTCTTCTATTTAGGCATTTATTTGTCTCACACAACGTTCACGGTCTCAGCAAAGGTTATGAAACTAACCATAACAGGCAATAGCTGTCGTACTGAATGTCATTTCTTCTGGCATGTTTTTAAATCAGTCAAGAACGATTATGATAAAGCGCCCTTGCTGTGATTTGAATTAGCACTCTGAAAACAATATTAGGCTAATCTGCAAAACAAGTAGACTGTTTAAAAGCTCTTACTCTTCACTTGTCACAGAGCATTACTTGAACGCTGATGAAATTCTCCCTCACTGCAGATTATTTCAGATGGATTTAAGTTATGCTAACATTCTAATATTCTCAGATAATGTACATAAATATCTGTGTGCTTTGTTTTTTCTGTACATTTCCTCAGAGTACAGTGCCAGATGCAGATACCATTTTTATATTTTATAAACAAATAAATAAATATTAGAGAGACACCAGATAAACATAACTAAATGATTCACCCCATAGCACATGTAGATGTACAGTTATACATATACTATGATTAAAGTGTCTAAAATGCCACCAAACCTGTACTTTGGTCTGATGGCCTGAGCCAAATGATGAGATAATTACACAAGGCTGGAGGAATTCAGACAGTAATCTTCTGCACAGCTGTGGAAACACACAAGCACTCCACACCATGACCATCACACAGCACTTATAAAATGGTGAAGTGTTGTTGACACCATATCCTGCCAGCTCTCAACTTGCCTGCCCAAAGACTAACACCAAATCAACCAAAGGAGGTTGGATGTGTTGTATTTCATTTTTTGCCAATTGTAATCCTTTACTGCGAAGGCAGAAAGCGGCTATTCTGCCTTTTAATCTGAATAACATGTTTTCCCAATGCTGTCGATGCATTTGTTTTGACATGTAAGGTGTCTGTATAGTAGTAAGCAATTTTGATATGTTTTCCACGTCTAGGGCTCATATAGAAGTCTACGTTTCCACAGTTTCGTCAAATAAATGAGTTTGTAGTATGTAAACACTGCTAAAGTTTCAAAATGTACTCTTCACTCTCCAGTCCATACAGCCTATAGGTGAAAACTAAGCTGCAAAAATAAACTGCTGTGAATTTACTGCTTCTATGATGTCACAAATTCAACATATTTACATATTTCCATCTATTTTAGCCTACAGCAGTTTAGCCCGGCCATTCACGCTTAAGTTATAAGGAGTGCTGGCCTGGGCTGATTTTTAAATACAATCCAGAGCAGCCAATCAGAACAGAGGTCATTTACATTTATCTGTCTTAAAGGCACTTTATCAAAAACAGCTTGTTTATTTCCAAGGGAAAAAGAGAGCTTGGAAAATGCTACTCTAAATCGAATGATGATTTTTGGTACATAAAACCACACTTGTAAATTGACATCGGGGGAAAAAGATAAACAAATGCAGGAAATGGGCTCTAATTCTCACCACAGTGCACAGATTTGCACTCAAGTAACTCAAAAACAAAGTCACTGTGTCTGTTAGTGTTTGATTGAGGATTCACTCATGGCAGGCAAACGGTGTGTGTGTGTGTGTGAGTGTGCACATATATATATATATATATATATATATAGGACTTGATCGACTATAGAGGAATACATCAAGTCTTTATGTTTACTCTGATTAAATAAATAGATTATAAACACACAGCAATTTAAATTCTGTTCTGAATGTGCACGCTCAAAAACATGAGTCCATCCAACAATAAAGGTAGCGTGAAACCTCTTTTTTGAAGAAAACACGATAGCACACAAAGCTCTAGTTCACGTTAATCCATTTTACTACCTAATGTTGACGTGAATGCGTTCAAACTATCCTTTGTAATGAGTCAAAGAGAAGCCATATTATGTGAAAGGATCATTGGCAAGACATGCAATAAGAAAGGGTTAAGGATCACAGTGAAGAGAATGTTGTGAGTGCAGGAGACAAGGACCCAGGGAGAATGAATGCAAGAGCTTGAAGAGTTGTTTTATTGGAATGTGGAGAGCTTAACAGTAACATGCTCTGATGCTTTTGCTATTTCCTCCCTGTGGCTAATAATGTCCTATAAAGCACAATCTATGTGGGTGATCAGGAGTCCACTTTGGGACTACTGTGCAGAAAACCTTGTAGGCTCTGTCAGTACAGCAAATGTTTTCTGCAATATAAATCAAGACACTATTATTACTAATAAGTTTGGCAATACAGATTTGTTTTAAATCTCTAAGAAAGTGGTGTAGGCCCTATGAGCATGTTTGTGTTTAAATATGAATATGCATATACATATCTTGAGGATAAAAACTGTTTGTTTTGGCATGTTGTATGCATGCATCATTTTTAGCAATGCATGCATATTTTTTCCTTATCTACGATTAACCAGTAATGATAACCAATATTTGTCCATGTTATTCATAACACTATGGGCCATTACAACCCACACCCCAAGCTGTAGCTCAAGATGAATAGCACCTAAAGTAGCCTGCAAATGTGCAATCAAACCAAAACACCTACTCATGAATGTCTTTGATCAACCTGCAATGCAGAAACTGGTGGTATGTCACAGTCCATGCTCTAAAACTGCTAAAATGACAGAAGAACCACTTTTGGTTTCCTAAGGGAACCTTTAATGGATCATTAAAGTTTATTAGAGAACTATTTTTGTAAATGAGATGTGCGAGTGTGAAGAACCTTTTAAAAATTAAAGAACCTCCACATAATGTATAGGTTTGATATCAATTACAGCATAATTTTCCTAGAGTGGCACATCTGGGTCAAGAACCTTTTAGAAACCATTCATTTTAAGAGCACAGTGGGGTATTTGCTCCTTTTCATTTGTATGTTTTCACAGTCATCAGGTCACTTAGTAGGGCAATGCTTCACCAACCAATCATCATGCCCCACTAACCCCACTATTTTGTACATGCCTCTGTAGTGGGAAGTGGCTTAATTAGAATCAAAGTGAAACTGAGTCCAGTATAAAAGACCGCAGAGCTTGTATGTATCACACTGCATTGGTCGTGGTTTTAGGGATATGCTGTATGTTCCTATTATTTCCTAAATGGGTAGACCTTTGGTAATTTGCTGTAAATATGGCTCTACTGTTGATTCTCATCTGAAATGTGTGGCTCCTTTGAAAAGATCTAATGTATATTTCTCGCTCCATGTTTTCTTTAGTTGTTTTTTTTTTTCTGTTTCGATGTGTTGATGGACCGCTCAGCCCTCAAACTTTGTATCTGCAAAAAACTTGAATATTGTAAATACTCAATGTCAGCCAGCCTTAATCTGCTGGAATGAATCTGCTTTTCTAGTTTCTAGGAGTTCTAGTTAGTTTTTTGCTCATATGAAAATTTCCACGTAAAAGCAAAATCGGCAAAGCAAAAAAATTGAAAACCTACAGTCAGTACAAATACGGCAAGGCAACTAATAGTTACTAAAACAATCAAAACCAAAAACAGAGGTCTGACAAAATAAGCCAAAATGTTACACTTTAATTAATCATCCAAGAGCATCTGGAGAAAAAAAAGAGAAAGGAAAGACGTCTTTCTGAGTCACCGTACAAAATTACTCCATCACACTGTCAGCGTTCACAGTAACCTGAGCCTTGCACCAGCCTCGATGAATGAGCAACAGCTGAAGTGAATCACAGTCTGCTTCCAACTATGACAATGTACTCCCAGCAAGGAAACAAGAGTTTATTAGTATAATGAAACTGAAAAAAAGAAAGCACTTGTTCTAAACAAACTGCCAAATCTCAAGGTGCTTAGCAGAACTGCCTTGGAAGGCAATCAAGGTTAAATCATAAATAATAATAACACAGCACACTAATCAGATGGCACACAGTGTAGCCTTAATGAGGTGCAATGGAAGGATGTCTAACTTTTTTTAAGACAGTCTTCAAACAGCCTACAAAGGACCTGACAAACACATGCAGCTCAGTCTGGGTGTTACAGAATATTTCACAATGGACTTTCAGCACCTTGGAGAAGGAAAATTAAGTTAGTCTGCGAAGGTACTTTATTTTGTAATTGTGCAGGCCCAGTGAAATCTTTAGCAGGTGTAAGCTCTAATTAGTAGTAGTAATTTAATTAGTAGGCTTAAATTAACTGATAATGCATTTGTTAGTCACATTTTTAGTTTTAATTATTCATTGAGGGGTATTGTACTGTACTGATAATTCACTTGAATACAAGAAATTTACTCAAGCAAGAGTAAACAATAAAAAAAACACTGAAAATACTGAAAAAAACACTCGAGTTACTTAGAGTTAAGAGTTACCTGACAAAGATGTAATGTGTAAGAGTACCCTAAATTAAACAGTAGCATCGGTTCAACATTAGCTCACATGAGGAAGCTAAAAAGACAACAGAGCATTTAAGTTACAGCTTTGGGTGTAATGAAGCACCGATATGGTTGTTATTCTTAACTGACAAAATAAAACGAAAATAGGAAGTTCTGAAAAGTGCAGATTATCTTATTCTGTATGAGTTATCAAAAACAAAAAATATACAAATAAGGTTAAAAGTTTATCTGAAATTAAATATTATTGAAAGTACTCAGATATATTCATACTCCAAAAAGTACTGAGAAAAAAAAAAACAACAACTTACAAATGTCATCTATAAACTAAAGCTTTTACATGTATACTATACCAATTATCATTCTGAGGTATTATGATATTAGTGATATGTTCAGGAGACAGGAATGAGGATATTACTTAGGTTAAAATAAAAACGTACCAGAGGCAAAAGACCATGAATACAGTACCAGCATCTCTCTCTAAAATGTCCTCTCCAGTAGACAGCTCTTTGTGAGAAAACTCAGCCTTGTGATACCGTCACGGTTGAGAAAAGGTTGATAAGTTGAATAAGTCTCTAGTGTCTTTGTCACAAGCTCTTGCAGTCAGCACAGTACAGTTCGTCTCAATAACTGAATCCTTGACCATGGCACAGTGTGACCATGCCACTTTCTATATTTGTACTTTTGCCCACTTCAGTTCTCTCTCATCTCCTTCTACTTCTTTTTTCTTTCTCTGTTCATATGTACATTCTTTAGTACCTTCTTTTTGTCGTTGGGTTTTTCCATCTTTTTTCTCTTTCCTTCTATACTCAGTGTTTCACATGAATATTCCTCTTCTCTTCTTTCTATCCGGTAAGAGCTTACACTGCAAACACTGGCAAAGTCAAGCGCTCATGCGTCAATGACAAAAAAGGCTTTTAAAGTAAAAGCTTAAAAAATTATTATGAAAAGGAATATAAATGTTAATTTTTCTATCTTCAAAAATCTAATCTGATGTGTGGCGCAACCACACACTCAATTAAAAATATTGTATTTAAAAGTTATTCACCACTACCGAAAAAATCTTAAAACTAGTCTTTGTACTTGGACATCTGCATAAACCTTTGTTCCCGAAATCAAGTTTACATATATTTTGCATACATATTATTATAATAATATTCATTAATACAAAAATAACACATTTTCATGGTTTTCCTGAGGTCACACCAACTGACAACCACCCCAACCCCAACTCAAAAATGCCTTTTTTTTTTTTCAAGATTTGTAAAATGGTTGCTGACTTTGGCATTGCACCATGAACGTCACTTGGGGAATTCTTTATAATGCAACATCCTTCCCACCTTTTTTTAAAAGCATGCCAGAATAAAAATCCATAGATGTCAGTTGTGCTGCATGATTTACGGTCAGATTGTTTTTAAATTGTTGAATACTTTCAAAGCTGCCGTATTTTGCAACATTTTATGACTTTAAAGGTTTCCAAACATAAAACCATGGCAAATTATATTATTTAAATTTTACATGACTAATTATTCTTTATATTACTTAATCTGCACATACAGCTGGACGATCGCACCACCTGATATTTTTACACTTTGGGAGGCATAAATGTCTAAAATAAATTTTATTATGATGGACTGAAGATGTATTTATCAAAGGAGGCAATGTAGAAGAATGTGATGCATGTCACAAATTTATTAAAAAAAAAAAGCACTGGATAGTTATCAGTTGCAAAAAAAAAAAAAATTACATAGCATGTATTAAATCTGGGATATCAAACAAAGCAGGGATTCTTATACTAGGAATGGATCCTTGCCATTTACTTCAGAAAACTTAGTATTTTCTGCCATCGTTTTAAAACTGCCAATATCTTACTTGGTACTTGTGTTTTCCAATTTACTTTCCTGCTTAAACATGTAACGTTACATTGTAATTTAGCAAGGCTAAAGTTGTAGTTACCATCTTGTTACTCAAAATAATCATGAGGTATTTGTCTGTATTCTTACTCAGTACCTGGAACCTGTTGACCATTTCAGTGCAACCAAGTTAAATGGTCTCAGAACTTACCATTACGCTACAAAAAATAATTACCAAACTAGAAGTACTTTGTTTTGCATCTCCCACTTACCTGATAAGTATGTAGACCTTAAGGGACTGTAAAAGAAAGTGCGGTATGCATAAAAAACTATTCAATTGAAGGTTCTTGGAAAAGACTCATTTGTAAAAGACGTGAGTTCAGAGAACCACCATGGCAGTTTTAGGCTTCCTGACCACTACATTAATACGAAATGCATAAGAATCCTCTCCTCCAAAAATGAGCTCACTCATTTCCAATGTCTGAAAAATACTGATATCAATCAGAAAAACAAAGGCATGCATTAGAGTGAGAGTCTTCTATTTGGTACACTGCCTGACAAGAGGCATATTTTATGCCATATTGTGACACGGCTTTCAGCACTCTACCGCAGCGCAGTCATGAGCCAAAAGGGTACCATAACATGTCACTCTGCAGACGTGTGCCCGTTTTAACCCAGCAAGCCACGCAGAAACCTGTGATTAACTGTGCGCATAAGCTCTTACACTGCAATTAACACTAAAGTGATTAGCATCCATTCACTCTCTGACAGCACTGTCACCACTGTTATGAGCAGTGTTTCACTGTGCTGATCAGAAGCTTGTTCAGATTAGTTTTTTTTCTTTAAATCTCATTCATGCACAACAGATCTCACATAGAAATCAGTGTACAGCACAGTACTGTGCAAACGTCTTAGGTAGACATGAAAATTGTTTGAAACTATTATATTAACAGTAAGTGTGCCAGTAAAAACACTGTTGAACATTAAAATAAAAACACACAAACATATATACAGTAAAACATAATGTCTTGTTTTTGGTTAGAAGATAGCGTTAGAAGGACACAGGTTTGGTTACTGACTTCTTGCTGTATTCCAGCCACTGCATAGATTCAATTACACAGAAATCAGTGGAATTCCCCTTTAAAAGCAGACCCTCCAGGAACCTGCAATCACAGATTTTCAAATTTACCAAATCCTTGCAATACTTGCAAAGGCTCACAGTTTTAACCCATCAGTGCTTTATTACCACATTAAACACGCAAATCATGAGTGCTTGCTTAATTGTAAGCTGTGTGGTCCTTTTTTGTGTTTTTGCAGCAGGCTGGGTCTGATAAACAATAATTTTGACTTCTAATGATCAGAAATGACTGCACTTTTTTTTTTAGATATCGCCCAGGCCTAGTTCACAGTCACACAGTGCTCCTGGATATTCTACCAAAACCATATCAAGCTCAGAGTCATCACACATTCCTAAAGTTCCATTGCAAACTCTGTCCCCCTAAAAAAAAACAAAAAGCAAATATTGTCACAAATAATTAAGAAACGCTGCTGCAAAATCAGATCCTGTTGACACCAGACTGTTTAAGCTAATGCGGCGACACATCAAACCACTATGGGTGGATTATTTGTATTTGCTCTAATGTTGTGGTTTTTTTTTTTAACAAATAAAGATTTACTGCCCAGATAAACAGCTTTACATCATTTTCTCTGATGGCCTAGGACTTTTGCAAACTGCTGCATACAGTCCTGTCACAGGAAGACAAAGTTGATGCTCAACACAGCACATGTAATACACAGCTATCACCGCAGTTACTTGTGTAACGATGAACTTATTACATAACCCGTGGAATAACACTACCAGCAGGCTGGTCAGGATGTGCTCATTCTTGTGTTTAATCGAGGATTATCTGCTAATGCAGAAGAGTCTCTGATATCTTACTTGTCTGGAAGTTACTCAAAGTTGTCATGCATCACAAATTTTACACTTTAAAAAAACCTCTATGTTTGTGCTTTTATAGTTTTTACGATTGCTCTGCAGTTATTACCATATGCTAAGTACAAGTTTTACATGGCTAAGGCCTCAGCAAAGAGGACTATAATGTGCATCATCATCAGCAGTGTACCAAATATTGATCTGGAAGTTGAGATTCAGCTGCACTGATTTTGGAACGGTAAAATCAACTTAAATCAATTATATTCAATAAAGAATGTGCTCATTTTTGACCAAATGTCTGTTATTTCCAAAGCCCCTCCTTTGAAAAAAGGGTTGGACTGTTTTCATTGACCTTATTCCACTGCTATTTTTCCCCCAGTCACATTTGTGCATTCAGTAAGGTCTTAAAATAATTCTGAATCGTGTCAAAATAAATGAATTGAACTGTGGTGAAATATGATATTTCATGAAGCACTGAACCATTTCCTACACTCTAAAAAGTGAAAACATTTTCTTAAGCAGGTGTTTACTTATGTTTGGGCTAGCTATTTATAACATCTTAAAGCACAGTTTAGTAAAACTGTCTGCAGTGTACTGCCATCTTTGGCCATGAAATTGTAATTAATCTAGTTAGAAAGAACTTTACTAGCTGTTTTTTGGCTGCTTAGCTTACCCGTTTGCCTTCGTCTCTGAAGCAATTTCGCTTCATTTCATTTGAAACATCCCATTTCACCTGATGAACAAGAGCTGAGACATGATTTTACTTGTGTCTTTTTCTCGAGACCAAAGCTGTTCTTGAATTTGAAAGCTGATGCTGTGATCTGAGGAAATCCTAAAATGCACAGCGTAACACAGAAGAGGTTTTTGTACAGGCATAATATCTGCCCGCAGTACATAGCTTGTTTCTATAACAATCTCTTCTATGCTTATTAATGTGTGGGAATACTGCTGTCTTTCTGTGGTTTTCACAAAAAATTAATAAGTGATCAACATTTTTCTTTTTACTGGCAGTTAATGAGTTTTTACTATCAGTAGGGGTTACCCAAAAAGGCCCAAAGTTTGAATACAAAAACCGTGAGAGGCCATGAATATCACTATTAACTATCAAACGCTTTATTGAAATAACCTTATATATTTACTGATAGTCTTTTAATCAAACCCTTTGTTCAGACAGAATGTCTTTATATACATACATCAAAAAGGTGCAACAGCCTCTTTACTTCCTATGGAATCGTAGCTCAATAAATCTTTTTATTGCAAAATACATAGGTTTATGTGACAGAATGTACTTCTATCCCCTCAATCACACTGTATTGTTGATTTTCTAAGGGAAAATAACATGCATCCTCTACCGAGAAAACACAAATATGACATGTATCTGCAAATTTCAGTGCACAGTTTCTAAAGATTTGCTGAGTTTAACATAATGGAAAAAAACATATATATAAAATGTGCCATAACTTTTGCACAGGAAATATTTCAAATGTTTAATTTCAAATATGTTAAATTCAACAAATAGAGTAATTGTGCATTCACATGTACAGAAGTGTGTTCTCTGTAGAGGATGTGTTACCTTCTTTTCCTTTAGTAATGATGTAATTTGACCAGGGGCATCTGAACATTTGCATACAGCTATAGATGTAGTGTAATAATTGTGCGATATGAGATATAAAGGGCTTGTCGAAAGGTTTAGCAGTTTTTTTGTTCTGTATATCTTCCTTTTGTAATAAAAGGGGGTAAATCCATTCTGGAAAAAAATTACACAAAAAAAAAGAAAGGCTAAATGTACCAGCCTTCACATGCTGCTTTCGCTCTCTTACCCCTCTATCCACATTACAATCCTGGGTGATGGAGCTGTGCTGTGGACTCCCTCATCCTCATCTCCTCTCTCTATCAGTGCTCAGTCATCTGCACTATGACCATCTGTTCCTGGAGCTAGCTACTGATCCACAATCTGATGGCCCAAACAACATGACTGTGGGGTAGAGGTTGCATGTCATTTCTTCTGCTGCCTTACAGATATTGTGCCATGCTCGCCATTAGCCTTTTTAATGATCTGCTCTCTCTTTTTCTAATGGAGCACCTAGAATATTGTCTTTAATTACCAGACATTATCATGTTAAAATGGCATAAGAAAAAAAAAAGGAATACGTCCATATTCTTTCAGTACAACTCTCAGTCACAGATATGACAGTCTATTATGGCCCAAAGAATATATTACTTGGTCAGTTAAGGTTCAGTGGAACTTTGCCAGTGGAAAAAAAATGTAAAAAATGCAATGTATATGAATTGTTTATAACATAGGTACTTCATTTATTTCTGAGGTTTTTATATTGTAAATAGTACTATGCAAAAATCAGAGACCACCATTTATTCATTTTCAATCAAATCATTCATTCAGTACTCAATAAGAATGAAAGCTGCAATAAAGGTGCAAGATGCTGAAAAATGATGCTGAAAAATGAATAACTTGCATTTAATGGGTGTCCTGATTGGAAATTGAAGGCTGGTCTCTGACTTTTGCACAGTACTGTTGCAATTTAATAATATAATGCTTTCACACATTTATAACTTCAGTCAAGTTTATTCAATCAAATCAGTCAACGAATCACTATCATAGCCTGTTTAATTTTGACCATGTAAACCCATAATTTTGGCCAATATTAGTTATCAATTTTTTTTCTCTATTGATATAGTTTTCATATCCGTATGCTCCTACTAAAAATTCTTAGTGTAGTAAGCCTGATAAAGTCTGTAAATACTAGCAAAGATGGCTTGAAAACAAATGCATCAGCCAAGGTGAAGCTAGTCTCTTTAGCCAGCCCCTCAGAGTGAAAAAATCTAGGTCAGAGGGGAATTGATCCTGAAAAACTCCATAAACACAGCAGTGAGGAGCGCCTCATGTCCACGGCCATGTGGTGTGGACTACAATTCCTTTCCAATGTTCAGAAGCTCTCACAAGCCGCAAGGGAAGCATATGTGTTTATCTCTCATATCCTCTGAGAACCATGTTCTCCCCATGAAGCCTAAACTAAACACACACATGGTCACAGGGATAAACTCCACATGCAATAAAAACACCAAGGGCTTGTACATCCAACCCAATATAAACTGATTTTCCATTTCAGAAATAATTTAGCAAGTCCAATGTATACAGCTAGAGAAAATAATTAAATATATTCTTCACAGAAAGCAAACCAATCTCATCTAATATGGTGCTACTGTATCTGGATATCAGCCATCACCAAGAAAGCACACAGAGAATGGCACTTCTAAAGCATACAGCAAAAAATGATATCTTGGTTTTGGGACATTCTCTATATTCTGTTTTTTTTTTTTCCCCCAATATGTTCAGCTTTGCACATGAATAGAAACTGCGCACTTAATAAATGGCATATTTAAGTCGTAAAGAACATGTGAACTTATTTTAGTATAGATATACTTTATATGTACTTTAACAAAACTAAGCAAGACTAGTTTTGCTGGACCCCCATCTGCTGCATAGTTATTTGTGTCGTGCAAGTGTCTCTGGTACAGTACATTATTATTATTAGCAGTAGTAGTAGTAGTAGTACTAGTAGTATTCCTACTACCATCACTGACAGTAGTAGCAATAATAATAATAATAATAATAATAATAATAATAGAAAGAACAAAAAAAGTGTAAATATGGAGGAAGTTTAGTAAATATTACAAAAACACTCATGTACTAGCTCTCTTGATGGCTTTATGCTCACACAGAACAGTAAAAATCTACCAGTGTTTTTACTGCAAATTTTTAAATGTTTCAATGAATGCATTTACTGTTTTCTTTATGTTAGCTCTAGATGAGTAGAAGAAGTGTTCATTTAGCTAGATGTATAGCGCCACCAACTGTTTACACTGAGTAACACTTGTGCATGTGTGTGTCAACAATGGGTTTCAGTCAAGAACAGATGAGTTAGTCGCTCAGTAAGTGAAAAAGAGACAGTGGCTCTCAGACTGGCCTTCTGGGTGGTCCACAGAAATACTTCTGAGGAAAAATAAGTCATAAACTGAAGAAATTGGATGAATATTCTTAGAACAGTCTCATAATGAAATGTGATATTTTCTACATTTAAGGTGCATTCACTTGACAAGATATCATTTCTTGCAGCGTTTCTCATGCATGCCATGTATCCCTTTCAACATTTTTGTGAATGCAAATTTGATTGCTTGTATCTATTATGAATGATAAGAGGAAAGAGCCTCTCACAGCATCCACTTGTGGGGGGGTTAGCCGACAGCCAGCAGTGTTGATGCGTCACCTCGAACAGCATGGAGTCCGTTAGGCTAAGAGCATCTCTTTTGTGCCGTAAATGATTAATAGGTAGGCCTGTTTTATCTGGGTGAGCAGCAGACTACGGGGAGAATGCAGAAGCAAACTAAGAGTGCTGCAGAGAGATGGGCAGCAAAGCCCTGCCAGCGCAAATCAACACAGTAAATAGTACTGAGAAAATGCAACAGTGACATAGCAAGAAGGAATGATTTAGAAATGGGTCATGTTGTCAAGCAGCATTAGCCATAGCTGCTGTTGCTCAGGGAGATCACACTATAGGCAACATTATACGCTGTGGCACTAAATCAATTACTATGTCAACAATAAAGCTATATTACACATTTGTGACATCCTCTTAAAAGCAGACTGCTGTTAAACGCAGGAATCGTTCAATAACCAAAATGAGCGGTTTCAGTAGAATCACCCACACAGACTGCCTCAAAGCAAACTGTGACCATGTTGAAGCCTTGTTTTTACACTCATTGAAAATGGCAGCTAGTTTTTTATATTATGTGCACATTTCGCAATAAATGGGCCAAAAGACATGGTCCAAAAGTACTTATTTAATCTTATGTAATATGCACTGAAAAATGTTTAACGGTTTACTTCTATAAAGCCCTATTTGGATTGGATTAGTTTTTCATGGAAAGCTGGGGAAACACCTTTTACCTTAGGATGTTTAATGTTTAATTTACACATCGCCCTCACTCCAGAGAGTAGAAAATATAATAAAACATTTAATTGAGCCATTATTTTGTTTGCCCTAACCATTTACATTTGTCTTAAGTGAATGCAGTGTGTTATTAGCATCGCCCTTAGCTTGGAAATTCACAGCAAAGTCAACTTCATTGCATAAAATAAAACTTTATGTAATTTCTGTAAGTTCCGAGTTGTACATGTGAGAGGACAGTCACGTTCGGCCTGATTTTACCCTCAGAGAACAAGGCTGTAGTTAGCTTCTTATTCACCAGCTTCTTGATCAAATTTTGGTGGAACGGGGAAATTTAAACAAGAAGCTGGCAATTAAGCTGAACTCGCCAGAAAATGAGTAAATCCTTCTTTAGGTGACTCCATACTTAAACTCCCTTTTCACAAGACATGATAGCATTGTTACTGACATCGCACAGAATCAATATAACCTGGGGACATTTCTATGACTCAATTTACAGAAGGTAAAAGGCACCGGATTTTTTACTGAAGCGGGGACTTTTTACAGTCAGTGAAAATGACTGCCATGTCTCATTCAAACAGGATTTAAATCAGAGAAACGCAAGTAATAATTCCATCACCCTACCTCCTCATGCAAAACTAATCCCATTGGAATAGGGCTTTAGATGGGTTAATTGATTATATAAATTGCTATTTGGGTCAGTACACCATAAATAAGTTCTTTGTGGGGCGCTATGTAGCAGCTTAGTTTTGTACATAACGAATATGCTTTGGCTTATGACTGTCTAATGTACTAAATCTTGTTAATGATAGAAGCACGACGTGGCAACAGGAAGCTTATAGCTACAGAACATACCTGCGCTAACACAGCTAATTTATTTGTGAAGTCTGGACTGTGTAGTTACCTATAAGCTAAAACAGATGAATCTGACTGTCAAATGTTCCAAATCTTTTAATAAACTGTCAAATGATATTCAGAGTCATCTTAGTAGCAGAGAGCAGTAGTTTAGCATGCTACAGCTTCACAACAAAGCATGTTTGATTTCGGATCAATGAAGCTCCTTTGCCACAAGTTTAGAGGACAAAGATTTTAATCTGAGTGAGCGGACCTCTGTTGTTTGTGGAGCCTTTAGCTGAGCTACTTTTACATTACTATACTACTGCCCTTGTTAGCACTAAAGGTTAATGTTAGCTTAGCAAGCTTGACACACTACAAACACAGGTTCAATTCCAATCACTGATGCTTCACTGACAAGTTTAGAGGACAAAGACTCAAATCTGAGCCAGTGAAGTGTGACTGATTTTGGTGTTAAAAAGACAGAATGTAACTGGTTTTGTGGTGTGTTAAGCTACGTTATTAGCCTGCTAACTTTGTTTAACATTAATATGTGATGAGCTGAAAATCTAGCTAGCTTATTTTCTAATTGTTAAAGTGGCAGTTTATCACCTGACATTTTTATGGTTTAAAATCATGACTGAGTGCTTAATGTACATTTAAGATCATTTTTTCTCTTCACCTATAAAGTTGCAAGGTTTTGTGACAAAAGCAAATGATGACACTTATCCAACACAGAGAAATGAGTGACTTAACAATAAATATGAAGTCAAAAGCAAACCATGCTGTCCACAAGCCTTAGTGAACCTTTTTTCCTTGATTATAGATGATAGTCTTAAGGGCACACCACCTCATAGAAGACACACTGTGCGGGCTTATCAGTAACATTATTAAAAGCAGCCACAGCTATAATCTGTGCCTGGTGTCTTGCATTTCAGTAGATAGCATCTTCACTGGGAGCTTTGATCTCTCTCCAGCCTAAAATAGAATGAGATTTGGTAGAGGGAAGTAGATATGGAGGTGATTCCTCAAGAGGTGAAGGTGGAAAGAGGTAGGTCCTTCGTGATGAGCTACAGATGCTTCTGAATGAGACAAACACCAGGCATGCTAGCAGTATCGCTAGCATTATACATGCTTTGGAGCTTTTACCATGTATGTTTTAAACATGGGTCACATTGTTTTGGATAAGTCTTCTTGACTTTGTTTTGCTGCCTCAGCCACAGATTCATCACTTGGTCCTAAACGTATTGGTCCTCTGCAATGACAAGGTCAAGAATCAGTAAGCATCCTTGTTTTGGCAACATTTGACAACTGCACAAGGTGTACACAGAACATCTCCAAATAGGGTTCATGTCTGACTAAACTGACCATATCTGATTTCTGTATCCAGTTCGATTCAAATCAGTTCAGAGAATTTTACCAAATTAGTGTTTCCAAAGCACAGATACCTATTAGCTATCCAAAGGAACGTCTTTCTTTTAACCCAACAATGTTTTCACTTCTCAGTTTCAAAACACTCATCTAACCGCCTTGAATTTAACAAGTTATTTATTTTATTTAAGTACAAGTTATTTATTTTTCAGCGTCAGAGCATTTAATAGAACATTTCACAGAAGGCCAACAACTAAATATTACATTTTTTCAATATTTCATGTGCCTTTATTATAGCTTCCATTCTTGAATGGCACTGAGTTGTTTGAATTTTTTGCTTCTCAATTCAAGTGATACCAAACACATTCAACGAAGATGAGGTCTTCTTTGCTTGATTTGCAATTTTTCTTTTGTCCATTTCCTTTTCTCAGAAATAGCTTCTTGATAGCTACACCAGTCTCAGACCCATAGTGCTGTTTTGTCTTCTCATAGTGAACACAGCGACTGGACAGAAACACCTGTGGATATTTTGAAGAGTGGAGCTTGATTTTCTCCCATCTCTCAAAGATAAAAGCTAATATATACTGTTCATCAGATCCTGATAGTTTTGGTGGTCTACCAGGTTTTGCATGGTTGGAACCATACCTCCCTATTTTCTTCATGTATTTTAACAACTTAAAAAAAAAATTTCATTCTTTTTTGACTTTCCACTTCCGTACACAAGTGTATTAGCTTCTATATAACCTTCTCAGAAATATTGTCTGAAAAATGAATAACTTAATGGCCGTTTTGACTGGAAATTATTAAATGAAGTGGGGTCTCTGACTTCTGCACAGTGTGCCCTGTACTTGCACTGAACCGTGTGTATATACTATAAATGTCACATTTTACCATAGGTATTGGATTGCCATAATCAAAACTGCATTCCTCAAGACCTAGAGTTTATATCAAAGCCCATAAGTAAATTTAAAGGACAGCTTTCTAAACAGAACGAAGGCTGGCTGTTCTCTGGCCTGATGGGCCTGAAGTGGTTCTCAATTACAGTCTTAAGTATTGCACATTGTGTTTTCCCTCCTCACCTTGACAATTTACTGATGAATGTGTTTGGAACAGAATGAATCCATTATGTAGGACTGTGTCTTTTTGCATTATTTCTGACAGTAAAGTGTAATCAACAAGACATTTTATGCACTAATTGGATACAGACTTTGTTTTTGGCATGTTGGTTTTAATGTACTTTTCTCTTTTCCAGCTCGGAGTTTGATACTGTGGAATCAGACATCCAGTTCAAGCAATTCCACAGGTGAGTTTATTCTCCATCACCTAATTGTGCTGCTAATTAGTTCATTACATGTGAGCAAGCAAGGCAGCACCCCTTTAAACTACTTGTTTGACCAGGGAAATTGCCACACCATGCTAGACACTGCTCCCACATAGTGAACAATTGAACAGGCCTATTTTCTAGCTTCAATAATGTCTGTCTGCAGAGCCGCAGAGCCACAGTTTAACTGTAGTTTCACTCCAGCAGGTTCAAGCCAGTGGCATTCAGCGCATGCATCAAAACTTTTGTTTTTTTAAGCAAGTTTTAGGCTAATTAACATTTCAGTCATTTTATGTGGGTTTCCAGTAAATTTGTGATAAATTTGCATTGGACTAATGTTATATTTTAAACTTAAGGCTAAAACAAACTTTTGTTTGAACGCATATAGAGATTCATGGGGTAAATGTTACACGAACTACAGCTTATGTGGACTAGGTAAACTAAACTGTTACGTAGACATATAGCGCAATTAACTTACCTTAATATGGGGGCTTTGTGTGTTCACTTGTATTACGGGTGCAGGAATACATTTTTACAACAACATTTAAGCAGGCTTAAACTAAACTTAATATCAAGCTTTAGGCTAAAACAAACTAGTTTTTGAACGTATCCCAGCTGAAAAAATCCATAGAAACCATTAAGTCTTTCCTTTGGTTTTTGATTGTTTTGTAATGTGTTTTGGTTACCAATGGCCGATTCGTATATTGGCAATGGTATCCTTTCCTGAAAGGTAATACGCATGGTGACACATACAACTAGCACAAACAGTTACTGTTTACATCAGAGATGTTACAAACGAGAAGACCGGCCACTGGTTGAAATATAAATGGGGACGCTTATAACGCTCAACATTCCTGTAAGGACTTTGTTTACATGGCAAAATCATGCTGTCGTACTGCGCATAAGCTCCACTGGCCTGAAACCGCTGAAGTGGAACTGCAGGTGTAAATCTGCAGCTCTTCAGTCAGACCCTTCGCTCTAGATTGGACACTGCTGCTGCATTTGATATTGAAAAAATTTCATTCTGCAACTAATATCAGGCACAGTGGCATGCAGGTGTGTAAAGGTTGAGTTAGTGATAGCAACATTTTTGCCTGTGTGCAGGGCGATGGTGTTAGCCACTTTATTTGGACAGTCCACTTTAGATGCTTTATAGATACTTAATTTACTTTCAAGTTACATTCAACTAAATATCTACTAAATTGACAATTCTCAAACTCTAAACCTGGCTCTAATCCTAAACCCTAACCTTAAACTCCACCCAAAACCTAAACCCAGCTCTCACCCTGCTCCTAGCCCTAACCCTGGTCCAAATCCTAACCCTAATCCCACCACAGTTTAGAATCAACAGAGTTTCAACAAAAAGTTTAACAATTTGATCATCTCTAGTTAATCTGCAGGGGACTATATTGGACTATCCAAATAAAGTGAGACCCATTATTTTATCTTAAAACCGATCTGAACACTGTTGTTTGTAAGAGTGTGCTGTACATGAACGAGGTAAGCCTGGGCTTTAACTACAACTATTCAGTACCCATGTTTCCGAAAAATGGCAAAAGTTGGGAAATCTCGTGGGCCTGTAACTGACCGGTTGCTGTGGGCTAACATATAAACATGCGCACTCAGAAAAACTGAGCATAACAAGCAAGTCTATATTTGTAGTAATTAAGGGTTAGTTAAGTTATTAATTAAGTTAAATCAGTGCTCCCCTGTTCTATTTGAGCAGCCCTGGTTTGCTAATTACCTGTCAAATGATGTTTCCTGTAATTGGTTACTTCTTTCTAAATAAAGCACTAAAAACAGATAATGGGTTTTTTCCTTGTACTTTCCAGATAGTCCAAATGTTCTGGTTTTAGAGAGTAACAAAGAAGTCTAGTGATAAGAAGTTAGATAACTTTCTTTTTTATTTTTTTATTTTTTTTACAGAAAGTATATAATCCCATTACAGCTTGAGGAGTAATAAGTAATTGGTTATAAATTATTTTCGGAGTAACTCCCCAAACACTGCTCCCGTTCTGAAAACAAGCCTTGTCTCGAGTCTCAGAATTCAAAAAGCTGTGAGTGTAAAGGTTTTAGTCTTTGACAAAATGTCTTTTGTCACAACTCTGTGGTAGCATGTAAAGGCTACAACCGGTATGGGAAATACTTACTTTTGCTTTCAGTTCAAAAGCAGCTGAAAATCTTTGTAGATATAAAATCTTTTGTTTCAGAAGTTGAGCTTATGTAATGATTCTCTGTAAAAAGATTGTGTGTGATAAGTAGCTTGGCTGAGTTTAGATGCTATGATATCCTTGAATCACATCTCTAGGGCAACTTCTAGTAGCATAACTCCTATACAGTATCAGTGGCATTCCATATAGATAAATATATGACACACTACATAAAAACAGCTCCTTAAAGGAAACAGACATCTGGTTTTCAAAATCTCCCGTTGCTAAAGCACATGTATGATGAATAAATCAAATGAACAGCACAGACAGTCCTTGCAATGTTTTGAAAAACAAAATTAGTATTCACAGTTATGATACTTAGACTTGCCACAGAATCTCATGCTTTAATGACCCACTTTCATCACATTCTCAAAACACATCATTCTTTTATAAGACTCGTCCAGTTCCATTGTTGATTTACATATAAATCAGTGTTTCTGAAGGCATTTGACAGATCTGATTCCAAACACGCTGTGTACACTTTCAACTCTTCACATTAAGAAAGAGAACTGAATTTAATTATTTTTTATTTTTCATTTTATTTTTCAGATGAATGGGGGAGTATGTTTTCATAGCCTGGTTCATAATTCAGCTATGTGGGCTGCCTCCTCTGATCTGCGCGTCTTTAATTAGTCTAAAGTCCCTCCAGACACAGAGCACAGCGCTTTTCATCTTCCCTCTGTTTGAATGGGACAGTAGCTGGAATTTATGTCATTCTACAGTGATACGCTCCACTAACAGCAAGGGAGCAAAGGATCCTCTTAATAACAATAAGAGCATGAGCAAGAGCAAGGTCCCATACCATTTTGAACATTTTGGTGGACTGATCATCATACTGTCCAACACTGTACTTGTTCTGTATGCACACATTCACGAATTCCACTTTTACTTTCCACTCACTTAATCCACTGAATTCCCTGTTCGTCCCTACTGCTTGTAGGGCCTGACCGATATATTGTTTGGCCAATAAAATAAGATGATATTATGGCTACATGCCTTTATTGGTATCAGAGACGGATAGCAAAATGCAACAGATAAAACACGAATACTGGTAGATGGACTATTTTATATGATAATGAACACACTGCTCTAATATTAGGATAATCACTTATTTGTGGTAGCACACTTATACAAGCATTTACAGGGTTTGGCAATACAACAAAAAACTTGACCATAAAACTATCAAATATTTTCATTTTCAATAATTATATTAAATATTAGCTTGAACATTTGAATATTATACAAAACTAACAAAATCTTTAGATTTTTTGGTTTTACTTTAAAAACTAAATGGATTTTTATAATTATTGCTTTTGTTGTTATGCCTTAATTAGTATTATTATTATGCACTGAACAATTTATATATTTTGCTTTTTGATAAAATTGAAATACTACAAGGTAATGAAAAATATCACTAATATATATTTATTTTGATAGCAAGCTGGGTTCTTTGCCCAATCTGGCAACCCTGACCAGGTTGCTGGTTGTTTGAACTGTGGTGAGGGGTGCAGTGCAGGAGATCAGAGGAAAGTGTTTTTTTTAACTATTGATGAATCAGCTCGTCAATAAACTGAGGGGCTTTAAGACCGCTCCAAACTTTCTACTAGAGCAAACTCAGTTATGCTGTCGACACATTTGCACTTTTATTTTCTTTATTTCTGTCCTAAAGAAACCATGTATCTCCAAAACGGTATCCTTATAGGATACAAACAAACTTTAAACATTTATTCCAAATAACTTTGAACCACTTTAGTTGGTTCATTCGTCAGGAAATGCTAATACAATGTGAAGGGCAGCCGCTGTGTTCACACAATGCTCAAAATATGACGACAATACACAGGCCCAGATTAACACTCTCCTAATCACATACATACAGCAAAAAGCATAGGAGGCTGTGCATTACAGTGATTTTATCATAGGTTAGGCAAGACATGAGTAAAACCCTCTTACCCAGGATAAAATCACTAACACAAGGTCTCAATTAGCTTACAGCTTTTCTAAAACAGCCAACAATATAAAATATGATAAAATACACAATTTTAAATAAATAAATTTATTATCAACAATCAAGATAAACAATGTACTTCCTTCAGGGAAATGTACTTCCTTCAGGGTATGATGTTGCCAAGCAGTCATGGACTGCTGAATAAGGACGAGAACATTCAGTTCAGCTCATAAATTTAATTTTTTTGTTATATAATAATGATATCATAATATAGCTCTGGTATGCTTCCAAACTACCTCCGCAACAAGAATGCTAATTTCTATGCAATGTACATCATCTACTACCTTTTTTTCTCGCTGAGCCTGAATCTCAAATGGCTCCCTATTCCCTAGACAGTGCACTACATAGGAATTGAAATATTGGCTCTTGTACCCAAACAGTGCATAATATGTCTAACAGACAGCCATTTAGCATTCAGCTACGTGTGCACAATTCCATACTGGAAAAACCAAAAATGATTTGGGTGTAGACTGAGTTTGGTCTGTGAATAGATCTGAAACAAACTGAAAATAAACAAAGAAGTGTGGTGCCCCTAGCCTTTGAATGCACCACTGCTTTACATATCCAGAATTGAGAAAAAAATCAAATACAACGCAGCTCCTTTTACATCAGCAGCTGCAATCAGTTACTCACAGTCAGATGAAAACTATTTTCAGAGATAATTGGATGGCACTGTTAGCACATTCTCCTGTGAAGAACCCCCATTAAGAGTCCAATCCACAATAAACTGAAGATAATCAATCAGGACACTTAACCAGCATGTCAAGGCAAACACAGGTGGATTCAACAGCCACCATAATTTTCATGCCGCTTTGCCTCACGATCCTTTGGGCCACTTAACAGATCAACATAAACATACGCACCTGTTATAAAGCAGCAAATAATATGTTCATCCACAGCCACTAATACATTCATCAATTCATCATTATTCATTGTATTCCTCTGTCTTTTGTCAGTTAAAATTTCAGTCTGCTAGTAGCCATTTCTCTGTATAGCAAAAGACCTGAAACTCTATGTCCCTCCATCTCTGCAGGGTCAATCTGCACAACACTGATCTACAGAGAAAAAAAAAAAGATACACACTCCCTCCAACTCACATTAATCTCATCAAAAAATGTTTTAAGTAAGGAATGTTGCAGATACATAGAGAAAACTGAAAGCTGAAATAAAAAGTAAACAACAAAGCCATGGCAAACATCAAGAGAGCGTACTGAGGAGAGCCCTATGCAGATATACAGGCACCCTAGTGTGCATCACATACCAAAGAGTGAGAGAGGGATACTGTATGCTCTGCATCCTGTAGAGAACTCTGTGTGATGCCTCTTCATGGGGGAGCGGCACATCAACAGGACTGAGATTTGAACCTGAATCCAGTTGGCGGGGTTTCTCTGCAAGTGGTTCTTTTTTTAACCACCCAAGAGTCTTAATTTACTGCATTAACAAACTCTCATGAAACTCGCCTGTTGGAGATCCCGCAGGAAACATTTGGATATGGGCAGCTGCGCTGAGCTAAAGGGCATTTCACACACTGCAGTGCGCAGCGGACGCTGGACCCGTCCAAGGGAGAAGAGAAGTAAAATTTCGGCTAGGCAGGGGGCGTGGTCTCGGGGGAGGATTAAGATGCTTAAAGTAACACTCTTTAATCTTAACCATCCACAGAAGATCGCTTTTGATGATAAAATGCGAGGAACAGAAACTTGCACCTCAAAAAAGAGGCCAATTAAGATGATGAAGATGCATCTGCTTCAGTGAAAACATACAAAGGAAGTGACAAAGGGAAATTAAATATGTAGCATCTCAAAGAAACTCACTTACAGTTTGTGTTTCCTTGGGTCATTACTGTTAATAGGCTGAATTTCTCATGAGCAAAATCTGTTTACATGATTTGCATTATGTATTAGTCCATTGCGGAATCAGGGGAAATTGCATTTGTACTTGGGAGAAAAGCATTCACAACAGCTTGGATACTAACTTGGCTTCAACACATCCTTACAGTGTAAGCATGGGAAAATTTCCCTTTAGGCAAAGGCATTCATAAATAATGCTTAAAATGCCTCATTAAATATCTCCCTCTTTCTCTTTTCACTCTCAGGTTTGTTCTGTAATATATCGATAGACGGCATTGGGACGTGTTGGCCCAGGAGCAGTGCGGGTGAAGTGGTAGCACGGCCCTGTCCCGAGACCTTCCTGGGGGTCCGCTACAACACCACCAGTGAGTCCAACACTGATTTACTAGCACTGATACCTCAAAAGAAGAAATGTAACCCTTCCAGTTTCCCCATGGTATATACACCACTGAACACCTCTTCTTACATTCATTATATTCCTACATTTCATTAATTCTCTATTTTTTTCTTTAAGCATAACTCATCAAAACAACCAGAGAAATTCTGTCTGAAGTGCAGACTCTAAACTTGAGACATTTGTTTTGTACATAAAAGAGGATAATTTATTATGATTTGAAATTGATGAATAATTACTGTAGTGTGTACAAAAAAGTCCTATCTTTGTAATATTTGTGATTATTGACGTGGAAACAAAAGGGGAAAACTTTTGCCTGTAACTTCTGATTTCATCAAATGTCATGCTGTGCAACAGACAGCAAAGGGCTATAATTCTGAACACTGCCATTTTTGACTGGCTGGTTGAGTTTAACATGTCAGGTGGTGTGACCCCATGAAAAACTGTTATTATTAAAATTATGTTAATGTAATTGAAAAAAAAATGTATGTATAAAGTTCGACAACAAAAATAGTTCATGCCATGAGTGTCCAGGTACAAAAACTAGGAGTGGTTAATAACTAGTGGTTAAGTCTGTACTAGACAGCGCAATAAATTCAAAACCATTCACTGCTTAAGTGATTTCAATTCATCTGTGGCTATAATAACTGTCACTGTCATAACAGTGTCAGCAGCTGTCTTTCCATTATTTATATCATGTTCGTCCATCAGTGTAACCGCACCACAAAAAATAACCCAACCCACGCCCAGCACCCAGCAGCCGTACAGCATTTCCAAACACCTCAACATGCTCAAAGGAGAACACTAATTGCCTCTCTCAGTCACATGACCAAATAGATACCACTTTAGCTGGTATGTTGCCTAGTGATGGGGAAGAAAGACCTTTCTTTTGACATTTTGATGTTATCAGAAGGCAAACAGCCAGAAGAGTTATTGCTTTGTCTGGGTTATGTGCAGTTACGCATGGCATTGTACATGCTTGTGTCCCTGGCACTGGTAGATAAGGACTGAAACAGCTGGGGCTGCATCTGTGACCTGCCAGATGAGACCCAGGTACCAAGGCTTTACACGGACGCATGGCGTGTCTGTGTGTGCACGAGTATTGTTTTAAACAGGAAAAGGGCATTAATTAGAGCAGCACTGCTGAGACAATACTAGTTATCCCCAGGAGAGAAAAATAGAGACCTTATTCCCTGTAGACTGAGGTGTAGGTTTTCTAAATTAGTTTCACATAGTTGCATGCTGAATATTCACATTCTCCATTTCCCCCCTCTCTCCCCATTTCAACCTCAGCCTGAGGGAGCTCTGCCGAGTCAGGGGCTTAGTTCCAGCTCCAAATTATAATAATGACTGTTGCTGAATGCTGCTTGTGTATTCTTAGCCTGTGCGCTTGTTTGCCCCAGAGGTGTTTCTCCTTTCTCTGTGTTGTAACCTCCAGGGTAGAGTGTGCTTTTATAGAACTTTTGCACGGCAGTTAACAGAGTTATCAAGGAAGGCAGAATGCAGTATGTATAAATCTTTTGAGAATTCTAAAATTACATGATTATATAAATTATTTAACATCACGCCCAGCTGACTTGCTTAACCCTTAAATGCATGGGGGGGCGGGGGGTTGTTAAATTACACTACACTTACACTACTATTCAAAAGTTTGGAATTACTTGCCAATGATAACTTGCGTATTACAAATAATTCACATCTTTGGATATATTATTCAATATTTCAAAAAATTCATAAACAAGAAATTAATAATACAGTAATTAATATACTGTGCCTATTTACAGTACTGTATAAAAGTCAGAACACACATTCATTTCATTTCCAGTTAAAACATCCATTAAGTTATTCTTTTTCAGCATCAAGAATCCAAGTTAAGCCTTAGTAAGCCCAAGCACATTTAGTGATGTTGAGGTCTGGACTTTGGAGTGGTCAGGACATTGTTCTGAGAACACCGGCAGCTTTTGTTTGATATGCACATTTTTCTTTTTGTCCATTTCCTTTTCTCAGTAATGGCTTCTTGACAGCTACACATCCTTCAGTTTTGAGCCGTATTCTCACAGCAGAAGAATGGACAGATTTTCTCCTCTCTAAGATGAAAGTCTTCAGTACTGTGTATCTGATGGTTACAGCTTTGGTGGTCTATGAGGTTTTGAATGGCTGTCAAGTGTCTCTTTTACCTCTGCATCTTTTCATAATGTTTTGGACTCCTGTTTCGGTAAACACTCTTCTGTTTACACTTTCTTTTAACTTTTACCTTCCTTATGCAACTAGATTCTCTTATACCTAATATCCTTAGAAATATCTACTAAAAAAACTTTAACTAATGGACATTTTGACTTGAAATTAAATAAATGAAGGGTGGTCTGACTTTTGCACAACAGTGTACATTATTTCAAATAGTTATTTATTTATCTTTATTAGTGTCCTACTAATTATTTGAAAGCCGTGATGTTGTACAGTACTTGCATATTCAAATTATTCTAAATATTTACTTGCAACCAAATTGGTTTTATAACATTGAAAACATCGATTTCGGACTTTTAAGCAGCGATAACAAAACAAGAAAAATCTTTTTTTTATTTTTGAATTATGTTAGTCACTGTGACTAAAAAAAATGTATGAGGTAAAGGGGAGAAATACCAATGATCTCATATAATGAAGTCATAACATCGTTTGAAAACAGCAGTTGTCATTTACATTCCAAGACAAATGCACCAATATAAATGGTCCATAATTACTTTGAATTAAAGAAGGTTAAGTTTTTACCTTCTGCTGTAATAGACTATCTCAGGGATACAAGATTCTCACGAGAGCAACAGACCTCCAAGTTTAATTTCTATTTCATATGTTTACAACCACAGGCCACTTTATTAAAAACCTCTTACTTATAGTTAAAGGCTAGCCCATCTGTTGATGCACAATTTGTATTACCCATCCTCTAGCCCTTCATCGGTGGTCAGTTTCTGACCACAGAGCTGCAGTCCACTATGACAAATATACTCATAACAGGACTGAACACCCTACCATTCCAGTAGTATGTCAGAGTCACTGGTCCACTGAGAGTGGTCCACTCTCTTTCTGATCAACAGTGGTCATGTGGTCAGACACTGAACAATGATAAATATGAGGAAGCATGGATGAGAAATTGTGCATGAGAACAAAGGGGCTACAGGCTGTAAATGTACACCTGTATCGTGGATCTGTAAGGTAGAAGGAGCTCATTAAGTAGACAGCGAGTAGAAGTACCAGATAGGTGATTCAAATAACAAAACCAAAAATGGTAACTTTATAGGAGAAGGAAAAAATGTTACAGCTGCACTATGTAAGATTTTTTTGTTAAAACTGAAAGGAGAAAAACCCCTAAAAAATGGTGTCTGACTCGATGTTTAAGTCTCAAATGGAAAATCATTATATTGATGAAGCTACGATGACAATAGTACATAACTCACATCATTGAAAGACACGTTCTTCACCATGCTTTGATAGTTCTCTTTGAATACTCTTTGAACATGCAAGCAATTGTCAGATTCGTCCGCTTGGGGAAGGGGTCCAAACACATCCAATATTAAAAAATTACACATTTCCACCAGAGAGGTCTTTAAATCCCCAAATTTTACATTGTGTAGCTTTAAAGTATGTTAAATAACAAGTAAGTTTGGACTATTTATAATATACTGACTAATGAGATACATATTCAATGTTTACAGTTTTGGTAAGTGATAAGGCCTTCATCTTTGTTTCACTTCCTACTAAAGACCACTAATGAAAAGAACAATAAACTGAGTGAAAAGGCGCTACTACTGATAATCCATGTTCGACATCTGGTGTTTTAATCAAATAGAGACTTTACAACAGACACTGCTAGCCAAAAGAAGGAACAAAGAAGGCAGTGTTATTGAGAAAATATGTTGCTGTCTGTCAGTCATATTCTCAGAAATGCATGTATCTTGTTTATGGGAGAGCATATCACAACTGGAAGCCAAGGATGTGGTTAAAGGTCCAGGGTGAGGAAATCTGGATGAGCGGCCATGGGACAGTCTGAACTATTATGAAAAATAGCTGTTTACTATATTTTGGCTTAAGTTCTCATTCCCTGTTTCCTGCTGCAACCCTGAGCAAACCTCTTAACAAAACTGCGAAAGCTGAAAATTCAATTCTGCACGCACGACAGTAAAGCCAGGGTACACACACCAGTGTGCTCACCCAACCACACACACACACAGACACACACTAAACTCTAAACTTGAGACATTTGTTTTGTACATAAGAGGATATAATTTATTATGATTTGAAATTGATGAATAATTACTGTTATAATTCAATAAATACATACCATAAAGAATACCTCCTTTATGTGAATACATTCAGTGCATCAAAAAATAGAATTCATTTTAGGCATTTTGCCTCCCAAAGTCAGGTGAAAAAAAAAATGTCAGGTGGTGCGACCAGCCAGCGATATATTCAGATTAAATAAACCATTAAAAATGGTAGTTTTGTCTGGTGAAATTCTAAATAAAACAGACTAGCATTTATGTTTGAAAGCTTCAAAATCATAACATATTGCAAGCTTTGAAAGCATTCACTCATTGAAAAACCTTTGCCTGTAACTTCTGATTTCATCAAATATCATGCTGTGCAACAGACAGCAAAGGGCTATAATTCTGAACATTGCCATTTTTGAGTCATGGTTAGGCTGGTTGAGTTTAACATGTCAGGTGGTGTGACCCCATGAAAATCTGTTATTATTACAATTATGTTAAGGTAACTCAAAAAAAAAAAAATGTATGTATAAAGTTCGACAACAAAAATAGTTCATGCCATGAGTGTCCAGGTACAAAAACTAGTAGTGGTTAAAAACTAGTGGTGAAGTCTGTACTAGACAGCGCAATAAATTCAAAAACATTCACTGCTTAAGTGATTTCAATTCATCTGTGGCTATAATAACAGTGTCACTGTCATAACAGTATCACACACACACACACACACACACACACACACACACACACACACACACACACACAAAAAGACAAAGGAAGCAGCAATTAAGTAGCAGACATGGGACAGCAAGTCCAGAACATGACCCTGTATATTATGCCATAGTTTATTAGTAAACAACCACATACACGCACACACACACCCACGAGACTGTAGATTCACAGCATTAAGACATTTGCATCTGTTGTGGCTAGGGCTTGCCCAAAGTATTCCAATAGTCAAGTATTATTAGTAGTACCTTTTTTTTTCATGTGACCAATGTATTCAAGATTATGGCCAAAATATCTGGTTAGGCAATTACAATGTTATTCGTTACCGTTTTAGCCATAACAAGAAAAGTGCACTTACTCCTTAAGTTCTCATTTTTTGGAGCATTAAATGTTTTGCTGTTAACAGACTCTCTTTAACTGGTTTGCACATTAAATTCTCTGTAACTGGATATATGCTTCCCTCACTAGAGTAGGCTGGGCAGGTCAACAGAAAGCTAACTGGATAACAGGCCTTCACAGAAGGAGTTACTGGGACTGGGACATACAAATGAAAAGATCATGGCACTTGCATGCCTGTTACAAATGTAAAATGTTTTCATTTAAACTAAAGCTGAAATCAAAAATCACGATCATCAAACTCATCTGCTCAGGGAAGGGGTCAGAAGTACAACCAACGTTACAGAATGTTTTTCCCCCCAAGTTGCATGCAAATACTTTCCAAAAGAATTTCCACCAGGTCTCTAAAATTCCCAAATCTTACATAGAGTAGTTTTAAACATTGCTTTGTAATGCCATTGTTTTACAGTTCTGTGCCTGTACCTGACAATGTAAACAAATTCAACAACTAAAATAAAATGATTATTATCCTAAGAAATGTAGGCCATGATTGAACAAATTGAATTGTTTGGATAATTTACATGAAACAGAACATACAAACATGCTAAACTGTAGTGAGAGACAACAATATGCACACTGTGCCGTCTTTGCGCTCTTATAGGACGAACTCTTGCAAATGAGCTGGCCAATACGATTATCAATAAAAAACAAGAAATCACTTGTGTCATGCCAATAGTAAAACTACATGCACACATCTAGCAGGAGATGATTACAATGTTTGACAAAAAATAGATGAGAGTGGGAGATAATTACGTTAGCTTAAAATTGTGTTTTAAAAACAACATTAAGCTGCATCGGAGCACAGATCTAGCGAACAACTCCTGTTTGTGTTTTAGTGACACACCCCCAGTTGGCCAGGGAAGTGACACTTTACTCTAAAGTGCAGTGTTAGTATCTGCAACTGCAGATTTTGAGCATACACCAAGTGGCCACTTCATTAAGTACATTACCTTGTACACCAATCAGGCATAACATTATGACCACATCCTTGTTTCTACACTCACTGTCCATTTTATCAGCGCCACTTACTATAAAGGTGCACTTTGTAGTTCTACAATTACAGACTGTAGTCCATCTGTTTCTCTGCATACTTTGTTTTTACCCTTTTACCCTGTTCTTCAGTGGTCAGGACCCCATGGACCCTCACAGAGCAGATACTATTTGGGTGGTGGATCATTCTCAGCACTGCAGTAACACTGACGTGGTGGTGGTGTGTTTGTTAGTGTGTGTTGTGCTGGTCTGAGTGGATCAGACACAGCAGTGCTGCTGGAGTTTTTAAACACCTCAGTGTCACTGCTGGACACTGAGTGTTCCTCACATTCAGATGCATTTCAAAATGGTACTCAGTCCTTCGCTCCATTCTCTGTCGCTCAGCTATGACTTTGCTATAGGACTTTGCCTGTTTGCCGTTCTCACTACTACTTTCCACAATAAGAAAAAACAACGAAAAATAACTCAAAATAAATAAAAGCAACTAAAACAAACTAAAGCTAAAACTGTGATGGTGATAAACATATATATATATATATATATATATATATATATATATACACACATATATATATATATATATATATATATATATATATATATATATATATATATATATATATATATATACATACATATATATATATATATATATATATACACATATATATATATATATATATATATATATATATACATATATATATATATATATATATATATATATATATATATTTTGAACTTAACACACTCATAAAAGTTGCATTTGAATGAGAGGGCTACAATCGCAGCTTCTATAGCAAGCAAGCAAGCAGCTGGACTTCAGCCTGACCGTTAAATCATTTGGTGCCTACTGGAAATATTTCAAAATGCAATAATGAACTTAAGATAATGGTTGATTATAGAAGAAATATTGCTATTTTTAAAGGTGATTTTGAGGACAAGTATTACGTACTTGTGCTGAAACACCAACAAATATTCGAAGCCTGTAAGATGCTGTTTGGGCCAGCCCTAGTTGTGGCTTAGTTTGTTAATACAGTGAGGCTGAAACTGTTAGTTGACTGATTATACAGCAGCAGTCCCATCCAAGCATTATATTGTATATCGCCAGGCAGAATGACTCAAAATAAATGTGGGACCTCTCCAACTGTAAATGTGTATGTGTGTGCGTGTATGGATTGTGTGAGAAGAGAACGTGCGCGTGGGTGTGCGTAAATGGCAGAGAGAGACAAGGCTGCTGATGAATGTGGAGTGGGTGTTCTCACTGCTAGCTACCAGAGCGGTAAAGAATGGAATGACATTGAATGCTTCACTTTAATCAAGCACTCGTGTTTATCGCTCACTCTAAGAATTTACTCTGTAAGAAACAGTCGTCTTCTCATGAGTCTCAGTCATGAATGGTATGATTCATGCTCTATCGGTTCCCAACATTTTGAGAGTATGAACAGCTATGAACCACCCACAAATATGTTTACAAAGTAAGAGTACCTAGTAGGCACTACAGTTCATTTGCACATTCAGGAAAAAATACACTAAATATATTAATTTCTTAGATCCCAGGAACATAATGTGCTACAACGGTTCGCTGTACGGCTGGGTATCGAAATTTAGTGCTATTACTGTACCAACTGAATTACTTCAGTACTATAGAGTACTGAAATATTCCATGTCATTCAGTACTTAAGTCAGTGTCAGTGAGCCAATAAGCATGCGCTTCCCAAAACCTAGACTGGTGACTGGCTGAACAGAATGTTCACATCAGTAGTCTGCTGAACAGGTACATATACAAATTCAAACAGCAGTGTCTCTGAACACCCCTCACTATACAGTCTTAAGTTTGTTGATGTGTTAACTTCATTTACACTTAGAAAAATCAACAAAACATTTAAATTATATATATTTAAAAGGGTGCTGCAAAATCTCTGTCTGGGCTCCAGCCGGTCCTGGCTCTGCTCTGGCACAGCTTTACCCCCACATTAATCATGTTTTGATCCTTTTCTTTATAGTTGTAGTAGTTTTCCTCTTTGCAAGTCTTACATGTGCAAACTTTCAGCCATTTTTCTAAGTTCTAGTTTTTAGTTTTCATACTTCTCAGTCCTGACCTTAGACTACTTGTTTCTAAAATCGTGATCGTGCATATTCATGGGATTACTCTGACAGCCTGTGCATTGACCCTTGTCACTTGCTCCGATTACTGGAAAAGCCCCAATGGAGGTGACTCACACATACATACATTCCGCCTCATATCTGCCTTTGTTCTAAAGGGTGGGTTACACAGAGATTTAACTGTACTGTGAAGTTATCGAAAGCAGTTTCTCAAAAGAGGTAGGGGAGTTTGGCCCTTTGCCAGCCTAATGCTTCTACTGTGATCTCCACAGTGACTTGCTTGTGAGAAAACCATTATGAAATACGAGTCCACTGCTAATCCATTTAATTGTAACACGCTGAAGAAGATAATGAGGGACAAATTTGCTTGCCCCATTTCCTCTACTGAGCAATTGGAGTGAGCACTTTCACACAACAAACATTTAACCGGCTTGACCCTGCCATGGTCCATCACTCTTTCTGGAAGGAGCTGCATTTCCAGATCAATCAACCTGTTTTGTTTTGTTTTTTTGTTTTTAAAAAGAAAGCTACTTTTGAAATCTGTGTAAGCAAAGGTCAACTGTATTTCAATGTGGAAGGAATTTTAAGCAATATAAATTACCTCCGCCCTCTGTCCGCCCTCCAGGCCAGGTCAGTCTTCCTCTGCCCTTGCTGCCCTCTTTTATTACCTCTGCTTTTGCTTAGAGTGCAGTCAGGCAGCATTACGGCAGGCTCTTATGACAGCTAAAGAAAGCCAGCTCAGCATCTGCACACCTCTGCTGCTTACTTTATGCTGGAATGACATTGAGCCTCCACGGGTCACTACACTGTTCATTCCTAATGCTGCTCTTGCAGACATTGTTTTTTGTTTTTTAAGGTATTCTTCCACCTAGTGTAACCTCTATCCTTCTTTGCTTCTCATGACAGCTTGCTGTAAACCTGTTTCCTCTCTGTAGGATGACAGCTTGAGTGCACAACAAGTAGCTAATGGCAAGCAACCATCAATGCGTGGGCATTTACTATGTAGCTGCAAGTGATACTACTTTTACCCATTATATAAATTGGCATCACTATGTCATTAGCTTCGTTATTAAACTCAGATCTATTCCCGGGGTGGCTGTAGTATTTATTTGGCAGTTGCTTACAAGAGATTAAGTCAATTAGTAGTGTAGTTTCCTGGCACACTACAGCTATAAGGCTCTCTGTGCTCTATAATATAGCAAATGGTTCTAGATTGTGTGCAACATAATGTCTTAACCGACTGTTTAATTGTATCTACTTGTATATTTACGTTAATGCCTCCCATGAGATTTATGCTTTATAACTCAACATGAACAACTTTTAACATTACTGGTAGTGGAGCAACTACACGAGAGAGAGGAGACAGAGAGGGAAAAAGAAAAGGAGAGAGAGAGATGGGGCAGAGAAAAAGAGAAAAGGGGAAAATAAAAAGGGCTATAAAGAACAGAGAGAGGAAGAGACAAAGAAAAGAAACAGACAGACAACAGGGGCTGACAGAGGGGGAAGAAGAAGAAGAGAAAAAAAGAAAAAGTTAAGAGAGGGAAAGAAGAGAAAAAGAGAAAACGGGTAAAAAAGAAAGGGGGAGAGAAAGAGAAAGGGGAAAAGGGAGAGAGAAAAGAGAGGGGAGGCAGAAGAAAAAAAATGAGAAAGAAAAAGGGAGAAAGAAAAGAGTGAGGGAGAGAATTACAGATAAAGAGAAAGAGGAAAAAGTGAAGGTAGAGATGGAGCAGAGAGAGAAGAGGGTTAGAAAAAGAGAGAGGACAGAGGTGGGGGACACAGAGGGAGGGAAAAAAGGGGAGAGGAAAGAAAGAAAGAAAGAAAGAAAGAAAGAAAGAAAGAAAGAAAGAAAGAAAGAAAGAAAGAAAGAAAGAAAGAGAGAGAGAGAGAGCTCTTACACATGGTCTCATTCTTCACAATGCTCCTGCCAAAGAAATTACTGGAAATCTGACAACACTGACACAAGAGACACTGGCATTATTGGCTCTATTTAACGACACTGTTGATATTCTTCTCTCAAGTCATGACTTCAACTGTGAAAGCGATTTGATCAGCACCCATGCTGGCAGTATCTCTGCACACCAATCGATCTCTGAGCCCAGTGTCATAACCTCACAATGAACAAGACGCTATGGCTATCACTCTTTTAACTGCCTCACTGTTAGACTGTCTCCTAACACAGATCCTCTCTGGGTTTCTCTGAGGTGTGGGCTGCTGCTTCATACTGACAAACGGTTTGCTGCACTTGCCCACCCACACTGGCAAAGTTACACAAGTCACCATGGAAACTTGAGCATTCTCATATCAAAGACAGAAACAGAAAGACATCAGAGAAACTTTCTCAGGAGGTGTAGGCAGATGATTGGGATTTTCATTGTCTGAACACTGAACTGTATTTGCATGGACGTGCTAACTCTGTTCGGAGCTATTTTTAACCTGTTAGATGCTGAGGTCAAGTATTGATGTATTGTCCTAGAGGAGCTCAGAATATCATGGGGTCGCATATTGATTGTGGCCTGGGAGGAATGCCTGGTGGAGCAATTCATAAGCATAAATCTGCTATAGTGACAAGATGCCAACTTACCCTGCAGCTGCCACTGGGTTTGAGCTGAACATTACATCAGAAACACTGATCCTGTATCCAGACATGAAATGCAGGCGCAAAGTAATCAAGTAGCCAGACGTTGGCTAACCCAGGCCATTTTCAGCAATTGCAACCTTGATCCCTTATACTGTCTGCAGTGTTAGAAGAGGCTGCATTTGTCTGTTCAGATCATAGCAAATAGTCTTTGACATCAATAAAGGACAAGTATATCATCAATTTGTTGCTTGCTGTCAATGCACAATGTCATACACGGTTGCTGTCAGACTAGCAATGGCTAACTACCAAAATTTTCCCTTCTGTGATTTTCCAGATAATGTCTACAGAGAATGCCTCGCCAATGGAACTTGGGCAAAGAAAGGGAACTACTCCCAGTGTCAGGAAATACTCAATGAAGAGGTATGAGGATGCACATTTTTACATGTCACACTTTTTATGATGCATTAGTGCAACAAAGAGCAGAGTGGCTCTGTGGGATACTGGATTGTACTGACCCCTAGAAGTCACTGTTAACACCAGCAAAAACAAAGACATGATACCGTTTCTAACTCGCAGTTCGCTGAACCAAGCAGAAAAATTCCACTTAAAGCAATAGTTGGACAAAATCTACACCATTTTTTTTTTTTACATTACCTTAGATGTCCATCATCGAATACAAGTTTGGTGTCCAAATTATGCATCTTTTGTTTAATGTTATGAAGCGTTAAGCAAAGCTATGAAGGTAATGTTGCTACCAAACACTAGAAGTCAATAATCACCCAAATCTTTTCTGCAAATATATCCTCAATATTTCTCTTAACCCAATTGAAAAGCATCCAGGTGTTCATTAAGGTCATGCAGACTTGTCCATGTGGTTTTGGACACAGTATGACTTGAAATTCACAGTACAGCTGAACGCAGCAGGTATTCCCCGCAGAATCCGACTCCTCTTCACGTGTATACACGTCACACAGACATATGGACACCTCAGATTATGTATGCCATTTCTGTTGTTCCTATTTATAAATAATTTCTTATTGTAAATTTTCAAACTGAACACTTTTACATTTGTGATTTCTTGTTTCTGTTTGTAAACATGACCATATGCCTGTGTGACATGTGCATGCAAAGGAGAGTCAAATTCATGGAGAAGGCAGAATTTGACAACACCTGCTTTCTAAAATGGTTACCTGCAGCACTCAGCTAATCAGACACTTTTGTTCATTTTTATAGGTCACAATAAGTCACACTGTGCCCTAAACCACATCAATAAGTCTGTAAACATTTAACAAAGACCTGGATGTGGTTTCAGTGGGTTAACAGTAGTTTTGGGGATGTATCTACAGAAAAGATTTGGGTGACTACTGAGTGTTCTAGAGCTTGTTAGCAACGCTAGCCTCATAGCCTGTGTGCTCAACTACAGAAGCAAAATTTGGACACATGGCTGATCGAAAAGATGAGCCAAAGATTACTTTGAAGCTCAGATTCTAAACTGTCAGTTCAGACAAAAGAGAACAGATTTTATTACCTTTTAAATTAGATCAAACAGTTTTGCATTGCAAAGGGAAAAAAAATAAAAAATCTGACAGTTTAGCTATAATTTGTCTTTATGTGACATATTAGTCTGAAGAAAAGTCTGAAGTTTAGAACATGTTAAAACAGAATATAAATATAATGCAAATGCAACAAAACATGTAAGCAATTATATAACTTTCATTTAAACATTGTAGCAAAACAACAGTACTAACACTCGACTTCTAAGGGTTAATACAATTGCTTATGGTATAGGTCCATTAACTGGAGCGGAAAACTCCCTTCTATAGAATGCAGTAAGAACACACTGCCCTGACACAGATGGCCGAGGGTTCAAGAAGAAATGTGATTTATGTAATGGATGCACTAATACGTGTCCGTAATACGAAACACTTCACTGTTAACATAAAAGCTGCCATTTCCACTTTTTCTAACACATTTTTCCTGAAAACAGTGGACCTCTGACAGAGCGTTGTTTAGAAACAGGCCATTCCCCCACCCCCACAAAAACACATAAAAAAGATAAGTAAAATAAAAAATGAGATACATGTTTTGTTTTAGGACAGTGACTATATGCAGGTATGAATACATGAAGGAATAATATGAAAACATTCACAATTCTTTGCACATTACATCAAAATACTTTGTGAACCAAGATTAGGTTTTGCTTGTAAACTACATGAAACCAGACTTGCTTGGATAATAATGTATTAATCTGAACTTTCATCCTATCAGTTAAACTACATTAGACTTTTTGGGCTAACCGTACTTTCATCACTCCATTACAGTACTTTAGGGAGGCAAATAGACTGGCCAGGCCTAGACACGTCACAAATACAGTTTGACTGCACATCTGCAAGATTTATCAGCTGTCATCTATTGTAACAGGAGTGGCAGGAAGAGCAGATAAATAATGTATAGGCTCTTTATCTGCTTTCAATGTGAGCGTTTAACCAGGCATGCCGGGAGGCTGTCCACGGGGAGGCTCTCCAAGTGAGAAACTGTTCACAGTCAATGGAATTAGGCTGCTAGAAACGAAGCCATTTCCGTATGGTACAATAACGCATGGGCTGACAGTCACTCAGCAGGAGGGTGCACTACACCTGCCACTGACTCGCTGCAATATGACATTATCCTGTGATATTATCATATAAACTGTTCAGGCTTTTGTCTTCTCATTTTTAAGACAGTTGGTGGTTTGCAATTTCTTTTTTTTTTCGCTTCTCACATTGTGGATCAAGAAAATCAGGCTACAATTCAGAGAATACACATGACGGGGAGCTCCTGCTTCAAACGAGGTTTACAGCAGCAGAGGAAGAGATTGTAGCTTTTGAAGCAGTGAATTTAAGGCTGTGCCTAAATATGCCTCCAGTTGTCACGGATGATGTAGCACACAAGAGAGTCTAACAGCAGGTTACATAATATTGCTTTACCACCACTGCAGGCCACGGAGCCTGATTCCCCAATGCTGCCACACGGCAAGATATGCTTACTTTGGTGTGCAGCCACCAGCTGGGCCACAGTCATTATCACAAACATTCGTAATCTCTTGCAACCCATCAGTTCTGAACAATTACAGATCAGTGTCTATTTACATCTAAGCCTGTTTTTGTCATAGATACACATATTAGAGACCTAAAAGGTAGTTTGTGAAGAAACTTTAATAAAATCTAAGAATTTTCAGCTTTGTTAGATCACATTCTTTACATATCAAATAAACAGCTTTGAGAAATCAGAAATCACATTATTAACAGAGAAAGGTGGATTTAACAGCAAAAATAGCTACTCAACATAAAAGGGTTAACAACTTCTTTTGTCTGGTCCATTTTGACAGGTGTGTATACTCAAAGGTGGCCAGCCGCCTAAGGCCCCGATGAGCCAAGGAGCCCTTGAAGATACACATTAGATAAACTATGTGCTGATGTTAAATTTCACTACAGGCTTCAGGCGATCTGCTCAAAATTTGAACTATAGAGCACGGCCACATGGCTGGTGGCGACTGTGCAATCCTGACTGAGCCACGGACAGCTCAAGCAAACGCGCGCTGATCACCCCTTACTAGGAGGCTTAGCTCAGGGGTCGCAACTGAAAATGTTAAGAAGAGCCATGAAACCACCTTGGGAGCCAAATATTTATGTATGTTTTACCATCTTGGCTGTAAATATGTCTCAGTATGTGCTGATGTCTTAGTACAGGCTAAAAATATAAACGAAAACTCAGACTTCGCTCTGCTTTAACCTTCAGCTCAGCTGTTTCTTGTAAAATGTCTCTCAATGTTCGACTTATGAGGCTGAAGTCGCTTCTCATTCTCCAGCTTCTCATTCGAACTGTCCCGTTCCACCTTAAATGGTGCCTGAGGCGCCAGACTGTACTGCTGCGCAATTTAAGGTGGAACGAGAAAATTCGAACGAGAAGCAGGAGAATGAGAAGAGACTTCAGCTTCGCGACTTGTTGCAGACTAAACGTATGAGGAAACCAGCTGAGTGCTTATAAATGCAAATAAGTCCATTCGTCTCCAAATTATCAATGTTTATCTTAAACCTCTCTTTGCCATTTCGTTAACTGCATTGCTGTGTGACCAGCAGTCTGCGCGTCAGTCTTTAGTGTTATGCGTTAACTCCAGTGTTTAAGACCATTTACTGTGAGAACTGTGTTAGAACTATGTGTTATGATTTTACAGCAAAGGAGGATTGTTATTTTACCTAAAAATCTAGTTCTGCTGTGGAGCCGCAACAGCTCTGCAGCAGTGGAGAGATTATTCAGGCCTAATTCTCACCCCAGACAGAGCCAGGGTCACTGATGAGAATCGAGGCTAAAATGTTGCTGAAGTTTAACGAAGGACTCTGAATGTCGTGTCTGTTCATATCTTGCTCAAATGTATAAATTGGAGCAGTTTTATTTCAACAGTTGACAATGCTTTGCACAAAGTTGTTTGGTTTGTATTTGGTTATTTTTGTTAGGAAAAGCCTGGAATGATGGACTTTACCTTTAGTCAATTTTTTTGTTGGACATCACACCTTTGGTTGTGTAAGTTTGATTGTTGGTTACACTTGAACTTACTTTTTGGTGATTTTTTTTATATAATTGCAGCTTTTCAATTGTATGTTTCTTTCTGGCACATGATTAAATGCAGTGTTTTGTTCCCACTGTCACATGGGCTTGTTTGGTGTGTCAGGTGGAGATACACAAACATTCTGACAATCGCGCTTTGAAAGTAGCTAAAAAGAAGTGCACTACTTTTCATTACTACTTTTTATAATGGCTTATTCTATGTTGTGTGATAACTGTGTGAAGACAGACTGGTATAAGGCTATTAGACTACAATCTACAGTATGGATAGAGGTCTATTATGTGGTTTTCTTTGAGTTGATAGGGAAATTCTAATCAAGATATAGAAGTGGAGCAAAGAAACAAAAGAAGAAGGAGGAAAGCAAAAAGTATGTTGCTACACTCCCAAAGCTAACTCTGGAACAGAGCGCTGCACAGGCTCAGCAGACCATACGCAATGCTAGCATTACTGTTAGTACAGATAGCTCCAGTGTTGGGTAATCACTCAAAAAAGTAACCCATTCAAGTTACTAATTACTTTCCTCAAAATGTAATAGGATAACGATCCTGGAAACAGTAATCTCACTGCTCATTACTTCTATCCTACTCTACCAAATTATCTCACTGTACTGTTTCGAGCAATTTTCTTCAAACAGGCAAAATGATCTGCCAAACAGTGAGAGAATGTCACTTTATAAACTTACTTCAGTAAAACATGTTTAGAACCAAGTTAAATGGTATTATATTATTCTTCTGTTATTAGATGTAATGATTAGATTTAACATGAGTTCACATGCCAAGATATCACTTTTTGCTGTATGAACAGTTGCATCACTAAGTTAAAAATGTGCATCCAGGGAACTCAATTCCTAACTTTATGTGCTAATGTTTGAATGAATTCAACATTAGCACAATTATTACCACTTCTAGCAGCATGTCAGCTGTACTGCCTGCATCTGACTCTTTACAGACACTCATATCATTCTTACAGCACTGGCTGCTGCTAATACTTGCAGAAAAGTAACAAAGCGCATTGCTTCGTTTTTTTTATTTTGGCACATGGATGGCGGAATGTACTGCATCAGCAACCTGTGTGTCATTCAAACTGACAAACCAATTATAAAGAAGCAGATATTAAGTAAGGTTTATTATTATTGCTTTGACTGCGGTTCATGTAAACCACCTCTATTTTAATACAATGTAGATATTTTAGCAATTGGTGGCAAATGTTAAAGTAACAGAGTAATGAATCCCTGAAAATCTTTCTGATCAATAAACAAGCATTTGTGTAAAATTAGGTGTATTTTAGCCATTGCATTGTGAAATGAACCAAATTAAATAAATAGATTAAAAAAAACAACAAAATCTGGTTTGGACTTTAGCATAAAAACTAGGTATAAAAGCAGCCTAACATTTGTGATGGAATCTAAAATATTTTGTGTTTTCTGCAGAGAACATAGGAAATTTCTTTACATAATGTATCCAATATACACTGCAACCTGTAGTTCCCTCTGGCTTGATGTAAGTGCACGTAAGCTGTTGAGGGTCAACATGTTCTCATAATGACTATGCATGTGGATACTTCTCTGCCCACTGGTGTCCTCACGCTCTTTATTAAAGACAATACCATTACCATTCAAATGCTAAAGGAGGAGTAGTACCTTCATGATTTCACACTGATATGTTTAGAATAACAATGAGCAATCTGGGCCTCTAATATGCTTATTTATTCCTCTTGTTTTTGCCTCTTTAATTGTTCTCATCTACATGCTGGTTTGGTGAACAGCACAGACAACGGATGATACCCATTGTCCAAGTTCATGTCAAGGTTTTGACTGAATTGACTGGGCAGGTCGAATAAATCTAGGTAGTGTTAGCCAGTAATGGACTTCTTCAGTCCTGGAGGACCACAGTAGTGCGCAGTTTGGTGTTTTCCCTCATGCGTGATGTGCCAGATTCAATACATCAGTTAATTGAGGAGATATCACATAAAGAAAGACAATGAACTGTACAGGGCTACAGCTCTGCTAAAGTAGAGTTGTAAGCGAATGCTGCAGACAAACTAAAACTTAAAATATTTTCAAAGTGCAACTATTTAAGGTGGGCAAAATTTCAGAGATTACCACAACAAACAGCAAGAATGACAGCATAAGTACGACATCCTGATCAATCTGAATCCTTAGCTTTAGTCTGTCCATTTCAAAGGGAAAAAAAGAAGGAACATTATAAAAACTACCATAATTTAAATGCTAGGCACTGCTACCAATTCAGTTCAAATGTCATGCATTACAGCACTTGAATTGAAACATCCGAATTGAATTGCAGCATTTCAAATGCTTTGCATTCTTATCAAACAGAATATATGTATATTGCTTCTGCTAGCAGTCATGACAAGCCCCAGCTGTCATGCATTGCACAGTGGTGTCTCGATTTAGTAGTTTCACTGTGGAGCTGAGGAGACAGGCTGTTTGTTGCATGCACCTTGTGCTGGGAAAGAAAGCAGTAAATTTCACATTGTCACATCTCTAGTTAATTGATTCGCTAGAGGAAAATGACTGTTTTCCTCTTCTCCAAATCGAAGACTGGATTCCATGGCTGTGGCTCAGCTTGTCAGGATGATAGTGTCCCCTGAAAATCAAAGCTACTTTGTTGAATATGACTAAAAAAAAAGACTGACACTGAAAAATGGAGACTTGTCAGTGCCATAGGGCTTATACTTTAAACTGATTTTTGTAAAGGATATTCATGCTGATCAACCCAATGTGCACTTAAACTACTAAATGAACAGAATCTGCTAATTTTACTGCTGATTGGCACAGATGTGTTATAAGCATACACAGTCTACAGGTATAATTTAAATCTCAAATTCCCCAAGGCATCAACAACCGTCCATGTTCTTCAATGAAGTTATAAAGTTTGGTTTATGTTAGGATATGTTTAAATTATTAAAAGACCCTAACAGGCATCCAAGACCTGATAAACCATTGAAACTGTCACCATTAGATAAAAAGTATGTAAAGCCATTACTGAGAATACTCAAAACAACAAAAATCAAACAAAGAAGCTGCTACTGTTCTCAGAACAATGGACTGTCCAGGCCAGAGTCCAAACCTCAATCAGTGAAGGTGTTTGAGATTACTTGGATCGAGAGAAACAGAAAATGCAACCAACTTCTAAGACGGAACTTCAGAGGTACAGAAAAATATCAAATATTTCTTTGAAAAGCTGAAAGCAAGACTCCTGAAAAGAATGGAAGTTGTAATAAAGGCAAAGCCTGGACATATTAAATAATAAAATTTCATTGTTGTGAATTCTGTTAGTGTTTTCTGCTTTTCTCCTGACACTGAATCCTGACAAATGAATCATTTGTGCTTAATGGCCATTTTGATTCTATATTAAATAAATGAAAGGGTGCCAGTAATTCTTAGAGGATTAGTAAATGAAGGCCTTGAATTATGGTGCATACATTTTTATCTATCATGCAGACCTATTCTAATCAAACGATTGTTTACAAATTTGTATGAAAACACAGATGGTTTTCTGAAGAGTAGTTAGACCTGATGGCAGGGTTGTTAATCATGTTTATTTATTTACTTAGCTTAGACACTTTGTGAGAATTCTATTTTTTTTTTCACCTGACTTAAAACAAACCCATTTATTAAATTACATGACACTGTAAATTAACACACGTTTTGCCTGTTATATACAGACTTGTCAGAGCTAATTGCCGTAACACTTTCTGGGTGGTCTTTACAGCAGAGCACGTAATGAGACTTACCAACACTGGCCACTGGCCAGACCAACTGTCACTGAGGGACATGTGAGTCCTCCAAGGTTGTTCAAAGCACCCAACACCATTACCACACATGCACGCACATACACACACACACACACACACACACACAAACACAATGCCAGGCAGTCGGGATGCTAGCTACCAGCTATCTCTGCCATCTGTTTCCTGCAGGACTGTAGATTTAATAATTAATAAGTTCACACTCACTGGGGAACATGTGGTTGCACTGCGGTGCTCACAGTTTAGGCAAATGTGGGAATGGACCCGGTAAGATAGGCCACTCGCATAGATAAAGCCCAGGGAAAGATACAGCAGGTGGAAAACATTGCTTCTAGCAGAAAGTAGATGGTGCAGATTTAATTACGTATATCCTGGTTTCAGTGATTCAATATTAGACTGAGTTTATTACTTTCTATAATTACCAAACTTAACATATTTGCTCAATAATTGTATTATTTATCAGTTTAGTGCATCAAGATTAACATCTCCAGCTCTGTATCTCAATTCAGGCACTATGCACTATACTCTTACACAGTACACTATGTACTTCACCATCAAGAGCTTACAATTCTGCATAATGGTGCAACCACAAAATGTTTTTCACTAAACAGAAATGACTAATTACTGTGCGATGGGCTACCTCATGTCACAGAATATCATCTGAACAACTTCCATATATACAACCACCAATCTGAAATCAAAAATCTTAACCTTAAACCTTTTGCTCCTAACACAGGCACTCCCTTTTTTTTTTTTACACATTTTCCTAGTTTGACACATCAAACCATCCATAATAGTGCAGGTGGATGGTGAGCTGCTCGCATGATGTATATTGCTATGAATGTTGTTAAAGCAGGACCCTCAGCACCTATATTTATCCACATGAGCACTATGCTGGACAGTGCTCATGTGGATAAATCAACAAGCAGCAAACTAACAAAAACAGCAAAGTGAAAAAAGTCTCCAGTTTCCCTTGACATCACCACTGAATGTGTTTGAGACTACTTAAATCATGAGAAAAAGAAAATCCAACCAACTTCTAAGACTATAACAGGAATCCACAATCTGTATGAACGAGAGTGAGAGGCTACAATCACAGAGGAGTTGACGGTTAGAAATCTATATATATACACACACCAGAGAAGGGGACATCACACTTGGGTTGTATGCCGACTGACTCGTGACCCGAGTCGTGAAATTTCAGCCGGAGGGAAAAAACAACAAACTCATAAAATTAGAAATGCCAACCCCGATGTGATAAATTAACCTTGAGTTTCTTGAGTGTCACTCTGCTTGTCAGTTTTGCTACACTCATCTACAGTTTATTACTGTAATGCGGTTCTCCTGCAGCTTGAGCCAGCAGGTTCGATATGGCTTCAAATAACAAACGTTTCATTACAGAAAAACTTCCAGTCTGAAAGACAGAACAAAGCATTACATACAGTAAAGGTGGTGTTTAAAGGAAAGACAGAACAACTTGAAAACGCATATAGCATGGAGTTTGGATAGCAAGTGTGCTAGCTAATGCAATAGCTAATTTGGCTGAACTTGTCACCTAATCTATCAGAGGTTTTAGAAAATTACAGATTACATTTCTTTAAAATTTAAAATCTCAGCTGGATTAGCTGTTAAGATAGCTAGCTATGATACTTGCACAAACTACAGAAGAACCAAACATTTTGCCTCTTTCTTTTTAATGAATTCACCTTTACCACATGTAGAGTTTCAGTTCTGTCCTTCAGACTAAAGCGTTTTCTATTAAGCTTTGCTGTTTGGAGCCAACCCTGTCAGAGTTTAATAGGGACTTATCCTTGCAAAAAGCAATGCTTTCGGTTAATAACAAGACTAAATTAAAATTCTCTACCAAAGACTCACACCACAAAGACTCGCCTCAGACTCGAACCACAGAAACTCGCAACTATTGTAAGGCTTGCACGAAGTGACTTGTGAACATCACTAAAATATATACATTCATTGGTTTGAACATGCAGCCACTGTTGCTCTCACTGGACACTGGTGATGAAAATCGGAAACTGGGTTCACTCTACGGAATTCATGTGATTTTCATGTTTAGGTCACACGAGTCCTGCATTCACATGATGAAAATGTTACCGAAATATTTAAAGTAATAAATACATTCTGATGAAGCTTATTTCGTCCATTCATGCAGCTACAACAAAATGACAGCTTTAAAATGGAAAAACCTTTCTTTAGGGTAACATTTGAGCAAATAAAGACAAACGTGATTAACTGTGATAAACTACACAAAAATAATGCAAACATTGTGATGTACTATTTTAACTGTTTGACAGCCCCATTTATTACTTTTCTGTAAACCAAGCCTCGTAAATGATATTGCTGCTGAAAGAAATCTTAACTGTGTAAACGTTTTTGAATACAGGCACTCATGATAAGACATCATACTCCCTTTTGATTTCCAGTGGAAGGACATCTGCGACTTTGCTTTCTGCTGAGTAAGCAAACAGATAGGTATTCTACCTTCAGGACAAGAAAACGGATCAACGTTAACTCGAGAGGATGAAGCAAAACATTACAAGCAGTTTTCACACTGAAAGAAGGCTTTGTTATTCCCCTTGTGAAGCTTTCAAGCCCTGTTAAAGTACCCTGTAAGAATAGCCCCCTCAGAATCACTATAGTGTTGAACTAGAGCACAACACATGTGCTTTCTAAGCAGCAAGAAAACCAGAGTTTGTGCTCCTTCACATCCAGTCTTGCTATTTTAACCAAAGCAGGAGTGTTTGTGAAAGAGGTTATAAGTTGGCTGTTCTCACTTGAGTGATTATCACATTAAAATCACGCCCAACCAACCGGCTGCTCTGTCTGTTCTTTCCTTCTTTGCCTTCCTCTTTCACAACACGGAGCAAATATTTCCAAGTGAGTTTATTCCCTACAGCAGTTAAACAGATTGGAGTGTGGTGGCTGACCCTGTATCAGTAGCATTTAATGTAGCTATGAAAAAAAAAAGGATGATTGTGTTGGCCCAGATCACACATCAGTACAGCTTGTGGATGAGGTATTAAAAAGATTTTCCTTTGATATAAATTCATTCCACTGAGTCGATAGACCTCTGACATTGCGAGTCACTCTGTAGTCGGTATCATGCACAAATTAGGAACTCTAGGTCTAAGCAGATTTTCTTTATGTGAAAAATTAATGATTTTCTAAAAAGCCCCTCTGTTGCACCCTTTGGAAAGCCAAAATATCCCAAACCTGATATATTTAAATCCAAGACTCCTGTCCATCAAAATAGTGTTGCATGAAAGTAAGCCTTCTATTAAATTCCATAACTATTATATTGCTTACATGTACAAGTAGTCATATTTTTTGCTCTTTAAGGACCTTAATTTCAGAGGATCTGGTAATGTTCAGAGGAAAAACATCCATATAGCAAAAAACATCAGCTTTGGAAATTTTTTGGTGACACCGACAATTTCTGAAAAAAAATGAATGTCCTCACAGTGAAAATTCAGCTTAGACCTGGAGTTCCTAATATGGGCATGACAGCAACTGCAGAATGACAACACAAATTCAGAGGTCATTGAATAACACTAATACTCTGATGATTTAATTCTATTTCATTTTCACACTGCTGTTGCCATTATACTTCCAGTTGAAGTAGACTCACATTTTTATCTTCCTTTATGCCTTTTTTTACTACTCCCATTATTTCTCAGGTCATCTAGGTGCTAAGATCCTTTTGCCAATCCCACAAGCTCTCCAAACACAAAAAAGCACTTTGACAGATGTGGAAAAAGTTGCTCTCTCGAGAAAGGGGTAAGGAGAAAGCAATGACAATGGGGCTGCTGTAGTCTGGTCACTCCCTGAAGAGTGTACAAGTGGCATAGTGCTAATGCAACACTGGAGTAAGTGTGACCCCTGCTAATACTGACAGAAAATGTTAGCTTGAGAGACTTGTAAAGATGGTAGCATGGAAGCTAAAAAAACAGGCAGACATATCTCTACCCAAAAAGGTCCTAAGAGACCGAGCATTGTGAAACACAAATTGGAAGTAAAATGCTTAAGTGTAACATCTACGTGTTCCTGGAACAGCTGGCAGCCCTGAATCAAGATGTAGCCATAGAGAACTGCATGGGGAAGGACACAGTATTTCTCACTGTTATTCATATATTTCTAAGTCTGCCACTGTGCTGAAACGTAGTAGTGGGATCAACCGATATACCAGGTAAAATCTTTAAGGTACGAGTTTTGTCATGATCTTTACATATGTATTCCACAAATTAGTGCAGATAACACAACATGCCAAGAGTGCAAAACATGCCAATGTTTGTCCATTTTTTTTAAATGGCAGAGCCAGGGATGTTTCAGGTCATGTTTCAAGTAAAAATAAAAATGCAGTCGTCAATTGATCATCCCTTGCTGTATAGTCAGTTGTAGTCTGAGGTACTCAGGTAGAGCAGATAATAAAATTATGCGAACATAAATGGTCAGTCTTTTTGGGGTTAGCCATTAGACATGGAAATCAGCCCTTTTTAATAACTATGAAACGTATGAAGGTAACTTCCAAGTTCCATTCATCTACACTACTAGCGCTATTACCAACACTCTTAAAAATTAAGGCTCTAAAAGGTTTCTTTAGACCAATGTCACAGAACTGCTTTTAGTTCACTAAAAAACTTTGAGAGGTTCTTTCAACAGCCTTTAAAAGAGCCATTCTGGTAAATGTAAACAAGATGAGCAAATGTGAAGAGCCTTTTTAAAGTTTAAAGACCCTCCAAATAATGCAAAGGTTCTATCTAATAGCAATTAAATTAAATTCCCAGAAACACAGATCCAAAACCAATAACAAATGGTAAGCTTTTATTCAAGTAGGCTATGTTAAAATGAGGTGACTTCTCCAAAATGTTCAATCCCCCTCCTTCACATCTGTCTATCATATGAAAACAAAATGCATCAGGAGCAGCTTACTACAAATGTCGATGGTAGTGTGGTTAAGCCAAGAGAGAGGAAAGGCAAAAGGAAAGTAGGGCAGGTAAACCTTCGCCTCCAATATGTCATTCGTTATCACTGGATAAATTATGAAGAGCTGTCTTTGAAGAGCCCTCCTGTGAGGATTTGGCTTTGCGTTTGTGTTAAAAGCAGTGGAAACAGTGCAGGAGTATGTGAGTGCCCACACTGGTACCAGAATCAATGGTGGGATGATAGGCTCAAAGGCCCTGACAGTCTGCCTTTCCAGTGGCAGATGGAAGAGGCTTAGACTCGGGCCCTCTGAAGTCTGCTGGATGCCTGTGCGGTTGGTCTCAGGAAGCACAGAGAGGGTGAAGATAAATCCACAATATTCGTCTCTCAGCCTGCCATGTGTTCACTATCCTTGAAATTTGTCCATGATACTACTGTATTAATCAGAAAATATTAAAGGAGACCTTGCCCGTTCACATACACGCTGCTTGTCACTGTATCTACCATTCAAGAAATCGTCGTAACTGTCTGTATTTAACCAAGAGAGATGCGATAAAATGTGAACATTCATCCCCATTAACTTGAGGCTAACATAACAGGCAAATCCCTATTATCAGGCTAGTGGACCTATTTGTTGGGAAAACAAACAAACTTGTTTAATCTTTTAGCGTAAAAAAAGGTTAAAATGCAGAATATAAAGACTAGTCTCAGCTCCAGTTCTGTGTCATTTGCACCCAAGTTTGGCCACAACTATCAGGATTTTGTCAGCTGCATTCTGATTTGCTAGCCACACATCTGTGTATATACACTTCTAAGCGGTGTTTGTCATTCAGATGGGAAATAAAGTTTTGTTTTTCCCCAGCTAAGCTCTAGTCAGCAATAACAATGAACAAGACATATTTCAATGGCATTTTCCCAATCACCACCTTCTATAGACTTCACAAAAACAGTGAGCTGTGACCGATCATTTTGCATGTCAGTCAAACTGCCTCTCCCTGACAAGCAAGGTGGTTCTCAGTCATGTGGCGGAACTATACCAAAAAATAAGATATGACTGGTTTTATACTATTTACAGTTGTCTTTCCAAGAGCACAGGGAACTACATGAAACTGGAAAAAATGAGTAAAAGGCCTCCTTTAAAGTCTTCTTATCCCATAGAGAAGGAACCTTCTTAGAAAACATCAATCATGCTTGTCTGACTCACCCACAGGTTTAATCCTGGCCTCTAGCTGCATAATTAGAGGAGATATTAATAATTTGAGTATTTTAGGGTTGCTGATTGACAGGAGTATTCTTGTATTTTTAACCAATTTTCTAATTATCAAATTGACGGCATGATTCATTATACAGACAATTACAATTTTGGAAACGTACCCAGCATTTACAGAAACAGCCAAGCTACAAATAAGAATTAAAAGGCTTTATTCATGCTACACATGACTGCCTCAGAGTTCTAGCAGTCATTTGCTATAATATTTGTATTTTACAGTAGTAGACACACAGTAGTTTTTAATAGCATTCCACTCAAGCTAAACTTTTTAGAACCTAATGAACCTTCATAACCTCCATGTGTGTGGAGGTATCATGGGGTCAATGACCAGTGGGGGCCTGCTCATAGATCTACTTTGTGAGGGCCACAGGAAATCAGTGACAGATTTGTGTAGCAGGAGTGCACAGCCTGAAGGCACAGGCAGGGGTTCCTGGCCCCTACGATCACAGACCACATGATAACTACACACACGTGTACGTGCACACAAACCAGCCTGATCATTACGTGATCAGCATATGGTCCCTACAATCAAAGCAATGTCATGGGACAGGCATCAAGTGAATTTGTTTCTCTTTCAACAGACACAGCACACAAAATATCCATCCGCTAAAGTATTTGAAAGCTTCAAAACATCATGACTCACAGGTCATTTTGCATATGTTCTCACTGCCTAAATCATCAGATTGGGTCAGCTTGACAGTCATCAAGGTGCATTTCACATCTGCTTCATTTTCCATCAAAAGTAAATATTTAACAATCGGCAAAGCCCGTCTCATATTAGCACCACTGTTCCACTGCGGCAGACTTTTGGATATTGAAGTGACATCGTATTTATAATCCGTTTGGGACTGCGTGCGGGCCGCAGAGTTCTTCTAAATATCCACGGCACTCAGCCAGGCATACAGTTCTAATCCAACAGCAGCACTCTAGAGTAATAATCCTGAAAATTGACAGATTAGATGAGGGATTATAGAGGAGACTTCGGTGTAGTCTATGTGAATGTTGGGTTGGTGCTAATCTCGCTAGTGTTGTGCTTTAGTGATTACAACAATTTAGGAAATAAGATAACATTATCAGTTTGAACACTCCAGCTAATAGTTAACATAACTAACATTATAATGCTTTTGGAAATATGAGACAAGGTAGTAATAGTATATATTTCAGTCCAGGCTGTGTACAAGTTAGATAAAACAGGACTGTCTAGGCTGATAATGAAAAGCAGTTTGCACCGCAAGACATCTCTCTCTGAAAAGTGGCATTTTTATCCTTTGTTTTATTATTATTATTATTATTTTAAATGGCACGAAAGAGATTTTTGTCTTAACCAATGAAAATGAAAGCGGTTCTTGACATTCCATGTGCCACTAGAGAGCTTTCATCAAATGCTCTGGTCTAGTCAGCTAACACAGATCACACAGATTCTGAAAAACAACAATAACACTGCATGGGACTATGTTGCAGAATGAAATTGCAAGTCCTTCCAAAAGCTTTACGTCAATTTTGTTATGAAAAACGCCAAAGAACAATAGACAACATTATCTATGATGTTTATCTTTTATGATTTAAGAAGCTTTAAGATGTTATTTTATGTCTAGAAAGTCTGTGATCTGAAAGCCTGCAATCTTCCTGATGTGTTTTGTGTTCGCCTGTGTCCTCATTCTTTCAGAAAAAAAGCAAGCTGCACTACCATATCGCAGTGATCATAAACTACCTGGGCCACTGCATTTCTCTGGGAGCCCTGCTGGTCGCCTTCATTCTTTTCATGAGGCTCAGGTGAGTTAAAATAAATTTAATGTCTAGATTATTTGGAAAAGATGTTTACATGACCACACTATAAAACATTTATGTTACATATACACCTTACAAGTAGCATACTCAGGATCATGACAGAAGTTGTACCTGAGCATGCTTGAGCACGGTATTCTTAAGAATGTAAAACCAATTAAGTGAAGACAAAATTGATCAGATCTAAAGCAAATAAAGTTCAAATAGGTGCTCACTAACGCTTAGTGTTCCTTAACCTCTTAATTAACCACACTTCTATAACTCCTTGTAGTTACTAAACATCAAACATTAGAGAATGTAATAAGCATGGCGTTCAAAGGGGCTCAACGAACTACCCTATTCAAGGAACTGGTTCCATGAATATTCTGTTTCTAACTTAGTAATAGTTAACTTATAGTTATAATATTATAACTTAATAGTTATAATAATTAGCTTTGCTGTCATGTATTCAGTCTTGGGTTCAACACAAAGGTGCTTAAATCACACAGAACTTTAATTAGCACTATTGTTCTGGCTTTTTGCCAGTCCTCTGGGCAAGTGTACCCACTACAAACAGAGAACAGGACAATGCTGCAACCCATCAGCAGAGCAATTGATTTTCCAGCTGCTGACAAGAACCTAAAGATTATATATGTTGAGGCACCATAGTTGCTGCCCTGGCTGTAAGGCCTAAGCATGGTCAGCTTTCTCATTTCCAAGGCTGGTCTGCCCAGGTTATTTTCCAGCTTTTCATTGCACCTTAAAAATGACGATGCTGCATGGTCAGTGGAAAACTACTCTTTAATGAGAATTTAAGGGAAACGTCAGAAAAGCAGTTGCCCAGCTCTCAAGAACATCTTCATATGCCCGATTTGATTAGATCTGAAGGAAATTCCAACAACTCTTCAGAAATGCACTGATAGACTTTTTTGAACAAAGACAAAACACAAAAGCTGTACAAAGCAAAACTTGACTCTGGATTATGCACAACTCTTTATTAGCTTGGATCAACAACCAAAATGAAGCTCCTGGAATACGTGTTTCAGTGTATCTACAATCTTCTTTAAGTCTGCTTTATTGCAGACTGAGAGGTTGTGAGAGAATTAAATCCTGCTTTGAGTACTCTCGGCCAGATTATCCCTGGATCAGACTGCCTTGATTAATCTGGGCAAGATATCCATTCCTGGTTCCAGGATTCCCAATCACAGCATCTCATTCGGAGTCAGATGAGCCAGCCTGAAATTTTTTGCATTAGTTCTAGTCATTGTTGCCTGTGAGACATGCTGGTGGAGACAGCGACATCCACAATGCCTGTCAGCCTCCCTATTAACCTCTCCCTCCCCTAGCTAATCTCCTAAAGTCATTACGTCATGGAGAGATTGTGCTTGAGGGCAATAAATGGAAAACAGAGGTCATGAAGTTGCAGGCTGTCTGGCACTGGACTTCTCGTAGAGCTGCGATGTAATGAAATAAGCATCAGGAACAGATGTCCCGGGTACACACTGTTGTGCTTCCACACTTAGTCCTCCATCCTATATCCATCTCTGACCTAAGGGACTCTATATAGGGGGTGAGGGGGCAGCATTTTGAATAAGCTTGTTAGTGTTTCACAGGGATATCCAAGGATATCTATCTGTGTTTCTAAGAGGCCTGATCCTTTTGGGCTGTGCAGCTCACACAGAGCTCAAGCAGCTGTCACAAACACTGAGAACCAGGAGGCTCGAGATACATATCACCTTTGAATCAAATATCTTTTACTAGGATACAACTACTTGTTACTGTATCATAAGTCAGAGTGTAATTCTTTAAATCCATTGTATGCTAACCAAAATATTATTTAGAGAACTAAGATTTTACATGTTAAAAGGCAGACAGACTTTGCTGAGAAATATGTATAATCAGCTTGATTCGATTATGCAAATATAGCAGTAATGACCTGCCACCTTGGTGTATTGTGTAAAGGCTGAGATACTGCCTACACATCTCTTGGATTATGTAACACACTGTGCAGTCTAACTGTAATTTCAATGTGCAGATCCTCACAATGGCAAGCTTGAATAGTTAAACTGAATATTGCATGTAGTGGGATTAAATGCAGCCTTGGAATTTCTTTCCAACTGACTGCAGCAGTCAGATGAATCAGTGTGGGCTACACCAGGGACAAAGCCTGCCTGCTGGGAGATTTTGAGACATTCTTGCAGGCATGTAGCAAGTGGAAGCAGAGCTGGGTAAATGGATGACATTCACCATCTCACTTAGGCATTCAAGTGTGAAAAAAGAGGCCGAAGACCAGTGAGCAACACAGTGAGGGCTAACCTCACAACACCTTAGGTCAACCCCACAGTGACAAGGCAGTGTTGAAGTCCAACATTTCGTATCGTATTTCATGAAATGTAGCTTTGTTCAGAGTCGGACAAAGACTGTCTTCCTGTGCAGTGCAATACAAACACTTCCCAAATGTCTCCAGGGCAGCTGTTGCAGGCATCAAGAAAAATAAAGGAAATGCACAATAGTCCTTTTTTTGCATCACAGTATGTCATCAAGCATAGAATTATGAGGCATACTTTTGTACAATCCAAAATGATTATTTCCAAGTAGCCCACAAGGAAAATCTGCTGTGAGATTTTACTATTCAAAGTTTGAGCCGTGTTTACTGATTCTAAGTTACCCACAGACCTAGTGACTCTCTTCTTTGGAAGGGATTCAAAGAAAGGTGTTTAACTGTGTTTCAAAAATAGAGTTCATACATAATACTTCCAAGCAATCAAAGTTAAATGTGTGTTTGTTTGGTCAGTCCTCAATTATTAAACAATAGGAGCTGTCATACATGCTTGTTTTAGTTCATTTACACTGCCTAGAATACTGCCTGTTTCAGTGATTTCCAACAGAAAATTATACCACAACAAAATCAGTACACTGTAGAAGCATTGTGAGAGCGGTGAAGAGCAGTGAGAAGGCTTCACTTAAGCATTACATTGTTAGCCTTGATGATAATGCTATTAGGGAAGCATATCTGAAGGTCTGGGAATGGTCTGAGCAAATTAAATTACAAGTTAAATCTCAATTATGCTTCTTGCTACCCACACTTTAAAAGTCACTTTTTAAATGTTAACAAAGTTAATTTAATCGCTCTGAAAGTTTCTGTTGTCCTGCAAGAGGAGGACCTCTGTACTGCTATTTGTGTCCGTGCTGACGTAGGAAAGGGTAGCAGGGTGAGAGAGGCAGCAGACCTCAGAGCACATGGCCACTGCATGAGGCTCTGGCCCGGTGCCAGAATCCTGCGGGGTCCTGAGTGTACATGGGCCACTCTCTCCAGCCAGGCCCCAGTATGGGATGTTACCGGTACATCTGCACACCATTTGGGCTGTGAGGCGCTTTGGGAGGCCCTTTCGTAAGCGCTCCAGTGCCGCAGGAACTGCACTAAGCGGGCATGGATCTCTAAGGCGGGCCCCCATGTGGAGAGCGGAACCAAACTGTCTTAACGCTCTTCTTCTACCCCATCCATTTACACTTCCCCCCCCCCGTTTATGGCCTGTTCATTCTCTCTCCGATAACCGTGTCAACAGCAGGGGATCTTCTAGCCTGGAGCTTCTTGTGCCCTAAGACCGGCCTCACTCATTTCTACAGATAATTCATGAAAGGACACCGCTCAAGCAGAGAAAGCCTGATGGTCTAGATCAGTAACACCTGAGTAATAGTAGGGAGGTTTTGAACAGACAGCTGCTGTAATGTACTCCCATTAATGCAGGCGGTAGCAGAGGCCATAGTGCTTACTCAATGGCAGGCACTAAGCGAGGCTGTTTAACCCAGTCAAAGTGACAAAGAGGCAAAAAGAAGAAACAGGTGACATCTTGAGTTACCAAGAACTGAATCTTGGCCATATAGTTTGTCATAAACATCATTAGTAGTTAAGTAGCTTAAAAAAAAACAGTTTTGGCGGGTAGGAGTATTTTTTTGCAGTATTGGATCACTGCTTGATTAAGCAAACACTGTCATACAATCTGTAGTAACAGGCTGTATTTTCACCCTTTATCCAAGTAAAAATCAGACATTCCTTTATTGCATTAAAAGGTATTTAAATGGAAAGATATTTGGTATTACTAGCATTAGAAATCCTCACTTGTTAACATTCACTAAAGCAGATGCGTAGAAAAAAAGGGAATATTGTCAGTTTTGCCTACTGCTGGAGCTCTTGCCAGGATGACAGCTGAAACATAACCCTGTGGGCACTGGCTCAGTCATCTCCCCAGCACCAGAGCGAACATTTCAAACATATAACTGCCAGACAACATAGATTTACAGCAAAGCCAGGGTTGCTTCATCCTCCAAAGCCTATTTTTTTCATGGGCCAAAACTGCTGTTTTAAAACAGTGACCATGAAAATGAATTACTTTTACAAGTGCCTATCTTATAGAATAAAAAGGCAAAGATAGCAGCATGAGCAGTTGCAAAATGAGCTGGTTTTCATGGAATGTATACTATTTGGATAAGCTCTCTGTTTGGTCACCTGAGGTTTTACATATACTGGATGCAATTAATAGGCATTTCGCTGGAAAAGTATTATTAGTTTGGTACTAATGGCATTAACAATTTGCTTCATAGGTACCACAGTAGGCAAGCACCCAGGTTTCCACTGGGGAGAGCTTATGGCCTGAGAGTTGGAGCTTAAAACTTTATCCGCTTCCTTGCCAGTATGTTCAGTTATGCCACCATCAGGAATGCCCCCTGCAATGGAGCCATGGAGATGGTTGGCACAGACATCATCTCTGTGACTGTGATCCATAAACCTGTAGCGAAGGACAATATGTACACACAATGGATAGATCAGATATTAGACAGTCGTTTTATATAAGTATTTTGATTTGGCAGGGATTTTTTCCCCTTCTCATTATCTCTTTCCGTTTCATTTCTTTACATACTGAAGCTTTATCTTAATTTACATCATTACATTTTATATTAGCACTATTGCACTTTCACATTCATTCGTCATATATATAAATTCATATTCATACCATTTATATATTTAAAATACAGCCTACAACACAAGCATTTGACGATATTTTGATATTGTTTACGTTGACCAATCTACACATGCACCTATATTTTTGAACCACATTTTGCAACGGTTGCACTTTTTTCACGCTAAAACGTTAACACATTTTTTGCAGTACCCTAAAAATGTAGAAAACAGGTATGCTGATATTCCCCTTACTGCAAAAGGAAACAGCTGTGGCTGCCACACAGAGAACGCATTCCTGCATATTACCACCCATCCATCCTCTCTCTACCCAACACTGAAGGATGGATTGAATAAGAAATCCAAATTCTAAATTTTGATGAATGAATGAATCCACCCACTCATCATGCCGATTTGCTTAACTAATTACTTTTGCCATTATGACAGCCAGTAAAAACACCCTGAGAGCTGTGATAAATGTAAGACCCTTCTCAAAAATACTAATGAATCTGGTTTTTGTCAAGGTCAAATGAAAACATGGCTGAACAGAGCATGTGAAGGGTGATGTTTGGATAAATTGGTTAAGCTATAATTAGGGTCCATGCACAGAACCTTGTCCCTTAGGTCAATGGTCCCAGCCTTCACATGGTTTTAACCTTGTGCTGAAAGGAGACAACACTAACAACAATGGCAGTTTTTGATGGTGTTTGGCCACTGTGTCTCACTAGTTTACTGCTGTGTTCAGCTCCCAGTACGCTGCAAAAGAGAAAAAAAAGGACTCTGCACAAGCTGAAACGTAGCCAACTGGAGGAGAGAGCAGGCAGAACGTTGCCAATGGTTTAGAGCAGAGCTATGCGTATTCCAAAGATACACCGAAAACATACCCATCTATAAAAAGTAGGAGAAATTAAACTTATAGACAGCGGTCAGCCACACCATGCTTTATCCACATGCCTTACTATGAAAACCAAAATTAGTAATAAAACAATCTGTACTAAAGAACCTTTGAAAAATTAGCGATTAATTAGAGACATTAGTGATAAATTTATAAAGAACGGCTTATCCTTTACGGTTAGCCTTTAGCCTGTTTGCCTCATTTCTGTTTCCTCTCACAGGGCCTGTAGAATGAAACAAAAATGTGACAAGCAGGCTAAAGCCTGTGGCGCCGCCTCCCTCGGTCAGCTGCATCAGACGACGCCACGGTCTCAGGCACTGGTCTTCACATCATGCTGAGAATCTGCTGCTTAATGGCTGCTACTGATAGCATGAACAACTGCAATATTTACTGAATTCAGGCAGTGTTTAACGGTCACAGATGCACGTAACGATAATTATTTAATGACTTAATCAATGAATGAATGAATGAATGAATGAATGAATGAATGAATGAATTTTCAGATGTGAAACATTTAGAATAATTTCTGCCAGGGGTTCAGAAGCTGCTGCTAAACATATCTTTAAAAAATAAACTATATAGTTTACTTTTGTTGTTAAAGACAATTCTAATTAAAAATGAGCATCTAAAATGGTTCAATTTATACTAATTAATACTGGAAACTGAATGTAAATGCAAACTTGCAACATAATTAAACATGTAGTAAATGAATAACTCTTAAGCTCTAATTGGCCCTTCTAATTCTCTGCATAACTAAATCATCCATCCATACTTTAATCCTTTACAATTTCGAGACAAAAAAAAATCTTTTGCTTAATGTTCCTTGGCTGTGCTCTGCTATAGCCTGCCCTGCTCTCACAACAGTACAGAACCACAGGAGGTCAAGCATAGGAGCTTCCTCTCACCCCACAAATCATGCCTCCTGCACACATCCATTAACCACGGCTGCACTTCCTAATCTCTCCTCGTGAGCCTCCTCATTCCGGTGTGTTCATATCTATTGTTCCGGACCTATCTACACTCTTTCTCCATTATAACTGTGATATTTTCCCATATAGATTTGAAATGGATTTTCCATGGCTTGATCCATAAATGCCAATAAATCATTTAGCTCTTTCATACACAGACACACATACACATGGCCTTTTGTACTGAGTAGGAAGTGAAAAAAAAACAAAAAAAAAAACAGGCAGCATCAAGAAGAAGAGATCATTTGAAAAAATGCTTGTAATAGATAGTGATCATACTATTTAATACCTTTCCACTAACTGTTTCCAAAATACTAGTTATACTGAATAAAACATCAAAATTTTTAGTTCTTATTCTGGAAGTACAAGTCGAGACTGGATGACATACCTAGCTAACTAGCCTGCTGATGCCAGCTATTCACTGTGAGCTAGCTAGGCATTTAAAAATGTATCTAAGGTAAAGGTAACTGGACATTTTTTCAAAATCTAGATCACATAATGAAAGAGGTGGTTTAGAATTCTGGTTGCAATAGTCGTTGTTTTGACAAGCATTTGACATTTTGCTGGCTCTTTGTCGTCTCTGCTCCAAAAGCTTGTTTGAATTCTGGTGTTACTTTTTAGATGTTTACATACAGTGTTGTTAGTTTAGAAAATGTCTCTCTCTCTTAGTTTGTGAACCAATTTACTGATTTTAAACACTCAAAGTAGAAAATGAAAATAACTAGAAATAACTGCCTAGTAGCAAGACCAATGAGTGGATGCTCCTTTATGTACTTTTAACAGGATGCACTGATGTGGAGGGTCTCTTCAAAATAAAAAAATAAAAATAAGTCAGCAATTTGCCACTTTTATCATTTATAGTCACCACTTATAAATAGCAGTGACAAGGCTGATAGATCTGAATTCAGCCGTCAGCTCTCATTGCTCCAGATCCATTTGTGAAATCCACAGTGCTCCTGATTACAGTCCAGGAGACACAGCCGCTTTCCAGCCGTCACTAGGACAAATTACATCGTCAATTTCACAACACACTCGCCAGATGGATATCTCCTTGCTGTATTTAGCACGCAGTATAAAGCCTGTGAGTTTGATTGACAGGGGGGTTTATTTATAGCACAAAATAAACCAACAGTCCTCTTAGCTTGGCTGTCAGTTTGAATAACTGTGCTGTGCAGAAGAGCTTGATGTGTCTCAGCTTGACGCATCTGAGAAGCGACTTCCAGAGTCTTGGGTTTTTGTCTGAAAAATGATGTATTTGACAGTGAGTAAGAGCTGGTATAATTTACCACTTTATGTATGCTGATCTGAGGCCAGTTTTGTCATGCGTCCTACAGTTAGAGTTGTGGTAGACAAAGTCAGTGTCAGGTCTACAGGACCGGTATGTACATACAGTTAGAGGTGGGTAATCCAGGTCCAAAAAGTAAAAACCCTCCCCAGGATTTTGTTCCAACTTTACACAGCTTATGCTACTAATTACAAGATGTTTTATGAAGTGAATGACATTGTATTGACAAAAGGGCCCTTAAACCAAAATGATGCTGGCATTTGTTAAGGATCATTTCCAAGTAATGAAACTAAGAATGCCTAATATCAGTTGCATACATTTCTGTATATTTTTTATATTTAAACTGCAAAAATACAAGTGATTTTACTTGTGAAACACAAGGACATTCAAATGCAAGTCATTTTCTACTTTTTTAACTCAAATAGAAACACAGACAAGGAACTTTTACTGGAGTAACATTGTACCAAGAGTATTTCCACTACTATTCAAGTAGATGATTTTTTAATATAGAATATGTACATGTATATGGAAAAATACATATGGAACAAATATCCATTACATTAGTTTAAGGGCCCTTATGTCAATGTAATGCCACTCCCTTCATAAAACATAATATCTTGTTCTGCAGAAAAAAAAAAAACAGTATCGGTTTTAGTAACAACTAAGTTGTAAAGGTTAAGATGAGTGAGCCAACAGAGCATGAATGTGTGTGCATATACACAAACGGCAAGAGAAATAAAGGCAATGTAAATGACACTGATATAAAGGACAAAGAATGCCCTCATTATGAGGGGTTTTACTCCAAAATAAACCAGTCATTTTCCACAAATACAACACCTGAATTGACTGGTCAACTCTCCCAAATAGAGCACTTAATGGACCATACAACTCTCCTAAAATGTCTCCTAAATGGACTGGGCAGCAGCTTCAGGGAGCATTATAATCTATGTCACTGTGTTCAGGCCCAGAGCACATTTAGCCCTTACTATGTATAGCTCCATTATTGGAGTCATGCATTCCCATGTTGTAATGGCCTGCATATCTACCATCACTCCCCCTTAATGTTATCTGCTCTCGTTCTCCTGAACCAGGTTCCCTTGGTTTTGCGCAAGATGGCCGTCATGTCTTTACTACGTCTTTTACTAAAACTGACTGCACCACAAATCCTTAAGTCATGTCCCAGCGAATAAGAGCTAATTAATATGTATCTCGCTTTAACATGACAATAATACGAACAACATGTACAAGTTGAACTGAATGAAATTGACGTAGCTTTTAGCTACATAGCTTTCAGTGTTTTGCTTTCTGTGTAATTTCTGTTGGTTTCCCCAACACACACACACACGAGTTACATTCTGTCAGAGGATAAAGTCTACTGAATCTTAAGTCTGTTATTATTATTAAATTCAAACATTTATAGTTGTAAAATATCTTGTCTTCTACTTAGAAAACCAAATGTGGTATTAACAAAGTTTAGAATATGACCATCAACATAAGCTTGTTTCAATGAGTTATTGGTAAGAAATAATTAAATTACACTATGCTTTTACTAGCACCAGCAATAAATGCAACTTCTAAGTCTTAAAAGGAATCTTCATTTACTGTATATACGTTTATACAAACATCTTTACTCACCTCTATCTTTACTCTCATTCATGCACATGCTCAGTCTCTGTCTCTCTTTGTCTTCCTCTGTCTGTCTCCATTATGCAAGGACAATTTGTTATTTCTGTATAATCTGGTGGTGAAATGCAGCGCCAAAGAAATCAAAGAAAGCTTTTGATGCTACTCAATATCTTAATTTGTTTGTCCACATCAGACTCTTTGCTATAAATAAATTTCCATGAGCTTTACGTCTCAGAGCAGCGTCCAAAGCAAAGCTGAGATGAATGCCCTAAGATGATAGCAAGACTGTTACTGTGTGTGTATAAAATTTTGGCCTATTTACAAAATGGGCACTCTAAGGAAGATTTACCATTTATCTTCCTCCATGGTTTTAACCCTTGGTGGCCATAACAAAAGCATGTTGTATAGTATGTATTATATGGTAACCATTTGAACTCCAGGCTTGTTATTCATTATTAGTCTTAAGACTTGTAGTACTGTGTAAACATCAGAGACCCTTTATTTATCACCCTTTATTCATTAAACTTCAAATCAGCCAAAAAGCATTCATTCGTTTTCATTATTCATTTTCAGGAGAGATTTCTGCAGAGATACAATATAAGAAAATATGCTTTTATAAGAAGGAAAAAATGGTGAAAACAACTGGATTTCAAAAACAGAATACACATCTATCCAAGGTACAAAGAAAACAGTACTCCTAAAACCTAGTAGACTACCAGCAGATAAAGAGTACTTAAAACTCATTTTTGAAAGAGAGGAAGAAAAAAAAAAAACAAAGCCCCACTCTTGCTTCAGATCTGAAAAATCCACAGGTGTTTGTCCATCCTTCCACTGTGAAAAGACAACTCAACACTATGAAACTGTGCGTAGTAGTCAAAAAGTTAGAGAAATGGATTTTAAACTTTCAATCAATTCCATGTTTGTGTTCATAGCCAAGAGGAGATACAGGGAGATTCACTCGAAAGAGGCCCCGAATATTCTGTTGTAACTCCCGTTAGGATGAGGCAATCCGAGCCAAAAAAATACACTACATACCTTAACGTATGTGCAATCGTTTACATTACATGCAAAGGTGGAAGTGATCTTCTGCCAGACACATTTTGATACAGTGCTCCAGGTCCCTGAACATATCGGCAAGGATTAGATTCAGTTATTCTTTGCATGGTAGATCATCCTCAGATCACTCCGATCAGTGACCACTGATGAAGGACCAGAGGATGACCAACACAAACTGTGCAACAACAGATGAGCTATTATCTTTGACTTTACATCTACAAGGTGGACCAACAAGGTAAGAGTGTCTAATAGAGTGGACAGTAAGTGGACACAGTGTGTTAAAACTGCAGCAGCACTGCTATGTGTCTGATCCAATTGTTCCAGTGCAACACACTATGACCACGTTAGTGTCACTGCAGTGCTGAGAATGATCCACCACGCAAATAATACTTGCTGGTCCTTTGGTGGTCCTGTGGGGGTCCTGACCACTGAAGAACAGGGTTAAAAGGAGGCAAACATGGTATGCAGAGAAACAGATGGACTACAGTCTGTAAATGTAGAACTACAAAGTGCACCTATATAGTAAGTGGACCTGATAAAATGGACATTGAGTGTAGATATTAGGTAGGTGTACCTAATACAGTGCCCAATCAGTGTATTATTATATTTGAAGAATATATCAAAATCAAACTGATAATTCCCAGCCTTTAAGGGTTAAAGATGCAAAACCTCCTCCCTTTTGGACAGTCACCTTGCACTGATCATCCGTGGCATATTTTCTTTAAAATCTTTTTTTAAAAGCCCCATCTGCTCCGGTTAATGGGTTCAAAACTCTCATCCCGCAGACAAAATCCCCATCCACTCATTTACTCTTGACACACATGCATCATCTCTGTCCACCAGCGGGGAGACAGGATGGTAAACACCCCTAAAAATACAGTCAAAACAAGTTTGTTGTCTGAAGTTTGTTTAAGTTGTTGCACTGCAGCAACAAGGCTCATTTAAGTAACAATTAATGGGCACTTATAGTTGCCACGTTATCATTGTGCAAACTACATACATAAACTATCACACACTTACTTCTTATAAGTCTAATGTAAACTTTAAAAACTTAAAAAGTTTGTTGGCCAATAAATGGACACTACATATTTAAAAGTCTGAGATCATCCTATGCCCACTGTTAAGGTCATTCAAAATACCCAATTTTCCTCTAATCCCAAAAGTAGTTAGGCAGGTGTTCAGTATGGTGAGTCAGACGTTTATCATTTTTTTGAACAGTCATAGAAGTTTAAAAAAAATCAAACAAGAAGAAGAAGACGAAGACAAAAACGAAGAAGAATTTAGCTTCGACACTATACATTCTCAGACGCACTTCTGAACATTGTACTCCAGGACAGTGAAGACCCTTCATCTTGTTTCTACGTCTTAATCAGCATAAAAAGTCTACTGTAGTTGTCTAAAGGTTACTGCACAAGACAAGAAGAGCCACGCCACGTGAGTGACAGACAGACAGACAGACAGACGCATAGAGTAATTATAAAGATACATGCAATTATATTACACAGAAAGCGCTGCCGATAAACAATCTTTCAAGTTAATTTTACATTCTGTTCATATAGATTCAATGCAATATAGTTTTGAACATTATTCTGACAATTAATCAGATTTGGTATCAGCTAGCTACCTATTCAGCAGCTCACTGTTTTTGAGCTACAAAGTATGAGAGGTATAAGACGTGACCAGGCTAGTAACATTAGCTGAGGCCTAGCATTGATGTTTGAGGTTTATCTTAAAGACTTTAGATTGCTGCCCACCTCAGCCCAAGCCACCTACTACTGGGTTTCATATAGTACAGTAATATTAATGCTGTTTTTTTGAACACCACATGTTATCTACCTGACACATCAGGTGTGCTATAGCCTTTATAGTACTATGAATCTTTTTTTTGTGACAAATATTATTAGATTCATGTCCTACAAATTTTTCATATCACATTTGATGGAAAAGCAGTTTTCCGATGAGGAGGCCTAGATAACTAGGTAACTACTACTTTCCTGTGTTTCTTAAAGCCATGTCATTATGTAACTCAGCAGTGAGGTATTCCTGCTACTGGGCAGCTTTTCTTCTTTTCTTCATGCTCTTGTACAGGTTTTCTTTCTTTCAACTCTCAGAGAGAGTTAATTGGGGAATCAGAGGTGCATAGTTCATGTATGTGCTGTGCGTGTACATGTGAGTAAAAGAGCAAGGAGTGAAGATGCACACATAAAAGAGAAGAGATATCCGCTGGGTTTTATTGACTTCCATGAGCAGAGATATAAATTAGGTCTGTGTTGAAATCTACTCGGAATTCAGATTTTAGAGGACAGCAGTAGAAGAAGAGAAGAGGGAGTAGTGGGAAACCCAAAAGCGCGTGCTTTGGAGCAGAGGTAATATTGGGGTATATGGTGCCGGTCCTTGAGAGCCGGTCTCCAGCACAGTTTGGATATATCACTGCTCAAAACACACCTGGTTCGACTCATCTGTTAACCCTTTAAGGACTAAGCCTAGAAGTGGGCACTTCAACATATCTTGTTGATTATAACTGTAACTGAGGGGTACAATACACCAGTAGTGAACCGTAACAACTTAAGTTCGAGCCATAAATGTCAAAAATATTGAGAAATTATGAAATTTTAGTAGTTTTATGGCCAGTTTCATGCTGGGCGTTTCAATTTAACCCTTTTGCTTCCAACCAAAACTTAACAATGGAACAAGAGTAGTACTGTAATACTTTGACATTCAATAAATGCACTAAACTAAAACAAAAAATTGTAGACATATCAGAAATTACTAGCTCTTCTCTGAGTGCTGCCCTCTGCATTATACCATCTGCCAATGTTTTATATATACTGTATATCAACATATAAGCAAAAATGTGCAGAACGAAAATAGTGTCAGCATGTGTTTTGAATTTATACTCATACTGGAGATATATATTGCTTATTAGCTGTACAGAGCCACTCCTGACATTTCCAAAGTGTCTCTAGCCTCGTTTTTGCTGAACTCGAAAGCCATGATTTTTTTTTTTCCCCCTCTTGTGAATGTGTTGCCAAAGAGACGTTTGTCGTTAAAGGGTAAATGGTGGGTGTGTTTGAGAAGGGGGATTACCAAGCTGCACTGGACACCGGCCCTTCAGGATCAGAGCTGAACACCACTGCAATCAAAAGGACGTAGAACGTATTGAAAAAAGTAATGAGTGAAAAAAAAACATAAAACTAATAATTTAGTTTTCAATACAGAATCACAAATGTTTCTGGATTGCTTCTAAATTCCTGGCAATACTACAACATAATGGTAAAAATGAGTGTGAATTTTTGCACATAAAAAGGAGAGGGGTTTGTTTTGTTTTTCGTATAGTTGTTTGTCAGTACTTTATAATGGCAACAAGTTATGTGTTGTGTCCAGGTTATAAGGAAAGGTCAGACAGCAAGCACATTCTTACATTTGCAGGAAAAACATGGCATAACCTGTGATTAAATATTTATGTGATTTATGTGCATAACAGAAAAGCTTTTAGGGCTCTGGGTGTTTTAACACGCACACTGAACTCCGCCTAAACACAGAAATGAATATTCTAAACTCCTCTTGGGTCTCTGGTTGGATTTGTGTGCAGCACTGATTTCAAGTTGTACCATTTTCTTTGGTATGCTAACCTTTTAGAGCAAGCGTTTTTGAGACCAGTTTGGCCGGTCAATCTGCAGTAGGTGTTCACTTCCCCCCTCCCTTAACCTGAATATGAGGGATTAGTATTCAGTGTCATGTGCTCCTACTCAAATCACAAGGTAATTCTGAGCCTCACAACAAGCCAACTAGCTCACCAGAAAGAGCTGCGGCTTGGCACTTTTTCCTTAGCTCTTATCAGAAATGATGCACACAGTCATTCTCAGCAAGCGTTTAAAATGCTTTCACTAACCTGTCATCATGTAAACCTTCTAAAAGTGTTGCAGGAGCATCAGATGTAGAATTTATACATGCTTGCACCAAACCCACCATGACAGGATTAGTTCCATTTCTGTTGATATTACTGAAGGCCATGTTTAACCCTCAGCAGTCTAGAATTATTATTGTTGTTTTGTTATACTATTTACAGTGCTACACAAAAATCAGAGACCATCCTTCACTTATTTAATTTCCAGCCAAACCAACCAGCCTCCTTTCTTTTTGGCAGACTTGATTTAGGATTTTTGAAGAAATCTGCAGAGATATTTTTCCTCATCTCCAAAGTTCAGCCTTAGAAGTTTGTTGCATTTTCTTATGATCCAAGTAATCCTCAACACATTCAGTGATGCTGAGGTCTCAGAGGTCAGTCCACTGTTCTGAGAATGCCAGTTTCTTTGATTAACTTGAATATGTTCTTCCTTTCTGGCTTTTCCTTTTTCCAGTAAGAGCTACTTGACAGCTACACTTCCTTTTAGACTCACTCTTGTCCTCTCACAGTAAAAGGATTGACAAAAACACATGTAGATTTTTTTCCAAATATAAAGCAAGAGTGGAGCTTGATTTTCTCTTCTCTCATAGAGTGAAGAGTGCCTTAAGTACTGTTTATCTGATGACAGTTTTGGTGGTCTACCATGTCTTGATTGTTGTTAAAAGTCCTATTCTATATCTTAACTCTATATCTTAACCATTTTGAACTCTTTTGAAAACTCCTGTTTTTTCAGGTATTTTCTTTTTTACTTTCCACTTCCTTATGCAAGTGGATTATATCTAATATCAGTAATATATTCAACAATAATGTACTTAATGGCTTTGACAGGAAAATAAATAAATGAAGTGTGATCTCTAAATTTAGCACAGCACTGTATATGTAAGCACATTATTTACATAAATGTACATAGTGACATAACCGCAACTAATGTTTTACCTTTAAATGCCAAGACCAAAAAAAAAAAAATCTGTTTCTTCTCTTTAATCTACTCCTCTCATCTAAGTACTTTGATAAAATAATTTCTGACAAAGCCAAAAATTCAAAGATTTTGTATTGTTTGTGTCGCAAACTATAATTTTAAACAAGCAAACACATTGCAGCCTAAACATAAATAAAATTAGACATTTCAGTTGCCTTTTATTGTTACTGTGATGAAACAAATTAATAACAAGCCTTTAGTGAT